>NC_091636.1:61483125-62916125 GCF_027580195.1 Bos mutus
GAGTAATTTTTGAAAACAATAAACCAAAACAAGATCTTTTAAATCCATGATGTTAGATTGTTTGAAATAACAATTAATCTCTCTACAGCCCTTTTTTATGAAAATATTTATAAATCTATGTGAAATTTTGCTCTGAATAAAGCTTAATCTATCTGCATAATCTTGGGTTACTTGGAACTTCCCATTCATATTCATGGTTTTGCTAAAGATCTAGTAAATCCATCGCATGCTTTGTATTTAGGAGACTACAAAATGCATTTCCAAACTAAGCTTTATTTGATTATGCTCCCACGAGGATATTGCTTTTTATTGAATCATTTTTTTCCCTGTGAGTTTCTCTTGAGCACCAAAGCAGAGTTAAAAATAGATTAGAGATGGCTTGAGTTTATAGGACCGTAGTGTGTGTTTCTTATTTATGAGCTATAGAAAGTTTTCCTTTTTTGTTCTCCTTCTCTGAATAGCTACAAATAACATCTTCATCGAAAGAAGATTTTGACTTAGTAGCATTTGATTTTTTAACAGAAATTAGATAATCCATGTATTAGCTTTCCCAAACATAACAATATCTCTGTTTAAAAAAAGAAGAACATTTTTACATACCTGGTAGTGTTACAGGGAAGAACAAAATATAACTCCATGTTGAATCTGTCTCTTTTACTTTAACCTTTGTTTTCCATTTCTTTTGTTTACTAAAAGGATACTGTCTGGACATAGTGGTTTCCCTCAGGGAACCCTGCCCAAATGCCTTTGTTCAGGACCCTGTCCAGCTGTGGATGGCCACAGGAAGGAAGAAATTACATTCCCTCCCCAAGGCTGGCCATTCCAGGAGATGTTTGCAAGATTTATGACCTTTGTACTTTACTTTCTCACCTCCTCTCCCTTTCTGTTTTGTAAAAAAACCCAGCATCCAGACTCTGATAGATGGTTGTTTTGGAGACAGTAGTCTCCCATCTTCTCCATCTGCAGGCTTTCCGAATAAAATCTTTACTCTATACCTCAATATCTTGTCTCCCATTACTGGCCTTCCTGCTGCGAGCAGAGGGAGTTTGGACTCAGTAACAATGATAGCACATTCAAGCCTAAGCCTTGTTCCCTCATTTGGGCAGGGTGTATATAATTAACATTCCTATTTTGATTTGGAAAGACCACTTGTAGAATAGAAGCAGCTCTGCCTGAGTCAAACCTTGATTTCCATCACCTTTTTGTCAGGGATAATCAAACTTTGGGCTTCCCAGGTGGCGCTAGTGGTAAAGAACTTGCCTGAGAGTGCTGGAGAATTAAGAGGCATGGGTTAGTGCCTGGCAGCCCACGCCAGTATTTTTGCCTGGAGAATCCCATGAACAGAGGAGCCCAGCAGGCTATAGTCCATTGCAGAGTCCGACACGACTTGGTACACTTATAAGCAACCTTTACTCCTCCAGATCTTGCAGCAGGTAAAGGCAGGTGTGCCCAAGCATCCTTGTCTGCTTATTGCCACTGACTGCAAGTGTTCATTTTCCATGGTTAGCACAGAGGGAGCCTGGGGTTTACTCTTCCCAAATATTTTCATCACCGCACTGATATCAACATGGGCCTGCTGCCTCCTATTAGAGGATCAAAACCTCAGGTCTGTTGTCTGAAGCTGAAGACAAACCGCCAACCTCAGGCAACTCTGCCTGGTCCCAGTGGCCATTAGGGCCACCTCCATGCTGATGATAAGAAGCCGCTTGGTGTCCCCACTAAAATCAGGCTGCTGCTGCTGCTGCTAAGCCGCTTCAGTCGTGTCCGACTCTGTGCGACCCCATAGACGGCAGCCCACCAGGCTCCCCCATCCCTGGGATTCTCCAGGCAAGAACACTGGAGTGGGTTGCCATTTCCTTCTCCAGTGCATGAAAGTGAAAAGTGAAAGGGAAGTCGCTCAGTCGTGTCCAACTCTTCGCAATCGGTCTTTATTCAAAGAAATGCCTGCCACACCTGAGTGCCTCATTCTACCCAGCAAGTATGTAGATACTCAGGCTTCCCCAATGGCTCAGCAGGTAAGGAGTCCACCTGCCATGCAGGAGGCAGGGGACGCACGTTTGATCCTGGGTTGGGGAAGATACCCTGTAGAAGGAAATGGCAACCCACTCCAGTATTCTTGCCTGGAAAAGCCCATCAACCGAGGAGCCTGGCACATTACAGTTGATGGGGTCACAAAGAGTGGGACACAACTGAGCACAAGGCATGTGCTGAGGTTTAATTGAGTTTATTTGTCTATTGTCTTCATAAGACGACATGCGCATGTACAGGAGAAAGGACATGGATGCTCACATCCTACGTGGCCTGGTCCAGACTCTGTCCCCTGTGTCCAGCTGGTAATAGTCATTTTCCCTGACGCAGGGTCAGGCTGAGTTGGTCAGGGTTTGGGGTCAGTGTGTATCTGGCCACCTGGGACAGAGTTTTGTGAGGACCTTGGCCAAGTTCAGAAGTCTGGTACCAGCCCTGCATCCTTCACCTCCCTTTTAATGGTTTCTGAGACCCTTATTCTCATTCTAGTCGGGGCTGTTCCAATCCCTCTGATACATTTCAATTACTTTGACTTTCTAAAACCTCCAGGGAGATGGAGGACTAACTCCTGAATATATTTAATCAGAAATTTCATTTTAAGTGAATCGTTGGGAATAAATACTCTTCATTTCATGGGCCGCTCTGTTTTACTTGATGAACCCAAAGTAAGCATACAAATGAAAAGCTGGTCAAGAGCATGACTTTGAAGCTTTGAGAATAATCAGTGTTCCAAAAAGCCTCTGTGCCTACAGCTCAAGGCAGGCTTCACTTGAATTTACCGCGATGCCTTCTTGATGGATGATGTTGTCATTTGACACAAGTACAATTGCAGGAATAACAATATGTTCATTCTTTCTGAACCCTGTATGAGACCGATTGTGAAACTGACATTGATTGAGAAGTCCCCTGGGAGCTCTTAAATGTGCCCCTCTTTATATGTATGCTCATACAGCATGGTTTCTTTCTTTCTTTCTTTTTCACAGAACCTGTTCAAGTTTATTTACTTTTCATGAGAAATCTTTTTAATTCTGTTTAGAAAAGAATGCTCCAGACCTGTAAGACATCTCCTATCCAAGTCACAAACTGTTGCCATTACCTCGATGACACCCTCGGGTATCTGCTAGGAAGACATTCATTCGGCAAATGCTTATTGTGTGTTTCAGTGCCCGCTGTTCTCTGTTAAGTGCCAAGGGAAATATAAAGCGTAGAATCACCCTCTCTTCTTTAAGAAGACACAGTAAAATTTCAAAGATAGGCTTATAGGCAATGTTAAATATGGTGACATTGTCACTTAGAAGAGTGTTATCCAGTCACAGAATGCTTGGTGAGAATCTTTAACTGGAGTAGCATCAACAACAACAAAAATCCCAAAGATGCATCCTGGAATGCTGTAGAAGTCGTCAGTGGAACAGACAGTGATGGCTGATGGGACAGCTCCCATCTGTGCTTCGGTTGATCCAAAGTGAAACAGGCAGGAAACGGGAAAGGTGATCTTGAGAATCTGGAGATCAGGGAAGAGGGTATGGGATGTTAGCTGAGGTGGAGAGGATGCTAGGAGATGCAGAGTATGGGTCAGAGGGGTGTGAGAGCCATGGACAGGCTGGCAGGTGCCCTGTGGGGGTCTAGTCCAGGCTTGGCAGCTGTGCCAGTGTGAACTGAAGTCTGCCGTGATGTGCCTCGTGCAAGAGCATCTCTGCGTTCCCACAACAGCACTGACGGTGGCCTGTGTGCAGGTGCATGATCCTACAGGCGTGTAGCCGAGATGGGCGTCTGATCCGGACCCTCTGTGCTTGAGGCCAATCTGCCATTTACAGGCTCAGGGATTTGGAGCATGATATTGCCCTTCTTTATACTTTTCTTTTTTTCCTTGTATGCTGATAAAGTGAAAAGTGAGAAAATGATAGTCATTCAGTTGTGTCTGACTCTTTGAGTCATTCAGTTGTGTCTGACTCTTTGAGACCCCATGTGATGTAGCCCACCAGGTTCCTTTGTCCATGGGATTCTCCAGACAAGAATACTGGAGTGGGTAGCCATTCCCTTCTGTGGGACATCTTACGACCCAGGGATCGAACCTGGGGCTTCTACATTACAGATGGATTCTTTACTCCCTGAGCCACCAGGGAAGCCCATGGTGGTAAAATATAAATAACATAAAATTTATCATCTTAACCATTTTAAGTGTGCAGTTCAATATAATGAAGTACATTCATGACATTTGGCATTGTGCAACCATCACCAGTGTCTGTTTCTAGAACTTCCTTGTCATCCAAAACTGAAACTGTGTCCACTAAATGAGAACTCCCCATTCCCCCTCTACCCCAACTCTAGTAACCTCTGTTCTACTTTCTATCTCTGTGAATTTGACAGTTGTTGGTACCTTATGTAAGTGGAGTCATGCAATACTTGTTCTTCTCTGTGTGCCTTGTTTCACTTGGGGTCACGTCTTCAGGTTTCATCCATGTTGTTGACCTGAAAATGTGTAATTTAGCTGCGTGGTGTCCTCACTATTATTGATTAGATTCCTAGATCTCAGTAATTTCCTTGTGAGGTTACGTAATTCTGATAGCAGGTAATCACAGGGCCAGGTTAGGTTATGGTACTGAGATACTCCTGAAAAAAAATTAAAAATTAATTAAAGAGACTTCCCTGGTGGCCCAGTGGTTAAGACTTGGCCTTGCAGTACAGGGAGTTCAGGTTTGTTCTCTGATTGGGGAGCTAAGATCCTAAGATCCCACATGCTCATGGCCAAAAAACTAGAACATAAACAACAGAAGCTATACTGTAACAAATTCAATAAAGACTTTAAAAAAAAAATGGGTAGCGGAATTACAAAGTCACTTACCTACCACTGGTATACCTTTACCTACTACCTACTACCAAAGATATAACTTTAAAGAAAAATGTTGAGAAAAGATTTATTCATGTTGTACTTTATATCAGACTATCATTCCTTTTTCAGATTGAATAGTGTTCCACTATACTAGACCACGTTGTGGTTATCCATTTATCTGCTGATGGCTGTTTGCCTTGTTTCCCCCTTTTGGCTACTGTGAATGGTGCTGCTCTGAACGTGGTATGCTGCTGCTGCTGCTAAGTCACTTCAGTTGTGTCTGACTCTGTGCGACCCCAGAGACTGCAGCCCACCAGGCTCCCCCGTCCCTGGCATTCTCCAGGCAAGAACACTGGAGTGGGTTGCCATTTCCTTCTCCAGTGCAGGAAAGTGAAAAGTGAAAGTGAAGGCTCTCAGTTGTGTCTGACTCTTAGGGACCCCATGGACTGCAGCCTACCAGGCTCCTCCGTCCATGGGATTTTCCAAGCAAGAGTACTGGAGTGGGGTGCCATTGCCTTCTCCGGAACGTAGTATACAAGTATCAATTCGAAACCCTGCCTTCAATGTTTGTTTGTTTTTTTTGTTTGCACATGTATCTGAAAGTGGAAATTGATGGTCCAAGTGGTATTTCTGTGTTTAATTTTGCATATTAGTTTTCTTATGTATAAAATGAGGATAATGGTAGTTCCCAGTGAGCAAGGCTGTTGTGAGGATTAATGTTAGTGCCTGTGATTAAATGTCAGTGTTTGGCTTCCCAGGTGGCACTAGTGATAAAGAACCCACCTGCCAGTGTAGAAGACACAACAGATGCAGACTCTACCCCTGAGTTGAGAAGATGCTCTAGAGGAGGGCATGGCAACCCACTACAGTATTCTTGCCTGGAGGATCCCCATGGACAGAAGAGCCTGGCGGGCTACAGTCCACAGGGTCACAAGGAGTCGGACACGACTGAAGTGACTTAGCACCCACAAAGTGTTTAGATGTGTTGAGAGGCATATGGCAAACTATAGATAAGTGTTGGCTGGTTGATTTTACCTGAAAGCACAGCCTTGTGTATCTGCTTGGCAAGCACCTAGAGATGAGATCTGAACATCATATTTTCCCAGCAAGGCGGCATGCCCCTGCTAGTGAGGGATATTCCTTTTGAGATGTGTACCATCCATGATGATCTTACTTTTCCTCTAGCTTTGGATGGTTCTGGTGTCTCACTGGTAGGTGATGAGAAATTAGATCTTACCTGCAAAACCTGAGACCTTAAATTAAATGTTTCAGTGGAATCTATTCCTAAATTCTTTGGGAAAATCAAATATGATTATATGTTTTTAATGTGAGCATCTTATTCATAATATAAAAGTGTATCTGTTGATGTAGGATTCCCAAATGACACAGTGGTAAAGAATCCATCTGCCTGCCTGTGCAGGAGATGCAAGTGATGTGGGTTCAATCCCTGCATTGGGAAGATCCCCGGGAATAGGAAATGGCAACCTGCTCTGGTACTCTTGCCTGGAAAATTCCATGGACAGAGGAGACTGGTGGACTACAGTCCATGGGATCACAAAGAGTGGGACATGAAGAGCAATTGAGCACACACACACAATCACATCTATTAGTGTAATGTCTATTAAGTTTAACTCTGATACATCACATGTATTGTCAGAAACATCCTGGTGAAGGACGGAGGTATCTGGAGAGACAATTTCCTGTAGATAATTAAATAATTATTGATAACTACTAGTTTGTTAACTGTTTCTTATTGCTAGTGGTACTCTAAGTGCTATGTGTTAGGCTGGGAATGAAAAATTGTCCTGGATACTCCCATATGGATGTAACTCCCATATGGATGTTTGACCATAATTAAAAGTACTAAAGCCTTCACTCTGGAGAAGGCAATGGCACCCCACTCCAGTACTCTTGGCTGGAAAATCCCATGGATGGAGGAGCCTGGTAGGCTGCAGTCTGTGGGGTCGCTCAGAGTTGGACACAACTGAGCAACTTCACTTTCACTTTTCACTTTCATGCATTGGAGAAGGCAATGTCACCGCACTCCAGTACTCTTGCCTGGAGAATCCCAGGAACGGGGGAGCCTGGTGGGCTGCAGTCTATGGGGTCGCACAGAGTCGGACACAACTGAAGTGACTTAGCAGCAGCAGCAGCAGCAGCAAAGCCTTCACTCCTGCATCTCTTCTGAGAAAGTTAGTAACTTGCGTGTATTCCTCACTGTCTCAGAAAAGACTGTTTATAATAAACACAGAAGCCACTTTCAGCCTCTTTAGACAACCTGCTTTTCTAAATTAGGTAAAATGACTTAAATATTCTGTTGAAATTCCTTTGTCAAATCATATCCCACAAAGCATTGTGAGTAGGCTGTGGATCCAGGAACTCAGCATATAAAGGATGCAAGTTAAAGGATTCGAGTAAAAGGACACCACTAGAGTCTTTTTTTTTCCCCCTTTTTTAATGTTTGCATCTTTCACACAGTGGGAAACAAGAGAGGACTTGCAGAATGAGTTGATTAGCCATACATAATTAGATGTATGATGCAAGGTCCAGGGTATATTGCCACCAGAGAGCACACTGTACTACTTTATTTTGTTATGGGCAGCAATTTAATGGAAGTATGTAGATTCGCTGTTGAAAATAGAAAAGGTGGAGTTTTTAAGAGAGGAATTTGCTAGGGAACAGACTGAAGCTGTCCTCCCCCCCACCAACTCCATTCATCTCTTGCACTAGTTTTCCAATTATCTACAATCCTTTTGAAGAAGGCTTTTTGGGGGCAAGAGACTGTGTGAGCACAGGGGTCTCCGTGCTCCCATGTCACTGTCACCGCCCTCCCCACAGTTAGCAGCAAGGACCAGCGTGTCCCTTCAGTGGTCCTTCTAGGCCCCAAACAATGCTAAAACTCCTGTTTGCTGATGCTTGAAACTCTGTTAACCAAAGAACAAAAGCTTTTCATGTCGTAACTTAGAGCAGTACTTTAGGTTTAATGCTTTTAGTGTGATTGTGTTGAAGTCGGAGTATGATAAATGAAAGAAAGCATTAAAATGCCTCTCTTTTGGTAGGAGGTGAAAGGGGACACTTGTGACTGAGTGCTGGTATGTTGGGGTGCGGGGCAGGCAGAGGGGGCCCGGGAAGGTGGAGATCCAGGGTGATATCCAGGGGGCAGGTGGGATATCAGGTTGCTAGGGAGGGGAGATTCGGGCAGAGCCTTTCTCCCTCCTGTCTGTCATCTTACCTTCATCAGAGGGGGCTCTAAAAGGAGCTGGCCCTGAAGGGATATCTTTTCTGAACAAGCATTTCTGCCCATCATGATTTATGAGGATCGCTTCTGAAACATGGCTGGACTTGTATAACCAGGGGATTAATTAGCTGAAGAATCGCAGTGACAATAACACAGATAAAGGACCTGGGGCTCTGGGTGGAAGCCTGGAGAGCAGACAGAATGGGGTGGAAAGGAAAATGGGAGGAGCAGGCGATCTGTGCCTCACCCCCAACCCCAGCAAGGAGAGGTCAGCATGTGCTGACCAGGTTGAAGCAGGCCGGAGCAGGAGCGGGGTGAGTGAACCTGAATGAGAAGGGTGGTCTGGCTGTGGATATGTGAAGAGGAGACATTCCAGCCAGCGGCAGGGGAGGAAGAGAGGGGAGGAGAGAGACAGGAGATTCCGGATCCTTCCATACATTGGACCTTTCGTACTGCGGTGTGCAGACTGATCCATAGTCCTAGGGATATTTCACTTGGTGATGCCATGGCGTTGTCCCTGTTCTGTATTCTATACTGTTGTTCAGTTGCTCAGTCGCTAAGTCTGACTCTCGTGCAACCCCATAGACTGCAGCCCGCCAGGCTTCTCTGTTCGTGGGATTCTCCAGGTGATAATATGGAGTGGGTTGCCATTTCCTCCTCCAGGGCATCTTCCCAACCCAGGGACTGAACTCATGTCTCCTGCATTGCAGGCAGATTCTTTCCCACTGAGCCACAAGGGAATCCCTCTGCATTCTGTATTCACCCCAAATTCCTCTCTCAAGAGGTGTGGCCTCTAGCCTATGGCAGTTTGCACCTAAACCCACTAAACCTGTGGGTACCTGAGAAATGCCCCTTCGTTGGTTTGAGATTGTGCTGGTGTAGAGTGGTCAAATATAAATATAGGATTGAAGGTTCCTGCTCTACGGGCTGAAGTTTAGGGGCAGTAATTGGTGACAGATTGATAGTTGGGGCTTCCCTGATGGTTCAGAAGGAAAAGAATTTGCCTGCAATGCCGGAGATCTGGGTTCGATCCCTAGGTCAGGAATATCCCTGGAGAAGGAAATGGCAAACCACTACAGTATTCTTGCCTAAAGAATTCCATGGACAGAGAAGCCTGGAGGGCTACAGTTCATGGGGTCGAAAAGAGTCGAACATGACTGAGCAACTAACCCTGTGTTGATAGTTATCCAGCGATGCCTCGAGATATATATATATACATACTCTGTGCATTATGTCTATGGGAAAATCCTTTTCAAAGACATAGAAAAAACTCCAAAATGGAAACTATATAAAAAATGATCTTACATGATTTAAAAATAGCACTGTTACACATCCACTTATTACTTCAGATATTGTAAAATGATTTGCTTTAGAGCTGGAACAAGCATTGGGGAAAACCTAATTGTTACCCTTCATCATTTTGTTCCAAATTGAGCTCTAAGTGTGGCCAGTATTTGTGGATCATGTGTGAAATCAGTATCCCAGAAATTTTCTTTTTGAATTGACATCTTCAATGGCAATGACATTGGAAGCCAGTCCATAGCACAGTCATGTCACACAGCTCCACTCTGACTTCTTCATCTCAGAAATATCAGAATGTGTATGTTGGAAATATTCTTGTTTTCCCACAGACACTTGATTTTAAAAGTAGTTAAAATTTCTGTGTGCTGCTCTACAAAATGTGTGTGTGTGTGTGTAACTTATAGAGACAGTGTTTATCATATCAAATTTTTCTAATGTGCAGACGTTTCTGTCTGCTCCTTTGTCATCCAAGAATGGGGCTTGTAATAGAGGAAATAGTGGAATCTAATGAGTCCTAAATAATGCGATCTGATACCAGCTATGCCCTTGTCTGCCATGTTGTCAGTAGGCTGTGATCAGAATGAATGGGAAACTGGTTGTGATATCTTTGGACTGTGTGAGACGCTCATTCACATGGAGGAAAACTTGGCTGGCTGCGACAGGTTCTCATTGAGAGCACCGATTTGATATTGTCTCCCTGCAGATAGAGCCAGGCTAGAATGTTGAATCCTTACGTGGAAAACATTGTTGACTGTCAGCTGTGGCAATGCTTCCAGAGGCAGATAATACCAAAGCACCGCATCGTGAGGATGGGGTAATTATTTTAAACTTAAGAATTTTACAACTGGGAAGGAACCAAAAGTTTTCAGGTGAAAATTAAGTCCTAGAGGTAAAGTGACTTGTCCAGAAGCATCAAGCTGAGACCAGATAGCTGAATTCCTGTGACTTCTTGTCCAGGACCCGTTCAATTAAACCACCCAGTAGAGACCCTGGAGAAGGGAACAGCAACCCACTCCAGTATTCTTGCCTGGAGAATCCCATGGACAGAGAAGCCTGGAGGGTGGGCTAAAGATCATGGGGTCACGAAGAGTGGGACACGACTGAGTGACTAGCCCACAGAGGCTGAGTAATAAATTATACCTCCATTATGTTTGTCATGCAAAATTTATCATCTTTATTCCAATGCACACACTCAAAAATCTATTTAAGTGACAGTATTAAATGGATTACTCTCTAACATTTACCTACCTATTTAATATTTTAAATTCTCACTCTTTTTGATGCCAGAATTAATGGCCAAGGACCACACTGTGATGGCTTGATTTGAGATGGATCTCTTTCTTCCCTGTGCTTTAACCTGGCCAGGTGAAGCTGGTCTCAGACAGCTGCGTAACCTCTATGGGGTACAGCAGGGTTCTTCATGTTGCTGTTGTTTAATCATTCAGTCGTGTCTGACTCTTTTGTGACCCCATGGATTGTAGCCCACCAGGCTCCTCTGTCCATGGGATTTCCCAGTCAAGAATTCTGGAATGGGTTGCCATTTCCTCCTCCAGGGGATCTTCCCCACCCAAGTCTCCTGCCTTAGCACTGAGCCACTTAGCACTGAGCCACTTAGCACTGAGCCACTTAGCACTGAGCCTTAGCACTGAGCCACTTAGCACTGAGCCACTTAGCACTGAGCCTTAGCACTGAGCCACTTAGCACTGAGCATCACTAAGCCACTGAGTCACCAGGGAAGCCCAGCTTCATACATGTAGTCAGTTATTAGTAAAGGGCAAGGGAGGAGAGTTTATAAATGATTCTTGTTGAAAGTGGATCCGGTGCCACTTGTCACTGTAATGGAAGACGTAGGTCTCTGCGTCATTTCCTAATGGATGTTTAATATTGGCTGGACACTCCTCATTCATCTGAAAAGTTTGCTGATCCTAACATTATATGCAGCCTCAGAAGGGATGCAGCATGAGCTTTGTCTCTGGGAAGCTACAGAAGAGGGTAACACTTGACCAGCTCTCCATGTACGTGTACTAAATGCTTGCTTTCTGCCAGACGCTGGGTTAGGACTAGAATCCTAGTAATGTGGGGCAGACTGCTTTGAAGAATACTAATGAAAAATTCTAACTAGGTGTAGATTAAGAATCTGTTGAGTGGTGATGACGGCGAGGACGGTGATGACAAAAACATATGGAGTATTTACCAGGAACCAAGCAGCTGATGGAAGAACCCAAACGAGCTTTCTGGCCAACCCAAGAGTAAATACCGGCTTCCCAGGTAATGCTAGTGGTAAAGAACCTGCCTGCCATTGCAGAAGATATAAGAAACATGGATTCAATTCAGTCCGGGTTGAGAAGATCTCCTGGAGGAGGGCATGACAACCCACTCCAGTATTCTTGCCTGGAGAATCCCATGGACAGAGGAGCCTGGTAGGGTCACAAAGAGTCAAACACAGTGAAGTGACTGAGGATGCCCGCATGCAATTATAAATATTTCACCTGGATTATTTCATTCAACCTTCAGAACAATTCTTTAAAGGTCAGAGCTATTATTATTCCTTTGTAAAAATGATAAGGAGGAAATAGATGCTTCAGTAGATTAAATAAATTGCTTGAGAATTATCACAGGAGGCTCAGTCAGAAAGAAGAGTCCTCTAATATGTGCTGTGATATTAAGGCAGAATTTATTTGGCTTGCCATTGCTAGAGAAGGGGACAAAATTAAAAGTGCTCCTGAAAGGTAAATAACCTTAAAATATATGACCATCTTAATTTTGAGAAAAACCTTTGATATGTTGTTTCTCTTTTGCTGTGAATATTTATTTTATTTCTTAGTGTTAATAAGTGCATCGTCTGCTTGAACATCCAAATGACTCCTCCTCCTCTCCATGAATAGGAGGTAGGAAATAGGAAAACAGTGAAAATTACATTAAATAAGCCATAAACCAGATTGCAAAGTAGTAACTTCACTTAAATTCAGAGAATCGTAGTTCTGTTGTGAAATTGTAAAAATCGATGTTATCATTAGCATTTTGTCCTAAACAGAAATCCTATCACAGACTGCTGGGTGCTGAGCTCTGGCATATGGTAGATGAAATAATACATTTTCCCCACATAAGCTGCTAAGAATCAGTTGGAGATCTGTGCTTCCCATCTCATTGGGGAAGCCGAAGGCACAATGGTTGATGAGTTTGGTACTGGATAAAGGCCATCGGAACTGGAAAGGCCACACTTGGAGGTCAGTCTAAACAGCATATGATAGGAATCTATACCACCACCACCACCACAATCTAGCTCAGTCTTGACCAACTCTATGCGACCCCCATGGACTGTAGCTTGCCAGGCTCCTCTGTCCCTGGGATTTCCCAAGCAAGAATACTGGAGTGGGCTGCCATTTCCTTCTCCAGGGAATCTTCCTGCCCCAGGGATCAAGCCCATGTCTCTTGAGTCTCCTGTATTGGCAAGCAGATTCTTTACTAACTGCACCACCTACCAGTCCCAAGATAGGACTCTAAGAAAATTCAATAAAGCCATGGAGAGTCCTATAAGTGGAAAGTCACTATACTGAAATCACGGCTTGATGCTAAACTGTAAGTTTCTCGGAAATACATGTTAACGAGATTCTGCTGCTTTGTGCTTACACCCTATGGGCCTAGTACATACTGCACTCTGCCTCTGTGATTTTTAGCATCACTGCTTGATGAGAGGGTGGTTAAATATAGCCTGACAGTTCCCTTCTGGAGAATTTGTGCTCATACCAGCTATCACAAACTGACCTGGTCTGACTTTGATCTATTTTAATCTCAGGATTCAATAGAGGCAGGGCCGGGATAATACATGGAATCAACAATTCTGATGCATTTTAGCCAAGGAAGTGGAAAGCAGACAAAACCAACCCAAGCTTTGTCAGAAAAGAGAGCCCTAAAGTAGAGTTAGTCTACCGTCACTCCTTGCCAGATCAGGTCACAGTTTTTCCAGGAAGAAGAGATTAAAGCTTAATTCACACCACACTCTCTTACTTCCCTCCTTCCTTCCATCCATCCATCCATCACTCATCTATCCATCCTTTCATCTGTCCACCCTTTGATCCAGAAAGCACTAAATACTTCCTATGTGTCATGACTCATGGATCTTATGTACTGATATGGGGAGACGATGAATCAGTAAGCAAGGAAATAAAATCCAGATAATATCATACAGTATCTTGTGTCCAGGAGCTTCCCCAGTGTCTCACTGGTAAAGAATCTACCTGCAATTCAGGAGACTTAAGAGATGTGATCCCTGGGTTAGGAAGATCCCCTGGAGGAGGCCATGGCAACCCACTCCAGTTTTCTTGCCTAGAGAGTCCCACGGACAGAGAAGCCTGGCAGGCTACAGTCCATAGGGTCACAGAGAATTGGATATGACTGAAGTGACTTAACACACCCACTCGCTCCTTCTGTCCACCTCTGAGAGTTCAGATGCATCCAAGGTACCGATGGTCTAGGTCTGAACCACCCTTGTATCTAGCAGTTGAGCCAAAGGAAAGAATTCACAGAAGAGAATGGAAAGCAAAGCTTCAGAACCTTTTAGTCATAGCTGCCAAGAAGAGAGGATTTCAGTGCTGCTTAGAAGATGTGGAAGATGAATCAAGACCAGGAACTGTTGGCTTTACTCACATGGAAGCCCTGGGTGACCCTGGAAAGATCAATTTCACTGAAACAGTAAGCATAAAAGTTCTTCGTAGGCAAATAGGACCCAAAGAAGTGCAAGATTTTAGAAAGTTTTGCTGTGCACAGAAGTAGTAAATGGTTGCTGTTAAGAATGTGATAACCAAGAGTGTGTTCTTATAAAATTAGGCCAAGTTGAATGCTGGCTGTGTTGTTTGTGAGCTGTGTTACAATGGACTGGTTGCTTAGCTTTCATGAGCCTCAGCTACTTTACCTATATACTTATTTTAATAATGCCTATTAAGGAAAGACACAGAGGGCTAAATATTTGCTTTCAATGTACTTACGTTCCTATGTGTGTTTGGGGATAGGGAGAGGCCATAAAAAGAAAAGGAGAAAAAAACAGTAGGTGCTTTGGGAGTAAAATTATATTATCTTAAAATTGTTTAAGTGATATAATCACTTAAATTACTGTTCCCCTCTCTTAAATACAAGGTTTTAGGCATACTGAGTTCAACTTGATTTTGTATGCAAGTAAGTTAGTTTCAATGAGAATAGAGGTAAAGGCTTGACTTTTTTATATAGATTTATCAGTAAGTATATATTTTAGAGTAGTTAAAGTAGATATAAAATTATAGAAGATCAAATTAAGCTGCTGATTCATGGGGTAAGAAGATAATCACATGATTTGAGTGTGATTTTGTGCTGGGTAATTTAGCAGTGTGTACTCAGTGAATCTTGGGGCTTCCCAGGTGGCTCAGTGGTAAAGAATCCTCCTGCAGGAGATGCAGGAGACATGAGTTTGATCCCTGGATTGGGAAGATCCCTTGGAGGAGGAAATGGCAACCCACTCTAGTATTCTTGCCTGGGAAATCCCGTGGACAGAGGAGCCTGGTGGGCTAAAGCCCATGGGGTCTCACTCAGACATAACTGAGTGAGAAAACAGCAATGACAGCACCTCCTCGGATCTGATGCGGACTTACACACTATGATCAAGTATTGCATATTCAGAAACTGCAACCTCCTGATGTCTGGAATGTTGAAATTCCTTTTGATATTAGAACGTAATTACTGTACACCTGCCCAGGAAACATATTTCATATGCAAGATTCATTGTCAATGGTAGTTAATATAAACAACTGTAACACTTATTACCATCAGGTGCTACAGTGACTGTATTTATCTACATGACCATTTGGTAGCACACAGATGATTGGAAGGCCTTCCGATGCTCAGCATGGTGCTGTCTTGTCTAGAGAAGCATCAGCGTAATTAGACGGATACGATGAGAGCAAGAAAACGTGAAGCAGAGCTCACACCATGTGCAAGCACTTGGTCTTCAGTTCTGAATACTTTCTAACGGTGGCCATGTCACCTCCGGCTCAACTTATACAGGTCTCCAAGGATCAGGGAATGAGTGTTTTGGGTAGTTACACACTCTTCTCTCCAAAGAAGTACTTCTGTTGCCGTCACGGTGATTTTTTTAATAACAGCTTTGTTGAGATTAAGTGCACATGCCATAAAAATCACACTTTAAAATGTACACATCAGTGAGTTTTAATATATTCAGTGAGTCTTAAATATATTAAATGTATATTTAATATATTAATATATTTATGAATTATATATTTAACATGATATATTTCAATATATTATTCAATATATTTAATAATCTACCCCCAAAGAAATCAGGTACCCCTTACCTGTCACTCATTATTCTACCCTCTTCCTATTCCTCTTAGCCATGAGTCAACCTTTTGTCCCTGTCTTCGCCTCTTCTAGACCTTTCATGTAAATGGATTGCTACAATGTGTGACCTTTCTAACTGACTTGTTTATCTTAGCATAACATTTTCAAAGTTCATTCATTCTATGACATGTATTGGTACCTCATTCCTGTTTATGGCTGAATAGTATTCCATTGGTGAGGTACACACATTTGTCCATTCATCAAGTGACGTATATTTGGTTGGTTTATACTTTTCAGCTATTGTAAATAATGCTGCAAGAACATTTATTTTCAAGCTTTTATGTGGAGATGTGCTTTCATTTATCATGAGTATATCTCTAAGAGTGGGATTGCTGGGTCATATAGTGATGGTGGTTTAGTCCCTCAGCAGAGCCCAGCTCTTGCGGCCCCATGGACTGTAGACTGCCAGGCTCTTCTATCCATGGGATTTTCTAGTCAAAAATACTGTACTGAGTTGCCATTTCCTTCTGCAGGGGATTTTCTCAACCCAGGGATCAAACCCACGTCTCCTGCATCTCCTCCAGTGGCAGGCAGATTCTTTACCTCTAGCACCACAATATGGTAACTCTATCTTTAATGATTTGAGGAGCTTCCAGACTGTTTTCCAAAGTGATGACATCATTTTGCATTCCCAACAGCAAATTATTGAGGGTTCAAATTTCTCAACATTCTGGCCAATAGTTGTTAGCATCTATCTTTTCATTTTATTTTAGCATCCTAGAAGATGTGAAATGGTGTCTCATTGTGATTTTGGTTTATATTTCCCCAAATGACAAGAAATATTGGAGAACTTTTCATTTCTTACTGGCAATTTTTCTGTCTTCTCTGAAGAAACGTCTGTGTTGATCTTCTGCCCATGTATTAATTGGCTTGTCGTCGTATCGCTGAGTTGCAGATGTTTCCTACAATTTTCTGGTTTGTCATTTCACATTCTTAATGGTGTCCTATGAAGCACAAATGTCTTTAGTTTTGATGAAGTCCAGTTTATCTAGTTTCATTTTTTGTTGCCTATGTTTTTTGTGTCATATCTATGAATCCGTTGTCTACCCTAAAGTCATAAAGATTTATTCCTGCATTTTTGTCTAAGAGTTTCATAGTTTTAGTGTTTACATATAGGTCTGCAATGGATTTTGAGTTAATTTTAGTGTATGGTGTGAGATTAGAGGTCCAATTTCGTTTTTTTGCATGTGGTTATATGTTGCAATGACTATCATTTTCCCATTAAATTTTCTTGTTACCATTGAAAAAATCAGTTGACTATAAATCTAAGAACTTATTTTTAGATTCTCAATTTTATTCCATTTATTCCACTGATTTACAAATCTATTGTTATGTCAGTATATCACTATCATGATTACTGCAGCCTTTCAGTAAGTTTTGAAATTGATAAATATGAGTCCTTCATATTTATTTTTCTTTTTAACCTGACTATTCCATGTCCTAGAATTTTATATGAATTTTAGGATCAGCTTGTTAATTTCTGTAAGACAAAAAAAAAAATAGCTGCTGAGATTTTGATAATTTGTCAAATCTGTAGACTAACGTGGAGAGTACTGCCACCTTAATATTAAAATTTTCAATCTGTGAATATGGAATATCTTTATATTTATTTAGGTCATCTTTAATTTCTTTCAACATTTAAATACAATTTTTGCATCATAAGTTTCTCACTTATTCCTAAGTATTTTATTTTCAGATGCTACTAAAAGTGAAATTTCCTCTTAATTTCATCTTCAGATTGTCCATTGCTAGTGTGTAGAAATGCAGATGATTTGTATATTGATCTTGGGTCCTGCAATCTTTTTGAACTAGATTATCAAAGAATCTCTGGATTCTTAAGACTTTGTTTAGGCAAGATCATATCCTTCTTAAGAATCTCTGGATTCTCAAGACTATGTTTAGGCAAGATCATATCCTCTATGAACAGAGAGAGTCTTATTTCTTCTTTCCAAGTGGTATTTACTTCTTTCTAAGTGGTATTTATTTCTTTTTCTTGACTAATCACCGTGGCCAGGACCTCTGTTAGCATGCTGAGTAGAGATGACAGTACTGAGCTTCCTTTTCTTGCTCCTGGTTTTAGTGGTTATGATTTGTTTTAAGATGTAACTTGTAATGAGATATATTGGAGGTGACTGTGAAAATTCAGACACTCTTTTTCACATACTTGTTTAATAATTATTGTACTTAGTAAGTTAAGTAAATGTTCTACCTGAATCAAACTATTAACAAGTCTTCTATTAACTATATTAAAAGAGCTTCTTATTGACTCTGTGACTATTTTAGAGCATTTTAGCAGAAACTTGTATCTTCGAATAGATATTCCATGTAATTAACACATGCACATCTGCTCAAAATCAGATGAATATTATTTTAAAGCCCAGTGTGGTGCTTTGTACCTAAAAAGGCATACTTTGTATTTTGATGATTATGTGAACACATATTTGTATTTCACTTATGTCTAGGATTACCAAATACAAAGAAATTAAAAGATACGTTGTGGTGCGTGCATGCTAAGTCTCTTCAGTCATGTCCAACCCTGTGACCCTGTGGACTGCAGACTGCCAGATTCCTCAGTCCATGGGATTCTCCAGGCAAGAATACTGGAGTGGGTTGCCATTTCCTCCTCCAGGGAATTTCCAGTCCCAGGGATCAAACCTGTGTCTTCTGCATTAGCAAGCAGGTTCTTTACCACTAGTACCACGTGGGAAGCCCACATTGTGGTATAAAATATAGTATAACTCAACCTAGTTTGCTCCTTGATTATAACATCTTGAGTCCTCTTCACCATGAATTAAACAGCTCTATGTACATGTATGTGCTGCCTAGTAAAGTGGACCTCCTTCTGGCTAAAATACATCATAGACCGAATTTCCATCTGAGACTCTTCCTCTCTTTTCTTATTTTTCACATTGCTTTACTACGGTCTTGTCAGCAGAAAAGAGGATAGTAGCTTCATTTTGTCTGCAGGGCTTCACATCATTAACCTTCCAGTGTCACTTTTATTATACAAGGAAAATAAATGGGCTAATATTTGAGGAAACGCACTGCAGTATTCCCCCTGCTGAGAAAATACACTTTCAGAATGTGATGACCACAAAGCTCCAGAAAGAAAAGCATCCTCTTTTTGTCAAAGAATCAGTTTTGTTGATGTGAATCAATGGGATGCATGTTTTGTTTCTTTGTTTGTGTTTACCTTCTTTTAAGGAAACTTGATTGGTTTCACATTCTCATTATGTGACACAAATGTTATAATGCATTCTTTTCATTATTGCAATACAAGAAATATTTCAATGTATGCTATAGAAAAATCACTGCATATGATTTTTTGTAGGCATGTGTGCCTGTCTATGAGCCCGTGTTTGCATGTTATGCTCGAGTGAGGTCAGGGTCTAAGCAAGTGGGTATTTAGAGGTTTGTTTTAGTATTTCCTGTGCATAAGCCCAAAATGCCAACTCCTGTGCGTAACTGTCACTGCACATTCATGCTGCACTGCTTTTTGAGGTCACGATGTGACATTTAAAGACGAGAAAATTTTTATTTTGTAGTGAGTTTAAAGGATACAGTAAAATAAGCATGAAGCTGATCATTCTTGAAATGTGTTAGGCAGTTATATAGAGAGAAAACAGTTTTTAAATATTTGTATGATATTCATACTTTTAAACATGTTAGTAACTCACCATCCATTCTGTGAATATAGCCAGCTGTCAGGGAAAGAGCATAACTAACATGTTTCCAAAATAAGATAAATGTATACATCATTTTTAAAGGCTGAATTATCTTGCATGTATAGCCAAGTAGTAGGATTTATCTCAAATCTTTTAATATATATCAATCAAGATGATTATGGCTGAATACTTGTTCACTTCTTAAATTATTTCTTTATTCTAAACACATGGAGAACTTCCCTGGCAGTCTAGTGTTTAAGAATCCACCTGCTAACGCTGGGGACATGGGTTCCATTCTTGGTCCAGGAAGATCCCACATGCCACAGAGCAACGAAGTCCATGGGCCACAACTCCTGAGCCTGTGCTCTAGACCCAGGAGCGCTGCAGCTGCTGAAGGCTGTGCGTCTAGAGCTCGTGTTCCCCAAGACTCGCCACTGCCAAGGGAAGCCTGTGCACCTCAACTAGAGAGTAACCTCTCTTCACTGCAGAAAGCCTGAGTGCGGCACCGAGGAGCCAGCACAGCTGAAAATAAATAAGTAAATAATAATAGTAGATAAACACATGGAAACGGAACTGCTGAATCAAAGGCATGATTGTCTTTAGGGCATTTGATACTTAGGCGGACTTTTTATTATTTTCCGATGTGTCTGTAAATGTCTCTCCATTTTTAGATTGAGGTCTGTGTTTCTGGACTAAGCACAATAGATAGTACAGATTTAATAAATGTCTATTAAATGGTGCAACTTAGGCAATTTTGGAAATCAGGAGATGCTTGAAGAGATTTTTAAAACTATAGAGCTGAATTACAAAAAAAAAATGTTAAAATCATTTATATGTATTTGGTGATCTTCAGTTACATTTTCACCCATCTATTTTTCCTCTACTAGAGGTGATTTTTAATGTAATAGTGAAAATCATAATTTTTAAAGTGAATTGTGGAGATGCAAAACAGCTGAGTGAAATTTAGTTCCTATTTTTATAGGTTCTCTTTCTCCATCCAACTGACCAAACATTTTTACACCCTCTCTTATGAAATAGATGTGAAAAGATTCAGAAATACCAGACATGGCCCTTGCTGCCAAGAATTTCACTGTTATTAGTTGGGACTAGTTTGTAGAGTAAGCATGGTGTTTAATCATGCATTCAGGACCAGGAGTTCTTGTCCTTAATTTTTTTTTTTTTTTTTATAAAGAAATGGGAAAGGAAAGGGAATTTGGGACTGCTGATACTCCTGCAGCCCCTGGAAGGAGTGAGATGAGTCAGGTTTTGCACAGAGCTAGGAGAACAGCCATGAAATGAACTTGGCCATGATTGGAAGTGGGTGAGTTATGCCACCCTCAGGAAGATCTGGAAAGAAGTATGGGAGAGTTTTGTACCTCAGAGTAGGAATGAAGTTGAGAAAGGAAGGATTTGGGATCTGTATGAAAAGACTAGCCTGCACAGATGTCCTGGGTAAAAGATGTGGTTTGGGAGCATATAGTTTTTTTCCTTCTGACTTTGGTCAAAGCCAAAGTGATTGTTGTGTAGTCCAGTGCTCAGCTGTGTCTGACTCTTTGAGACTCCATGGATGTAGCCTGCCAAGCTCCTCTGTCCATGGAATTCTCCAGACAAGAATACTGGAGTGGGTTGCCAGATCCGTCTCCAGGGGATCTTCCCAACCCAGGGATCTAACCCTCATCTCTCGTGTCTTCTGCATTGCAGGTGGATTCTTTACCACTAATGCCACCTACACCTAGGAAGCCCCCAGAATGATTGATTTATTGCACACTAAAGTTTCCTCTCCTGGTCTTGTCTCAGTGACTCTGATGGAAGAAACCCTGGATGAAAGAGAGTCATCCCTCATTTCCATCGTGTATGCTCAGTTGCATCAAACTCTTTGAGACCCCATGGAATATAGCCTGCCAGACTCCTCTGACCATTGAATTTTACTGGCAAGAATAGTGGAGTGGGTTGCCATCTTCTCTTCCAGGAGATCTTCCTGGCCTAGGGATCAAACCCACATCTCAGATGTCTCCTGTATTGGCCACCAAATTCTTTACAACTGGACCACTTGGGAAACTCCCATTTTCCCTGGAGCCCTGGGTAAATCAACTGGTAATCATTTGCTGTGCAAGACCATTGACCCAAGGTGTAGAGTTCACCCAGAGAGGGTGATGAAAGGTAAAGAAGAGTCACATACAAGATAGTAAAATTGAATCTTTAAGGATGGATAGAGCTATCAAATAAAGAAAGGAGGAAGTGACTTCATGTCCATATGATGGTGACACAAACATGTCAAAACCAGGGTGGGATACCCCTGGAGATAGATAGAGGTAAGATTCTTGGAAATTTACACTGGTGAATTAATTGCAGTCAAGGCCCAAAGTCACTTATTTTAACTTTATTCTTTGGGAAATTGATAGCAGAACTTTAATCTTTCAAAACAAAAGAAATGGAGGTGAGAAAGCTGCCTAGATTTGATTTAGGAAAATAATTCCAAGGGCAGCATGTAGGAACAGATTATAGAGAGGCAGGGCTAAGGATGAAATTTATAGGATTCAGAGATATAGCCAGTCATGTAATTCACAGGACCCAGTTCACAATGAAATGCAGAGCTTGTTATTCCAATATTATTAGGAATTTTGCAATAGCAATAGCAAAGCATTCAAATAGGGTTCTTCTGAGTGCAGGATCCTATTTGACTCATGAACCCATGAAGCTGGCCCTGGTTGGGGAATGAGTGAGAGGTAAGATAAATCTGGAAAACCTGTGTTTATGTTTGAATGGGTGAAAGTGCCGTTAACCCATTAAATAAAAACTGGATTCAGAAAAAACAACAACAAAAAATCCTGTTTCATGAAAATGCAAAGTAGATTTGTCCTGATGATTTTAAGCTGATCTCAAAAACAAAATTCTTTGGTAAAATCCAAGGACAGTCAGAAATATGAATCAGAAGCTAAGAGAAGTGAAATCTTGAATAGAGAGCTGAGTGTTAGGGGGAGGTTAGAAAAGAACCACCTGCCAGTGCAGGAGACATAAGAGATGTGGGTTTGATCCTGGGTGAGGAAGATCCCCTGGAGGAGGGTGTGGCAACCCACTCCAATATGCTTGCCTGGAGAATTCCGTGGATAGAGGAACCTGGTGAGCTATAGTCCACAGGGTCTCAAAAAGTTGCGAAGAGTTGGACACGAATGAAGCAACTTAGCATGCAGGAAAACTATATAAAGAAGAATAAAGGTGACCAAGGACAGAAGTCTGTGGGAACCAGGACTCAAAATATGGTAGGAATTCAACAGTAGACTGTTAGTAGCTAAATTTCATGAGAGTCAAAAGTTACATGTGGAATTTCAACTGCAGGGGGCCTGGAGGGTGGGGGTGGGGAGATGGCTGGTGCCCCAAAGCCCTGTATTTTTCAAGGGTCAATTATATTTTTTTCTGGCTGCTCTCAATGTCTCTGACACAATAGATTATTCATTTTATGTTGAATGAATGAATAAATGATTGGATATGGTACAAAAAAAAAAAAAATAGGGATTTCTTAGAAGGTCTTTTCATCTCAGTATTCCAGCCTCAAGCTCAGTGTTTGGCATATAAAGGGGAAAATCATGGGCAGGAGAAAAATGAAAGATGAAATGATTATTTGAGACAAGGTAGAAACTTTCACTACATTTCTCAAAATTAGACAATTCATCTACTGATGAATGAGCTTTTCGTCACCCTCTAAATGTGGGAAAAGCCCAATGCAATGGGAAGTCTTTGAACTTTAGGGCACCTTGGCTCCCCACTCACTAACCTTGGCTCCCTCACTTCCTCCTTATATCCATCTCGGTACTAATGTAGGATTCCTGCCTTCTCTAACCTTCCCCAAAGCCATGACTCTGGATCAATTATTCTAATTCTCCAACACATCCTGGGTTAAAACTGGTTTTGATCTTTGCCTACTACAGACAGAAACCAAATAGAAGCGTATGTCTCTGACTCATTAACTGTTAGATTTTTTTTTTCCTCCTTAGGAAACTGAAATGACCTTTAACATTTTCTGAGAAAACATGATAGAAAGGCTGAGAATAATGATTCCTTTAAAGAATAACTGCAATCAGCTCTCAGCAAGACAGTGTGAAATACCACAGAGCTTTTACTGTGCAAGACCTTATTATCCTAAAGTTCAAATTCTCGGACATAGGATCCATCATCAGAGTCTCCCGTTTCATCATGTAGAAGCTGCTATATGTTCCTCTTTCATGAACTGATGATGAAGGCTAGAGACAGAGTTTCTATGCCGAGTCTATTTACCTTTTTATTACTTTGAATTTGGATTCTTGCATGATTTTTAATGCCTGTCACAAATGTGTATAGCTAGAGAGAGTCTCAGTAATAATAAAAGGAGAAATTAATATCATTTGATTATATAAACATAAACATGAAGTGAAGTTGTTGTAAATGATACCTGCCTAAACAAACTCAGTTTATGTCTCATAACAGTTTTTTAGACTGTGTACATGCATGCTAACTTGCTTCAGTCATGTCTGACTCTTTGAGACCCCATGGACTGTAGCCTGCCAGGCTCCTTTGTGCATGGGATTCTCCAGGCAGGAGTACTGGAGTGGGTTGCCATTTTTTTCTCCATTTTTAAACTCAGTTCAGTTCAGTTCAGTAGCTCAGGCATGTCTGACCCTTTGCGACCCCATGAATCGCAGCACTCCAGGCCTCCCTGTCCATCACCAACTCCCGGAGTTCATTCAAACTCACGTCCATCGAGTCAGTGATGCCATTCAGCCATCTCATCCTCTGTCATCCCCTTCTCCTCCTGCCCCCAACCCCTTCCAGCACCAGAGTCTTTTCCAATGAGTCAGCTCTTCTCATGAGGTGGCCAAAGTACTGGAGTTTCAGATTTAGCATCATTCCTTCCAAAGAACATCCAGGACTGATCTCCTTTAGAATGAACTGGTTGGATCTCCTTGCAGTCCAAGGGACTCTCAAGAGTCTTCTCTAACACCACAATTCAAAAGCATCAATTCTTCGGCACTCAGCCTTCTTCACAGTCCAATTCTCACATCCATACATGACTACCAGAAAAACCATAGCCTTGACTAGACGGACCTTTGTTGGCAAAGTAATGTCTCTGCTTTTGAATATGCTATCTAGGTTGGTCATAACTTTCCTTCCAAGGAGTGAGCGTCTTTTAATTTCATGGCTGCAGTCACCATCTGCAGTGATTTTGGAGCCCCCAAAAGTAAAGTCTGACACGGTTTCCACTGTTTCCCCATCTATTTCCAATGAAGTGATGGGACCAGATGCCATGATCTTTGTTTTCTGAATGTTGAGCTTTAAGCCAACTTTTTCACTCTCCTCTATCACTTTCATTAAGAGGCTTTTTAGTTCCTCTTCACTTTCTGCCATAAGGGTGGTGTCATCTGCATATCTGAGGTTATTGATATTTCTCCCGGCAATCTTGATTCCAGCCTGTGCTTCTTCCAGCCCAGCGTTTCTCGTGATGTACTCTGCATAGATGTTAAATAAGCAGGGTGACAATGTACTAGCACATCTTAAACTAATGATCCCAGGAATGAAGTGTCTTACTAATTGCAGATTCACATGACATAGCTTGGAGCTTGAGAATCAGCATTTTTAACAAGCTCTTAGGTGACTCCCATAGTGCAGGAACCAACGACCACCTTCAGGTAGTAAGGATTTGAGTCTTAGTGCAAAATGCAGGACTTTAAAAAAAAATTATCTTTGCTGTACCTTGTGAAGGTTTGATTATATTCCTGAAAGTTGCCAGCAGCATTTCTGCCTTCCTAAGGAGTAGAACCCTCTCTATAGAGAAGGTGAGACATTTATTTTTTTTTAATGTTTCATTGTATTTTGGAGTATAGCCGATTAACAATGTTGTGATAGTTTCTGGTGGACGTAAAGGCACTCAGCCATACATATACATGTATCCATTCTCCCTCAGACCCCCCCTCCCATCCAGACTGCCACATAACATGGAGCAGAGTTCCCTGTCTGATACAATAGGACCCTGTTGGTTATCCACTGTAAATATAGCAATGTGTATATATTGATCCCAAACTCCCTAACTACCCCTTCCCATCACGCTTCCCCCGTGGTAACCATAAATTCATTCCAGAAGTCTATTTTGTTAATAAGTTCATTTGTATCATTTCTTTTTAGATTCTGCATATAAGGGATGTCAGACGATATTTCTCCTCTGTTTGACTTAACTTCACTCAGTATGATAATCTCTAGGTCCATCATGTTGTTGCAAATGGCATTTATTCATTGCTTTTAATGAATGGCCAAGTAATAGTCCATTGTATATATATACCATAGAGAAGGTGAGAAATTTAAACAGGCTCCCCAATAAAGTCTCTTTGGAACAGCCTCGTCTGTGTTATAATGTAAATACATTTCTGTCTAAAGAAAGGAAAATTGACTGTTACATTAACTTTTGAGATTTTTCCTACTTCAGAGATTTTATATGAGTTGTAACTTTAAAAAAAAATAACTGACCAAACACAACACTCATTTATTATGTATTTATCTTTTGTTTTACTTTGAAACACTTTGTGGCCCCTTCTCTATTGGTGCATTTCTCCACCTTGTAATCACTGAATGTAAGTATTCTATTTTTAAACTCCTCTTAGATGATTAATTCTTTACTTCTCCATACCTTTCTTACTTTTTCCATTACTTACTTTCTTTTCCTACCCCCTCCCCAAGTCTACTATTAGATAGGAGAATCAGAGGAAATATAAAGCTGTTTCCAGGTAGATAAATGTTTTTTTTTTAGTAGTTCCACAGTGTGAAATTTCTGGCATCCTCTATCTGTTTCATTAAGTACCTTTTATAAATCTAAATGTGTGTATTTACAGAGAACTGTTCCTGTTAGCCAATAAAACTCAAATCTTTTCACTTATGCAGTCCCTTAGGGAAACTGATGGAATGCTATACTTTAGAGTTACTGGAAATGTCTTTTTTTTTTTTTTAACACTTAGTTGCTTGATCTTCATAATACTCTTGTATTTTAAAGCACTTGATTGGTTTTGGCTGTCAAAAAATCAAAACGTATCAGTAAGTTACCTATGTTAAGGGTAAGTTGCATTAATATCACATTAAAGTCACCCTGACTTAATGATATTTCTAGTGATTCCCTTCAGTTCTAACATCAATATTACTGTCATTTTAATGACGAGTTGGAAATTGGGCTACATCCTGGAGAAATATTTTATGTTATATTTCTTTTCTTCCAACTCTAAGCGTTTCTTATTTCCGCATGAATATTAAAAAATTTTAGAGTGTGACATAAAAGGGATGATTTCACTTGCTAATATGTTGATATATGGTATTTGGGGCTACATTAAAGGAAACCAATTTTCTCCTTTGCATTATCATATCAGAAGTGGAAGGGGAACCCCTTCCTCTCCAGCTCTACATCTGTTGTTTCAGCCTGAATTCTGAGGAACACAGTAATTGTTTGCTTAGCTGAGGATCAACATAAATGCAAGGGAAAAAAGTCAGGATCCACTTTAGCCTAAAGCTTTGTATTTAAGTGCCTGTGTGGAAGAGAGAAACTTGACTCCAAAATAGTTTTGTCCCTGAGAAAAGAAAATGTGTGTAAGCAAAATTTTTCTGGCTGGAGGAGAGCCCAGCAATTTCCAGTAGTTGAATTATTTCCCTAGAATAACTCCTCAGAGATAGTAGAATATTATTTCATATACTTAAAGTAATTCTACATCCTAGCAACCATAACATAAAATTGAGGTCCTGAAGACAGAGAGAGAGTAAATAATGCCGCCACCTTCATCGGCAGCTAATGCTGACAAAATATAACATTCCACTGCTTTCTGTGTATAACCTTTTGTGAATTGTTGGAGGCCAGCCTGCTCAGTCTTATTCTCAGTTCTAGAGCATTGCATGTGGGACTTCAGTGCCAGAGCTGTGGAATCATCCCCTGTCCTTTTCCCTTCTACTTTTCTGGTCCTCAGGTCTCTGTTAATGCTGATGTCCCTAAGAGCATATGTGACCTGGGCAGCTCCAGGTGGGGGGCTGGAACCCCACCATTTGGTTCCCATAGCACTGATCATTATAAAGACTTGGGGAATTCCATGAGGAAAGGGTGTACCCCTGCTCTCAAACCTGGCTGCTAGCTGTCCATGAGCCTGTGACAGTCATTCAGCAGCCTCAAGGTGATGATGGGAATGTTGTGTACCTCACTGTCACACTCATGAGCCCAGGAGGGCACCATCCTTGTGCCACTGAGGATGAGGAACCCCTTCCGCATTCAGGAGCCCAGCTCCTTTCCTGCTTCTGGATGATGGAGAAGGGACATTCACTTCTCTGAGCAGTATTCTCTGCCCACCTCTGCAAGGCACAACTTGGACTCTGTAGCCTGGATAAGTCCATTGAAGCTACGATAACAAAGTTTTGCAGACTGGGTGGTGACTGAAAGAAGCAATTTATTTCTCACTGTTCTGAAGGCTGAAGTCAGAGATCAGGGTGCCAGTGTAGAAGGGTTTTGGTGAGCACCCTCCTTCTTGGTGAGCTTCCTGTGGTCCCTCAAAGGGACTGATCCCATTGTGGGGGCTTCACCGTCATGACCTGGCCACCTCCCAAAGGCCCCACCTCTTGAAACCATCACACTGGAGGATTAGAATTTCAACATATGAATATGCGATGAGATAGGGCACAGGTTGGAGGGAGACACAGACATTAAGTACATTGCAGATATCTTCAAAATATGGCAGTGTTTCCCATTTGGACTGTCCTCATTTTAACCATGGGGATCCAGGTTCAATCCCTGGATTGGGAAGATTCCCTGGAGGAGGGAATGGCAGCCCACTCCAGTATTCTTGCCTGGAGAATTCCATGGACAGAGGATCCTGGCAGGCTACTGTCCAAGGGGTCAGAAAGAGTCAAACACGACTGAATGACTAAAACACACCCAAAAAGACACATTTTAACTACATGAGGTGCTGACAATATAATCCAAGATATATGGGCCCAAACTCAATCTGATTTCTAGTCACAGATTTTTCTTTAATGGGAATTTAAGAGAGGATCAGCCCACCACTGATACCCACTCCCCACCCCATACCCTAGACTTTCTGAGAATTATGTGGGATAAGTATGAGCATCTCTCAAACATCAAGCACTTACTTCCTCTTATAGGCATCATCCAGCTAAAAATACACCCAATCCACATTACTAAGCAACACTCAGAGTCCTAGACTGAAGCATATGCTGGGTTTATACTTATCTACCATCTGGGTGACTGAAAGGGCTCCCTAAAGCGATATCCCACCCAAGAGGGAAGGGGACTGCAACGTTACTAATAAATTCCTTTCGTTATTTTCAAATGCAATACTTGGAGTAGCACTATTTTGGCTTCAAAAATTCCGAGATCCTTTTCCCCAAGAGAACACACATCATCATGGAGCCAGGACATCATAATTAGTTCAGGATGTTAGACAGCCATGGCAGGAAAGTGACTTCATCTTCCAAAGTCATCTAGCTTGTTCCCCAGGTAGGAATCGACTACTTGGGTATTCTGGATCAATTTTTCAGGATGGAGAGTAAGCACTTATTTTCCAGCTTGGCGTGATGTCATTTAGATGGAATCAAAACCTTGATTCTTTCAAGTTTGTCCTTTCTACAGACATTTAAGGGCTGCTTACTCTGTGATGAGGATTTGAGTAGCAGTAGCACTGAGCCTCCCTGGTGGTACCATGTGACTCTGTGGCATAAAGAGAATGGTCAGAAGTGGAGAATCTATATATCGTACATATGCTTAAAATCTAATAAGGTATTGAATGTTTACTGAACCATGGACAACAATTTATAGTCACATCCTTCAGCAGGGGACTCTTTTCCAAGAGACCGCTGACATTTCATGACTTTGCCATGCTGGGCTTCCCTCGTGGCTAAAACAGTAAAGAATTTACCTGCAGTTCAGCAGACCCAGGTTCAATCCCTGAATCAGGAATTTCCCCTGGAGGAAGGCACAGCAGTCCACTGTAGTATTCTTGCATGGAGAATTCCATGAATAGCGGGCTACAGTCCATGGAGTCACAAAGAGTCAGACACAACTGAGTGACTAATGCTTTCTTTTCCTAATGCTGTGCCAAACAAGTCATCGAAACATTGCCTTTTTTCTTTGTCTTCCCAGAGTAACTTTCTACCCAATTGCCCCTTATTATACAGAAGAAGGCAATGGCAACCCACTCCAGTACTCTTGTCTGGAAAATCCCATGGACAGAGGAGCCTGGTAGGCTGCAGTCCGTGGGGTCACACAGAGTTGGACACTACTGAAGTGACTTTAGCAGCAGCATACACAGATGGGAGATCATTTCCTAACACTCATGTATTGAGTCTCTCACCAGAGTGTTCTATCAGGTTACTAAACTCCAGGCATCTGTTAAGGGAAGGATGTCAAGTTTCAAGAGAGACTTTGGTCTCTGAAACTTTGGGTTGACACAATTTGCTTGTCCTAGGAGTACAGTGTGTGGAGCAAGGCAGACATAGAGCTAAAGGGAAAACCAAATAAAACTGCCAGGTGGGTTATCCCCAGGTTGGGTACCTGAAAATTATTGACTTTAAAAAAATGCACAATATGAGAGTTGCGAGTTAAGTTTTATTTGGGACAAAATGAGGACTATAGCGTGGGAGACAGCCTCTCAGATAGCTCTGAGAAATTGCTCCAAAGTGGGGGAAGGGAGAGTAAGGTCAGTATATATGTGATTTTGGTGAAGGGGAAGTACATGCAATCAAGCACATTTTTAAATTATTATTATTATTTTTTTTTTTGCAGAAGGTTTCTGCTAGTCAAGAGACAGGCATCACCATGAAGGAATTTAGTCCTTTTCTCAATATGAGGAGATACAAGAGACAGGCTCATAAAATCAGCTCCAGAAAATATCTATCTGAAGGCCTGTTCTGCCAGTTTTCCCCGTAGTACAGAGGGCCTCATTTTTGCTCTCCTCCCTGAACTCTCTTCAGGGGGATGGTCAGCTGCTACAGTGGCTCACGATAGAGGTTAATGACAAGTGCCAATTTGTAGTTGGCAGCTTACGGAAAGAGGAAGAAACAATCAGAAACCCAAAACACACTGAATTCTCAAAGTAGAGGGAGGGAGGGATCTAGAAGACCCAGAGTATTTTATAGGATTTCTGCTCCTGTAGCAGGAACATGTGAATAATGTAGTACCAAGTGAGCCCAACTGATCTGAAGTCTGATCTTCATTGTTCAACCAAAAAGGTTTTTTTTTTAGACAGTAATAAATTTATTCTATATAACAAGTGAGCCAGTGTCAACTAGCAACTTTAGGGATTTATATAATCTGGAAAAAATATGTGTTTCCTGCTACGTATTTTATAATAATTTTCAAAATATCATTACTCACAGTTAGATTTATGTAGCATAGACTATATTCATATATTTATTCATTCATTTTTTGAACCCATAAACCCTCATATGCATGTGTTAGTCTATAACATGTCTGTGTATATTCACATATATTTGTATATAATGTGTCTGAGTCACTTCAGTTATGTCCAGCTCTTTGTGACCCTATGGACTGTAGCCCACCAGGCTCCTGTGTCCATAAGATTCTCCAGGCAAGAATACTAGATTGGGTTTGCCATACCCTCCTTCAGGGGATCTTCCCAACCCAGGGATCGAACCCATGTCTCTTACAACTCTTACACTGACAGGCAGGTTCTTTACCATTAATGCCAAAATATACATGTGTATAAATTATTATTAAACATGGAAAAATACATGGTTTATGACAGTGTTGAGGAAATAGCACAGAAAGAAGGAGAAGGCAGGATAAAGAATAGAGATATGGATACAGATAAAGAATTCTTTAATTCCAAGGAAAGTTTATTTAGGAGAATAAAAGTTTATTTAGGAGAATATCAGGAAAGTGATGGACTTTGAAATACAGGTAGAGTTTTATGGTCAGACATGGAAGCAAAGTCTCTTCTACACAATGAATGAAGGACTGGAAATCTGAGAAAATGTTTCGTGCAGGGAATCATAGGTGCCTGCCTGTCTGCACCTAGGAGAGGAGGTTGGAAAGGTGGGTTGAGGTCAGACCATTCAGTGCTTAGAAGCCTTGATTGATTCTTCAGATAGTAAAGAGCCATTGAAAGTTTCTGAGTCATTTAAAGGCATGATTATGTAAGGACATGACTGGCAAGCATACAAGGGTGTTTTAGAAGCCAAGGGGAACTATTATGAGCTAGTACTCTACAAGGAAGTCTGCGCACAATATCACAGTGAGGGGCCTCCTGCAGGGTCCAGATGAAAACATGACAGGGACCCAAAGTAGGTCAGTGCTGGTGGAAACATAAAGAGGAAGGCAGCTCAGGTTTAGGATTTAATTTATAGATTCTTTTGGGGGAGGTTTGGGAAATGGGAAGGATATTGCAATTTATCAAATATAAGGCTTGAGAAAGAAGTAGAAAAATGACTCCACAATTGATTAGTAGTCTGTGCTTAAAGCTGTGTTAATTCAGTTACTGAAGCAGCTGCAAAGGAAGAGAACCACTTTTTGAATTTGAGAAAACAGGTTATGGTTTGAACAGATTTGAGGTGACACAAGCAGTTAAACAAAGCTACTAATTGTGGAGGGCTTGCTATGTTCCCAGAACTTTGTAAGTCCTTGACATGCCTCATACTGTTAATGACATAATGTTTATCATTTTGTTATCATTGGTGATATTTTATTATCACTTCTGTATCAGAGATAAAGGAGAAGAATCTTAATTAACTGTCCCTGTTCATCATATGCATGCTCAATCATGTCTGTCTCTTTGCAACCCCGTGGAATGTAGCCTGCCAAGCTCCTATCTAGCCATAGCCCTGAATTTGGAGCCTGGGAGAAGTCAAGGCTGGCAGTGGAAGTTAGTCAATCATCCACAGCCTTTATTGAGTCCCTGCCAGTGGCCAGGTGCAGTGGTCTGAACTGTGGGCACCCAGACACCATTGGCAACTCCCTAGAAGAAGCAGGAGTTGAGTAACAAGGAGTTGTGAGCAAGCAGAAAATAATAAGCTGAAACAGAGGACCTTGGTTTGCATCCATGATGCCACCACTCAAGAAGAGGAAAAGCAAGTCGTCAGAGAAAGAGAAGAAAACCCAACCCAACAGCACAGGAACCAGGGTGGGCGCCCATGTCGGTACTCTGGGAAATTCCTCAACTGGAAAAGCCTGAGGAGTTTAATTTGGGGGTCATGAATTCCCTTCATGGAAACAAGCCTATATGATTTTTTGAAGGATTACAGAGTATAAATGTGGAGCTGTAAGTGGACAAATATACTTAGAATTTGGGGCATGAATGAAAAACAGATATGAGAGGATGACCTAAGGGAGAAGCCAAAATGAGAACAGGTTTTGTTTTAGGTCTCTGCCTCAGAATGGTAGCTCAGTTAGTAAAGAATCTGCCTGCAATGGAGGATACCCGGGTTAGATCCCTGTATCGGAAAGATGCCCTGAAGAAGGGAATGGCAACCCACCCCAGTATTCTTGCCTAGGAAATCCCATGGACAGACGAGCTTGATGGGCTACAGTCCATAGGGTTGCAAAGAGTCAGATAAGACTGAGCAACTAACACTTTCAGAATTTAGGGAGTTTTCCTTTTTGTCTTCTGACTCTACAACCTGAGCAAAGGAGAAAGTAGAGCAGGATGGAGGCTCTCGGTGCTGTCTGATTCAAACAGAAAAGCACAAATATGGTACATGCATACAGTAGGCTTTTTATTTTAACATCAACTGTGTAAGTGTGGATTTCTTTGCTAACTGTTGCTGAGGAGCTGGGTCTTTTCTTTGCATGAGGGCTTCTGATTACATTGCCTCACTGACCATTCTGTAAGATTCATACACCTAATACAGCCCTTCCCCTGCCAGTTCTGGTATTTAAAGAGAAGCAGCCTTAGCATTGCTTGTGGAGCAGTTTGAATCCAGAGGCCTTCTTGACTGAATTTTAAATTTCATCTTATAGTTCTTTCCATCTTTTGCCACATAAGTGATACAGTGATTTTTTTTGATAATACCTTTCCAGAGCATTCAAGCTAGTTTTCTTAGAAACATCAACTCTGTTTTATGGAAATGATTCACCAGTGTATACTCTGACTCAAACCCACTTAGCCTCCAGACAGGAATGAGGAGGAGAAAGAGGATGTGGAGGAGAAGGTAGGGGGAAAAGGGGAGGCTGGAAACATGGACCATTCCCCCCTAGGATTTTACACAAAGAGTGAAGGGACCCACAGAAAGACCATGGGGGTTTTGAGGGGAGAATGGAATGCTCTGTTTGCATGCTCTGCAGTTACCTTATTCACATGTAAAAGTTGCAAATAGCAACCAAGAATTCACCTTCCAGAAAATGTTGATTATAAATGTCATGTTTCTGTTGCCGACTCATTCACATCCTTGGTGCTTTGATAATGATCTTTTAAGATGAGATAATAGAAAAGTCATTTAAATGGAAATACTGATGTGATATCATTCGGGCAGGTTTTTCTCTGTAAGTGATTTCCATGTTGTGCTATTCTCTGAATGGCCCCCACAAAATAGAATCCTGCAAAGTAGGTATAAGGAGAACTTATGTCGGTTTAGATTTCTTTCCACCTCCTGTTCATTAGAGCATTCTGATTTGTTCCATAATTGTCACAAGGTATAAACAAGGCATTGTGGAGGTAAAAGTGTGTTTAAGTCAGTTTCAGTTCAGTTCAGTTCAGTCACTCAGTCGTGTCCGACTCTTTGCGACCCCATGAACTGCAGCACGCCAGGCCTCCCTGTCCATCACCAACTCCTGGAGTTTACCCAAACTCATGTCCATAGAGTCTGTGATGCCATCCAACCATCTCATCCTCTTTTGTCCCCTTCTCCTCCTGCCCTCAATCTTTCCCAGCATCAGGGTCTTTTCAAATGAGTTAGCTCTTTGCATCAGGTGGCCAAAGTATTGGAGTTTCAGCTTTAGCATCAGTCCTTTCAATGAACACCCAGGACTGATCTCCTTTAGATTGGACTGGTTGGATCCTCCGTGCAGTCCAAGGGACCCTCAAGAGTCTTCTCCAACGCCACAGCTCAAAAGCATCAACTCTTCTGCGCTCAGCCTTCTTTATAAGTCAGTTTAAAGAAAGAAAAATAATCTTGAATCTAATTACAAAATACATTGAGATCTTTAATTCTCTCTGACTTGCCTAGAGTTTGGGTGAAAGTTTTTCATGTTTTCACCCTCAAATAACTGAAGCTGTCTTTGTGTGAGGTTAATAAACCTGTGGGGATCTGCTGCTTTTGAATGCAAACAATGTCATAAGGTACTTCCTTATGCCATTTGAATTTCTAACAAAGATGCATTTATTGTTGCTTATTTTTGAAATCATGTTATCTCATGGTTGAGAGCTTATGAAATTCATCCAAAAGAAAAGCTGGAAAGCAAAATTTAATGATATGAAAACCTTAAAGAAGTCACCTGTGACATTTGGGAGTCACTCGGCAATTGATGTTTCAAATGAAGGCAAATATTCCTAAATTGGGCTTCCCTAGTGGCTCACTGGTAAAGAAAATTCTTGTCATTGCAGGAGACGTGGGTTTGATCCCTGGGTCAGGTAAATAATCTGGAGAAGGAAATGGCAACCAACTAGTATTCTAGCCTGGGAAATCCCATGGACAAAGGGGACTGTTGGGCTACAGTCCATGGGGTTGTAAACAGTTGGACATGACTTAGCAACTAACGGACAACAACAGTATTACCAAATTAAACGGAATAGCCTAAAAGAGCTCATAGTGACAGGTTGTTTTGTCCCAGTAGTGTGTGAATAGAAATTAAGACTTGCAACTCTCACGATGCATGAAAACATACCCATACCTGTTCAGACATTTGATAGCTTGGGAATGATGGCAAGCTGAGTTTTCTCTTAGAACTCATGTCACACAGAGAGACATGACTGAGCAACTAACACTTATAGTATTAGTACTGCTATATATAAAATAGATAACCAACAAGCACAGGAAACTATACTCAGTATCTTTCAATACCTATAAGGGGAAAGAATCTGAAAGAGAATATATATATATACATATATTTAAAACTGAATAAATATATATATTAAAAGTGAATATATATATTTGAATAAATTAAAAATGAATATATATATTTATTTAAAACTGAATCATTTTGCTGACACCTGAAACTAGCAACAATATTGCAAATCAACTGTAATTCAATTAAAAAAGTGAAAAGAAATCTAAAGTCTTATATACACATATAAGTTTTTATATAGCCCACATTTTTTATTTATAAATAATCCCCAGTTTTGCTTGGTCTCCACCACTTCCTACAATAGCTAAGTATTATAACTAGCCTGCCACTGTGTAGATCACACAACCAGGACAGCTGACATCAAATTGCTTGACTAATCTTTCATCTGTCAACTCAGGGCAACCTTCAGCTAGAGCTGGTTGTATAGTATGAATTGTGTTACAATTTGCTTCCCCACAAGATTCCTTGACTTCAGTCTCTTTGAAGAAAGGTATTAGTTTGTTCATCACAGGTCCAGCACCAAAAAGCTCGGTGCATTGTTGTTGCTCAGTCACTAAGTCATGTGCAACTCTTTATGACCCCATGGAGTGCAGCATGCCAGGCTTCCCTGTCCTTCACTGTCTCCCAGAGTTTGCTCAAACTCATGTCCATTGAGTTGGTGATACCATCCAACCTCTGAGACTGGTGATACTAATCTCATCCTCTGTTGTCCCCTTCTCCTCCTGCCCTCAATCTTTCCCAGCATCAGGGTCTTTCCCAGTGACTCAGTTCTTTGCATCATGTGGCTAGGGTATTGGAGCTTCAGCTTCAGTATCAGTACTTTCAATGGATATTTAGGTTGACTTCCTTTAGGATTGACTGGTTTGATCTCCTTGCTGTGCAACAGTAGGTGCATAATAAGTAATTGTTGAAACTATGAGTATAACATTTACTTCCAAATTGTGTTATAAGCCCATTTCAGTGTCTAGAAGCAGGGCTTCAGTGCTTTCTCTTTTTGGCGAGCTTGGATGATCCTTGGGCAGGTGAGAGGCCAGGAGTGGGAGCTCTTGCCAGGAGCATAGATTCGACAGTGCCATTGCCCTGGAGCAGTAGGGGTCTTGTCTGTAAAGCGTCAGTCTTGGAGGCTTCTGCCTTCTTGGAGCACAGAAAGCTCTGGGGCTTCTTTTAGATTCCCAGGAATGGATGGGTTCAAGAGGGCTGCAAAGAAGTGAGTCTGTGTTACATTTTATGCTCTTCTGTTATGTTGGCTAAGCTTATAAGCACGGTATTTTAACAAGTTGTCTAACAAAAGATTAAATCATCAGATAATGAATGAGTGATCAGATAACCCAGCTCCTTCAGTGACTCCACATAGTCCTCTGTGCTTTTAAGGAGTTTCAAAATATGCTTGAGAAGCACAGAAATTTCAACAACAAGAAAGCTCAATGAAAGAGATATCCAAAGGCAGTTGTTGATTAATTTCACAATATGAGGTGCTGACAGCTGACATTGCTTATGTTCTGCCAGATGCCGACCTCACTTCAGGGTTCATTAGGTTTTGTCTATAGAAGTGATAATAATAATCTTTAGTTTCTCTGAGTTGCAGATTTGAAGTCTACCTGAGAGAGTTCAAAAAAATCAGTTTCATTTTTGTTCTTCAGATAAGGTTATAATCAACCTTGAGATGCATTTAACATTGCATACGTCACAACCTGGTGTTCAATATCTATGTTAGACTATGTAGCTCTTAGAGGGGTAAGCTGGTTGATATATAGGATGACGGAATCGTGATGAGTACATGAAGGATTCCTTTTTCCTGTGACTATACAGTATGAACTAACTAAGATATTTTTATTTTGCCCTTCTAAAGTGTATTGAGTGTTTACCCTTTTAATGGTTTTTTTGTTTGTTTGTTTGTTTGTTTGTTTTTAAACTGTTTGGTGTATTTATCAGTTTTCAGTATCAGATAAGCACACAGTTCTGGAGAAGTTGACATTGTACATGACCAAGAGTGGGAAGGGGTGGGTATCCTTATGCCATTGTCAGTGGAGAGACTATCTTGGTTTACATTGTGATGAGTTGTTTCCCTCAATCCGAAAACTGATTACTTAATAACTGGTATACACTTACTGGGAGTGATCAATGAGATTTCTTTAAGTTCAACTTCAGCCAATATGTAAGACCTGACCATTGGCTGGGGACAGTGCTCTGCACTTCCAAGCTTCTTGTCCCAGTAACACTTTCACACAATGTGGAATGCATTTTCTTACAGCCCACCTATTCTTCAAACAGATCTCGTGCAAGAAAATGTGAGTTGCTTTTTCAGGAAAGGCTTGTTCCTTAGAAGAGTAATGAATCAGTGAAATAGTGAAAACATGTACCTTATAAAAGAGAGGAAGAATGTTCAGATTGAAAGATAAAAATATGTCTTCCATTGATCCTACTCTCCAAGAGTGAAGAGATTCTCATAGACTCTTGCTGCCTTTGAGATTAAACAGAATAAAGCAAAAAATAAACATGACTTGTCTCTAATTCTCAGATCTTAGGGCCTCATGGGATAGAGGAAGAAATTCAGTGAGAGTACAAAGAAATTATTGACCAAATCCAGAATGTGGGAGAGTCTTCAAGAAAAAAAATAATAAAGTGTTTTTAAAAAACCAATTCATAAAAAGAGAATTCAGGAAAAGAATATTATTAATGAATAGAAGAGACTTAACAAGTAAATTCAATATGCAAATTTTTGAATCCTGATTTGAACAAGCCAGCTGTTAAGAAAAATCTTCAAGATGAGAAAATTTAATATGAATTTGGAATTATATGACAGGAGGAGAGATTTCTATTAATTGGCCTGGAAATTTCTACTAATTGGGATAATGGTATATGCTTATCATCTAGAAATGCACATTGCAGATTTCATGGATGAAAGAGTAGGATGTCATAGGTGTGTTTTAAAATACTTCAGCCAAAAAAGTGAAGGAGGGGGAATAGATGAAACAGAGTAGCCAGAGGTTGACAGTTATTGAAAGCTGAGTAAGAGATACGCCCCAGCATAGTAAATTTCCCTCTAAATACTTCTGAATGTTTGAAATAAACCAGAAGCAAATTGACAAACAGTAATCCTGTAGTGGTCTGGCCTCTCTCCAGGCTTTTAACCGCCACTGAGCCTACAGGGCAATGGAGAATGAGGTGGACAGAACAGGAAAAATTATTCTCAGCTAGAATGTGGACAAGATCAGAGCTCTTATTCTGGAGACCATTAACTCATAAGGTGTCCATGGATGGGGGTTTTAGAATGGTCTGAACTCCTGTAAGTATACACCAAATGTTGATTTGAATTTTTTTTTTCTGGAGAGGCATCTAGGCTTCACTAGATCCTGAGAGGTATCATAAGTCACAAAATTTGAGATACACTAGTTTGCAGCAGTTCCAAAGCCTGTTTCAACTCTAAAATTCTGTAAATGCATATACGAAGAGCAAGAAATTTAGCTGTCCTATTTTAAGAACTCTCTGCACAGTGTAACTGGCTCTTGATTTCAAAAACTCCGCATCTTAATGTATTTAAATTCTTAGGAGAATAGAATGTTTAAGAGCCATCAGATACATTAAAAAAAAAAGTCACATCTAGATCTTAAGACTGGTTCAGCAAGTAATACAATGTCCAAGTATATCAATGTAATTTTTTTCTCTTTTAGGGCACCTTTCATTGTCATCCTGGAGTCTATGCAGTAAAATCTCATTTTTAAAAGATTTGCTTCAACAAAAACCCTTAAGAAGTGGGAAGCATTATAGCAACATAAAAATCCCCCAGTTATACACAAGGGAGCGATGCGATAGCTCTAAGTGCCAGCATCTTATTGGCTATAAAGACATGTGCTGGAAGAGATGGAGATTTCTCTAAACTGGCAACTGAGATTGTGTGTGTGCAGCTGCTCTAAACAGTTCTTTTGCCACTGAATTTTACTGATCTCCTTCCCGTTGAGTACAATAATCTGGCAGAAAATCTGAAATATTCTGTACAATGGGTTTACAATAAAGCCAGAGCAGTGCAGTCAGGGGTAGCAGCCCAGTTTAATTCAGGTACAAAGTCAGGGTCTAACTAGACATCATTTAGTGTTAGCCTCAAGGATAGTGCTTCACATGCTGTCTAGGCCCCTAGGTGTTATTTCTCTGTTGCTTCTTCTGTGGTCCAGAGTGGAGCAAATGAGTGTGTGTCTGTGTGCATGTGTATGTGTGTGTCTATGTGTGTTTGTAAGCATATGTGTGCTTGTGTGTTCACGGTGGGGGTGGATAATGAGGGCATTTTTCACATTAAAACTTTGTGTTAGCTATTGCTGCAACAAACCTGTGTCATGAACTCAGTAGATTATAATACCAGGCATTATGTGCACATCACAGTTATGCACATCTCTTTTCTCAAGTCCTTGGCTGAGTGGCCTTATTAATGCAGTTTGCTGACTGTGTTTGCCTACTGGCTGCAGGCAGGCTCTGATCAGCTTGCTCTGTGGGCCTGGGATGAAGGGTTGTGTCCAGGCGGGTCACCACAGCTCTGATACTCACCTCCCCTCCTCTTTCATCAGGTCACCTGGCCAAGTTCCAAGTTAGTAGGGCATGGAAGTCTTCACCTCAGTGGGATGGGAAGGAATTCCAATTTCCTGGAAGATAATCTAACATCATAAAAACATTTTCTTACAATATTACATAAGTATGTCATTAAATTTTTTGCTCAATGTATGGGTAGTTTCTGACATTAAAATACTGGGTTTTATGGGTGATTCACACATACAAACCAATATCTAAAATAAACAGCTCCCTGCTCTAGTAGGAGTCACCTATCTTTTATTTTCTAATATAGAATTCTGCCGTCCTTTGGAGACACTCCTTAATCTCACCCCTAAGTATGCAATTTTCACATACTTTTGCCTTGTCACTCCTCCCCCACTCTCTACCTTCAGCAAGTCTTTCAGTTTTCCTAAATCGTGCCAAGCTCTTCTGTGCCTCAGGGCCTTTGCATACGCCATCCTCTCTTCTCTACCCATAATTCTTTGCCTCCTAGACATCTGCTTATCAGTCCTGTCTCAGCTTAAATGTCACTCCCAAAGTGGTCCTCAGTGGCCACTGAATCCGATATCAGCCTCCTTAAGCTTGGCGCGCCCTTTCTTCATGTCCCATCATAATTTCTATTTACATGGATTTTTCTGTGCTCTCACCTTTTGTGTTAGATGCAAAGTGTCATTGATGCAAAAGTGGCATCTTTTTTCTCCTTTCTTCAGAAGCACCTAGCCTGGTACTGAAAAAGATGGTATTCTAATGAACGAGCAAAAGCAATTTGAACCTGGAGGAGAAGGGATTTCCTCTTCACAAATGTGTTGACCTTAGTAAACTTGGTGACACATAGACAGACTAGCCCCAGCTTTAGTGGTTAGAGAAGCCTCCATCCGTCCCCAGTGACTTGATTCTTCTGTGCCCCTGTTCACCTCCTTCTGTCCTTCCGTGCTCTGACTGTGTGTTGGGAGTAGTAAGGCAGTGGGTGCAAAGGTTTGGGCTCAAAGCTGGAGGTGGTCAGGCTCAGACATCCAGGGCAGGCTGCTCTCTTCCTTCCTTCCTGCCCCACTCTCGGCCACTGGCAAACTTATTAGAGCCCTTGTCACACTGCACTTTCTGCTCATCTAGTCCAAATAGTGTGCTTAGACACTGAGTCCAGTAATACTGGGATTTATGGCAACAGGTGTTTTGCCTATGAGTTTTATGGTAACCATTCTTACATTTAAACCTTTAATCCATTTTGAATTTATTTTTGTATGTGGTGTTAGAGGGAGAAGGCAGTGGCACCCCACTCCAGTACTCTTGCCTGGAAAATCCCATGGATGGAGGAGCCTGGTAGGCTGCAGTCCATGGGATCGCGAAGAGTCAGACACGACTGAGCGACTTCCCTTTCACTTTTCACTTTCATGCATTGGAGAAGGAAATGGCAACCCACTCCAGTGTTCTTGCCTGGAGGATCCCAGGGATGGGGGAGCCTGGTGGGCTGCCGTCTATGGGGTCGCACAGAGTTGGACACGACTGAAGTGACTTAGCAACAGCAGCAGCAGCAGTGGTGTTAGAGAATATTATAATGTCACTACTTTACATATAGTTGGTCAGTTTTCCCAGTACTATTTATTCAAGAGACTGTCAGTCTTAAAAAGAATGATACAAATGAACTTATTTAGAAAACAGAAATAGACTCACAGACATAGAAAACAAATGTATGGTTCCCAAAGGGGAAGGGATAGGGGAATTAGGAGTTTGAGATTAACAGATACACAGTACCATACATAAGGCAGATAAACAGCAAGGACCCACTATATGGCACAGAAAACTGTATCTTGTAAAAACCTTTCATTGAAAAGCATCTGAACAAGAATATACATACCTAACTGAATCACTTTGTGGTACACCTGAAACTAACACGTGTTGTAAATCAACTATAAGTCAATTGAAAGCTGTTTGATTTGAAAAAAGAAAGTAATACTATGAATGGGACAGGGAACTAATGATCATGTATAACACTGTGAGAAAGTGAATTTGGAATTCTAACACCTGGCTAAGCAAAGGGCTTTTGGAATATGGTACTTAAACAAAGACTTCTCTCTGGACTGAGTTTCCTCTGCTTGCACTAATAGAGGCATCTGTGTCTCCCCAGATTATACAGACCTCTCCCCAGTTTCTCATGGAGATACATAGTGTTTCATCCAAGTACCTAACATCGGTGGTGGAGGACTTTGAAAACCCCGACTGCATTTTCTGATGGAATGCAAAATGCCAGCATTTGGGTCCACTGGAACAAATCTATTTTATGCGTTTTGGGCTTAAAGAGCAGCTTTGATGGTATTAGCCCCATGAAGAAATCAGACAATAAAACACTTGTGACCTGAATCACTGCTGGGGTGAAAACCACATATACTCTCATTGTGACAGTTCTGACCGTGAACAGTTTGGAAACCAGGGTTGTGTGGTACCTGGCTGATAGAGAAATGAGACAGCTGAACCTGGCCTGACTGTTTGAAACCTACTCTTGCCTCCTGGTCCTGAGGTTAACACACAAGCTTTCTTGGTCCCCACTATTTTTCATGTCTCGTAGCAACAACATCAGATAACTAAACCTCAAAAATTAGCCTTGGCAGAGTAGTCATGGAGCTATTTTATCCAGGTAAGGAGAGACACACAAGGAGGCATTTGGGGATTATTTAATGTGAGGCTCTAAGTTTAGAATTATTGTGATGAAGGATGCTGAGTGAGTGAATTAATAAGGAAGGGCCATGAGGCAGGGTATAGGGTGAGGAGAGGAGAGAAATGGTAAGGAAGTTGTGGGAGATGATTCAAGGTGCCATTGGCTTCATGTTTTCTCTTGATGAGAATCATCTTTGAAGTCCTTGGGTTGAGGGGCCATGGAAGAGGTATGTGTGTGCGGCAAGAGGCAGAGGAGAAGCTGGGGATTGGGCTCCTTGCGTTTCTGCCCTTTTAATGCCCCTGGAAGGGAGGTTGGAATTAGAAATTGGGTGAGTTTCTGTTGCAAAAATCATTTAAGGGCTGAGCATCATGACTTGGTCTGCAAGGGTTAGGAGAGGCAGCAGTAAGAACTCAGAGGTCCAGAAGCCAAGGATGGAATTCCTGCCGTGATTCCTGGAATATGCAGTGTCCAGTGAGGGCCTGGGGTGTCCACCCACCACTCGGCAGTGAATGGGTCTGAAGCACTGTGTTGCAGACCTCCAGGGGGAATAATGGTCTCAGCCTAAATCTCAGCTGTACGCTGAAGGGCAGTTCAAGGGCAATGCTAATATTAAAAAAAGGGGGGGATTAAATCTTAATTTCCTTATGTCCTTTGGTATTACCCCATGGCTTACATGGTTGGACACTGTTCCATTAGGCTGCAGGTGCGTTTTGGAAACCCTGCGAGTCTTTGGCATGTGAAGTCATTGATTTGAATTAGATAATTATTTTATTTCTTTTTAGATAATTATTTTAAAGGAATCCAATAAATAGTGTGAATATCAGTAGTGCTACTGAATATTCCTTAAGATAACTAACTGTTCAGTTAAGTGAATGAATTGACATTTAGTACACTGTGATTATTATTTCAATTTATTAAAATATTTTGATAAATGAGTAAAACCTTTTGACTCAAAAAAGACTTCTGATTTCAAGTCATTAAGTGAAGTCATTAAAAAATCATGGAACCTATTCTTATTCTAATTATTGATTAGACTACAGTAGGTAAATTATTTCTTTAGAAGTATTAGTTGCTTCAACGTTTAAAGCAAATTAACTTCTTAGGAACAAAAGAAATTGTAAAGAACTCAGAGGAAAAAAGAAATGTGGCCCCTACTCTACTTAGACAGTGGGATTAGTAAAAGGATATTCACAAATATGAGAAATAATCAATGATGAAATGAGACTTGAAGTCTAAATGGAATGCTGAGTACAGAAAATGTATGTGATCTTTCCTAGTCTTTTGTTCAGTAGAAAAAAATTACTTTTTATTGCCCCAATTGGTATGATAAGCATAGTACTAATATGTCTGACCTCAATAAAACTCAGAACATTTCTCCATTTCTCGAACGGATCTTTTCTACTGCTGTATTAACATTTGGAAAAATTACTTCGTATCAATGAGTCTTTCTGAAACCTATCAACAAGAGTGGGAGCCATCTAAGTAAGAAATCCCAACATAACAAAATTGCTTATGATGCTGAAATATTCCGGCATTTCATTCCCTGCTTCTCCTGCCTTTGCAGGCTTTCAGGAGACAGTATATGCTTCGTGGGAGAGCAACCAAAAGGTGGCAGCATCTCTTTGAAAATTATTTCCATTTATTTCACAGCCATATTTCTTTTCAAAAGGCTACTCCCACAGAGTTGAGCCATGTTGTAATATGCATTATAGAGCAGAAAGCTCCCTTCCTTTGCAAATGAAATGAATAAGTGACAGCTGTTGATACAATGGAGCTTCAAAAAATGTTTACTTCAAATGAAGACTTATCCTTCTTTTTAGCCAACTGATCCATCATGTCTGATGACATAGCAACAAACCCACATCTTCTTGAAAATCAGAAAATATTCGTGGAGTTACCTAACATTAACAATGACTATTAGTTATCAACTGGAAGATTGAGAATCTTGTCAGGATATTATGAAAACTAATATATTCCTAAAAACCACAAATTGATCATTGATTCCTGAAGGGTGGCCATTGAATAAACAATTCTTTAAATATTTTTCTTTAAGCACAAATCCTATCAGTATTTTTTATAAAAAGTTTTAAACCACTGTGATATTTGGCACTTGTTTAATGCTATGTATTTTAAAATTGATTTTAAGAAATAATTCATCCATCTGTAAATCTAAATTCTCAACCACAAATTTATCTAAAGATAAATCCTAGGTTAATACTTATCAGATTGTTAACACTTTTTTTATAATGAAGACTTATAGAGGATATTAGCAAAGCCAAATTCAGATTTTTTTCTTAAGATAGTAGTTGCTCTTCTGAAGTAAGGCAATATGGTAAACCTCATTGATTCAGATAAAGTCTGAAGATTAGTATTGTGTTAAATGAAATTTCATTACTGTTGAGTACTTGTAGTTAAACTAAAGTAAGCTAAGTAAGGCAACTGCTCATGTCAGGGTCTTAAATATATATACATATATGTGTGTGTGTGTATGTATATATATATGATATGCACACACATTTTAGATAGATAACAATGATTTCTAGACCATTAGATTGTCAGCTCCATTAAAGCAGTGATATTGTACTTTTCTGTATTTTGCACAGATGTGTAGAGCATGGAAATGCCATATTATATAAGATCACAGTAAACATTAAAATCAATGTATCTTTTTAAGGAGTTAAATGATAAGAAAGTGACCTTAAAGATCAGAGATTTTCTGATATGTTTTAATCTTGAGTTTCTAGTGAAATCTTCCTCAGAAGCCCAGTCTGTAACTCAGCCCAGAGAGATGGACTTTCAAGTTGCTTGATGGCTGTGAACCCAAGGATCTCACATCCTCCCTCTGTACCCCAGACACCCCAAGACTTGAGCCTCCAGACTCTGCAGACCTTGGGTTGAATGACTGATGTTGTCCAACACCTTAACCAAATCCCTTTGTCTTCCAAATGGCAAGCCAGGATTTAATCACCTAACAAGCAAGTGGTTCAAAACTATTGAGGTCTGTAACTCAAACCCAATCATTGTAAGAATAACTGTATAAATCAAAACCTATATTTCTTTTTATATTACTGTAGTTTATATTGGTCTTTTTTTTTTTTTTTCATTAAAAAAAGCCAGCAGAAAACAGACAAACTCTAGATATAAATATAGATGTAGCTATATAGGGCTTCCCAGGTGGCTCCAGGGTGGTAAAGAACCCTCCTGCCAATGCAGGAAACATAAGAGATGCTGGTTAGATCCCTGGGTCAGGAAGATCCCTTGGAGGAGGGCATGGCAACCCACTCCAGTATTCTTGCCTGGAGAATCCTATGGATAGAAGAGCCTGATGGGCTACAGTCCGTAGGATCACAAAGACTTGGACACGACTGAAGTGACTTAGCAGGCATGCACGCATAGCTATATAGACATAGATACAGGTATCAGAAAAGTCAATTCACAGAAAGCACATATATAGGCATACTATATAATATATATATATGGGCTTCCCTGGTAGCTCAGACAGTAAGGAATCTGCCTGCCAATTCAGGAGACCCCAGTTCAATCCCTGGGTTAGGAAGATCCCCTGGAGAAGGGAATGGCAACCCACTCCAGTATTCGTGCCTAGAGAATTGCATTGACAGACTCACTCATATATGTATATACATTTTCTGATATTACACATACCTATAAATGTGTGAATAAAACTTGCCTAGCACTGAAACATCAAGAAATGAAGAATGGACAGCATTCTGTAGTGGAAAGAACACTAGTCTAGAATCTAGTTTGCCACATGGGGTCATACCAGATTCATCTTTAAACCTGTTCAAGCCTTGAAGAACTTTTCTCTTTTAAAAAGGAAAGTAAAAATACCTACTCAACTGCCCTGATTGTAGAGATTGCAAGTGTGTCTGGCTAATGTTGTAAAACGTTATGGATGTGTGCAAGAGAGATGTGTTGCGAGACTTGAGGTAGCTCTCCAAGTGCTATACCCAGCTTCCATTTCACACACGAAGATCCCCAACAGCTTATTTCAGGATTCCTCACATTGCAAAGGTTGTGATCATTTTTGACAGCTGTCCTTGTTCTTTTTGAAAATATTTTTGCTAAGCAAGCTCTCATGCATGAAATAGCAGTATTTTGGTGGCAGCAAAGTGTCTACAGAGAGCCAAATGTTCGATGGTAATTAGAAAGAATGCGTCACAAGTAGTTGCTGAGTTGCTAGCTTCTTTCCTAAATATGTTACTTAAAGCACTGACTGGATATCTGCTTGGCAATCAGACTTGTCACAGTAGCATCTTTGCATTTTGGCATCAGCAATGGCTTCGAGAGTTGTCCCTGCCGCCCCCATCCCTCACCCACACACACACAGGGAACCAGCGTGCTTGGAAAGAGGAGGGAATTAACAGGATGAGGGCTGGAGAGATCCTGCATCCTTCTAGAGCATCTAGTTGTAGAAGCGATGCCTGTTATTCTCAGCGGGATGTTTGACATTTCTTACTTCCTAGGATGCAGGAGAGGATTAAGATTGTGTACCCCAAAGCCAGACTGCCTGCATTGAAATCCCAGCTGTGCCTCTTCCTAGCTCTGGGGACCTGAAAAAAAAAGTTTTTAACTTCTCTATGCCTCATTTTGCTCCTGCGTATTTGGGAGATGGTATTAGTAACATTCTAATCTCCTAGAGTGATTAAAAAGATGATTGAGATAGCACATGGAAAGCCCTTATAATAATGCCTGGTATGCACTCCGTCAGAGTTGTTTAACTGTTTTCACTTAATATAATAAATGATCCAGCCCATTACACATTCCAAATCCTGTCATTAATGTGAAAGTAGAAGCTTCCCCAAGGGCCTGGACGTGGCTGGGCATCATTGGGGAAGCTGTGTATCGATATTATCAAGACAGGTGAATTCTAGGTGGATTATCATAATTGTGTAGGACCATGGAATTTAATGGCAACCCACTCCAGCATTCTTACCTGGAGAATCCCATGGACAGAGGAGCTTTGTGGGCTACAGTCCACGGGTCGCAAAGAGTTGGACACAACTGAGTGACTTCACTTTCATGGAACTTAAAAAGCTGCAGGCCTTCTAAAAATATACTCTACCTTTGCAAAAGTCTGGAAATTAATAGTCACATTCATTAATTTTACTTACTTTTTGATTTTTAAATAATGGCTGCAGTTTCTATCATCAGCAGTCTCTTATGTTTTTATTTTAATGTGTGTTCTTCTGAATATTTCCTTTCAAGGAGGGCGTTTGCTTGAAATTATTAATATTCAGGATTTCTGATTAACTTCTGATCATGCTTCCTGATATATTTATTAACATTGAATAATGTGAGGTTATAGATACATAAGGACTTCCCTGGTGGCTCAGATGATAAAGCGTCTGCCTACAATGCAGGAGACCTGGGTTCGATCCCCGGGTCAGGAAGATCCTCTGGAGAAGGAAATGGCAACCCACTCCAGTACCCTTGCCCGGAAAATCCCATGGACGGAGGACTGTGGTAGACTGCAGTCCATGGGGTCGCAAAGAGTCGGACATGACTGAGCGGCTTTCACTGTCACAGATACATAAGCAATGAAAAATCAAAATTAAAACAGAGAGAGTGTGTCTGTGTCTGTGTGTGTGAGAGAGAGTCTGTGTCAATACACGCATTTCTATTTTGTTTCTTAAAGCCAGCATTTGTTGTCAGGCACAAAAATTAGAATATATAATTTTAAATGAAAAGGCTTGAGATAGTTAAACAGTCCTCATTACATTTGTCTGACATTCTGTGGATCTTTTACGTCCCTTGGTTGGTGCCTTGAGCCTGTTTTGTCCAAGTAAATGTGCAATAAATATGCATTGAATTTCAAGAGCTATGGGAAAAATGAAAGCTATGGGAATGAAATCTGTATTTTTAATGTTTATGTTTTATAAATAGAACATAAGGAGTAAAATGCCACACAGTCCTCAAAATATCTTATCATTTTTAATAGGTAAAGCATAATTGTGAACCATTTTTCCATTCTTTGACTTTTGATATCTGACTTCAAAAATGCATGCATCATTATTTTTTTCATGTGGAAATTTTGAAAATCTCAGAGACTGGAGTTTTAAAATATACTGTTGCAAGCTCTGGGTAGAAGAAAATCAACCGTTAACATAATGAATCTAGAGAATGAGATTCTTAGGTAGGGGTTTAGGTTCTGCTTTATTTGGAAGTTTGCACCACACCGCCACCAGCATGAATTTGCATCAGGAATTTCAGTGTGGGGTGGGCTTGGTATGGGGCTGTTTAGGAAGCACTTTCTAGAATATGAATCTGAGCCATTATAGAGCAGGTGAGCCAGGATGGGTTGAAATAAACACAGCAAACCTAGAACGCAATTTGCAGAGATTGCCTTGTGTGCGTTGACTTAAGTTGTCATTTCACACACAGCTGTGCCTGCAGACGACAAAAATGCTTTCCCCACAACAAATCTAGTTAAAAAGAAAACCCTATAAATAAAACGAATAACAATTGACTGTGTGTTAGGGCACCTCGATGAGCAGGCATAGAGGATAAATTGATGCGACTTAAAAGTTGTATGGGCAGCTGTGTGCCAATCACTGCATTATTACTTACTGACGTTGTGCTTCTTTGCCTATTTGGTTACATTATCCAGAATGCAGCTCCCGACGCATTCTTTTTGCATTTTACTGGAAGGAAGTAAAACCGTGTGTTGAAAAGCTCCTCTATTCACATGTTTATTTCTATTCAGTGATTTTTGAGAGCACATTTATGGAATTGATAAAAGCAGAATGGGTTGACAGCATAAGAAATTCAAAAGGATTGCCTAATCCAGCCATATTTTTTTATAGCCTAGAGAGCTTATCTAGAAAAATGATGAAGTGTCTCTGGAGTTTAAAATGAAAGCATATACAGAGGACTTGAATAGACACTTCATCAGGAGGAATGGGGATCTAAGACAGCACTTGGGAAGAAGGTCACTGTTATTAACCATTGCTGCTGCTGCTAAGTCACTTCAGTCGTGTCTGACTCTGTGCGACCCCATAGACGGCAGCCCACCAGGCGTCCCCGTCCCTGGGATTCTCCAGGCAAGAACACTGGAGTGGGTTGCCATTTCCTTCTCCAATGCATGAAAGTGAAAAGTGAAAGTGAAGTCGCTTAGTCGTGTCCGACTCTAGAGACCCCATGGACTGCAGCCTACCAGGCTCCTCCGTCCATGGGATTTTCTAGGCAAAAGTACTAGAGTGGGGTGCCATTGCCTTCTCCGATTATTAACCATTGGGAGGATGCAAATGGGAGTTATAATGAGATATCGTTGCACACTTATCAGAATGGATAAAATCTAATAAAAACAAACAAACAAACAAACAAAAAACCCAGCAATGCCAGGAACACAAGCAAACTGGAACTTTTACATGTTCCTGGAAGGAGTGCAAAATGCTATGGACTCTGAAAAACTCATGGTTTCTTTGTAAGGTTAAATATATGCTTGCCATACAACCAAGAATCAAACATCTGGGTATTTACCCTAGTGAGATGAAAACTCATGTTTATACCAAGAGTGTACATGAGTGTTCACGTGTGCTAAATTGCTTCAGTCATGTCTGACCCTTTGCAACCCCATGGACTGTAGCCCACCAGACTCCTCTGTCCGTGGGATTCTCCAGACAAGAATACTGGAGTGGGTTGCCAGGCCTCTTCCAGAGGATCTTCCCATATGATTTTTCATGTTAAATTTATTTGTAATAGTTGAAGCTAGAAACAATCCAAATCTCTAACAGCAGATAAATACTGAAACTAAATATCGTACATCCATAGATGGAATACTATTCAGCAGTAAAAAAGAAAAGCAAATTATTATTTTTATTTTATTTTATTGAAGTACACTTGATTTACAATGTTGAATTAAATTCTGCTGTATAGCGAAGTGACTCAGTTATACGTATATCTATTCTTGTCCATTATGGTTTATCAGAAGATATTGAATATAGTTCCCTACGCTAGAAAGTAAGACCATCATTGTTCATCCATATATATATATATATATTATATATATATATAAATATTTAAAAGTTTGCGCTGATAATCCCAAACTTCCAGTGTTAACCTCCCACACCCACCCTCCTCTTGACAACCACAAATCTGTTCTCTATGTCTGTGAGTCTGTTTCTGTTACATAGGTATAACTTCAAGAAATCCTAAGACATTTGCTAAGTAAGGAAAGTTTTGACATTCCCCAAAGACAAAGCCGTCAAGATGGAAAACAGATCAGTGACTTGATGGGGGATATAGGTGGGAGACTTACCAAAATTTTAATTTGATTTATTCTTCTGATAACTTCTCCTTTTTGTATCTTGCTTAAGAAAACTTTTCTCAACACAAGATTATAAAATAAAATAATGGCCTCATATGTTTTCAGCAAATTTCATAGTTATTTGTTTTCATCTTTGAATTTTTTTTTTTTTTCAAATGTCAATCTAGCTGGGATGTATTTTTAATGTCATGAGACAGGGATCTATGTATTTTTTTCTAAAATGAGCATATAACATTCCTAACACTTATTTACTGAATAATATTCACTAAACTCATATACTATCAGGTATTATGGACACTCAATTGTATCCCTGTTAATATATTTGCTGTATCAACAATAGTAACAAGTTATTTTTTTATTGTCATTTTAAAATACATTTTAGTAACTGTTAAATCTTCTTTTTCAAAGCTGAGTTTGTTGATTTTCTGTAGATAGCATTTCATATGAATTTACTTTGATGTTTCATATAAAGAAAAGAAGCATATAGATTTAGGGGGATTGCATTAAAGACATATATATGTTCTGGTGAGAAGTGACATTTTAAAATATTATCTCTTTTCATCATCTGGAATATGATTGTTTCCAGTTTGCATGAAATGTTTTCATTCCTTTGAAAAACTTTTATGGTTTTATTTTTACATTTCTTTTACATTTTCTGTTAAAATGTATTTTAGGTATTTTATAATCTGGTGCTGTGATGAATTCCACCCCCACCCCCCAATATTTGTGTATATTACAGTGTGCTTTTGACAACATATAGAAAAGCTATGAGTTTTTTATATACAACTTGTCATTAAGCTGATTTCTTCTTTGGAGAGATGATAATTAAAGATATTTTTAGGTTTTTTTTTTTTTTTGACTCTTGTAGGTTTGTGATAAAATCAGATATCGGTAGGGAAGGTTCTGTATTGTTCCTATTATACTTGTTTTGGAAGTGTTGGTAGGCCCTCCAGGACAGGGTTGGATATCCTGGTGAAGGTCAAAGAGTTCAACTATAGGAGCATTCCTCTAGTATACACTGTGCTTTTCGTTTAAATACTGCTCCATTTGGATTGCTGCTATTTCAACTAGAATCTTTGCTTTTCTTTTCATAAATAAGATAGTATTTATTTGCCTAATTTTTATGATTTCATACTTCCTCCATACAAATACATACATATACTCTGATTATCTGTGCTCGGAAATAGTTAAAATAACAGAATATAATATGTAAAATTATCATGGAAAACTAAAGGGCCTGAAATATGGGATTTCCTCAGTAAACGCGAATGTAATGGTTAGGAGCCTGTAGTTTGGAGGTAGATCTGGGTTTCAATTTCAGGTCCATCACTGACTCCCAGCTTGGCTTGGTGCAGTCAACTGTTTGTCCGAGTGGCCGTTTCCTGTCTAAAGTGCAGATGGCATCAATATCTAGTTTCTGAACTACTCTCCTGTGTCTCTTTGGTAATAGCCTCCCCCATCACATAAAGAATCTGGCCTGCTATTCCATGTCCATCAGTTTTCATGTTCTAAGTTAGATTATAAGACTCTAGAGTACCCAGCATTTATATTGTGTCCCCTGGAACTCCTAACCTACAGAAGAGACATGCAATATATTGTCTGATTAATTGAATTTCAGAAATTTTTTTTCTCACTTCTTTTTCATGTTATGGCTCTTTTTTTAAAATTAATTAATTTATTTTTGATTGTGCTGAGTCTCCATTGCTGCATGGGCTTTTTTCTAGTTGCAGAGAGCTGGGGCTACTCTCTATTTGTGGTTCACACGTTTCTCATTATGATGGCTTCTCTTTTTCCAGAGCATGGACTCTAGGGTGCACAGACCTCAGGAGTTGTGGCACTTGGGCTCAGTGGTTGCAGCTTCCTGGCTCCATAGTTGTGGCAAACAGACTTAGTCGCTCTGCTGCATGTGGGATGTTCCCAAATCAGGAATCAAACCTGTATCTCCTGCAATGGCAGGCAGATTCTTCATTTAACACTGAGCCACCAGGAAAGCCTCTGGTTATGATTCTTAATTTTGTTGTGGCAGCATATTTTATTTATTCGCCAAATATCAGTACTCTGGTGAACTCTGGGCTTCCCTCGTGGCTCAGTTGGTATAGAATTGGCCTGCAATGCAGGATACCCGTTTCAATTCCTGGGTCGGGAAGATCTGCTGGAGAAGGGATAGGCTACCGACTCCAGTATTCTTGGGCTTCCCTTGTGGCTCAGCTCATAAAGAATCTGCCTGCACTGTGGGAGACCTGGGTTCAAACCCTGGGTTGGGAAGATCCCCTGGAGAAGGGAAAAGCTACCCACTCCAGTATTCTGGCCTGGAGAATTCAGTCCATGGGGTCACAGAGTCAGACACGACTGAGTGACTTTTCACTTTTCTGGTGAACTCTACTATGCTAACCAAAACCAGTTAGCTCATTTTTAAACCGTAGCTGAAATGCCTTAAATGCCTTTTTAGAAGTGAAGAATATATTATTTATCCTCAATTAGAGGTAATTATTTTACAATGTTAGGTATGAAAAGTTAAGAATCAAAGGATTGCTTTTGTTATCAAATGATCGAATGAATCAGATCCCTCTGCTCGTCCCATAATTACAAAGTCAGTACTCACAGTTGTTGATAGGAAGGAAGGGGGCCTTTAATCAGAATGCTGGTAATCTGGGGAGATAGTGGACTCAACATTCCCCAGAAACAACCTCCAAAGATTCTGCTGAGCCATGAAAGCTTTTAAAGGGAAATAGAGTAGTAATCTCAGTTCATCGTTTCAATAGGGGGTCAGAGGTGTTTGCCCTCCCCTACCATGTGCAGGCTTGTTGTCTCCTGGTGTTCTTCCTCTAGACATTTTCTTGTTCACGCAGCTTGGTCACAAAGTTAGTTCAGGTATTTACTGAAGTGGAAGCTACAGAAAGGATCTTGTCATCTGTTAACTGCTTATTCTTCATTTCTACTTCTTTGATCTATGGAAAGACCCAACAAGTTATGCAAGTATTGTGTGATTAAATGATTTGAAAGGTGTGCTTGGGCAGGAAATGAGTAGAGCAGGGGGGTGCCTGGTTTAAAAGTGAGTTACAATATAGCTTTGCTGAAATAACAATAAAAATGGCTTCCTGCTGAAGGTGGTTTCCTGCAGAGAGCTGCTTACAGATTCCCACTTGTCAGAACGCCATTCCATTTGTAGGGGATTAGAGATTGAAGGTCTGTCTTCTGTAACTTATTCATGCTGATATAGGGCACCATATTCTCAGAGTGAATCAACATGGGTCTGTAGCATCTCTTTGCTGACAGTTTTAGTTACCCTATATATGTATATGTGTATATATATATGTATATGTGTATTTCATTGAAGTGAAAGTCGCTCAGTCATGTGTGACTCTTGTGACCCCACGCACAGTGGAGCTGCCAGGTTCCTCTGTGAATGGGATTCTCCAGGCAAGAATACTGGAGGGGGTTGCCATTTCCTTCTCCAGGGGATCTTCCCAACCCAGGAATCGAACCCAGGTCTCCTGCATTGTAGGCAGATTCTTTACCAACTGAGCTAAGGAGAAAGCCCGTATGTGTATTATGTGTATATAATGTAATGTGTATATATATATATATGTGTGTGTGTGTGTGTGTGTGTGTGTGTGCAGAGCAAGCTACAATTATTTTGATGCCTCCAAAGATATTGGTTACTATGAGCAATAATGTTAGTCCCATTCTCTTGAGGCTAGTTCCTGGAGTTGTGCTGAGATAGACTTACTTCTGCTCAAGACATAGCAGCTTATGTCATGACTTCTGCCTGGTTGTTCTATAGTCAGCTTTTTTCCCATTGGTGCATCAGACACTGAGTCTGTGAGTCTATTGTCCTGATTATTAGCTACTTGATTTTATACTGGGCAAGGAGTTGGGGGAACCCTGCAGGGTTGTGGTAGGTTCCACTTTAGGAACATGAAATTAAAAACAAAACTGCATAAAACCTGGGGGTAAGGAAGAATTGGTCTTGGGTGACCCATGTCAGCATGTGTGGGCTCCATGGACCCCTCTTCATAGGATAAAGATGCTGCCTTCCTTAGTGAGTAGTTGGTTGAGTATGTTGGTTCCCTTTGGATATAGCGCCTTCCCATGAAAGACTGATTCTTCCTTAAATGTCATCTCTGTTTCTAGAGTTCGTGCTACATCAAATGCAATGCACGCTGACTGGCTCTTTCTAGGCTTTGCGGAACTGCCTGTGCAGTATACCATGTACACGTGGCACACGTGAGCCAGATGACTGAGTCAGCCTTGAAGTCGGCTCTGCACACCGCTGTGTGACAGATTCTAGAATTTATGTGAAGTAGTGAGGGGAGATGTTGGTGAGAGTTTTGCATATGGAGAGTCCACAGGTGGAACAGGAGAGGACGGGTCTGGAAAAGAGCCCAGTTGAGAAGGTGAGCACAGAGTTGGTATGTGTGTCAAATGTGGAGTGATCCTTAGTGTGGCTCCTTGATGGTTGAATGTGACAAAAACACAATGGAAAAGCAAGCTGCAGAGGCCAATTATGATGCCGACCAACTTCTGCTGCCACGTTGGCCCGGACTGATTCTGTTCTCTAGTTCTAGGCCTGTTTTTAATGCATTTCTCAATTCCTCCCTCTTTCTTCACTTGTATCAATAATCCAGTTTTCCATCCCCTGGGTCTGCCTTCCGGTGAAAAGTCCACTCTAGGACATTTATTCCTTCTGAGTCTTTTCCCTGCCTCACCTTCTAATCTTCCCGTGTATTCCCAGGACTTGACCTTCTCTAAACTTTTTGAGCCCTTTCACTATTCTGTACCAGAAGTCATTCACTTGCTTGCTGGACGTTGACTGAGAATCACCTCTGTGCCAAGAACATGCATCGTTGAACCATAAACAGCATGATTCCTACTCATTCATGAGAAGCTTACAGGGACTCAGGCATCACATTTGTGAAGTCAAACAGGTATAAAGCCAAACAGAGTGATGGGAACAGAGAAAATCAAGGGTTATATGCTCCATCTGATGGCCCAGAAATTCTCCTTTAACACAACCAGCTGAGCAATGAACCAAGCCTACCAGTTGGGTCCACTCCAGCTATAAATGCCATCTGTTCTCTGCCCTTGCCAAATATCTGTCTCCAGCTTAGAATTCTCTCTTGAGCTCCAAATTCCACGAACTCCAGAGCTTCCAGCTCTCATGGCCTCATGGTCTGCTGGGCACTTCACACTCCCCATGGAGAAGTGAGCTTCCACTCTCACCCATCCCAAACTTTCCACACCTGCTTCCCCAAGTCAGGAAGCAGCAATGCGATACTTCCAGCTGCTCAGATGCCAGAACTCAGGTGCTGTCGTTGACTCTGTCACCTTTTTCCACATCAGATATTCAATTCATTAGACCCATTGGTGCTAACTTCAAAAATTATCCAGAATTAAGACAGATTTTCTGCTTCTCTGCCACCAACATTGTCCCAGCCACCACTGTCCTCCACCTGTCTTCACCTTTGTCCCTAAGCAAACTAATTTCCATAACAACCAGAAAGCCTGTAAACAAAGGACAAACCATCTCACACCTTTGACTTATATCTCTCTAAGCTTTCCCATCGCAGAGAAAATTCCAAATCCTTACAGGGACCTAAAAGACCCCATTTGCCATCTTCTTTTTCCCTCTTCCTACTGTTCTCTCCCACCCAACCCCACTCCCTGGAACCACCCACTCCCCGATTTTTGTTCCAACACTTCAGTCTCCTTGCTGATAATGAGTCTTCCAGTCAAGCTCAGCATCAGAGACTTCACATTCAGCAGAAATTTCCCCCGGCCCCCTAGATCTTCATGCACGCCCTCACCTGATTCAAGTATTTTTCCAAATGTCACTTTTTCAATGGAGTCTCAGTAAGACTTTTAAAAAATTTGTTATTTTTATTGAAGTATAGTTTATTTACAGTGTTTCAGGTATACAACAAAGTGATTCAGTTTATATATATATATATATATATTTTTTTTTCAGGTTCTTTTCAATTGAAGAGATATGAGATATGAGATATTGCATATAGCTTGCTGTGCTATACAGTAGGTCCTTGTTGTTTATCTGTTTTAAATACAGTCTGTATCTGTTAATCCCCAACTTCTAATTTATCCCTCCCCCTGCCATTTGTCTTCTGTATCTGTGAGTCTGTTTTGTATATATATATTTTTAGGTTCAGTGGGGTTTTCTTTGATTTTCTTTGATTTCTTTGATTCAAGATTGCCAGGAGAAATATCAATAACCTCAGATATGCAGATGATACCACCATTATGGCAGAAAGCGAAGAACTAGAGAGCCTCTTGATGGAATTGAAAGAGGAGAGTGAAAAAGTTGGCTTAAAACTCAACATTCAGAAAACTAAGATCATGGCATCTGGTCCCATCACTTCATGGGAAATAGATGGGGAAACAGTGGAAACAAGGAGGCCTGGTGTGCTGCAGTCCATGGGGTCTCAAAGAGCCAGACACGACTGAGCAACTGAACTGAACTGAACTGATATTTTCTTTTATAGCCAACCTGCCTAAAATGGCATGCGCCCACTGTAGGAGGTCCCCACCCCATCCCCGCTTCACTTTTCTCTCCAGCACTACTGTCTCTTACTTACTATCTACTTTACTCACATATCTGTTTATTGGCAGCCTTTCCCTACTGGAATCTTAGCGCCTTGAGGGCTGGCATTTTTGATCCTTTTATTCACTGCTTTACTCCCAGTATCTCAAAAGGAGTGAGACACATAAAAAGCACTCACTAATCCTTTGTTTAATGAATAAATAAATGAAAGCATTCAGGACAATTTCTATTCACCAAATCTTGAATATCGCTGGGGTCAGTGCTCATAATACTTCTCTGAACGGTGTGGGGGTTAGCATGGGAGCATTTCACAAAGGGGCCTTGCTTTCCAAATTCTGATCCCTGAAAACACGATGTACTGTGGATACAAACCCCAAACAGAGGAGCTGCCAGAAAGATGCAAAGTACAGTAATATGCACAGGAAGGGCCCTGGGAAACCACCCAGCACGGATTCCTACAGTGTCGAATCTGTGCCAGAGAGGCTGGAGCAAAATCAAGTTCATGTGTGAAGCTGGGCTTCAGTGGTGGGAGAGAGTTACTCTTTTGAACTGGTACACAGACGTGTTCCTCAGACCCAAGGAAGCCATAGCTGGGTGTCAGGCATTCCCTTTAACCCCTAGGGCTGCATGTTGTTCGTTACCCCTTACAGATGGAAGGAATTCGGAAAGGAACAGCATGACTGAGCACTTTCCAAACAGTGAGGTTTGCACCAGCTGCTGGGGTCAGTGATTCCCAGGGGATTCTGGGAGAGTTTGGTCTCTGTCCGCCAGTGGCTTTCCAACCTGTTTGGCTGTGACTGCAGAAAGGAATGCATTGTACTGTCCAGCCCTGTCCTCCCAGATGTGACTGTATGAAATAAAATACTCAAGCTTCCTATGGGTGAGACATGCAGATAATTCCTGTTTTGTTCCCTTTCATTTTATTATTACTGCTTTTTTAATGCAGGCTGATGGAGGAGGATTAGGCTATGGAGGTAAGGGACTCCTGAAAGGCATGAACTTAACAGGGAACCAACAACCACAGTTAATAAAGACAAATGCTATTTTAAGACAATATTTTTAAAAGGCCAGATTAAGACAAGCTGGAATCAAGATTGCTGGGAGAATATCAATAACCTCAAATATGCAGATGACGCCACCCTTATGGCAGAAAGTGAAGAGGAACTAAAGAGCCTCTTGATGAAGGTGAAAGAGGAGAGTGAAATATCTGGCTTAAAACTCAGCATTTAAAAATCTAAGACCATGACATCCAGTCCCATCACTTCATGGCAAATAGACGGGGAAACAATGGAAACAGTGACAGATTTTATTTTCTTGGGCTCCAAAATCACTGCAGATTGGAAGAAAAGCTATGACAAACCTAGACAGCATATTAAAAAGCAGAGACATTACTTTGCTGACAAAAGTCCATCTAGTCAAAGCTGTGGTTTTTCCAGTAGTCATGTATGAATGTGAGAGTTGGACTATAAGGAAAGCTGAGTGCCCAAGAATTGATGCTTTTGAACTGTGGTTGGAGAAGACTCTTGAGAGTCCCTTGGATGGCAAGGAGATTAAACCAGTCAATCCTAAAGGAAAATCAGTCCTGAATATTCATTGGAAGGACTGATGCTGAAACTGAAGATCCAATCCTTTGGCTACCTAATGTGAACAGCTGACTCATTGGAAAAGACCCTGATACTGGGAAAGATTGAAGGCAGAAAAAGAAGGAGATGACAGAGGAGAAGATGGTTGGATGGCATCACTGACTTGATGAACATGAGTTTAAGCTCCCAGAGATGGTGAAGGACCAGGAAGCCTGGCATGCTGCAGTCCATGGGGTCACAGAGAGTCAGACATGACTAAGCAACTGAAAAATAACAACAGCAAGGCAAAAAAATCCATCACTATGATGTGGGGATTTTAAATAAAGGCAGGGAGTTGTGTTTTATGCCCTGCGTTAGCAGCGCCCTCATGTTATTTTGTCCTTTACAATCAGCCACATGTCCCCTCCAAGTGGGTTTATGAGAGCTGACAATGGCCTGGAAAGACTGAGTAGCACGGGGGCTTTAAAATCATTCTTTTTAATTAAAAATTGTATTGGTATATAGTTGATTCACAGTGTTGTGTTAGTTTCTCATGTATACCAGTGATTTAGAGATGTGTACACATACATGTATACCTGTATGCATGCATACATACTACGTGGCTTCAGTTGTGTCCAACTCTTTGCAGCCCTATGGACTGTAACCCTCCAGAGTCCATGGGACTCTTTAGGCAAGAAGACTGGAGTATGTTGCCATGCTCTCCTCCAGGGGATCATCCCAAGCCAGGGATTGAACCTGCATCTCCTAAGTCTCCTGCATTGACAGGTGAGTTCTTTACCACCTGGGAAGCCCATATATATGTATACATATAGCTAAATATATTTATATATATATATATCTAAATATATATGTATATATATTTTCTGTTTCACATTCTTTTCCATTATATTTTATTACAAGATACTGAATATACTTCCCTTTGCTACACAGGAGGACCTTGCTTTTGTCTCTTTTATGCACAGTAGCAGTGTCATGCTTTTTGATTGTAGAATGTATATTAACTTTTTCTACTAGATTCGAAATATGGGAGATGTGTTTTGATGAGTGGACGTAGGGGCACATTTCTCCTTTGTCCCCAGGCTCCAAAATGCCTCAGCACAGCACTGCTACTTGTCTTTCCACCACATTTATTTCCCACTCAGCTGCCCTGTTATCTGCCTTCCTGGGGTCCGTGGTCCCACAGCATGGAGAGTTCACTTGATATCAACCCCTCCCACCCACGAGTCTCCTAGACAGTCCACCATCCCACACACCCGGAAACCCACTCACCTACATGGGGCTCTATGTCCCTCATCTCCTCCAAAAGCTCTATGTTTTAATAGTTAACATATCGAATCATGCGTGTGTGCATAGCCATGTCTGACTCCTTGCAACCCATGGACTGTAATCCACCAGGTTCCTCTGCCTGTGGATTTTTCAGGCAAGAATACAGGAATGGGTTGCCATTTCCTCCTCCAGGGATCTTCCTGACCCAGGGATTGAACCCTCATCTCCTGAGTCCATCTCTTGCATTGACAGAAGGGGTCTTCACCACTTGAGCCACCTGAGATGCTCTAATCTATCGAATTATATATCCATGTAAACACACATAGACACATATTTTCAAATCACAAAGCAGGCTCATTTTATTTGGGGTTTAGTTAACAGAAGGAGAAGGCAATGACACCCCACTCCAGTACTCTTGCCTGGAAAATCCCATGGACGGAGGAGCCTGGTAGGCTGCAGTCCATGGGGTCTCTGAGGGTCGGACACGACTGAGCGACTCACTCTCACTTTTCACTTTCTTGCACTGGAGAAGGAAATGGCAACCCACTCCAGTATTCTTGCCTGGAGAATCCCAGGGACAGGGGAGCCTGGTGGGCTGCCATCTATGGGGTTGCACAGAGTCGGACACGGCTGAAGCGACTTAGCAGCAGCAGTTAACAGAAACATATCTAAGTTATTTCATCAGAATGAAGACCTATTCCTGAACTGGCCTGAGATAATAACGTGAGAGTACTCTGAAGGGTATTTTCAGGGTTCTTCATCTTCACACCTCATATCATGGGAGAAACAGATTGGAGAGGAAAATTCTATAATCAGCTCCTTCAAACAGTAGCACAGGAGATACACACAGTGTTCTCTGTGCTTTGGTGGCAGAAATCTTCAATCATAAAGAGATGTGTACCCTGTCCAGGGTTGTTCAGTGTGGCATTAAGTTAAAATCCCAGGTTTGTTTTCCTCTCTAGTGTTTAGTGTAATTGAATATCCTCCAGGATTTTCTTTTTTGTTAATGTTATCATTAATCATGTTTGGGCAACAATGAGATTTTAAGCGAGGGAGGTTTTCAGAGCAGATATAGTTTCCATCTATAGTCTCCTAACCTTAGATCTAATCCTAGGTCTATTCCTACTTGCATTTCTTTACGTTCAGATGTAAGTTTAACAGACTGACTGTGTGAAACAGTTCCAAGTTCACAATCAGTTGCTTTCAGAGTACTCATGGACCAGTGCAGATTTCAGAGAACCGTGGAATAAAATGCATAATTGTAGTCAGCCAATGAGAAGCTCGGGCCATCAAGGTGAGCAATGAATATATACCTTTGGGAAGTCATCAAGCAGCAGCAATATACCCCATCTAAGATGATCTTGAAAGAAAAGCTGTTTTCTCTGTTTCGGTTAAATGAACAGATGTGGCTGGTCTGATGTGTTTTGACAAAGTGCTCCAAAGATGTGGGGCTTAAAAGGCTGAAAAGCCACATCTCTAGCAATTCCCATCTTCTGAGACCTATGCCGGCAGATTTCACAGGTTTCACACAGGATATGAAAGCAGCTTATGAAAGTGCAAGGGATGTGGGCAATTTCAGAGCTACGGGTAAAATGCAGGATTTTACATTCAATCAACTGTGCTATAAAAAGTGCTTTAGTAAAACAGACATCAAATTCAGAGGTGCCCCAAGCATAGCAAAGGCAGTGGGTTCACAGTATGATGGACACAAATTGATAAAATAGGTGAAAGAGATTTAAGAAAAACTACAGTCTTTTATTGAATAGAATGAAAAAAAGTTGTGCACACACATATCAGGCCATCCGTACCTATGAAAACAAAAGTCTGGTGTAAAGTCTAGCATAAGTAGGTAATCAAAGTCATTCTACTAAACTTGCTAATAACAGATAGGTTAATTTTTACCAGAGTTATATTGTTTTTTTGACTAAATTAATTCATTTGAAATAAAACTCTTTCACCCAAAGTTGGATGATTTAATGTAATGCCTTAATAATTGACATCAGGCTTCCCTGGTAGCTCAGATGCTAAAGAATCTGCCTGCAATGTGGGAGACCTGGTTTCGATCCCTGAGTTGGGAAGATCCCATGAAGAAGGGAGTAGCTACCCACTCCAGTATTCTTGCCTGAAAAATGCCATGGACAGAGGAGCCTGGTGGGCTACAACCCATGGGGTCACAAAGAGTCAGCCAGGACTGAGTGACTAACGCATACACAGTTGACAAAAATCACATTGTTGTTCAGTTGCTTAGTTGTGTCCAACTTTTTGAAAGCCCATCGACTACAGCATGCCAGGCTTCCCTGTCCTTCACCGTCTCCCAAAGTTTGCTCAAACTCATGTCCATTGAGTCGGTGATGCCATCCAACCATCTCATCCTCTGTGGTCCCCTTCTCCTCCTGCCTGCAGTCTTTTCCAGCATCAGGGTCTTTTCCAGTGAGTCAGCTCTCCACATCAGGTGGCCAAAGTTTTGGAGTTTCAGCTTCAGCATCAGTCCTTCCAATGAATATTTAGGATTAACTGGTTTGATTTTCTTGCTGTCCAAAGGATTCTCAAGAGTCTTCTACAGCACCACAGTTTGAAGGTATCAGTTCTTTGGTGCTCAGCCTTTTTTTTTTCTTTGATTTTTAAAAATATTGTATGTATTTATTTGGTTGAGCTGGGTCTTACTTTCAGCATGCAAGATCTTTAGTTGCTGAATATAAACTCTTAGCTGCAGCATACAGGATCTAGTTCCCTGACCAGGGATCATTCCCAGGCACTCCTGCACTGGGAGCCCAAAGTCTTAGCTACTGAACCATCAGGGAAGTCCCCTGGGGGTCTGATTTTCATGAGATGGACCATTCTCTTTCTTCTGCTTTCTGACTTTCTCTGTTTCATTCTCTGTCTTCTGTCTCTCTGCAAGCCCCTCCTTCCTTCTCCCCCATTCCACCCTGGGTCATTTCAGAGCACCTCTGGGATTACCATCATAAGCTTCAGTTTCATAAAGTCCAAGAAAAAATTATGTCACTGCATTCCATGTATGATAATCTTACCAAATGGCAGCCCAGGGGGACAGACAGTAGGGGAAAATGGTTTGGAGGCAGTTACCTTCCCCTTTCTCTCCGGTAGAGAGAATGCTGATGGCGATCCATGGAAGCCTTCAGGGTAAGAGTATCCGCAGCCAGCATGCGTGCTAAGTTGCTTAGTCATGTCCAACTCTTCGCAACCTGATGGACTGTAGCCTGCTCTTCTGTCCAGGGGATTTTCCAGGCAAAAAATACTGGAGTGGGTTGCCATGCCCTCCTCCAGGGGATACTCTCACATCCGTACATGACTACTGGAAAAACCATAGCATTGACTATTGGCTTGATCCTAAATCCCTAAAAACCTGACTGCGTCAGAGTACAGAGTTAATTGCCAGTGGTTCACCATGTATGCCAAAGTTTTCTTAGCATGCACCTAAATTTTCTAAGGAAAAGTGAAAAAAGCTATTACCCAAGGAAAAGAAGTTTTTCATAGACCATTGTAACCACAGTAGAAAGATTAACTTGTAACCGGTGGTTTTGTGGCCATGTCAAGATGGGTCGTGTGGGCTAATTCATAATGTTTTCCCCTGAGGTTGAATCTATCTCCTCAGCAGGTGTATGTCTGCTCTCTCCAAGATTACCCTCATATAGTTGTTAAAAAAAAAAAAAAAAAGCAAAATAGCTTGCTTTTTAAAGATCAGGTCATGTGGCATTGAGAGGTACTTGTCATGATGTGCGTGCATGCTAAGTCACTTCAGTCAAGTCCAACTCTTTGTGTCCCTATGTACTATAGCCTGCCAGGCTCCTCTGTCCGTGGAATTCTCCAGGCAAGAATACTGAAGTAGGTTGCCATGCCCTCCTCCAGGGGATCTTCCCGACCCAGGGATCAAACCCAGGTTTCCTGCATTGGCAGGAGGATTCCTTACCACTGAGCAGGGCAACTGTCTAGTTGTGGTGCCTGGGCTTGCATTGCAGTGGCTTCTCTTGTTGCAGAGCACAGTCTCTAGAGCTTTCAGTAATTGCAGCCCATCGGCTGCTCTCAAGCACTGGCTCAGTAGCTGTGGCACATGGGCTTAGTTATCCTCTGGCATGTGCGATCTTCCCAGACCAGGGATCAAACCTGAATCTCCTGCATTGGTGGGCAGATTCTTTACCACCTATCCACCAGGGAAGCTCCTTTCTTTCAGTTCAGTGTTATAATTTAGTTGGAAAGTAAAGACAAACACAGAAATAACTCTAATAACACAGCTGTGGCTTCAATACTACACAACTGTTTAGTATAATTTTTTTTTTACTATAAAGTGTATTAAAACCTTACATTTATATAGCACTTTACTTTTTTCAGTGTTTGAGGCTATCCTCCAATTTAATTCTAACAATAACCATGTGATTTTAGTCTGTATTTCTTGCTCCACCTACATACAATGCCCTCTGGGCATGTCCCTGCACAAGATAGGAAATGGATATTATTATTTACAGTGAAAGAAACTCGTGGAAAGCTGTCATAGGGAAAATTGTTGGATGTGTGGAGTTGTAAATATGTGGAAGAGATTCAGAGTCAGCCTGAGTTATGTTTGGTTTTGCCTCCATATGGCAATAGAATCACTGGAACACTTCCTTACCCATCTGGGCCCTACATTGTGAAGTGGAAGTGTTAGTCACTCAGTCATGTCCAACTCTTTGCGACTCCATGGACTATAGCCTGCCAGGCTCCTCTGTCCATGGATTTCTCCAGGCAAGAATACAGGAGTGGGTAGCCAATCCCTTCTCCAGGGGATCTTCCCAACCCAGGGATCGAATAGCAGTCTCCTACATTGCAGGCAGATTCTTTAAATTCTGAGCCATCACATTGCCTCACCTAAAAAACATGAATAATAATACTCATATTGCATTATTATTGAGAAGTTGGAGTGAAATTGTGCATGTACTTACATAGCACATTGTCTGGCACCTCGTATTATAAATTGTCCAAGTAATAACTTTTATTGGTAATTATAGCTGAGAACAGAAGAATCAAATGGGAATTTAAAGGCATTTTGATATTCTGAGAAGTCATTTATAATGTAAAACTATTGAGATGGATACAAGACCTTAAGTGGATAGTTCAAGTTAATTATCCAAATTCTCTGGGTTGAGTCCATCGAGGTTTAGCAAAAAGAAGTTGTCTATTTCTTTTCTCTATGTGGCTATAGGACATAAGATGCCCAAAGGAACCCTGTATTTAAATGTGGAAATTAGAAAATATCAGGGTGAAATTGTTTCAGCCTCTGTTTTATAATATCCATGTTCTTAGTTTACCTTGCTAGCACTGGGAAACCTGAACACATCAGCGTGGACATTCTTTCTGTCCTGATTAGAATGCATGCTTTATATGTGTGTCTCCCCTAAATTCCTTAGGCATATAAAGAATGCTATTGGATCCAAACTGATTCAGAATGGTTTACTGGAAGTCTTAAGTTCCAGGCAGTAAGAATTAGTAATCCACTGCTTCTTGTGTATCTGGAATCCTAAATTTCATTTCTGGCAACGGGGTTTTTGAGTAAGCTTTGGTAAGTCATTTAACCTCTTGGTCTCACTGGACAAACAAACACAACAAAACCAAAACCGTCATCGATTCTGCATTCTCTCACTTTCTGCCAGTATTCAGTATAGTTCATGCAGGCTGTATGTGTGCTGTGCTCAGTCGCTCAGTCATGTCCAGCTCTTTGCAACCCCATGGACTGTAGCCCTCCAGGCTTCTCTTCCCATGAAATTCTCCAGGCAGGAATACTGGAGTAGGTTGCCGTTTCCTCCTCCAGAGGATCTTCCCAAATCAGGAATTGAACCCACGTCTCTTGCATCTTCTGCATTGGCAGGTGGATTCTTTACCACTGTAAAGCCCCAGAGCAGGCTGTATATGTGATATAAACCTTATGAGCCACATTGCCTTGTTTTCTGCCTGAGGAGAGAACAGTGGTAATCTGTAAGACTCACTTAATTCATAACTCCTCCCTTAAGGACTTCTGTAGAAGTCTGATTTGTGGTTTGGAAAATTATTGCTATGGAAACAGCACAGCTTTGATGATCACACCTCACCTTTGCTGGGCAAATGCAAAGGGGTGACAAGGAGGTGCCCCAGAAGCACACAGAGCCAATAAGGGGCAGGTGTACACAAGCAAGTGCTGACATCGCTTCAAGGAGGCCATGTAAGGTACTTGATGATGTAATAGCAAGAGCTGGAAAACAACCATAGAGAACTTGCTGAACTAGTGGGACTCATCTAAGGGGTCAGTTTGAACATAGACACTGACATCAAGACTGAGGAATAGTTATCCGGGTCTTCAAAGATTGTTCATAAGAAAAGCAAATTTCCATCCAGTATTCCCAATGATGCTTCAAGCTGAGCTGTGCACTTGCCAGAGCCACTTCTGTCTCAGTGCCCTCTCTAATTTTCCTCCAAGAACATCTCTAGTCCCCTACCTCTGTCTTTTGAAAGCTACCCAGTGCCCAAGGCCAGGGTCAAATACTACTTTCTCCAAGGTAGTTTTTTGGTTCTCACTTCTTGATTAAGTTCTATCTTTATTTGGGCTGCTGTTGTGACAAAATTACCATAACCTGGGTGGTTTATAAACAACATATATTTCTTGCTCACAGTTCTAGAGGCTAAAAGAGGTCAGGATGCCAGCATGGTCTGACTCTGCTGGATTCCTCTTCGAGGTTGCAAACTGCCAACACATGGCAGAGAGCAGAAAGAGAAAGCAGATGGCCTTATGACTGTTACAAGGGCACTGATCCTATTCATGAGGGCTCCATCCTCATGACTTCGTCTGATCCTAATTACCTCCTTTAGGCCTACCACCTAATTCCATTGAGGAGAGAGGGAAAGTAGAGCACCTATTTTTCCCTCTTCCTCCTGGGTTCTCCAGGTATCATTTAAACATATTTTTTTGGTTAATTGTTTTATTTTGGCTGCACCAGGTCTTCCTCGCAGTACATAGATTCTTCTTGCACCTCTTACTGAGGTGCAAGAGCTTCTTACTGTGGTTGTGGGATTCTCTAGGAGCAGTGAGCAGGCTTAGTTGTTGTGCATGGACTTAGTTGTCCTGTGGCATGTGGGAGCTTAGCTCCCCAACCAGGGATTGAACCTGCGTCCCCTGCATTGAAAGGTAGATTCTTAACCACTGGCCTGCCAGGGAAGTTCCATCTCCTGGTATCATTTTTGAAACTCGATTCTCACTGTTATAAAAATACCTTTTGTATTAAAATATTTGTGTTTCTTTGTTTCCCCTAGATAGACTGGAAGATCTTTGATCAGTCTTGCTTATTTTGCAGAGGGAGATGGAGAATGCAATATCTTGCCGAATGCATAGAGTAGAGACTAGTAATGAATTTCATTGTTGTGCTTCAGTTGTGTCTGACTTTTTGCGACCATATGGACTGTAGCCCTCCAGGTTCCTCTGTCTATGGGATTCTCCATGTGAGAACAGTGGAGTGGGTTACCATTCCCTCCTCTACAGAATCTTCCAATCCAGGGATCTAACCTGTGTCATTAATGTCTCCTGCATTGGCAGGTGAGTTCTTTACCACTGTAAATAAATAATTAATCAAAGCCTTAACCATGCAAACCATGTTGGTTTTTTTTCCTAATTTCACATGGCCAGAATGCAAATATCTGCAATTTTGAACGTTCAGGTTTTCTCTAAACAAATCTCAGTGGAAACCAAATGATCATGTACAAATATCTCTCTTGTTTGTTTGCCCTCAGCTCCGAACAGCATAGATGCTTTCCTTAAGGTTTTTGCATTCTTACAAAGGAAAAAAGAGTTCTTTAATTCTTGCCAGACTTGCTCACATGCTCATGCAGGAGCTTAAAATTATAAGAGGGGTCAAAAGTATGTTCACATCTGTCACTGCAGTTTCACTATGAGCTGCACACAGCTCCTTTGAACCCTGAAGGTTATGCCCAGGTTCTCCACTGGAATAGCTGTGGGTCCTACAGAGACTCTCCTTAGATATGTTGACCTCAGACTTTGTCCTGCTGTTCACATTAGTACTTGCTAGCAGCTCCTGTTCAGCAGTAGGTCTTCTCATGGCATTCTGACTGTGTGCGTACCTGCTGTATCCTCTTTGTTGTGCAGAAGGAGAGGTTTTTTAAACTATCCCCTGATATGAACAGCTTGGTGGCTCTGTGGCAAAGAATCATCCTGCCAGTGTAGGAGACATGGGTTCGATCCCTGGTCAGGAAGATCTCCTGGAGAAGGAATATAAACTGACTCCAGTGTTCTTGCCTGGGAAATCCCACGGACAGAGGAGCCTGGCAGGCTAGCGTCCATGCGGTCACACAGAGTCAGACACAACTTAGTGACTAAACAATAACAGCACGAACATCTTCCCTGGGAGAGGCGACGGAGCCGTTCCCTCTTCTTTTGTTGACAGTACCCGTGAATTCTCACAGCGGTGGGAATAAACCTGCTTGGGCTCCCGCTGTGCTCTGGAGGCCACTGCCAGGGTGTCCCATGCAGAGCTCAATGTCCCTTTCTCAACTGAGTGGATGCTCTTGGGCTGCCAAGTGTTGCTTATGTCTCTGTTACTCGGTCTAGTGAAAGCTTATTACTTACAATAAACTATGTGGACATTCAGTGCCAAGAGTGAGCTAGAAGATGCTACAAGTCACACTCACTTGTGGATTTTGCATTTTCTCTCCTCCCCGTCTCCCGCTATTGGCATGCCTCTGTTGTGTTCCATAAAATTTTTGTGAATATAATTGTCATCTATTCTCCTTAAGTCCTGTACTCAAAGGATTTGGCTACAAAATGAATCCCATGACCTGAGCTCTTGAGGTTTGGCAGCCCATTTGTATTTTTTGCTGAAGATGTTGACCTGTCACTGAACTTTGACTATGGGTGACACTGCTGAAATTTAATCAGTAAAGGTCTCTCCGCTTAGATGAAACTAGGAAACACTGCAGTTTTATCCATCTCACTCTCTGTACTGAGCTTGATGTCACATAATTGCTGGCCAGTCTAACACTTTGGTACAGTACATCTTTCCAAATTAGAAAAATGTGCTATAATAAAAAATCAATAGCAGCCCTAACTATCTGTAAGAACCTGTTAGAAAACTTAACAGTACAAGATCCCAAATTCAGCAGCTGCAAAACTGTAACATTCTTGGAAGTTATTTCAACCCAAACTGCTTGAAATCCAAATGCAGAAACTTAACAAATGTGATAAAAGCGTAATCTGTTGAGAGACTTTGTGTAAATACTGCACATTGAAAAGATGTAAGTTCTTCCACGGCACGCTTACAAATTGAATACAGTTCCATGTAAAAAACAATTCATTAGGGATGAGGCAATAAAAATTAATCTAAAGTTTATCTGGAAAAAAATCAGTGAGTGAAGTGGAAAAACTTATGAAAAGCATAGTAAGAGGCAAATTTTATCTTCAATTATGCGACAAAAAGCTAAACTAATTAGAACAGGATGGTACTGGTATGAAGAATTCTATACAAAACGATAACAATGCATGAGAGAATTCTATTGAAATTTGTTGTTGGTTATCTCTTAATGGGCTTCCCTGGTAGCTCATTGGTAAAGAGTCAGCTTGCCAATGGAGGAGATTAGGGTTCGATTCCTGGGTTAGGGAGATCCCCTGGAGAAGGAAATGGCAACCCACTCCAGTATTCTTGCCTGGAGTATCCCATGAAAAGAGGAGGCTGGCAGTCTATAGTCCATGAGGTTGCAAAAGAATCAGACACGTTTTAGCAATGAACCAACAACAGTCTCATAAGCTATAAGTTGAAAATCAACACATGAGGAAGAGTTCTATTAAGTTCAGTGTTTCCAACAGTCATAAGACACAAATGAAAATCTACCATAAGAATAACCAAGATAAGTAAGCATTCATATCAGATGAGAGTCTCACACAGGAGTACCTTGTATTCTTCAGTGTTTAATTTTAAAAGCAAGAGATTAAACAGGCTTAGAAGAAGGCAATGGCACCCCAGTCCAGTACTCTTGCCTGGAAAATCCCATGGACGGAGGAGCCTGGTAGGCTGCAGTCCATAGGGTCGCAAAGAGTCAGACATGACCGAGTGACTTCCCTTTCACTTTTCACTTTCATGCATTGGAGAAGGAAATGGCAACCCACTCCAGTGTTCTTGCCTGGAGAATCCCAGGGACGGGGGAGCCTGGTGGGCTGTCGTCTGTGGGGTCGCACAGAGTCAGACACGACTGAAGCGACTTAGCAGCAGCAGCAGCAGGGGATGCATTTGGACATTAAATAAAAGCTGAGTCATTTTACATATGGTAACGGGAAAGACAAGTGGTTTTGCCAGCCTGTATTACAGACGAAATGGAACCAGACAGAGATTTATTCACCTTAACAATGTTAATACTTAAATAGTGCTCAATTCCAGTACCTTGTGACTTTACTTTGGGAACTAATGCAATATTAAACCTAATTTCTATTCTTCACAGTTGTGTTTGTTTTCATTGTCACGGGTTAACTCCCACTTGGAAATTAAGTCTTTACAATGACAGGAAGTCCCCATATCTTTTTTTCTCAGAATGGTTTTGGCACAATATTTAATGAACCCATTTCTGGCATATAAAGAATGAACTGCCTGAGCTTTTAAATGCCATAGTGAACACGTGTCAGGTAGAGATGGACTCCCTAATTAGTAGTATGTGCCCCTGATTTGTTTAGTATTTGCTATCAGTAAATACCATTATCAAAAGCAATATTCTTTTCCTGCAGTTTATTTATAGATGTTGATAACATCACTAACTTCACTTTAAGGACAGTGGGAAATAATGAATTCTGTGTATAATCATCCCTTGTTTCACCTTGTTAAAGAAAAACATGGAAGAGACTTTTTACTTCCATAGAAAAGCATTTAAGTGTGTTTAATTTTATTTCTTATACTATAAAATATGTATTAAAAGGCTATAAGAAGAAAATAGAAAAGTAATAGTTAGAATGTGGTTTGAAATTATAGACTTTGTACCAAATAGTTAAAATAGAAGGATTTGGAAGCTGAGAAAATCTAGGTTGAAATCCAGCTCTGCCCATACTAGTTGTGTAAATTGGGAAAGTTTTTTGACCTAGCAAAATCTCAGTAATTGAAAATATAAGTGTCTCCCACATTAGAACAATATGACCATTAAATGAGCTAAATAATCCAAGTGCTTAGCTTAGGGCTTCACAAAAATGTCAGCCGTCAGTACCTGGGAACCATTATTATTTTTATGATTTTGTTCTGATAAAGATGGTGAATTTTCTGTTTCCCTTGAGGAATATTCCTTCTGGGTTCACTGTCATAAAGCCACTGGAGCGAGCCAAGGTTGTGAGAGCTTCCACTCTGTTCAGGAATTGGGCTAATAATAATTCCTGACACCTCTCCCTATGGTCCAAACAAGGGGATATAGTATAAAAGGAGGAATACAGACTTTTAGCTTTAGACATCCTACATTCAAATCCAACTCTAACGGTTACTTATTAGCTGTGCAGGTCTGGACAAGCTTGAAATTTTTGTCTAAAAGATGACAGTAATAATCTCTGCTGCTTCCTCGGGCTATGCAGTGGGACATGCAGTAAATGTTCATTAATCCTGTTGTTTTATTTGCCCCCAAAGAAGAGAGAACTGTGGCTCTGATGGCCAACGAAACTGGCTGGGGGTCATGCAGCTAGTAAATGGCAAAGATTTAGCCCCTGTGTCTGCGATCAATATCCTTACCTTTTTCTCTCTGTTTTACTACCTCTTCAGGGTTCAGTTAGCAAGGAACACCAGGTGCTTGGACATGTAGTGAATTAAACAACTAAATTAAAATGAATATTTAAGAAGAATATGCAGAGAGGTTAGATTCTGAAAGACAATAAATTATGTTTATAGAGATAAGAAAAAAAAAGTCCACTTAACTATAACTTATATAATTATGGTTTTTTATTAGGACTGGTATTTAGTATGATTAGTAGTTATGAGTTAATAACTAATAACCCAGCAAATAACTCACCAAACCGGAAACCAATATCAGAACTGGATGCTTAAGGAAATTTGTATTAATATTTGGTGATCTTGGGTTCATAAGTCACAGGTTAAAGATGATATTCAGTGCCTAATGTTGAAAATTGGCTCAGTACATGGAGAGTAATTAGTTTAAACTCAGTATCAAATCCTATTATTCATAATCTGGATTAGTATTGATATACTGACACCCATGAGAAAATATTTCTTAGATGAGATACACAAAGCCCCAACCATTAGTCGAGAATTTGATGTATTCAGCTACAACAAGATAAAAGATGGCCGCTTACAGGGAAGGATGTCATAAACATGCATGAAAGCTAGGACAAGGTAAATGCAGCAGGTAAAGCTGATGATAAGATTCACATTCAGAGAACACACTAAAGTTTAGTGCACCCACTAGAAGAGCAGAATTGCAAAATATAAAATAGAAATTGACAAAAGATAGGATTAGGCAATTTATAGGAGGAAAACAAATGCTAAGACTTGTAAAAATAAGTTATATTCAGTTGTTGAGTCGTGTCTGACTCTGCAACCCCAAGAACTGTAGCCTGCCAGGCTTCTCTGTGGTCTGCCATTTCTTGCTCCAGGGGATCTCCCCAACACAGGGATTGAACCTTGAAAACTGAAAAGGAGATCTGAAGAAACTATGGACTTACCATATAAAGGTTTAATAATTGAGACAAATATGCCATACTAATATTAGGTGTTAATAACAGGGAAAAATTGGAGCGGGGTATATGGGAGCTCTTTGTACTATTTTTTTCCATTTTTCTGAAACTATTTTTAATAGTATATTCTAATAAGTAAGTGGGGACAAGAACAGAGGGGGATAACATAAAATTGTTATATGTGCACTAAGCAATTTGGAAGACAGTTTGATTATCATTGGGAGCCTCTGAAGAATTGAATTGAAAAATGTAAATTTCAGAAGCCCTGTGAATGCTTGTGTGCCAAGGGAGCAGGTAGGGGACTTTAAGAAGCCAGAGGAGACCTGGCTGAGTGCCTGAACCAAAGAATAGCAGTGAGAATGAATATAAGAAAAGCTACAAAACACTGGAGTTAATAGAACTTAATCCCTGATTAAATGGGGTTGGGTGGTGAAAGAAAGGGATGGTCTACCATGGTTTTCAAGTTGAAAATGAAATTCTGGAAAAATTCAAATCAGAAAGGGAAATGGCCTAATTAAGTATTTTAAAAGACTAAGGAAGAAAATCTGATGAGAAAGTCCTGAGTGGAAATTGACAGAGGTGGAAAATTTTCCAAGAAATTGGCCTGAAATGTGTGGCTGAAGGGTTTCTGGTCTTCACCAGACAGTACTTAGGAGGCTGTCTTTTGTCAGCTACTATGACATGATAATTTCTGTTCATAAAGAGTAGAGTCAGTTGACTGACTTCTCTGCAGATGACTCTGGGTTTCTGTGCCCTGTAGCTCCAATAAATGAGCTGGTTACAGCTTTCTGTGTTAAATGTGAGTGAAGACGGTCCTGGGTTCAGTGGGCTTAACTTCAGTATGGGTTTACATGACTTCCAACAACATGCCTGACCCAGGCTACTGCTGGCTGGCCTTCTTCCTCTGTACTTGAGACTCTTAGAAATCATCAATAAGATAAGAGCAAAAAATATAATACACAGCTCATCCACAAGAATGGGGCTTCCCTTTCTTGGGAAGATGGCTGCCAAGCCATCTTGGCAGATGGCTCAGTGGAAACGAATCCATCTGCAAATGCAGGAGACACAGGAGACTCAGGTTCGCTCCGTGGGTTGACAAGATTCCCTAGAGAAGGAAATGGCAACCCACTCCAGTATTCTTACCTGGGCATAGACAGAGGAGCCTGGTGTGCTACGGTGTATGGGGTTGCAAAGGAGTTGGAAACGACTTGGCAGCTAAATAGGAACAACAGCAGCAATCTTCAGAGAAAGAAAGGGAAATACCCAGGTACCAGAAATGGAGAAATCAAAACTGATTCAGCTTAAACTCAAGGCTTTAAGATCTAGATACAATCCAAGAGGAAAGAGGACCAGACGCTCACGGGCCACTACCATAACTGAGTATTTTCACGTTCTCACCCACAGCCCACAACTTCACATGTTGAAACCTAATCCCAGGGTGATGTACCTCAAGGTGGGGCCTTTGGGAATTGAATGGGTTGTGATGGTGGAGCCCTCATGAGTAGGATTAGCCCCCTTATAAAAGAGGCCCTAGAGAGTTCCCTCACACTTCACCCAGTTAGGTGGCCATCTACCAAGAGGGCCCTCACCAGACTGCAGCTTTGCTGGCATCCCACTTCAGACTTCTAGCCTCCAGAACTGGGAGATATAAACTTCTGTCTTTTATAAACCATCCAGTACATGGTACTTTGCTGCAGCAGCTCACACAGACTTAGACATTCACCTAGAGAGGACATGGTCTCAGGCTGAATGAGAAGGGAGCTGGAGCAGGGTCTCTGCACCATGAGTAGAGACTGAACGAGCAGCCCCGATGTGGAAACAGCTAGAAGCTCCTCTGGTTTGAAATCTCCAGAGAAGCTTGCCCTTTCTATGTCATAAGTGGGGACTTTTTTTTTTCCCTTGAGAAACCAGACACTTTTGACCAGATCTTGTGTGTTGTACAGAGGGCTTCACAGGTGACCCTAGTGGTAAAGACCCTGCCTGCCAGTGCAAGAGACCTAAGAAATAAGGGTTCAATCCCTGGGTCAGGAAGATTGCCTGGAGGAGGCCATAGCAACCCACTCCGGTATTCTTGCCTGGAGAATCCCATAGACAGAGGAGCCTGGCAGGCTACCGTCCATGGGGCTGCAAAGAATCGGACACAACTGAAACGACTTAGCAAGTTGTACAGAATCTTGAGCTGAAAAGACTAATCGGAAGACTTACCTGGAAACCGTTGAGACCCCAGCATTAGATGAACATTAACACTTCTCTGCAAGGCTTTCTACCCAGTGCATCATGCTAGAATCCCTTAAAAAAGAAGATAAACCCCACTGACAATAGGCTGAATTTAAAAATGTCAATGATGAGATGACAAATGTACCACCCTGAAGGCATCGGCAGTTTCAGCAAGCAAAACAATTATGGATCCAGGAATTTGAGTGACTAGAGCAAACTGAAAGAAACAATAAAATGAGAGACTATAAAATTTTTAAAAGGACTAAATAGAGAATTTCTAGAAATGAACTAGTACCGTCACTATAATTAAAGCCTCGAGGGAATGTTTGACTGACTCAAGTTTTGTCCGTATGCTCCTTGAACATTCCAGAATAGCAGTCAAAAGCTGACAAGCACCTTGGATACTGTGCCGGGAGAGTGATCTGAAATCTTGCTAGTCTTTTGATGGATCATCTCTTCTGTGGTTTATACCACAGAGTCATTGAAATGGCTTCATTCTCCCCCAGTTTTTATCCTGAGTTTGTTTTGATTGAAAAGTATATTGTAATCCCCCCCTTTTTTACAGCAAGAATGTAAGTGTATATTTATTTTAATGACTTTCTATTTTATGATCACACAGGGATAAAATTATTTTATCCTGTCACCTTCAGCTCCAGTGACGAGAAATCCTGATTGATACATAAACTCAGATCCAAAGGACCATGTTATCTATAAGGTTGTTGCTATTCCCTCTTCCAAAGACTGGGGACTACCTTGATTTCAGGATACCCAGCACCCCAGAAATATCACAATAATGTAGTTTTATTTTATTGTTAATTGATTTGGGGGTTTCATTCTCCCTGCTGCTTTTACCATTTCTTGGTATAGATTAGTGTAGTGACTCCAGCTTGGCATTTTATACCAAGACATTTTAAATTCTCTAATTTGAATTAATAAAAGAAGAAAAAGCTACTCCAGTTCAGTTCAGTTCAGTTCAGTCGCTCAGTCGTGTCCCACTCTTTGCGACCCCATGAATCACAGCATGCCAGGCCTCCCTGTCCATAACCAACTCCTGGAGTCCACCCAAACCCATGTCCATCGAGTTGGTGATGCCATCCAACCAGCTCATCCTCTGTCGTCCCCTTCTCCTCCTGCGCTCAATCTTTCCCAGCATCAGGGTCTTTGCCAATGAGTAAGATCTTCGCATCAGGTGGCCAAAGTATTGGAGTTTCAGCTTCAACATCAGTCCTTCCAATGAACATCCAGGACTTATCTTCTTTAGGATGGACTGATTGGATCTCCTTGCAGTCCAAGTGACTCTCGAGAGTCTTCTCCAACATCACAATTCAAAAGCATCAATTCTTCTGCACTCAGCTTTCTTTATAGTCCAACTCTCACATCCATACATGACCTCTGGAAAAACCATAGCCTTGACTAGACAGACCTCTGTTGGTAAAGTGATGTCTCTGCTTTTTAATATGCTGTCTAGGTTGGTCACAACTTTTCTTCCAAGGAGTAAGCGTCTTTTAATTTTATGGCTGCAGTCACCATCTGAGGTGATTTTGGACCCCAGAAAAATAAAGTCAGCCACAGTTTTCCACTGTTTCCCCATCTATTTGCCATGAAGTGATGGGACCAAAAGCCATGATCTTTAGTTTTCTGAATGTTGAGCTTTAAGCCAACTTTTTCACTCTCCTCTTTCACTTTCATCAAGAGGCTCTTTAGTTCTTCTTCACTTTCTGCCATAAGAGTGGTGTATCTGCATATCTGAGGTTATTGATATTTCTCCCGGCAATCTTGAGTCCAGCTTGTGCTTCTTCCAGCCCAGTGTTTCTCATGATGTACTCTGCATAGAAGTTAAATAAGCAGGGTGACAATACACAGCCTTGACGCACTCCTTTCCCTATTTGGAACCAGTCTGTTGTTCCATGGCCAGTTCTAACTGTTGCTTCCTGACCTGCATACAGATTTCTCAAGAGGCAGGTCAGGTGGTTCTGGTATTCCCATCTCTTTCAGAATTTTCCGCAGTTTATTGTGATCCACACAGTCAAAGGCTTTGGCATAGTCAATAAAGCAGAAATAGATGTTTTTCTGGAACTCTCTTGCTTTTTCAATGATCTAGCAGATGTTGGCAATTTGATCTGTGGTTTTGCTGCCTTTTCTAAAACTACTTTAGTTAAAAGAAGATTAGCATAGTATCACTAAAAGCTAACATGTACTTTTAATCCTATTCTATTTATGAACTAAATTTAACAATAGGAAGTTTTTCTTATTCATCCTTATGGCCCCTAAAATTATTGTATGTGTGTTAGATGCTTAAATACTTAGAGTTCTAAATAATTCTTCATGTCTAAAAATTGAAATATTAGTTGTACTAGACCACTAAATGGTCAGAATTCACTGGAACTACATCTCCAATATGTATGTGTTCTTAGTCACTCAGTTGTGTCCAACTCTTTGTGACCTCATGAACTGTAGCCTGCCTGGCTCCTCTATCCATAGGGATTCTCCAGGCAAGAATACTAGAGTGGGTTGCCATGTCCTCCTGCAGGGGATCTTCCCAACCCAGGGATCGAACCCAGGTCTCTCGCATTGCAGGCAGGTTCTTTACAGTCTGAGCCACAAGGGAAGCCCCATTTGCCAATAACTCTACTTAAATAACTTTAAAATATTTATGGAATTCTCTGACAGTCCAGTGGTTAGGACTCTGCACTTTCACTGCAGAGGTTGGGGGTTCGATCCTTTGTCAGGGAACTAAGATCCTGCAGGCTGTGTGGCACAGCCAAGAAGAAAAGAAAGTTAAACTTTCTGTAAGTACAAAGATACTTATAAGAACCCAGTTGTTATTTAGTCACTTAGTCCTATCCAACTCTTTTGCGACCTCACGGACTGCAGCCCACCAGGTTCCTTTGTCCATGGGATTTTCCAGGCAAAAATACTAGAGTGGGTTGCCATTTCCTTCTCCAAGGGATCTTCCTGACCCAGGAATTGAACCCACAGCCCCTGCATTGACAGGCAGCTTCTTTTACCACTGAGCTACCAGAGGAGCCCAATAGGAACCCAATTACCTTTTTTAAAAAGCTAATTCAGTCAGTCAGTCAGTTCAGTCACTCAGTCGTGTCCGACTTTTTGTGATCCCATGGACTGCAGCATGCCAGGCTTCTGTGTCCATCACCAACTCCCGGAGTTTACCCAAACTCATGTCCATTGAGTCAGTGATATCATCCAACCATCTCATCCTCTGTCATCCCCTTCTCCTCCCACCTCAGTCTTTTCCAGCATCAGGGTCTTTTCAAATGAGTCAGTTTTTCACATCAGCTGGCCAAAGTATTGAAGTTTCAGCTTCAGCATCAGTGCTTCCAATGAATATTCAGGACTCATTTCCTTTAGGATGAACTGGTTGGATCTCCTTGCAGTCCAAGGGACTCTCAAGAGATTTCTCCAACACCATAGTTCAAACAGTACTTATTTATTTACTTATTTTTCTACATACCTACATACCCAGAGAAAATGAACCAAATTTTATTTCAAAGACCAGAAATCTATTACTAATTATTTACCCTCAGAAATATTCTGCGTAGCATCAAGCCCAACTTAAAGAACAGGAACTGACACTAAGACCCAGTCACCCCAGAGACCCTCATAGCTGTCATTCCTCCCCTCAGCCTTGAATATATACTAAGACTGGCCCCAGTGAGGTAGAAGCAGAGCAAGGCTTCTCAGGGTTGACCTATTCGAAATAAGGCCAGGACAAGTAGAAAGAATGCAGGAAGATGGGGAGTAAAGGGAGAAGTGACCACATGGTCTAGGTGGCCCGTTGTATCTGGGGTGGAAGCAGCTGGGCCTGGAGAGCCTGGCTGTCCTCACTGTGTGATGGAGCCCACAGCCTGTGCTGGCTCCAACAGACACTTCCTGCCCATCTGGGCCATGGTTCAGACCAACTGCAGGCGATGGTGTGGGTACCAGCCTTGCGGATTAGCTTCTGCCTGTGCTCTTCTGATGGCCTCCGTGAGTACCCTTGTGAGTAACACTGCCCTTGGACCTGGGCTGTAGGCCGTCGTGGGCTCTGTGCTTCTGCTGCCTCCAGCTCCACATGCCCAGCTTTGTTAACATCATTGTATTTATTTCTTTTTGGCTATGCTGGGTCTTCATCGCTGCACCAGCTCTTCTGTAGTTGTGGCAAGGAGGGGCTGCTCTCTAGTTGCAGTGCACAAGCTTCTCACTGTGGTGGTTTCTCTCGTTGCGGAGCTCCACCGTGCACGGGCTTCAGGAATTGTGACATATAAGTTCAAAGGTTTTGGCACACGGGCTTAGTTGTTCCAGAGCATGTGGGGTCTACCTGGATTGGGAATTGAACCAGTGTGTCCTGCATCAGCAAGCAAACTCCTCACCACTGAGACACCAGTGTAGCCCCCCAGCCCCTTTTTTGACCATACTTAGGATCCGTGGACCCTGGAAAGATGGCCATAACACTATTTTTTTTCTTGCTAATCTTACCTATATAACATTTCTACTGCTGTGCATGCATGTGTGGAAAATGGGCCATCATATAGAACATATTAATAGTTTGCCCCCAAGATGAGCCTATCAGAAGTGGAGAATGGGCGAAAGCAAGTGGATAATGTTGTCTTTTTGCCAGTATCTCAGGAATCTGGGAATATGCATGCTCTTTTTAACAAGTGAGTTTTTGATTGTCATTATTAGAGATGATTTTTTTAATTACAACATGATTTTTTTGATGCTTCAAATTAGAATGCAAGGGGGAAGCTGGTAATTTTGAACATTTTGAAAAAGAAAGAAAAAGAAGATTAAAATTTTATGATTGTTCATAGTCATTTTTACCCTTGAGTCTGTAGACTTTCTCCTAAATGTGATGTGTCATAATCTAGTTTTGATCTGATCATAGAGTTTGGAAGACACTAGCTAGCCTGTTTTGTCATATTTTCTTCAATGTTTTTCAAAGACAATGGATCCAAAGGAACCCATAAGTAATCTGATGGACGAGCATCAAGATATAGATGAAAGGTCTAGAACTCGGTGATAATCAATAGCTATTCTATTAATGATAATCAATTGGCCTTCCAGGTGAAGGCAGTAGGATAGAACAGTCTCTTTTAAAAATTATTTTACCTTTTAAAATTAGGAAATAAAAGTTCCATGAAGTGTATTTTCAGTTGTACTCCTGAAATGTTTCCATAAATTCTGCCATTAGGGAAGCTTACTCAAAAATGGCCATCTGTATCCGGGGATCAAAGTTGACTACGATCTTCAACCACATTCTATGTGAGTAAGCCACCGTATGCTGTAGCAGCACCTACATTTTTAAATGAGATTTCAAGAAATATCAACAAACTCCAGATGGATTTGGTCATCTTCTCTCCAGTGTTTTTGGAGGGGCTAGACTGGACCAGCTTGCAAAATTTATTTAATCTCCTTAATCGGTTTTAATATTTTCAGAGTCTGAACAGTTTTGGAGGGAGAAACAGATGTTGTGTGATAGCTCTTAGTTTTTCAGGAGCTGCTACTAAAATAATTACAGATTGGAAAACATACAGTCAGAAGTAATCTTCATTTGAGTCAGTTTGGCAAAAATAAAGGTGACAGGAAAGCTGTCTCACTTTTGTTTGCTTAATTCTTGCATTTCAGAATTGGGATGCAGATCATGTGAGAACAGCCAGGTACACAGCTGCTACCTTTGTTATGTTTCAGATTTTTGCCATTTGCTAAAACATGCATATCCCTCCACAGTAATTGAGAGCACTACATTAACTGCATCCACTGTGTGGAAGAGAATGCAAATTTCTTTTTGGGGTTTGGGGTATTTACTACCATTTCAAGAAAACCTTCAGTATACATAGTGAAAGAGTTTTTTTTTTTTTAATATTTTACAATTTAATGGGAAAAGTTATACAGATTAATAACAATGTAGAGTTATGTGAAGCTATAAAATGTATGTAGTAAATTTTAACATAATTATTTAAGAAAAAATGTGTGCTCTGAAAGACAAACAAATTAATTAAGGACTTTCCTTGAAATCCAATGGTGAAGACCCTGTGCTTCCAATGCAGAGGACATGGGTTTGATCCCTGGTTGAGGAATTTAGATCCCACATGCTCTGCAGTGTGTAGCCAAATTTAAAAAAAAAAAAAAAATCCATTAAGATTCATGAAGTCTAAAGAAAATATTTGGGGTGGGGGAGAGAGAAATACCTTTTCAAGGAGGGGAAGCAAATCATATAGTAGAAATCATTTGGGGATTCCTACCTGTACTCCAGTTAGCTAAGGAAGATTTTTTTTTTCTTTCATGTTGTTAGGAATTCATAGTAAATATGGTCACAGTGAATGAACACCCTACACAAAACTCATAGTTGACTATTCCTATGGTTTTAGTTAATAAAGTGTATATCAGTCTTGGCTCTTTTTATCCCTTAAACCCTGTTTTCTAACCAATAACCAGTTCTGCCATCTTAGTTTCAGGATCTAGCCAGGATCGGCCACCTCTCACCACCTCTTTTCCTGCCTGGTCCACTATCCCATTGAACCAAAATGATTACCTTTACTGCATTACCTGTCTCCCAGCTTCAGTTGCCCAACAGTCTGTCTTCAAAACCAGAGTCAACATGATCTTTAAAAGCATAAATTAGGTCAAATTCCTAGTTCAAATACTTCCTTTGAGCTTTCAGATACTCAGAGTCAACATCAAAGGTCCGCCAGTGCTGGACTCTTCTCCTTCTTCCTGGAGCTCTGTTGCCCCACTGAGCTCATCTTCTGATGCTGAACCCCTCCAGGGGCTGTAGGCTCACTGCTGTGGGATGCTCTCCTTCCTCAGGAACATTGAAGATGCTCCTCCCTCACCTGGGACTCTCCTCACATCTCATCACCTGCACCCTCTTATTATCTACTCAGGGAAGAAGACCCCACGATACTTTATTTACAGTTGAACCTTTGATACTATGTATCCCTGTTTCCTTTTTGCTACCTTCTAACATCCTATATATTTAATTATTTACACTATCATCTTTCTCTCTCAACTACAGATGAAGGAATTTTTGTCTGTTTGGTTAGCTACCAAATTTCCCAGTGCCTTCAAGAGGCTTTAGGCACACTGTAGGGAATCAATAAATATCTGATGAATGAAAAAATAAAGTCCAACATATATACAATTTAGTTTTATAATCATTTCCCTAGATAAAATCTCAAAAGTAAATTTTAGTTCTGGGTCACTTCTAGTTAACAAAAATAAACTCGAAATGATTAACTAAAATTGGTTCTAATTAATTTTGTCAATCTCTGTAGAGCTTGCCTTACCAATCAATTGAGAATGGCAAAGAAAACCAGAAATCTTTCTCTCTCATTTAAATAAAATCCTATTTATAAGGCACTGTGTACTGCTGCCAAGCTTAGCTTGACCTGGAGTTCATGAACGTCTGTCTCCTTGGCTCAGTGCTTTCCAATTCTTTAAAAAACAAAAAGAATGGAAAAACAAAAAACAAAAACAAAAATTTGGGTCCGCATTTGCTTTTTGTATGACAAAGAAGGAAAGGATCCTTAAAATTATTTTTTTTCTGTTGTAAATACATCTCTATATACTTTCTCAAGTATCTAGTACAGCTATGGCAAGGGGTTTTTGCTCTGACTTAATTCTCGAGAAGCATAAGTCAAAAGTTAGGAGATAGAGAATGATGCCAGGAATTGCTTCTTTCTCTAACTTACTAGGATCAAATAAGCACAAGTGATTGCTCAGAACACATAACTAGGAACCATGTTCTTATTATGCACCTGTTTATAAGCCTGAGAATGCAAATGAATTTGATCTCTGGTGTAAATTTCTTATTAAAAACACAAGTGAAAGATAGAAAAGTGGTAGTACAAAAGGCAAACCCCCCAAAGGGTAAACGGTTAGCCTTTCCTGTGGATTTTTGAATGCTGGTAACTCAGATGGTAAAAAAATCCTTCTACAAAGCAGAAGACCCAGATTTGGTTCTTGGGTCAGGAAGCCCCCCTGGAGAAGGGAATGGCAACCCACTCCAGTATTCCTGCTTGGGAAATGCCATGGACAGAGACATGTGGCGGGTTATAGTCCATGGGGTCGCAAAGAGTTGGAAATGACTGAGTGACTAACACACATAACTGCAAAATGAAGAGATGGACGGATGGATGAATAGACAAGTAGGTAATCTTACTTGTTTAGACAGTTATAAGTACATTTGCAAGTTTCACATATAATTAACGTGAGAAATAGTGCTAAGAGTGTACCATACACCAAAAATAGGATTATTATTTGAATAATTTTCTAACTTGGCCAGAAGCAATATAATATAATTACAGTACATTTGAAATGGAACGGGCGGGAGCATTTAAATCAGCAAAGCTATTATGTTCGACTTGTGCGATTAATCTTTGCAAGGAATGGCAAACAGATTTTTAATGAGTTTAAACGTGGGACTAAGATCACTGGATAGTCCACACTTGGTATCAAGAATGAGGAGCAAGGAGTAAGCAAATACAGAGAATGGGGGTGGGGGAGGGGTGGGGGGACAAAATGGGGGAGGGTGGGGGAGGGGGGTTTGGCAGGGAGGTGGTGGCCCATGGAGGGTCCACATGGGACAGAGGCAGTTTCTGGGTAGTTAATTTTGTTGTCCTTTTGCTTGTTTCTTTACATTGTGGTGGTTTACATGCTATAGACCAAAGTTAAGAAACACAGCTTGGAATCATAGCAGCTCATTTCTTTGTTGACATCTGTAATTATTTAAACAAAACACTCCATGATATGAAAGTCAGTTCTTTCCCGAGACCCCAGTAATGGAATTTATTTCCCATTTTTATTTCTAACTTCACTTCTTATTTGAATTCCTTTGCTTCAAATTTCCTGTTGACATTTTTTTTTAAATCACTGTAGCCTATTTCAGTATCCAGTTTATCATCCTGAAGAATTCCTTCCATCAGTGTACACATAATATCCTAAAACTGAAGCCTCTGACCTCAAATGGTGAAGATTGCCCACCCCAGGAAGTGGGCAGTGAAGAATAGGGAAACTGGGAGAGACCAAGGCCAGGACTCAGGTTGAGAGAAGTTGGCAGGTATTAGCGCTTTGTTATAGATCTAGTCCAAACTGAATACCAGGGAGCCGGGCTCTACCTGACATAGAGGAGGGGGTCACCTGAGTCCTCTGCCCGACAAGTCATTAAACGCGAGCTCCAAAAAGCCTAGACTTTAGACCTGTGACATCTCTTGCCCTCAACTCTTTGTTCTTGGCTGGAAATTATGTCCTCTGTTTGATCCAAGTGGCCATAATTTGCAGAAGTGTGTTTACATATCACTGAATCTTCCTGCCAATGCAGGAGATGCAAGATTTGAGGGTTCGATCCCAGAGTCAGAAAGATCCCCTGCAGTAGGAAATGGCAAACCATTCCAGTATTCGTGCTTAGGAAATCCCATGGACAGAAGAACCTGGTGGGCTACAGTCCACAAAGAGTCACAAAGAGTCAGACATGACTGAGCAATTGAGCACACAAGCACAGGTTATAATGAGGAGCGGGGCATTCATTTGTGAGCAAGGTCAAATTTCTGTGACCCTCTGTGGAGGCCTTGAAACCACCTGCTATGGTCTGAATATTTGTGTCTGCCCAAGATTCATATGTTTAAATCCTAACCCCCCAAAGTATTAGTATTAGAAGGTGTGGGGCCTTTGGGAGCCCCTTAGACCATGAGGCTAGGACCCACAGGAATGGGATTAGTGCCTTCATAAAAGAGACCCCACAAAGCTCCCTCCTCCCTTCTGCCATATGAAGACTGGATGAGAACTGTTTGACCAAAGCAGGTTCCTCACCTGACCATGCTGGCATCCTGATCTCAGACTTCCAGCCTCCAGAACTGACAGCAATAAATGTCTGTTGTTTATAAGCCACACTGTCTGTGGCAGTTTTCTTAGATCAGTCCAGAGGAACAAAGACACGACTATAGCCTGGTCACCCACCTGTCACCTTTTGTTAATTCAGCCCAGATCATAGGACTCAACATAACTTGAGTGTCAAATAACAATGCAACACTGATACTAACATCACTTTATTCTTTAAATTTTTAACCTTTACCAGGAGTTTATGAAGAAGCTACAGAGCATCTCTTAGAAGCAGTGACTCAGTCCTTATTTCTTTCTGATCTAAATTTATTTCTCAGAAAATAATTTCCCCAAACCTTGAGTACAAACATTTGAATTTTTTTTAATGTCACTCTATTATTTCCTCATTTACAAGGAGTGTTGGCTCAACTCAGCACAAATCCCTTCCAGCTCTGAAATTCAGGGATTTTATAGTACTAGTTCACTGAAGCTAAGATATGCTCAAGATGTTTAAGGTCATCCACACTGGAGGGCAGGGGAAGAGACTCCACAGGGACCTTGACCCCTTGCCTCTAGGCTTAGTCCACCCCCAGGAAATGTCGACCACGGGATACTTGAAGCTAGAATAGCAGAGACATTCCTAGTTCTAGTAGGTCAGAGGTTTGTGAGCAATCTCTGACTCTTAAGTCTTAGTGGGCCTACTCCCACCTGGCCTGTTTCTCAATCCTTGAATTATTTTTACATTTAGTCTCAGGTTCTTATAAAAGGGCTGGCTTTGACCTGACATGGGGACTGTTGTGCCTTCTGCACTCTGTTTGCATATTTGGCCATGCACAGATAAGACTTGAAAATGCTTCACTTATTTATGCATGCAGTCGATCCAGCACATTTTTACTTAGGGGCAGTCCATCAGACTTCCAGGGTTTGAGATTCAGCACTAAACAAAATGAGCAAAGTCCCTGCCTTCAGGAAGTTCACACTCAGTGAGAGGAGAAAGAAAATTGAAGAGCCATGTCGAACTATGAGGGGCTTCACCGGTGGCTCAGTGGTAAAGAATCCACCTGCCAATGCAGGAGACACAGGAGATGCAGGTTCGATCCCTGGGTTGGGAAGATGCGCTGGAGAAGGAAATGACAACCCACTCCAGGGAGTTGTAGCCTGGTGGGCTATAATCCATGGGGCCACAAAGAGTCGGACATGACTAAGCGACTAGCACTAACTGACAGGACTGGAATGAGGCCACACTTAGGAACAGATAGAAAAATGCAATGTCACTTTGGGAGTAGAACACTGGTTAATTAATGGGAACGCCATACTAGAAAACAGTATTAAGGGTACATTTGGGATCCTCATACATGCATTTCTCAATGTGAAAATATGAATGAAATCTAGTGACTCCACTTTTAGGCTACCCTGATTCAAATTAAACTTGGAAATTGGTCAGGCAATTAAGGAAACAGATGACAAATATTAGACCTGAATTCCAAGCTTTATTCTTTACACTTTTCCACTGAATTTCTTCTATAGACATCCATTTTCTCTTGCTTGCTAGATTACTGTTTTTAAGTGATATCGGAAGCTTTTAGCAGGCTGTGGGTGAGGAGTGCCAGAGTCTCACCTTGTTGGAGGTGCCCTCTGCCTATTTGTAGAATGAACTTTTGAGCGCAGAATGTACTGGAAGCAAGGCCATTAAATCTTTTGTCAAAAGGGCCTAAGAGCTCTGTCCATTCCAGTTGGGTGATCTTGTCAAAGTGATGGGTGATCTTGTCAAGATGATGGGTAAATATTATTGTTTGAGAAAGGTTCAGCCTCATCAAAATTCCAAGCATAAACTTTGCAAGATTGCAATATCATTTGATCTGATTGTTTGAGGTATTAACCATCAGACACTTTTTTGGTACAAGGTTTGTACCAAACTCAAGGTTTGTGAGAGGTTAGAAGAATGTAGAATCTGAATTCATTTGAAGGCGTTTGCAACATGGTGCTGGTGCTTAGTCACTCAGTCGTGTCCAGCTCTTTGTGACCCCATGGAGTGTGGCCCGCCAGCTCCACTGTCCATGGGGATTCTCCAGACAAGAAAACTGGAGTGGGTTGCCATTTCCTTCTCCAACTTGCAACATGATATTGACCTAAATACATATGTAAAATCATAAAATATTAAACAGAAATACAATGTTGACTAAACATATACTCTTTCCACATGGGTTGGAAATTTATATTAGAATGGATTTATCATTAGTTGTCACTTGTTTTGAAGTTTTAAATGAAGTATCTTTTAATATCTTTCTGCAGTCTTGGGGATTCATGATATGTGGAGAAGAGATGCTTCTAGGAACTATCTAGGAACATTTTCCATTCTGAGATCAAGTACCTCAGCACTGTATTGATTGGCCTTCCCAGGTGGCGCTAAAAGAACCTGCCTGCCAATGCAGGTAGACGTGAGACTCGGGTTCCATCCCTGGGCAGGAAGATCCCCTGGAGGAGGGCATGGTAACCCACTCCACTATTCTTGCCTGGAGAATCTCATGGGCAGAGGAGCCTGGTGGGCTACAGTCCATGGGGTCGCAAAGAGTCAGACAAGACTGAAGCAACTTTACAGGCACGCACACAGATAAAATGCATGAAGGTCAGGCAGCTTTAAGACTATCACTTTATTTGTTGTTTTTCTGCTCAGCTTTTAAAAAGTGCAAAAAAGTTGAATATCATTTATTTTCCAATCTGTTGTAGTTAATACGATAAAATAAAACCTTTCCATTGCTTGCTGCTGAGTAGAACTTAAGGCACAGTTTCCATAGTTAAGACACCACTTATTTTTCTAAGTTGGCAAAGTAAGACTATTTTCAGAGATAAAGCTTGAATGAAGATCTAGGACACTGGTCCTCATATTTGGAAGACAGAGCTCTTTTTATCACCATTAACGTTGTTGTACTCCAAGTGGTTTAAGCTTTTTAAGCTCTGTAAACCATGTAGTAAAGTAACAATAATAAAAACAAAACTCAAGTCTGCATCAAGCTCTCTGCTAAGCACTTTCCATGTATTGTCTCATTTAATTTTTACCTTCTTTTTTGTGTTTTATAACAAATATTTGAGTAGACCAGCACTATGATCTCTATTGAATAAATAAACAGATTCAGATGCAGAGCAGGGGTTATATGCCCTGGTATTTGCATTAGGGGCTGGTTTGTGGAATCAAGGAATCCAGCATTTTTCTTTGATGCTTGTGGATCACTAAATCTAAATCATCTCTGCAAAACTGAAGTTCATAGAATTTTTATGCTGGTGATTTTCTCCAATACGGTCTTGTGTCACATCCTTAACTTTTTCTTGTCCAAGGTAATAATCTCACATACGTGGTCCATAGTTAGGACTTCCCACTTCCACTGCAGAGGACACTGGTGGTTCTGTCCCTGGTTGGGGAAGTAATGCCGTGTGACATGGCCAAAAAACCAACCAAACAAAACTTCATATCTGATCTCCTGGATTGGGGTGAAGATAAAATGAAAAATAGGGTACAGAAAAATTAGTAACAGGAGAACTGGCCTGAAGCACAAGTTTGCTGCAGGAATTCTAAGGAACTTCAATAGGCAGATATGCCTTATGAGTCTGTTAAGGAAATAGGTGGTCACATCAAGGAGAGGCTATGACTATTTGCAGAACACTGTTCCCCTGGTCCCAAACAGAGAAATAGTGAACTTGAAAGGAAAGACTTGCTTGCTCTCTGATTCATTCCCCAGTTTTTTCACCTGTGTCTACTCAGATACTGTTTTCATTAAGAGAGTTTCACATATACAAGTTCGCCTGGAATCCCCCAGCTTGTGTAGAAATGCGCTTTAGGAAAACTCATCTCTGCTTATGTTTTCTGGACTCACAGTGTCCCTGGTTTTCTCATGTTACTCAGAATCCAACAGCTAGTTAGGACTTTGCTCCCATCCTTATATCAGTGAACCCCACCATCTGTGCTTCCTCCCATGCATCTCTGTGGGACTGGGAGACATTCTCTTTCATGGAAGTTAGCCACTGGGTTTCCATTCCTTTACAGATCCACAGTCACATTCTTGAACTTAGAAGTAAGCAAATTCTCAGGGATTTCCCCCAGGATAGCATTGGTGAACCCTGGAGAGAAAAACAGAATCAAAAGTCAAAAGGCTTAAAAAGATGATATTTATTCAGCACTAGCTAAATGCAAGACTCTTTGGCTCTTTACATGTATTATTAACTTGTTTAATCGTATCAGTTCTTTTAGGACCACAACACTAAATATTGCCCAGCTAATAAACTATAGACCTGGAAGAGGGTTGAAGTCTAGTGGTCAGATTCCAGAGCCTATGCAAGTTATACTGTGCTCTTTTTGCCTCTCATCAGCCAACATGATTAAGTTTCAAAGGGGTTACAATCAGATGACAGTGGACTCCAGCAGTGTCTGAACATTGTTGGAAGTAGATAACATTCTGCAACTACCCTGGTCGCAACCATGGAAGAAGGCAAGGAGCTGAAAGGCTGTGTTTTGAGGTCTGGAGTCACCAAAAATGATGGCAAGCATCTGCTCTAAGGGAGGCTATGAAAGTGTATTCTGGCATGAATTAAGAGATGGCTCCCAAAGAATCCACCTGCAAGGCAGGAGACGCTAGTTCAACCCCTGGATTGGGAGGATCCCCCAGAGGAGGAAATGGCTACCTACTCCAGTAGTCTTGCCTGGAGAATTCCATTGACAGAGGAGGCTGGTGGGCTACAGTTCATGGGGTCACAGAGATGAACACAACTAAATGACTAAGAACCAAAAGTGCATTTGAGGAATAATCAAGCAAGACCGTTAGGAACCAAAATTATGCTTCCTCTTCTTTCAGTTCAGTTCAGTCACTCAGTTGTGTCTGACTCTTTGCAACCCCATGGACTGCAGCATGCCAGTCTTCCCTGTCCATCACCAAATTCCAGAGTTTACTCAAACTCACATCCATTGAGTCAGTGATGCCATCCAACCATCTCATCCTCTGTCGTCCCCTTCTCCTCCTGCTATCAATCTTTCCCAGCATCAGGGTCTTTTCAAATGAGTCAGTTCTTCTCATCAGGTGGCCAAAGTATTGGAGTTCCAGCATCAACATCAGTACTTCCAATGAATATTCAGGACTGATTTCCTTTAGGATGGACTGGTTGGATCTCTTTGCCATCCAAGGGATTCTCAAGAGTCTTCCCCAAAACCACAGTTCAAAAGCATCAATTCTTTGGCACTCAGCTTTCTTTATAGTCCAACTCGCTCATCCATATGGAACTTCAGGAAAAACCGTCTAGCTTTGACTAGACGGACTTTTGTTCATAAAGTAATGTCTCTGGTTTTTAATATGCTGTCTAGGTTGGTCATCACTTTCCTTCCAAGGAGCAAGTGTCTTTTAACTAATGGCTGCAGTCACCATCTGCAGTGATTTTAGAGCCCCTAAAAATAAAGTCTCTGTGTTTCCACTGTTTCCCCATCTATTTGCCATGAAGTGATGGGACCAGATGCCATGATCTTAGCTTTTTCAATGTTGAGTTTTAAGCCAACTTTTTCACTCTCCTCTTTCACTTTCATCAAGAGGCTCTTTAGTTCTTCTTCACTTTCTGCCATAAGGGTGGTGTCATCTGCATATCTGAGGGTATTGATATTTCTCCCGGCAATCTTGATTCCAGCTTGTGCTTCTTGCAGCCCAGCGTTTCTCATGATGTATTCTGCATATAAGTTAAATAAGCAGGGTGACAATATACAGCCTTGACGTACTCCTTTTCCTATTTGGAACCACTCTGTTGTTCCATGTCCAGTTCTAACTGTTGCTTCCTGACCTGCATATAGGTTTCTCAAGAGGCAGGTCAGGTGGTCTGGTATTCCCATCTCTTTCAGAATTTTCCACAGTTTATTGTGATCCACACAGTCAAAGGCTTTGGCATTGTCAATACTGGTGAAAAAATAAGGCATGAAATGGGGGGGGCGGTATTAAACATTCTGTCATTTTACAGGTTGCACACAAGTACCACATTTCCAACTCTTATGTTGACTATGAGGGCTACTCCATTTCTTCTAAAGGATTCTTGCCCACAGTAGTAGATATAATGGTCATCTTAGTTAAATTCGCCCATTCCAGTCCATTTTAGTTCCCTGATTCCTAAAATGCCAATGTTCACTCTTGCCATCTCCTGTTTGACCACTTCCAATTTACCCTGATTCTCGGACCTAACATTCCAGGTTCTTATGCAATATTGCTCTTTACAGCATTGGACTTTACTTCCATCACCAGTCACATCCACAACTGGTTATTGTTTTTGCTTTGGCTCCTTCCCTTCATTCTTTCTGGAGTTATTTCTCCACTGATCTCCAGTAGCATATGGGGCACCTACCAACCTGGGGAGTTCATCTTTCAGTGTCCTATCTTTTTGCCTTTTCATACTGTTCTTGGGGTTCTCAAAGCAAGAATACTGAAATGGTTTGCCATTCACTTCTCCAGGGGACCACATTTTGTCAGAATTCTCTACCATAACCTGTCCATCTTGAGTGGCCCTACACAGTATGGCTCATAGTTTCATTGAGTTAGACAAGGCTGTGGTCCATGTGATCAGATTGGTTAGTTTCCTGTGATTGTGGTTTTCAGTCTGTCTTCCCTCTGATAGAGAAGGATAAGAGACTTATGGAAGCTTTCTGATGGGAAAGACTGACAGAGGGTGAAATTGGTAAAAAATCCACTTATTTACCAATGAAGAATCAATGAATATTCTGATTTCTTAAGAAGAAAAATTGGAAAGAATGCCAACTGTGGGGTCAAAAGTCCTGGCACCACCACCAACTAGCTCTGTGACCTTGAAGAAGTGATGTCACCTCTTTAGGTCTTAAAAATGTGAATAACACTACAAAAGTTTTCACAGGAGACAATATAATGACATGTCAATTGTCATGCAAATATAATATGATGAATTAATATTGCTTCTCCATGGTGGAGCTTGATATATATAGCAATTCTGCTTCTAGAACATTTTAAGTTTTGAGACTATCTGTACAAAATAGCTCTGGGGCCTTTACTCTGGATAATATTTTGAGGAAAAACAATTTATGATAAAATTTTTAATTGACAGAACATATTGAAAGCTGCCTTCCCAGGTGTTAGGATTGAGATGTAGAAGTGTACAAGTTAACGCATGAGCAGAACTTTTTCTGCTCCTATGTGATACAGCTCTCTGCTGGGTCACAGCACCTGTGTCTAGCCACTGTGAGACCATAAATCTGTGCAAAACTTCCTATTGTTATAAATACAGTATCAGATAGAACTAGTGACAGATTTCCTCTTCTTAGGCTCCAAAATCATTGTGGATGGTGACTGCAGCCATGAAATCAAAAGACAATTGCTTCTTGACAGGAAAGCAATGACAAACCTGTAGAGTGTGTTGAAAGCAGAGACATTACTCTGCTGACAAAGGTCCATATAGTCAAGGCTGTGGTCTTCCTAGTGATCATGTATGGTTGTGAGAGCTGGACTGTTAAAGGGCAGAATGCCGAAGAATTGATGCCTTCAAAATCTAGCGCTGGCAAAGACTCCTGAAAATCCCTTGGACAGCAAGGAGATCAAACCAGTCAATCTTAAGGGAGATCAATCCTGAATATTCACTGGAAGGACTGATGCTGAAGCTGAAGCTCCAGTATTTTGGTCATCCGATGCGAACAGATGACTCGTTGGAAAAGTTCCTAATGCTGGGAAAGATTGAGGGCAGGAGAAGAGGGTGTCAGAGGATGAGATGGCTGGATGGCATCACTGATTCAATGAGCATGGACTTGAGCAAACTCCGGGAGATGGTGAAGGGCAGGGAGTCCTGGCGTGCTGCAGTCAGTGGGGTCGCGAAGGGTCAGACACAACTGGGCAACTGACCGATAACAGCAGGTACAACTGGGGAGTTTCCCGAACATGAGTCTGTATTCTACACTCACTATGCCCTATTTTTGGAGAAGGCAATGGCACCCCACTCCAGTACTTCTGCCTGGAAAATCCCATGGACAGAGGAGCCTGGAAGGCTGCAGTCCACAGGGTCACTGAGGGTCGGACACGACTGGGCGACTTCACTTTCACTTTTCGCTTTCCCGCATTGGAGAAGGAAATGGCAACCCACTCCAGTGTTCTTGCCTTGAGAATCCCAGGGATGGGGGAGCCTGGTGGGCTGCCATCTATGGGGTCGCACAGAGTCGGACACAACTGAAGCAACTTAGCAGCATGCCCTATTTTACACAGCAAAAATGCAGAGCAGGCTGGTTTTCACACGTGGGTAAAACCAACACTGTCTCTTTGATGCAGGGAGGAAAACCAAACACAATCCTTCTTCCCTTGGGGAGCATCAAGAAGTAGCAGAACCCATTAAAATCTATTGCCCAGATGATTGAATTAGATTCTAAATGAGTGATGGTAATAACTGTGCATTTGTCCAAGTGGATAAAGAGAGAAATATAATTTGTAGTCTTGTGGGTGCTGTACTGTGCAAAGGCTAATTCATAACAGTGGAGAAAAGTTCTATTGCTTTTAATTGTATTCATTTAGTAGCATCCATTCTCCTGGCATAGGAAAAGTTTCATTTTTTTCCTAAATAAATAAATAAGTAGATTCCCATCACCAATGGGGAAGATTTATGCTGACAGAATCTAATAGCGTAAGTCATCTTGTGTTGTTTCTCAAAGGCGCTTGAGCAAGCAGTCTTGGTTTGGATGGAAAGCAAAATGCTAAACTCCTATTATATGTGATGACTTTAATTCTGAGAAGAACAAACCTTCCTTGATAAGCATTTGTTACCATTATTTAAAGTAAGAAGTCTTCTTTTCTCATGCCCTTAGCTTCTCTCCTGTTAGAAATGTGCGATCACTTCTTGAATGACAAAATGATTGATTTTTAAACCAACACATCCAAAACTGAAAGGCAGAGGGAAGGAGGGAGGAGGTTATGATTCCCACAGAACTTTCTAAGCTGTCTCTGGAAGAGACTTTTAAAGGTCACTTCTTGCCACTTAGTTTGAACTCTCCGGTGGATACTTGGAAATCTAAATCAAGATCTATCTTGCCATGAAGTAGTAGGGGTGAGCCACCTCTGTGTCATCCTTTGTGCTTCACACAAGTATATGTGGTTTGGATAAATTATTTGCACCAACAGTGGGGGAGTCATGGTCATAACATGTGTACCCTACAATACAGTTACCTGGAAGAAATTAGAAGGGAATCCAGAACACGGTGTTATTATCACTCTACCTGGTGAAACAAGCAGGGTTTTTTGCACCAGGCTTCACCTTGGAAGCAGACAGGGAAAATACTGATTTTTCTGTTCCTTCTCCTCTGCATCTGGATGAAGCAGCTTTTAAAATCTACATCAATTTTACAGTTCAGTCCTACACTTGGTCTTTTTACTGCCAGTGTTTGGATAGTATACAGAACCCAGTGCCATGCATTCTTCCTAAAGAAAGTGAAATCACTCAATACAGTCAGACTCTTTGTGACCCCATGGACTGTAGCCTACCAGGCTTCTCTGTCCATGGGGTTTTCCAGGCAAGAGTACTGGAGTGGGTAGCCATTTCCTTCTCCAGGGAATCTTCCCAACCCAGGAATTGAACCTGGGTCTCCCACATTGTAGGCAGACACTTTACCCTCTGAGCCACCAGGGAAGGCCCAGCATTCTTCCTAAGTCTATGAAAAAAAGAAAGCCAGAAATTGATCCCTACTTTTCCACCTAGACCTGGAAAACATCAATTATTTCCAACTTCAGTGTCATGATGCAAAAGTGGAGTTAAATTATTTGCCAGCTTTCAGTTTCTTAATACTCAAAAAATACTTGTAAGAAGGGATCCACAAAATGAGTTTTCTCATAGCATGGTACATAGCATGAAGAAATCAGAAGATTCTTTTAAACAAAAATTATATTTGATTTGAATGCAAGTAAAATTGATGCTGAAGCTGAAACTCCAGTACTTTGGCCACCTGATGTGCAAAACTGACTCATTTGAAAAGTCCCTGATGCTGGGAATGATTGAAGGTGGGAGGAGAAGGGGCAACAGACGATGAGATGGTTGGATGGCATCACTGACATGATGGACATGAGTTTGAGTAGGCTCTGGGAGTTGGTGATGGACAGGGAAGCCTGGCGTGCTTCAAACCATGGGGTTGCAAAGAGTCGGACATGATTGAGCAATTGAACTGAACTGAAAATTTATTTAGAACATAGGCAAAGCTAAATAACTATTATGCTAAGTTATGCTATCATATTTCTATGCTAGAAATATGCTAATCATATTTCTTTCTTTTCTTTCTTCTGGTTGTATTGAAATATAATTGATACACAGTACAGTAGAAATTTAAGATGTACAGTGTAATGATTTGACTTACATACATCATTAAATGGGCTTCCCTGGTGCCTCAGACTGTAAAGAATCTGCCTGCAATGCAGGAGACCTGGGTTCAGTCCCCAGGTAAGGAAGATCCCATGGAGAAGGGAATGGCTACCCAGTTTATTACTCTTGCCTGGAGAATTAGCGTGGCAGGCTACAGTCCATGGGGCTGCCAAGAGTTGGACACAACTGAGTGATTGACACACATCATGAAATGATTATCCCAAGAAATTCATTGACCATTCATCTTCACATGAAGAAATGAAATTTAAAAAATGGGGAAAAATTGTGTTTATGATGAGAACACATAGGATTCATTCTTTTTTAACAACATTCGTATATAACACACGGCAGTCTGAATTATGTTCATCATCCTGTACATTACATCCTCAGTACTCCTTTACCTTATAACTGGAAGTCTGTAGCACCCTTTGACAGCCTTCATCTGATTCCTTCTTCCCCCACCAGAAATCTCATCTCTTTTTCTGTGAGTTTGTGTGAATGGTTGATTGTTTTTGAACTATAATTAACCTACAAGACTATGTTAGTTCCTGTTATATAATATAGTGATTTTTTTTCTGTGCATTTCAGAATGATCACCAAGATAAGTCTAGTTATCTTGATATATCATCACAAAGATTACGTAGTTATTGACTAATATTCCCCACAGTGTACATTTTATATCTGTGATTCTTTTATTTTATGGCTAGATTTGTATTTCTTAATCATCCTCACCACTTTCTACATTTATTGACTTATTATATTTTTATAAGTAAAATCCTAACGTCATTGAAGAAGTGTTACAGAGAATACAGGACAACCCAAAAGGAGAGGATCAAGTAAATAATTTGCTACTTAAATGTTTCTTCAACCTATGGCTCATTTTAAATACGTTAAAGCTTATGAAGTGTTACTTGTGATAAGATAAAATTTTACTAATAACAGTACTCCATAAGACAATGCCTCAATTCTTCATAAATCAATATCACTTATTTTTAGAAAGTTGCTGCTGCTGCTTAAGTCACTGCAGTTATGTCTGACTCTGTGTGACCCCATAGATGGCAGCCCACCAGGCTCCCCCGTCCCTGGGATTCTCCAGGCAAGAGCACTGGAGTGGGTTGCCATTTCCTTCTCCAATGCATGAAAGCGAAAAGTGAAAGTGAAGTCGCTCAGTCGTGTACGACTCTTAGCGACCCCATGGACTGCAGCCTACCAGGCTCCTCCATCCATAGGATTTTCCAGACAAGAGTACTGGAGTGGGGTGCTATTGCCTTCTCTGTTTAGAAAGTTACTTGTCATCAAGTTTTAAATAACTTTCAAGCAGAGTAATGTAAATCTAACAAAAAGTTTAAAATGAACTTCCAAAGGAAAAGTACAAGTATGCATGGAAGGAAAGAAAGAGAATCAAATTCTATCTGTAATGAAAAATACATTACATGAAGGCAATTTTGAATTTGTTTTTAATGAGGTTGTGTGTGTGTGTGTGTGAGGATTGCATCATGGCAGGTAATCCTGAGTTGTATATTCTTGAGTATACTAGGACTAAGATAGAATCTTGCATAGATGGAAAACTGCCCCTATTTGTCATAAATAATTCTGAGTCTAATCTTTTTGGTTCTAACTCCATATGATTTATAATAAGCAATGACAAATTTTCCAGTAATTAACATGTTGCAGGACAATAAGAAAGAGACTGTGGTTAAGTCTCAATAAATCTGGAGAAGGAACATAGTTTCAAATTCTTGCAATGTCCTGTCTCCCAAGAGCTAACATATTTTGTGTCATATTGGGACATCTTTTAGTGGCTGGTGGTTTCATTCTTCAAAACATGGTGTTATCACCATGTTAGAAATCAGCCTCTGATAACAGCCTTTTAGTGTTAAAATCAGACTCTGATGACAGCTTTCCCCGAGATTGACCCCTTAGGATGCTGTTGAAGATTTATTTGTTCAGTAGTTTTGTCTGTTATAAGTAAGGAGCTGTATTTTAGGAGAGACATGTAGTGGGAAGGGCACACACTTTGAAGTCACTGAGATCTTGGCCAGCTTCCTTTGTGACTTTCTAGCTCTATTGTTCAGTCCCCAAGCCTGTAAAATGGAGGTAATGCCACTTACTTTTTCGGTGTCCCCTTGAAAAAATGCACAGTGTGAGAGCTATAAGTTAAGCTCAGAAGACAGCATCTCAGATAGGTCTGAGAAACTGCTCCAAAGAGGCAGGGGGGAATAGGTTAGTACATATGTGATTTTGGTGGAGGGGAAATGCATATTTTTATATACTGAGGCTTTTTTTAAATGTCAGTGTCTGTACCTGGCTGGAGTCAGTATATTCAGAATAATTGTAATTTTTCCAGAATTTTAAATGTTCTGTTTTTAATGCACTTTTCTTTTATAATTTTGTATTAAAATATTTGAGAAATGTTGATTAATTTTGGTGACCAAATATCTCCAAAGTTGAAATTACTAAAATTTTTAAAATTTTGTCTTTGCTAGGTTATTTTGGTTTTAGCATTAAATATTACCTCAGGTCAATCTCTATAAGGGGTTTGTTTAATTCCTAATTCTATAAAAGCATAGTTCAGGGAACTGTACTGGTACACAGCCTGTTTAACTAAGGCCTTACCAGATGAATCTAAAGCCTACCTTTATTTTGGTTAAAGAAAAAAAAAAATCAAGCACATATTTTTTTGCAGAAGGTCTCTGCTAGTCATGAGGGGTGGTCATCACCGTGAAGAATTTGAGTGTTTTATAGATATGAAGGAGCTACAACAACTGAACTTGTAAAATCAGTTCCTGAAAATACCTATCTGAAGAACTGTTCTGCCAGTTTTTCCCTGAGCAGAGTGCCTCACTTCTGCTCTCTATCCTGAACTCCTTTTAAGGAGTGTTGAGAATCAGCAACTACAGCAGCACTTGATCCAGTCCTTCTAAAGGCCGATGGCAAGTGCCCATGGCAAGTGCCAATTTGTAGATGACACTGGGTATTTGAGAGGGTCCCAGTTGTATATGTGAAGCATCTGAAACAGGCAGGGACTCACTGTTGGTAACTGTTGATGAGAACAATAGAAATTTTTCTCCAGGAATTTCTTTCTTCAGCCTAAAGTTGATCAACGTAATATACTTACATTATGATGAATTTCAAACATACGTATTTCAAACAAATGTATGCACAGACCGCAAGGCACAAAATTCTTCAAGTTTTCATTCAAATGAAGTATTTAAGTTTCCTGTCTGAGCTTTTCTTCTTCCTGAAAACAGCCAATGTTGTATAAATTACTGGATACGGGTCAACATGCTCATTGGTGTAACTGAGAATCTATAGAATTAAGAGAACCTTGCATAACTTCAAGTCACTCAGTGTCTAGTTGTATTTTGCCTTTAAAAAAAAAAATAATGGATCAGACATTGTCAGATAACATCACCAATTACTGTGCTCCAAAGCAGTCTTTTAAAGTTTCAGCAGAGTGCATAGTAGAAAGTGAATTTTCTGTGCGAAAGAGCAACTTTATAACAATTTCCCAGCTCTTCCCCATAATCAGTATTCCGAGTCATATACATATATAATAATTGTTAAAATTATATGACCTAAAATATTTGCGTTTTCTGAAAAACCTGGGACTATGTGGCCGAAAAACCTGAGATTTTGTGGCATTTTTAAAAGGTTTAGTTTGTTTTATTTTGAAAAATCTTTTTAGAAAAAGCATAAAACTTTATCATTATGTGACGGTATATTTTTCCATGTGAAGTTGCTTTAGTCGTGTCCATATCTTTGGGAATCTATAGACTACAGCCGCTAGGCTCCTCTGTCCATGGAATTCTCCATGCAAGAATACTGGAGTGGAATGCCATGCCCACCTCTAGGGGAATCTTCCCGACCCAGGGATCGAACCTGGGTCTCCTGCACCTCCTGCATTGGCAGCTAGGTTCTTTACCACTAGCACCACCTAGGAAGCCCATATTTTTCCATAGCAACTTGATTTCCCTTTGTGGAGCATGAAATGCATTTCTGTTTACCCATATATTCTCTTCATTAATTCAGAGACTTGTAATAAAACTATATCAGCCATAATAGTTGAAAGACTAGGATTAAAAAAAAGCGAATATTGAATTCCATTTCTCTTTTTATTAATGTTCTAAGGCCCGGTTTTCCATCCTGTCTGTGCTAGTGTTGGATACTTAGCCCGGAGGGATGTAATAGTTCTTATCCACACAAACATATAACATCATTAAATAAGCTAATCCATTATTTTTAAAGTTTCTTCCTGAAGCATGCTTAGCCTTCAAATTTACAATTACGCCTGGAATTATCCTTGTAATCACCATAGAAATTATCACTATCGGGGCAAACAACAGAGAAAAGCAATCTTTGGAATGCTGTGCTTGCCAGTTGTACTTATTTGGTTATACATAACTAAAGGATAATGCTAAGAAGAAGGATATGTCATTACATTTATTTTTTTAAATGTAAGAATGTATTATTCTGTTGCATTGTTTAATTTGAATAAGTCCTAGTCAGTTTTCTGTTACAAATTTAATATAAGCATATTATAGGATTTAGGCAGACAGATTTTTAATATGTGAATAATATAAGTAAAAATAAGTTTAAAATGTATTTCCTAATAAATAATGTGGCTTCCCCGATGGCTCAGTGGATAAAGAACTTGCCTGCATTGCAGGAGACACAGTAGATGCAGGTTCGATCCTTGGGTTGGGAAGATCCCCTGGAAGAGGGAATGGCAACCCACTCCAGTATTCTTGCCTGAGAAATCTCAACAACAGAGGAGGCTGGCAGTCATCTACGACTGAGTGTGCATACACAAGGTTTTCCACAAACAACAAGGCTTTTATGTGTCATTGGCATGCACAGTTGTGGGACAAGAATTTTGCTGTCCTTGATATATTTCTAAAGCCTCTGGTTCTAACTATGATTCTGCAACAAAAGTAGGGTGAGTTTAGGGAAACGTATGTCTCTGTTGTACGGAAAAGTGGGGCACAAGAGAATGGTCATGCCCCAGGGACAGGCCTCCAAGTGAGGGTTCTTGGCTTCGTGTAGGATTTAAAAGTGAGCTATAATAGCAGTTATTGTTATAGATTCACTGCATGGAAAATATTTTCCAGAATTATGAATTAATTAACTGCCTAGAATTGTTTTCTTTTCATACTTATGAACTATATAATGAAGGACTGCAATGCATTTTGCATAGCTTTCATTTCTTTAAAATTGCTGCTTTCTAAAATTCTCTTGGTTTCACATTTTGTTGGGGAACCCAACTACTGATCAGTAGAGTTTCACCCAAGAAATAGCAATAGTCGGACATTTCTGAATTTTTCTATATATTGCTTTTTTTCTTGTTATATTTATACTTAATTTTGAAGGATTGCTTATGCTTGTGACTGCAAGCAATCAGTACCCAGCCATTGTGTAAAACAAAATGATACTTATTGTACAACAAAGCCTGAGATTTTACCAACTGTAAACCCCTAGAGTTAGGTGCCTCCCTCCTAATCCCTTCATCTATACCATGGCCTTTTCTCTTCACATTCAGCAGATTCTTAAGGTTATTTGCCTTTAGTGATTTAACTTTCTTACAGTATGAAATGATCAGATCAGATTAGATCAGATCAGTCGCTCAGTCGTGTCCGACTCTTTGCGACCCCAGGAACTGCAGCACGCCAGGCCTCCCTGTCCATCACCAACTCCCGGAGTTCCCTCAGACTCACGTCCATCAAGTCAGTGATGCCATCCAGCCATCTCATCCTCGGTCGTCCCCTTCTCCTCCTGCCCCCAATCCCTCCCAGCATCAGAGTCTTTTCCAATGAGTCAACTCTTCACATGAGGTGGTCAAAGTACTGGAGTTTCAGCTTTAGCATCATTCCTTCCAAAGAAATCCCAGGGCTGATCTCCTTCAGAATGGACTGGTTGGATCTCCTTGCAGTCCAAGGGACTCTCAAGAGTCTTCTCCAACACCACAGTTCAAAAGCATCAATTCTTCAGCGCTCAGCCTTCTTCACAGTCCAACTCTCACATCCATACATGACCACAGGAAAAACCATAGCCTTGACTAGATGAACCTTTGTTGACAAAGTACTGTCTCTGCTTTTGAATATGCTATCTAGCTTGGTCATAACTTTCCTTCCAAGGAGTAAGCGTCTTTTAATTTCATGGCTGCAGTCACCATCTGTAGTGATTTTGGAGCCCAGAAAAATAAAGTCTGACGCTGTTTCCACTGTTTCCCCATCTATTTCCCATGAAGTGGTGGGACCGGATGCCATGATCTTCGTTTTCTGAATGTTGAGCTTTAAGCCAACTTTTTCACTCTCCACTTTCACTTTCATCAAGAGGCTTTTGAGTTCCTCTTCACTTTCTGCCATAAGGGTGGTATCATCTGCATATCTGAGGTTATTGATATTTCTCTCGGCAGTCTTGATTCCAGCTTGTGCTTCTTCCAGCCCAGTGTTTCTCATGATGTACTCTGCATATAAGTTAAACAAACAGGGTGACAATATACAGCCTTGACGTACTCCTTTTCCTATTTGGAACCAGTCTGTTGTTCCATGTCCAGTTCTAACTGTTGCTTCCTGACCTGCATACATATTTCTCAAGATGCAGATCAGGTGGTCTGGTATTCCCATCTCTTTCAGAATTTTCCAGTTTATTGTGATCCACACAGTCAAAGGCTTTGGCATAGTCAATAAAGCAGAAATAGATGTTTTTCTGGAACTCTCTTGCTTTTTCTATGATCCAGCGGATGTTGGCAATTTGATCTCTGGTTCCTCTGCCTTTTCTAAAACCAGCTTGAACATCAGGAAGTTCACAGTTCACATATTGCTGAAGCCTGGCTTGAGCATTACTTTACTAGCGTGTGAGATGAGTGCAATTGTGCAGTAGTTTGAGCATTCTTTAGCATTGCCTTTCTTTGGGATTGGAATGAAAACTGATGAAGGTTGATAAAAGGAGAGATTACATTAAAAAATAATAATAAATGGTAAGGAACAGGAAAGCAAAACTAAACGAAACAGCAGCTCTAATTTATTTCTGTGTGAGAGTCTCAGCTCCCCTTAACTGTTTTCCTGTTTTGGCTCTTCAAATCCAGCCTAAGCTAAAATGAAGAGGTATGGGAGATACAGTTACGCATACGCACTGTTCCCAAAGACCCCAGTAGGGTAAAGACCAAAAGGAAGCAAAACTAAAAGAAAATAAAACAGGAGAGCTGGGTTCAATCCCTGGTTTGGGAAGATCCCCTGGAGAAGGGAATGGCAGCCCACTCCAGTACCCTTGCCTGGAGAATCCCATGGACAAAGGAACCTGATGGGCTACAGTCCATGGGGTCGCAAAGAGTAGGACACGGCTGAGCCACTTTCACTCACTCATAAAAGCAGGTTTATTTGGAGAGATGCACCCTCCACACACAGACTTTGAGCTGTCTCAGAAGGCTGGTGTGCCCAGGATGTAGGGGTGGCTAGTTTTTATGGGACTTGGGCCACTGCCCACATTTTTGCTTTTTGTGGGCAGCTTCAGAACTGTCATGGGCCTAGTGGGTGTGTCATTTAGATGCTAATGGGTTACAATGAACAAATAATGTGGGTCAAACTCTCCTAGAAGTCTAGGCTTCTGCCATCTTGGGCCTAGTTGCCTCTAACCAGTTAATGTCATATCCTGTTCTTAATGGCAGTGCCTTCCACCCTTCCTTCTTGTCTCACCTCCAGGCTTCAGCTCTTATACTAAATGTGGCTTTTCTATTAGTTGAGCTACAAAGCCTTTTTATTTTTGTCTGAATTAAAGTTTTTATAGATAGATATGAAAAGTATAAGTCTAATCCACATTAAAAGAGGCTCTAGTCCTAAATGCTGTTATTTTAGTCCTTCTTTTTAAGTTTCTGTAAACTGCAGAAATTTTGCAACAAGTACTTCTTATTAAAGACTGCTCCTATATGTCCTTCTTATGTCTGCCCTATATGATACCTTCATGCGAAGAGTTGACTCATTGGAAAAGACTCTGATGCTGGGAGGGATTGGGCGCAAGAGGAGAAGGGGACGACAGAGAATGAGATGGCTGGATGGCATCACTGACTTGATGGACGTGAGTCTGAGTGAGCTCCGGGAGTTGGTGATGGACAGGGAGGCCTGGCGTGCTGTGATTCATGGGGTCGCTAAGAGTCGGACGTGACTGAGCGACTGATCTGATCTGATCTGATCTGAGCAATGAGAATAACACATTAAAAGAGACACTAGACATTCAAAATGAGAATAAATGGAATATATTATTAATAAATAAAGAGTACTTGCAAGTAACAACAGAAAATACAAACATTTGAATGGAAAAATGTGCAAAGGATATGACATAAAACGACCAAGAAAGGGGATTACTGGATCATGAAAGTGGAGCCTTCATGAATGAGATTACTGCCCTAATAAAAGGGACCCCAGAGAGCTCTCTAGCCCTCTCTCCCCTCTCTGCCATGTAAGGATATAAGAAAACACTCTATAACCAAAGAGTATCCTTACCAGAAGCAGATTATGCTGGCACCTTGATCTCTGGCTTCCAGCCTCTAGAATTGCAAAACATGTTTTTGTTGTTTATAATGCACCTTGTCTCATTCTGTTTTAACAGTCCAAACACACTAAGACCAGAAGATACACCAATTTTACCTACAAAATTGAGAAATACTCACTTTGTAATACCCAGTGCTAGCTTGGATGCAGGGACCTCCAATACTCTCATGAGCTACAGGTAGGGCAAGAATATAGTCTCAGTTTTTCAACTGGCAGTATGTTTGCTCTCCTTACAAATGATTACAAGCACTGACTGATTAATTCAGTTTGCAGAAATCAATCCTAAGGGAATAGAAAAAAAGAATATGCATAAAAGCTTAGATATGATTTAATAAGAAAAATGCAAAACTAATCCTCAGTCAAAGGTAAATGGTGGTGGTGGTTTAATCGCTAAGTCACGTCCGACTCTTACAACCCCATGTATCACGTCCGACTCTTACAACCCACGGACTGTAGTCCGCCAGGTTCCTCTGTCCATGGGATTTCCCAGGCAAGAGTCCTCGAATGGGTAGCTATTTCCTCTTCCAGGGGATCTTCCTGACCCAAGAATCGAACCTGCATTTCCCATATGTTGAAAATGGATAACCAACAAGGACCTACTATAGCACAGGGAACTCTGCTCAGTGTTATGTGGCAGCCTGTATAGGAGGGGGGTTTGAGGTAGAATGGATGTATGTATATGTATGGCTGAGTCTCTTTGCTGTCCACCTGAAACTATCACAACATTGTTACATAAAATGTTTAAAAAAAAATAAGAGTTTCAAGTGTTATACACTGACACCATCACAGGAGGCATTGCAGAGTCCTAGAAATTGTTAGGATAACATGTGGAGTAATGTCTTCCATAAATTATGATACAATTTGCCAGTGCACCTTTGACTGATCCAAATTTGACAAATATGGCAGCCCAAGGGTAGAATATTGTGAGTTGAATTTACAGTATACATCATAGACATGTAAGAAGTAACCTATTTTATAAAAATGATATGTAAGTTGAAGCCAGATCTACAGAAGGCAAGGAGTGTGGACATGAGATGTGCAGGTCAGTGGAGACAAACCAGCTCTTTCCAAAGAGCTCAGAATGAGAAGGGCTTTTCCATCACTCACTCTTTCCAAATCTCTCAGAACAAAACCATAGCAGATCATTCTTTCAGGCAACCATAAAGGTGGTGAGTTCCCTGCGCTGACAGTATATTTATTGGATCAAACAGAAGCTATTGAATTTTCAGTCTATGTGGTAGATATTGGGGATAGAGCAGTGGACGAGATAGAAACTGTCTTCACTCTCAAATGTGGTACATATATGCAACAGAATACTACTCAGCCATAAAAAAGAACAAAATAATGCCATTCGCAGCCGTATGGATGCAACTAGAGACTATCGTATTAAGTGAGGTAAGTCAGAAACAGAAAGATAAATGCCATATGATATAACTTACATGTGGAATCTAAAATACAACACAGATGAACTTATCCACAAAACAGAAGCAGACAGAGAACAGATTTCTGGTTGCCAAGGGGCAGGAGTTGTAGGGGAGGAGTGGATTGAGAGTTTGAGATTAGCAGATGCAAACTGATATACAAGATGGATAAACAACGATGTCCTTCTGTATAGCACAAGGAACTATAGCAATATTATGTGATAAACCAGAATGTTAAAATTTTTTCTATATAAATGTGTATACATGCACATAAAATACTATCTTACTCTCAAGAAAAGTACATTCTAATGAAGGAGACAGCAGGTGACAGGGCAATAAATAATGTAACTTCATATTGCACTAAGGGACATCTAAAAAATAACAATATATCAGTTAGGGTGTGTTTAGCTGCAAGTAAGAGAACTAACCAACACAACAAATTAATTCAGTATCTTACTTCTCTTGAAGTGACAGTCAGGGTTGGTTGTGACTCCATGTATCATTAGGGACCAGAGATTTCAGAGTCTGCTTTTCTGTGCTCCTTGTGGTCTCCATCCTGTGAACGCACGACCTCTGCCCCCACTTCATAGTTCTCTGTTGGCTCCCAGCCTCTATAAGGCCACTTAGGTTTGTCCACTTTTAGATGGGAAAGATCAGTTACTTGATGAGTAGCTGATCCTAATCTCATGGGTGCCACAGTGGCCAAGAACAAAGGGAGTTTTGGCTGGGATAGTGTAGCTTCATGTGCTCACTGACAAAGTCTAAGGATGCTGAGTTTCCCATTGATACCGTATGCATTTGAAACAGTTGATCAATTAATTTGCCTTCAAATACAGGGACAATGAAATGCTCGTGAGACGAAAGCTTAGCTCTCTCTTATGAAGAATATGATATGTCATTAACCTTAACAAAAACAAATAGTATTTTTATAAAGCATTGAAAATATTCATTTGACCTCCTAATAAGCAAGAAAAATGAATTGTGATTTTTAAAAATTTGGTTTTTTGATGTATAGTTTATTTACAGTGTTAGTTTCTGGTGTACAGCAAAATGATTCAGCTTTATATATATATATATATATATAGTTTTTCATATTCTTTTTACTATTGCTTATTATAGGATATTGAATACAGTTCTCCGTGCTTCACAGTAGGATCTTGTCATTTATTCATCTGCATATAATATTTGTGTCTGTTAGTGACAAACTTCTAATCTATCCCCTCCCCCTTGACAATCACAACTCTGTTCTCTGTTTCTGTGAGTCTGCTTCTGTTTCCTAGATAACTTTATTTTTGTCATATTTTACATTCCACATATAAGTGATATCATACCATATTTATCTTTATCTCTCTGAACAGTGTTTTGATTAGAATTACTTTTAATGAAAAGTTTAGATACCTAGACAATTGTATTTATTTTTTTCATTCTTTGGGCTTTGTTAGCTTTAGAGCTCAAATTATAGGAATAAAAATTATAGGTCAGTCAAGAATAAGAATGGATGGGTAAGCATTTTTTACCTTCAAAGGCACTTGAGTATGTGAAACACAAACTTAAAAAAAGTTTAAATTAGATACCTTTACTTTCATTCTTATAGTCGCACTTGTAGAACCAAAAGCTAATTCTTTTTTTGTTTGTTAAAATACAAAAACAAAACAAAATTAAACACACTAATAAAATATTAATAAAGCAAGAAAATCTAATCTCTCTGAAGGTTTGGAAATATCATGATACTATTATGTTTTGTTATCTTAACTCATGGATAAGGACAGATATAACCCACCTGTCACCTACTGATTATTTAAAAAATAATATTAACTAAATTTTAAAATAATATTAATAAGCCTAACCTAAAAATCCACAAGCTCAGTGTTCAAAGTACTGATATTCTAGATCACATATCAATTGTTGTTAGAGTTGTATATTATTGTTAGGTGGTCTTCCCTGTTAGCTCAGATGGCAAAGAATTTGCCTGCAGTGTGGGAGACCCAGGTTTGATCCCTGATTCAGAAAAATCTCCTGGAGAAAGAAATGGCAACCCACTCCAGTATTCCTGGCTGGAGAATTCCATGGACAGAAGAGCCTGGTGGGCTACAGTCCCCGGAGTCGTGAAGAGCTGGACATGACTGAGCGACTAACACTTTCACTTTATGGCTAGGCATTATAAATCATTTGGTTTGAACAGTGTCAACAGCCGTAACAAACGGATAGCAAGGCTAACCCTTTTTTTAATTTTTATTTACTGTTTGTTTTTAATGTGCTGGGTCCCTCTTGCTGTGTACGGGTTTTCTGTAGTTGTTGGGAGCGGAGGTGCACTCTTCAGCTGCAGGGTGTGGACTTATTGCCGCGACTTCTCTTGCTTCAGAGCACAGGCTGTAGGTGCCCAGGCTTCAGCAGTGGTGGCTCGCAAGCTCTAGAGTTGTGGTGCACAGGCTGAGTTGCCCCTCATCATGTGGAATCTTCCCGGGCCAGGGCTCAGACCCTTGTTCCCTGCACTGGCGGGTGGATTCTTAACCCCCGGACAACCAGGGAAGTCCAGCGTGGCTGGACTTGAAAGTGCACAGTTGGGATAAAATTGTCACTTTGTGATTCCACACAGGGACTCACCCATCACCTTTTTTACCACCTTCAGAAGATTTTGCCTCTCTCTTCCTTCCCAGAAAATTTGCTCATGGCTTGATATGGGGGCCAGTTTCACCACCCAGTTTCGACAAGCTTATCCTTAGAAAAATTGAATGTGGTATAGTTGTAGGTATCAGACCATCTCTCATCAACTCATTAGTTAATATAAATAACTAGCATGTCAAATGATCAAGATTCTTGGGATGCAATCACAGGCATTTTTTACGTAGCTCACATTGTCCCTGTAAAGAGGGCAAACTCTTTCCTTGGCCCATGCTCTTCTGGCGGTCCTTGTCAGCCAAGTGGGTTGTCAAAATATCACCACACTTCTGCATGGATTGATAGCAGCCATCTGCCTTGACTGTGCTCTGCCATCCACTGCCAGCTAGTGACAGGACCCCCTGACTTTTCCGCAGTAACCTCCCTCCATTTCTCCATGTCTCAGCCGCTAAAAAGGACAAATGGCCCCCTAGACTGTGTTCCAGCATTTATAGTGACCAGTCTCAGTGACTGGTGCCCATGTCATACTGGTCATTAACTATTTTGAATATTAATTTTATTTTTCTGTTGGTTTACTGAACTTCAGTCATATTGTTTGGATATCATCAGTGTGGGATTCCTAGGAATAGGTGAAGAAAAGCAAACAGAGCCTGTGTGGTGAAGCCAGCCTGCCAGTCCCCACTAAGGCACTAACGAGAAGCCTCTTTTGCCCAGAACCCCAGATCTCAAAGATGTAAGAGAAATGGAGGCACAGCCTGCCATTTAGTTCTTGTTGTGACAGATCAGAGTCCTCACCCCAAAAACCGTGTGTGGCCTTATTTGGAAATAGGGTCTTTGAGGATTTAACCAAGTTAGGATGAATTCATACTGGATTAAGGTGGGCCATACACCACATGACTGGTGTGTTTATAAAAGGAGGACATTGTGAAGCCTGAGGCACACACAGGAGATGCCATGTGAGGATGGGAGGCAGGAATTGGAGTAATGCCTCTACAGACTAAGGAATGCCAAGAATGGCCAGCAACCACCAGACACTAGGAAAGGAAAGAAAGGATCCCCTCTGGAATATCCTGAGAGACATGGTCCTTTGGAAACCTTGACTTAACTCTTGTAGCCTCTAGAGCTCAGAAAGTAAGTTTCTATGGTTTGATAAGCTTCCCTGATAGCTCAGTTGGTAAAGAATCCTCCAGCAATGCAGGAGACCCTGGTTCGACTCCTGGGTCGAGAAGATCTGCTGGAGAAGGGATAGGCTACCCACTCTAGTCTTCTTGGGCTTGCTGGTGGCTCAGCTGGTGAAGAATCTGCTTACTTGCGATTGAATGGGACTTCTCTACCCTAAGCACACCCTAATTTAAGCACAACTGAATTTAATACTTTTGGGGCATTTCAGTGACCACTGCTTTATAAAATTGCTTTGTTTATATGAGTATCCACAATTGTCCTCCTGTTTTTTACCAGAGTCATTTAAGTCACATTAAGTCAATATCAGAAAAGTCCTATTTTGGTGAACACTTTTCAGTGTATATGGTTCTAAAGAAGAGAAAATACTTTGTCCAATATTTTCCACGTAATTGCTTAAGTTATTAGGTGATAGTAGTTCGCCAGTAGCCCGTCTCACTTCCACAGTGTATTATATCAGTTGTTGAGTTGTTCTGTGTCTTAATTCTCATGAATTCTGGCATTAAGTCAATGTTAGGATAGATCCATTAGCTTTTTCTAGTTACTGTTAATGAGCTGAGTTAAACAAAGCCAATATTCTGCACTATTGATGGAGAGTAATTAATCACTTTATTCATCCATATGTGTAAATGAAGTCATGCCATTACTAAGCACCCAATAAACATCTGGTGTCAGTGTGGAATAAATGGATTAAATGGAAGGAAACCTATGTTTGTCCAATGCATGCTTTTTGTTAAGCCCACTCATTAAATTTTTTATTATAATACTTAAAAATCATACTCAAATTTATGCTGTTGAGAACTAACAGATCGAATTTGAACCTGGTTTATTTTGTGATTTCCAAATGAAAAATAATTCCTTTGTTGTACAGTTGTCTCATTCTCATTGTTTAGAGTGCTGGTAAATTGTCACATTTGGTTAGGTTTTCTTAGGGTTTGACAGTATATAACTTAAGGGAAGTCATGCCAAATCCTTTGACTGTGTGGATCACAATAAACTGTGGAAAATTCTGAAAGAGATGGGAATACCAGACCACCTGACCTGCCTCTTGAGAAACCTATATGCAGGTCAGGAAGCAACAGCTAGAACTGGACACGGAACAACAGACTGGTTCCAAATAGGAAAAGGAGTACGTCAAGGCTGTACATTGTCACCCTGCTTATTTAACTTAAATACAGAGTACATCATGAGAAACGTTGGGCTGAAAGAAGCACAAGCTGGAATCAAGACTGCCGGGAGAAATATCAATACCCTCAGATATGCAGATGACACCACCCTTATGGCAGAAAGTGAAAAGGAACTAAAAAGCCTCTTGACGAAAGTGAAAGAGGAGAGTGAAAAAGTTGGCTTAAAGCTCAACATTCAGAAAACGAAGATCATGGCATCTGGTCCCATCACTTCATGGCAAATAGATGGGGGAACAGTGGAAACAGTGGCTGACTCTATTTTTTTGGGCTCCAAAATCACTGCAGATGGTGATTGCAGCCATAAAATTAAAAGACACTTGCTCCTTGGAAGGAAAGTTATGACCAACCTAGATAGCATATTGAAAAACAGAGACATTACTTTGCCAACAAAGGTCTGTCTAGTCAAGGCTATGGTTTTTCCAGTTGTCATTTATGGATGTGAGAGTTGGACTGTGAAGAAAGCTGAGCACCGAAGAATTGATGCTTTTGAACTGTGGTGTTGGAGAAGACTCTTGAGAGTCCCTTGGCCTGCAAGGAGATCCAACCAGTCCATTCTAAAGGAGATCAGTCCTGGGTGTTCATTGGAAGGACTGATGTTGAAGCTGAAACTCCAATACTTTGGCCACCTCATGGGAAGAGTTGACTCATTGGAAAAGACTCTGATGCTGGGAGGGATTGGGGGCAGGAGGAGAAGGGGACGACAGAGGATGAGATGGCTGGATGGCATCACTGACTTGATGGACATAAGTTTGGGTCAACTCCAGGAGTTGGTGATGGACAAGGAGGCCTGGCGTGCTGCAATTCATGGGGTCACAAAGAGTCAGACATGAATGAACAACTGAACTGAACTTAAGGGAATATAAGGACAAGTAAGAAAATAGATCATCAAATATAGGAAAATAAATATAAAAATTTGGAAGCTAATTTCTAATTATGGAATTTAAATTCTATAATTAGAAATTTAAACATATATGTATATATATACAGATGCAGATACAGATAAACACACGTATATATGATATATATATATCATATATTGAATAATATAAAATAATAATAATATGTTACATATGTGAAGACTGAAGTCAGAGTCTGAATTTGTTGTCATAAGAAAAGAAAAGGTGGCTTGTGTTGTATCCCAGTGTATTTTCATTGGGTCACATCAATGGCTTTTCTTCATGTGTGGATATAAATCAATATATACTTTGTTTATATCCATCATGGTATATATCATGATTGCAGTTCCATAAGCTATTTCTCCCTCCCTGTTATGCTAACTCAAGTCCTTTTCTTTCAGAAATAGTTTAGGTTCAAAGCCAGAACACAATACTTCTGAATTTACTGTACATTCACCCCCCTGAGCAGTAAGTCTTCAGCAGAGAGAAACACATTTTCTGAAACTATTTGGTATGTACAATAGGGAAATCTTAAAGTTTCGTCAAACTAAGTCTTCTTTCTTCTACCAATGGTGATTGAGGAATCGTTTAGTTATTACGTCCTGTATTTAATCATCTAATGCAGTTAATTTTCTGTGCATATTTGTTCAGTGTCAGTGTTAATTTTTTTTTCCTAATAAGGAGTCACTAAGCCAAATCTTTAACAAACTAATTAAATAACTCAAAGGTACATGAATAAGAAATTCTAATTTGCCAACCTATACAATACATATCTGTGTCTTAACCTATATAGTTTTATACAACAAATGAGTTAGAGAAAAAACATCAACACACAACCTACTTTAATGACATACATGTTTTGTTTCCATGTTCTGTATGTTGGACCACATAGACTGTATCTGGTGTGTAGATGTACTTACACCTTTTTCATGGTTATTTCTTGGAAGCTATAGAAGAGAATTCCATCGATATCTCTTCATTAGAATATGTAAATAGTCAGCTATTGTTAAACAAAAGAACAGATTGATGGTATTTTTACACTTATAAAATCTAGATTCAAATTTGAGATACTGTAATGGTAAAGACATGAAAGAATGAACAATTATCAGCATTATGTCAAACTTTTACCTGTAAGGTGCATTATAAAGAAGGAAACAATAAACCAGTGAAAAGTCCAACTGTTTTCTCTTGCTAAATTGAATTTGATCAGAAAAAAAAGCAAATTCAGCCAATTATATGTACATATGTGGAGTTTGGGGCTTCCTTGGTAGTTCAGCTGGTTAAAAGTCTGTTTGCAATTCAGGGGACCCTGGTTCAAATCCTGGCTTGGGAAGATCCCCTGGAGAAGGGATTAGGCTACCCACTGCAGTATTCATGGGCTTCCCTGGTGGCTCAGGTGGTAAAGAAACTGCCTGCACTGTGAGAGACCTGGGTTTGGTCCCCGGGTTGGGAAGGTCTCCTGGAGGAGGGCATGGCAACCCACTCCAGTATTCTTGCCTGGAGAATCCGAGAGGAGCCTGGAGGGATTGCAAAGAGTCAGACACAACCGAGTGACTAAGTACAGCACATGTGGAGTTTTAATATTATGGAGAATTAATTTTATAATTCTTTTGAGGCAAATAGGGATAACAGAAATGTAGACTTACTGTGTGCTTTGTAAGGGAGGCAGAGTATATTTTTAACATTCTAATATATTTGGACTTAATTTGTATTTAATTTATTGATCTTATATATTCCCATATTTTATGAAATTAGGAAGTTGACCTATTGAGAGTTTTCAGTTTGTATTTGATTGTGTAATTTAATCTTAATACAAAACTCAGTTGTTTTTGGAAAGCTTCATATGACCCATAGTTGAACTTTTGTCAAACTATTTTGGGAACGGAATTTGTAAAATTAATTTAGAACACCAAAACACTTTTATTGTTTGTCTTCACAATGCTACCTTTAGAAATCTGATTAAGGAAAAGTGTCAAAATTTTACAGTGATTAATTACAGCAATAAGATACATTTATACTTATATACTGATATATCTATGCTGCTGCTGCTGCTGCTAAGTCGCTTCAGTTGTGTCTGACTCTGTGCAACTCCATAGACGGCAGCCCACCAGGTTCCCCCGTCCCTGGGCTTTTCCAGGCAAGAACACTGGAGTGGGTTGCCATTTCCTTCTCCAATGCATGAAAGTGAAAAGTGAAAAGTGAAAGTGAAGTCTCTCAGTCATGTCCAACTCTTAGCAACCCCATGGACTGCAGCCTACCAGGCTCCTCTGTAGATTTTATTAAAGTAAATATACAATCAATGATCAAATATGAATAATGAATGATCAAAAATGAGTAACTTTAAAATGTTTTAGTACATCTATAATGGACTGGTTCAGTTCAGTTCAGTCTCTCAGTCATGTCTGAATCTTTGAGACCCCATAAACTGCAGCACGCCAGGCTTCCATGTCCATCACCAACTCCCACAGCCTACTCAAACTCATGTCCATGGCATCAGTGATGCCATCAACCATCTCATCCTCTATCATCCCCTTCTCCTCCCACCTTCAGTCTTTCCCAGCATCAGGGTCTTTTCCGATGATTCAGTTCTTCACATCAGGTGGCCAGAGTATTGGAGTTTCAGCTTCAGCATCAGTCCTTCTGATGAATATTCAGTACTGATTTCCTTTAGGTAACTATTACAAGTTATTTCTTTACAGGCTAAAGTGAAAGTGTTAGTTGCTCAGTCGTGTCCAACTCTTTGCAACCCCATGAACTGCAGCCTGCCAGAATTCTCCAAGCAAGAATACTGGAGTGAGTGGCCATTCCCTTCTCCAGGGGAATCTTCCTGACCCAGGGATCAAACACAGACTTCTGCATTGCAGGCAGATTCTTTAGTGTCTGAGCCAAAGACCAGGAGAAATGCTAACAAAATAGCAGCAAGTAATAAAGGAGTCTGGTTTTAATTCTGTAAAGTATAAATAAAAAATAATAAACATTAATGGATCATAGAGGAAGAAAATGCAATGAAACATTCCCAATGATTGCCTCTGACTTACATGATTAATGTGATTTTATCTTTTTTTAACTTTACTGAATTTCTTACTTTTTACATTAATGTGTATTACTTTTATTTTTTAAAAGTCTTAAGAAGTAATCAAAAGAAACTGCATTAAAAGGCACACAAAAGAATGTCATCCCTGACAAGTTTGGAAAAAGACTAGATTAGAAAGCCACATGGGTCTATTTGCTACTGCAATTTTTATGTCAGATATTTAAAGATGAAAAAAAGCATATGGTAATTAGGGCCCAGAATTATGCTAATAGAAGCACATATTGGAGAAAATATCTTGTTAATAGTCACATTAACTGATGATTAAAGAAGAAGACAGTTTGACTGATAGACTTCCCCCAGACATGGTAACAGAGCTGAGCTGTTGCCCCAGCTCCCACCACTTGTTGGAGATTCGCACTGTTTTTCTCATTTTTAATTGTCAATATAATGAGCTCAGTAATAAACGGCTTGATGAGCAGTTTTTACACCTATAGCATGTCTGCTCTATGCAACTGAAATTAAATGTTACAAGATCATATACATAGTTGTAAGAAAAATTCTAAAATGTCACTAGTTTATTCATTATTAAGGCTATGACACATTTCAGTGACAAACACAATTAATTCCTAAGCTGATATTGATGTCTCATTTTTTTAAACTTTGTCTTAAAACACAACTATCATCCTTTAAAAATAATCAATATAACTATAATACATTATGTTTTCAGCTCTCTAAATGAACAAAAACATAGTCTTCTAAATCCAAAACACTATCTTTCTGGGCAGCATTATGGGTATTTTCATTATAGTTTATATCATTTCTTGAAGGATAATTAGGCTTTGACAAATATATATTCTTACTCTGCATGCTTATATTCACATTAGATTTGTTTGCATACTAATGTGCTCAGCATGTGAAAGCTAAAAGATAGTTGACAAATGTATAGATAAGAGGGCTTTAGGAATAACTTTATCCATGCTCTCTTGAAGTTAAGTTTCAATTTGAGAGAGAATATATCTGTTTTTGCATAATATTTTCCCAATGTATACTTCCTTTAGCATAAATATATAAAAATATACATATTAGCCTCCTAACATCCTTCTCTCATTGAATATTGGTACCTATATTTTATAATGTTGCAATTATGAGCATTTCCAAATAGTTGTTGCAATTTAAAATATATTTGAGCCTTCTCAATTTCTGAATATAAGGCTAGATTATTTTCCAATATTTCTCATTAGGGGATTGTCTAGAGTCAACATGGTCTCATCCAATAATAGTACCTAAGAATTTGGAAATACGTTTTATTTGTTCGGAGCTTTTCATAGGAATTCCAATATTCTCAAGGTAAATTGCCTGTCTTATTAAACAGTTTAAGAATCCCACACACTAGGAACAAAACCTATCACAGCCCACTACTGTTAGTTGTCTAGGAAAGTAAAATTGAGGGTGAGGAGAATAAAAACCTACATCATTTCTTTTTAAGTTTGAGATAAAATGAAGCATCACTTGCAGGAAATTTTGGTGCAGGAGATAAGCCAATTTTTTCCATTTCATGGCAGAGAGATGGAGAAAAAATGGACACAGTGACAGACTTTATTTTCTTTGACTCCAAAATCACTGCAGACAGTGACTGCAACCAGGAAATTAAAAGACATTTTCTCCTTGGAAAGAAAGCTATGACAAGCATCGGTTCAGTCTCTCAGCTGTGTCTGACTCTTTGCAACCCCATGGACTACAGCACACCAGGCTTGCCTGTTCATCATCAACTCCCAGAGCTGGCTCAAACTCATGTCCATCAAGTTGGTGATGTCATCCAACCATCTCATACTCTGTTATCCCCTTCTCGTGCCTTCGATCTTTCCCAGCATCAGGATCTTTTCCAAGGAGTTACTTCTTCTCATCGGGTGGCCCAAGTATTGGAGTTTCAGTTTCAACATCAGTCCTTCCAATGAATATCCAGGACTGATTTCCTTCAGGAGACTGGTTGGATATCTTTGCAATCCAAAGGACTCTCAAAAGTCTTTCCAACACCAGAGTTCAAAAGCATCAATTCTTCAGCGCTCAGCTTTCTTTATAGTCCAACTCTCACATCTATACATGATTACTAGTAAAACCATAGCTTTGACTAGACGGACCTCTGTTGATAAAGTAATGTCTCTGCTTTTTAATATGTTGTTTATGTTGGTCATAGCTTTTCTTCCAAGGAGCAAGTGTCTTTTAATTTCATGGCTGCAGTCACCATCTGCAGTGATTTTGGAGCCCAAGAAAATAAAATCTGTCGCTGTTTCCATTGTTTCCCCATCTATTTGCCATTAAGTGATGGGACCAGATGCCATGATCTTCATTATTTCAATGTTGAGATTTAAGCCAGCTTTTTCACTCTCCTCTTTCACTTTCATCAAAAGGCTCTTTAGTTCTTCTTCGCTTTCTGCCATTAGGGTAGTGTCATCTGCATATCTGAGGTTATTGATATTTCTCCCGTTCAACTTGATTCCAGCTTGTACTTCATCCAGCCCAGCATTTTGCATGATGTACTCTGCGTATAAGTTACATAAGTAGGGTGACAATAGACAGTGTATTGAAAAGTAGAGACATCACTTTGCTGATAAAGGTCTGTCTAGTCAAAGCTATGGCTTTTCCAGTAGTCATGTATGGATGTGAGAGTTGGACCATAAAGAAGACTAAGGACTAAAGAATTGATGCTTTCAAACTGTGACTGGTAAAGACAGCAAGAAGATCAAGCCAGTCAATCCTAAAGGAAATCAACCCTGAATATTCGTTGGAAGGACAGATGTTGAAGCTGAATCTCCAATACTTCAGCCATCTCATGTGAGGAGCCGACTCATTGAAAAAGACTCTGATGATGGGACAGATTGAATGCAGGAGGAGAAGAGGATGATAGAGGATGAGATGTTTGGATGGCATCACCAACTCAATAGACATGAGTTTGAGCAAACTCCGGGATATGGTGAAAGACAGGGAATCCTGGCATGCTGTAGTCCATGAGGTCACAAAGAGCCAGATGAGACTTAGTGACTGAAAAACAACAGAATACCTGCAAAGTTGCTCTTTAATATGCATTAAAATTAAGGAAAGAATATGTAGAGATAAAAGGAAACATGTTAGAATGAGTCATCATCTAAATAATATTTTACTTGAATATTAACAATGAAATCTTTAAGTTTTGGTTAATTTTGAGGAGAAGACCTTGTTCGTGGTTTATCTAGAACAGGTTGGTTTATGTTGTCCTGACATAATTATTAAAAACCAGCCTTCTAGTCTATCAAATAACGTCCCAGTTTGATTCTACTATTACTAATCGTTGCTTCTATTCACTTTATTTATCACATTCTTTTCCATGGTTTTGGGCTTCCCTGGTGGCTCAGACAGTAAAGAATCTGCTTGCCATGCAGGAGACCTAGGTTCGATCCCTGAGTTGGGAAGATCCCCTGGAGAAGAGAATGGCAATCCATTACAGTATTCTTGCCTGGAAAATCCCATGGACAGTGGAGCCTGGTGGGCTACAGTCTATGTGGTCACAAAGAGTCAGACACAATTGAGTGACTAACATATATTAAAAAGAAATTAAAGCAATGAAAGGGAAATAGTGTTTGTCTTCCCCCTTTTGACCAATGAGGATACCAAGAGCTTCTGGCTAACTTATGGGCAGAAGACCCTCTCTGTGTGACTGTTAAAGCCTGTGGGGAGCCTCTCTGCTGCATCACCTGCAAAGGAATCCTCTGTGCCATCTAGGCTTAATTTGCCTAGGAAATGATTTCATGCCAAGTTACCCAAACTGAATGGTGACTAGAAAAGGCATTGCATGGCTTGACGTTCAAGCTCAACAGCATGGAAATGCATGGCTGCTCACAGAGACCTGAGAAGCCCATACTTTAGGTCCCAAGCTTGGCTAGCACAGAAAGTGAGACCTCATTATTGAGCTATCTGTCCTCTCTGTCAGGTGACTTCCCTCTGGGGGAGCGGGTGTGACTGCTGCCTGCTGTAGGTCCTACCAACCAAGGTGGAGTGATTTACATCTCAAAGCCAACATTCCCTGTTTCATTAAGAGCTATCGCGAGTTATTGAACTTGTGTGACTTCTAGGTGTAATCACTTTTTCACAGCTATATTCACTTGCTCTGGGAATGCGAATAAAGGTTAAAGAGAAGAATTATATGTAGATTAGATTTTCCATAAAGGAAGCAAGTCCCTTAAGCAAAATTATGTACTGTGCTTCTTGTATAGTTAAAATTGAAGCATGTCTTTGGGAAAGAGCTAAATCGTGTTTTTCTACATGCTGATTAAATCGTCTGATCACAGCTGGGCAGGAGACAGGAGAGACATGGTTTCCATCCCTGGGTTGGGAATATCTCCTGGAGAGGGAAACGGCAACCCACTCCAGTGTTCTTGCCTGGAGAATCCCATGAATACAGGAGCCAGACAGGCTACAGTCCATCGGGTCACCAAGAGTCAGACATGACTGAGCACACACACAGCAACTGGCCCAAGTAATGACAACATGGGTGATAATGCAAAGAAATCATTTACCATGTATGTGAGACCATCCAAATATTCTTCCTTTGTAAAGCACAGATCACTAAGATTAACTAGGATTATGTTCATTCTTAGTTATTTGCTTCTTTGTACATTCTTTAAATCTCAGAACTTTTTAGCAAGTGTGATTGTGAAACTGAGGACACATTTTTAATATAAAAAGTGAAACTGAAAGTCACTTAGTCGTGTCCAACTATTTGCGACCCTATGGACTGTAGCCTGTCAGTCTCCTCTGTCAATGGAACTCTCCAGGCCAGAATACTGGAGTGTGTAGCCTTTCTCCTCTCCAGGGCACCTTCCCAACCCAGGGATTGAACCCAGGTCTCCCACATTGCAGGTGGATTGTTGACCAGTTCAGCTATGGGACCATGTGTTTTTCTCTACACCATGTTTCTAATACGTGAATAGGTAGTTCATGTACTAGAACCTGGAAACCCCCTACCTATTTTGCAGAAGCTTCCACAGACCCTGTCCATTCCATGTGGACTTGCTATTAACAGAGGCATCTCCTTATCAGCTTACCATTGAATCCTTGGTTTCCAAAAGTACCTGGTACAGTTTGGACACTCATACGTATATGTGTTGATTAATTGAATGAATGAAATGAAAAAAATAGCTGAAGTACATGTATTTTGGTAGTTGAATATTCTCAATATACTATAAAGAATGTTTATTCTTTGCCAAACTGGTACTGACAGCCCTTTGAAGTTAAAGATCTCACTTTCCCAGTTTTGTGCTTTTGTCCCAACATTATGCATCTGGCTATTTCCTGTACCTTTGAGATCCTCTTAACCTTCCTCCCCAACCAAACCTCATCAACGTCAGTTATGAATGGACCACAGTGTCTTCCCTCATGTTGCTGGATACACTGCACACATACCCTGAGGTTGCTAATTTGAGATAGAGCAGAACAGCCTGTATTGAATCTACAGTGAGCCACACAGTCACCAATTTTGAGGTCTAGTGCCTCAGACATGGCCTAGACACCTGTAAGCTGGTGATGCTCATGTGAAGTTGATTGTGGGAAATTCTTCCCACAGTCGTCTTTAATCTAGCCATTATACTGCTCAGAAACCTTCCAGAATAAACGCCAAATATCCCATTTGGGGTTTGTCACAAACTGTTTCCAGTGTATCATCTGGGAGCACTGTCCGCTACCCCTTTTGCCCCTTCTTAAAGGCACCTTCTTTGCTTCGGGCACACCAGGATATTGTCCAGCCCTTTAGGGCTTTATTTATCCCAACATTCTCTTTCCTTCATGCTCTCAGTCCCAGCTGTAATCACACTCCCACTATTTGTTCATCCAAAATTCCCCAATCAGCTATAAAATCCATCTCCCATTCCATCTCTTTGTGGACATTTTTGCATTTTCCTCCTTCACACCAAATCCTTTCCAACACTGTGCTTCTAATGCCACCATATCCGAGGCTTGGTCCCTACACAAGCCTGTTCTCTCTGCTGATTCCTGAGCATCTTGAGAGAAGGAGTGCTGTTTATTATATTTGTGCCTTCCAGAGATGGGCACACTGATGGGCATAGATGAGGCACGTTAAGAGGATGCTAGATCTGAACCCACGTCACCTCTTTGGAAAATACTGTCTCAGAAGAAAGCCATGAATCTCTAAATCTAACCTGATTTCTTGTATGAGGAATCAAGAACTGCTATCATGACTGGAAGGGGCCTCCCTGATGGCTCAGTGGTGAAGAATCTGACTGCAATGCAAGAGACGTGGGTTCGATCCCTGGTCTGGGAAGTTCCCCTGAAGAAGAAAATGGCAACCCACTCCAGTATTCTTGCCTGGGAAATCCCATGGGCTGAAGAGCCTAGTGGGCTATAGTCCATGGGGTTGCAAGAAGAGTTGATTAAAACAAACAAACAATCATGAATGTACAGGGCTACTCAAACTCAGTGTTCAATAAAACAAACAGGGAAAAAAGTGAAAGTTTTAGTCGCTCAGTCGTGTCCAACTCTTTGCGACTCCATGGACTGTAGCTCATCAGGCTCCTCTATCCATGGGATCCTCCAGGCAAGAATACTGCAGTGGGTTGCCATGTCTTTCTCCAGGGGATCTTCCTGACCCGGAGACTGGACTTGGGTCTCCCACATTGCAGGCAGATTCTTTACCATCTGAGCCATCAGGGAAGCCATAAGGAAGCAGTTGAATTGGCTCAGTCTTAAAAAGGCTAAAATACATAGTGCTGCTGCTGCTGCTAAGTCGCTTCAGTCGTGTCCGACTCTGTGCGACCCCGTAGATGGCAGCCCACCAGGCTCCCCCGTCCCTGGGATTCTCCAGGCAAGAACCCTGGAGTGGGTTGCCATTTCCTTCTCCAAAATACATAGTAAAAATTTAGTAAATTTTGCACTTGTGTACATTGACAAGTACATTATTGAGTTTTTAGAGTGCTTCAGAGTTTCCAGTTGATACTCCTATACATTTTTTACAAAAGGTGAGTTTATTTCAAAATGTTAGGAAAACGTATGACTTCAAACATGGGTAGGTTTAGTATAATAAGCTAGCCCATATTTTTAGATATCCATCATTTTCACTTGTAAGCTAAAATTTTAAGGCATCACTAATGAACTAACAAATAAAATACAGTATTGATTAATTGAGATGTTATTTAATTTCCATTACCTTCATCTTTCAATTTATAAGGGAGTCAAAAGCAGGGAACTAAGAGAGCTTGAAAGTAGTCTCATTTGTGTCATTTTGAAAACGTCATCAAAAAAATGGGTAAAATTTTATTAAGTTCCCTTTTCCAAGTAACAGAGCTAATTTTAACCCCTAATTTGAGATAAAGGGGCAGGTGGTTTACAAATATTTCATTCTTTTTTAATAAATCAGTCAAACATAAAGAATTTAATGAACACCTTTGTAAAGGAACTGATCATTGCAGTTTGCTGAATTCTAGATAAGAAAAATTTGGTAAAGGTAAAAATATCTTCAAATATTGTGCACAATAAATAGCAAATTCCTGTTACTGACATAATCTGTTAAATCTGGTATTTTCTTTTCCAGTAACAAATTAAATTTGTAAATTATGACTCTGCATCCGATTCTGGATTTAGTCCTCCTAATTGAGATATTGCTCTAATAAACATGGGGTCTAACTGAGGGTAATTTGCTTCTTGATTACTTCCATGGATGGTGAGCTTACTCCATCTCCAATGTAAAACTCCGATCAGAAGGCTGTAGTTGGAGGAAGGTTTCTTTAATGGATGATGTTTTTCTTCTAGTCACCTGCTATACATTGCCCTATCCCCAGAAGGTAACCAACAGTGCTAGTTCCTGAAGGGCAGGAGCTAGGTCTTGTTAGAGGTTGGTTCTCCCCACTCCCCAGCACCAACTAGAGTTCAGTGAAGGGAATGAGTCTCCTCTTCCTGCACAGACAAGTCATTTGAAGGCCCTTACTCTGTCCAGCCAGGTCTTCTTTTTCCTAGTCAGTTCTCTCAACATGCCTCCTACTTAAATCCAATACTATTATTTTAGCTTCATCCTTTAATGAATAATAAAACTCATATTAGTTAACACTCAAGCACCAGGTGGAGAAGGCAATGGCAACCCACTCCAGTATTCTTGCCTGGAAAATTCCATGGGAGGAGCCTGGTAGGCTGAAGTCCATGGGGTCGCTAAGATTTGGACACAACTGAGCGGCTTCACTTTCACTTTTCACTTTCATGCATTGGAGAAGGAAATGGCAACCCACTCCAGTGTTCTTGCCTGGAGAATCCCAGAGACGGGAGAGCCAGGTGGGCTGCCATCTATGGGGTCGCACAGAGTTGGACACGACTGAAGCAATGCAGCAGCAGCAGCAGCAAGCACCAGGACATGTGAACATTTGACACCCAGTGAATTAGAAAGCAAGACCTGGGCCCCCAAGCAGACCCAACCAGAAGAAAAAAAAAACTAATCAGACAATAGAACTATGTTCCTCAAGTTGTTTGAATTATTCATTGTGCTCAGTTGCTCAGTCGTGTCTGACTCTTTGTGGCCCCATGGATTGTGGCCTGCCTGGCTCCTTTGTCCATGGAAGTTTCCAGGTAGGAATACTAGAGTGATTTGCCATTTCCTGACCCAGGGATTGAATCTGTGTCTCTTGCATCTTCTGCATTGGCAGGCAGATTCTTTACCACTGAGCCACTTAGAAAACCTTTTGAATTAGAAGAGTTGAAAAAATAAGGTTGACTAGTTGAATGTACTCTCTGAAACCAGTATTTACATTATAAACAGTATGAAATCTAAGATGCAAGGTTGCAGAATAATTCAGTCATGAATATTCTTCAAATATTGGGCTGGCCAGTAAGTTTGTTTGGGTTTTTCTACAAGATGTAACAGAAAAAACTGAAATAACTTTGTGTCCAACCCAGTACAATAGGAATTGGCAAGTGACAGCCCAAGGACCAAATATGGCCTGTTGCCTGTTTCTGTAAATAATTTATGGGAGATCAGCCTCTCCCATGTATTGAGGTGTTATCTGTGATGGCCTCTACAACACAACAGTCCAGTAACCGTGATACAGACCTTATGGCCCCTGGAGCCTAAAACATCTGCCCCTTACCCCTAAATAGAACATCACCCAAAATAGACATTCCTCTCATAACACTAAATAGCTCAGTTATTTCTGCAGTAAACTAGAATATTTTATTTAGATTCATATTAGAGAAAAACCATCTCAAGCAACTTGTCAATAATTGATTTATGTTACACTTGTGCATATTATATTTATTATACAGTTGTCCATGAGATTAGATTAGATGTGCCCTTTACTTGGGGAATTTGCTTTTTCTGTTCAGGTGTACTACACAACATGTTGGAGCCAAGAATATGGGATTCCTTCTTTTCTCAATTATTTTCTAATGTTTAATTATGGAAAATATTAAATGTACAAATAAGATTTTTTAAATGACTTTACAAAGAACATTCATAAACCCACCACCTACATCCTACCTGTAACAGTTTAGTATATTTGATCTATCACATATGTATTCATCTATCCACTTCTCTATTCAAATGCTATTTTCTGTATAACAAATGTTATTTGCTTATTATGCATTTCAGAAGAATCACTGTCATAAGTACACTTCCCCCAAAATACCTCAAGCATGTCAATAACTAGAGTTTAATATTCTTTTCCAGTTCCTATTTTTCCTTTGAAGTGCAATTTATATGCAAGGAAATGCACAAATTTTAAGTGTACTATTCATCAAGTTTCAGTAAACAACACAGGTATGCAACCAAATCTCTGTTAAAATATAGACATTGCTCTCACCCCAGGAAGTCGGTTCATCCACTTCCCAGTAAATCTGTATATCTCCACCCTACTCTCTCAAAGACAACCTTAGGGGTATGTGTGTTTTCCTGCCATCAGTTAGTCTTGCCTGTTCAAGAGTTTCATATTCAGTGAAGCAAAAAGCATATGTTACTTTCCCTGAATCCTCTTTTATTAAGCATGAAACTTCGGGATTCATCCTTGCTGTTGTAGGTACCACTAGTTCTTTCCTTTTCATTACTTAGCAACATCCTATTAGATGAATGAGCCACAGATATTTTTATCTGTTCTCCTATTGTTGAGCCTCTGGACTCTTTCCATTTGGGGGCTACTGTAAACAAAGCTGCCAAGAACATTCTCGTACAAGTCTTCTTGTGTGTGTGTGTGTGTGTGTGTGTGTGTTTTCTTTTATTTTCCTTAGGAAAATACCTAGGTTTTGAACTTCTGGACCACTGAGTAGGTGTGTGTGTAGTTTTATAAGAAACTACACCTGCTCACCTTTCCCCACAGTGATTGCAGAGTTTTACACTTCCACAAAAATATATCAGTATTTCAGTTGCTTCACAACCTTGCCAACATTTGGTAGTGTCAGTATTTTAAACATAGCCATTTGAGTAGATAGGAAGCAGTATTTCATTCTGGTTTTAATTTGCATTTCCCTTGTGACCAAGAGTATTCAGTTCAGTTCAGTCACTCTGTCGTATCCGACTGTTTGCAGCCCCATGGACTGCAGCACGCCAGGCTTCCCTGTCCAACACCAACTCCCAGAATTTGCTCAAACTCATGTCCATTGAGTCGGTGATGCCATCCAACCATCTCATCCTCTGTCATCCCTTTCTCCTCCTGCCTTCAATCTTTCCCAGCATCAGAGTCTTTTCCAAGGTCTAACTCAATGAAACTATGAGCCATGCAGTGTAGGGCTACCCAAGACGGACGGGTTATGGTGAAGAGTTCTGACAAAACGTGATCCAATGGAGAAGGGAATGGCAAACCACTTCAGTATTCTTGCCTTGAGAACCCCATGAACAGTATGAAAAGACCAAGAATATTAAGTATTTCTAAATTTTCCTATAGATAATTTTAGCAGAGGTATTTTCCAGTAGTCATGTATTAATGTGAGAGTTGAACCATAAAGAAGGCTGAGTGCTGAAGAACTGATGCTTTTAAACTGTGGTGTTGGAGAAGGCTCTTGAGAGTCTCTTGATCTGCATGAGATTTAACCAGTCAATACTAAAGGAAATCAATCCTGAATATTCATGGAAGCACTGATGCTGTAATTGAGGCTCCAATACTTTGGCCACCTGATGTAAAGAGCCGACTCATTAAAAAAGACCCTGATGCTGGGAAAGACTGAAGGTAGGAGGAGAAGGGGACGACAGAGGGCATGATGGTTGAATGGCATCACTGACTCAATGGACATGAGTTTGAGTAAGCTCTGGCAGATAGAGAGACAGCCCCGTGTGCTGCAGTCCATGGGGTTGCAAAGAGTCAGACACGAATGAACGACTGAACAATTTACCAGTAATAAATTTACTGCTAGGTATGTATTGCTTTCCCGGAGAAGGCAATGGCACCCCACTCTAGTACTCTTGCCTGGAAAATCCCATGGATGGAGGAGCCTGGTAGGCTGCAGTCCATGGGGTCGCAAAGAGTCGGACATGACTGAGCGACTTCCCTTTCACTTTTCACTTTCATGCATTGGAGAAGGAAATGGCAACCCACTCCAGTGTTCTTGCCTGGAGAATCCCAGGGATGGGGGAGCCTGGTGGGCTGCTGTCTATGGGGTCGCACAGAGAGTCAGACACGACTGAAGTGACTTAGCAGCAGCAGCAGCATGTACTGCTTTCCAGGCAGCTCAGTGGTAAAGAATCTATCTGCCAATGCAGGAGATACAGGAGACGTGGTTTCGATCCCTGGGTCTGGAAGCACCCTTGGAGTAGAGAATGGCATCCCACTGAATAATTCCTGCTGGGAAATCCCATGGACAGAGGAGCCTGGTGACCTACAGTCTCTGAGGCTGCAAAGAGTCAGACAGGACTCAGTGACACACAGGCACACATGGTCATCTTAAAACCATGAAAAACTTCATGTGGAGAAAATTCACATCCATTTTCTTTTGCATTTTAAGAGCAGTTTTCGCTTTCAAATTTCATTACAGAGCTAATTTTAATCCCCTTCTTTCCAGAACACCTGATTATTAAAATGCTTATTGTTGCAAAATATATACACACACAGAGACAATCATAGTAATTAGCTCAAAGCAAGGTGCCCCTGTAGTAGTTCCTTCTTTGTATGTTTTTTATTTGTTGGTTGGTTGGGTTTTGGTTTGGGAGAGGTTTCTTTTTGCTTTTCGTTTCATTTGGCTTATTCTCTCATACTCTTTCTCCTTCCAGCAGAGCCTAAATATCAGTGTTCCTTTGAAATGACCACTCTTCCCCTTTCACACGTCTCTTTCGCCACCGCAGTACATTAGCAGAAATATTTCCCAGGCTGAATTACATTCTGCACAGCTGAGCTAAAGTGGTGTCTAGAAATGTTAAACTGACTTAAATAAGTTATTGATTTTTATTTTTCTTTCATCTTTAGTTCATATTAGAAATCTGCCATGTCGATACTCTCTTGGCGTTCCCTTCGATTCTACTGTCCAATTTTATCCTCGTTTTTTTTTTAAAGATCAGGCTCAAAACACAGTTCTACCCATATAGTTTCTCTGGTGAATTTCAGTTCTTTTTTGTTTTCTGTAGTCTATGTGGTTCTATGCCAGTGTATGCTAAGTTATAATACTTTCAGTATTATCCACTATCCAATTATAATTTTATACATCATTTCCATTTCAAACAGTATTTTTACTTAGTGTAACAGGCCTTAAGTATTTTACATTTTTTTTAAAAATCTCAACCCCAGAAGCATATTGTATTGAGCAAATCTCGTGTGTATTCACTTGAATTCATTGTAAATTTAAATAAAGTAGATGTTTCATTTACTCAGGATACAGTGAAGCAGATAGTTAATGTTTAACCCCCTATTTCTGCAAGTATTTTTCTCTTCAAAACAAGATGCAGGGGGTGGCATGGGGGCGGAGCTCAAGAGGGAGGGTATACATGTATACATGTAGCTGATTCACTTTGTTGAATAGCAGGAACTAACGTGACGCAGTCAAGCAATTGTGTGCTCAGTCGCTCAGTCGCTCAGTCACATCTGACTCTTTTGTGACCCATAAACTGTAGCCCTCCAGGCTCCTCTGTGGCATTTTTCATGAAAGAATACTAGAGCAGATTGCCATTTCCTTCTCCAGGAGATCTTCCCAATCCAGGGATTGAACCCATGTCTCCTGAATTGGCAGGAAGATTCTTTACCAATGAGCCACCAGGGAAGCTCTCATACTATTTTTTGATCTCAGCCTAAAGGCTGAAAAACAATGGTCATTGTAAAGCAATTATACTCCAATAAAAAAATACAGTGTTTAACAGGTTTAAAAAAAAGGCAACACAGAAATACATGTTCCCTTGAAAATTTCAAAGTCAGTCATTAGTTCCATTTCCTTTACTACTGTCAGCTTCCAAGGACTGCTATGTTCTGTGCTATACACACGTTTTCACGATCAGTTACTTTTAATAAACCAGCCCAAACCCTGGTGGCTTTAACATCAAACCTGTTTTTCCTGCTCAAGATCCTGTGGATGAAGAATCCAGGCAAGGTGCATCTGGGTAGTTCTTCTTGTGCATGTTACCATTAAGTGAGGCTGGGCACAAAAGGAAGGTCAGGAAGACCTTCACGTGCCCACCTCCACGTGCCCCTTCTCTTGCCATGTGGCTAGCCTGGGCTTCCTTCACAACTTGGCTGTCATGAGGTAGTCAGACCTTTCATACAGCGTTTTGCTTCCAAAAGCAGCATTCTGTCATGAAGGGATCTACAATTGTATATCTCTGAAGGCCCAGCCCTAAGAACTTATGAGGGTACAGTTATGACTTCTGCTGCATTTCAGTGGTCTAAGAAATCCACTCCAGTGTTCTTGCCTGGAGAATCCCAGGGACGGCGGAGCCTGGTGGGCTGCCGTCTATGGGGTCATTACTGAAGTGACTTAGCAGCAGCAGCAGCAGCAAGCAAGTCATGACCAGTTCAGATTCAAGGGGATGGGGAGAGTAAAAGTCATGCAGTGGCAAGAATTCGCAGCTAACTTTATTCCTCACATTCCTGACATAAGTGTGTCTAGTTTAACTGGCTGGGCTTCCCTGATGGCTTCAGAGCTTAAGAACCCTCCTGCAGTTCAGGAGAGGCAGGAGACATGGATTCGATCCCTAGGGTGGGAAAATCCCCTGGAAGACAAAATGCCAACCCACTCCAGTGTTCTTGCTTAGGAAATCCCATGGACAGAAGAGCTTGGTGGACTACAGTTTTGGGGTCGCAAAAGAGTTGGATATGACTTAGTGACTAAACAACAATATATATAATGAATATCTATCATCTCATCTAGATGCAAAATTAAGAAAATAGTAAAAAAAAAAAACTTTTTTTTCCTTGTGATAAGAACTCAGGTTTTACTGCCTTGACAACAGCTATATCATTTAGCTCTTTGATTTTTTTTTCTAGTTTGTACTTATTGGAAAATTGCTTTAAATGTTGTGCTGATTTCTAATTATATTTATCATATTGTACCTTACATCCTTCATGATTATCTTTTAACTGTAGGTTTGTACGTTTTGACCACCTTCATACCAGCTCCCTTCCCCACACTGTTGTTCAATCGCTTAGTCACATCTTGACTCTTTGTGACCCCATGGACTGCAGCACGCCAGGCTTCCCTGCCATTCACTATCTCCCAGAGTTTGCTCATACTCATATCCATGGGATCAGTGAAGCTATCCAACCATCTCATTCTCTGTCATCCCCTTTTCCTCCTGCCTTCAATATTTCCCAGCATCAGGGTCTTTTCTAATGAGTCAGTTCTTCACATCAGGTGGCCAAAGTATTGGAGTTTCAGCTTCAGCATCAGTCCTTCCTATGAATATTCAGGACTGATTTCCTTTAGGATGGACTGGTTGGATCTCCTTGCAGTCCAAGGGACTCTCAAGAGTCTTCTCCAACAACCACAGTTCAAAAGCATCAATTCTTCAGTTCAATGCTCAGTCTTCTTTATGGTCCAGCTCTCACATTCTTCATGCATTCCCATGCTACCATCTCTGATAACTACAAATCCTGTCTCTTTTTCTACGAATTTGCTTATTTGTTTCTGAAGTATGTTTGAGTAACAGCACATTGCTTGTTCCTGGTATGCAACATAAGGATTCGATATATACATTTCAAAATGGTCACCACAGTAAGTCTCGTTACTATCAGCTGCTACATAAAAATATTTCACGATGACTGACTATATTCCTGGCACGGTGTGACTCAGTTGTCTTATAACTGGAGGTTTGTACCTCTCATTCTCCCTTATTGTTTCTCTCCTTCTGCACTGCCCTCCCCTCGGGCAAACACCTGTGTGTTCTCTGTATCTATATCTTCATTTCTGTTCAGTTATGTGTTTTCATTTGTTTTGTAGATTTCACGTATAAGTGAAATCATACAGTATTTGTCTTTATCTGACTTACTTAATTTAGCATAACACCTCTAAGTATTATTTTTAAACCATTAACCACTTATACAATAAAGCAAGAGAAGTATATCTTCCCTGACTCTGGGGGAATCAATTTATTCTATTTTATGCTCATTCCAACATTTTATTCCTTTTCATGTATGTGTGTATATATATATATATATTTTAATATTAACTCATGACAGTAAAGTAAATGTGACTTTACTTTCCTGTAGTAGAAATGCAGTTCAACCCCACCAATAACAAGTAAAATGAAAGAAAAATTATGTTCCTCCTCCTGGACATCTCATTCAACAAGAAAAGAAAGTGAGGACACTTTTTCCTCCAGTTGGGGTAGCGTTTTCTCCTAGTTTGGAAGGAAGGAACTGACAGTCACTCAGTCGTGTCTGACTCTTTGTGACCCCATGGACCTCAGTCCATGAGATTCTCCAGGCCAGAATACTGGAGTGGGTAGCCGTTTCCTTCCCCAAGGGACCTTCCCACCCCAGGGATGGAACCCAGGTCTCCCGCATTGCAGGCAGGTTATTTACCATCTGAGCCGCCAGGGAAGCCCCCTGGGTTGATAATGACGTACACTTTGAGAGGTGTGATGACTGACTTTCTGCAGACTCTGTCTCACTTTTTTGGTGCTTTTAAATCCACACAAATGCTGAGGTCTAATGCTACGTGTTCTGTGAGAAGGACTCATTAGGGTAATTTATTGGGAGTTTGTATGAGTTGGAAATGGGTCCAATAAGAACTAAACCAACACCACCAACTCATTTCATTTAGACCATTAAGCACATTAGGTGATGAAGATTTTGTCAGTTCCCCTCCAGCCAGAATAAACCAACAAATTAAAAATGAAGGATGCCCTCATTGCCTGTGAATTGCCTGAGCTGCTGCATCAAGGCTCCCTCTGGGGTCCTGATTTGCCCTACTGCCTTCAACGTGGAGGCATCGGAAGCAGAACAGGGATGTGCTAATGACAGTGGCCACTGACGAGTTCTGACTGATCTTCATATAATTGTCCCCAATTAGCAACCACTAGGAACACATCATGGAACATTTAAAAGTGAAAATAATGTTTCATTTAATAGGAAGCTTGAGTGAATGAAATATGGCAATGGGCTTAATTAGGGAGAGGGAAATTAGTTTGTTCAAGTCTGTAGGATAAGTGGAATCTAACCATTTTTAAAAAGAGAGATTGTTACAGAGTGGCGTAAAACAGTAGTACATCTGGGAAAGGATGCGTATTCCTCATCTGTGGACATCACCTTGACCCCTACCCCATTATTGTTCTTCAGCCACCCAGTTATGTCCGACTCTCTGCGACCCCATGGACTGCAGCACACCAGGCTTCTCTGTCTTCACTATCTCCTGGAGTTTGCTCAAACTCATGTCCATTGAGCCAGTGATGCCATCCAACCATCTCACCCTCTGTTGACCCCTTTTCCTCCTGCCTTTAATCTTTCCCAGCATCAGGGTCTTTTCCAATGATCCCCTACCTCAAAGAGGAAACATTTTGCCCACTGTGACTTTCCCTTGAATCAAGATATATACTGAGTTTAAGAAAAAAAAAAAAAAGGTTATATGTAAATTTAGGTATATAAAATGTAATAAATGTTTTATTGTTTTTATAAGAGGATTTGTCATGGTGCAGCATTTGATAATATGTGTTTTTATTTACTATATGGGGCCACTGATAGCTTAGCAGCTGATTAGTGAATGTTTTTATTCCAGTTGAGGTTGTACAAGTCACAACGTCCACTCAGTAAGTTACTTACTTATTCCAGCAATGCTTTATGACAGAAGTATAACAAAAATCGTAGAGTTCCTGTGTTTTCACAGTGCAATTTGAAGGAAGACAAAATTCAGGGAAATAAAGGGTACACTTAGAATATGAAGTGAACATCCTGCTTTTACTAATTGTGCTGATCTCCAATTGTGAACAAATTTTAACGAGTGCTGGTCCCAGAACTTCCTATTTAGAAATACAGAGATGAGAATGTTATACAGATGAGATGAGGATGAAATAGAGAGATGAGGAGCTGACAGTCTGGCAAAGACAAATGTAAAAACAGATCACCATAGCATGTTTTGATAAGTGATCAGTGTGCTCTTGGGTCTCTAAGGATGCAGAACCTAGATCAGCCTGGATGTCTAAAGCAGTCAGCTGAGGCTAGCTCCTCAAGGTAAGTCTGGGGTCCTTGCAGGCAGAGCGTGCTCTGCAAGGTACCTTGGGCTTTGATCTCAGATAGTGGGCAATCACAGAAGACTTTGGAAAGAGGGATTGCCATAATCTAGTTTCTGCTTTGAACAAACATTTGAGAAGGAAATGGCAACCCACTCCAGTATTCTTGCCTGGAGAACCCCAGGGACAGGGGAGCCTGGTGGGCTACCGTCTATGGGGTCGCACAGAGTCGGATACGACTGAAGTGACTTAGCAGCAGCAGTTTCTGATTTAGGATGTTGATTTCAGTGACTGGAGCAAGAAAAGGCGACAGGGATGAAAAGTAGGAGAGAGGCAGTTGGGTGGAGCAGGAAATGAGTGTGAAAGCCACTCAGTGGTGTCCGACTCTTTGCGACCCCATGGACTATAGCCCACCAGGCTCCTCTGTCCATGGTATTCTCTAGGAAACAACGTGACAATATACCAAGAGCACACAGCAGTACAAAGCATAGGTACAGATATGCCTCTTAGTATCTGAAATCCAATGGCTCTCTTATTGAGGAAGAAATACTAATGGGAAAAAAAAAAAAAAAAGACAGTGCAATGCCAAAGGAGGAGAAAAGTCAACAAGGGAAAAACAAAGTATAAAATACTGTGAATGAAAACCCTGAAAGACAAATACTTAGTGTTTAGACAAACAGAACCCAAAATAAAATTAGTTATTTGTGAAGTATTACCATGAATCTACACACATTTTAAATGTATTCCTATCTTTTGTATTTTGCATTGAAGTCTTTTAAATTTTATTTAAATAAAAAGCATACTGGAATGCATTGTCATTCCCTTCTCCAGGAGATCTTCCCAACCCAGGGATTGAACCTGGGTCTCCGGCATTGCAGGTAGATTCTTTACCATCTGAGCTCTCCAGAGGTAACTGGTTGATTTTCTTTTTGTGCCTGGGATTTTCACATACATTGTCCTTTAATCCCACAACAGCAAGCTGAGATAGCTCATGTTTGGAGCTGGCTGTGTAATCTGCATTGCCCAGTGCCAAATGAATGTTTCAAGCTTTTTGTCCAAAAAGCAGGAATGGAAATACCATTTAAAGTACTAAAGAGATGCTCAAGCCTTTTTCTTTCTTCCATGGTCTCTCTTGACTTGTCTTCATGTTTTTTATTTATTATTTAATGTCATTCTAAATAAAGAAAAACTAAAATTGCAAATTATTTACATGGACTTTACCATTTATCTGTGTATTGTGCAACCACAGAATCATTGCAAATGTCAATATAAACACATTTAACTTGTATTCAGAATCACAGAAACTACACAGTTCATATTTTATGGTCTCTACATACATATGTATTTCATTCTTACCAAAACAGTGGAAACACTGCACAAATCTACCTCAGCTGTCATTGTTTCACTTCTCGATTTGTGTGTATTCTACTAATGTTCTTTTTTTTTTTTTTTTCATCTGGAACCATATAGGCTTTGAGTTTCATTTTTTTTTTTTTTTTTTTTTTTTTTTTTTCTTTTTTTTTTTTTTTTTTTTTTTGTATACATGTGTTCCCCATCCTGAACCCTCCTTCCTCCTCCCTCCCCATACCATCCCTCTGGGTCGTCCCAGCGCACCAGCCCCAAGCATCCAGCATCGTGCATTGAACCTGGACTGGCATCTCGTTTCATACATGACATTTCACATGTTTCAGTGCCATTCTCCCAAATCTTCCCACCCTCTCCCTCTCCCACAGAGTCCATAAGACTGTTCTATACATCAGTGTCTCTTTTGCTGTCTCGTATACAGGGTTATCGTTACCATCTTTCTAAATTCCACAATGTTCTTTTAACTAAAGTGTATTCTACCAATTTCTTTTAACTGAAGTGTATTCTACTAATGTTCTTTTAACTAAAGACTGAGGAAGGACTGGAAGGAAATAGAACTGTGGGTTGGCATAACTTCCCTTTCTTTTTAGGTCATCATTTTCAGCATAAATAGTTGGTTTACCTTGGGTGAATAACACGAGTAAGAAAGGGTTCCTCTGTGATGAGTTTCCTTGATCATCTGTACTTCTTAAAACATCATGGCCTTCTTGAATCAAAGCAAGTTCTGGTGCAGAGGGAGCAGGGGGCTGTCACACTCTTGCTGACTCGGTTATAAATGTAAGGCATTTACTTTGTACTTGCCTTTGGTCTTCCACAGCCTACCATGAGCCCAGGAGGGCCGGACTGCAGTATTCACATACTACAAATGCAGTGTGTGAAGGAGGCAGCAGGAAATAGAGGACTCCACTCATGAATGTGTTTCATTGTTCTGTTGGATTTCACTTGCAAGATACACGTTCAGAGACAGATTATTGGCAGTTCCAAGGTGTCAGCGGTAGAGTTAAATCAAGCCTGGGGTCCTCTGAGCGTGAGGCCAGTTACAACTGCACAGGTCTCAGGCACATGAAGCTGGTCCTGATAATGTAATCTCAGCACGTGGGAGGAGACTTACATTATCGAGCCGATGTGACTTCTTCCACTTTCCTCTTGGGCAGAGGGAATATTTTTAAATTTATTTTTAATTGAAGAACAACTGCTTTACAATGTTGTGTTGATTTCTGCCATGCAACAACGCGAATCAGCCATGGCAATGCATATGTCCCTTCCCTCTTGAACCTCCCTCCCACCTCCCACCCCACCCAACCCCTCTAGGTTGTCACAGAGCACCAGATTGAGCTTCCAGTATCACACAGCAACGTTGGGCAGAGGGAGTTTGTGATGGTGTTATAGGAAAAAATTATTCAATGATTCTTGCTAAGGAACAGTAAGACTTTATGCAAGGGAAGCTACCAGGATGGGGTTTGTCAGAGAGAGGAGAGATTGGGCTCAGAGGAGCAGGGTGGGGGTCAGTGGATAGAAAGTCACTAAAAGGAAACATCAGGAGGAAGGGAGGAATTCTGGCTGAACAGAGCTAACAGCATTCTGGCTGACCGCTGGCCAGTGATCAGACATCACCTGGGGGTGGATGATGGTGGAGGATAAGAAGCCTGATCAGATATCAAGGGTGATTAGATATCGAGAGTGGGGAATTCTGGTTGCCGCAAGTTAGCCAGATTCTTTTTAGAACTGGACTCTACAGGGAAAGGCATGAGAACCCAAGATTGAGCCTAGTCAAACAGATCCCAGAAGAGCCAAACCAAAGTTTGGTTAAGGGGAGTATCTCTGTCCACAGGAGGACATCCTTCCATCTTCCAGGTTAGAGAGAGAACAAAAAACGAGTTTCAAGAGACATACGCAAATGGAGAATGGATAGGTAGAGGCTAAGGATTTTGAAAACAATTTGGGGAAAGAAATGCTTTAAATTGTTAAGAACGTTAATAGATATTTTTATTTGTTGCTTTAAAAAAAAACTTTTTTATTTTGTATTGAGGTATAACTGATGAACAACAGTGTTGTGATCATCTCAGGTGAATGGGGAAGGATTTCAGCCAAACCTATACAGGTATCCATTCTCCCCCAAAACTCCCCTCCCATCCCGGCTGCCATATAACATTTATTACTTTTGATACATTTAAACAGTTATACATTTGACAGGCAGTACAATTGTTAGTGACACCTTGCATTCCCTGATGGCTCAGCTGTAAAGAATTTGCCTGCAATGCAGGAGATACAGTGTGTCCGAAAGATCCCCTGGAGGAGGAAATAGCAACCTACTTCATTATTCTTGCCTGAAAAATCTTATGGACAGAGGCGACTACAGACTACAGTCCCTGGGTGGCAAAGTCGGACACGACTATGTATGAATATAGCACCTCGGATTCAAATCCTCATTCTTGCTTAAAAGGAAGGCGGGATGATTTGAGAAAATAGCATTGAAACATGTATATTACCATATGGTAATGGTAATGACAAGTCCAAGTTCAATGCATGGAACAGGGCACTCAAACGACCCTGAGTGATGGGATGGGGAAGAAGGTGGGAGCGGGGTTCAGGATGAGGGACACATGGATACCCATGGCTGGTTCATGTCAATGTGTGGCAAAAACCACTACAGTATTGTAGAGTAATTAGTCTTCAATTAAAATAAATTAATTAATTTTTTTAAAAAGAAGAGATCAGGACAAATACAGCTGCAATGCAATGGTAAAATGAAAGAAAGTAGAGAGGTTGATCTAGATTTTCAGTTTCAAATATCTGATATTAAATGTTTGAAAATGATTTTTTAATGTATGATTTTTCCCCACTGTAATAAATATAGAAAGAAACTGCCAGATGTAATCAAGAAGACCAGTTTCCATTGAGTCAGGATGAGAGGTGGGGGTTGTCGAAGTCTAACTGGCCCCGTGGTAGCTTCCCTGTGAATTAGCAGGAGGCGAGGAGCGTGTCTGCCACGTGAAAGCCTAACTTTAATGAACCTGCTTCCAGAGAGCCAGCGAATTATATCATTTGAGAGCTCTTAGACTCAGGTAGAATGCATTAGGATGCATTCTTTGCTCTAGTACAGTAAGCCAAAATACTATTTTTACTTTTCCTCATATAGGAAGAGATAGAAATAATAGATGCAGAGCAATACTAAATAATGAAGAACTTTGTATTCTAAACTAAACTATTTATTTGTATTCTAAACCAAACTAAGTATTCCAAACTAAAGAGTTTGCAATTTTTTTTTTTAAATCTAGGCAATGGATAAGTCATTGCACAATTTTTTAGCAGCAAAAATAATGCAAATTCACCAGAAACCTTCAAACAATACAGTAATACCTCCAGTTTCATAAGTATATTCATATGATTGATGACTATGCCTTTAATAAGGACCCTGGGGGGCTACAGTCCATGGGGTCAGAAAGAGTCAGACACAGCTGAGCAACTAACACACACAGACACACACAAATTAGTTTTATTTAAATTAAAATGGTGTCTTTATTTTATATTAAAATTTAAAGTATAGGGAAGAATTTAAATAAAAAGTAAAAATAGAAAGAAAAGAAAACATGGCATTGGAAGTGGGTATGGGGGCCTGAAGAGCAGAAAACAGATACGATGGATACATTTTCATTGAGAAGCAGCACAGTTCCTTGCATCATATTGGCAGTGGGCAGTCTGATTGGTATATTTTGCTCCAAGGATAATGACGTCATTTACAGAACAAAGCAGAAATGAGCCCAGGGTAGGGTCACCTGAGCTCTGCTTGCCAACAATGAAGAACAAAAATGGATATTCACAAATGGACAGTGGTGTCATTGTTTGTGCTTCCTCTTTACTCCACTATTCTCAATCTTGTTTTAAATCTTATGTATTACATGAGGATAATTGAGTAACTAATTGCATATAGAAAAATCAGTTCAGGGCAAAGAACTAAAGTGAAGCCAAACCTAACCCCGCTGAATTGTTTTCTACTTTTTTACTTTGAAATGATTATAGATTCATAGTTCATAGGGTCACAAAGAGTCAGACACGACTGAGTGACTGACCTGAATTGAACTGATAGATTCGTAGGAAGCCACAAAATAGGATCCACAGAGAAGTGTACTTGAGTACTCCCAGTTCCCGCCAGTGGCAGCATCGTGCATGGCTATGTAGTACAGTAGCATGACCAGGAAATTGACATTGGTACCTTGCACAGATTTCCCCAGTTTTTCATGCACTCATTTATGCCTGTGTATTCTGTTGTTGCTCAGTCGCTAAGTCATGTCCAACTCTTTGCAACCCCATGAACTGCAGCACGTCAGGCTTTCCTGTCCATCACCATCTCCCAGAGCTTCCTCAAACTCATGCCCATTGAGTTGATGATGCCATCCAACCATCTCATCCTCTGTTGCCCCCTCTTTCTGCTTTCAACCTTTCCCAGCATCAGGGTCTTTTCCAGTGAGTCAGCTCTTCACATCAGGTGGCCAAAGTATTGGAGCTTCAGATTCAGCATCAGTCCTTCCAATGAACATTCAGGGTTTATTTCCTTTAGGATGAACTGGTTGGATCTCCTTGCAGTTCAAGGGACTCTCAAGAGTCTTCTCCAGCACCACAGTTCAAATGCATCAATACTTTTGATGCTCAGCCTTCTTTGTGGTCCAGCTCTCACATCCGTACATGACCACTGGAAAAACCATAGCTTTCACCATATAGACCTTTGTTGGCAAAATGGTATTTCTGCTTTTTAATACACTGTCTAAGTTTGTCATAGTTTTTCTTCCAAGAAGCAAGCATCTTTTAATTTTGTGGCTGCAGTCACCATCCATGGTGATTTTGAAGCCCCCAAAATTAAAAGTTGTCACTATTTCCTCTTTTTCCCCATCTGTGTGCCATGGAGTGATGGGACTGAATGTCATGATCTTTGTTTTTTGAATACTGAGTTTTAAGTGTGTTTCAGTTCAATTCGGTTCAGTTCAGTCGCTCAGTCATGTCCGACTCTTTGTGACCACATGAATCACAGCACACCAGGCCTCTCTGTCCATCACCAACTCCCGGAGTTCACCCAAACTCATGTGCATCAAGTCAGTGATGCCATCCAGCCATCTCATCCTCTGTCGTTCCCTTCTCCTCCTGCTCCCAATCCCTCTCAGCATCAGGGTCTTTTCCAATGAGTCAACTCTTCGCATGAGGTGGCCAAAGTATTGAAGTTTCAGCCTCAGCATCAGTCCTTCCAATGAACACCCAGGACTGGTCTCCTTTAGGATGGACTGGTTGGATCTCCTTGCAGTCCAATCGACTCTCAAGAGTCTTCTCCAGCACCACAGTGCAAAAGCATCAGTTCTTCGGTGCTCAGCTTTCTCCACAGTCCAACTCTCACATCCATACATGACCACTAGAAAAACCATAGCCTTGACTAGAGTTTAGTTCTATGTAATTGTATTACCTAAGTAGCTACTGTAACCACAGCCACAGACGATTCAGGACTGTTTCATTGCCACAAGGCCTCCTCCTGCCACCCCTGTTGTAGCCATTCCCACATTCATCCTCCCAAAGCCCTGACAGTCACTGCTCTGTTCTCACTTCTGTAATTTTGTTATTTCAAGAATGTTAATTTATCTTTTCCCTTCAGCATAATGCACTTGAGATCTAAGTTGTTGTTTGTTGCATAATCAATAGTAGGTTTCCTTGTTCTTGCTACATACATCTCCTTGGTATGGATGCATCACCTTGTTTAACACCTCACATATTGTGGGACATTTGGTTGTTTCTAGTTTTTTGAAATTATACATAAACTACTATGAACATTTGTTCTGATTTAATGTTATAAACATTAAACATGTGAACGGAACCTTCAAGTTGTTTAAAGAAACTTGCCTCTGATCATAAGGAAGTAAAGATCTATAATACAATGAGAGCTGTTCATGAATATTACTTGTCTTATGCTCTATGAAGACAATAACATTGAGCTTTATTTTCACAGATTATCTGTTGGTATTCAATGTCACAAAACCAAAGTTTCAGTTTTGTCTTTTCTATAAAACAGGCAATGGTAATTTGCATAAATTTTCCTTAAATATCTAAGGGATGTTAACTTCACTTTTACTAATAAAATTATATCAATTCTAGTCAAACCCATTAACCAGGGTTTGACGTGTCTATAATAGACCACACACTTAATGACAGAAAAGCAGGTGGAAGAAAAGCTGTGAGCAGATCAGAGTGCTTTAGAGGAAAGATGAGATGCACCCGCACACATATGCATGTTCACACACACACACAAGATCACCCAATCACAAGACACACAAGCCTGACCTTTCCTTTTGCCTGGCAGTATCCCCAAGATTTGGAGAAGGAAATGGCAACCCACTCCAGTGTTCTTGCCTGGAGAATCCCAGGGACAGGGAAGCCTGGTGGGCTGCCGTCTATGGGGTCACACAGAGTCAGACACGACTGAAGTGACTTAGCATAGCATAGCATAGCATCCCCAAGATTAAGCCAGTCTGTCCACTGAGAGGACCCTAACAGTAGGCATATTTCTAAGATATTGAATGCTGAAGCCCGAAACTTGAAAATCTGAGAACCTTGACATTGGTACCACTTCTGCCAGTAAACACACCAAAAAAAACCCAAAAAACCTCTCTTGCCTTAGAAATCAGTTATGAATGATCAAACTGCAAAATACAGCAACTTTCTGCTCACCCTCAAGATCATTGAATAAAACATTCGGGTTAATCAAAGATCTCACTGTGAGTTACAATGAGTACCAAAGGACATTATTAATATAACCATATATAAAATGATAAAACACTTAACAAATAAACCATGCAAACTTCTCAATTTTTGATGGTTTGGAAAGCATTTCAAAATATGATAAGAGATCCTATTAGTCATCTGATTAATAGCATCCCCAGTCATCTTCAGTTCTGGTTTATGTGTTCCAATCTATGGAATGCCCACAGACAAAGATATTACAGTGCTTTGTTGCCTATTGTGGCTGGCATTCAGAAATTTTGCTTCAACTACTATAAAATTCTTGTGTACTAGAGTAGCATCTCGAAAAATACCTAGTACATGCATGAGAAGTCTCCCAGAAGACTACAGAGACAAATATAATGTGTGAATTTTCTAGATTATAATTCACCATTTGTTCCTCCTTCTCATATTGAATTTTACACATAACATGTCTATTGCAATTGAACTATGGTCAACTCCAAAACTATGAAAGCATTTCCAAAAGAGAAACTGGCCAGTGTGTCTTTCCCAAGGATAGAACTTGGCTTTGTATAGCTAGTGCATTTAGAGTGAGAAGGCCTAAGGTGAATACTCTACGGTTACTAGAAACTGGAGTATGTATTTGGAGGAATGAAGACAAAACAGAACTCCTGTTTATTCCCCTTGCTTCCCTCGAGCTGACCAGCTCACAAACCCGTCAGTGTTGTGGTCCTCTGTGATAAACTTTGGGGCCATATGTATCCAGACTACAGAGAGTGAGTCTTACCATTTTGAGGTTATCAGTTACCTGGATATTTCGACAGTCATCACACACAACAGATTTATTAATAGCTTAGGAATGTGAATTTCCCCTGCCTCAAACTAAATGGAAATTAATAATAGCAATTTGGATGTGGTTCGTTTTCTTCCAAGGTTTTGAAAATAGCAAACGGTCTTTAAGGTTTTTACTATGGCGAGAACAGTAGCAGTCGTCAGGGGAAGCCTCCTGTGTGGGAGTGAATGGAAAACTTAAGGCTTAAAAAGCAAATCATTGTCTTTGGAAATCACAGACTGCCTTTTTTCCTTCCTCAGTTCAGTGTGGAAAAAAATGAGACAGTTTAAATTCTGCAAAGCCTGTAACGTATTTGTGTGATGGTATTAATTGGCATCCAACATGGACAGGACTGGGCGACTGAACTGAACCAAACGGAACGTGGACAAGTGAGATTCTGTACGTTGGCTTATTGGACTTTCAGTTCTATGAGTTGTTCTCTCTCAAGCCTCTGTCCTGTTTGTGATAATGTTAGCTTATTTTGTTTTTAATGGCTCCTATGATCCCAGCTGAAGGCAAAAGGAGAACAGGGCGGCAGAGGATGGGATGGTTGGATGGCATCACCAACTCAGTGGACATGAATTTGAGCAAACTCTAGAAGATAGTGGAGGACAGAGGAGCCTGGTGAGTTGTAGTTCATGGGGTCGCAGAGAGTCAGACATGACTTAACAACTGAACAACAACAACAAAATGTTATCAGCACTATTATATGGGTCTTACATACATCACACACTTAACTGTCACAAGATCCCTATGGGGAAATTTCTAGTAATAGCCCCATTTTATAAAGAGAGAAACCAAGCTCAGAGTAAGTGATGGACATGCTCAAGGTCCCATGGACCTGTGTGCAACAGCGCCCCGAACACACCTCTTTGTGAATGTTCCTTCCTGCCCTGTGTCCTTACTGTCACATCCCCAGGCAGACTGCCAGGATATGGGGAGCTGGCCCTGTGTCTCTCTGTTCTGCAAGCCCAGAGCCATGGTGAGCACTTACCAAGGGCTGGTGGTGATGCTATTTTACCATTTTCTCCAGGACTGGTTGTGACTGAAAGCCTAGGTATGGTCCCACTGTTCCTGGGTATTATCTAAGTCTCCTGTTCCCATTTCCCCTGATCTGTCCCCATGTTGACTGCCCCCACCCCCACACACAGTGGGCAGCAATGTATTCTAATAGATAATATAAATTATAATAAGCCATTATCAAACCAGTCAATCCTAAAAGAAATCAACCCTGAGTATTCACAGAAGGACTGATGCTGAAGCTGAAGCTCCAGTATTTTGGCCACCTGATGCAAAGAGCTGATTCCTTGGAAAAGACTCTGATGCTGGGAAAGATTGAAGGCAAGAGGAGAAGGGGATGACAGAAGATGAGATGGTTGGATGGCATCACTGACTCAATGGACATGAGCTTGAACAAACTCCAAGAGAGAGTAAAAGACAAGGAAGCTGGGGGTGCTGCAGTCCATGAGGTCACAAAGAGTCAGACATGATTTAGCGACTGAACTACAACAAAATAACCTATAAACTATAGTGACCATTTTAGCAATATAGTAAAATAGGAAACAGTTGCATACTTACTCAAGACATGCCAGGCCCTGATCACTTGATATAGAAATCACCTGATATGAGCTGATTTCTTTAAGCCTCAAGATGTCTCCATGTAGGCCCTGAGAGTTTAAGTCACTTGCCCGAAGTGTCCTGTATTGATACGAGCAGAGCTGAAGGGAGTCTAGCCTTCGAGCCTGACTTGAAGAACTGGACACCATGCACACAGTCTCCTCATTTGGGCTTTGTGGTCCTATAACTGCCCACCGTATACCATTAAGCATTATTATAATATAGTAGCTGCAAAATTACATTTTGATGAAAACAGTTAAAGCAGATAGAAGATGTGTGGTCTAAGAAACAAATAAACATTCTTATTGCATGGTGGAGATACTGTGATATTCATTTGGGAATAGACCACAAACACTTATAAAGTCCACGAGGCAAAAAGTTGAAAGGAAATCAGTTCTGCAGAAAGTTCTGGGAGAAGCAGGGTCACTTGCCAACCAAATTAATAAGGACTGGTTACTGTCCATAGCATTCAAGGGCAACAGCATCCTAAACAGAGCTCCACGGGTACTGTGTCTCACCATTTTTTTAAATATGTTTTATTTTTGACTTTTGACCAAGGTCATTTTATTTTACCACCAATGGCTATTTTTGTGATGTGGCTGCATGCAAAAGCCATATACTGAAGAAGATTTTATGTGAAGATACAGTTTCCGGTCATAGGGGCGTTGTAAATAAAAGGTTCTTTGTTCCTGTAGGCGAGCATCAAATGTCAGTTTGGAAGCAATTGATTAATACTTCACAATAGTTTCTCTGGCTTATGTTTTAGGTACATTGCTTAACTTGAAAGCCAACTAACCCAAAACTCATAGTTCCTTTCCTTTATTTCATTTTGAATGATATCGTGAGCAATAAAATGCCACACAATACAGTGCAAGGAATTGGTGCTTTAGGCATCAAAAAGTTGAAAAAGAAACTACGAAAATGTATTTGAGCAGGTTCACAACAGACCGAGTAGCTGTAGTAATGGTTCACTTTGTGTCTTTTCCTAACATTAAGAAAACTCTTTGAACTTTCCTATATATATATATTGGAAACGACCCAGAGGTGGATAAGGAGACTATCATGCTAGAAATGATAAGACTGAAAATCATTTCTGGAGGAACTCAAAGGTTATTCTTTGGTTTAAACTAGTTTTTCTCCTACCTCATGACCTCAGAACTTGAAAGTTATTGTTTGCCCGCTTGAAATGTTCAAACTGTGTCAAACTTGAGCAAAAGTAATAGTAAGTAAAAGTAATAATGTCATATTTCTCATATGCAAAATAGAGAAAAGACTCATTATATTCGAAACCATTACTTCCCTCAATTATTTACACTTACAGATTTCAGAATTGTCTCACATCATTTGAGTTTCAATTCTGAGTGATTCTGACAATGATGAGAATATGATGTAGAACTGAGTCGCAAGGATTTATGAAAATATTTAACTGAACATGTTTCTAATGTAAGAATTGTGATTTCCCGGTTTCAAGTGTCAAAGATATTCTTAAATTCGTGTTAACTTTTTTTTCCCCCATTTTTCATAACATAAAACATTTGAGATAAAAGTGAGAGTCCCTTTTTGTCCCTGCTCAGACTTATTTTCCTCTGCTCTCACCATCGTGAGTTTGGGTGCATCTCTTTAATCTGTCTTTGTACGGTCTCTCTCCCTCTTACACGTACATGTGTGTGTTTGTATTTATATGCAATATTATTTAGTCCGTGTCTTAAAATTTTTTTCATAATCGGAGTCCTGAAGTACATGTCTTATGTGCAGTATGTTTTCCACTCTATATTTTGCTTTTGAGCCTGACCCATGTATACATTGGGTTTCCCTCAGATGGTAAAGACTCTATCTGCAATGCAAGAGACCCAGATTTGATCCCTGCGTTGGGAGGATCCACTGGAAAAAGGAATGGCAACCCACTCCAGTATTCTTGCCTGGGAAATCCCATAAACAGAGGAGCCTAGTGGACTATGGGCTTCCCTCATAGCTCAATTGGTAAAGAATCCACCTGCAATGCAGGAGACCCCAGTTTCATTCCTGGGTGGGGAAGGTTCATTGCAGAAGGGATAGGCTACTGCTCCAGTACTCTTGGGCTTCACTTGTGGCTCAACTGGTAAAGAATCCACCTGCAATGTGGGAGACCTAGGTTTGATCCCTGGGTTGGGAATATCCCCTGGAGAAAGGGAAGACTACAGTCCATGGAAGCTACAGTCCATGGAGTCGCAAGGAGTCAGACATGACTAAGCAACTGACCCTTTCACTTTATGTACATTACATATCGGGCTAATTTGCTTTAGCTGCCAAGTGGTGTTTTTCCATGTTATGTGATATATGATGTGGAATCCTACTATTATGGAACAGAATTTATCTGTTTCCCTATTGTTGTTCCCTTAGGTTGTTTCGTTTGTTTTGCTACTGCCAGCATATAGGCAGGAACAGTCTGTATAAGTCTGCTCGGCACAGGTGCACAGGTTTCCCTGAAGACTCTACCTAGAAGGAAAATTGCTCAATGATTGGATTGTTGTTTCATCGTTCAGTCATGTCTGACTCTTTCAGACCCCATGGACTGTAGCCGCTAGGCTTCTCCTTCCATGGGATTTCCCAGGCAAGAATACTGGAGTGGGTTGCCATTTCCTCTTCCAGGGTATCTTCCTGACCCAGGGATGGAACTCACATCTCCCACATTGGCAGGTGGGTTCCTTACCACTGAACTACCAGGGAAGCTGGATGATTGGGTATTTGCACATAAAACAGTATCAGATGTTGACTCACAGCTCACCCAAGTGTTTCACTAGTTTGCTGTCCCACATACAGTGTATGAGAGTTAACATTTCCTCATCTCCTCTTCAACATTTAGCACAGTCAGACTTTGTAGTAGTTTTATAGACTGTGAAGGGTTAAAGAGTATCTGTCAATCTCTATTCTTTTAACTCTTGATAGGATTGAGTCTCTTTTAATGTATGTGGTGACCATACATTCTTGATTTTTCTGCTGTTCATCAATTTTACATATATTTGTTGACCTCCTTTCTACTTGATCTCTTAATCTCTTTCTCATTGATTTGTAGGAGTTATTTATAATGTTCTGGAAGATAACCCTTTGTAAGCTGTATGCATTGTAAATATCTTCTCCCGGGATGGGGCTTGTTTTGTCACCTTAGTTTCTGGTGTTTATGGCTTTAATTGCATAAGAGTTCAATTTTTGTGCCCAGTGTGTGAATAGAATATTAGTTCAGAATGTAATCTCTAGAAGCAGGAGGTCAGGGTAATAATCTTGGCTTCAGTATTTGTTGACTGTGGGGTCTCCGGCAAGTTCTGTAAGAACTTTTCAGCTCAGTTTCATTCTCTATAAAATGGGAAAATATCACCTCTCAAAAGTTTTGTTGTAAAGTTTAACTAGAAATCAGTTAGAATATTGCCTGTTGTAAAGTGAAAGGTATCTATGCATTTGCTACTAGGATTTGTGCTTTTAAAATATTGTTTTAAAAATTATTTTCTAGCATTACCAGTATATATTTGTGTGTGTGTGTGTGTTTGTATTTAAAAGCTAAATGTTACTTATGATGGTCTTTGTTATAAATATATGTGTATCTCACAATAATTGAGTTCTGAAACTTATATAAAGTTGTATTTAAATATGCATGGATATGTGCTAAGTCTCTTCAGTCATGTCCAAGTCTTTATGACCCTGTGGGCTGCAGCCTGCCAGACTCCTCTGTCCATGGGATTCTCCAGGCAAGAATATTGGAGTGGGTTGTCACGCCCTCCTCCAGGGGATCTTCCTGATCCAGGGATCTTCCTGAACTCATGTCTCTTTTATCTTCTGCATTAGCAGGCAGATTCTCTACCACTAGTGCCACTAAAGCCCACATTTAATTCTTTAGACATTATTTCTAGTTTAAGAAATCGAATTTTGGTAGTGAAAGAAAACTTTATTTCCTGAAACTGAACATACATGAAAGTTACCACAACCTCAAAACTGATTTTGTATTAGATTAAGTTGAATGATATGATTGGGGAAAAGTACACCATGAGTAATTCCTAAACACCTTAAATAAGAGTGTCTGAAGTATAGGCATAATTTCTATTGAATGAATAGAGTTCACTTTTTTTTTTTTTTAAAAAGTGTCCACCTTAGAGCAGCTTTTAAGAATCAATTGCGTAAATATGCAATTGCATAGAAAGTAAAGGGCACACTTAAAGGAAATAAAATCCAAACCCAGTGTCTCTTGGGACTTCTATTTTCTGTGATCAGTCATACTTTTAGCGCATTTTAACTCTGCTAAGGAAATCAGGAAACCACTTACATGATTAATGCTCTTTGTCTACTCCAAAGGAGATACCCCTGCTTTGAGAAGACAGTTTCATATTTACTGTCAATAGTATTTTTTCAATTGTAATAAAAAATGTTTCTTCATGTTTCTGTTGCACATAAAATTGAAACTTTTTTTAAAGAAATGAACATGATATAGCCAGGACATGGAAGCAACCTAGATGTCCATCAGCAGATGAATGGATAAGAAAGCTGTGGTACATATACACAATGGAGTATTACTCAGCCATTAAAAAGAATACATTTGAATCAGTTCTAATGAGGTGGATGAAACTGGAGCCTATTATACAGAGTGAAGTAAGCCAGAAGGACAAACACCAATACAGTATACTAACGCATATATATGGAATTTAGAAAGATGGTAACGATAACCCTGTATACGAGACAGCAAAAGAGACACTGATGTATAGAACAGGCTTATGGACTCTGTGGGAGAGGGAGAGGGTGGGAAGATTTGGGAGAATGGCATTGAAACATGTGAAATGTCATGTATGAAACGAGATGCCAGTCCAGGTTCAATGCACGATGCTGGATGCTTGGGACTGGTGCACTGGGACGACCCAGAGGGATGGTATGGGGAGGGAGGAGGGAGGAGGGTTCAGGATGGATTTTCTTTTAAAAATTTAGAAATAAAAAAAAAAAAAATAAACATATAGAATAGAATCAAACAGAAAAGAGTTATATCACATAATAAAGTTATGTGTTATCATGTAAAAATATTTATAACTTGGCCATGATGAAAAATATGTATCTTACTATGGGTAGAGGTTTAAAGAAAAAGCTTGAAGAGCAGGGTCTTACAGAGATCTCTAGGTCTTACTCCATACCTATCCAGCATGCAACAAATGGCTTATCTTTCTAAACCTCTGCTGTGTCCATCTAGTCCTGTCTTTGAAAATCTTCAGTGTCGCTTCATCATCCAAAGTTCAGGTTTGTTAGCCTGGATTTTGAGGCCCTCCTCCACTTGGCCTCTTGTGGCTTTCAAGCCTGGTTTCCTACTCCTCTCTGCCAGGGACCGACCCTCTGATGGTCCTGGCTCCTCTCACCTTTCATTCCCCAAGCACGCCTGCCATGTTCCCCCTGTGTATATGAGGTCCCAGCTGCCTGAACTGCCCTTTCCTCTGTCTCTCCCACTGAAATCACAACCATCCTTCAAGCAATCGCCTCCATCAGCAATTGTCCCCCGGAAGTGGTATCTTGTCACCAACCTCTTCCCACACAGAAAGTACTCACTCTTCCTGCCTAATTTTGTGGACATTCTTATGTCCTTCCTTTCACATCTGGACTGTAAATTCCGTTTAGAGTTGGAGCCATGGTTTGTATAATTATTGCTTGGTGAGGTTGCTTTTCTTATTTAGCTTCTCAGTGCAAAAAAAAAAAAAAAGAAATGAACAAAAAGTAAATATTATGCAACAGTGTGATGTGTAGTTGTGTGTAAAATCACCCATTACTGTGGATGAGTGGATAAATCTCAAAGGATGTGAAATGCAGGAGCACTGCCTTATTTGTGCTAGGGTGACCCGAGACGTGTTCTTCCAGCTCTAAACTGTGGAAATGAAAGATGGAGAAGTTGGAAATGCCTAATGAACTCAAATAATGGCATATTTCTGTATTACTCAGTGTGACATTTATTCTGCCCAAGAAAACAACCCTCCAGCTTCAGAGTTTTAACAAAACTATGGTTTATTTCTCATTCATGTTGTGTCTTCTCTGGGTTGGCAGAAATTTCCCCAGCATGTGGTTACTCAGGGACCCTTCTCAACATAGGGCTTCACAAGGGAATGTGTGGAAATCACATGTCCGCCCATCTGTGCTTCTGGCAGGAGGTGGTACATGGCCCCATCCACATGCAGGGTGGTAGAGAAGTGTGATCTTCAGTGTGCCCAGGAGTGGAGAGCAGGGCTTTGATGAGCATGGAAGAAACTTCCAGTGACTTATGCAATCTTATTGTTTCAAGTGGGAAGTAGCAACTGGATTTTCCTCCATGACTTTTTGTTGATGTTGTTTTGATTGGATGGGGGATTTTTTAAATTCTACAGTGATTTACAGTTTTCAAGAAAAGCTTCACACATACAATTTTGTGTAATCCCATGATAACCCTTCCCCCCTCCTTGCCCCTCCTTCCTACACTCTCTCCACTGGTAACAACTGTTTTCTTCTCTATTCCTGTGAGTCTGCATAATTGTTTGTTTTATTCACTAGTTTGTTGTTGGTGGTTCTTTTTTTTTTTTTTTTTTTGATTCCACATATAAGTTATACAGTCCATGGAATTCTCTAGGCCAGAATACTGTACAGTACTATTCATTCCATGGAATTCTCCAGGACAGAACACTGGAGTGGGTAGCCTATCCCTCCTCCAGCAGATCTTCCTGATCCAGGAATCGAACCTGGGTCTCCTGCAATGCAGGTGGATTCTTTACTGACTGAGCTATCAGGAAAGCCCCATGTAAGTGATACCATATAGCATTACAGAGAAGGCAATGGCACCCCACTCCAGTACTCTTGCCTGGAAAATCACATGGACGGAGGAGCCTGGTAGGCTGCAGTGCATGGGGTCGAGAAGAGTCGGACACAACTGAGCGACTTCACTTTTCACTTTCATGCATTGGAGAAGGAAATGGCAACCCACTCCAGTGTGCTTGCCTGGAGAATCCCAGAGACAGCAGAGCCTGGTGGGCTGCCGTCTATGGGGTCGCACAGAGTCGGACATGGCTGAAGTGACGCAGCAGCAGCAGCAGCAGATAGCATTTGTCTTTCTCTGTCTGACTTATTTCATTTAGCATATTGCTAAGTCCATCCCTGTTGCTGCAAATGGAAAATTTTCATTCTTTTTTATGGCATATATCTGTTGATGGACACCCAGAATGCCTTCTATAAACAATGCTCTTATGAAGATTGGATGCACATGTATTTTTTAATTACTGGAATACCTAGAAGTGGAATTGCTGGGTCATATGTAGTTCTTTGAGAACTACATATTTTAGTTTTTTGAGAAACCTCCATATTGTTTTCCACATGAGATTGCATCAATTTACATTCCCACCAACAGTGTACAAGGGTTCTCGTTTGTCTACATCCTTGTCAACATTTGTTGTTTGTGTTCTTTTTGATGACAGCCATTCTGACGGGTGTGAAGTGCTACCTCGTTGTGGTTTTAATTTGTGTTTCCCTGATGATTAGCGATGTTGAGCATCTTCTCACGTGCCAGGAGTCCATCTGCATTTCCTCTTTGGAAAAAATGTCCACTCAGTTCTGCCCATTTTTTAAATCATGTCGTTTAATTTTTTTATATATATTGAGCTATATGTGGCCAAGTTATTTAACATCAATAAGATAGCTACTCCCCAGGTACCAAAAGATATAAGTGATTGTCATGAATTCACACAGCCCTAGTATACAATAAGTACTTGGCAAAGAACTGAATTGGTAAAAGGAATGTAGTAGCATACAGATAGTAGTAAATCTTGAAGGCTATACTATGTAAACATTTGGTCATACCAGAAAAATACTGTACTGGTTTCCTTGGGCTGCCATGACAAATTACTACAATGAGTGTCTTAAAATAAATTCATTACCTCACAGTTTGGGGACCAGAAGTGATAACTTAGGGTGAACGATATTAGATTCGCAATCTCTAAAGAAGATTTAGCTTTGAGACCAGGGACTAGGCTTATCACTCAAGAGCTTTTGTGTAGCAGAGTTTTATTAAAGTAAGAAAAGGGACAGACAAAGCTTCTGACAAAGACAACAGAAGGCAGATGGAGAGTGCCCCCATCACTAGTCTTATCAAGGCCTTATATACTTTACCAGACCCACTCCCACAACATGCATCTTAAATGAACAAGATTAGATTTAACAATAGAAAGGTATTACCAGACCTACTCCCATAACATACTTCTTAAGATAACAAGATTGGTCAGAAAACCTTCTTGTTAAGAAGAAACATGTCCTCGAGCAAGATACATTGTTATATTGATTAAACCAAAGCCATGTAGAAAATGTCTTTTTCTCCTTGAGAGCCCCAGATCCCTTTCTCTTTCTAGAGGACTCCAGACCCCTTTCTCCTCCTCAGGAACCCTGGACTTCTTATCAACCTACCTATGAACTGACTCTCTCAGGAGTTCAAAATCACCTATGCTGACAGGGCTATGTTCCCTCAGTTTAATTCAGTCATTTCAGTCACTGAGTTGTGTCTGACTCTGTGACCCCATGGACGGCAGCACACCAGGCTTCCCTGTCCTTCATCATCTCCTGGAGTTTGCTCAGTCTCATGTCTATTGAGTTGGTGATGCCATCCAACCACTTCATCCTCTGTCACCCTCTTCTCCTGCCCTCAATCTTTCCCAGCATCAGGATCTTTTCCAATAAGTCAGCTCCTCTCATCAGGTGGCCAAAGGATTGAAACTTCAGCTTTAGCATCAGTCCTTCCAATGAATATTCAGGGTTGATTTCCATTAGGATTGACTGGTTTGATCTCCTTACTGTCCAAGGGACTTGCAAGAGTCTTCTCCAGTGCCACAATTCGAAAGCATCAATTCTTCAGCGCTCAGTCTTCTTTATGGAGGAATACTAAGGAAAAAGGTTCCTTTCTTAACTCTCCCAGGTTCTGCTGGCTCCAGCCATTACTTGGCTTATAGTTCCATAACTCCAGTCTCTTGCTTCCATCTTCACAAGACCTTCACAAGACCTTCTCCTCTGTGTCTTTCTCCTCTAGTGTCTTTTATAAGAACATTGATCATTGAGTTTCAGAAGCTCTCATCTTAAGATCTTTACCTTAATTACATCTTTAAAAACCCTTTCCCATTAAGTAACCTTTCACAATTTCTAGGGATTTGGTGTGGACACATCTTTTGGGGGAAAAGGATACCATTCAACTCAGTACAATTTTGAAAACATTTTCCAGCCCTATATTATCGGCCACTTACTAACTGAACATACTTTGTAATTTTTTTAAAATATTAACTATAGTATTGCATTTATGTTTAAGGTGTTAAACCATGCACTTAGTTGTTACTGCTTTATAATGATACACTTTTTGATGAAAGGAGGAGCTGCATCAGAGTAAATTTGTAATGTTATCATTTTAGGTATCAACTGTCTATAGCGCTCATCATTGCAAAACCATGTTTCACTTTGCTAAAATGGATTGGCTGAGGAGAAAGATGCCCTAAAACAGTCTCCTGAGGGACTGCTCTTATATTCATGTATATCAATCATGGCTATTCTGAACACTCATTTATAGCAGAATTGCCTTTTTCCTCAGCAAATGTATTCAGAAACCATTTCTAAGGTACAAATTAAAGTTCTAAAACCTACTTCTTGTTGTGAAACTGATGAGCTATTCATAGAAGTGCCTTGATCAGAGTAAAAGATCTAGTAAATAAGTGTAGAAAATCATTCTCAAAATGATGTCAGTAATTGTCATATAGATTTCCCACAAACTATTGACATATAAAAAAGGGTATGTTAGAACTATTTGCATATATAATGAAAGAGCTGTTCATACTTAGAAATTTTAAATTTATTTATGTATTTTAAGGAGAAGGCAATGGCAACCCACTCCAGCACTCTTGCCTGGAAAATCCCATGGATGGAGGAGCCTGGTAGGCTACAGTCCATGGGGTTGCAAAGAGTCGGACACGACTGAGTGACTTCACTTTCACTTTTCACTTTCATGCATTGGAGAAGGAAAGGGCAACCCACTCCAGTGTTCTTGCCTGGAGAATCCTAGGGATGGGGGAACCTGGTGGGCTGCTGTCTCTGGGGTTGCACAGAGTTGGACACGACTGAAGTGACTTAGCAGCAGCAGCAGCATGTATTTAAAAAAAAAATCATTTAAAATAAATTTATGTGCCCACCTAGGTACAATCTGCACAATATCTTTGGCATGTCATTTGCATGAGCCACCCTTTCTACCTGGGTCATTTTTATTATATGATATATTTCTAAAGTGGAAACTTGGGAACTGTATAGTTGGTGGGTGGTAAAGTGTTGTGATTTTCATATTACTTAATTTGAAATATAATAAACAGCTAAAAGGAACTGCTTATAAGGTATGTCTAGGAAAAGGTGTAGATTTATTTTATCTCTTTATAATGAAAATGGAGAAAGTTATATCTCTATTAGAACACCTTACAGAGTTTACATGAAACTATTCAGACTTGTATTTTAAAATAGCTACAGTTGCGTAGAACTTCATGTGTGTAGAAACTGTCGTAAGTGATAAGTACAATAGATTGTGGTTTGTAAAAAAATCAGCTGTTCTCTTGAAAATTACTGAATGATTCCATTTATGACATCTTAATACCGGTGAATCCAAAGAGGTATATACCAAATAGATTAAAATTATGATTGTATCAAAGCGGGACCCCTTTTCCCAGTAAGAAATTAAAGGGAGCTCCATGGAGGCCCCACTACTAACTTAATGTGCCTTTGCATCTTACAGCCTAGAGTCCTTTAATTTGTAACAAATTCATTATATCTATGTATTCTCTCTTTTACAGTTCAGCAGAAGAGCAGTTTCACTGGCAATCACAAGGTAAGGTACAGCTTGTTTTCTTTATTGAAGTATACTTGAATTACAGTGTTGTATGATTTATAAATATTAATATACATATTCTTTTTTGTATTCCTTTCCATTATGATTATTAGATAGTCAATCTAGTTCCTTGTGCTATATCATCGTTTCTTTTTGTTTGTCTGTTTTACGTATAGTAGGTTGTATCTGCTAATCCCAAACTCCTAATTTGTTCCTCTCCTACCCCTTTTCTCAATTGGTAATCATGTTTGTTTTCTTATGTCCATGGATCGTTTTGTTTTGCAACAAGTTCGTTTGTATCATATTTTAGATTTCACACACAAATGATATTAAAAGTATTTGTCTTCCTCTGACTTCACTCAATACGGTAATCTCTAGGTCCATCCATGTCACTGCAAATGGCATTATTTCATTCTTTTTTACATTGAGTAATATTCCATTGTGTACATATATATATATATATATACACACACACCACATCTTCTTTATCCATTCATCAGCTGATGGACATATAAATCAATACAGCTTCTTGATGAGCATATATACTTACTTCTACATATACCTCTATTGGTTAATTTTCTTAAGAACTTTAGAAAGAAACTTATAAAAACAAATTTGATAAAACATGACACTAAAATTAAGTGAAGTTGTTTTGAAAGCTCAACAGTTCATGGGAGTTAAGTTTTCCCAATTCCCTAGTAACTTTATGTTTTTCATGGACACATATAATTGGCTAGCCTTGGTTTTTAATAGTGGTTGACCAGGGGTTACAATGTGATACCTCATGAGAATTTCATAAAGGTAATAGCATCACTGACTCAATGGACATGAGTTTGAGTAAACTCTGGGAGTTGGTGATGGACAGGGAGGCTTGGCATGCTGCAGTCCATGGGATTGCAGAGAGTTGGACATGACTGAGTGACTGAACTGAACTGAATAGTTATAGTTACTATATTTTCGATTATTAAATGATAGTCTTAAGCTTTAATGTTGACAAAACCATGTGCTTGTTCACCTCTTTGAAATATTGTATTTCAGATGGTCAAAAAGATATCGAAGATGAGCTCACAACAGGTCTCGAACTGGTGGACTCCTGTATTAGATCACTACAGGAATCGGGAATACTTGACCCACAAGACTATTCAACAAGTGAAAGTAAGTCAAATGGTAATTAAGCTTGAAGACAATTAAAATATAAGAGCATATGTCATTACTGTTAATGAAAGTGAAGTGAAAGTGGCTCAGTCATGTCCCATGGAATGGGAGTCGACCCCCATGGACCACACAGTCCATGGAATTCTCCAGGTCAGAATACTGGAATGAGTAGCTGTTCCCTTCTCCTGGGGATCTTCCCAACTCAGGGATCGAACCCAGGTCTCCTGCATTGGAGGTGGATTCTTTACCAGCTGAGCCACCAGGGAATCCCATTAATATTAATATAGTTAAATCATGAGCCATATCCTTAGGACTTCAAGATGTGTTTATACTTATTTCATCAATTTTATTCCACTCTCATCTACTTCCTTCCTGCATTACCCCACACTAATTCACATTTGATTATAAACTCTCTTAAGTCAGTAACGGGGGCTTCCTTGATGGCTCAGATGGTAAAGAATCTGCCCACAATGCAGGAGATCGAGGTTCGATCCCTGGGTTGGGAAGATCCCCTGGAGAAGGGAATGACTACCCATTCCAGTATTCTTACCTGGAAAATCCCATGGACAGAGGAGCCTGGCGGGCTACAGTCAATGGGGTCACAAAAAGTCAGACATGACTGAGCAGCTAACATAACAAGTCAGTAATTAGCATCGAGATTTCTCACCAACTATTGACATATTGGTGATTTTCAACCAATTCTCTGACATCCTTTTTGGCATCTAGATTAGCAAATTGTATGAATTCATCATATAGTTGTTTTATCAACACACTGTCTGCTTTAAACTTAACTGTCAAGAGATTCTCAGGTGGTGCAGTGGTAAGGTATCTGCCTGCCAATGCAGGAGACTCAAGAAACACGGGTTTGATTCCTGGGTTAGGAAGTTCCCCTGGAGTAGGAAATGGCAACCTACTCTGATATTCTTACCTGGAAAATTCTATGGACAGAGGAGCCTTGTGGCCTACAGCTTAGGGATAGAGGAGCCTGGTGGGCTACAGTTCATGGGGTCGCAAAGAGTTGGACATGACTGAGCACACACAGTCAAGGCTTTACTCATATAGATGATTGTTGGTAGGGATCTTAAATGTTGGAGCAATTCTATACCAAAATAGAATTGTATAATGTATGCAATACTATTTAGTACAGTGCTAGACTACTATGCAAGAACTCTTTACATTTCTATGTTTTGCTATCTTCCATAGCTATATTAATCTCAATAAATATTTAAAGATTTTTTTTTCTATTTAATTATATGTTTTTCAACCAGAGTGGCTGAAACTTAGAAATAGAAGTTCTTTGAGCTGAAACAAGCCTCATTTTAATAAATCATAAAATTCTCTTGACCTATTTTAATAAAATCCCACAAAAAGCTAAAAATTAAATCATTAAAGCAGACATTACCCTAATAATTTCTACATCAGAAATCAGTGGAGCATTTTATTTCTTAATTTTGAAAAAGTATAATTTCCTTGAAAACCCATCAGTGTTTGCTATATAAAGGAAAGATAGAAGAGTGAGATAGCATGGTGATCCTGAAACCATTTAGCGTACATATTAGTTCATTTCCTCTAGGATCTTTATAACATCATGACTCTTAAAATAACACCATCATGAATATGCTGGTTTAACCATATACATCCTCTCGTTAAAGCTTCTAAAGTCAGATGCATGAGTGTATTACACTTGTTCTCTGTATTTTATATTTTACAGTGTAAGATTGTTTCCTTTTGTTTATCAAAGCCTATAAAATATTTACTCTGGAGGGGCAGTTATAGTTAGAACTATTAATATATTTAATTCATATTTGAGGCAATGCACTCTTTTTCATTAGAGAGTAAGGAAAGCAGAAATAAAACTTCTTGGAAGGATGATATAGGCTATGTTATTTTTATATAATACTTTTATTACATATTATATCATAATTTTATTATGATTTTAGGAGAGGGTATACCTTTTATTCATGGAAAGTACAGAAAAAAGAAAGGAAGAAAAGAGTAATAAGCAAACAAGTTAAAATAGAAGTAATAAATCAATCTAGTACTACATGTAAGCATGCTGAATTCTCAGAAAAAAAAAAATTCAAATTTGTAGAAAATGAAGATAAAATCATGGAGTATGTTTAATATACATACTTATATTAATGAAGTAAATGTTGAAATAAATAGACATTTACTATTTAGACAAATACTAACAGACAAACAGAATAGACAAAGAAATGACAGCAAATACAACGACCACAAAGGGTAGGATTGGGAAGAATAATGTGAAATAAAGTGGAATTTGCCACAGAATCACTAAGCAGGGTCAAAAGGAATTACATAGTGAAAATATATTAACTTATAATCATATGGTAAAATCTGGTGAACATACATGCACCAAACAACGTAACATCTGAATATTAAAAATGAAAGAGACTGATGAAAAATAATGTGAACATTTCTCAGAATCAGACTGAATAACAGAAGAAGAAGCCACAGAAAGTTGGATAAATAATTAACAAATCAACACATTAGATGAATTTTTTAAAGGTATACTTTTTGAATAATAATAACCATTTGCTTTATATGTCCAAGGAAAATTTATAAAAATTGATCAGCTAATGGGCTGTAAAGATAATTCTAAAAGTTATAAAGTATAGAAAGGCCCACATTCTTTTATAATAATTCAGTAAAATTAAAAGTAAACAATAAATGATAAGCAAAAATATATTGACATTAAAATTAAGAAACATACTTTTGGGTTTACCGAATCAAATGTGAAAGCAGGAAGAAAATTACATACTCTTTTACATTTACAAAGCAAATGAAATAGCAACATTTTATAATGAAAGCATAAGGGTATGGCAAAAAAATGCATTCAGAGGAAATCAAAATTTTATTATTAAAAATAAAAGATAATAATGAGCTCTGCTGCTGCTAAGTCACTTCAGTTGTGTCCGACTATGTGCAACCCCATAGACAGCAGCCCACCAGGCTCCCCCATCCCTGGGATTCTCCAGGCAAGAACACTGGAGTGGGTTGTGATTTCCTTCTCCAGTGCATGAAAGTGAAAAGTGAAAGGGAAATCGCTCAGTCATGTCTGACTCTTCGTGACCCCATGGACTGTAGCCTACCAGGCTCCTCCATCCATGGGATTTTCCAGGCAAGAGTACTGGAGTGGGGTGCCATTGCCTTCTCCAAATAATGAGCTCAGCATCCCTTTATTTTGGGACACCTTAAAAGAGCTAAATAAATCAGAATAAGCTAGGAAGATGGAAATAAATTATAAAAACAGTGCAGAGATAACGTAATATAAAATTAAAGAGTAGAAGAAAAAATATTAAAGGAGATAAATAACCATATGAACTTTTTAAAAAATAACTTTGTCAACTAATAATCCCAATCATCCTAAATTTAATTTATTTGTTTGTTTGGCAGTGCTGGGTCTTCACTGCTAAGCCGGCTTTTCTCTAGTTGGCCAAGCAGGAGCTTCTCTGTAGTTTGGTGCTCGGGCTTCTCGTTGCCGTGGCTTCTCTTGTTGTGGAGCTGGGCTCTAGGGCAGCAGTCGCAGCTGGGAGCTCAGTAGCTGCAGTTCCCCGGCTCTAAAGGGCAGGCTCAATAACTGTGACCCACGGGCTTAGTTGCTTCAAGGCATGTGGGATCTTCTTGGACCAGGGATTGAACCCATGTCTCCTGTATTGGCCAGTGGATTCTTTATGACTGAGCCACAGAGGAAGTCTGTGAATTTCTAAATTGAGACACTCTACACACAGGAGAAATAGAATGTTTAGTGTTCACTTTTGCATTTCTGTAAAACATGTCCAAACATTACCTGCAAAAGATTCATCTTTATTACAGGAAATTTAAATATACTAGTAAGGGTTTTTGAAATAGATTTGCTAACTGCTGAGTTTTTGATTATCAGAAAGATTAGTTAGTTTATGGTATTATATACTGATTTATCTTTTTGAAGACTCCTAGGAGTTTAGTTAACTGTTCGTTTTTGAAGGCCCTGCTTCTTGTTTGAAGATTGTTGTTGTTGTTCAGCTACGAAGTCATGTCCCCATGGACTTTGCGACCCCATGGACTGCAGCACACCAAGTTTTTCTGTCCTTCACTGTCTCCCAGAGTTTTCGGTGATGTCATCCAACCATCTCATCCTCTGTTGCCCCCCTTCTCCTCCTGTAATCAATCTTTCCCAGAATCAGGGTCTTTTCCAATAAGTTGGCTTTTTGCATCAGATGGCCAAAGGATTGGAGCTTAAACAAAGTAAAATTAAAACAAACAACAAGCCCAGGTGATTCAAATGCAGCTTGAAAGTTTTATGCCAAAGGGTCTGAATCACAGTAAACTGTGGAATATTGTTATTCTTAAGAAACATTGGTTCTTAACATTTTCAGAGTCAGTTTAAGACTGAATGAAGTAAAATTTAGGAAATTAATTTTAAAATATTGAGTAGATAATTATCATTTGAGGGATCAATTATTGCTTATTTTAAGTACTCAGAATATCAGAAAATAAAAATCCTAATTGCTACTTGTGTTTGTATCAGGGCCCAGATGGGAAATAGAGTCTTCTCAAAAAGAGTTTAAATGAAGAGAATTTAATTAAGGGTCCTTTTACAAACGAGTGAGCAAGATTAAGGGAACAATCGATGCCTGAAGAAGTATCCGGGGAGTAGCAACAGATGGAAGCCCTTGCCACCCTTAGTCCCAAAGGAAAAATCGACGAACCAGTGCCAGCAGAGTCAGGAGGCATGGTTGGTGGGAGCAGAAGAATAAACATTCTAGCCTCTCTCTCCTCCTGCCTTTCACTGGCCAAGTCTAGTCTTAAATCAAGTGCCAAGGGACCCTTGTGATACAGTCTCTGTGGGGAGAAGGGCAGAGAATGAATACGGGGGAGCAAAGAGAATAATTGGCACAACATTCTACTCAGTTCTAGAACAACATGCCATTTTATATTTACATAGATGTAACGCATTCCTATGCACCAGTGCTTTGACATGTTTCATATAATTAGCACAAGCCCATCAGATTCTGCCCGTCCCTTGTTTTTGTGATGATTCAATCAATGGTCTCATTAGCTAGGACAGACATGAAATAGCTGATGCTAAATTGGACCTGGCACACTGCCCTTGAGAGCTGGAATCTTAGTCCTAACCTGAAAGAGACCAAAACAACACTACTGCTGCTGCTGCTAAGTCGCTTCAGTCGGGTCCGACTCTGTGTGACCCCAGAGACGGCAGCCCACCAGGCTCTGTCGTCCCTGGGATTCTCCAGGCGAGAACTCTAAATACAGCCTAAAACCAGCTTCAAAAATGTACAGTGGCAACCAGTCTAAGCCCCTAAGCACTTAACATGTAATTCGTTGTGTTTAAAAGCTTTTGTTATTTTTCTTTCCAGGGTGGTCTGATTAAAATAAAATTTGAATTTTAGTAAACCCACCTTCTTGACCCTAAGGCAAGCAATAACTGCTGCAGTAATATGAACTACAGTGTCCCATACTTATCAGTGTGTTCCAACACTTTGCATTTTTTTAAAAAGCGCTATCATAAACAGTATGTAAATCATTTGTAAAACCTTTGCTAGCCCACCACTATTCTATGGCTGCCAGCTGTGTAATTTCAATTCGAACAAATACATGACATGGAGTCACTGGAAGAATTGCTGTTGTTTTACTGGAAAAAAAAAAAAAGGTTATTGACAGAGGCTCAGGGCCATTGCGGAGAAGGCAATGGCACCCCACTCCAGTAATCCTGCCTGGAAAATCCTATGGATGGAGGAGCCTGGTAGGCTGCAGTCCATGGGGTCACTAAGAGTCGGACGTCACTGAGCAACTTCACTTTCACTTTTCACTTTCCTGCATTGGAGAAGGAAATGGCAACCCACTCCAGTGTTCTTGCCTGGAGAATCCCAGGGACAGAGGAGCCTGGTGGGCTGCCAGCTATGGAGTTGCACAGAGTCGGACACGACTGAAGCGACTTAACAGCAGCAGCAGCAGGGCCATTGATGTTGGGAAAGATTGAAGGCAAGAGGAGAAGAGGGCGGTGAGGATGAGATGGTTAGATATCATCACCAACTCAATAGACATGAGTTTGAACAAATTCTGGGAAATAGCAAAGGACAGGGAAGCCTGGAGTGCTTCAGTCCATGGGGGCACAAAGAGTCAGATACAACTGAGTGACTGTACAACAGCAGCAACAGGGCCATTAGCTTCTCATATAATACACAGCTTGACTCAAACTATATGTCATGGACCGAGCATGTTATTTGATCCACGTGTCCTTGGAGATAAAAACTCAGAGATAAAGGTAATGATGTCTTAGCTAAAAATTATGAAACACATTAGTAATTCAAAATCAGAGAGGCAATATACTTCTTGTGGGGGGTGGGGGATGGCTTATATGTTTATTGGTTGTTGTTTATTCACTACGAAGAGTTGACTCATTGGAAAAGACTCTGATGCTGGGAGGGATTGGGGGCAGGAGGAGAAGGGGACAACAGAGGATGAGATGGCTGGATGGCATCACTGACTCGATGGACATGAGTCTGAGTGAACTCCGGGAGTTGGTGATGGACAGGAAGGCCTGGCGTGCTGCGATTCAGGGGGTCGCAAACAGTCGGGCACGACTGAGTGACTGAACTGAACTGATTCACTAAGTCATGTCCAACTCTTTTGCGACTCCATGAACTGTAGCCTGCTAGTCTCTGCTGTCCATGGGATTTCCCAGGCAAGAATACTGAAGTTGGTTGCCATTTCCTCCCCCGGGGATCTTCCCAACCCAGGGATCGAATCTGGATTTCCTGCGTCTCCTGAACTGCACGCGGATTCTTTACCGCTGAGCCACTGGGAAGCCCCTTCTGTGTTTATAGATAGTGTTGTTGAACATCATGAAATAATAATTATTTGTTTCTGTAGCACTTGGACAAATTGAAATTCTACCACATCCTTTAAAATCCCAGCATTCAGTAGGAAGGAAATCTTAGGAGCGTAATATATTCTGAACATTATGGCAAAGAAGGGAATGTTATTTAATTGAGTTCTCAATTCAGAATATATTCAAAAAATTAAGAATCAATCGTATAGGTTACCATTCTGAGCAGGTGAAATCTAAATAGAATGATCATATATAGTTTGAAAGAAAGGAATATATTACTTCCTCTTGATTTACAGCTTGTCATCTTCATTTAATTACTGCAAATATGCTTAATTCCATGAGGTGGAAAAACCGTTGAGAGATTGGGTTATTAAAAATGCTATAAAATATAACCCCTTACATTCTTATGGAATAATAATAAAGATAAGAGACAACCTTGGGAGGTGAATATTTTCGCAATTCCTGGCAAGCATGGCAACAAAGGATTCAGAAGTGGTTTGGAAGGATGACACTTTCATAGAGATTAGAGTAATCAAGATGATAACTATATAAATAATGTGACTCACTGTTGATAATCTGATAGGGTGGAAGCAAGATCCTCAGTTAGACCTGATGGGGTGCAGAGACTCTGGGTAGGTAGGGGTCCAAGGCATCCTGCCCTTGGAGCCACAAGATCTGGATTCCAGCCCAACTGTTCCCCTCACTCCACAAGTGGCTAAAGACTGTCACCTGGGCCCAGAGACCCCAAGTCCCTTCCTGGGCATGTATTTATTCAAGTTAATTGAGTACATCCTTGGTTGTTCATTCCTTGTATTACTTCATCATATACCCTTTGGTCCAAAGTTTTTGAAATACAAACAAGCCAGTCTCCGCTCCAGAGGTTGGTCAGAATTGAAGCCTGAAATTGTCTGATGCTTCACGCACCCTTTTCTTTCCTTTCCAGGTTCACACCCACCTACCCCACTAGCTTTGGTGTTACAGAGCCCCTGGGAAGTTGGCAGGGGACGGTATGAACAAAAGTGAGGGAAAACACCCAAGTAGCATACAGGGTACAGAGTAATATCCTCCAGAAAGCTGTCATTATCTTCCCTTCCAGACTGGACCTTTACCTCTTCTTCAGTTAATTTCTTTCTCTTATATTTCTTTCTGGGCTTCTCTAGTGGCTCAATCAGTAAAGAATCCATCTGCAAAGCGGGAGACCTGGGTTCATTCCCTGGGTTGGGAAGATTCCCCTGGAGGAGGGCATGGCAACCCACTTCAGTATTATATTTCTTTCTATCACAGATAGATAGAAAGATATATGTCTTTCTATCACATAGACATTTGAGAAGCATGTTATAGCTTCTGCAAAGAGATCACCAGCTCAGAGGCAGACCTGGGAAATGAAGGGATGGGCAAACACCTAAAATATCAACTGCTCCTTATCTATTCCCTAAGCAGGAGGAAAAAAATGCAAATTTCTCATTAAATACATCATTCTCAGCTGTATTCTCAGGGTCTCCTGGAATCAAGCACAGAGTTTAGAGCCTGGCAGAGATTTTTAATGAAAACATAATTGGGTTCTGAAATTGCCAAGGCACCCTAGGCGCCCCACATGCAAATATGAGGGTCAGATGAAAGCTGGTAGATGTGAAGAAACGGAGAGAGGCAGAAAGCTCCCGTGAGAAAGTCAAAATAAGCAGACTTTTCCCTGGGACACAGTGGAGCGTGGGATCCCCTGGTAATACCTTATGAAGACATCTTATAGGATTTCCCTAGAAGTAATTGGCACTGACCAAATAATAAGTCACTTCAACAGCAACTGATGACATCAAATCTTAATATACTAGGTTTTGATTGTAAAGCTATAGGCACAGATAGGTGTTATATTCTTTTTTAAAACGTCTGTTTCAAGCCCAGGTGGCACCAGTGGTAAGGAGCCTGCCGGCCAATGTAGAAGACATAAGAGATGTGGGTTTGATCCCTGGGTCCAGAAGATCCCTGGAGAAGGAAATGGTAACCCACTCCAGTATTCTTGCCTGGAGAATCCCACAGACAGAGGAGCCTGGAGGGGTACAGTCAATAAGGTTGACACAGCATTGGACAGGACTAAAACGATTTAGCATGCAACATTTAAGCACTTATTAACAACAGCACAAAAGTCTCTGCCCTTGGCATTTATGTAATGGGCAGAAAAGGCTGAAATTGAGCACTGTAAATACTACAAGGTCAGATAGGTAATTACTCCCAGCAGTGACAAAGCCCGTGGGGGTAAAGCAGGGCAGAGCTTCCTGGAGTGTACTGGGGATTCCAGGGGATCCTCAAGAACCTTTCAGGGATTGCAGAAGTACCCGTTTTTACAATAATCCCACGATACCATCCACCTTTCCTTACTCGTTCTTACACAATCAGAGAATGAGAGTCACACAGAGAACAGGTTTGTGATTACCAAGGAGAAGGGGGTGGGAGAGGGATGGACCGGGAGTTTGAGATTCGCTGGTGCAAACTACTGTATATAGGATGGATGAACAACATGGTCCCACTGTATAGCACATGGAGAACCATAGCTCAGTTCAGTCGCTCAGTCCTGTCTGACTCTTTGTGACCTCATGGACTGCAGCACACCAGGCTTCCCTGCCCATTACCAACTCCCAGAGCTTGCTCAAACTCATGTCATTCGAGTTGGTGATGCCATCCAGCCATTTCATCCTCTGTCATCCCCTTCTCCTCCTGCCTTCAATCTTTCTCAGCATCAGGATCATTTCTAGTGAGCCAGTTCTTCCCATCAGGTGGCCAAAGCATTGGAGCTTCACCTTCAGCATCAGTCCTTCCAATGAATATTCAGGACTGATTTCCTTTAGGATGGACTGGTTGGATCTCCTTGCAATCCAAGGGACTCTCAAGAGTCTTCTCTAAATCCACAATTCCAAAACATCAATTCTTCAGCGCTCAGCCTTCTTTATGGTCCAACTGGAAAAACTACTGACTACTGGAAAAACCGTAGCTTTGACTAGATGGACCTTTGTTGGCAAAGCAGTGTCTCTGCTTTTTCATATGCTGTCTAGGTTGGTCAGTGTCCTGAGGTAAACCATAATGGAAAAGAACATGGAGAGGAATGTACATATATATGTATGTGTGTAACTGAGTCATCTGGCTGTGCAGCAGAAATTGATGCAACGTTGTAAATAAATTATACTTGAATAAAGTAAGTTAAACAAACAAACTAAAACAGACTGAGAATCACGCACAAAGAGCATTCAGTGAAGCTTCCTGGAGGCTGCGTGGCACGTGGTAGCATCTTTGCTCTGATGGCTCATGAAAAGTGGGTGATGCAACCTTCTCTTTTAAATACTTTCCAGTTTTGGTGTCCTAAATAGTATTATACATCACTCATATGGTGAATAAAAGCTCTTTGAGTTGGATCTTAGTTCCCTGACTAGGGATCGAACCTGAGTCCCCTGCAGTGGAGGCACAGTCTTAATAGGACCTCCAGGGAAACCTCCAAACTACTCTAGTTTTGAGGGAATGACGCAAGGGCCAGGAAGTCATTCTTTACTTGATTGGGAATCTGAATAAATGTGTGAGCAAACCATGCAAATATTTAGGGAAAAGTCTGTGATTTGCATAAAATTAAAAATTAGTTCTTTAAGCTAATGTAATTCCATTAATACATTGAAATGCTTTCAAAATTTAGCTTTCAATTTTGTTTTCTTCTAAAGCGATTTGTATTAGTTTTCTATTTCTTCTCACAATGACTGATAGAAGTATGAATCTATTATCTTTGACTTAATTTGTAAAGAAATACATATAATGATTTTCCTCATCTTTGTGTTACATTAGTTTTTTTAATGGTAAATAAGACAAAAGTTTATAAGGAAGTAGTTGGGGACTAGAGCAAGCTATAAAAATACCGTTCTATGACTAAAACAACATGTAAAATCCCATGCACAATCAAAGTCTTGAGCTGTACATTTTAAAGGGAAGTTATATATTTGAAGTTTTTATTTTGTAATAAATGATATTTTGTTCATTTCCCTCCATTGTATACAGATATAAATACACTGACTTACTATATTAGGGTAAGACCTTTATCCATTTTTCGTTTATTCATATACCAAGTCAAACTTGAGAAAGCAGACTAGTTAGATCAGTAGCATTGGTTGAATCTAAATCAGTTTAAAAACTAAATGACTGCTTCTCTATTCTTGGGACCTTCCAAGTTTTCATTTTCATGTAAAGCATTATACACTGAAAGCAGCTGACCAGAGAAAACAGATATTCTGAAGGAAGAGACTCAGAAATCAAATTTAAGAACACATTTGCTGGGACTCCCCCAGCGGTCCCGTGGTTTAGACTTCACCTTCCAAAGCAGGGAGTGCAGATTCACTCTCTGGTCAGGGAACTAGGATCCCATTTGTCTTGCAGCCAAAAAAACAAACAAACAAAAAATAAAACAGAAGTGATATTGTAACAAATTCAAGAAAGACTTTAAAAATGGTCCACTGTGGGGAAAAAAACCACATCTGCTAGTAGAACAAGCCCTAAGCTTTGCTGTGTAAGAAGCTGCTTGAGTTTCTGCCCTCAGTTATGTTAGGGATGGTAGATGGACTGAAATGCTGTTTTTAGATTAATGCCCCAGTGAAACGCCTACGTACCTTTTCAAGTTACTAGTGAAGGGCAGGAGAAGACAACCAGTTCATCACTACTCATCGTCACGCAGTGCTCAGTTGTATGCAACTCTTCGTGACCCCGTGAACACCCGCCATGCTCCTCTGTTCATGGGATTCTCCAGGCAAGAATACTTCACTACTGTACTCTGCACAGTTCTGTAAAGCACAGCCACTCAGAGGATGCCTGCATGTGACAATGTGCGCCAGACGCAGGAACTAACTTAGTTAGGTAACTGGACGTGCGAACACATGTTTTGTGTCTTTGAAAGTTTGCACGTTAAAGGTTCCTATATATGGGACTTACTGTATATAATAATTTCCACTATTTCCTTTCTTCTTACTCACTCACCATTTTCCTTTTAAAAGATTCCCCCCTTCTTTTTATTTGTTGTTGCTCTAAAAATTTACTCTCATTTAAAATAATACTTAACCTTCACATTATTCTCAGCCTTCCACAAAGATTGCATAACAAGAGGGTAGACATGAGTCAAATTCTCTGACAGTTGTAGTTACGTGTGTGAGTCTTGTTGGCTTTATTTTTCATGGTCTATGTAAAGATAAGATTTTTATATCGTTTTGAAAGAGCCAGTTAAGCCAAAAATAAAGAATGTTTCTAAACTTCCTGATAAATGGAAATCTTAACAGAACTGGCTTTGTTGTGTATCCAGTCCTAAACTTGTCAGTCTCAATTTGAGTGTTTATTATTCCTGATTAGCCTGAATTAACAACCTAACAAAGCATTCATTGAGCGTCTGTGTGAGACATCGCCTGGATCTCTTAGCTGTTTATTTTAGTACATTTCTTGTTAATAATTCTTTTCTTCTGATGGTAAAATAATCCCTAGGAATTAAATTGATATTGTCACCACTTAGAGACCTTGTCTCATTCTTGTGGCTTCAACTTCTACCCCTGATGACTCAGATAGCTGCATCTCTGTTCTAAAATTTCATTTATATATAACCAAACTTTGATCTGAGCTTCCCTGGTGCCTCAATGGTAAAGAATCTGCCAGTAATGCAGGAGATGTGGGTCCTATCCCCCGGTCAGGAAGATACTCTGGAGAAGGGAATGGCAACCTACTCCAGGATTCTTGCCTGGAGAATCCCAGGGACAGAGGAGCTTGGTGGCCTACAGTCCACGGGATCTCAAGAGTCGGACACAAGTGAGCAACTAAACCACCCACCACCACCAAACTTTGATCTTGGAAATTAAGATCTCAAAAGATAATTTAGTCTGTTAGAGACAGTTTGAGAATCAAGCCCAGAGTGCCTTTCTAACTATGTCAACTCCCACCATCTCCAACAACTCTGTAATTTAAAAAATGAAGCCTGTCTTTCCCCAAAGTATCAACTCCCCAACACAGGTCTCCTCCTCCTTCATATGGCATGTGAGGGGAGCTTTTGCTTTTTCACCTCGCTTAGTGAATATTTATTGCTTTCTGGGACAGATGTTCCACTGAAACAGACCATAATTAGCATCAGCTAATAAATCACCTTAAACCTTGTAGAAACAGAAGGTGTGTGCCTGATCTTAAGAGTGCTGTCCTGTCTGCTCGGTTTTCTAGAAAAGACTTACTTTGCACCATGGGCATCTTCCCTCCACACACTGCAGTGTTAGCGAGATCGTTCGAGCGGCCAGCTAAAGAGCGTCCAGGCATTTGGGCTGGCCTTCCCTTCCTGTCTACTAGTCCCAAAGTACCAATGAGCTTTAAAAAATGTCTCTTAAATGCACGATTTTCCCTTCCTTCCTACCATGGCCATTACCCCAATTGAAATTTCCTCCATTTCTTCTGGTTTCCTTTTTCTCCACTCCACGAAATCCATGGTCTCTAGTGTCTCCAAGTATCTGAATGCAGCAGCTTTCACATAAATGTTCAGACTCCTTGTTTTTACTTTGTCACTCTCCTTCCAGAAAACCTATTGCTGTGTGTGTGCGCTTGCTAAGTCTCCTCAGTTGTGTCTCTTTGCTATCCCATGAACTGTAGCCTGCCAGGCTCCTCTGTCCATGGGATTCTCCAGGCAAGAATACTGGAGTGGGTTGCCATGCCCTCCTCCAGGGCATCTTCCCAACCCAGGGATCGAACCTGCATCTCTTATGTCTCCTGAATTATCAGACAGGTTCTTTACCACTTGCTGTGTAAGACTACAGATTTCTCTGCTGAAATTCCTCAGAGTCTATACAGAGTATTAAGGCAGCAGAGATTGGGGTATGGTTAATTTCCCCAGGGCAATCAGACATCCGGGCAGGCTGCATGGAGGAGGTGACATTTAAACCACAAGTTTGAGAGTGGGTTTCAAGGTTGACAAAGAATGGAATTTCAGGTTAAGAGAGAACCTTCTCTTCCTTATCTCTTGTCTCTGACCCTAGTTTTGTTTGGTTCAGTTTTTATTTCCAGGCCATTTTAAGGATCTTTGCCTTGTGTGTCCTGTTTGTAAGAGGGAAGCTTAGAGGGTGTTGCGGGCTTCCCTGGTGGCTCAGACGGTAAAGCGTCTGTCCGCAATACTGGAGACCCAGGTTCGGTCCCTGCATCGGGAAGATCCTCTGGAGGAGGAAATAGCAACCCACTCCACTATTCTTGTCTGGAAAACCCCCATGGACAGAGGAGCCTGGCAGGCTACAGTCCATGGGGTCTCAAAGTGTTGGACACGACTGATCAACTTTACTTTTACTAGAGGGGGTTGAAAGAAAACACTGATATATGGATGGGACAGAACTAGAATCTGGTTTCCAGGACAGATTCCAGTCAGGGTTTTATTCTCAGGCCACGTGGCTCATTAATTAGATAATTAGATAATAATACTAATAACTGACATTTGTGTAGCAGTTTACATTTTTTCAAGCACTTTCACATCCATTATCTCATTAGGTGCTCAAATTTGCAGAGATTAAAATTTTAGAGCACAAATAATGAAGTGTGATAAGAACAGGCACTCTGAAGCCACACTGCCTTGCTTGCACCAGGCATGCCATGACTGCTGTGTGTTCTCAGGCAGTGGGACCCTCAGCAATGTCAGTATACATGGGGATTTCTGCACTTTTATTGAGATCTTGTTAGGATTCTAGGGATTAATAGGCATAAGCTGCTCAGGACAGTCCCTGGAATTTAGTAAACACTCAGGGAAGGGGAGGTAATTTGCTGTCCTTGGCTTCATCATCTATGATGTCATACAGGAAGAAATGGACTAGAGCCCACCAGATCTTCTGTGTTCTGGCCCTGGATTTTTTTTTTTTTTTTTTTCAATATACTCCCACTCCAGCTGGCATGATTGCAATCCAAATAATTACTTGGGAATACTACTTTGTAAACCTCTGGCCTTTTCTCTGTTATCACAAAGTACATAGATTAATTAAGGTTTACTGTTTTCTGAAACTGATGTTTAGCTAAAGCAAATAAGAATTAACAATTCTAAATGAAGTCTTTTTAAATTCACTTAAAGGGGACTTCCCTGGTGGTCCAGGGGTTAGGAATCCAGCTTGCAATGCAGAGACCACAAGTTCAATCCCTGATCAGGGAACTAAGAGCCCATTTTCCTTGGAGCAGCGTAAGCCCACACACCACAACTACTGAGCCCTTGAGCCACAACTGGAGAGTCCATGTGCCACAACAATAGATCTTGTGTGATGTGATTAAGACCTGACACAGCCAAATAAATAACTTTTTTCTTAAATCCATATAAAGAAAATGAGTGCACATGAGCAGGAAAACTAAAATATCTGTGGTGTTGGAGAAGACCTTGAGAGTCCCTTGCACTACAAGGAGATCCAACCAGTCCATTCTGAAGGAGATCAGCCCTGGGATTTCTTTGGAAGGAATGATGCTAAAGCTGAAATTCCAGTACTTTGGCCACCTCATGCGAAGAGTTGACTCATTGGAAAAGACTCTGATGCTGGAGGGATTGGGGGCAGGAGGAGAAGGGGACGACAGAGGATAAGATGGCTGGATGGCATCACTGACTAGATGGACGTGAGTTTGAGTGAACTCCAGGAGTTGGTGATGGACAGGGAGGCCTGGCGTGCTGCGATTCATGGGGTCGCAAAGAGTCGGACACGACTGAGCGATTGAACTGAACTGAACTGAATTTAAGGAGAAACTGACTATATATTTTAGTACGTGTTAGTATGACCTATAAATGATTCTGAATTTTTAATGCAAGAAACGAATACTTCTGCCTTTCTATCTGCTGGTGGAATTTTAAGACCCAGTCTCTTCCTCCCTCCTGAACATCCCAAGAAATCCTCTTACATTGTCCCCATCTCCCAGTGGATTCACATCATATCCTCAAGGATGCACCCTCATTTTACCTCTAACCCAAGGAAGACTTCCCTGGTGGCTCAGACGGTAAAGCATCTGCCCACAATGTGGGAGACCCAGGTTTGATTCCTGGGTCAGGAAGATCCCCTGGAGGAGGAAATGGCAATCCACTCCCGCACTGCTGCCTGGAAAATCCCATGGACGGAGGAGCCTGATAGGCCATGGGGTCGCAAAGAGTCAGACAGGACTGAGCGACTTCACCTTTACTTTCACTTTCAAGCAAGACTTCATGGGAAGTCATAAGGTTGTGAGGGGAAAAAATCATCATTTAAAGCCCCAAACTATAAATGTTTCTGAAATCTGTGAAAAATTTGAATTTTCTACCCCAGTGCACAATAATGTTAATAAAGGTAATTGAGTCAGTTATACATAAATTTTATTATAAAGAAATTAAGAATTGTCTTCTAATTTTCACCTGTTTCATATTCTTGTATATCTGTGCTCTCTAAAATTGGAGTGAATAAACGCCATTCACTTGAAACCTAGTAATCAATGAGAAAACGATTCTAAATGCATGCAATGTTTTGGCTATTGCCCTGTTTTGCCCTTGCCAGGTGCTATGTCAGGGTTGTAATATTATGATATATTGCTCATTCTTGCAATTACATTTGTCAGACTACATCTAGGCTCCATGCTTGAGATATGTGAACAAAGTAATGAGACAGAGAATCTTTGTTTGTTTTCATGGAGTATTGATCAGATGCACCACTGATTCTATAAAAGAGCAGATTTGATTATTTCATAATGTATATTTCAGGAGCACATAAATCATATTTTTAATTGAAATTGCTTCGAAAAGGGGCTTTCAGTGGCCGCCTTTCTATCCTGCCTGGAGAACATTTGTAGGTTTCTAGAGATAATCTTATGAATCTCTTCAGAATTGACAAGTTTGTTTGACTTGCTAATTACATATGCAAGTAAGTTCATCAGAGCAAAATCATGCCATCTCTTTAAAAGACAAATAACCAGGACATACAGTGTTTTGGCCTTATAGACTGTTAAATTAGTTATTTGAAATTAAAGAATTTTTAAAATTGTATTGACATTTCCAAAATTATGTGCACTCTTGTATATCTGATTTGGCTTTCATTGCCATGGAGATGTATTGTTGGGCGGGGGGCGGGAGCAGGGGTGGTGCGTGGCCAGTTCAAAGCATTGTGTCAGGGTGGACGGTCCTGAAGGAAATAGCCAAAGAAGTCTCAGTGGGAAGCCGCCCATTGTTAGGTACAGTGCTGACCACTCACCATAAAGGGCCTCTGTTTTTCTGCCATAGCTCACTCCCCTCCATTGAGCAGTGACCTTCAGAAGGGTAGGGACCAAGGGGAAAGCCCTTGGCTATAATTCATTGCTGTCTTCTTGCACCCACCGCATCCTTCTAATTTTGTAGTCAGTTCCCACCTCTGCCCCATCACCAATCCCTCTTCCCTTCCAAAGGCTCTACCATGTCTCAGCCTGCCCATTACCTGGGCATCAGAGACCAGCCCTTGACTCCGTCTTCATGCCTGACAGTTTCCACAGCAGCAGTGGGGAAAATATGTTCTTGGCATCCAGAATGAAACTCTGAATGTGTTCCCCATAGGTGCATCGTAGCCCTGGTGATTAGCCCTGTAATACCATCAGTATGGACTAAATGACTTTTTGCAAGCTATTGCAAACTTCGCCATCTGGTATAGACAAATTTCTTGGGACTCTATTTTTGAAATTACAAGGAAAGGGATTGCAATTATACTTTTGCTATGCCCTTCATGATGAAATTGGGACTGGATGAAAATGGTTTTATTTCCTTGCTTGACTTTTTTTCCAGAAACTGTATAGATTCCAAAATACCAAGTCTTACCTGTACTAACTAATCATCTTAGTATTCAATTTCTGATGATGAAAAAGTATTTTGCATTGTTTAGAAGTTCCATCAGGGAATTAGAGGGAAGGGGGAGGTCTTAAATGCAGAGGTTATGTGAACCAATCCTTATTAAGAGAGTAAATTGTTTTCCTGGAAAAAAAAAAAATTGGCCTATATCATGTCAAATCTGCAGTCTCATTTGAAATAAAAAGCCATGTTCTATTTTAAAAAGAAAGAAGGAACTTGAAATTTGCTGATGCTCCTTAGAAATGATAGTATAGTCTAAAACAGCCAAAGAGGAAGATGAAGGATGGGATTATGAATCGAACCCAGGTCTCCAGCATTGCAAGCAGATTCTTTACCATCTGAGCCACCAGGGAAACCCATGTATATAATTACCCTCCTTCAAAAAAGGAGTGACTTTGTCCTATGGTTGAGATAACATGAGAGAACTTGAGTTGCCAAGTCCCTCACCCTCACCCAACTCATTCTACTTACCCCAGTCCCCTCTCAAACACACGTACTAGAAAATAGTAATACACTTACACTCTTCTGTGCTTCTTTTCATCCCCAAAGTGAGTATGAAATTTGATTAAAGAAAATTCGCTTACAAAGGAAATGGGCAAACTGTTGCAAAGATCTCATCTAAAAAGAAAGAAAATAAACCACATTTTCTTGTACGACGTATAATTAAATAATGAGGCCAGGAATTCCTTTCTCCATCTCTTGCAGGGTCAGCCAGCTTAGCAGCACCCGTTTAAACACTGTATCTTCCTTTGTTCTTCTGTTGTGCATTGCTGTGATGGCAAAGATAACTAGCCCTCAGAGATCATGTGAGATCAAGTTAAATTCCACATTGTGTGAGAGCTATTAATATTTTACACACTGTCTACCCTTCAAGCTTTGAGTATTACATCACTATTTATACAACAGAACTTGTTACTGATTGGAAGGTTTTGAGTGTTCAAGCATCCTATTAATACAGTAGGAGATATATTAATGCAATTAACATGTACCAAAAGGAAGACTTTTAAATTATTTCAAATGTTTCCAACATTGTCTGATCCAAAAATAAGTACTTGATTAACTAATTTGTCTTGTAAGAAATGTCTCTATGTAGGTCAGAATGAGATCATTTGGAAAAAAAAAATCTACTCTTTGGAGAACTTTTACACCACAAAAAAAAAGAAAAAAATCTCATTTAAGAGCTGGAGTAGAATTATATAGTCATTTTAGTTCTCAGAATTCAAAGCATAGATGGCTGGACTCATGCCTGTGTGATAATTCTAGGCTACTCTCAATAAATAATACATGTCATTTCTGCTTCACTGAGGCTGTCACTTACTGCTCTAAATGACTTTCAATGCAGGGCCCAGCCTGCTGTCCCAGAGTGCACTTCAGCTCAATTCCAAACCTGAAGGGTCCTTCCAGTATCCAGCCAGCTACCATAGCAACCAGACCCTGGCTCTGGGTGAGACAGCCCCGTCGCAGCTCCCTGCCCGCAGCACACAAGCCCGAGGTGCGGGCCAGAGTTTCAGCCAGGTACGTGCTGGGGATGGGATGCTCTGCTCTGCTGGTCCTTGGGCTCCAAGGGGTCAAGTGGGAAGCAGGGCTGTCAAATGGCTATGGTGTCCCCTCCTGCCTTTTTTACAAGTTCCCTGCAACTTTGGAGAGACGCTTTCGGTGCTATGAGTGAAGGAAATGAATAACACAATACAACTATAGAATAACTCGAATTACAAGCATCTTTTTTGCAGGATATGTCTGTCAATTGCTCATGCTCTTTCTGCTTTATATATACTTACCTAGGTGAATATGCAAATGTGTTCTATTTCTGTGTTGATTATAAATATGACATGCGTGATGAGTTTGTGAGGGTACCTGAAACACATTCTCTTTCCTTAAAAAAAAAAAGCGTGAAATTATTCTTTGGGGTTAATCATATAAAGGAACATAGTATAAATGCATCATCTCATATGCATATACAGAACTGTTCTGAAAATAATTGTGGTTGAGTTGGAATAGTTACACTTTGTCAAGTTTGATTTTGAAATGTGCCCTCAGTTGTTTCCTTAAGATGTGTACTTGCTCTTGTGGTTTTAATGCACACACTTAGCTGCAGTTAAAATCAACTCTTGGTAAAAAGAAGTGGCTACCAACCCCAATTAAAAAATATTGTTGTAAATGTTGTGATATATACATGTGTGTGTATTTATGTATGTGTGTGTGCTACCTAATACTTTAGTTTTGATAATTTGGGGGTGCAGGCTATATTCATTCAACCCACCAGAATTAATATACTAGAGAGCTATCTTGTTTTAAGCTACTTTATACTTATTTTTTAGTATAAAAGGATATGAGACCCTCTTAATCTCTGTGCATCATTCCTGGAATGAAGAACCCACAACTCCAAAAGCACCCCTTAACTGACAAGTTTAATTTCATCCTTTCTGCATTTATTGGGCAGTTCCTCTTCCAGAAACCCTAGCCCAGGTACACTACCTACCCCAAGCTCCTGCAACAACCAACCCATCTCTGTCACCAATTCATTGTTATTATACATCCGTGTGTTTTCCCAAAAACACTGAAAACCACTTGAGGGCAAGGCTATTTTCCTTTTTTAACACCATCCACATGGCCCCCAGGAAATGTCTGCTGGAAGAGAGGAGGCAAGGCGAGTTAGAATGGCATCGTGCAGTCATCCTGAGATGCTTTTTTGAGGTGATATGAACATAAATGAAGCATAAGCTGAAAAGTCTCAGTGCATTTCAATTATTAAAGTTGAATGATTATCCCAGCTATCTATTATCTATGATTGTCTTTTTCAGGCAAAACCTTTGCCCATCAGTGGCAGTGTAACTTTTACCTTCTTGTGATGTCAAGGTTATGCGGATCAAGTGGAATGGTAAATAAAGCATTCCACTGAGGGGGGCCCGTTGCCCCATGGGGGTCCAGGGTGTGACCCCAGTTCAAAGGGTGCCCCCTTTGGATGGAGATCTGGTGGTGTGTGATGCTCAAGAAGGAAACGGCCTTGAATTCATTGCATCCAGGTCCACACACACAGACTAACCCTGGACCTGTGCTACTTCCCAGCTCCTGGATCACTGCTCTTGAAAACACTGGTCTCTTCTATTTCCCTTACAGAAATCTGATAAGACACAAAAGGGAATGTCTAAAAAATATTTTTTAATTAATTAGAAAAAAGTATTTTATATACTTTCATTTATCATATATGCAAAATAGTTCTTATTTGCGTATGTAAAACATTATATAATGTTTGAAGTATTGAGTGATGTTATTAGCATAGAAAATGTTATTAGATCTTTTTAGTCCCATTTTATTTTATTAAAATAAGAATTGGAAGCTATAGGATTTTTTTCTCTAGGTACAGATTTTTTTTTTTCTAAAAAGCATCCCATTCTTGAAAGGAACTCTCTTTTAATCTTCCCATCTATACTGAACTCTCTCTGACCATGATACACTGATAGTGGTGGGATATATGTAATTTTGAATTCTTTGGGAGTAGATAAATGATTACAGACCTTTTTTAACCCTTCTGTCTATCCACACTTCTAGGTCTAATGGGCCAGAAATATTCATAAATAAGGGATAATTTATATTCAGATTAACTTAAGAAAGTTCTGAATTTAGCTTTTGCCAGTTTCCTATAACTTATAAGACATGTAGCTAGTACAGCAATAAAGTTCTACCCTTCTTTTATTTTTATCTTAAACTCATTTAATACTCATGCTTGGCTTCCTCTCATAAATATTTAAGACCCCTGTAATTTGAGTTAAAAACATTAAGTCAAATGAAAAAAGATCACATTTCCCATAGCTGAGCATCATGGAAAATGGAACAATCAGTATCAAGAGAAAAATCAGTTCATTATCAGCTTAACTTGTGAGCATCTTGTGCACTCAGTTCATATATAGCTCTGTGAGGACTGTTAAATCAAAGCTTTCTTACTTATAAAATCAATAGTTACCATTTACTGAGACCCGGAAGTAATCTGTTTTACATACTGCCTCTTATTTAATCCCCACCACATTTACATTTTAAATTTAAATTATCATTTACATCTTAAATATGCAGAAACTCAAACTCAATGCATTTAGAGGAGTTATCAGGCACCATTTTAAGGTAGCAGCAGTAAGAATGGGAACAGAATCTTGACTAAATTGAAGCCTAATCATTTTGAGGGAGTGTTTCATAGGTTTCCTTTTATATATTGACTGTTTCAATTAAATGTATCTACAGCTTGATCCTAGTAAGAGCTCTACACATGTAGACCAGCAATATGCTGATTTATCTTCTTCCACGTTGGAGTTCTACTTGTTGGAGTTCAATACATGGGAGTAAAACAGTAGCAGCTCAAAGGACAGATTGGGCCTCACATTAAAAGTCTGCTTTAAAGTTTAATCAGAAACTGTAACTTGGTTGTGAAGATATCAAAGCTGTGCATTTGAAGGCATCTATCAATGTGCGTATTCAAGGTGATAACTTCAGTTAGAGTCATAGGTTACTGGTTTGCACTCATTTATCTGACAGGTGGGTGGTTGCAGTCTGAATATTCAAACAAGGGGGTTGTGCTAATCCACTTGGTTAACAGGATGGAGGCTACTGGTGGATTGCTGAATCCTATTTATTTTAGCAGAGCATCAGATCTGGGTACCATGATTCACTCTCAGCTTCAGCATACTGCGGTATGAAAGGCATGTTTTAGCGTGATTTCAAAATCACGTCAGAGAAATGCTGAACAAGTACACCAGCACTTTTACCCAGCATTTAGTGTGCTACCTTGAAATAAGGAGGTCATGTGTCATCCCCGTAACATCTCCTTTGCTCAGCTTGTCCTGAGAATCCCTGTCTTCCAGTGGTTTCCCGGAGCCCTGTGACACATTCTTTTCAATATTCTAAATAGTGTTCAAGCTCACTTCTGCCAAGCTATATTGAGTTTTAGAATATCCTGTCATCATCAAGTGCCAAAAGGGCTACGAAAGTTCAAATAATGGCTCACAGATGCCAGACCAGGTTAATAAGGTCAATAACCAAGTAACACAAAAACATTTCATTTTAGGGAACCTAAAAAAAAAAAAAAAGTGTAATTCTAAAGTAAAGCAAATGGTTTTCTATCTGGCTCATAAACCATGTCAGACTATAATTTCAAAAAAGTATCACAAATATTCAAAAATTCTGCTGTCAACTTTTAACCAATACTAATTTATTCAGCATGATAGATGGTTGTAGGGTTATCATCACCAGGCTTCACATCAGGCCCTGGTGCATGGTCTGCCTTGCCCTACGGTGTCAAGCTGAGTCACAAAATTACCATAGAATTCTAGTTCTCTGGCGTGACCCTAACTGAAGTCTTTGAAGGTCATTCTCCTCAAACTCTGAGATGAATTCATAGGACTCAGCTGGAGGAGAGAATATAAGACCCTTCCCATCAGATCCCAAGGCCTTTCTGGAAAGTCACTTGAGATGATTCAGTTATGCTTTGCCCACTGCTACATTCTGCTTAGCTATCCTGCCAGCTCCCCTCCCCATCCAGGTGTGTAGACTCTCCCTCCATCACTCCCTTCTTCCTCCAAGTCAACCTTAGCCTTCGTAGCTCCTGGTTGCTGCTAAGTCGCTTCAGCTGTGTCCGACTCTTCACGACCCCATGGACTGCAGCCTACCAGGCTCCTCCATCCATGGGATTTTCCAGGCAAGAGTACTGGAGTGGGGTGCCATTGCCTTCTCCAGCTTCTGGTAGGTGCCCCCAGTCAAAATAGAGCTGTTTTTTCAGTTGCATTTATATATATACAATTTATTCCCTAACACACAGGTCCCTCCCTCCCCCAAGTTCCTCACTGGCTGAGTACTATGGGATGTACAGTCTTCCCCAAGGTCACCTAAGTTTCATTATTTCCTCATAGGGTATCCTTCTTTCTCCCTTTCCAACCTACATCCGCATTTTTCAACAGAGACTTTCTTGCTGGTTTATCACTTCCTCCAACATCCTGTTTGCCTAGGGACACTCCCGGTGCGTGAACTGTGTCTCTCCTGCAAGTCGTTAGGCAAGTTTAGAGCCAGGGCACAGGCACTGGGAGGAGTCCTGTCTCTTTAGGACGCAGTGTGGTCTCCCCCCTCAACCCTAACTTTATCTAAAGAGTCCAGGCCTCAACTTTGTCACGTCCGCAAGTTTAGCTGTTAGTACTTTTCCACTTGGCCTTAGCTACTGTGTCTCGAAAATGGGCCACTTCAAGTTTTCTATTTCTTACAGTAGTCTCATCAAGTATTTCATTCCTCAGAGTGACAAAAGAAGCAAGAAACAGAGCGTATACACCTGTACACAGAACACTGGTAAAGAAGTACAGGAACCGGAAGATTTTAAAACTACTTTCATCTTGTCCAGCAGAACTGAAGTGAGCCTGTGCACCTTATAATCGTAGAAAATGCCTGCTTCCTGCAGGAGATTAAGAATTGCATGATTGTTACGTAAAAATCATATTCGAAAATGGTAGATACACTAGAAAAAGAAGTAAGCTTTTTGAGAAGTAAATGACCATTTCTTTTTGATCTGGCCTGTCTATTTAATGTGGCACTGACTTTTAAGTCTTAAAAGTTCTCATGTGCACTATATCATAATAATAAATACACTATCTGCTCACTTCTGCCAGAAGTCAATGAGTTTTGAACATTGCTTATTGGTGCACCTTCATGCTAGGTGGATGTGAAGGTCAAGGGGATGGAGAACTCTGGATGGCGGTGGGATGGACACAGGGACATGTGTGGTCCCAAGGAGGACCCAACCCTCCGGTGAACACTTGCATCTTGATTGCTGAATGCAAAAAGTCACACAGATGCCTAGTTTGACATCATTCCAGTTTGCTGAAATAGGAAAGAAGTTGTTGCTGGGTGGCACCTGTAAAGAGAAAAGTTACTAAAAAACTTGGAAAACACAAAATTGCTGAGATGTCTTTAGTGTAGAATGTATATATTTATACTGCATTTACAGGACAAATCATGTCATTTTGTATGCTTTGTCTGACATATCTTTGGGAAACTCACACTTTGTAAAAGCATTTTCAGATAATTAGGTGTTGGAAATCCTTTCTCAATGCTCTGCTTTAAATTTTTACCCATTTTCTTTTTCCAGTAGAAATATATTTAATCTGGTTTCAATAGCTGAGGCATTTCTCATTGTGGGCAGTGTGTGTATGTGATTTACTATAACATTTCTTCTTCTGTGCAAATGTTTGTGTTATTAAAGTTATACTAAATGAGCCTCTTGCTGAAATAAAAGTTTTACGTATGTATTTTTGCCAAGGATCATGTTTCATAGAAAGAGTTGCCATCAAAGAGTCCCTCTTAAAGATAAATTTGTATGAGACTCATGTCATTGCTTTAATTTTTTCTTCTCTATTTTCTTTCTTCTTGGTTGTTGTTGTTCATTCACTAAATTGTGTCTGATTCTTTGCGGCCCCATGGACTGCAGCACACCAGGCTTCCCTGTCCTTCACTATCTCCCGGAGCTTGCTCAAACTCATGTCCATTGAGTTGGTGATGCCATCCAACTATATCATCCTTTGTCACCCCATTCTACTTAGTAGGCCATAGTACTGGCCACATGAAATACTTTTGAGAATATTTATTGCTAGTGACCCTAATCATACTTTTATTAAAGTGAGTTTGGAGAGAAGGAAAAACCAGTACCTAGGGTACAAAAGTCTGTACTTCGCTGTTTGTACGAGTGGCTTAGGGGCCCTGGGGCAGTGGGTCCACTTTGCTGCTGTTGTTCAGTCACTAAATCGTGTCCAACTCTCTGTGACTCCTGGGACTGCAGCATGCCGGGCTTCCCTGTCCTTCACTATTTCCTGGAGTTGGTGTAGACTCATGTCCATTGAGCTGGTGATGTTGTCTAACCATCTCATCCTCTGCTGCCCCCTTCTCCTTTTGCCGTCGATCTTTGCCAGCATCATGTCTTTTCCAGTGAGTCAGCTCTTCGCATCAGGTGGCCAAAGTAGTGGAGTTTCAGCTTCGGCATCAGTCCTAGCAATGAATATTCAGGGTTGATTTCCTTTAGCATTGACTGGTTTGATCTCCTTGCAGTCCAAGGGATTCTCAAGAGTCTTCTCCAACACCAGAGTTTGAAAGCATCAGTTCTTCGACACTCAGCCTTTTTCATGGTCCAACTCTCACATCTGTACATGACTACTGGAAAAAACCATAGATTTGACTAGATGGATCTTTGTTGGCAAAGTAATGTCTCTGCTTTTTAATATGCTGTCTAGGTCTGTCCTAGCTTTCCTTCCAAGGAGCAATTGTCTTAATTTCATGGCTGCAATTACTGTCAGCAGTGATTTTGGAGCCCAGGAAAGTAAAATCTGTCACTGTTTCCACTTCTGTTTGCCATGAGGTGATGGGACTGGATGCCGTGATCTTTGTTTTTTTAATGTTGAGTTTTAAGCCAGCTTTTCCTCACTTCATCCCAGTGGTAATGACTTCAGGGATGGTGTGTGGACTCCCCACAGAAGCTGTCTCTTCATTTTATGTTTCATATGAGTTTTCACCTAAAGCAGTGCTCCTCAAAGGAATTGCTAAACAAGGCACTTGATGATTTTATTTGGCCATTTCTGAAATCAGATCTTTTTCACAGAACCAGGATTTTCTATCTCGGGAATTATTTAAAGAGAGGCCTTTCTTCTGAAGACAGTTTCAAAAGAGAAGTTATTGAGATTTGGGGAGCGTGATGGTAGTGTTCAAGCAAATTGATTTTCTCCCAGAGACTCAAAGGCACAAAACTTACTTTGTGGGTGTAGATTCCTTTTAGTGGCATATTACAGGCATATTTCATCTAAGACATTGGCGTTTTAGAGTTGGTGCTTTCTTCTTGTTTCCAAGTTGTGAGAGTAAGTGACTTTGTCCATAGTCCTATATAAGCCTGGAGCTCTGCACCAACTTACCCTAATGAGTTCAGTACCTTCTCAGACATGTTAATCAGGAGCATGTAGCTGATATTACAAAATCATGTTACCAGATCCTCTGGTTTGGCAATGGATTTCTTCAAAGATGTACATAAAGATGTACACCATAAAGTCACGTACGCTGTTTTTTACTTTCACAAGTTATTCAGGCTTCTTTGCTCATCGAAAGAATGTTCCCCTGTCATTGATGTTATTTTTCTCATCATTTATTCCTCTCTGCATTGCACTCCTTCAAACACTAGCCAGACCTCTTCCCACCAAACTCACTGCTACATTCCCACGTTTGGGCTCTTCTGTGGCCCTGGCCTGAGGCCTCGTCCTTATTTCCCTCTCCCTCTCTGCCTCTTGTGACACTGATTTTGTCCTCGAGCACCACTCTGGGCAGTGACCTCCATCCCCAAACCGGGGTCACCTCCAGAGGAGAGAAACCCTGAGATGACTTATTAGGTTCACGAGTGTGAGGGGGATGCCAGGAAGATGAACAGTGATGAATACAGAGTGCTGATCGCTAGTCATTAGGCTCCCGTCTGTGAAGCCACAGAACACAGGTTCCAGCTTCCCATTGCTGACATCTCTGACCCAGCTGCCTAGCATTCTGGGCAGACATTCCTCTTGACCCAGAGTTAGGGGCCTCGCTGACGTTTCCAGGAAACTTGGCAGGTCTAAATGCATCTTCACAAGGACTGCTTGTAAATCACGGGTCTGCTTTATAAAATGTGGTTTTGCTTGGTGACACTGCTTACTCATGATCTGAAGTCAAGATTCCTTGCAGAGTTCAGGTTGTCAAGTCCCTCATGAACTGGCTGTAAGCACTGGGTCTTTGTTTTGTTTTTTTGCACATGGCCAAATCCCCAGAGAATGGGGCTTAAATAAGTTTCCAAGTTTGGAGAACTTTTCCCCCTCATCGCCCTTATACGATCTCTGCTCCTTTTATAGAAAATACAACCTGGAAAGGTCAATAACATCTACGTGGGTGTTAAGGTCTATGCCATATTCTGGCCCAAGAACGCCATGTTTAGGGGATTGGAACTTCTCAATAAAAAATAGTGTAATTGTGAGCCAGATAGTATTCTGAAACAAAAATTTTAGTTTTTTTTTTTTTTTTTTTATCTCCAAAAGAACGTCAAGATAAAATTATTCCATGGAGGAGGACTGCAGAGAGAATTTCAAGAGAAAACTTCATATTTTTACATGGAATATAATAGGCTTTTGTTAATGGATTATTGAATTAATGAGTAAATTACTGCATGGAACTTGACTACTTTTAGTTAATGGGAATAATATATATATTGCCTAAATTCCTACTTCAATATTCTTCCTACTACACTTTGAAAATATATTCTCTCCTTAAACACTTTTGTAAAATAGGCATAAATCCACTACATAATTACACAGTAGGATCCAGCATACCACATGTAGACATACACATTATGTAAAAATCACAACTGTAGTATATCCTAAATCTGACCCACCTGACACTCATATGTAAACTATAAAGTAGATGAAATACTTCATCTTATAAAAGAACTTTGATGAGATACATGTATCATTCATGTCTCATTAAAAAAGAAATAAGACACAATCTTTTTTTTTCCCTTGCAGTACAATCTACATAAAATGTCCATAGAAATTAGAAGTAACGTCTTATTTTTCTCTTGATCATTTTTCCATAATGGGAAGCAAGAAAGGAGCAACAAGCAATTTAACATATACAGGACTCTGCCTATGGGAAATATTTAATCGGAGCATCTACTTAAAAATGTTCCGCTTCCTTGTCAATTTCACATAGATGGGTTCCCCACTTTGGAGGGATGGAAAAGGCAATTAAAATAGCCCTTTGGTTTGAGATTAATTCAGACTGATGGGAGTGGACAATCCCAATTGGAACTGCCCTGGTCAGTTATACATACTGTGTGATCCAGGACAATATTTGGGCTCCATCTTCTTAAAATATTTCCAAAAATTCTTATGTCATCATTTATTAAGGATCTCATCATCAATATAAAAAGTTTTAAGTGCACATCACTTGTACACACACATTTCCAAATATTATAGTAGGATGTAGTGGTCATTAGTGTTTTGTTTATTTATTTTTGATTTACAGTTTTATTTATAGTGCTAACACATGTTTCATGGGGAATTGAGCTTCCATGACAGCAAAGTAGATGAAATTCTCTGTGTGTTGAAATGTGCTTATTTTTAATCCAGTGACCTAGCCCATAATAAACCATCCTATGAATTGTATAGCTGTCTTAAAATGTATCCCTAAGAGTTGCTAAAAAGAAATTACATAATGGAACAAAACATAAACACAAGAGTGGAGACAAACTCCTAAAAGATTACTGTTCTGTCCAACCGATGCTAAAAAACAGATTTTTCTCTTTAACCAAAGAACCATTCTTAGGCACTTATTCTTGTGTAGGCTAATGTAATGGAGTATAATACCCCCAGATTATTTATTAAAAACTGCAGAGGGCCTTATATAACCGTGCAATCCAGGAAAGTAGCCACTAGACATATCTGACTATTTAAATTTAAATTAATTCAAAGTAAATATATGTTAAAATCCAGTGCATGTGTCTAGGGCCCATGCATCTATTGGCTACCATATTGGACAGTACAGATATAGAACATTTTCAACATAGACGATAACTATCTTAAAATGTATATGCAATTTTATTGTTTTATTGTGCTTAGTTGCTCAGTCATGTCTAACTCTTTGTGACCCCATGGACCATAGCCTGCCAGGCTCCTCTGTCCATGGGGATTCTCCAGGCAGGAATATTGGAGTGGGTTGCCATGCCCTCCTCCAGGGGACCTTCCCAACCCAGGGATCGAATCCAGGTTTCCTGCATTGCAGGCAGATTCTTTACCATCTGAGACATGAAGGAAGCCCCAAATTTAAATTAATTCAAATTAAATGTAAGTTAAAATCCAGTGTGTGTGTCTAGGGCCCAGGTGAGTACTGGCTACCATATTGGACAGTACAGATATAGAACATTTCCAGCAGAGACAATAACCAACTTAAAATGCATATGCAATTTTATTGTTTATGATGTTTTGCTTATTAAAAAGCTTACTGGCAAAATTTCACCAAGAGAGATCCTACAATATTTTAAAAGGTTTTTGAATTGCTGCTGTAGCTTGTCAACATACCTGGAAATAGTGTGGCTGTTCTCAAAACTTTTACAGATTTGAGAGCCATTTAAGAAACCTTATGAATAAGATTCAGCAGAGTTAGCACTTTTCCAACTGGAAGTTCCAACATATTAAAAGGAAAAATAAAGTATTTTCACAATTTATTCAAGGTTTCCTTAGGATCCATGTTATTCTAATACTTAAATACTAGAATGTTACACGATGTTGTTTTAATTTATATTAGTATACTTTAGTATTTATTTTATTGAAAGCTATGCTACTGTGGAAGGCTTCCCTGGTAGCTCAAACAATAAAGAATCCTCCTCTCAATGCAGGAGATGCAGGTTCGATTCCTTGGTCAGGAACATCCCCTGGAGAAGGAAATGGCAACCCACTAAAGCTTTCTTGCCTGGGAATGCCATGGACAGAGGAGCCTGGCAGGCTACAGTCCATGGGGTCACAATGAGTCGGACACGACTTAGCGACTAAATCACAATGATGCTACTGAGGGAGAAGGTATTTTTTGTCACATAGGGTTATTAATGTTATAAATCCAAGACATAACAAAAAGTATTTGTTCTCTTGTAAGCAGGGGATTCTCTGGGACCCTCTAGGCTCTTTCTTGTGAGCAAGGACCCTCAGGGTTCTTTCTCCTCCTCATACCCCTGTGAGAAAAGTTCCCAGAAATTCCCCTCAGAGGCTTTTCTGTCCCTTGCCAGCTGGGTTCTGCACAGCAGAATGTAGCTTGGGCCCCAGGAGAGCTTCCAAAGAAAAGTAAAGGAAGATGGTCACTCTCCGCAGCTTAGCAGTAATTCTCAGACTGACAGCATCTTCCAGGAGATTGTTAGAAACACAGACCCTGAGGCCCACTTCAGAGCCCTGAATCAGAATCTGTTCTAGATCAGAGGCTTGCACACTTTAAACAAGCATTGTGATCACCCTGAGAACGTGATAAAAGGCAGACCCCGGGGCCCCTCCCCCAGAGTTTCCCACTTCGTAAAGATGGGGTGAGGCGGGTGCTGCTTCTGATTGATCCGGTTGATGGATCGGGGACCACACTTGGAAAACCACTGCTCTGGGGCTGGCTCGTTCTCATACTCGTTTCTACACTGGAACCTCCTGGTGAGCTTCCCCAAAGCCTGATGCTTGAGTCCCACCTCCAGAGTCTCTGAATTAAATGGCTAGTGGATACAGCCTGAGTACTGAGTTGATTTCGCTTTTGTTTTCAAAAGCTTTCCCAACAATTATAATATGCAGCTACGTCTGAGAAACATAGGCTATGTATTTCATGCTCAGAACTTCTCCTGGGAGGGAAACACAACTGGATGTGAGCAATCCCCTCCACCCCCACCCAATGATTCTGGATGATTCTAGACTGTATCTCTGGGATCCAGGTGAGCACACCAGCTGTGCAGAGCTTCTCCACCATGGAATCCGTCAGGTCAAAGCCTCGGGACCAGCTTTGTTAACCATTCTTTCATTTATCCCACAAACATTTATGGTATCCCTGCTATGAATCTTTCTTGTTCTAGTTACTTCTTTGTTCATCACTGAAAAAATCATGGAGCTTACATTTTACTTTCATTCTTGCTGCTGCTGCTGCTAAGTTGCTTCAGTCATGTCCGACTCTGTGCAACCCCATAGACGGCAGCCCACCAGGCTCCCCCGTCCCCAGGATTCTCCAGGCAAGAACACTGGAGTGGGCTGCCATTTCCTTCTCCAATGCATGAAAGTGAAAAAATAAAGTGAAGTTGCTCAGTCGTGTCCAACTCCTAGGGACCCCATGGACTGCAGCCCATCAGGCCCCTCTGTCCATGGGATTTGCCAGGCAAGAGTACTGGAGTGGGTTGCCATTGCCTTCTCCGTTCATTCTTAGTGAAAGTCAAAATAATTATGTTGTCATGCTGAAGAAAAACCAGAACTGGAAAGTAGTTACAGCAATAAATATACATTCTATTTGGAAAAAAAATTTTAAGTATTGCAATAGGGGGAAGAGACTTCATTTTTAGAAGTGGGCTCAATCTCGAAAACAAGGAAAAGGAGGAATTTCGACCTCTGGGTTGGGAAGATTCCGTGGAGGAGGGAATGGAAACCCACTCCAGTATCCTTGCCTGGGAAATCCCATGGACAGAGGAACCTGGTGGGCTACAGTCCGTGGGGTCACAAAAGAGTCGGACACAACGCAGTGACTAAACAACAACAGCACAGCCAGGGGGCAGGTTGCAGGTCAGCAGATGGATAATTACTACGAGGAAATGTCAGGGGAAGGGTATTCTGGCTAGACTTAGAAAGATTCTTGCTAGAACTGGACAATGCAGAGCCATGATGAGAAGAGAGTTCAGAGGTACCTGACCACAACTTGGTCAAGAAGAGAAACTTTGTCAGTGGATTGATACATGCACATACACACAAATATATAACACATATACATCATTTATAAATGCACACACATACCCACATATGTGATATATTCATGTGTAAATAAATGTGCCCCCCCACACACATACACCCCTCACACAGACTGTTTTTTAACAGACTCTGCTGCTGCTGCTGCTAAGTCACTTCAGTCATGTCCAACTCTGTGTGACCCCATAGACAGCAGCCCACCAGGCTCCCCCGTCCCTGGGATTCTCCAGGCAAGAACATTGGAGTGGGTTGCCATTTCCTTCTCCAATGCATGAAAGTGAAAAGTGAAAGTGAAGTTGCTAGGTCGTGTCCGACCCTCAGCAACCCTATGGACTGCAGCCTACCAGGCTCCTCTGTCCATGGGATTTTCCAAGTAGGAGTACTAGAGTGGGATGCCATTGCCTTCTCCTCTAGGACACTCTTAATAGAGGATTTTGATGTTGCTCAATTAAGAGCTTCACTTGAAACTGACACTCTAGATAAAATTCGGAACATGGCATTGTGTGCGGATGGAAGTGCCCACTCTGCTACTTGCCAGTTGCCATTCCAAAGCTGGTGGAGAGGCAAAACTGAAACTTTTAATAACGGAAAACATCTGTTCAGTGTCTCTCCCCCTCATCCCTCCATCTCACGCGGGTCCTTCTCCCCACCTGTTTCCCACCCCTAATTTCAAATACTGCGTTCCCGCTTTCTCTCTTTCTGTGGACAGTCCTACCTCCTTTTCACACAGGCCTGCTCTCAAAAACTTTTCTGCTCCTCCGGGAAAGCCTGGAAGATCCCAGAGGTCCGGCCCAGAAGTGGTTGACAATGTAGTGTTTTCATTCGAATGCAAATTTGTCTCTGGACCGGATTCAAGGAAAGTGCTTTCCCCTCCAACTGTCTCTCCAGCTCCACCCCGACCCTTGTTGTCTTTTGTGTTCTTGTAAATAAATGAGAGGCGATTGGCTTTCAGTGTGAAGACACAGCTGCAGGGGGCTCTTAAAAGCGAGCTGGAGAGAGAGAGATGCTAAAAGATTTGGAGCCTGGCGTTAAAATCTAGAAAAGGGAGGCTTTTTTTTTTTTTTTTTTTTTTTCAAGTCTGTACATTTACAATCGTTCTTCTTCCTCTGGACATGCTTTTTGTAAAGCCTGAAAGCCCAAGCATATTTATTCCGACTTCATTATCTCCCCCTCCTTTTAACTTATCCACAAAGAAGAGTCAACGGGAAAATGACAACAGAATAAACTCCACGAAGTTATGTTTATTTCTTACGGTTCTCCAGATAAGTATGCGACTAGGTCATTCTCAGTAGAGACTGTACCCGGTGAAATACCCTGTGCGGGTCGGGGGGCGCTGGCTGGGTAGGGGTGGAGAGAAGGCTGAACGCCTGAATTTCTCAAAGGAACAGACCCTGGTTGTCTTCAGGTAACCTGCTGAGTGGCCTTTTCAAAGCTTCCGGGGACTAAAATGCGATGCCTCTGCCCTTCCAGAAACCTCTGAGATGTATAAGCAGCATCCTTGTCCCACTTGTCGGAGGGGGTCCCCCATCCCATCCCCTGGTCAGCCGCCCTTTGCTCCCCGGTTTTTTCCTCTTTTTTGTGTGGGGGGGGAGATGAGCTCCCCTCCCGAGCGGCTGCTGGGGCGCCCGCGTCTCCTCCCGGCCCCCCGCACCCCCCACGCCGTGCGGCTCGGCTTCCAGGGTCCCGCGCGCCCCGAGCCGCCCCGGGGGTCGCCGGGGCCGGGCGGCTCGGGCGCGCGGGGAGGCTCCCTCCGCCTCCCGCTGGCTAAGAGCGCGTGTTCTCTGCTCTCCCGCGCACAGGGCACCACCAGCCGCGCGGGGCACCTGGCGGGGCCGGAGCCCGCGCCGCCGCCGCCGCCGCCGCCGCGGGAGCCGTTCGCACCCAGCCTGGGCAGCGCCTTCCACCTGCCCGACGCGCAGCCCGCCGCCGCCGCCGCCGCGCTCTACTACTCGAGCTCCACGCTGCCCGCGCCCCCGCGCGGGGGCTCCCCGCTGGCCGCGCCCCAGGGCGGCTCGCCCACCAAGCTGCAGCGCGGAGGCTCGGCCCCCGAGGGCGCCGCCTACGCCGCGCCGCCGCGCGGCTCCTCGCCCAAGCAGTCGCCCAGCCGCCTGGCCAAGTCCTACAGCACCAGCTCGCCCATCAACATCGTCGTGTCCTCGGCCGGCCTGTCCCCGATCCGCGTGACCTCGCCCCCCACCGTGCAGTCCACCATCTCCTCCTCGCCCATCCACCAGCTGAGCTCCACCATCGGCACGTACGCCACCCTGTCGCCCACCAAGCGCCTGGTCCACGCGTCCGAGCCGTACGGCAAGCACTCGCAGGAGCTGTATGCCACGGCCACCCTCCAGAGGCCGGGCAGCCTGGCAGGTAAAGGGCTCGCCGCTTGGCACCCCCACACCCTGGGGGGTGCGGGGGGCCAACTGGGCGCGCGGTGGGGGACCCTGCGGGAGGCAGGCAGACAGACGTGGGGCTGGAGCAGACTCGGGCTGGGCTTGTTGGTGGGCAGGTGTTTAGCATCCTCTGAAAGCAAGGGAAGCGGAGGGCGTCCCTAGACAGGCTGTTAACTAGCATCTGAACTCAAATCTACCGGTTGCTTCTGTTTGGAAGTCATGCATTCTCGCAAACTCGAGTGTTTTCTTTCTGTCTCTCCGTCTCCCCTCTCTTGCTCTCTCTGTCCCTTCCACCCTGCCTCCAATCTGCAGATATCCATCCTTTAAGTCACATTTAATAAGCAGTCACAAAGACCTGTTGAATGTATCCAGAAAAAAAGAGCACAGAGAATAAAAACGACAGTGTTTCCATGATCACCTGTAGTTCTCTGCATTGAGCTGCAGGAAAAAAGTAAGGAGTTTTCCTACTTAGAGAGCAGACATTCAACTTCCAAAGATTTCAATAGTCATGAAAAAGTTACCTGTGATGAATTGCCCTGGAATTTTTACTACTTTATAGTGGCTTGAAATGATTATGTTTTGTCTAAGTGTAGTTACTGAGAAAATGAAAGGAACTTCCAGACCTGCCATTGAGATTGCCTAGATCCCAACAATGGGGAAAAAGTAACCAGTGATGGAAGTCTCTTGAGTGTGTTGCCTGTTTATTAGGAGGGATGGAGTGGGGAGATTGGGCTCAACGGGTTTTGGGGATGAAACCTGCTTTTCCTTGCCAGTTTGGAGGAGGTGACATTTCTGTGGTCCTTACGCCCATCAAAGACCAGGCTGAACTGGGGATTCGCTGCTGGTTAACACCATATGTTCAGCTTAAACAAGACACTGTGATTGAAAGACTAATATTTTGTCTCCTAAAACACCTGACAACAACCCCAGATTTATTGTTGATTTTTTTTAACCTCATATGAAAGTATTTGGTAATTGTGTCACTCTAGTAACAGATGCTGCTCTCATATGTTCCCCTTCTTGACATAAATGGATGCCTGTGAAGATAAATAGGATAAAGAAAAGGAACTTGTTGCATACAGGAGGCAGGTGTCCAAGGGCTTTTTAAATTCACACAGTAATCCCCGGTGTGGACTGGTCTGGCATAACAGGACGCAGGCAGGAATTCTGCTGCCCCCAAATTCTGCTAGGTATGCTTCTTCTCTCACGCGCTCCTTCTCTCACGCGCTCCTTCTCTCACGCACTCCTTCTCTCACGCACTCCTTCTCTCACGCACTCCTTCTCTCACTCATTCCTTCTCTCACTCACTCCTCTCACTCACTCCTTCTCTCACTCACTCCTTCTCTCACGCACTCCTTCTCGCACGTACTCCTTCTCTCACTCACTCCTTCTCTCACTCACTCCTTCTCTCACTCACTCCTTCTCTCACGCACTCCTTCTCTCACGCACTCCTTCTCTCACTTTAATAGAATTTTGGAAGTAGCACTCATGATGTCAACCTAGTGCCAGTGTTCAAATGCCTGTTATGTAGGTAGGGACTCAAGAGTGGCAGTCTGGTTGGAAGAGGGGCCTAGGAGAGACCTGTAGGGAAACGTAGTTTAGGTAAGTTTGGAAACTTTGTTTTAGAAGTTTGCAAAATAAGCTTCTAGATCGTGGCAAGGAGTGGGACCCGGGGAGCTTGTGGGAGACTCAGGCCCTTGGACCCTCTTTCCAAGCCACCAGAGAGAAGAGGCAGCTGAGTCCTAGAGGGTCCCAGTGACTTGTCAAAATCCCATTTGTTCCCTGCAGAGAGCCAGGAAAAGAAACCAGGAGCCTTAACTTCCGTTTCTTTCTCCCAGTGATCAGACGTGCTAAACTTGGGTGGGTTCACTCAATCACATTACGAAAAATAGGGAGTGTGTGGCTGGTGGAGAGGTGGTGGGGTCAGGGGGGTGGGAGTTCGGGAGGGTGCGAGGGGGCGGGATGAGAGCCTGACTGCTCCTAATGTCACTGAATGTAGTGCTGGGTTGTGCTTAGTCTCTCAGTCGTGTCCGACTCTTTGCAACCCCACAGACCCCACCCCACCCACCCAGGGTCCTCTGTCCATGTGATTCAACAGGCAGGAGTACTGGAGTGGGTTGCATGCCCTCCTCCAGGGGATCTTCGCAACTCAGGGATCCAACCCAGGTCTCCCGCATTGCAGGTGGATTCTTTACCAACTGAGCCACCAGGGAAAGCAAGGAAGAGGCTTTAAAAGTGTAGGCTTCTTTCCAGGTGGAACTAATGGTTAAGAACCCACCTGCCAATGCAGGAAACATGAGACATGGGTTCAGTCCCCGGGTAGGGAACATCCCCTGTAGCAGGGCATGGTAACCCACTACAGTATTTTTGCCTGGAGAATTCCATGGACAGAGGAACCTGGTAGGCCACAGTCCATAGGGTCGCAAAGAATCAGACATGACTGTTGTGACTTTGTTTGTATGCAAGTGTTAAGGAGATCGTTTATACTCTGATATCTGGAGTGAATGTTTCTGAGGATATGTGTGTGTGTGTGTGTGTGTGTGTGTGTGTGTGTGTGTGAGAGAGAGAGAGAGAGAGTGTGTAAGGAGTCTTTGTCCAGAAATAAGGACCTTCAGGTGCTCATCACAAGCCCATGTGCCTTCACTTCCCTCTTCATTTCCATCCCTTCCTCTCATTGTCTGACCAGATTTCATTTTTTGCTCGCTGGTGGGAAAAGAATCAACATGCCACTGACGGTTCTTGATTTTTGAGCTACAAGAAGCACTTTTAATGTTTGAGTTTCTTTGTTTCAAATGCATACTTTTAAATATTCATTTGAAGACTTTTTTCAAGCAAATTGCTGCTGGTGGTTTTTGAGTTTCAAATTATTCTATAACTCTGCATAAATCCTTGGGTTGCATGAGATCATTGGCCTTATTTAGAATTTAGCAAGTATGGCCCATGAAAGGTGTGGGGACCGATTCTGACAACGCTGAGAACTCGGGAGCATTGGTGCTTTTGGACTCTGTGCCTGAATGTGTGTGCTTGACAGTGTTCCAGGCATCGTAAAGTTTGGAGCCACCTGGTTTGCTCATTGAAAGTGCAGTTAGAAGTCAAGCTTGAAAAAGAGCTTTTGCATTTTCAGGGTTGTGACTTTGGAGATTTGTCACTGATGACCAGGAAGTGTGAACACTGGGATAGATAGTGATTTTCACTGTTGAATACATTAATCCCTTTAATTATTTGTTAAGCACCTCTTATATACTGGCACTGATTTGGACCCTAGGGAAACAGAATTGATCGATATGAACCAAAATCCCTGGCCTCGTTTCAGCTGCAGAAGATAGAAAATCACAGGCATTTTTAGCAGAGTGACCAGGGAAAGCTCTAATGAGAAGGTGACTTTTGAGTCAATTATGAAGGCGGTGAGGATACTGGCCACATTAATACCCAGCAGAAGGGCATTCTGAGCAGAAGGCACAGTGAGTTCAAAAGCTGGAAAATGGACGTGTGTCTCATAGATTTGCAGAACGGCAAGGACACCAGTGAGGGTGTGTCAGAGAGAAAGAGGGCAAAGAAATGACACAGACGCTAATGAAGTGACCAGCAAGGTAGGGGTGGATACTCAGATCAGGGGGGGCCTCAAGATTTGGGGATGCTGACTACACCCCTATCCTTGGGAACTGTTGAGGATTTGAGCAGAGGACTGACACGGTGTGACTTAGTCTATAACAGAATACGCTGTAGAGGATCAAGGGCAAAACCAGGAGGACAAGTTGGGAGGTCCCTGCAGTAAGGTAAGCAAGAGATGATGATGGCTTGGGGGCCAGCATGGAAGCATTGGAGGCTGTGAGGAGTCATGTAGTCCTGGGTGTGTAGATAGAGCCCAGCTGTCCAGATTGTCTCCTGGACTAGGTGATGATGGTAAGAGAGAGGATTCAAGGATTCCTCCAACTCAACAACCAGAAGAATGGAATCAACCACTGACTGAGATGGGACAGGATGCAGAAGCATCTGGTTGGGTTTGGAGGCAGTGGATTGGAGATGGGACATCTGTCTATCAGAAGGCACGTGTGAAGTAGACAGGTGAATACACAAGTTGTATTTCAGGGGAAAGCCCAGGCTGGAGATAAAAAATTAGGGAGAAACAGTTCAGTTCAGTTCAGTTCAGTTGCTCAGTCGTGTCCGACTCTTTGCGACCCCATGAATTGCAGCACGCCAGGCCTCCCTGTCCATCACCAACTCCCGGAGTTCACTCAGACTCGTCCATCGAGTCAGTGATGCCATCCAGCCATCTCATCTTCTCTCGTCCCCTTCTCCTCCTGCCCCCAATCCCTCCCAGCATCAGAGTCTTTTCCAATGAGTCAACTCTTCGCATGAGGTGGCCAAAGTATTGGAGTTTCAGCTTCAGCATCATTCCCTCCAAAGCAATCCCAGGGCTGATCTCCTTCAGAATGGACTTGTTGGATCTCCTTGCAGTCCAAGGGAGTCTCCAGAGTCTTCTCCAACACCACAGTTCAAAAGCATCAATTCTTCGGCGCTCAGCCTTCTTCACAGTCCAATTCTCACATCCATACATGGCCACTGGAAAAACCATAGCCTTGACTAGATGGACCTCAGTCGGCAAAGTACTGTCTCTGCTTTTGAATATGCTATCTAGGTTGGTCATAACTTTCCTTCCAAGGAGTAAGCGTCTTTTAATTTCATGGCTGCAGTCACCATCTGCAATGATTTTGGAGCCCATAAAAATAAAGTCTGACACTGTTTCCACTGTTTCCCCATCTATTTCCCATGAAGTGATGGGACCGGATGCCATGATCTTCATTTTAAGGAGTACGTCAAGGCTGTATATTGTCACCCTGCTTATTTAACTTATATGCAGAGTACATCATGAGAAACGCTGGGCTGGAAGAAGCACAAGCTGGAATCAAGATTGCCGGGAGAAATATCAATAACCTCAGATATGCAGATGACACCACCCTTTTGGCAGAAAGTGAAGAGGAACTAAAAAGCCTCTTGATGAAAGGGAGACACAAGTAGATGGTATTTGAGACTGAGAATCTTAAAGGAGTTTCTACATAGGAAGTAAGTTTAGAGAGAACAGGTCCACGGGCTGAGCCCAGATGCCTCCCACAAGTGCAGAAGTCTAGGAGTAGAGCAGAAACCCAAGCAAAAGAAAGAGAGAAGCCAGAATGTAGGTCAGTGTCATTTCTCAGGTGCCAAGAGAAGCCCGTGTCTCTTGTCGTTTCCCACAACTTTATGAGGTCAGTGTGATTTTCACCTCCATTGCACAGGTTTGAAAACTGAGGCGCATCGTCAATGATAAATCCCTTACCCAGAGTCACCTTGGCTGGAAGTGACAGGGATGCAGTTTGAACCTCCATCACTATCACTTTGAATCCAGCAGCTCTATAGTCTTCAGTACACATGATATATGGTGGTGGTTGTTCATTTGCTAAGTCTTGTCTGACTCTTTGCAACCCTGTGGACTGCAGCACATCAGGCTTCCCTGTCCTTCACTGTCTCCCAGAGTTTGCACAAACTCAGGGCCATTGAGTCGGTGATGCCATCCAACCATCTCATCCTCTATCCTGCCTCCCTTCTCCTCCTTCCCTCAATCTTTCCCAGGATTAGGGTCTTTTACAATGAGTTAGCTCTTCACATCGGGTGGCCCAAGTATTGGAGGTTAGAGATATTGCATGTTATTGAAGAAAGACACCAAGGACATAGAAATACCATACAAGTTTTCAACTTATTTAAATGACTAGTGATTTTGAAGAAGCAGAAATATCTCAAAAATGTGTCAACATCCTGTTGACTATGACTACAGTACCAATTTTTGTTCAATTCTGTACAGCAGATAACATAATCCTTTCATTTTCTGGTTGAGAGCAAAATTAATCCTGTTAAAAATAGAAATCTGAGTTGTAAATACATATTAAAGTTAAGTCAAACATCAGAAACTTATTTTTAGGTAAAAATGAAATGGATTAAATGAAGATTCTTAGCCAATGATTGTCATCAAAACTGACCTAATAGGGAGAGGAATTTGTCCACGCTTGTCCCTCCTGTACCCCCGCCAAAGAGACATCAAACTCACTATTTAGAGGGGATCACACACTGTAAGCCTCACATTCCACATTCTTGGAGATCTGATTCATTCCCTGATTTGTTAATACTTTCAGGTGCACCTGTTATAAGAAAGAAAAAAATGCCTAATCCTATTTAAAAACTTTGCAGTCTCTGCTGTCAGTTTTCTCAGAGGAAACCTGAGGTCTCCTCAGGTAATAAGCAAGTTTGTTTATCACATGGTGCTTGGGACGTGGTCAGAATGCAGTGTGATATCTGGCTGCTTCTGCCCTTTTAAATTGCATTTCCTATACTTGAACAATTTTTGTGAACCTTCCAAATCCCCCTTAAGTTAAAAAAAAAAAATCCTAGTTTAGATTTACTAGTTAGAATGTGATATGTCTGTGATATCAGTCAGTAGTTCAATCTTCTTTCCAAAGTGGTTTACGGCTGGCTGTTAGCCGAAACTTCCTGGGGTTCTTTGGCCCTCAGCCTCACTGGGGACCTCTCCTCAACTGCAGAAGCTCCAGTGCTTTCCTTGCTAGCCACACCCCAGTCCCAGCCCCTCATCAGAACCTCCTGCTCTCAGAGTCCAGGCCCCGCCCAAGCATCTTTTCCTGGCTCAGAATGTAAAATAGATCTGTCTCCTACACTGTGCAGTCATCCATCCTGTACCCCAGAAGACTTGGTGGGGGAGAATGGACTGATTCCTACTCATGGATTCTCTCCAGCTTCCACCAACAAAGTGATTATTCAGCCAGCCAGCCAGCCATTTACTCTCTACAATTCTGGGATCCCAGTTTATAGCAGGGAACCCTTATCTGTGTGATCCCCTGGGCTCGCTCTCTTCGAGGAGGGCAGGTACTAAAATCTCTTCAGCAAACCTCCATTCTACTTACTGTTCCCTAACTGCCTCCCTCTTCCTGGAGACCCAGACTCCAAGACATTCCTTTGAAAACCACTCTGTGCAGCATTTGATTGCAACATAGTGTCTGATTTCTGTCCAGTGGATGTCCATCCAGGTCAGATAAGCAACAGGGAGTGTATCTTTTCATCACCCATTTTCTGTACAGTGAGTAGCTGTATCAGTAAGTAAATGTTTGGGATGCTAGGGGCCACAGAGGCCTTCCTGATGGGTTCCTTTTTGTTGATTCACGGAAACAAGTATCTTCCCTTCTCTCTCTACCGCCTGGTGACCTTGCTAGTTAAAATGGGGTAAACAGGTCTTTTTGTTCTTTTGAGAGCAGCATCTTTATGTAGCCTTCTAGGCTGGCCTCTTCAGTGTTTGATACTTACATGATATTGATCACACTGTAATTTAACTGGGAACATGAATGTTTTAAAAATGACAGTGAACCTTGGACAACAGTTAAGGTGACATGACTCTCTCCATTCATTAGCCTCTCCGAGCCTCAGACCCTCTGAAATATAGAGTATGGAATTAAATACAACGGGGAATGAAGTCACAGAAGAGACGGAACAGAGAGACTGGAAGATGGGTGTCACCAACAAGCAAGTCATTGAAAATGTTCTAGAAAGCAAGATAGATAGGAGTGATAAGCAATGAAAATGTGGAAGTTTCTCCCGGGAATCTGCATGTCTAGGAGGTGGACCAGCTGTCTTGTGTGAATACTTGGACAAGCTCAACCTTAAGAGCTGGGGTGCTGGAGAGAAGTGAGACTTGAGATGGAGGGATTTAAAGTCAGTACTTGAGACCATGATTCCCTCCTCCCATCTCACCCCCTCCCTCCCACCAAGATGATGACCCTGTGGCCAATGCTTCCTCCAGGCAGAGGACTAGGCGTGGTCTCTTGAAGAAACTGAACAAAGTGCCTGAGAAAGGTAGACTTGAGTTACAGCAGCTGGTGGCCTAGAGAAAGTTCACTTCATACAGGCTTGGGGGGTGGTGAGCTGACACCTGGAGCTGCCCTCCACTGTCTCATTCTGCAGAAGGATGCCCAGCCCGTAGGCTCCACTCTTCTCATCAGTTCTAATACAAAGACACACAGTGAAAAGCATTTGTGTTCATGCCATAGCAGAAGAAGCCAGCCCTGGGTTTCTCTTTCTCAAATATGAGGAATTACCAAGGATTACTAAGGAATTTGGGTGAATTAGTGGCATGAAAAAGAAAACCAGAAAAGTGAACTGTCTGTTGGAAGAAACAGAGATGATTTATAGAAAAGGGAGCACAGGATGAAAAGAGACAAGCTAAAACTTAGGTTTAGGACTGAGCAGGATTTAAGAAGATCTTATATTTATTAAGAAAGAATTGAGTTGATATGTGAAAGGATCAAAGAACAAGAAAATCTTTTGGGGGCTGTAAAAATATAACTACCCACATTAAAAAATTTGATAGAACGAGTGGGACATAGTCAAGGAAATCACTGGGAAGGCAGCACATAAAGAGAAAGAGATAGAGAAAACTGCAGCAAGAGCCATAAAGGAACAAACCCAGGAGATCTGACATATTACTGCAGCCTCAGAGACAAAAATGCAGAAAAGCAAATTATCAGTGGAGTAACGCAGAGCAATTCCTAAGAGCCGGGGGACCTGTGTCCTCGTAGGAAATACCCTTTGCTTGGAATACAAAATATTTCATCTTCTGCATCATGAAACTTCATAGCACCAACATAAAAAGACTCTGAAACCTCTGGAGAGGAATAAAACAGATGGCACCTGACTTGCAGTAGTGACGCTGGAGGAAAAAGAACATTCAGGTGATGTCCTAAAAAAATTTCAACCTGAAGAGCCTCTTGATGAAAGTGAAAGAGGAGAGTGAAAAAGTTGGCTTAAAACTCAGCATTCAAAAACTAAGATCCTGGCATCTGCTCCCACCGCTTCATGGCAAATAGATGGGGAAGCAGTGCAAACAGAAACTTTATTTTTGGGGGCTCCAAAATCACTGCAGATGGTGACTGCAGCCATAAAATTAAAAGACACTTTGCTCCTTGGAATAAAAACTATGATCAATTTAGACAACATGTTAAAAGCAGAGAAATTACTTTGTCGACAAGGGTCTGTCTAATCAAAGCTGTGGTTTTTCCAGTAGTCATGTATAAAGAAAGCTGAGCACCGAAGAATTGATGCTTTTGGACTGTGGTGTCAGAGAAGACTCTTGAGAGTCCCTTGGACTGTAAAGAGGTCCAACCAGTCCATCCTAAAGGAAATCAGTTCTGAACATTCATTGGAAGGACTGATGCTGAAGCGGAAACTCTAATACTTTGGCCACCTGATGCAAAGAATGGACTTACTGGAAAAGACCCTGATGCTGGGAAAGATTGAAGGCAGGAGGAGAAGGGGATGACAGAGGATAAGATGGTTAGATGTCATCACCAACTTGATGGACATGAGTTTGAGCAAGCTCTGGGAGTTGATGATGGACAGGGAAGCCTGGTGTGCTGCAGTCCATGGGGTCTCAAAGAGTCGGACATGACTGAGCAGCTGAACTGAAAACCCATGCATAGCTCAATTATCCATCATCTCTAAAAAACAGTATGAGATATTTTCAGACTTGCAAGTGCTCATGAAATCTGTCTCCTAGGCACCCCTTCCTAAATGTGACCGCAATTGGATGATGTATTCTTAGCTAAATAAGGGCATAAAACAAGAGGAAAGCATGGTACCCAAAGAAGCAATGTGTACTGACCAGAAGGGCTATGAAGAGTTGCCCCTGAAAGAGTCAGGGTGAGGAGACATCTGGGTAGCAGGAAAGGTGGGACTCAACACATTAATGTGCACAATCATGAATGGAATATTGGGGAAATTCCAGAGGAGTCTGTGTAATTTCAGTATTTAAGAATAAGTAGAAACATGAGTCGGAGAAGGCAATGGCACCCCACTCCAGAACTCTTGCCTGGAAAATCCCATGGATGGAGGAGCCTGGTAGGCTGCAGTCCATGGGGTCATGAAGAGTCGGACATGACTGAGCGACTTCCCTTTCACTTTTCACTTTCATGCATTGGAGAAGGAAATGGCAACCCACTCCAGTGTTCTTGCCTGGAGAATCCCAGGGATGGGGGAGCCTGGTGGGCTGCCGTCTATGGGGTCACACAGAGTCAGACACGACTGAAGTGACTTAGTAGTAGTAGTAGAAAGATGAGTAAGGCTAATGAATTTACTTGCAGTCCTATTGAGTTTCACAAAAACAGGAGGCAGTGGTCACCAGCATGGATTGAGGAGCTAGACAGATGTGTGCACGTATCTTGATTCCATTACTTACCAGCTCCATGACCCTGGATAGCTGGGTTGAGCCCAGTAAGTCTTTCCTGACCACTTATCTTGTGCTGGGTGCTCTCTCAGGTGTTACCACGCACCTGTGAACAACAGAGGCCAAAACACCTGTTGTGTTACAGGTGATGGTCTGATGCTGATAGGATATCAGATGGTGAGAAGTGCCAGGGAAAGGAGGACTGAGAGAAGCAGAGATGTCCTAGGGCAGGGTGGCCAAGCTCTCCACTGCAAGATGTCCAGTAAGCAAACACCTGGATGTACCAGACAGAGGGAACAGCCAGTGCAAAGGTCCTGAGGTGAAATCATGCCAGGCTTGTTTGGGGAACAGAATGGGGCTTCTCTGAGATTGCTTGCATTTCCTATAGTGAGGATAACAGTGCTGCAGCCATTATACTGTCATAGCAAAGGTCATATGAGATTGAGAATCATGCCTGTCAATTGCTTATTTACATGTCTGCATATTAAAAGTGTCCAGTACTGATGAGAACTCTGCTCCCTCTGTGGGTTCACTGATGAAATCTTTTCGGGATCAAGAAACTTATACTTCCATGGTTTCCACTCAAGCTGCCTTTGCTGTGTATCCTGACCACACTGACTTTCTTTGTTAGTAATACCATATGAATGAGTAAGAAATAAGGGGGCTTTCCTGGTGGCTCAGTCAGTAAAAAAAAATCTGCCTGCAATGTGGGAGACCTGTGTTCGATCCCTGCGTTGGGAAGATCCCCTGGAGGAGGGCATGGCAGCCTATTCTAGGATTCTTGCCTGGAGAATTCCATGAACAGAGGAGACTGGCAGGCTGCAGTCCATGGGCTCACAAAGAGTCAGACGTACCCGAACAGCTAAGCACAGCACACACATGGATGAATAAGGGCTTCCCAGGTGGCACAGTTGGTAAAGAATACACCTGCTCAATGCAGAAGACCCAAGAGAGGCTGGTTCGATCCCTGGGTCAAGAAGATCCCCTGGGAGAGAAAATGGCAGCCCACTCTAGTATTCTTGCCTGGAGAATCCCCATGGACAGAGGAGCCTGGCGGGCCATAGTTCATGGGGTCTAAAAGAGTCAGACATGACTAAGCATGCACAGACATACATAGATGAATAAACCTTGTGTGGTGAAAAAGAGGGAGGTTCAGTAAATGATAACTACTGTTACTCTGCAGAATCATGGCATCAGCCCAGTCTATTGGGCATTCACATTTAAATAAGGTGGAGCTCATGACTCCATGGTTCTCCCTTGATCAGTTCAGAAGTAACTTGTGGTATGAAGAGCTATGAGAGAGGACCAGGGTCTCAGGACATCCCTGGAGGGAGAGGCATGTCCAGGTAGGAGGGGTGGGGAAAGGGTCCCTGAAGAGGCAGCATTTGAGGCTAGGTTTAATAAAGTGCAGCTGAACAGGTTCAAACGGTAGAAGAGGGTATAGCTAGGGATGGATGGGTTAGATATTGGTTAAAAGTGTATGAAACATCTTGTAAACTTCTTTTCACTCGGAGTGAGGACCCCAGGGGCAAGGGAGTGACTGTTTGAGATGATGGAGATTGGAGACAAGGTGAGGGTGTGAGAAGATTGAAGAGGAATGGATTAAAGCCAGGACCTGATATTATGCAGTGTGACCAAAAATAAATGGGGTTTAGTCCCTAAGTCGTGTCTAAGTCTTGAGACCATGTGGACTATAGCCCACCAGGCTCCTCTGTCCATGGGGTTTCCCAGGCAAGAATACTGGAGTGGATAGCTCTTCCCTCTCCAGGGGATCTTCCTGACCCAACTATTGAACCAGACTCTCCTGCATTGCAGGTGGATTCTTTACCAAGACATCAGGGAAGTCCCACCAAAAATAAATAAGTAAAAGAAGGACCTTACTGTAGAGCACAGGGAGCTCTTCTTAATACTCTGTAATGACCTATGTGGGGAAAGAATCTAAAAAAAGAGTGGATATACGTGTGTGTATAACTGATTCACTTTGCTGTACACTCGGGACTGACACAGCACTGTAAACCAACTATACTCCAATAAAAATAATTTTTAAAAAGCAGGGGACAAGTTCTCCGACCCCAGAAATGAGCCAGCTCTCAGGATATTTCCCTCTGCCCTCACTGAAAAAAGGGCCAGGTGATGCGCAGCCACATGTTCCCCTGGTCCTGGACTCAAAAGTTACTTATTTCTTCAGTCCTGCTGATCACATGGACAGCTAGTAGAAACAGTCTGCTGGCAAATGCTCATATATAATGTTGAATCAGAGAAAGATGTAACAGAATGGATTCCTAGTGAGTCCCCAGAACCCAGCAATGAGAAAACCTGGCTTGCGTCTGACCCCTGGTGTGAGTTTCTCCCGATTTTCAGGCCCCATGCCTCTGAACTGAAAGTCAAGGGAACACTGATGGTAAAGTACTTCTGGTTCTCTGTGGTGCTTATGCATTTTAGGTCATGCTGCTGCTGCTGCTGAGTCGCTTCAGTCGTGTCCAACTCTGTGCGACCCCCCAGACGGCAGCCCATCAGGCTCCACCATCCCTGGGATTCTCCAGGCAAGAGCACTGGAGTGGGTTGCCATTTCCTTCTCCAATGCATGAAAGTGAAAAGTGAAAGTGAAGTCACTCAGTCATGTCCAGTGTCTGACTCTTCACGACCCCATGGACTTCAGCCTATCAGGCTCCTCTGTCCATGGTAGTTTCCAGGCAAGAGTACTGGAGTGGGGTGCCATTGCCTTCTCCATAGGTATGGATTAATTTGGGCAAACAGATGTCTGTGGTAGCCACTCACTTTAAGTGTCAGCATCAGTTCAGTGATCTTAGTGAACCAGTATCTCTGCCTTAGCAAATAGAAAGCTTCTTTTAAACATTTTTTCTTTCTTTTTATCTAGGCAAGAGGAATTATGGAGAGACCCAACTCTTTTAGTAGCTGTGAAAATAGCCCCCAATAATTAATAACTCAAAAGCTTTCAGAATGGAGTTTATTTGCTACCCAACCTGCGTGAAATCCTTTCTGCCATGACATTTAACCAATGGGCATTTTTATAATTTTTTAAAAATTTATTTTAGTAAAGTATAGCTATTTACAAGGTCATGCTAGTTTCATTTCATAATTTTAAAAACTTGGTTGTATATTTTAGTCCATGTTACACAGACTATATATGTTATGTGTAATACATATCATTTCTGCCTGTTATCTATATTTTAAATATATGACAAGAACTTCCCTGGTGGTCCAGTGGTTAAAACTTCACGTTCCAATGCAGGGGTGTGGGTTTGATCCCTCACTGGGGAGCTAAGATCTCACATGCCTAGCAGCCAAAATGACAAAACATAAAACAGAAGCCATATGTAACAAATTCAGTAAAGACTTTAAAAATGGTCCACGTAAAAAAAAAAATCTTTAAAAAAGTATTTGGCGAAAAACACTATGCACACATCTATGTATATATGAAAAGTGGAAGTGTTCGTTGCTCCATTGTGTCTGACTCTTTACAATCCATGGACTGTAGTCTGCCAGGCTCCTCTGTCCGTGGAATTCTCCAGGCAAGCGTTTTGGACTGGGGTTGCCATTCCCTTCTCCAGGTGATTTTCTCAACCCAGGAATGAAACCCAGGTCTCCTGCATGGCAGGCAAATTCTTTATAGTCTAAGCCACCAGGAATACCCTTAAGTATATGTAAATACATTTATATGTGTCTATATATATGTACTTTATATATGGATAAACTTTGATTTGATGTGGGATAACTAAAGTGAAGAAAGTGGGGGAAACCACTAAACCATTCAGGTATGACCTAAATCAAATCCCTTATGATTATACAGTGGAAGTGACAAGTAGATTTAAGGGACTAGATCTGATAGACAGAGTGCCTGATGAACTATGGACAAGGTTCGTGACACTGTACAGGAGACAGGGATCAAGACCATCCCCAGGAAAAAGAAAAGCAAAAAAGCAAAATTAGCTCTCTGAGGAGGCCTTACAAATAGCTGTGAAAAGAAGAGAAAAGCAAAGGAGAAAAGGACAGCTATACCTATTTGAATGCAGCGTTCCAAAGAATAGAAAGGATAGATAAGAAAGCCTTCCTCAGCCATCAGTGCAAAGAAATAGAGGAAAACAATAGAATGGAAAAGATTAGAGATCTCTTTAAGAAAATTAGAGATACCAAGGGAACATTTCATGCAAACATGGGCTCAATGAAGGACAGAAATGGTATGGACCAAAGCAGAAGATATTAAGAAGAGGTGGCAAGAATACACGGAAGAACTGTACAAAAAAGATCTTCACCACCCAGTTAATCACAATGGTGTGATCACTCACCTAGAACCAGACATCCTGGAATGTGAAGTCAAGTGGGCCTTAGGAAGCGTCACTATGAACAAAGCTAGTGGAGGTGATGGAATTCCAGCTGAGCTGTTTCAAATCCTGGAAGATGATGCTGTGAAAGTGCTGCACTCAATATTTCAGAAAATTTGGAAAACTCAGCAGTGGCCACAGGACTGGAAAAGGTCAGTTTTCATTCCAATCCCAAAGAAAGGAAATGCCAAATAATGCTCAAACCACTGCACAATTGTACTCATCTCACATGCATTGGAGAAGGAAATGGCAACCCACTCCAGTGTTCTTGCCTGGAGAATCCCAGGGACGGGGGAGCCTGGTGGGCTGCCATCTATGGGGTCGCACAGAGTTGGACACGACTGAAGCGACTTAGCAGCAGTAGCAGCAGCACACGCTAGTAAAGTAATGCTTAAAATTCTCCAAGCCAGGCTTCAGCAATACGTGAACTGTGAACTTCCAGATGTTCAAGCTGGTTTTAGAAAAGGCAGAGGAACCAGAGATCAAATTGCCAACATCTGCTGGATCATTGAAAAAGCAAGAGAGTTCCAGAAAAACATCTATTTCTGCTTTATTGACTATGCCAAAGCCTTTGTGTGGATCACAATAAACCGTGGAAAATTCTGAAAGAGATGGGAATACCAGACCACCTGACCTGTTTCTTGAGAAACCTGTATGCAGGTCAGGAAGCAACAGTTAGAACTGGACATGGAACAACAGACTGGTTCCAAATAGGAAAAAGAGTACGTTAAGGCTGTATATTGTCACCCTGCTTATTTAACTTATATGCAGAGTACATCATGAGAAACGCTGGGCTGGAAGAAGCACAAGCTGGAATCAAGATTGCCGGGAGAAATATCAATAACCTCAGATATGCAAATGACACCACCCTTATGGCAGAAAGTGAGGAGGAACTAAAAAGCCTCTTGATGAAAGTGAAAGAGGAGAGTGAAAAAGCTTAAAGCTCAACATTCAGAAAACTAAGATCATGGCATCTGGTCCCATCACTTCATGGCAAATAGATGGGGAAACAGTGAGAGACTTTACTTTTGGGGGGCTCCAAAATCACTGCAGATGGTGATTGCAGCCATGAAATTAAAAGATGCTTACTCCTTGGAGGGAAAGTTATGACCAACCTAGACAGCATATTCAAAAGCAGAGACATTACTTTGCTGACCAAGGTCCACCTAGTCAAGGTTATGGTTTTTCCAGTAGTCATGTATGGATGCGAGAGTTGGACTATAAAGAAAGCTGAGCACCGAAGAATTTAAGCTTTTGAACTGTGGTATTGGAAAAGACTTGAGAGTCCCTTGGACTGCAAGGAGATCCGATCAGTCCATCCTAAAGGAGATCAGTCCTGGGTGTTCATTGGAAGGTCTGATGCTGAAGCTGAAACTCCAATACTTTGGCCACCTGATGCGAAGAGTTGACTCATTGGAAAAGACCCTGATGCTGGGAAAGATTGAGGGCAGGAGGAGAAGGGGATGACACAGGATGAGATGGTTGGATGGCATCACTTACTCAATGGACATGGTTTTGGGTGGACTCTGGGAGTTAGTGATGGACCGGGAGGCCTGGCATGCTGCAATTCATGGGGTCACAAAGAGTTGGACACGACTGAGCAACTGAACTGAACTGAACTAAAGTGAAATACCTAAAATCTCTAAAGGCTGATATCAAGCAGATCTATATGTCTATTATGAAAGCACTAACTTTGATACAAAAAAAGAATGTATAGTGAATTTTCCTTTAACCAGAAGAGGAAGAGCATTTATTTAAATGGGTTAACAGTTTCCCTGAGGGCAACTGAGCCCTCTGCATATTTCAGAACTCCTCACTACACTTCATCTAGTCAACATTCAACAAGTATCTTCGACTATTATACTACTACTAAGTCACGTCAGTCATGTTCCACTCTTTGCGACCCCATAGACGGCAGCCCACCAGGCTCTACCATCCCTGGGATTCTCCAGGCAAGAACACTGGAGTGGGTTGCCATTTCCTTCTCCAATGCATGAAAGTGAAAAGTGAAAGTGAAGTTGCTCAGTCGTGCCCGACTCTTAGTGACCCCATGGACTGCAGCCTACCAGGCTCCTCTGTCCATGGGATTTTCCAGGCAAGAGTACTGGAGCTCACTAATTGGTGAAAGTCTTATACCCCATCAATAATTGAAAATCATCCATATAATGAAGTGAAGTATGAACACAAAGAGATGCCAGGTTCTCTTCAAGGTGAATGAAGCATGAAAAAGTTACCAACAGCTAACAGAAAAACTTGGCTCGATGAGTATTAAAAATGTATAAAGCGAAAGTGTTAGTCACTCTGTTGTGTCCGACTCTTTGCTGCCTGTTGGAGTGTAGCCTGCCAGGCTCTTCTGTCCATGGAATTCTCCAGGCAAGAATACTGGAGTGGGTTGCCATTTCCTTCTCCAGGAGATCTTCCCGACCTAGGGATTGAACCCGGGTCTCTGAATTGCAGGCAGGCTCTTTACCATCTGAGCCACTAGGGATGCTAAACGTGTGTAAGGTACACATTTTTCTCTCACTTGTTCTCTCACCACTGAGTTTCTCAAAGCTTTGGAAAGTGGCTTCCTATGCTTTTAGGCATCAGTTAAAATATTATCGGAGACCCAGACAGCCGTCTCTGAAGTGTCACAGACTCCCCTGGAGAGCTCATCACTCTCTAAGTCTGACTCCAAAGATGCAAGTGATCATAACAACAGACAGTGCCTGTTCTGTGGTGTCTGTGTACACCAAGGACCTGCCTAGGAAGCCCCAGACTTGGTAGGAAAAGGAACCCAAAGAAAACCATTAATGGTCTTCACTCAGTGGACTTGAGCAACTCTTCAAATTTCTGTTTGCTTATAATTATTTTCACTTATAATTATCTTTGCTTATAATTATTTGCTTATAATTATCTCAGATGGACATGAGCTTGGGCAAACTCCAGGAGATGGTGAGGGATAAGGAGGCCTGTTGTGCTGCAGTCCATGGGGTCACAAACAGTCGGACACGACTGAGTGACTGAACAACAACAACAGTCTTCACACAGACTTGTCAGCCTTGATTTTTCCTGTTTGGCTTCCTGGATGGTGCCTGGGCCCAAGGTGCTATGCTGGCGAAGAGGGGGAGCCTGTCCTAACCTGGAATGATGTCTGTATTTCCTGGTGTTTCTGGCTTCAACCTTCGCTCTCCATGAATGGACTGGCAGCATCTTAAAGAAGTCAACCCCTCCCTAGGAGTTAAGTGTGCACACACACATATACACACACTCACATTCACTCAGGGCGTAAGCTGAGCTGGTTAGAAGCAGATCATGCCACAGTCCCCTCCGTGGCTGAGTCAGCAGCTGGTTGTGGTTGATGTTGCCCCAGACAGGCCCTTCACCTTGACAGTCTTCTTGCATACGTAGCATTTATTTTGCACTGGAGGAGTGAGTACCAATTTCTGTACTAGGAAGGTACCCGTGACATCACTATTGTACCATAGCAATTGGTGATTTAATAACCATTTCTAAAGTAACAGACGAAAGGTGGGTGGGAGAATTATAACTATACATAGGTCTCATCAATCATGCATTTATTAGGGAATTAATGTTTTAATATAACCAGTATTCAAATAGTAATTACTCATATATAGTTCAGTGGCTAATTGGATTCTAAAACACAGTCATACACATACACATATTAAAAGCTTTTAACCAGAAAAGAATCAAGGAAGAACTTCATTCCTTGGAACTGTTTATTACACAGAACAGTTCCTCTCCTCTCAAACTCTTTTTTCATATGCCAAGTATTATGTTGATTAAAGTAATAAAACTTTAATATGGAAATATACAGAAATTATACAATGTAAATATAGAAAATGACTCATCTATGAAACAGTTTATTTGCCTGTTCCCCCCACCCCAAATTATATTGAGAGTCAACGGTGCCTACTTCTTCTGGAATTACCATTAAGGCCATTTGGTGGGAGGGCCATGGAAAGCAGTATAAAAATGATACAGGAGAATATTTGAAGTTTGTGTTTTCACAAATATCTAATTTTTAAAAGAATTAGGAAATGGCAAACTGGTCCAGTATTCTTGCCTGAAAAATTCCATGGACAGAGGATCCTGGTGGACTGCGATCCATGCAGTCACAAAGAGCCGGGCATGACTGAGCATGCACACTTGTAATTTTGAAAAGGAATTTGTGCCTCTGTCTATGATATACCTAATACAATCTGAGGAAGGGTCTTCTGTTTAAGATGCTGAGATGCAAAACCTCTTAGTACAGATATTTTTCAAAATGTTTAAAGCGATTTATGAAGAAAATTGCATACCTACTTTCACTGATGCAACCCTTCTCCTTGTCCATCCATTGAGAATGTCGTCTGTGCCCTTTGGGCAAAAACCACATGCACAAAAGTGAAAACTGAGTTTTCCTCCCCCCACAACAGTCAGTCTTTGTAAAGCAGAATGAAGACTTCCCCTCCCTTGCAGCCAGAGTCTGTTTTTATATCTTGATATAACAAAAACGATGGGTCAGGAGCACCTTGTCCTGGATTCTTTTTCTTGGAAAGATTCATAATTATCCCTGGCAACTGGGTCTGAACCAGACTCCAGACATACAGTGGGAATACTGCACTGGTAGGGTTTTGAGAAGTAGCTGTAGAGAAATAAAATGACACTCATTGAGTTTTATCCATCTCATTGATAAAGAAGAGTGTGTGGGTATCAAAGTGTGTCCAGGGGTCTAGAAGTATGCCAGGGTTGAAAACGTCTAGCAACCGAGATACACAATCATAGCTAAATCAGTACATCCTGGCTTCTCACGGGGAGGTCTGTGGACCAGCAACACCAAAATTGCCCAAGAACTTGTTAAAAATGAAGGACCTCAGGCTCTTCCCCAAACCTGTTGAGTCAGAACCTAAATATTAATCAGGGGACTTTTTGAGAAATACTGAAACACTACTGCTGGTGCACTCAGAGCTACTGCCTACCTTCCCTGAGATAAAAAAGTGAAGAGATGGATGCCAGATCGACGCTGTGTATCTTGTGTGTTTCACTAGTACCACAGTGCCATCTTAGGTATGTTTCCTTGGGCTCTTTACTTGGAGTTGTGTGTGACACAGAATACCATCCTTCAGTGTGGACGTGGAGCCACACGACCCTGGACTGAAAATAAAAATGGCAATGGTCCATCCTCAGGGTGCAGAGATCTCAGATTCCACACTACTCACATTTCATTACCACTGTCTCATGACTGTGCACGTGCCTGCCTGTGCAAAAGGAATTGCACAAAAGAAGTCCGTTTTTCTAACAGCTTTGGGAAGAAATGCTTATGGTTAGGGAGGAAAGACAAGGGAACAAAATCACAGGGATACACTGGCCGGGGATTTTGGCCTTAATTATTCTTACTGGAAAGTGTTTGAGTCCCAGTAGATGACTCTATTCATTTAGTAAAAGGTGAGGTGAAGTGTTGTAATTACAATAAGTTGTATTGGAAACTTGGTCAAGAAAATCACAGGAGCAAATGCTTCTATGTTAGATTTGTTTTCAGAGACCGTGTGAGCAGTCTTCACGATAGCAGCAAGGCTGTATTATATCAGCAAAATATAGGAAAATTTAGGGTTTTATGAAAGAGATGAAATGGGGGGGCATTCTTTGCTTTCCAGAACAGACTTATCATAGAATCATTTTATATCATCAGGTGGCCCATTACACTAAAATTATTAATCTTCAATGCAGTTTCATCATTGAATACAAATGAATTAATAATTTCCCTTCCAATAAATATGGTTCATGGCCTATATGTAGGAAATATGTCCATGTATTTTAACATTTATACCAATATAAGGTATCAAACTAATTCAATAAATGATGATCATTTTCAAATGAAATTTAGCATATGGACTTGACTCAGGTTGTACAGGAATTATTTGGGGATCTTTTAAATACTGGAATTAAATTGCAAATTATGCAAATATTATACCTTAAATGTGAGAAATATTCAATATAATACTTAGTTGTTTTATTCTTGATTTTTGCTTTTGACAGAAATCAAAATTCAAGCTCTACTTCCTACTCCTGTGCCAATTTACAACTTTATTGTTGTTCAGACACTGATATCTGACTCTTTTCGATCCCATGGACTACAGCACACCAGGCTTCCCTGTCCTTTACCAACTCCCAGAGTTTGCTCAAACTCATGTCCATTGAGTCAGTGATGCCACCCAACCATCTTATCCTGTCTCACCCCGTTCTCTACCTGCCCTCAGTCTTTCCCAGCATTAGGGTCTTTTATTGAAAAATGAGTCGGCTCTTCTCATCACGTGCCCGAAGTATAACATTCACCAAAATTATGTAAATTTATGTATTTCTGATAGTGCTCATTTGCTGAGGGCATTTTTTTCTCCCGGGAGTTTAATGATAACAAATAACAAGCCAGACCTTTTGAGACATTCAAAGTCCACTAGAACTAGTCCACTTTGAACTAGTCAGAAACCCTCACAGAGAGAATGCATCCTGCCCGCACAGGCTGTGCTGCTTGGCCACGTCGCTTAGTGATGCCGGCGTATCTGTAGGAACATACCTGGAAGTCAGAGCCCCCAGCAAGGAAAGAGGTATAGTGGGGATTTGCGAAAGGAAACCTCCTTTTCTTCCGGGCTCTACATGTCTCTATAAAAGTCCTACTTTGCCCTTTGAAGATGTGGTTTTACTCATAAATAGCGTGTATGAACTGATTGCATGGTTTACAAAAAAAAAACTGAATTCTTAGATTTTACTTTCGAGTCTTCTATGTAGCATGATAAGCTGTCTTTTTCTGCAGACAACTCTTTCTCTGTCTCAGAAATGAAAGTGTTCAACTCCGCCGTCTGGCCACACACTCCTCGAGTCAGCTTGCTGTACTGATCGATATGTCATTTAGGTCCTTCTTTTTCTCCTTCCATTTCTTTGCAAATGAGCATGTGAAACTGGCTTCCAAATTTGAAGGAAACAAGTCAATGGCAGTGTGTCCTTCAGAACCTAGTATTGATACTTCCACATGAAAACATGCAACCATTTGTTTCTGTGAGAAAGCAAGTGAATTCTTGTTGAATTAGAGAACCAGAAATTGTATAGTCTAGAAACTAAGAGAATATGAATGGACCCCCGTGAAAAGAGAATGAATCTGTTTCATTCTAGTCAATAAAGTAATTGGCATTAGTGGTAGTGAATGATACTATTTGAAGAAAGCAAGAAGTGTAAATGGAGGGTAATAACATATTAAATACAGATTTCTGTCTTTGGGGTATGCCTTCCCTCTCCGCTTTGTCTGGGACAGGGAGGCCGTCAGGGTGATTTCTGCAGGAGAAAGGTGAGGCATGGTGAAAAGCGAAAAGTGAAAGTCACTCAGTCGTATCTAACTCTTTGTAATCCCATGGACTGTACAGTCCATGGAATTCTCCAGGCCAGAATACTGGAGTGGGTAGTCTTTCCCTTCTCCAGGGGATCTTCCCAACCCAGGGATCAAACCCAGGTCTCCCGCACTGCGGGTGGATTCTTTACCAGCTAAGCCATCTGAGAAGCATGGTGGTGCCCATTAAATACACATTGCTACTCCCTGCTTGGACTTACCAGATGGCTTAGTTGTATAGAGTCTACCTGCCATTGTGGGAGACACGAATTGATTCCTCAATTGGGAAGATCCCCTAGAAAAGGAAACGTCCACCTAGTAGTCTCGCCCGGGAAATCCCATGAGCAGAGGAACATGGTGGGCTACAGTCCATGGGGTCACAAAAGAATTGGACACGGCTTAGCAACTAAACAGCACCAACTCTCTGCTCAGATGGACCGAGTTAGACTTCAGAGGATCTTGTGCTCAGGAATCAGCACTTTTAAGAGTCTTGCAGATAAATCTGCAAGGAATAAATAAAGGTTTGAGAATTAATCATATTCTAAGGAATGACAATTCAAATGCATATCTATATGTATGTATTTGAGCTGAATCTTTGTTGTGCAGTTCTCATGAGCTTCTTATGTGTGATCTCCTGTTGAATATTTCAAATTCTTTGGCTTAAAATATGGCTACTGTGACTGTGAAATTTTGAGTCAAAAAATATCTGTTCAGTTTTTATGATCATTTGTGGTATGAACTTGTAAAGAGTTCACATACTAACTGGCATTTCTTTTTAAAGACAATGTGGATTAAATGAATGATAAAATCACTGCTGTAAATACTCTGAAGTGACTCCTACAGAGAGCCTTTGCTTTCCCTGCTGGTCCCCTCTGTGTGAGAAACACACATGCTTCCTCCAGCATGGCTCTCTTATGAAGTTTTCTGCTGAAATGTGAGACCTTCAAAAAGAAGGTTCATGACTACCTTATCAAAACAGTATACCCTCTGACACTGACCACTCTCCTCACCCTACTTTATTTTCCTTCAGTACTTTCATCTCTAAATGTGATGACTGACTTATTTTCAAGGCAAGGAACTTTCTCCTCTTAAGCATGATGGTGTCCAAAACTTCTAGAAGTCGCTTACTCAGTAAATAGGTGTTGAATCAGTGAATATATCCATCAACATGGATTAGCTGGCACGTGTACACACTCTATATAAAATCTAGCAGATAGAAATTCATTTGCAAATCTGTCGCTGGTCAAATGGAACAGAGCCAGTTGAATTCTCTGGCCCAAGGAAAATGTGGGGTTGGAGGCATGAGGCAGACAATGCACTGACGACACTTTACCCTTGCAGCTTCGTAATTATTTTCCATGTCAAGAGCTCCCTGCGAGTTGGTCGCTGGCTTCCTCATGGATCAGCAGATGTTTGTTATCTTCCCTCTGCAGGTTTCGTTTATGTCATATTCCTTTTCTAAAAAGGATTCCACCTTCCCTTGGTCATGTCAGTGTTTCTTTCCATTTTGAACTTCCTTTGCTCCTTTATTCTTTGCTATTATCCATTCAAAAGCAACACTAATTTTTTAAGAAAAATAAAGCCGTAAGATTTACATTTTGCAGTAATACTTCACAAAATTATCAAAGTTTCTTTTGCTTATAATATTTCAAAAATCTTAAACCTCAAGTTGTTTTTGGATATTTTGATAGTTTAAGTTATAGAGTTTGGTTGTTTTTTTTCAATCAAAAGATGTATATTAACAAGATAACATAATAATTCCTTGACTCTAAGATCAAATGATGTGAGAGTACCTGTTTTTACACAGCTTTATCAATTGCAGAGCCCTTCACACTGATTTCTCTCTCCTTGATCCTCCCACAATGCCACGTCGTACAAATGCAGGCATTCTTATATGTATTTTTATGCTGGAGGAAACCAGAGCTCAGAGAGGTTCAGTGGCTTTCCTTGATTTGCTCAGATGGTTAAACACAGTTCTGGAGTCCAGACCGTGTCTTCTTATTTCAGTTTTTTAGGAAAAACTGACACAGTAAAGAGCGATAAAATTACTACCTTAGATGCTATTAGAGCTCAGTTCAAATTGTTAGACATTATTATACACCTGTGCTCCTAAGGCCTCCTTTTGTGTATAGAATTGGAAGGGGAGCCATACTTTCAAGTTTCTGTTCCCCCAAAACTGGGTTCCCCTCTTGGGCCAATAGACACAACCAAGCCAGAAGCTGGGAGAAGGAAGGATTTATTTTTTGCAGCAAGTACGAACACAGGGATCTTTCCTGAAGCTCTGTCTATCTGAACAGGAAAGTTTTAAGCTAAAGGTATATGCATATTCATGAGAGGACTCGAACAGAGGAAAAGCAGCACAGAATTATGTCATCAGGTCAGCAGAGTCCAAGCTTTAGTCGACTGAAGTGAGGTCATCAGATCAACAGAGTCCAAGCTTTAGTCGACTGAAGTGAGGAGGGTCAGCAGCGCCATTCCATCCTCTCCCTGGGTGGGGCCAGGTTTCCGCGGAACTCACAGGTATACTGTTGTGTGTATCTGTTGAGGAGCCAGAACCCCGCCCCAAGGCTGCACTGTAGCTTCTTGAATATCCCTCCATTGTTTCTCCCTTCCCTCCTTTAAGGTCATTAATTACTGAGACCTGGTCAAAGGCAAGCATTGCAGCCAGGCTTAGAACACAAAATGGCTTAGGCCAAAATGGGTTTTTTATGTCAAGAAAGTCATTCCTGACTGTCTTTCTCCAGGGACCCTCTAACCTATCTGCTTACATTTCTGTGTAGGAACTGCTCATGTCAATGGTTGTGCTGGAGTGAAGATGCCTACAGAGCAGCAGGGGATATACTGAGTCTAGTTTCCCTCCACTTTCCAGGGGTCCGTTCTACTCATCCCTTTGAGCCCCTGGAGCCCAGTTGCTAAATCGAATCAGACTCTTTGCAACCCCATGGATTGCAGCACACCCTGTCCTTCTCTGTCTCCTGGAGTTTGCTCAAACTTATGTCCGTTGAGTCGGTGATGTCACTGAACCATCTCACCTTCTGTTACCTCCTTCTCCTTCTGCCCTCAATCTTTCCCAGTGTCAGAGTCTTTTCTAATGAGTTGGCTCTTTGGATCAGGTGGCCAAAGTATTGGAGCTTCAGCTTCAGCATCAGTCCTCCCAATGAATATTCAGGGTTGATTTCCTTTAGGATTGACTGGTTTCATCTCCTTACTGTCCAAGAGACTCTCAAGAGTCTTCTCCAGCACCACGATTTGAGAGCATCAACTCTTCAGCATACATCCATCCATTACCCAACTCAAGTTCCTGTGCCTGACGCACAGTTAGGCCAAGCAAACCCAAAGTTGAGCATTTGGAGTAGAGAAAGGCTTATTGCAGGGCCGGCAAGAATTAGTGCCTTGTATTCAAAATAACCCAAGCTCCCTAAAGGGTTTCTTAGCAAAGCATTTTTAAAAGCCAGGTGAGAAAGACGGGATCACAGGATATGTGATCAGCTCAAGAACAATTCTCTGATAGATAACAGTGCCCATAGATCTAGGGGCTCATGGTCATCAAGTAGTTAATTTTCTCCACTTAGCATCTGTAAAACAACTCAGGAAGTGTGCATCCGATACTGTTATCTTGGCATTTAAGAGAGGAACTACAGCAGAGGACATGTGGGGTGGGGCCTGTCCCAGGAAGACCCCATAGGGTCCTGCTTGGTTACATGTCTCTGCCTAGAACTAAACCTTTCCGCTCACCTCCCATCACCAGCCCCACTGCCAGGTGGCCAGGAGTGACCTGATTTAAGCCATCTGAGCATCCTTCAAGTCAGCACTAGCAGCAGTGAGCTGATGACTGAGGTCCTAGGACAGATGGTGGCTCTTGTACAGCAACTGTCTCAAGCCTGGTCCTGCATCAGTGTGAGGTTCTTCCCAGTCTTCCACGGCTCCTGGACCTGCAGGAGGGCCTGGCCTGCACGCAGCTATTTCAATACCCTTCAGCCCTCCTGGATCACAACCTCTGTTAGCCTGCGTATGGATCATTGATGCTTCAGGTGGGAGTCTTCAAACCCACTAATTTCAGAAACACATATATGAAAATTGCCAGGGCTGGGGCTCTCTAGGCCCAAGTTTTGTCTTGTGAAGTGGAGAAGTTGGACGAGTAAAAGCATATGAGAGCACTGACAGATGACTGACGTTGGATGCCGTACTTTTTGTGATAGAAATTAGTCATTAAGTGCCTTCTGGACACTCAGGTATTACACTTGTATGACCTGCGTCTGCAATGGCTGGGGACCAGTTGATGCAGCTGGTCTGGGCTGTGGGATCTGCTTTCTCTTTTCTCTTTGGCCCATCTGTGTTTCCACTGCCCTTTGCCACACTGCAGTTCTGAGCCCTCAGCTTGTTCAAGGCAAGGCTCTCAGACCTGTTCTCCACCACCACAATTGGCCTTGACCTCTGTGACATTTTAACAAAGTCAGAGTTTCTCTAACTTTTTTCTTGTGATGGCAACGTTGCTCCAGTTTCTGGCAAAGATGCAGATGTTTACTAGTAGTGTTTTGAGTCCAGTGTTACGATGAGGACTCGCTGTCAAGTAGGTCATAATGATAAAAGAAAATTACTACTAAAGAAAAGTGTGTTGTTTGAATCAGCAAGTCTATATACCATCTCATGTAATTCTGTGGGCTTCCCCGGTGGCTCAGTGGCAAATAAGCCACCTGCCAGTGCAGGAGATGCAAGAGACGTGGGCTCAGTCCCTGCGTCAGGAAGATCCCCTGGAGAAGGAAGTAGCAACCCACTCCAGAATTCTTGCCTGGGGAGTCCCATGGACAAAGGAGCCTGATGGGCTACAGCCAGTGCCTGGGGTCCCAAAGAACTGAACATGACTCGGAGACTGAAACAACAGCAACAGCCTGAGATTTTGGAACACAGTCCCAGAACAGGTGGTGTGACAATTTTTTTTTCCTTGAAATTGCCTCCAAATAAAATAGGCTTGATTTTTGTTTGTTTTACTCTTTTAAATATATTCATTTACTTATTTGGCTGCTCTGGGTCTTAGTTATAGCGTGGAAGATCAATAGTTGGGGCATGTGGAATCTGGCTCCCTGACCAGGGATCTAACCCAGGCCTCTTGCATTGGGAGCTCAGAGTCTTAGCCACTGGATCACCAGAAAAATCCCAAATAGGCCTTGGTAGTAAGGATCTGATATGTGCTTTTTTGAGCAAGAGTGGTAAAAGGCATGAATTCTGGAAGTTGTAGCCTTTAATTCCTTGTCCTTCTTTTCTCCTGCTTCTACCTCTCGTGCCAATAGCTGTGCCCGCCCACCCATGAGCCACTAAAACTTGATTACAGTGGATAAAAGGAGTGTAAACAATGCTCAGTTTAAAATGCTTCATTTCAGCGTTGTGCACAGTGCTTAAATATGCAAAGGTATTTTGCAGAAATGTCTCCACAGGGAAACACCGTGAACTTTCAGTTCTATCAAGAACATAATAATAAAAAAAGAAAGTATAGTATACTATTCAAATATTTAATAATTTTACTATTGCATTTTTCATTGTACCAGCACATAGAAATTCTGATGTCCACCAAAATAGCCCTTATCTTAATAAGAGAGTAAACATTTCTTAATGCCCATTTATAAGAAGAGGATTTTTGTATGTACCCTCAGCTCATATCACAACTTAAAAGAAAAGCAGGTCCTTTTACTGTTCATCATTGAATATTTTTAACTGCTTAGAATCAAGGAACAGCAATAAAGTTAAAACTCTAAATCTACAATGGATAACTTTTATTTAACTATACGACATTTGGATATAATGACTGCTTCCTAGTTTTTTTACACTTGTAAGTCCTTGGAATATTATCAAAACCTTCAGAAGTAGGAAGAACTGACAGCAGGAACTCAAGGCGTATCATACTTAAATATATTCCTGGAAAATACCAGCATGAGATAATATTCACTGTGATGTTGGCATTTGATAAATCAGATGCAATGAACCTAATTATGCAAAACAGTTATTTTGAATCTATCACTCATTGGAACGCTGTCTAAACCAGAATTTATTTAATTACTAGCAAAAGGAAAGGTAAGAACTTGCCAACTTTATTCCCTTCCCTTGCCTCAAAACATTCAGTGATTGTTACCAAGATTGAATTCATAGAAGCCCCAACCTTGCCCCAGTCCTTTGGAATCGCTCTGTTTTCTGTTGATTTAAATGTAAAGCAGCCTATGTGAAGCAACATTTGTTGGCAGTTTCAAAACTTTTGAATGGCTTTATCCTCAAATAAACTAGATGAGAATATTAAAAATCTTTGAGGTTAGACAGTCCTGAAGAAGCAGCCAATCATTGCACATTGAAGATGTTGGCTTTAAAGTGGCCAGCAGTGAAGCGGTAGACCGGCAGGACAGAGAGAGAGAGCTGCCCACAAACACCACTAAAATCAAGGAAGTGCAACTCCCTCTTACTTTAAGCTGAAGGGGAGGGTTCCCATTTGGGTTTGTTCAAAGGCAGCTGCCAGTTAAATCCGAGTGTACCAGGCAGGGTATTAGCTTTGGAGATTTATCTGAAGGGTCTTGCTAAAATTGTCTGTAGCCTCACTTGGCTCTGTGTGCTCCTGTCCTCACCATCGCTGGGTAACCATCTCTCCGTGGTGTCCCTTCAGTGTCCCTAGATGCCCTCCATTCCATTTGTGCCCACGGAGATGATTCCCCTGGCATGTCCACTCATGGGATTCTGGCCATCCCTATGATGAAATATTCGCTCTCCATCAACATCTTCTTGTGTGTCAGCTCAAGCTCTTAGCCCTCCTAAGACTCTGCTCCTCTTGTGTGGATTCCCTGGTCCACAGCTTCAAAGCCACACCTCTTCCCACACAATACAAAAAACACTAAACCAAAAAAAAAAAGAAGTCCAAAGACACAAATAAGGATTTACAATCATGTGTAGCCTTAATTTAGAAATGAAGCCAGTTTGTGGCAACCATTTGAACCGTTTCAGAGGAAGGTAGAGTAGATACCAATCTTTCCATTTGGAGCGTAAGAATAAAGGAAATATCACTTTAAAACCTTTTTTTTTTCTTTAAAATCTGCTTCTCTCGGGGATTTAGGCTGTTGTAAGGCTGAACATCTTGGTTCACTCATTGTCCAGGGAAAAACTGCTGATGAAGATGAATTCTGGTCCACTTTTTCGGAATAGCATCAAGATGGCTTGCCTCCGTGGCTTATTTACCTGCTCATACTTTAAATAAGAACTGCCACCGTAAATTTTCAGGTGCAAGAATTGTGGACTAATAAGAGCTTTCTGGGGTGACTTCAGTCTGCCTGGCTTCTTCAGTGAGGAAACCTGCTCCAGTCGTTAGGCTGAGAAAAATGTGTTCCGCTGGCCCTGTTCAGTGTGGATTTATCTCAGCATCATCATCACCCATATTCAGAGATCAGACTCGGGAGCAAAGCGAGGCGGCTGGGTGATGCTGATAAGCTGACAAGCTTGTCCTCTTGCTACCATTGCGCACCGTTCATTGGATTTTCTGCAGATTTCAACGTTTCTGTCCCCCTCCCCAAATTCGAACATGTCTTGGATAAAACAAGTTCTGTCTGAACGTTGGGCGGGTCTGACTGTCTCCTTATTCCTTCCTTCCAGCTGGGTCCCGGGCCTCGTACAGCAGCCAGCACGGCCACCTGGGCCCGGAGCTGCGGGCCCTGCAGTCCCCGGAGCACCACATCGACCCCATCTATGAAGACCGTGTCTATCAGAAGCCCCCCATGAGGAGTCTCAGCCAGAGCCAGGGGGACCCTCTGCCGCCAGCACACACGGGCACGTACCGCACGAGCACAGGTGTGCACTCAGGGCCCCCGGGGCTGTCCACAAGGGGACGGGGAGGCAGCCGTCCAAAGAGGGTGGCCTGTCCCAGAGGGGGGCCTTCCCACACCAGGGGGGCCTCTCCACAGAGGGGGTGGTCTGTCCACAGTGGGGTGGCCTGCCTGCGGGGGCATGGCCTGTCCCAGAGCGGAGCCTTTCCATACCAGGGGGACCTCTCCACCGAGGGGTGGTCTGTCCACAGGAGGGTGGCCTGCCTGCGGGGGCATGGCCTATCCCAGAGGGGGCCCTTTCCACACCAGGGGGGCCTCTCCACGGAGGAGTGGTCTGTCTACAGTGGTGTGGCCGTCCCACAGAGGGGTGGGTCTGCTTGGAAGCTTAAATAACACTCCCTTGTGAAAGGGTATGTGTGTGTGTGTTGATGTCCTCTCTCCTCAGAAGCATTGTGAAATGACCTGGTTTTCTCATTAATGTTTCTGATGATGATAAAAACCAAATATGACTCCAGTTGAGCTCCCTGAGTATATTGTAAATGAAAGAAGTCTGGAGGTGGGGAGTGGGGGTTAGCATATTTTGTCACACAGGCAAATCGAAGGTAGTAGTACTAATTTTTTTGTAAATCATTATTAATGTATTTAATGAGTATAGTTGCTTTAAGAAAGCAGAGGACGTATAAAGGCATATGTGCTTACCTAAGGCTGGTAAGTGCCTTTTTAATGGTACAGTATGCCTGTTTGGGGGATTCCCTGCTGGCTCAGATGGTAAAGAATCTGCCTGCAATTCAGGAGACCTGGATTTGATCCCCGGGTTAGGAAGATCCCTTGGAGAAGGGAATGTCTACCCACTCCAGTATTCTTGCCTGGGAAACTCATGGACAGAGAAGCCTGGAGGGCTACAGTCCATGGAATTGCAGTTGGAGACCACTGAGTGACTAACACTTTTCTACCTCTTTGGCAACCTTGGGAGGGAAAAAAAAAAACATATTTACTAAAAATGTAGCATATTTAGTAAGGCCAACTGAGAATTTACTTCATACACACTATTAGGCTGAATCATAGGAAATTATAATTTAGTGGTTGGTCACTGGTACTTGTGGAGAAGGCAATGGCACCCCACTCCAGTACTCTTGCCTGGAAAATCTCATGGACAGAGGAGCCTGGTAGGCTGCAGTCCATGGGGTCGCTAACAGTCGGACACGACTGAGTGACTTCACTTTCACTTTTCACTTCCATGCATTGGAGAGGGAAATGGCAACCCACTCCAGTGTTCTTGCCTGGAGAATCCCAGGGACGGGGGAGCCTGGTGGGCTGCCGTCTCTGGGGTCGCACAGAGTCGGACACGACTGAAGCGCCGCAGCAGCAGCACTGGCACTTGTATATATGGTTCAACTCTCTAGCTCTCCTGGATTAAATATATATTTTGAATTGAACACAACCACAGACCACATGAAGAAGGACAAGTGTTTTCCAGAACATGAAACTGTTTGCAAAATAACTAGTTAAAGGTCACGATTAAATTTGTTGGAGAACACTTAGCTTAACTATAAAATCAATATAATTAAGAAAATACAGAGAATTGCGCTTGGTCTAAAGCCTCCCATGGCTGAGTAAACTTAGAGAATATTATGGTGGTGGTTTGCAGACACTAGAGCTGCCTGCATTTCTAATCATATACGTTATCCTGGTCAGGGGCCAGGATATGGGGATGCTGAAGCTGTGGTCCAGGACTTGGCATCAGGCTCTGCATCTTCAGACTGTTGTAACTTCCAGTTCCCAAGTAGATCATAGCAATTCTGTTAAACTGCAGTATGACACTAAATTATATGTTTTGAAATCCAGGCAAGCTAAGTTGCTTTTATAGCTGATTATTGATATTTGCATTTCAGTATTTCACTCTATCATAGGAAGAAAGGCACAAAATACTCCTTTATTTTACTCTTGATGTTGTAAGTACCATCCCATGTTAATAATACATATCTTGGTTTAGATAGAATACCCATTTATTCTTCTGTCAGAGTTTCTCTTACCTTCAGCCTACTTAATTTGCTTCAGTCTGGGACTGGACTATTTTTGCATTTAGTTGTTGCATATTATTAGCTAAGGTAATTTTATTTCCACACAATCCCTTGTAAAAGACGAAGATAACCATCTTGGTGACATTCAGTATCTAATTTGAAGAAAAACTGACAACAAAAGGGATTATATTGGTTCCCTGTTCCATATTCATATGCTCTTAGAATTAGCTCTTGTTGATAAACTTCTGGGGCCTTAATGAAAAATCAACTGCAAGAGGAAAAAAGTATTTTATTCATCAATGCCAAGTTAGAGACAAGGGAAAGATGTTCACACTTTTAAAGAAACAATGACAACAACAAAACTCGTGTTTTGTCTAAGCCGGGGGTTGGCAAACTGTTGGCTTATGGTCTAAATCCATCTGGTCACCTGTTTTAGTAGTGCTTGTGGGTTAAAAGTGATCATCGCCTTATAAAATGATTTGCAATCAAACGATGGATACTATTTTGTGATATGTAAGAACACATGAAATCCAAGTTTCTGAGTCCATACATAGCCACACCCAGTTGCTTTCAGATCATCTGTACTTGCTGTCACTCTGCAGTGGCTCAGGGGAACAGGTGTGACAGAGACCATATGGTCAGCCAAGCTGCAGATACTCACCTTCTGGCCCTTTACAGGAAGAGTTTGCTGCCTCCTGGCCTCAGTCGTCAGAGGAGAACCAGGCTGAATGAGTGAAATAGTGCTTTTTCTCCTGTCTCTCCTCTGAAAGAAGGCAGAAGTGTTCTGAGCGCTTCAGAGGGGACAGTCTGTTTGCCCGGCCCTTCCCCTCTAACAGTAATCTCTTGCCCCGGCCGAGATCTGCGAGGTGTGACATCCACATGCCCAAGATGCCATTCCTGCCCACATCTTTGAAATTGAGGCACTTTTGAGGGACTATGCTGTTTTCACAAGGCTACAGAAATTGCCAGAAGTGCCGGGGTGGTCTCTTGAGGATAGGTGGGGGGAACGTCACTGCTCCAGCTCCTGCACATACAGCCACAAGCCCTCTCTCCTTCCCACCAGCTTAGATTACTCCTTCTTCCTACACTGAATTCATCACAAGCCCTTCCCCTTCCCTGGCTTACTGTGCAACTCCAGGGACTGTCTCTATCAGAAGCTGCATGATTGAGAAAATGCTTTTAGTCCAGGTATATGTCTCTCCTTTGGCTTCCCCGGTGGCCATAGTGGTAAAGAATCTGCCTCCCAGTGCAGGAGATGTAAGAGACATGGGTTCCATCCCTGTGTTGGGATGATCCCCTGGAGAAGGGAATGGCTACCCACTCCAGTATTCTTGCCTGGAGAATTCCATGGACAGAGGAGCCTGGTGGGCTACAGTCCATGGGGTCCCAAAGAGTCAGACACGACTGAGGCACGCAGCATGCACAAATCTCTCGCTTATAAATTACCTACGTATTACACAATATTATTAAATTCTGGCTAGTAAATTCAGGATTAAACTTTAATAAAGAAACACTTTAAGATTGCTTTCCCATATCCAGAGGGTCATTTTCACATCCTTTATGTTTTATGCACCCACCGTTAGTGCCGCCACTGATGCAGACCTATAGGAAGCTTCCAGAGCCAGAGCAAATACCCTAATTCCTTATGAGATGAGGACATGTTCTTAGGAGCCCTGTTAGACGTGACGTGTTCAGGGGCTGCAAACTTTAGGCTCAGGTTGGTTGCCAAGGTGCCTCTCCAGTCTTACCTCTCTGCCATTAAGTAAGGCCACTGGCTGGGGGTCCTTCAGTTCCATCTGTAGGTCATTTCCAGAGATACTTTGAGGAGAGTGGGGCAGGGGAATTGAAGGCCAGTTGCCCGCCTTCAAGGAGTCACCACTCACGAATGAAGTCAAGGGTACTATCCTAAACAATTCTATAATTACTAGCTGGTGCCATAGCATCAAGCAGCTGAGACAGGATGACAAAGCACAGAGCCTATTGCCGCACTCAGGAATAGTTCTAAATGCTTTGAATATATTTACTAATCTTTAGAACTGCCCTGTGGAGGAGGTGGTATTATGATGATCACTTTGTAGATCAGAATACTGAAGCATAAAGACATTGAGGACCGATCTCCTTTAGAATGGACTGGTTGGATCTCCTTGCAGTCCAAGGGATTCTCAAGAGTCTTTTCCAACACCACAGTTCAAAAGCATCAATTCTTTGGTGCTAAGCTTTCTTCACATTCCAACTCTCACATCCATATATGACCACTGGAAAAACCATAGCCTTGACTAGACGGACCTTTGTTGGCAAAGTAATGTCTCTGCTTTTTAATATGCTATCTAGGTATTAATAGCAGCACAAAACAACACGTGCTCTCGTTTTTTTCCTGGATAACCTATAGCTCAGGATTGTACTATGACTCCTGACCCCTCCCCAGATGTCTTTCCACTGGTTTCTGGGCAAGGAGTGGGGCTGTGGGACAGTGTTCACCCTTCGCCCCTCAGTGCTGCAGCTCTGCCTCTATCTGGCTTTATCTTCTGTGGTTTCTCTTCTTTCCCTGTCCTGCTCACTCCTGCGCTGACTGAACCTGGGCCTCCCTCACTCCAGACACCACGAGGGCCATCCTGAGTTATAGACTGTGCTAGAACTGAGAGATACCCTGAGATGACTATACAGAGAAGAGCAGGAAACAGCTATAGTCCTTGAAGATAAGACAGGTTAAAGCTTCCTAAATCTCCCCACTAAAGGCAATTTCTCACTTAGCTTTTTCTCCTATGCCCAACCTACAGCATCTTTTTCCATCCCTCCTTCTTGGCTTCGTAGTTAGCCTCTCACCCCTGTTACTTTATTGCGAAGACTAATTTCAATCCCAGAAACCAACTCAGACAAGGAGCACAGTCTACTTTTGGGTGATCAGAAAGGTCCCCAAGGCTTTCCTTAACCAAAGAATTATTGTGGTCCCACCAGCTCGGTGGTGTTTGACTTCTTTGTGATCCCATGGACTGCAGCATGCCAGGCTTCCCTGTCCTTCACTGTCTCCCCGAACTTGTTAAAACTCACGTCCATTGAGTTGGTGATGATATCCAACCATGTTGTTCTCTGTTATCCCCTTCTCCTCCTGCCCTCAATTTTTCCCACTATTAGGTCTTTTTCCAATAGTTGGCTCTTTGCATCAGGTGGCCAAAGTATTGGAGCTTCAGCTTCAGCACCAGTCCTTCCAATGGATATTCAGGGTTGATTTCCTTTATCACTGACTGGTTTGATCTCCTTGCAGTCCAAGGGACTCTCAAGAGTCTTATCCAGCATAATAGTATGAAAGAAACAGCTCTTCAGCCTTTAGCCTTTTCTTTGTCCAGCTCTCATAGTCATACATGACTACTGGAAAAACCATAGTTTGGACTATATGGACTTTTTTAGGCAAAGTAGTGTCTCTACTTTTTAATACATTGTCTAGGTTTGTCATTGCTTTTCTTCCCAGGAGCAAGGGTCTTTTAATTTCTTGGCTGCAGTCACCATCCACAGTGATTTTGGAGCCCAAGAAAATAAAGTCTGTCACAGTTTCCATTGTTTCCCCATCTATTTGCCATGAAGTGATGGGACCGGATGCCATGATCTTTGTTTTCTGAATGTTGAGTTTTAAGACAGCTTTTTCACTCTCCTCTTTCACTTCCATCAAGAGGCTCTTTAATTCCTCTTCTCTTTCTATGTAAGGGTGGTATAGTCTTTATGTCTGAGATTATTGATATTTCTCCCAGCAATCTTGATTCAAGCTTGTGCTTCATCCAGCCTGGCATTTCTCATGATGTACTCTGCATATAAGTTAAATAAGCAAGGTAACAATATACAGCCTTGACGTACTCCTTTCCCAATTTGGAACCAGTCTGTTGTTCCATGTCTAGTTCTAACCATTGCTTCTTGACCTGCATACAGGTTTCTCAGGAGGCAGAGAAAAGTGGTCTGGTATTCCCATCTCTTTAAGAATTTTTCACAGTTTATTGTGATCTACACAGTCAAAGGCTTTAGCATAGTCAGTGAAACAGAAGTAGATGTTTTTCTGAAATTCTCTTGCTTTTTCTATGATCCAGTGGATGTTGGCAATTTTATCTCCAAAAAGTTACCTAACCTTGATGTTAGAGACTTACATACATGCATTTGTATACATTTGTGTACATGTTGGAGGATCAGGATCGGCAGATCTCACTTTTTGCCTGTTTTCTGCTGCAGGCTGGTGGACGGTGATGCCTACAGTAGGGTTCACAACTCACACACAAAGTCAACTGGATTTTATCAGCTAAGCTGGCACTCTGTGGGCCATGCCTAGGCCAGGGAGTAGCACCTGAAGAGTAACTCCTGCCCCTGTCCCAGACCTCACTCTGACCCTTTGTGCTCAGGCACTCCAGCCAGTGCTGGACAATGTCAACAACAGCAATAAAAAGCACAACATGAGAGTTGTGAGCTAAGTTTTATTTGGGGCAAAATGTGGACTATAACCTGGGAGACAGCATCTCAGAGAGCTCTGAGAAACTTCTCCAAAGAGGTATGGGGGAAAGTCAGGATATGTGTGATTTTAGTGAAAGGGGAATACATGCAATCAAGCACACATTTTGCGGAAGGTTGCTGCTTTCGTGAAGAACAGATGTCAGCATTTATGATTTTAGTGCTTTTCTCGATGCGAAGAGATTGGGCTCATAAAACCATTTCCTGAAAATAACTAGCTGAAGATTTGTTCTGCCAGTTTTGCCCCAAGCAGAGTACCTCATTCCAGTCCACCCTGAACTCCTTTCAGGGGTGTTGAAGGTCAGCAGTCACAGCATCTTGTGATTTAATCCTTGTAGAGGCAGATGGCAAGTGCCAGTTTTTAGTTGGCAACAAGACCTGCAGACCTTTCCACACTACCCAGTCCCAGCAGAAGGGAGCAGGCTCTGTGATGACCTGCCAGCCTCCCTGGGCTTGGATGTGGTCTTTGTAGTGAGGCAGAGATAGTAGAGCAGTGGCCCACATGCATCAGGATGGGATTGGGACAGGAAGCAGCATGGTGGCCCCAAAGCAGCAAAGTGACCCAAAAAAGGGTCAGTTCCTGAATCAGCAGTGGTCCCCACTCATCCTCTCCCCAGATGCATCCCTCCTCTCTCCCTGCACAGGGAGGCCAGATCCTGTGCCTGTAGCAGAGACCAGGCCAGTGAGTGAAGAGTGGGATGGTGGAGCAAATACCCTCTGGGACCATCCACCCAGTGTCTGAGGCTTTACTTCTCGCACAGTGAAAATTTGAAGAGGCACTCTTTTAACTAGCGTGTCTGTTTAAATAAAACATACCTTTTGTCTGGGATAAGGGCTTGTCCAAATCAGAGCTTATATAATAAGGAGAACAGCCAGACAAAGACTGTGTGACACTCAAGGATTTGTGTGTGATGAAGTCTATTAAACTGAAACTAAATAACACAGAATTTTATTTCAAACTCAAGCATTCAGTGACTGTCAACTTAGGAGTCGTTTGATTAACACATACTTGACTCTGACAACCCCCCATAACATCTTTCTAAACTAGCAAAAATGGCCAACATCTGCTGAGATGATAGTCTTGTGAATTTCTTTTCAGATAAATGTGATCCTGAGTGGAGAAAACAAGCTTTCTATGGTGAATGTGTCAGCTTGTAATAAAGAATGAATTATCATAGGTACATAGCAAAGGGAAAATCTGCTAACTGTCCTGATGAGATTGACAAATATTGCAATATAAAAAGGAAGAAGAATGTGATGAAAATATTTGTCTGGATGGCAAAAGCATTATTTTAAAATTTTAATTTTCTGCAGTAATAGCTATTACTTCATAAAGTTATAGAGGGATTACATATCCCCTTTACTTTCATAAAATTTTACTACTATTCTTCAATAAAATATAAATAACATTTTCAATTAAAATCATCATTTGAGTCCACGAAAGGTAGAATATTAACAATTTATTACTTATTAAATACTGTTACTTCAAATTATAAAAATGACTACTTCTCATTAGAACAAGTCAGATGTGATCCTCTATAACCTCTTAGTTTAAAATTTTACCTCTTTTAAGTCTAAAAAGTCAGGGGTACATTATTACCCAGTTGGAGATTTTTAATGAATCTAATGATAAATATTATCTTAAAATCAATGAAAGCTTCCAGATTCTTAGCTATATCCATTCACCAAAATGGTAGAAATACAAATTCTAATTACAGCTGAAGGAGAACAGAGTGTTTGCTGGTAGATCAGTTGATAAAATTTAAAAACAGCAGCAACAACATTAGGAAGCCTGGTGGACTGCCGTCCGTGGGGTCGCAAAAAGTCAGACCCAACTGAGCAACTGAACAACAGCAACAAGCGACGTCAGTAATCAGCATCAACACTAATAATGAGTCCGTTACTACAAAAATCCTGCATTAGATGTCTCTCCTCCACAAACACAGTGACATATGAGGTTAAAAGGAATTGTGTTACATTTACCCTTGAATATTTTTCCATTGACCTTGATGCTGGGAAAGATTCAAGGCAAAATGAGAAGGGGGCGACAGAGGATGAAATGGTTAGATAGCATCACTGACTCAGTGGACATGAGTTTGAGCAAACTCTGGGAGATAGGGAAGGACAGGGGAACCTGGCGTGCTGCAGTGCATGGGGTTGCAGAGAGTCGGACATGATTTAGTGACTGAACACATCTTTCTGTTGAGCTTACTTTGGATCAACCTCTGCAGACTGCGGAAAATTGGAAAGATATTTATGGTTCAGTTCTGGATGATAATACTATTGGGAATATAGTAGATTAGGTAAAGTTTCCTCATTTCTGAAATGATAATCATTATTATTTAAGTAATAACTTTACAAGTATATAGGCTGGCACTTCCCTGGCGGTCAGTGGTTAAAACTGCACCTCCCAATGGAGGAGGTGTGAGTTCGATCCCTGGTCAGGAAGCTAAGATCACACATGCCTCATGGCCAAAGAACCAAAACATAAAACAGAAGCAATATGGTAAAAATTCAACAAAGACTTTAGAAACTTACCTCATCAAAAAAAAGAAATCTAAAAGGTAAAAAGTTATAGGCCATGTTCTTGGACACATTGTCACCTCAGCCATCTTTATTTTCTAAATTTGCAGAAGGAATATTATTTAATTAGCTTGTTGTTTGCTTCCTTTGTATTTTATAGCATGTGTAAAAGTATTTTATGTTTTCTTATTTCTAGCTATATAAATATACATAAAAGCAAAGATAAATAATACAAACCCACAAATGTTTTTCTTTCTTCTGTTGAACCCTACTTTATATTCCATCGCCCAAGTTTCTTCAGGTGCCAGAATCTTGTATTTTACTCTGTTCTCTTTTTTTCCTCTTTCAGTAAATAATGCATGCAACCATCTCCTCATCAAAATAGGGTGTTTGATTTTTATTGAAAAGGATCTCTCTTCCCTTCTTTCAAACAAACACAACACATAAAACATCTGTTTGTTTGTTTTTTTCTTTTCTCTCTACACACTAAACCTTTATTTGTGTAGCTCTACGGAAAACAGATAATTTCATGAACAGCATGAAAAGGTGAAGTATCAAGTCAACTGCTGAAGAGGCTACTTTAAAAATCTCCCCAAAGAGACCGGCAGTGTGGTTCATTGAGTTGTAAGGGCTTATTGAGGGGAGAAGGGGCTGTTTGCAGAGCAGGTGAGATGAGAGAGGAGTGTTTACAGAGCTGATAAAGCACCCTTTCCCTCAAATGTTTGCCATAAGAAGGTTCAATTGAGTAGAGTAATCCTCTAAGGTGGGTGATTTGGCCAACGGAGCTCTAACTCAAATGAGAGAAAACATATACCGGGACAGAAATTAAGCGAAATTTTGCATTAAAGAAAAAAAGTCTGTTAATTGTGTGATCAGTATCAGCTTATCTGTATTAATAGAGAGTCACAGTCTTCATCAGCCACACCACAGTCTCAACAGGCATGGCACAAAGGGAGAATTCAGTCGTTCTTGAAATCATTCCTTTACATCATGCTTAAAAAAATCAGGCATTACATCACTGTATTATTGACAGTTTGAGATCTTTTAGTTTCTCGTGCATTTTCTTCTATATATGAGCATATACGCTCAGTCGTTCAGTTGTGTCTGACCCTTTGAAACCCCATGGACTTTAGCTCACGCACCAGGCTCTTCTGTCTATGGGATTCTCCAGACAAGAATACTGGAGTGGGTTGCCAGTTCCTCTTCCAGGGGATCTCCCCAACCCAGGGAACAAACCAGTGTCTCCTGCATCTCCTGCATTGACAGATGGATTCTTTACCCCTGAATCACCTGGGAAGACCCACATGATCATATAATCTACCCTTTAAAATAGTCTTTCTCCCTGTTTGTATTGCTATTTTGCATTATTTTTCCTTGCATTGATCAGTCTCTAATTTATTTGAATTTTGCAATATCCATTTGAATTCTGATTTTATATTTTGAAATTCTCATCAGGTACCCTTATGTATTGTGACCTAAGAGAAGTCGAAACTATGGCTTCAGGAATTATACTTCTGAAAGGCCATTTGTTAAATGATACAAATGTGATTGTCATTTTTAAATAAGATCTTTCTGAAAGTCATTTACCTGCCTTAGATTTCATAGTCTACCCACTTTTTTCTTAATATATCACTGATTAAACTAAGACTCAAAACACTTTAAAATTAAGATAAGTATATGTATCCTATTCTTGATTTTCCCAGAAATAAAGATATTTCTGAATATCAATAAATTCAATTAAATAAGAAATTGTATAAATTTGTACACCAAGGTGTAATAATTTTTCCCTATATTATTCAAGTTGTTGGTCCTTATTATAGACCCATCTCTTTTCTGTACTTTTGGGAGACATTTCCCTTAATTTTAGGCCTCTCATGAATTTTTCTAAGTTTTCTCACTATGTTAGGTACTTCAATAATACACATATTTGAGATTATAAACCTGGTCCAGTTTATAAAGCTGGTAGTTGTAATTATAACCTCTGGAAGTGGGGTTCAAGGGTTTGAATTACTTCTCTACTAAATATAAGGCAAATTTGGGCAAGTTATAGCATCCCTCTGTGCCTCAGTTTCCCACTTGTAAAGTGACAGCAAGTTTATTATCATATTGGGTTGTTGGAGGAAATAAGAGTCAGTCAGTTAGTTCAGTCACTCAGTCATGTCCAACTCTTTGCGACCTCATGGACTGAAGCTTGCTAGGCCTCTCTGTCCATCGCCAACTCCCAGAGTTTACTTAAACTCATGTCCATTGAGTCAGTGATGCCATCCAGCCATCTTATCCTCTGGCATCCCCTTCAATCTTTCCGAGCATCAGGGTCTTTTCTAATGAGTCAGTTCATCATATCAGGTAGCCAAAGTATTGGCGTTTTAGCTTCAGCATCAGTCCTTCCAATTAATATTCAGGACTGATCTCCTTTAGGATGGACTGGTTGGATCTCCTTGCAGTCCAAGAGACTCTCAAGAGTCCTCTCTAACACCACGGTTCAAAAGCATCAATTCTTCAGTATTCAGCTTTCTTTATAGTACAACTTTCACATCCATACATGGCTACTGGAAAAGCCATAGCCTTGACTAGATGGACCTTTGTTGGCAAAGTAACATCTCTGCTTTTTAATATGCTGTCTAGGTTGGTCATAACTTTTCTTCCAAGGAGCAAGCATCTTTTAATTTCATGGCTGCAATCACCATCTGCAGTGATTTTGGAGCCCAGAAAAATAAAGTCAGCCACTGTTTCCACTGTTTCCCCATCTATTTGCCATGAAGTGATGGGACCAAATGACATGATCTTAGTTTTCTGAATGTTGAGTTTTAAGCCAGCTTTTTCACTCTCACTTTCATCAAGAGGCTCTTTAGTTCTTCACTTTCTGCCATAAGGGTGGTGTCATCTTCATATCTGAGGTTATTGATATTTCTCCTGGAAATCTTGATTCAAGCTTGTGCTTCATCCAGCCTGCCATTTCTCATGATATACTGTACATGTAAGTTAAATAAGCAGGGTGACAATATACAGCCTTGTATTTCCCTTTCTCTGTTTGGAACCAGCCTGTTGTTCCATGACCTGCATGGAACTGTTCTAACTGTTGCTTCCTGACCTGCATGCAGATTTCTCAAGAGGCAGATCAGGTGGTCTGGTATTCCCATCTCTTTAAGAATTTTCCAGAGTTTGTTGTGGTCCACACAGTCAAAGGTTTTGGCATAGTCAATAAAGCAGACGTAGATGTTTTTCTGGAACTCTCTTGGTTTTTCGATGATCCAATGGATGTTGGCAATTTACTCTAGTATTGGGTTGTTGGAGGAAATAAGAGTACGCACTAGTTAAACACTTCCAGGAGTTATAAAGTCTGATATCCACACTTTATATCAGGCAAGGACTTGTTACTCCATGTGTTATATCCAATCTGTTTCCTAACATGAACTGATTTCAACATTACTAAGTAGTAATAATGGTTGTTGTTGTTCATTCCCTGGGTCATGTCTGAGTCTTTGCCTCCCCATAGACTATAGCATGCCAGGCTCCCCTGTCCTTCACTATCTACCCCCTGGAGCTTGCTCAAATTCATGTCCGTCACATTGGTGATGCCATCCAACCATCTCATCCTCTGCCGTCCCCTTCTTCTTCCGCCCTCAGTCTTTCCCAGCATCGGGTCTTTTGCAGTGAGCCAGCTCTTCGCATCAGGTTGTTTTGCACTTACTAGGCATTAATAGCTTTTCTTGCCTTTAAAGCAAACAGTCATCCCAATGGGCCCTTGTCTTCTTTTCACTTTACAGTTAGAAAACCGGAGATTTGAGAACTCAGTTACTTGCCAGATACAAATGATTGACTAGAAAGCCCAGATGTGGCCCTGACTGTTAGCTTCAGAAGCCAAGCTCTGAATGTGGAGTTCCCTGACATTTCATCCCCAAAAGGCCAATGCCAGTGTAGAATATATATCTGAGCCTACCAACATTCATAAACTGCCCTTCACCTTTTCTCCTCTTACTGTGAGACGTGGTCTTCTCGCTCCTGCTCTGTTAATTGCATTTCACACTCTGCTTTCACCTTTTGGTCCAGTCTCCCTTGCAGCTTACGTGGTCTTAGCTCCCCAACCAGGGACTGAACTGTTCCCCCTGAATTGAGAACGTGGAGTCTTAACCACTGGATCGCTAGAGAATTCCCTATTCTCTTAAAATTGATTCATTACTCTGAGAGGTTTTTTTTTTAACTTATATCATCATTTTTTAACAATAGTGTTTTGTCATGTTTCAGTCTCCTTTTTTTTTTTTTTTAACATTTTATGTTTCAGCCTTAAGTCATCATCCTTGCCATTTTGCATTCCCTTCCTATTAACCTCTGTATTTTAAAGTATTACTAACAAATAATTTTGTATAGAAAATGATTTTTCTGATATTAGCAGCCCTTTTCAGGAAGCTTTAATATAGATATTTAGTTCCTGAATGAAAAAATTGTATTTATCTGAAAAAATGTCAGGTTCCCGTTAGTTTTCCCTTTTGCCTTTAATTTGCTGACTGGCTTTTCACAACTTGTCTAGAAAATGAAACTTTGTTTACCTTTGGGCATTTGTTCTTCCAAGAGCATGGTTATGCCTGGCCTGAATTTTAAATCCCTGTTCCCATGACATATAGCACATTGTTCATAAATATTAAAATGTGAATTTTAATTAGACATGCTTGCAAAATTTTGGAGAAAATATAAATGCTCCAGAAACTGCATAAAGACATAAGACAGATTTTCTGGTTGTGAACTTAATTTTTTATTAGTCTAATCCAGTGACTTTGAAACTTAATCCATCAGGGCAACCCTTGTCATTTCAAAACCTAAGTCTTTGGGGAGTATACACACTTTTTGTTTAGAAAGTTTTCTGAAATATTTTTCTTGTCTTCACTGTGTCATGGTGCCTGGTCTCCTGACTTTGGTTATTATAAGATTAAGTTTTAAAAGGTCATTGGAAATGAGAAGCCCTGACCTCTTGATTAAAATCAGTTCTCATATTAGAATAGATTTCTCCAGTTCACTTTGCAACTTTTTTTTTTATCATTTTGACATGAAATCCTTAACTTCCTTTAATATTAAACTATTATTTTTTTCTTTCTTTTATATTTGATTTTGAATATGTCTTCTATTGTGAGAGAGAATAAGTTTTACCACCATTTACTGAGTAGTGCTCAAAAAGTCTGAGTTGTAGGATGTGATTGATAATTGGAATCTAATTCTGTGTAGAACTTGCATGTCATATGGTCATATCTAGACACAGGATATATTTTTTATGAAGTATAGCTAATTTACAATGTTGTGTTAGTTTCAGTCGTACACCAAAGTGGTTCAGTCTTATATATATAGTATATTATATATATATATATATATATATGTATATATATTTGTCTTTTTTCAGTTTCCTTTCCCATATAGTTTATTGCAAAATATTGAGTAGAGTTTCCTGTGCTGTAGAGTAGGTCCTTTTTAGTTATCTATTTTATATATAGTAGTGTGTATATGTTCGTTCTGAGCTAGAAAGTAAAGGTGCCAACTAATATTAATCATGGATAATGATCAAACAGTTATTAACAAATCACATTCTATTAATATGGAAGATGCTCTTTTCATTGTATAGGTCACCTAAATCTTAGATGTCAAGTATTTTTGAGAACCAGATAAAAGTAATGATAGGAAACAGACTCCAGAGAACCCAGAGAGGAAACAAAAAGCTGAAATTCAGCTTGGAAATAGTCAAACCGATTTTAGTAACTGGCGTCAGATCTTCTTCCGACAATTTAGGCGTTATTGAAAAGATGCAAATACTTCTGGAAAAGCCAAGTCAGCACCTTATTTTGTCTGCGTTGCAGTCGGGTGGGTCTTCATCGCCTCTAGCATGCCTACCCTTCACCAAGGGTATTTGTTAGTATGACAGCTCAAGTTGAAAAAGAGACATATAAAAATCTTGTGGGTGTTGAACTTTACAAGAACTGTCCCGTCCTGCATTTAATGCTCTAGCACTAATTACAGACCCATGTCCGCCTCCACCCCCACGGATACACGCCCCCTCACTTTCCTTGTTTTCTTTTATTTGGGAAAAATGAACCACATTACTAAATATGTTTCACACCCTTCATAAAATTAATCTATCACCCCCTGAACGAACACTGCCTCAATTTTCTCAGCTGAAACAATGAAGAACTCACTGCCCACGAGTCCTTGGAAAATATCCCTTCCATTTCTTCTGGGTTTTAGCTCCATACAGAGTTTACGAGTCAGATGAGCAGACCTCTTCCTGGAAGTCAGTAAGCAGGAAACACATCACAGAGGCATTTTCATCCTAGAGATGAAAGGGTTGTTCCTGAAATACTCGGTTGGCCTGAAAATTCGTTCAGGTTCTTCCCTAAGATGGAATGGAAAAACCCCAACGAAGTTTTGGGCCAACGGAATAGCATGCTAATTGTCATTGTAGTGGATAACATTGGATGCGTTAGTTCAAATGTAACAATTTTGTTAATTCTTTCAAACCCTTGTGTTTTGTTTTGTTTTTATGTGTGTAATTTCCCCCCTGCCTAGACCTGGTGAACCGTTTCTGTGAGCAGGTCCTCAATTTTTTACTCTGTCCCTACTTTCCTGCCCTAGCCCCGTCCTCCCCCGGTGTCGACTCCGTCCCCTTGCAGCGCACAGGCAGCCAGCACGGCCCGCAGAGCGCCGCCGCAGCCACCTTCCAGAGGGCCAGCTATGCCGCCGGCCCTGCCTCCAGCTACGCGGACCCCTACCGACAGCTGCAGTACTGTCCTTCCGTTGAGTCTCCGTACAGCAAATCCGGCCCTGCCCTTCCCCCTGAAGGCACCTTGGCCAGGTCCCCATCCATCGACAGCATTCAGAAAGATCCCAGGTAGGTACCAACCTTTTCCTCTCCCCCCATCGCTGCTAAAGAGGTATTCTAACCAGACCTGTGACTGCATGATTGTTTTTTGTTTTTGCATCACTTGATTGCATCCGTGTCTCTGGCTGAGGATGAAAGGGTTGACTTTGGTTGACTTTCACCATCTTCTGTTTGATTTGGAAAATGGGTGTTGGTCGTGGATCTCTAGTACCTTCTGCAGTTCAGTAGCAAAGACTATCTTTTGATCCGAACATTTGTAGGTGCTTGAGGGTTTCAGCTGGTTGTGAGATCTGGAACAGCTTTCTGTGGTGCAGTAGAAACCCAGGATGGAGGCTGTACCGTTTGACTTCAGACACTGTGGTCTAGGTATTTCTTGTCTCAGGAGACGCGCACTTTGTCACCTTGTATGTTTCCATGCATGAGTGGAAAGTGGATACAGGTTACACTAAAAATTGGAAATTTAGAAAACCTTTGTTACCTTCATTTTTGTGTCTGAAAATAAACATCAGGCTGAAGTTGTTTTCAACATTGATTAAAAATTTGAATATAAAGTATTAAAGAAGTTGTTATTATTGAGAAAAAAAATTTTTTTTTTTGCTTTCTTGTTTCAACAGTGGCCAAGGCTTTAGTGATGCTCTACTTCTGAAATTGGAATTGAATTCCTGTAGAGTTAAATGATGTTTTATTCACAGGCATTTGATTTATGCAGAGTCCCATAAATATATATCTGCATCTGTGAATACTATAGATATGTCAGGTCCCTTGTATGTCTTTATAGCTGGCATCTGACTTGATTCTGGTGGTATACTTAAAATTCATCTCAAGGAATTTTTGGGTATTTTCTCTGATAGAGCACACAATGCAAGTGTACTGTATTGAGGGGTTTGCATAGATTCTTTTGTAAAAAGAAATCACCTCTACATACATAAAAGGCAGAATGGGACCATTTTATGGTATTCTTTAAGATAGCTTCTTTAGCACAATTCAAGCCTACTTGGAGGGCTTAAGGTAAATATTGTATGAGGTAAAACCTCCATTGTAAAGGAGAATTATAGTAAATGTTCACTGCTAACTACTAGAAATAAGAAAAATTCTTATATTTGCATTATTCAGCATCCTGTTCCTCTAGGCTTTCAGTCGAAACAAGGATCTCTATCATCTTTGTCCAGAAATTTGCTCTAAATCCTTTGGTATTCTTGGCAAGTGTGGGTAGAATGCTCTTCAGATAACACAACACTCTCTATTCATTTATTTTTAAATTTTGCTGTACTGGGATATAGTTTGTTTACAATAGGTTAGTGTCTGCTGTATAGCAAAGTGATTCAATTATACATATGTATATAATCCTTTTTTATATTCTTTTCCATTGTGGTTTATCACAGCATATTGAATATAGTTCTCTATGCCATATAGTAGGAACTTGTTGTTTATCCATCCTGTATATAATAGTTTGCATCTGCTGATGCAAAACCCCCAATCTATCCCTTCTCCAAAGCTCTCTGTTTTTAAATATTCTTTCTAAATATGTTATTGAAAACATGTAGAAATAGAACAGTAGCACACTCTTAAGGAAATGCTAAATAGGAAAATACATAATTGAATTGGCAGTGCTTTATTTAACATTTAAAATATAAATTGAGGATAAGCATATAATCTTCAGTGAAGAGGTTTTTAAATTTTCATATTAGGGGAATTTGGCCTAATAGGAATCCAAATTTATGTTTCTCTCACTACAACTTAGCTTCTTTATTTCATATTGTGTATTAAATGTGTTACACTTTTAAATGGCATATCCTTTTCATTTTATATTGCTCTCCCTTTTATAGCCTTTTTTCTTCTTTCAGCATATCATCATCAGACTGTCATCTTTTCAAGTTATGGATTATGTGACATATATTTAATGAGTGCCCATTATAAACCAAGAAAGAGAAATAGCTGTAAGAAATGAGAGCGAATAAGAGTATATTGGCCACTCATCCTTTGTAGGAGTAAACTTATAGGCAAATCAGTGTTATATGAATTGCAAGTTACTATGTTATTTTTAAGAATACTAATGTCAGAAAGAAAAACAAATATTGTATATTCACTCATATGTGTGGAATCTGGGCTTCCCTGGTGGCTCACACGGTAAAGATTCTGCCTTCAGTGCAGGAGACCTGGCTTCAATCCCTGGGTTGAGAAGATCCCCTGGAGAGGGGAATGGCAACCCACTCTGGTACTCTTGCCTGGAGAATTCCATGGACAGAGGAGCCTGGTGGGCTGTATGCTTCATGGGGTCTCAAAGAGTCGGACATGATAGAGCAACTAACACGCACACATACATAGGGAATCTAGGGGCCTTCCCAGGTGGCACTAGTGGGAAAGAACCTGCCTGTGATGCAGGAAACCTAGGAGAGGTGGTTTTGATTGCCGGGTTGGGAAGATCCCTTAGAGAAGGGAATGGCAACCCACTCCAGTATTCTTGCATGGAGATTCCCCATGGACAGAGGAGCGTGGTGGGCAGCAGTCCATAGGGTCACAAAGAGTCAAATATGACTGAGTGGACTTAGCACACACACATGGAATCTAGGAAATGGTACTGATGAACCTATTTGCAGGGCAGGAATGGAGATGCAGACGCAGAAAACCTACTTGGTGGACACAGCGAGGGAAGGAGGTGGTGGGATGATTTGAGAGAATAGCACTGACATATATATACACTACCATGTGTAAGGTAGCTGGTGGGACGCTTCTGTATAGCATGGGGAGCCTAGCCTGGTGTTCTCTGATGACCTGGAGGGGTGGGTTATGGGGGTTGGCATGGAGGCTCAGGAGAGAGGAAATACACACACACACACATATATATCTATTTATGGCTGATTAGTGTTGTTGTATGGCAGAAACCAACACAACACTGTAAAGCAATTATCTTCCATTTAAAAATTTAAAAAAGAATGCTAAAAGCATTGGCTTTAAATAGATGTTATTTCTGAAAAAAAAAATATTGTACCACCAACCTAAGGTCAGATACAGGCAAAAGAGACAGAACCAGATCTAGAACCAGAATTGAATAATTATGGCTTCATGTAAAGAGAACTAATAACCTGGCATCATGTGAAATGAGTACATAAAATACAATAATGCCTTTCTTGTAGAGTTTTTTTTTTTTTTTTTTAAATAAAGGAATGTGTCAGAATGTTCACAGAGAAGGTAATGGCATTCACAGTAAGGTAACTCTTGCCTGGAAAATCCCACGGACGGAGGAGCCTGGTGGGCTGCAGTTCATGGGGTCGCTAAGAGTTGGGACATGACTGAACGACTTCACTTTCACTTTTCACTTTCATGCATTAGAGAAGGAAATGGCAACCCACTCCAGTGTTCTTGCCTGGAGAGTCCCAGGGACGGGGGAGTCTGGTGGGCTGCCGTCTATGGGGTCGCACAGAGTCGGACACGACTGAAGTAACTTAGCAGCAGCAGCAGCAGAATGTTCAGATTTAACTGAGACATCCCAAATCTAAAATTGTAGTCCACAATCTAATGCTTCTTTTATGATAGCATTTTTGCATCTTCTTTTGAAGAATGAACTTTGGTCCTTCCTAAGTGAATGTTACTAGAACCAACATCTCTTATGTCTGGGGTTCAGAGTAGTTTATCTCAGCATTATAATTTATGATTTAAACTTTTCCAGCTTTTAGGCTTCTTTCTAACTTTTATACATTTTTGGAGACAGTGTGTTAAAGTTTTTTATGTATTATTAAATAGCCAACCATGTAAACCTCTTTACCATTGCAAACATATTTTTAGAGCACATTACAATTCTCAAAGCACTTTTCCTTACGTCTTTGATGTAATTCTCCTTTGTGGGAGGAAACTGATACCTGCACATTTTGTGCCTTAAATAAGTGGAGAATTGGAAAAATTGACCCATGTATATGCAGGCTAGACTCCACATTCTTAGGCACATATTTGCATGGACATTTCTATTTATAAAAAGGAAATGGAAATTGCATACCATCTTTTATGGTTTTCTTGGAGGATGAGGGAAAGCACCAGTTTGCTGTGTGTAGGAGTGAATGAAGGAATGAAGGTATTGATACAAATTGTCTAAATAGGTCTGGTCTGTCTGATAATTGCTGATGGCATGTGTGGTCTTTGCTTTGTTTTCTTTTTCTTTCTTTTCTAATATGTGACTTATTCATCTTATTGCAGACCAGTGTCTTTTTTCTATTAACGAGTTTCAATGAGGAATTTTGAAGCAAACCTTCGATTTCAAAGTAAGAATTTGAAATCAAGATAGCCCCAATTCAGTCATTAGACTGGAAACCAGAAGCTTCCTGTTACCTTTTTTTTTCCCTTTTGGTGTTTTGATGACTTATGTGTATGTATATATTTAGGCTATTTTTTTTTAATTCAAATATAGTTAATTTACAGTGTTATGTTAGTTTCAGTTGTTCAGCAAAGTGATTGTTTATATATATATTTATATATATATGAAATTATATATGTATATCTTTTTTTAATTTAGAAGAATTTTTCTAAGTCATAGAATATGAAAGGATTCATTCTAAGTAGTTGGCTTTTTTAAGCTTGCTTAGCTGAATCATATAGATCAGAGCAAAACTTTGGACTTTCCAGTTTTAACTGCTCTTGTGTATTCCAACAAAAAATGCACAAAAAACTTTTATAAAAAGAGGTGATAGAATTTGATTTCCTTAAGTCAGCAATAACTTTGAAAAAAGTTTTTATATAGTATTTACTTCATAGCAGCCTATGCTGAGAACTATATGTTAACTGTATATTGTCTTCCATAAAGTGTGAATTTCTTAAGTATCATCACAGCTACTATGTTGTTGGTGCTATGCCAAATATTGAGTTTAATATATGTTGTTTTTAAACATGTAGGTCATATAAATCTTAAAATGAACTTATATGAAAGGACTCAGTAACATTGGAAGTGATCATTCATAGCATCTTTATTTTAAAAATGTGATTGATGAAATAACCAGAAAAAAAGCAAAACTCATGTACCTGGCATACTGATGGTGTTACAAATATTCTTCTCCGTAAAAGAAGAAAAAGTTACGGCTAATACATTTACTGACATAGCTTAATGTGTAGGCTGCATCATGAATAGCATCTTTTAATCAAGTTTGATTGATCCTGTTTCAGGATATTGTAATCCTTGATGTACACCGTCTCAAAAGCAGGTTTTCAAACATGATAAAGGAATCTAACATTTTGCAAACATGTTTCACAGTGAAACTCTATATTCTTTTTGTTATTCATTGTAATGGATAAATAAATACAGTGACACATCCTCGATGCTGAATTTGAGCCCAAATTAGCAACTGGACTTTCAGTTGGCTCTGTCAGACCTGTTCTCCATGTTTTGCTTCAAGCCACAGTATTTGACCAATAATCTTAAACTATGAACTTTTAAGTTGACTCATTGGAAAAGACTCTGATGCTGGGAGGGATTGGGGGCAAGAGGAGAAGGGGACGACAGAGGATGAGATGGCTGGATGGCATCACTGACTCGATGGATGTGAGTCTCAGTGAACTCCGGGAGTTGGTGATGGACAGGGAGGCCTGGCATGCTGCGATTAATGGGGTTGCAAAGAGTCGGACACGACTGAGCGACTGATCTGATCTGATGAACTTTTAAAAAATTACCTAGTGTCTTGCTAAAATTATTATTGGATGTTATATTAGTAGATATTATTAAGAAATACTGCTTATAAATATCATTGTTGTTGTTTAGTCACTAAGTCATGTCCAACTCTTTTCTGGTCCCATGGACTGCAACCCACCAGACTCCTCTGTCCATGGGATTTCCCAGGCAAGAGTATTCGAGTAGGTTGCTATTGCCTTCTGTGATCAAACCCGTGTCTTCTACTTTGGCAGGTGGATTCTTTACAGCTAAGCCACCTGGGAAGCCCCATTAATATCATTAGGAAAATCTAGGTTGCAGTTTCCCTGGTGGCTCATAGCTTCACTGAGTTATGCAAGCCCCTTCACAACAACAAGGCTGTGATTCATGAAAGGGATGGTTCATGACCAGTATGAAAAGACAAAAAGATATGACACTGGAAGATAAGCCTCCCCCAGGTTGGAAGATGTCCATTATGCAACTGGGGAAGAGTAGAGGGCAATTACTCTATGACCTAAATAAAATCCCTTATGATTATTCAGTGGAAGTAACAATAGAGTCAAGGAATTAGATCTGGTGGATAGAGTGCCTGAAGAACTATGGATGGAAGTTGTTAATATCATACAGGAGGCAGTAACCAAAACCATCCCAAAGAAAAAGAAATGCAAGAAGGCAAAATGGTTGTCCGAGGCGGCTTTACAGATAGCTGAGGAAAGAAGTGAAAGGCAAGGAGAAAGGGAAAGATATGCCCAACTGAATGCAGAGTTCCAGAGAATATCAAGGAGAGATAAGAACACCTTCTTAAATGAATGATTCAAAGAATTAGAGGAAAGCAATAGAATGGGAAAGACCAGAGATCTCCTCAAAAAACTGGAGATGTCAAGGGAACATTTCATGCAAGGACGGGCATGATAAAGGACAGAAATGGTAAGGGCCAAACAGAAGCAGAAGAGATTAAGAAGAGGTGGCAAAAATACACAGAAGAACCATACAGAAAAGGTCTTAATGACTGGAATAACCACAATGGTATGATCACTCACCTAGAGCCAGACATCCTGGAGTGTGAAGTCAAGTGGTCCTTAGGAAGGATTACTACAAAAACTATATATAAATGGTTAGATAGCATCACGGACTCAATGGGCAGGAATCTGAGCAAACTCCAGCATCAGTGTTCTTTGCCGGTGAGTTGGCTATTCACACCAAGTGGCCAAGGTATCGGAGCTTCAGCTTCAGCATCAGTCCTGCTAATGAATATTCAGGGTTGATTTCCTTTAGGACTGCCTGGTTTGGTCTCCTTGCTATCCAAGGAATTGTCAAGAGTCTTCTCCAGCACCACAGTTCAAACACATCAATTCTTCAGCATTCAGCCTTCTTTATGGTCCACTTCTCACATCCATACATGTACTGCTGGAAGAATCGTAGCTTTGACTATGCAGACCTCTGTTGGCAAACCATAGCTTTGACTATGCAGACCTCTGTGGCTTTTTAATATGCTGTCTAGATTTGTCATAGCTTTTCTTCCAAGCAGCAAGCATCTTTTAATTCCGTGGCTGCAGTCACTGTCTGCAGTGCTGACTGTCATTCTTGGCATGTTGTGACTTCCAGTAAAAAATACACCGTCATCTGAAACGTGGGCCCAGTGAGAAGCCAGCACCAGTGTGTAGAGGAAATATGATAGTTCTGAACTGCTGTGTTTTGTTTGGTTATATCGGTTAAGTAGAGATGCACACGTTCTCCCCTCTGACCCCAGGCGATGATCTTGGGCAGCCTGCCTGCTCTCCCCTCCCACGGGAGGAGGAGAGGAGGTCTGGGTTATAAAGGGCATCCAATACATGGGGGAAAGGACCCTTAGTCAGTCATGATTCCGGGTGTGATGTTCACCTGCCCTGCCCTTAGTGTCCATGTATTTAAAACAGAAATCATAAAAGCACCTTCCTGATAAAGTTGTAAGGTGAAATATGTTAAGACCTTGAGGTCGTTGGGACATTTCCTGGCTTAGGGAAGGGCCCATTGTTACCACCACTGGCTCTCTGCTGGCACTTCGGCTCCTGCCATCAGGGGCACCAAGATTAGAACTGAGAATGACCCTTGGGAGTCAGAGACATGGACAAAGTGATGAAGGCAGAGAGGCCATGAGCTGTGTGGTGGGAAAGACCAAGGCACAGATCCTGGGGCATGCCCTGCTAAGGGACCAGAGAAGGGAAGGGACCTAGTGAGGTGGGAGCAGAGGCCAGTGAGGGGGCAAGGAGGGAGGGCACGTTGAGACCTGGGCCTTCCTGGCCAGGACACACAATCAGAAGATGGAAGAGAAGATGTCCCTGCAGAAAGGATTTTGTTTGTTTTGCTAAAGCCTGCTTTTCAGGATTCCTTTTATCAATTAAAAGGAAAAGTACAGTTTACACACAATACTTGTCTGTGCACGTATTGATTTTCCAGGAGCCCAGATTACTCATTTTGCCCTCTGTCTTCAGCATCACTAGTAGGAGTGAACGATTGCATTTCTGGAATAGTGACTCATTTCTTTCTTTTTTTTTTTATTTTTTAATATAAATTTATTTATTTTAATTGGAGGTTAATTACTTTACAATATTGTATTGGTTTTGCCATACATCAACATGAATCTCATCTGTACCAGAGTGGGTTCCGGCACAGAGACCTCGACCACATCCCAGAAGTAAGAGTGATGGATCAGAGATAGTCAAAGGTGATGAGTCACTCTACCTGGGGTCCTAACTAGTTGGTTAATGAATCGTTAGCTGATCCTCAGGAGTTGTGAAAGTAGAAATCTCTGTTTTGTGTTTTTCTGGTTTGCAGACTTTCCTCTTGACAGCCAGCCAGTTCTTTCCCTCAGTCCACGTGCTTTTGGTAAAACAGGCTCTACCCTCTGTTTAGTAGGTGAGCCTGTAGCTCACACCTGGTCCAAGAGCCTCCTTGGGGTCCCCATCTACTAGCAAAGCCCCCAGCAGTGCAGAAGAGCCCGAGAAACTCAAGTCCCTATAAAGTGGGCCGTGTGCATTCTGGACTTCCCTGCTTCATTTGGGGCAAAAAGCCAAGTCCAGGCTCTCTAGACCCCATCACAGGGGCAAAAGCTACTGTGCATCCTCCCTCTCCTTCCAGTAGAATTCCTTCTGCCCTGCCTATTCTCTCTGGAGGTGGCCGTGGTGGTTCTAGGTTTGGTCTCCATAATGAAGCCAGGCCTGTTTGCCTTTGCTCACTTAACCTGTGTCTCTAATGTTTTACCTGTGTGTCCATCATATGTCCTAATGCAGACTTTCCAGAACTTGCTTTTAACCCCTCTGCTTAAAACCAACTACTCTCACTCCCTGTCCCAGGAACTGAGATAGTATTTTTCCCTCTGATTCAATGGGCTTCCCTGCTGGCTCAGATGGTAAACAGTCTGCCCACAGTGCGGGAGACCCAGGTTCGATCCCTGAGTGTAGAAGATCCCTGAGTTTGGAGGAGGCATGGCAACCCACTCCAGTATTCTTGCCTGGAAAATTCCCTGGGACAGAGTGCACTGGCAGGCAATAGTCTATGGGGTCACATGTGTCGGACATGCCTGAGCGACTAACACTTTCACTTTCCTGATTCAAAACAACTGGAAACTTGCATTCAGTAGTTAAATTACCATGAAATCTTTACCAAATAGGTTTATAGGTGAGATGAACTTTGCTGACACCATCCAGCAACAGAGGATCTCAGCTCCCTAGAAGTCAGACCTCTATGAAATGTCAAGCATCTTTAGTCTTAATTTTAAGGTCCCCTATAATGATAAGTACAATGATAACATCAAAATAAGGATAGTTCAGTGCAGTTCAGTCGCTCAGCCATATCTGGCTCTTTGTAACCCCATGAACAGCAGCACGCCAGGCTTTCCTGTCCATCACCAACTCCCGGAGTCCACCCAATCCCACGTCCATCGAGTCAGTGAGCCATCCAACCATCTCATCCTCTGTCGTGCCCTTCTCCTCCTGCCCTCAATCTTTCCCAGCATCAGGGTCTTTTCCAAAGAGTCAGCTCTTTGCATCAGGTGGCCAAAGTATTCTAGTTTCAGCTTCAGCATCAGTCCTTCCAATGAACACCCAGGACTGATTTACTTCAGGATGGACTGGTTGGATCTCCTTGCAGTCCAAGGGACTCTCAAGAGTCTTCTCCAACACCACAGTTCAAAAGCATCAATTCTTTGGCACTCAGCTTTCTTCACAGTCCAACTCTCACATCCATACATGACCACTGGAAAAACCATAGCCTTGACTAGACGGACCTTTTTTGGCAAAGTAATGTCTCTGCCTTTAATATGCTGCCTAGGTTGGTCATAACTTTCCTTCCAAGGAGCAAGCGTGTTTTAATTCGGAGAAGGCAATGGCACCCCACTCCAATACTCTTGCCTGGAAAATCCCATGGAGAGAGGAGCCTGGTAGGCTGCAGTCCATGGGGTCGCTAAGAGTCGGACATGACTGAGCAACTTCACTTTCACTTTTCACTTTCCTGCATTGGAGAAGGAAATGGCAACCCACTGCAGTGTTCTTCCCTGGAGAATCCCAGGGATGGGGGAGCCTGGTGGCTGCCGTCTATGGGGTCACATAGAGTCGGACACGACTGAAGTGACTTAGCAGCAGCAGCAGCAGCAATCACCATCTGCAGTGATTTTGGAGCCCAGAAAAATAAAGTCAGCCACTGTTTCCCCATCTATTTGCCATGAAGTGATGGGATCGGATGCCATGATCTTAGTTTTCTGAATGTTGAGCTTTAAGCCAACTTTTTCACTCTGCTTTTTCACTTTCATCAAGAGGCTCTTTAGTTCTTCTTCACTTTCTGCCATAAGGGTGGTATCATCTTCATGTCTAAGGTTATTGATATTTCTCCCGGCAATCTTGATTCCAGCTTTTGCTTCTTCCAACCCAGCATTTCTCATGATGTACTCTGCCTATAAATTAAATAAGCAGGATGACAATATACAGCCCTGGCGTTCTCCTTTACCTATTTCAAACCAGTCTGTTGTTCCATGTCCAATTCTAACTGTTGCTTCCTGACTTGCATACAGGTTTCTCAAGAGGCAGGTCAAGTGGTCTGGTATTCCCATCTCTTTCAGAATTTTCCACAGTTTATTGTGATCCACACAGTCAAAGGCTTTGGCATAGTCAATAAAGCAGAAATAGATGTTTTTCTGGGACTGTCTTGCTTTTTCGATGACCAGCAGATGTTGGCAATTTGATCTCTGGTTCCTCTGCATTTTCTAAAACCAGCTTGAACATCTGGAAGTTCACAGTTCACATATTGCTGAAGCCTGGCTTGGAGAATTTTAAGCATTACTTTACTAGCATGTGAGATGAGTGCAATTGTGTGGTAGTTTGAGCATTTTTTGGCAATACCTTTCTTTGGGATTGGAATGAAAACTGACCTTTTCCAGTCCTGTGGCCACTGCTGAGTTTTCCAAATTTGCCAGCATATTGAGTGTGGCACTTTAACAGCATCATCTTTCAGGATTTGAAATAGCTCAACTGGAATTCCACCACCTCCACTAGCTTTGTTTGTAGTGATGCTTCCTAAGGCCCACTTGACTTTACATTCCAGGATATCTGGCTCTAGGTGAGTGATCACACCACCGTGATTATTTGGGTCGTGAAGATCTTTTTTGTACAGTTCTGTGTATTCTTGCCACCTCTTCTTAATATTTTCTGCTTCTGTTAGGTCCCTACCATTTCTGTCCTTTATTGAGCCCATCTTTGCATGAAATGTTCCCTTGGTATCTCTAATTTTCTTGAAGAGATTGCTAGTCTTTCCCATTCTGTTGTTTTCCTCTATTTCTTTGCATTGATTGCTGAGAAAGTCTTTCTTATCTCTCCTTGCTATTCTTTGGGACTCTGCATTCAAATTGGTATATCTTTCCTTTATTCTTTTACTTTTCGCTTCCTTTCTTTTCACAGCTATTTGTAAGGGCTCCTCTTACAAATAGCTCCTTTTACAAAGCAAAAGACAGCCATTTTGCTTTTTTGCATTCCTTTTTCTTGGAGATGGTCTTGATTCCTGTCTCCTGTACAATGTCATGAACCTCCATCCATAGGCACTGTCTATCAGATCTAGTCCCTTAAATCTGTTTTTCATTTCCACTGTATAGTCATAAGGGGTTTATTTTGGGTCATACCTGAATGGTGTAGTGGTTTTCTCCACTGTCTTCAATTTCGGTCTGAATTTGGCAATAAGGAGTTCATAATCCGAGCCACAATCAGCTCCCAGTCTTGTTTTTGCTGACTGTATAGAGCTTCTCCATCTTTGGCTGCAAAGAATATGATCAGTCTGATTTCGGTGTTGACCTTCTGGTGATGTCTATGTGTAGAGTCTTCTCTTGTGTTGTTGGGAGAGGGTGTTTGCTATGACCAGTGCATTCTCTTGGCAAAATTCTATTAGCCTTTGCCCTGCTTCATTGTGTACTCCAAGGCCAAATTTGCCTGTTATTCCAGGTGTTTCTTGACTTCCTACTTTTGCATTCCAGTCCCCTATAATGAAAAGGACATCTTTTTTGGGTATTAGTTCTAGAAGGTCTTGTAGGTCTTCATAGGACTGTTCAACTTCAGCTTCTTCAGCGTTACTGGTCGGGGCATAGACTTGAATTACCGTGATATTGAATGGTTTGCCTTGGAAATGAACAGAGATCATTCTGTCCTTTCTGAAATTGCATCCAGGTACTGCATTTTGGACTCTTTTGTTGACTATGATGGCTACTCCATTTCTTCTAAGGGATTCCTGCCCACAGTAGTAGATATAATGGTCATCTGAGTTAAATTCACCCATTCCAGTCCATCTTAGTAAGGATAATTGATGGTTTAAAGGGATGTCCTATTGAATTCCTAAGTAAAGGAAATAATTAGTTTGCAATGATTTTACTATACTCTCAGTGTATGACTTGAGTTTGTAATTCATGTTACTTCCTGCTTTGAGGTTAATCTGTTTTTTCACTGATAACCAGGTTCCTGTGTTACCTACTGAATTTAGATATTCTCATGCTAAAAGTGGAACTTCCCGGGATGCTGGGAAAGATAGAAGGCATGAGAAGGGGACAACAGAGGATGAGATGATTGGATGGCATCACCAACTCAATGGACATGAGTTTGAACAAGCTGCAGGAGTTGGTGATGAACAGGGAAGCATGGTGTGCTGCAGTTCATGGGGTGACAACGAGTAGGACATGGCTGAGCTGAGCTGAACAGGTGTCTCTAGTGGTAAAGAACCCACCTCCCACTGCAGGAGACATAAGAGATCTGGCTTAGGAAGATCCCCTGGAGGAGGAAACCTCAACCCACTCCAGTATTCTTGTCTGGAAAATCCCATGGACAGAGAATCCTGGCAGGCTATGGTCCAGAACTGAAGCAACTTCTCACATGCTGAAGAAAGGGTAGGGTCTTGCAGATGAAGTCATTCCTTTGCCAATCACTTAGGATGAAGCAGAAAGCTAAGCTGCAGGTGAAAAAGAAGAAGTCTCCATCTCTCTCCATCATCACTGTGAAAGAAATCAGTTTATTTGAGCCCAAAAGGAGTGTGAATATTAAAAATGGTGCCCCTTAGAAACAAGCTGAGAACCTGAAAATGAGAAAGCCTTTTTCCCCAGAATCTCATGGAGAGTTAGAGAGTCTTACCCAGAATGGATGCTCCTAAATCCCGGTGCTCTGTTTGGGGGTCACTGCCTTTATTTCCTGTCTGAGTGCACCCCTTTCACTTTCCATTCGGTACTTTTTAGCTCTAGGAGGAGGTTTGAAGGAATCAAAAGAAGGATTTATGCTTCAGAAGGAATCAAAGGAAAGTTCTTTGAGTCTAGTAATGAATAACATTGTAAAAATGGACCACAGCATCCCCCTTTCCCTAAGGTTAGTTCCCACAAGTGGGAAAGAGGAAAAAGAGAAACCAAGGAAATTCGGAGTGACTTCTGGCTCACTTGGTTAATTCATGAAGGACTATCTTCCTATAGGAAGAACCTTGACAGTCCTAGATTTGGCTTTATTAAGGAAAATGGCATCTACATGAAAGGTTGTTGTTGAATCATGCAAATACACCAGGATTCTTGGCCCCCAGAGGAGAAGAATTCAATCCGGGGCCAGAGACGAGGCTTGATCGCTCAGAGCTTTTGTGTAATAAAGTTTTATTAAAGTATAAAGGAGATAGAGAAAGCTTCTGACATAGGCATCAGAAGGGGGTAGAAAGAATACCTGCTTGCTAGTGTTAACAATGAAGTTATATACTCTCCAGTGAATCCAAAGAATGTCTGGAGGTTGTAAAGACCTCATCAGACCTACTCCCATAATTTACATTTTAAGATAACAGAATTAGCCAGAAGGTTTAATCCAAAGACTGTCCTTAATCCAGAGACTGTCCTCAGGCAGGATACATTATTGTTATATAATCCTAAGGAATGTGGAGAAAGAAAAAAAGTTTATCCTTTCTTCCTCCTTGAGAATTCCAGACCCCTCTCTCCTTGGGGACCCCTAGACTCCCTATCAACCTGCCTAGGAAATGACTCTCTTATACATATATTCCACATAGATTATGTGTATAAAAATGCATAGATTGTGTGTATAAATGCACACATACATGTACTTGTGTGTATACCTAGGGCTTCACTGATGGCTTATCGGTAAAGAATCTGCCTGCCAATGCAGGAGACACAGGTTTGATCCCTGGGTTGGGAAGATCCCCTGGAGGAGGGCATGGCAACCCACTCCAGTATTCTTGCCTGGAGAATTCCATGGACAAATGAACCTGGCAGGATACATCCACGGGGTCACAAAAGAGTCGGATTTAGTGACTAAACAACAAAATATGTATGTAATCTATTTGCTAATTAGCTCTGCACACATTTACCCAGAGATAAGTTTTGCAAAACTTATACAAACACATGATTATTAATGGAACAAAAGACACACAGTAATGATGCATTGATTTTGCTTCTTGTCTATTTATCCATCAGTCTGCTTTCCCAGCCCTTGTGTTTTGCTTTTGTTTTCCCACTTTAGAAAAAGTCATTCTTAATGTGTTCCATTCTTTTAAGTCCATGTGAAATATAAATTGACAAAACTAGAGAAATTCAAGATTTGTTTTCCTTACAGAAATTTCAGTTCATCCCAGTAGCTATGAGAGTATTGGGACGCACCACCTGGCTGTTTGTCTAGGTATTATGTTTAATCAGCATTCACATCTTTATGCTCAACCTTTTGAAATCTTAGAGAAATTCTTCTTAGAGACCTTAACCATCTTAAAGAAACGAATTCCCTTTATTATTCAACTTATACTGCTCTAACTGTGGAAAGTGCAAGTGAATGTTCGTTGCTAAGTGTGTTTGACTCTTTCTGACTCCATGGATTGTAGCCCTCCAGGATTCTCTGTCCGTGGAATTCTGCATGCAAGAATACTGGAATGGGTTGCTATTTCCTTATCCAGAGGACCTTTCTGACCCAGAAATTGAGTCCAGATCTCCCACACTGCAGGCAGATTCACCTGGTGACTATGGAAAACCCACCTCAGTCACACCATCCTCATAACCTCCCTGTTTATCCCATTGCAACGGAAAATCTGAAATCCCCTTTGGTCATTTCACATGCAAACCAGTTTTAATATTTTTCTGGATATCGTAAGTCACTTTTTTTCACCATCTGACTTTGAACATGTAATTGAGGACAAAAATGGAGCATTCAAAACTTATTGTCTTCTAAGGCAGGTGGTAGTTGACTGTCCGTTTGTGACTAATGGAAATTAATTTCCGTTGCTTCTTGAGATGTTTTGCAGCTAATAGTGCTCATTAATTTGGAGGCACTGACATCTATAGAGGGAAAATTAGCATTTTATAGTAAGAAAAGTGTACTTTGAAGTGATATTTTCATTGTTCATGATACATTACAAATCTGGTAGCATAACTTTTTTCATCTACTGAAGAATCATGTTCGGCTACCTTAACTGGTTTCCTGAACCCAGTGTGTTCTAGCATCCACTTAATTCTGTTAAGAGTAGAAAGACGAGTAGAAGGAAGATAGAAAAAGAAGACATTTGTTGGCAAATCCAGTGTGCAGCATTCTAGCAACACAGAATGTTTTATATACTGGAAGGATCTCTTAGACTGAGATGAGACAGTATCCTCACTTTTTATGTTGTTTTACCTTTTTGGTTTTCTAGGGGCATTTCATTATGTGCTTTGCTTTTTTAATGCCTGTTTTTTTTTAATTTTTTGAATTTTTAAAAAAATTTGTACCATGGGCCACCAGTTTTAGAAGCCTCTTTAAAACTGAAGCCAACACACCAAGAAAACTCTGGTTGTGTTTGCTGCTGCTGCTGCTAAGTCGCTTCAGTCGTGTCCGACTCTGTGTGACCCCATAGACGGCCTCCTACCAGGCTCCTCTGTCCCTGGGATTCTCCAGGCAAGAACACTGCTAACTGGGCAAAAATCTACATTATGTTTGCATAGAGACCCCTGAAGTGAGGACTTCTCTCTGCCCTCAGGTGCTCTATACTGACAGATGCTATAGTGAACACCGCCCTGCAGGGTGGGAGTAAGGGGTCAGGACCGGAAGACTGTGAAACACAGCACAGAGGTTCCAGTGTTTTGGGAATGCAAACACTAATTGCATTCCAAAAGCAGGTGGGTGCCAGCCCAGGGTGGTGGGGGTTTCCTTTGCAAATAGTCTCCTCCAGCCACTTCTTAACACACAGGAAAGGTAGATAGGAAATAACCTTGGAATATTGGACAGTCTTTTCAGTTGCATAAAGGTACCTTTACAAAAAAAATCAAAATTGGTTTCAGACAAATGTTTGGAAACCACTGTCTTAAAAGTCACAATGTAGCAGAAATAATTCCTCTGAATGTAAAATTAACCTAAGACCCTCCGTAATATCCTAATGAATATGAAAAAGAAACCCTGGACTTTTACCTTATTTTCTTTGACTGTGCAACCCACTTCAGTATTCTTGCCTGGAGAATCCCCATGGACAGAGGAGCCTGGTGGGCTACAGTCCGTGGGGTTGCAAAGAGTCGGATATGACTGAGTGACTAAGCACAAACACTGGTTTATTTTTGTTTTTAACTGTAATTTTTTTTATTGAAGCGTAGTTGATTTATAATGCTTTATGTGTTCAGCAAAGTGATTTAGTTATGCATTTTATATATCTATAGAGCTATATATGTATGCACGTGTGCTCAGTTACTTCTTGCCACTTTCTGTGACCCTGTGTAGCCTGTAGCCTGCCCGGCTCCTCTGTCCATGGGATTCTCCAGGCAAGAACACTGGAGTGAGTTGCCAAGCCCTCCTCCTGGGGATCTCCCCAACCCAGGGATCAATCCTGGGTCTCTTGCATCTTCTACATTGGCAGTCCGATTCTTTACCATTAGCACCACCTGGGAAGCATGTGTGTATATATATATTCTTTTCCAGATTCTTTTCAAGATATTGAAAATACGTTATTACAAGATATTGAATATATTGTAGTTCCCTGTGCTATACAGTAGGTTCCTGTTGTTTTATCTGTTTTATAGATAGTAGTCTGTATTTGGTAATCCTAAATTCCAAGTTTATCCTTTGCCCCTTTTCCTATTGAGTAACCGTAAGTTTCGGAGAAGGCAATGGCACCCCACTCCAGTACTCTTGCCTGGAAAATCCCATGGACGCAGGAGCCTGGTAGGCTGCAGTCCATGGGGTCACTAAGGGTCGGACACGACTGAGCGACTTCACTTTCACTTTTCACTTTCATGCATTGGAGGAGGAAATGGCAACCCACTCCAGTGTCCTTGCCTGGAGAATCCCAGGGACGGGGGAGCCTGGTGGGCTGCCGTCTGTGGGGTCGCACAGAGTCAGACATGACTGAAGCGACTTAGCAGCAGCAGCAGCAGCAACCATAAGTTTGTTTGCTATGTCTGTGAGTCTATTTCTGTTTTGTAAGTAATTTAACTTCATATCATTTTTTATATCCCACATATACGTGATATCGTATGACATTTATCTTTGTCTGACTTAATATGATAATCTACAGGTCTGTCTCTGCTGCTGCAAATGGCATCATTTCATTCTTTTTTAGGGTTGAATAATATCCCACTGTGTATATACCACATCTTCTCTATCCATTCATCTGCAAGTGGACACTTAGGTTGCTTCCATGTCTCGGCTTTTGTCAGTGGTGCCACTGTGAGCACTGGGGTGCATGTATTTACAGTTTTGAAGATATCTGCTGACTGACTAGAATTATACATTCCTTCTGAATATATTCAAGTTTTTCAAAGCAGCAATATTCTAAGATATTAATCATTCCTGAGAAATCTCCAAATGGTTGCTGCTGCTGCTGCTGCACTAAGTCACTTCAGTTGTGTCTGACTCTGTGCCACCCCATAGATGGCGGCCCACCAGGCTCCCCCGTCCCTGGGATTCTCCAGGCAAGAACACTGGAGTGGGTTGCCACTTCCTTCTCCAATGCATGAAAGTGAAAAGTGAAAGTGAAGCCGCTCAGTTGTGTCCGACCCTCAGCAACCCCATGGGCTGCAGCCTACCAGGCGCCTCCGTCCATGGGATTTTCCATGCAAGAGTACTGGAGTGGGGTGCCATTGCCTTCTCCGCTCCAGATGGTTAGCATGCTTTATATAATGAACAGCAATAAGGTTTGCATGGGCTTCCCTTGTGGCTCAGAGATAAAGAATCTACCTGCCAGTGCAGGAGACTCAGGTTTGATCCCTGGTTGGGGAAGATTCCCTGGAGAAGGAAATGGCAACCCACTCCCATATTCTTGCCTGGGAAATCCCATGGGCAGAGGAGCCTGGTGAGCTACAGTCCATAGGGTCCCACAGGGTTGGACACAACTTAGCAACTAAACAACAATAATAAAGTTTGCGTAGCTGATGTCCAAGATGACCCCACACCTTTGCATGGCGTCTCCCACACTGAATCAGAGCTGCCTTTGTGACCGGTTCAACATCCTAAGGCTCTTAAGCATAACAGTAGAGCTCATCGTGGAGAGGAACCAACTTGCCCGCCATGTGGGGGAGCCACTTTCAAAGCAGATCCCCTTGTGCCAGTCACGCCTTTGGGTCTTGCAGCTTAGATCCCAGACATTTTGAAGCAGAGACTAATGCCCCTGCTGTTCCCTGTTTTGAGTGATCACACAAAGAAGCCGTGAGATAATTAATGATGATTGTTGTTTTTAGCCTTTGAGTCATAGGATGATTTGTTGTGAGTAATTGGAGTGGTCATCTCCCCAAGGTTGTCATTCTTTCCTTCCAGTGTCTTCCTTGAAACCCACTTTCCCCTTTTCTTGTTTAAACCCAAGCATCCATTGAGGATGAGTGGATAAACCTGTGGTCTACACACATTCAGCCTTAAAAAGGAAGGAAACTCTGACACCCGTTACAACGTGGATAAACTTGAAAGACGTTAGGATAAGTGAAATAATCAGATATAAGAAGACAACTCCTACTGCATGATTCCACTTGTATGAGGTCCCTAGATAGTCAAAAGCATAGAGACAGAAATTAAAATAGTGGTTGCCGGGGGCGAGGAGAAGGAGGGAGTTGGGAACATCCCAAATGGATAGAGTTTCTGTTTGTGATAATGAAAAATTTCTGCACAAGGATGGTGGTGATGGTTGCACAGCAGTATACAATGAACTGTGGACTGAAAAATGGTTAAAATGGTGATTTTCTGTTACGTTGATTTTCCCACAATACAAAGAAAAGAAAACAGCCTGCTAAAGGCTGCCCAGGCACTACCAATAGACAGAAACCAAGTCATGTGGAAGAGCAGCAGATGCAGACACAGGGAGGAAGAATGAATGGAAATGACTCCAAGTATCTCGACCAGGACCCCTTGCAAAACAGTGCCTTCCGCAACTTTGTAGAAAGCTCTGAAGCCCTGTTGTAAGGAGAACATACTCAGTGTCCAGTACCGTTTATTTGTTGTTGTTGTTTAGTAGCTAAGTCATGTCTGACTCTTTTGAGACTCCATGGACTGTAGCCCACCAGGCTCCTCTGCCATGGGATTTCCTAGGCAAGAATACTGGAATGGATTGCCATTTCTTTCTCCAGGGTATCTTCCTGACCCAGGGATCAAACTCTTGTCTCCTGCATTAACAGGTGGATTCGTTACCACTGAGCCACCAGGGAAGTCATAGCATTTGCTACTTGCCAATTATGTTACATAATCTGAGCTCTTTAATCTCTTGCTTAAATTTAAAAAAAAGTTTTTATATTGGAACATAGTTGATTAACAGTGTTGTATTAGTTTTAGGTATATAGCAAAGTGATTCACTTATACATATGCATTTAATATACATAATATATGGTTATGCATATATATTTAATCTTATGATTGAATAAAATAATAGTGTATTATAATCATATATTAGCTAATGTATTAGCTATAAGACTCAGAGTTAAAATCACAAATGTGAAGGAGCTTCTTCAATTAGATGACACAAATCATTATTAATATTATTTGAGAAATACTGCCTACTGGTAATAAGTTTGATATATTTTCATTCATCCATTCAGTCATTTAGTAAATATTTATTGAGTACCAAACCTAGACAGTGTCTTAAAAAGCAGAGACATCACTTTGCTGACAAAAGTCCATATAGTCAAAACTATGGTTTTTCCAGTAGTCAATGTACAGATGTGAGAGTTGGACCATAAAGAAGGTTGGGCACTTATGGCTATGCTTTCTAATTATGGTTCTGGAGAAGACTCTAGAGAATCCTTTGGATGGCAAAGAGGTCAAACTAGTCAATCCTAAAGAAAATCAACCCTGAATATTCACTGGAAGGGCTAATGCTAAAGTAGAAGCTCCAACACTTTGGCCACCTGATGTGAAGAATCAACTCACTGGAAAAAACCATGATGCTGGGAAAGATTGAAGGCAAAAGGAGCAGGGGGTGGCATGAGATGGTTAGATAGCATCCCCGACTCAATGGACATGAGTTTGAACAAACTCTGGGAGATAGTGAAGAACAGGGGAGCCTGACGTGCTGCAGTCCACGGGATCAAAAGAGTCAGACATGACTTGGTGACTGAACAACAATAACAAACTGAGTACCAATAGCCAGCCAGCACCATTCTTGACACTAGAAACTTTTGGTCAGAAGCGATGAGGTAGGAATGTTAACTGGGAAATAAATAGGAAATAATCTCTTTTTAAAGCATTTGAACTTAAAAATAAATCAAATTTAAATAAAAATTGTCTGCTCCAGTTTTATTGAAAATTGCCCTTAGTGACTGGTTATTCCAGCTACCACTTAATTCTATTTTAATAACCCCAGGAGCTCCTACTGTGGTTTTTCCTTTCAGAGCCAGAGTTCTGTTTCATCACTTCTGCTGGGGTTAGTTTTCTCTCACACTGAAGATGAAGGCAGTAACTCAAGACCTCAAAGGTCCTAAATCAGAAAGCTTGCAACCAACAAAAAAGCAAGCAGACAGAAAAGAAAAAGCATCTCATTTCTCACAGGAACCAACCGAACTCCTGTTCCTCTCTTCTTGACAAAAAAAAACCCAAAAAACCAAAAACCAGTCTGCTGTATTTCAAGCCAGGCTATTTCATATCAGAAAAGAACTCATTAAGATAAGTGCCAATTAACATTTCTACTGCAGTAAAAATGCTTCTGACTTTAAAGAAGAAAATGTAAAACATGGACTCTCTTAGATAAACTGAAATGTTTCTGCAGGGATTTCCTGAGATATTTGCCAGGCTTTGTTTTGAAGATGATTGAAGCATAAACAGATTTAAATTCACCATAAGTCAGCTTGAAAGTAACAGACAGTATTGCTATTATTGTCAAAGGGGTCATTAGGAACACAGAATCTGGGCATGTCTGTGAAGCAGTGTGTGCTCACACACACACAAGCTAGACCTGGTCTGTGTAAGTAACTGCAAACCCTTGGTAACTATAAATTTTCGTGTGTATCCATTGGAAAGGAAAGGAGTTTCTGTTTGATTACCCTACACTGTTGCTTTAATAGGGCTTCCCAGGTGGCTCAGCAGTAAAGAATTACCTACCAATGCAAGAGACTCAGGTTTGATCCCTGGGTCAGGAAGATCCCCTGGAGGAGGAAATGGCAACCCCTCCAGTGTTCTTGCCTGGAGAATCCCATGGACAGAGGAGCCTGGCATCCTACAGTCCAGGGTTTGCAAAGAGTCAGCCATGACTGAATGCCTAAGCATGTTGCTTTAATAAAAATGAAGGCATTACTCTTGGAGTAATGCCTTCAAGGTGGGTCAGAAAAGATCTTCTTCCTGTGATTGATGTCAAAGAGTGTTTTTCCTAACTGAAATAAGTCAGAAAGAGAAAAACAAATATTTTATATTAACACATATATGTGGAATCTAAAGAAACGTTGCAGAAAAACTATTTGCAGGGCAGGAATAGAGGCTTAGTCATAGAGAACGGATGTGTGGACCCAGAGAGGGGGATGAATTGAGAGAGTAGCACTGACATATCCACAACCATGTGTAAAGCAGATAGCTTGTGGGAAGGTGTCGTATAGCACAAGGAGCTCAGCTCTGTACTCTGTGATGACCTAGACAGGTGGGATTGGTGCTGGGGAGGGCCAAGAGGGAGGGGATATGTGTATACATATAGCTGACTCGCTGTGCTGTACAGTGGAAACTAACACCACAGTGTAAAGCAATTATACCCCAATTTAAAAAAAAAAAATGAAGGCAAACCTGCAATATATGAGACCCTATGTACAACTCTCATAGAGTGTATGGGTCATTCAAGCCATGCAATGTACTAAAGCGCTTGTATGAACGTGCAACATTCATTTCCTCACTGCAGCAAGGACTGACAAATTACAAGGAATAAAAATGCACTCTGCTTATCTCAGTCAATAGGAGCTTGTTGTCAGTTTCCAGAGGAGGGTGAAGAGACAGGAAGCTGTTTCAGCAGCCCCAGCCAGGCAGGTCTCATTGAAAACCAGATCACGGTGCTGGATACAAAAGCTGCTTTGGGGCCATGGCAGGAACTTGGGAGCACAGCCCAGAGAAGTAGGTGTTTGCTGGGGCCTCTACAGAACTCTGGGGGTGTGGGGCCCCGGCCACTCTGCCCTGCCCCATCCCCCTCTGACCTCCTTCCCCTCTCCTTCTTGACTGACCGCCAGGTCTCCCCTTCCTTCTGTCTGCATCTCTCGTCAATGGTGAATCGCTCTAGAGTGCACTGAATTCAGACTTGCTCAAGAGGACTGAAAAGTGAAGTGAAAGTGTTAGTCACTCAGTCATGTCTGACTCTTTGCGACTGCATATACTATAGTCTACAAGGGTCTTCTGTCCATGGAATTCTTCAGGCAAGAATACTGGAGTGGGTTGCCATGCCCTTCTCCAGGAAGTTTTCCTGACTCAGGGATTACACCCAGGTCTCCTGCATTGAAGGCAGATTCTTTACCATCTGAGTGACCAGCTGTAAACAAGGCTGAGCACTGAAAAATTGATGCTTTTGAATTGTGGTTCTGGAGAAGACTCTTGAGAGTCCTCTGGACAGCAAGGAGATCGAACCAGTCACTCCTAAAGGAAATCAACCTTGAATATTCATTGGAAGGACTGATGCTGAAGCTGAAGCTCCAATACTTTGGCCACCTGATGCAAAGAACTGACTCATTGGAAAAGCCCCTGATGCTGGGAAAGACTGAAGACAAGAGAAAAGGTGGGCAGAGAGGATGAGATGATTAGATATCATCACTGATTCAATGAACATGAATTTGAGCAAATTCCAGGACATAGTGAAGGATAGGGAAGCCTGGCATTCTGCAGTCCATAGGATAGCAAAGAGTCATACACACCTGAGCGACTGAACAACAGCAACAAGAGCACTATTACAGACTGAAATGTGTCTTCCCAAAGTCAGATGTTGCAGTCCCAACCCCTAGGACTGAGAATGGACCATACCTGGAGAGAAGGTCTTTAAAAGGTGATTAAGCTGATGAAGGCATCAGGGTGGGGCCCTAGTCTGACAACACAGATACTCTTATAAGAGAAAAAGTCACATGAGGACACAGGGAGAGGGCAGCTGTCAGGAAGCCAAGGAAAGAGGTCTTGGGGGAAACCAAACCTGCTTGGAAGAAAGATCTTTCCTGGCTTGGAAGGATCCCCTGGAGGAGGGCATCGCAACCCACTCCAGTATTCTTGCCTGGAGAATTCCACAGACATAGGAGCCTGGTGGGCTACAGTCTCTAGGGTCGCAAAGAGTCGGACACGACTGAAGTAGCTTAGCACGCATGCACATGTGAAAGTGAAAGTCGCTCAGTCATGTCTTACTCTGCGACCCCACAGACTGTAGTCCATGGAATTCTCCAGGCCAGAATACTGGAATGGGTAGCCTTTTCCTTCTCCAGGGCATCTTCCCAACCCAGGGATCAAACCCAGGTCTCCCGCATTTCAGGTGGGTTCTTTACCAGCTGAGCCACAAGGGAAGCCCAAGAATACCAGAGTGGGTAGATATCCCTTCTCCAGCGGATCTTCCCAACCCAGAAATCAAACCAGGGTCTCCTGCATTGCAGGCAGATTCTTTACCAACGGAGTTATCAGGGAAGCCCCCACATGCACATGTAGGTTATGGAAAATGAGATTTCAAATGAAAAAGTAGTTTCACTCATAAGCCATTAAACATATCACCCAATCAACATCATGCAATGAATCGCTGGTGCTTTGATAAACTGGGCATACTGACTTAGGGGATGGAGTCGTTTCCCCAAAATAAGACTCCCTGTCTGCCTCTTTCATCCCTTCAGTGTCAATATCACTGCCATAAAATATTCAGTCTCACCTTTTGAATTTTATATTGGAATATATCTTGGTACTTAAAAATTACAGCTGCTAGAGTGACCAAAACTGACACTTTCTAGCTCCTTCTCTAGAGCCTTGTTATCCAAACTGTAGGCCAGGACCTAGGTGCTGGTTAGAAATGTATTTACTGGATAAGAATCTGTATTTGCAAGACACCAAGATGATTTAGAGAAGGAAATGACAACCCACTCTGGTATTCTTGCCTGGAGAATCCCCATGGACAGAGGAGCCTGGCGGGCTACAGTCCATAAGGCTGCAAAGAATCGGACACGACTAAAGCAACTTAGCAAAACGTAAGATGATTTCCGTGCACATTAAAGTGAGTCACTGAGGTATAGTAAGAAACTTCTCTCAAATATAAAATCCCACTTATTGCAGAAGTTAGAAATCAAGCTATGACATTAGGATTAATCATATTTCACCTTGCACTTGTGCTTTTTCTTGTATTGTTATTTTAGTGGCATAATAAGGCAGCTGAATCATTTGACTTTAGCTGTCTTTGAGTTTTGTCTTATTTGATCAAAGTCTGAATTTAGGAAGCCAAGTGTTCAATAGAGTTGATCATATAATTAACAAAATTTAAATTCACATTTCAAAATGTTGTAGTATGAATTTGTGAAAACATGTATACCATGCATGCAAAGTCTCTTCAGTCATGTCTGAGTGTTTGCGACCCCGTGGACTGTAGCCCACCAGGCTCCTCTGTCCATGGGACTTCCCAGGCCAGAATACTGGAGTGGGTTGCCATTTCCTCCTCCAAGGGATCTTCCATCCCAGGGATCGAACCACGTCTCTTGCAATTCCTGCACTGCAGGTGGATTCTTCACTGCTGAACCAAATCCCAGCCAAATCCGCATTCCTCAGCTAGCCGAGGTCATCTGAGTGTATTGGGCCAAAATCACTTAGATTTGTTCAAGGCCTTATTATTTCCTCTCTTGTCCCTCCATGCCTACCCTTGACCTCCAGCAGCTCTGACGTCACACTCAGCCACAGCCAGTTTCTCTGATTAGTTTCAGCCAAAGCATCCTCCTGTAGCCTGAGCCCTCTCATTGTGGAGGTGGGCGTCTCATGATCTTTGGGGATTTAGTCATGCCTGCTCCTTACAATTCAGCTGGCCAGCATGGAGGTGGAGGTCACACCATTCTGTACAGTCAAAGTGTCTCCCAAGCAAAGCCCTGTAGACATGCAGAATCCCAGACCCCACCCCACACCTGCCCACCAGAATCTACATTTTAACAAGATTTCCGGTGATGCAGTTTGCATTTCGGTCTAGGAAGCCCTGATCTGAAGGTTGGTATGGCCCAAACATTTTCATCCTGTGTCATTAAAAGGTCTGGATATTTCTCACCCGTTGTTGTGGCGTTTGCACCCCTGATGAAGAGTCTGGGGCTAAGCTGTCTGGAAGAAGAAGGATCTGAGTTCTTGGGTGGTGGGGGGGCAGAGAGAAAGTAAGACACACCCAGAAAGCAGCAGCAGGACTGTCTTTGTTGCCCTGAGGCTTTCTGGGGTTGAGGATAGGAGTCATACTCCCCAAGTCCTGACTGGTGACTTTGTGGCTGAGGCTGTGTGTCCCGATTAAAGTGAGGCACACTGAGCCTTCCAAGACATCTATTTCTAGGTGCTCATCTTCACCAGCATCTCTCTACCCTTCACCTATTCTCCTTTCCACTTCCCTTTCACAATGTATCTCCACCTTCTTTACAAAGAAAGGCCAATCTTGCATTCATCTGGAACCTTACCGTATATTTATGTGAACAGGGTTTCTCAAAATTGACATCTGTTAAAGCCAAAAGTAGAGAGATTGCTCCTGACCTATGTCATTCTAGCAAAATAAATGTTAATTCATGGAGTCATAAATTAATTTTTTAAACCCTACATCCATCTCATTAAAGGATCCTTTTTAAATAAAAATGTTTTATATTTAATAATGATGTATCAAGTATTGTATGTTCTAATCATCGAATGTTTTGATCGTTGGGTACTATCAATACCCATGATGGTAGCTCAGACTTAGTAAAAAATTTACAGTTAAATCTTTATGGTCATTGGAAATAAAAGGTGTATATGTACGTGTGGATGTGTTTATGGAATATTTTAATGAAATATCAAGGCACTGTTTTTTGATCTCCTACAGATGATTATTTTAAAGGGGAAAATGGAGGTTCCTCCAACATTTGTGATTGCTTAATAATCTAGATTTTATTGGGTCAAGCTCTGAGCCGTTCATTAAGCCTGCAAGGGAAAATAGAGCTTCTGAAGACTTCCATTAAGCTTGACCTTCGAACCAGTTTCTCAGAAGAAGGGAAATGCCTAGTGTCAGCTCTTGTTAAACACCGGTTCAGGCAAAGGGGGTCAGTTCTTGTGTTTCAGACTTTGATTTCTATTTAAGGCTTTCACTCTTTAGAAAAAGAGGATAATGTGTCCTTAGGTTGAAAGCTGGAAAAATTAAACTTGGCTTTGAAGGTTTTTTTTTTTTTTTTTTTAAGAAATTCAACACCCATTCCTTAGCAAATTTAAGAAGCAAACTATTTGAACCACAACACAAACGGTTTCTTTCAATTAATATCCAGCCAATGAGGATGTCTGGAGTTCCTTGCAAACAATGGGCCAACTATACTTCTCCCCATCCTGTTACCCTCTCCACGGTCAATGGTGCACTGTGGTGGCAATGGCAGGCTGCCCTCAGGCTGAGAAGCCTGGGGCATTTCATCTTTTCAGGGAAGCCAGAATTCTCTCCTGCCAGTAACCTGGTGTGCCCCCAACCCTGTTGGGATGGACACCGTTTAGTTTTTCCATCATTATTAAGAAAAGAGAAGCAAAGGGAAATATATGCTCGAATATTTCCTAGGCGATTCAGGAAAGCAGAGGGCATATTTCCTTTTAATGATCTTTGCAGTCCATGGAGAAAGTCTCTTTAGTAAATTTAGACGACAAAAAGAACACGTGATTAACTCCTAATGCGTGCTCTTTAAGATTTTCCCAGGTGGGTTTCAAGTGGTTACAGGTGGTAAATAATTGTTGTTGTCGCTTCTGTTGTGTCTGACTCCTTGCAACCCCATGGACTGTAGTCTGCCTGGATCCTCTCCCCATGGAATTTTCCAGTCAAGGATACTGGAGTGGGGTTCTGTTTCCTACGCCAGGGGATCTTCCTTACCCAGAAATTGAACCCGCGTCTCTTGTGTCTCCTGCATTGCCAGGTGGATTCGTTACCACTAGCGCCACCTGGGAATCCCTGGTGAATGATGGGTGGGCTGTAATCTGGAGAACACCGCGCGGGAGGGCGCGTTACCTAGGTGTCGTGTAGCAGGATTTCAGTCTGATGGGAAACCCACCTGTAAAGGGGTTTGGGCATTATTCTTTACTGTTGTTTTGGATCTTCTTGGTATTTGGCATACAAACATGTAAAGTTGCTCAGTCATGTCCAACTCTTTGTGACTCCATGGATTGTAGCCTGCCAGACTCCTCTGTCCATGGCATTTTCCAGGCAAGAATACTGGAGTGGGTTGCCATCCCTTTCTTCAGGGGATCTTCCCTTCCAAGGGATTGAACCTAGGTCTCCCACACTGTAGACAGACTCTTTGCCATCTGAGCCACCAGGGAAGCCGAATTGGCATAGAGGCCCTATTTGGCTTGAACATAAGAAAAAGGTTCCCTTCTGTCCTGTTCAACAGGTTTATCCCCTCCAGACACTGGAGTCAGAAACCAGGAAGACAGTGCCAGTCACATTTATAGGGTTCAATAACAAGTTGAATCCAGGGCCTGAGCTCCCCTAGAAAACTCTGTCTGTTGGTTCAGCACTCCAGCGCCCAGGCGTTTGCTCTACTCTGGTAAATCACATCCCTTCTTGGAGGCTGGAATCCTGTCCTGGGTGAGCACCTTGATCTTTGCTGATCAGAATTCCCTGCTGCTGTCTGCTTACTTGCCCAGCTTATAAGCCAATGCCAGGCTCCTCTCCTGAGGGCCATGTTTGCATATATAGGATAATCGTTCCAGACACCTCAGAAGCCTTATATCTTATCTCCAAAGACCCTAAATCTGTTCTGGCTCTTCAGATCTGTACCCTCTGCAACCCTTTTACTTCCTAAGCAAAAACCTGGGCTGAGTTGTCAAGACTCCTCCTCCTCCTCCTCCTCCCGAATCACGACGTTGGCCACTGGCTTTATCTCTGACACCCCACCGTCCAGACTTCTGGCTCGAGCCCCACTACTTCTCCCTTAATGAAGACCCTTGTCATCCCTTACCTGGAGAGATGCAGAGCCTATGGGTGGTCCCACTAGCCCCAGCTCTGGGTTCTAGGCCTTCTTATCCCTTCTTCTCAAAAACACCATGGTCAAAACCAACTCCATCACGGCGTTTGCCTTCTCAGTGGCTTATGTGCTACTCATAAGCTATGAAGGCCTGCTCTGCTGCCTCTAGAATAAAGTCCAAGTCCATGCTCTGAAATAAGAGACTCTGCAGTTTTATACCACCCCGAGTCCCAGACCCCACCTCTACCCTTCTCCTCCGTTCTGCCTTCTGTGTGGTCCAGTGCTCTGCCTTCACAGGGGGTTTTGTGCCATTTGGGGCTACTTTGCTTTTTCTGCAGACTCTCTTCTCAACAGAAAAGCCCCTTTCCCTTCTGGAAAATTTAAAGCCTTCTTCCAGTTTCAAGTATGATCTCTTTTGCCTTCTCTTGCTCCCCCCGGAGGGTCTATGGAAACCTGCAGATTTGTGTGAAGAAGGGATGGGAAGGGGGAAAGGGAAAAGAAAAAAAAAAAAAACAGAAAAAATTCAGAAATGTGAAAAAGAAAAAGATTTTCTGGAGAAGTGGAACCTTGGCAAATACCCAGTTTTCACATGCACACACGCAGAATTTAATTCTGGAAACTAGAGATCAGTGTGCCTGATTTATCTTTTAGGAAAAAAAATCAGGAAAATATTTATAAAAATATTTGTCAGCTCATTAAAAAGAAACTAGGTAGTATTAAAGACCACCCTATTTCTATAGAGATTGAGTAATGACAAGCCAATGTCAATTAAGATTTTTAATAAAGTTGTTAGATTTAAACATTAGGGACAGGGGACATATGTATACCTGTGGCTGATTCACATATGGCAGAAACCAACACAATATTGTAAAGCAGTTATCCTTCAATTAAATAAAATAAAATATTAGGGACAATTCATAGGTATGACATACTTATTTTGAAAAAGCCCTTGAAAAAGTTAATAATATTATTGTAAAGAAGGTGATACACTAGTTGATTACCCAGTGGGATAGTTCCAGGGTCTATAATATATTCTTTAAGCTACTTAGAGGCAGTAGGTCTCCTGGAGGAACTTATTATTTGCTGCTGCCTGAGTCCATTCACTAAGAGCACAGGTGACTTTATAGCTTCTTTCTTACTTCACTTTTAGTAATATTTTATTCAACAACATTCATAATTTTGAACATGATGATAATATATAGAGAGAAAATTTTAACACTGTAATGATAATATAGAGTGTGAGTCTCTTTCCCAAACTCGCCATGGTTTGCTAGGCTTGGGGTGTTTGAAACAATGTGCAAGAATCTCCAAGTCAAAGTCAAAGTTGACCTTTGTGAAGCAGGTCTTGGTAGCGGAGAAGAGAAACGCAGTGCTGATTTTAAAGCCTTGGAGTCCAAAGAGAAATGTCTTTGTTGTCCACCACCTTTTAAAACTCTCCTAAAGGAAAGGGGAAAAGAAAGCATAAAACATGAAGTATTTGGAAGAAATGTGGAATGAAAGTATCAGCCACGACCCTGATTAGTTGCCCTCAGGAAGTTTTCAGCACGTGATGCTCTTTGTTTGTGGGAGGAGAGGTGGGGGCGAGTTCAAAACCCAGGAGGGCAGACTGATTTCAAACCTTCTAGAAATGGTGCTGCTGGCAGGCAGGGACTTGCCCTGGGCAAGGAGCAGAATGACTAGCTACTCTTCTCCACTCGTCTTGTCTTCCTAGATCGTGTGACTCACTGGCTTTTTTTTCCTTTTATTTTATTCACTTATTTATTTTTAATTTTATTTATTTTTAAAATTTTCAGAATGGTGGAAAATTGCTTCACAGTGCAGGTGCATGTAGCAAAGAGAAGGATGGGACAGCACCAGGGGCCACAGTGTATGAGCCTTCACTTTGGTCAGAAGGACTCAGGGCTGGGAGACTCTGTGATCAGATTTCCTTGTGTCTGAAATCAAGGTCATGAAAGGGGGAGGAATGGGGCTGGGCTTGAGGAACTTGCCTCTGCTTTAGAATCAGACGTGGGAGACAGTGCTGCGAGCCAGTCACAGCAGAAGCTCTTCACCAATGACCACATCTTGACCTTGTTCCCGCCCCCTGTGTGTGCGTGCGTGCGTGCGTGCGTGTGTGTGTGTGTGTGTGTGTGTGTGTGTGTGATCTGTATTTCTCTCATCTCTCTGGAACCAAGCAATTATTCCCTCTTGCAGTTCCCATCTTTCTCTTTCAGCTGTATTTCCATTTTTAAGGAACCTTCCACAGTTGCAACTTTACATTTTATTACATCGTTATCTAAATGTCTTGCATTGATCAGGCCATAGTTTGAGATGGCTTTTGCAATGATGAGAGGTCTTTCTTCAATGGCTTGTGTAGGCGTGATGAAGAATGTGATGTTATCAGTAAACAGAGTGACTTTCTCTGGCTTATGACTGTCGTCTGAAGCTTTTGCACCTGTGTTCTGTTATCCCTGTCACCTGGGCAGAGCTTGGAGATAAACCCAGGATGATGGGATGGCAGGCATACTACAGAACACAGTGGTTCATCTATGGAAGGTGATATTGATTTGACCTAATCGTCTTTATTATCATTCACATCTGCAAGTGACAAGTATGGAAAAATAAATCTTTCCAATGCAGCAACAAGCATGCATTGGAAATCATTATTTTGTAAAATATGATCCACCTTTCTGTCACTTTTTCTGATAGCTCAAACTGTTTGAATTCTACGTTGCTTGGTGGTGGATCCGTTACCACTTAAGCTTTGTGTCCCGTATATTAGAAAGATGATAAACTGATTTTTAATATTCACTGTTAAGCCCTGCATTTATTTGCGAAAGAAATGATAGTATGTGTGAATTTTTAACAGAATAGGTGTAATTTATTGCATAGTATTTTGAAGATACCTTCATATTTATCAAGATGGAAAATAGATTAGATAAATCTATATGAAATTCTGTTTCATTAACCTTCAGCATTGCTGTTACTTTTCAGAATTTTTGAAGATTCAAGGGTACCTTTTTTCTTTTCACTTTAAGGTACTTTTCCTTTTTAATTTGTGGGCTGATTAAGTGTTTAATATTCTGTACTATTTCCTCACACACAAAGGCTTTAAAAAAAAAAACTTTAGTCTCTGATTTGTCTGAGGCCACCAATATTTAGATAAACAAAAAGCCTAGTGAAGAAAAAATGGCAAAAACTGAAGCAACTTTACTTATAGGAGTGAAAATGAACTCTATTAGTATTCTCAAAGAACTCTTTCCTGCCAAAACCTATCAACTGACTTGACAAAAACTAAAGAAAAAAAGAGTTACACAAAATGCACTTGAGCATCATTTTCATTTCCTTTTGATATTTGCTTCTTTTGAAATTGGACTATGCCAGTTGAATGCAAGCTTGTGATGCCTATGACTGATGAGCGGGAAGGTGAAGTGCATGTAGAACAGTATCAATTACGCAGCATCTTTTGCACTTCAAATATGATTAGTGTTTTCAAATATCAGGTTGTTTCTCATACATCTACAGCTGTAGGCATGATGGCTTCACAGAAGTAAGAAACACTATCCATTTCAGAGTAAAATATGATATACTAAAACACTCTGACCATCAGTTAAAGAAAGGTTCGATGCATGATACTGGATGCTTGGGGCTGGTGCACTGGGACGACCCAGAGGGATGGTATGGGGAGGGAGGAAGGAGGAGGGTTCAGGACGGGGAACACATGTATACCTGTGGCGGATTCATTTCGATATTTGGCAAAACCAATACAATATTGTAAAGTTTAAAAATAAAATTAAAGTAAAAAAAAAAGTTGAATGGAACTGTGGACTTACTGTTGATATGTCATGCAACAAAATTTGGAAATGACATGACAGGGCTTTTTAAGGATGTTCGTTGAATGTACATTTTTTAATTTCTAAATATTTATTTGGGGGTCTTCTTTAAAAATCTGTATTACACAATATCATGGTGTAGGTTTATCTGCCAACTTCTTATGCAGCAGCAACCATGGACCTGCACTTTGCCAGGTATTGGAAACCAGCCACAGTTTCTTCTGTTGGAGCTTGCATAGTAGTCAGAAGAAAGAAATACTAAACAAAGGAACACAATCACTGATAGATAAGGGGTTCTGAAGAAAATAATTTAAGATAAGGAACAGGAGGATGAAGTGGTATCCTACTTTACACACGGCAGTGCAGAAAGCTTTTCTATGGATGTGACCTTTGAATAGAGACTGATATAAGAAGTGGGTGTCATTCAGCAGAGAGAAGAGTATTTGAGACCCTGCGAACTGGATGTGCGAGCGCCCTGAGGCACAGACCGGGTGGTGCATGTGAATTAGAGTATATTGAAGGCAGAGCCCATAGGAGGTCCTGGGGAATTGACTTTAGGGTTTTCAAAACAGGGAAGAGATAAAGACGATTGCCGTGGTTTTGTCCCAGTGACCAGAAGAACAGGGTTTTTGTTTCCTAAGGTGGGGGATTCCAGGAGATAGATAGGTTGGGAGGCAGCAGGAAGGGGTAAGTGGAAACAGTTTGGGGCCTATCTATTTTGAGTTACTATTGGGTTGGCCAAAACGTTCATTTGATGGTACCAAAAAACCCAAACGAGCCTTTTGGCCAACCTAATATTTTCTATTGAAGTGGAGACTGGAAGCTGGCACTCAGTGCATAGGTGGGAGAAAACTGTGAGAGTCATCGGCATGTGAATCCCACGCAATTAGAATCTCCAGAGACCAGAGGAGATGAGCAGGATCCCCCAAAGCTTGTAAAGCCTTTGCAGAAAAGAGGGTCTAGCAGAGAAAATCAAGCAAACCAGTAGACCCAGGACAATGCTGTGTTCTGACATCGAGAATAAAATAGCCAAAGAAAGAGGAAGTAACCCCAATTGTCCCAAGCGGCTGGCAGGACTAATATAAGGAAAGCTGAGAATTAACCATTGGATTTCACAGCATGAGCTTTCGGGGGTGGGGTGCTAAATCCTGATTTATCAGATTCTCCAGAATATGGGTGAAGAAATGCAGGAATGAAATGTAGATAAAATTCAGAGAGAAGGTTGAGAGTATGAGCTACCTTGGTTTGAACCTTAGCTCATCTGGGTCCTGGCTGATGTGACCTTGGAGTAGTCAGTAAACCTCTTTGTGACTTGGTTTGGTCACATGTTAAATGAGGATGTTAAATGTTAATGTCATGTTAAATGACTCTTTCTTTATAGTTAATAATTATAGGATTCTTATGTGGAGTCATTAGGGTAATATGTGCAAACTACTGAAAACAAGGTTTGTGTGACATAGGTGTTTGCTATCATTATTAATATACTTTTGGTATTGTTTTCATTTTAAGCATTTATTGGAATTTCTTTTTCTAAGAAGATCAGGAAAGGAAAATAGCAGTGTTTAGATGTCCGTGTGGGGTCAAGTGGGGCTTCCCTGGTGGCTCAGACTGTAAAGAATATGCCTGCAGTGCAGGAGACCTGGGTTCCATCCCTGGGTCGGGAAGATCCCCTGGAGAAGGGAATGGCAACCCACACCAGTATTCTTGCCTGGAAAATCCCATGGACAGAGAAGCCTGGCAGGCTACAGTCCATGGAGTCGCAGAGCCAGAAATGACTGAAGCAACTTGGCATGCACGTGGGGTCCAGTGCGTATGTATAGTTGCTTGCTTTGTTTTATTTCAGATAAGAAATTGTATAGCATGTTTTAATGCTGGTGGGAATGCCAGAGAAGAAGGATGAAACCTTAGTGGTGCAGGAGAAAGAGGGAGAATTTTAGGTAAGGATCTTACATATGGAAGAAGGGGTGGATTGAGTGGTACCAAAGCGAACAGGGACTCCTCATTAATTTGAAGAAAAGGATCAGCGGCAGGGGGCACAGACACAGCTGTCTTGGAAGATCTGGTGGAGATCTGCGACTCCTTTTGCTTTTAGCTGAGATAAACACCAGCTCCTCAGTTGAGTTTGAGGGGAGGGGGCAAGAGCCTTGGGAGCTGGGAGCTTGAGGGGCAGGTGTGCGCTTACCCATCCTGTGGTGGGGAGGGGGTTTGAGAACCGGAGGTCGAATATGAGATTTGGGCAGGACTGAGAGCCTACTTGAGGTGAGTGATTACAAACTAAAGGGGGGAGGGAGGAACCTGTGGCTTTGTTTGTGCTTTGTCTTCAGTCATGTTCAAGATCCCCAGAAGAGAAGGCAGGCAGCCCAATGTCGCCAGGCTAGAGGTTTTGCCAGGTGACTCAGTGAAGGGGCAGACACCATGGGGGCGTTGGATGTTGGCTGGTGGGGATGGCCAGTGTGCAGGAGCAACGCATAGGTGATAGATGGGGAATATGGGAGAGGATCCCTGGGTTGAAGTTTTCCTTGTTTTTCAAAGAAATAACAGATTCTCTGGGTCTACCAAGGGCTTCCCAGATGAGACGGTGATAAAGAATCCATCTGCCAATGCAGAAGACGCAGGTTTAATCCCTGGGTCAGGAAGATCCCCCGGAGGAGGAAATGGCAACCCGCTCCAGTATTCTTTCATGGAGAATCCCATAGACAGAGGAGCCTGATGGGCTACAGTTCATGGGGTCACAGGAGTTGGACACGACTGAGCAACTAAGCATGCATGTGTGCATGAACCTTCCAAAGTCAGGGGTCGTGAACCTCAAATCCTGAAGTTTCACCAGGGATGAGAGAGGGCTCCCAGGCACCTCTGAGCAGGAGCTCACCACCCATGGCCCCAGCAATTGTCCAAGGGCTTCGGCTAACTCTTAACCCGAGGACTGTGTCCAGCTTCAGCAGGAACTCTAGTACAGAGAAGCATCAAAATCCAGCTGTTGGTTTAATATCAGAACCCATTCAGTACTTGAAGTCATGGACTCTAAAATTATATGATGGAAGCTGTGAGCACCTTAACATTACCAACATCGCATGTATTCAGATATCCTAGCAAAAGTCCACATACAATTTGAATGTTTCCTGGTGGCCAGGGAATCCTATCCATAGAACTCCACGTGGAGAAACCTTGCTTTAAAATTCTGCATTACATATCCCATAAAATAGTGATTATCTTTTGAATGTTAAAGTGGTGGTGATATCAGAACTGAAAAATGCTTTGTCTAGGAAATGCTCTTGACTAAAAGGAATTAGTTGAAATTAAAAGATAATTAAAAATTACATATAATTAGCTCAAAAACTATACTTTAAAAGGACAAAGTACAATATAGGAATACATAAAGGTTTATGACATGTTCAAATTTTAATCCAGTGGGTAATTTGGAACCTATTATATATTGTAGGGAAAAGGAAAATGAGTAGTAATAATATTTAGAAATTATGCAAGAATGTACCTATCTAAGTGTGCTTCTTGGGTATTAAACTATTATTTTTCTAGCTGGCTATACTACCAGAGACACCATGAAACTGTTTTCAGTGAAAATAAGTTGTAGGAAATGGTGTTTAGCAAGTAAAACCAGGAAATCTACAGTGAATGGGTTCATATCTTCATTTGCTACTAACTGGCTGTGTGACCCTGAACCAGGTAATAAACTTCCATAAACCTGTAACATGGGAATACAATAATAATATTGATACCTACCTCATTGAGATCTTTTTAAGGATTAAAAGAGATAAGGCATCTCAAGTGTATAGAATATAAGTGAAGTTGCTCAGTCATGTCCGACTCTTTGCAACCCCATGGACTGTAGCCTACCAGCCTCCTCTGTCCATGGGATTTTCCAGGCAAGAATACTGGAGTGGGTTGACATTTCCTTCTCCAGGGGATCTTCCCAACTCAGAGATCGAACTCTAGTCTCCCAAATTGCACAGACACTTTACCATCTGAGCCACCAGGGAAGCCAGTATAGAGTATATATGGAACTGTCGATCTTTTTCAACTTTAAAATATAACCTGGGGACTTTCCTGGTGGCCCAGTGATTAAGACTTTGTCTTCCAGTGCAGGGGGTGTGGGTTTGATCCCTGGTCGGGGAGCTAAGTTCCCACATTCCTCACAGCCAAAAGACCAAAACATGAAACAGAAGCAATATTGTAACAAATTCAATAAAAACTTTAAAAGTGGTCCACATTAAAAAAAAAAAAAAAAAATCTTACAAAATAACCTAATTAGGTATTCTAAAGGTACTAGTTTGTTCCCCTTGGCTATAACCTTCTAGTTAAGATCTGAAATCAGTTTTAATATTTAGAAATCTTGTTAATAAAAAGAACTGTAAAAAAAAAATCAAAATTAATGGAATCAAATGTCTCTTAACTGCTTTGTCTCTGAAGGTACATTTGTCCAGGTAGGTAATGGCCAGAAGTGGCCTTTTTTATTATTTGCTCAAGGATTATTTGAAATTAATTTCTGTCTACTATCTATGGGAGGTCTCAGTGTTCCAGCCCAATGTGATTTATAAGTTCACTCAAGTCAAACTTTGTTGTCAGGCTTACTGTGTAGGACCAACCAAAGATTAGGAATTTTAACCGTCTATTTCCATGACCAAGGCAAAGCTGACAATCTAGACCAATGAGTATGTCATTGAACTAGAGAACTGGAAACTGAAGTGTTTAACAGCAGAACTCCAACACGTTCTATAAAATTAATTAGCTCTCAGAATTACTGTGGAGAAGGAAATGGCAACCCACTCCAATATTCTTGCCTGGAGAATCCCAGAGACAGCGGAGCCTGGTGGGCTGCCATCTATGGGGTCACACCGAGTCGGACATGACTGACATGACTTAGCAGCAGCGGCAGAATTACTAAGAGGAAAAGTTGAAAAGCTGTGAATTTCTTATTGTTGTTCAGCAGCTCAGCTGTGTTTGACTCTTTGCAACCTCACAAACTGCAGCGCTGGGCTCCCCCGGTGGCACTGGTGGTAAAGAACCCACCTGCCAATGCAGGAGACATAGAAGAGGCTGGTTTGATCCCTGGGTCAGGAAGATTCTCTGGAGAAGGGCATGGCAACCACTCCACTATTCTTGCCTGAAGAAGCCCGTGGATAGAGAAGAAGCTTGGCGGGCTATAGTCCATGGGGTCACAGAGAGTCAGACAGGACTGAAGCGACAGAGCATGCATGGATGCAGACTGCAGCACGCCAGGCTTCCCTGGCCTTCACTCTCTCTCAGTTTGCTCAGATTCACATCCGTTGAGTCAGTGATGCCATCCAACCAGCTAATCCTCTATCATTATTACCCAGCCACAAAAATCAATTGGCCTATGAATTTCCTGTGTTTGACATAAATAGACATTCTCATTTATGTTTTAATAAGAGCATAAATCAAAAGATTATTCATCAAAATTTCCAAGTTGCTCTATCAAATTGTATGAACAATGGTAATTCTAAACTGAAAACTCCCTTAGGGTAAATTTTTACCATAAAAGTTGGTGAAAGGCACAAATACAAAAAAGAAAGAATCCAACAGTATAGAATTATATATAAATTAATTTTAGAAACATGGGCTATAAAATAATTTTATTTTAAAGTGTAAGCTAAAATGATAACAAGAAGCCTTATTCTTCTATTAAATATATTGTCATACAGGATTTTTGCTGTATCTGCTCCACATTTTATGGTTCAGTATAGTATAAAAAAGACCATAATTTTGAAAATATTAACTGATGTATTTAATTCCTGGTGAATCCTCTGCTGCTAGACATGCTTGTTTCTATGAAGAGTTCTTATTGTATTGTTGTTCAGTCGCTGAGTCGTGTCCAACTCTCTGTGACCCCATGGACTGTAGCCCACCAGGCTTCTCTGTCCATGGGATTTCCCAGGCGAGAATACTGGAGTGGGTTGCCATTTCTCCCTCCAGGGGATTTTGCCAGCTTGTGGATTGGACTCATATCTCCTGCATCTCCTGCATTGGCAGACAAATTCTTTACCTCTGGGTCACCTGGGAAGCCCCAAATTTAAATAGATGACACCTAGTTAAATTTAAATTTCAGTTAGACAGTCAGTTATACTTAGTATATTATGATCTATGCAATATTTGGATGTAATTCTTGTACTAAACATTTATCAGTTGTTTATCTGAGATTCACATTTAACTGTGCATCCTGTATTTTGTCTGGCAACCCCACCATCCACACCTGGTTGCCTCCTCCCACACTGCAGTCAAGCCACTCTCTTCTTCATTAAAATAGGAATCTAAGAACTGGAAGATGATTGCTCAGCTCTAGCTTTAAACAGACATTCAAAAGTGGTTAGCAACATTCTGGTGTGCCAGTGAGATTTACATATATGTGTATATATATATATGGAGAAGGCAATGGCAACCCACTCCAGTACTTTTGCCTGGAAAATCCCATGGATGGAGGAGCCTGGTGGGCTGCAGTCCATGGGGTCTCAAAGAGTTGGACACGACTGAGCGACTTCACTTTCACTTTTCACTTTCATGCATTGGAAAAGGAAATGGCAACCCACTCCAGTGTTCTTGCCTGGAGAATCCCAGGGACGGGGAGCCTGGTGGGCTGCCGTCTATGGGGTCGCACGGAGTCGGACACGACTGAAGCGACTTAGCAGCATATATATATCTATCTCCAGTGAGATTCTTTGACTTTAAAAAGCCAGGCTGTGATACAGATGAGGCAAGATTTACGGCACTAGTGGTGAAAAACCCACCTGCCAATGCAGGAGACATGAGAGATGCAGCTTTGGTCCCTGGGTAGGGAAGATCCCCTGGAGAAGGAAATCGCAACCCACTCCAGTATTCTCACTTGGAAAATACTATGGACAGAGGAGCCTGGTGGGCTATACAGCCCATGGGATCGCGAAGAGTTGGACACAACTGAAGTGACTTAGCACAGCAAACCACAGCAGGAAGGCTGACCAGAGAGCAGGCAGGAATCCAGAGAGAACACAGAAGCAGATTTCCTGAATTCTGGAAAGAAGTTGAACGATTGAGCAGGAATCAGAAAGTGAAGAAATTCAGCGAGAGGGTGAGTCTGGGAAGGCATCCACCCCACAAGGTTCTGCCAGGACGGGTAAGAGCTGCCACATCAGAAACCCATCAGAGGGTGGCTGCTCCTGTGTGGTGGTCTGGGAGGGCCCAGGTAGTTCAGCAGGAAGACAGCCTGGCCTGGTGGGGTCCCCCCTTCCCCTCAGCTGCAGGAATTCCTGACGTATCCGCAGGATCCCTGCAGAAGGTCCAGAGTATCAGGCTCCTGAAGGAGGATGTCAGCACAGGAAGGCCACGAGGGGTGCGGTCCGTGGGTCCTTGTCGTTGGAGCCTGTGCTGCCCTTGGACCCAGACACGGTGGACACCCGAACCCCACTTCCTGCCCATGACCCCGGTCCTGCTCAGAGAGGAGGAGGGAGGGGAAGACATTCTTGAACAACGTGAGGGTTTATCTCTGGGTGACAAGGCTGAAAATCAGACACGTCTCTAGGAGTTGACTCCAAAGACACCAGATTCTAAACCAAATGGGAGAGAGTGTCAAGCCCCAGCAAAGAGAGGCTCTGGAACCCATGGACGTTTATTTAGAGGAAAAAGAGGCCCTCCTACTTTTGCACCAGAGGTTAGTAATGTTGCAATTTCCACCTGCTCCGGAAGGGTGTGATAAGGACAGAGAGAGCAAGCACAGCCCCTGCCATTCTCCACCGAGGAAGGGGGAGTGCAAATTGATTTTTACTGCTGTTTTGAAATGCAGATAACGTTATCCTCGAAGGATGAAACACCAAGCAAAAAGTTATTTAGAAAATACAGGAGTGTGTGCCAAAAGGCAGGCTATCCAGGGTGCTGCGGGAGCATGCGAGGTCCCGTGTCTCACAGAAGGGACCCCAGGGGGATGTGGGCGGGGGGCCGAGCCATCCCCCCACTGGGTGGAGAACACAGGTAAATCTGAGCGCTGGGGAGGATTTCCACCTCAAAGAGCAGGGGGCCTTTGCTTTGGAAAGTGAAGGACAACTCCCCAGGTGTTATGAACAAGGACTGACAGAATCAGAACTGGGTTGTAGGAAGATTACAGTTATTATAACGTGTAGGACGGAGTGAACGGATGGATCCTCGAGCTGTCACCAACGATGACTTCAGGGTTTCAAACCTTGGAAAACAAGGTTATAAATAGAAGCGATGAAGGCAGAAGGAGAAATTAAGTTTGAGGGGAAGAAGAGGATTCTCTTCAGATGTGTCAAATAGGATATCGCAGCTCAGTTTATCAAGAAAGATGGTTTGAACACCTACTAGGCGCCAGGCCTGGCCTAACGATGGGGTTGCCATGAACAGAGCACTGAGAGCACTCAGCGCCGTGGAGCAGGAGCCCTGCCAGGGGGTTGGTCAGTGTTGGCTGCTCGGTCGTGTCTGACTCTGCGACCCCATGGACTATGGCCCGTCAGGCTCCTCTGTCCATGGGATTCTCCAGGCAATAATACGGGAGTGGGTAGCCATTCCCTTCTCCAGGGAATCTTCCCAACCCAGGGATCAAACCTGCATCTCCCACGTCTCCTGCATTGGCAGGCAGATTCTTTACCACTGAGCCACCTGGGAAGTGTGTGTGTGTGTGTGTGTGTGTGTGTATACATATATATATATATATATATGGCAGCTTACATAGATAGCTCTCAACAAATGGAACTTCCCTCAGCCCCTTGGCCCCTGTTACTTTTGTTTTAAAGACATTCGTCACAAGTTGGGTCTCACATGGTCTATCTCATGCTCAAACATGAAGGCTTTCCTTCCATCAGGCTGCCTCTACCAGTGGGCTCCTTCAGTTTGTAATCTGTGCCCATGAATACACATGCACACATGTGGCCATGTGGCTTAGGCACACACAGGCACACACTCGTTCGTGATTTGTGGCATTTTCTCAGTGATGCGAACCTCTGATCTACACTCAGTTTATGACTGAATCAAAAGCAGGGAAAGAAGATGTACCTGAGTTGGGCAGGTGGAAAGAATCGCTATAGCCATAAAGACTCATTTGACCTTGAGGACTGATAATGACTCTAGAGGCAGTTCAGAAAAAGAGTGTTGAGGTCACACCTTGAGCAAAATAGCCTTGTTTAACTATGTGGCCTTCTCAGGGGATCATGTACATCAGGGACCACAGTCATATCAGTGGGCACCTCCTGGAACACTGATTAAACACTGCCTCCAGGTCACATGGGGAAAAAGCAATGGCACCCCACTCCAGTACTCTAGCCTGGAAAATCCCATGGATGGACGAGCCTGGTAGGCTGCAGTCCATGGGGTTGCAAAGAGTCGGACACGACTGAGCGACTTCACTTTCACTTTTCACTTTCATGCATTGGAGAAGGAGATGGCAACCCACTCCAGTGTTCTTGCCTGGAGAATCCCAGGGACGGGGGAGCCTGGTGGGCTGCCATCTATGGGGTTGTACAAAGTCGGACACGACTGAAGCGATTTAGCAGCAGCAGCCAGGTCACACGGGCTTCCCAGGTAGCTCAGGCTGTAAACGATTCACCTGCCAATGTGGGAGACGTGGGAGATGCAGGTTCGATCCCTGGGTCGGGAAGATCTCCTGGAGAAGGAAATGGCACCCCACTGCAGTATTCTTGTCTGGGAAATCCCATGGACCGAGGAACCTGGTGGGCTGCAGTCCGTGGGGTCACAAAGAGCTGGACAAAATTGATGACGCATGCACCCACACCAGGTTGCATGGATGAGCCCTGCTCTCAGACCATGAGCATGGTCCCAGAGAGGGGTCCAGAAGGAAACACAGCCCCAGGGAAGGTGGCAGTCCTCAGTTTTGAGGCAGGATGTGGCACTGTCACTAAGAGTAGAAGACTGAATTGGATAAATTTGGGATTAAACTTGGTCCACTATGCCTTTTCATTTAAACACAATGCAAGCCAGACCTTAGAGGCGGCTTGGCATTTTGACTTAGCAACATGGTGAAAGATCAGAACATCAAACAGTCCTGTGCATATATGCGGATGTAAAAGCACGCTCCTATAAAAGATAGCTGTGCCTTGCATAAGAGGGCCCAAGTGAACCTGTGCCCTCTGAAAAGCTAGCAGATCAAGAAAGCTAATTTTTTTTTCTGTTCCAAGGCAACAGAATGACAAATAGCTTGATTCTCAATCCAATGGATAATATGATGATTCTGGTACCTTTTCAATTAGAAAATGGCCTTAGGAGAGCATACATCCCTGGATTCACCAGATGCTGGTCCCAACAACATTGATGGAAGCATCGGGCTTCTGACCTGCTGCCAAGAAACTAGTCAGACAAAAGAGAGAGAGAATCTGATAACTCTATATCATGTGTCATCACACTAATTGTGTGGGATTGGTTCTGCCGCCTCATTTAGCTTGGCTTATATATTCTTGAGAAAATATGTTGGTGGAGAAAAGAGGAGAAAGAGTGATGAACTCACAGTGGGGACTTAGAGAAGCTACAGACCAGGCATTCCCACCAAACTTTGAAGTGTGAATAGGATATGGAGGCAAATGGGTAGAGGGGAATGTGAATCTGGCAGATGTGGAGTGAGATGGATACACTGTGATGGTGGCAAGGGGTCCCTTTGGGGAGTGCTGGTAACTGGTGGTGGCTTGGTTCTGTGATGGGAAAAAAAGACAGGCAGGTTGGAGGACAATATTGAGGCTTTAGAAATTACCGTTTTCAGAAATGTGGGAATTATCTTGCAGGCACAGTGATATCAGACTTCATTTTAGAAATAGAAATCTAGGAGCAGGATAAATAAGAGAAGATTAGGCCAAGAGCCCATTATTAAATTTATGTAACACATGTTGATTGAAAACAACTGTTTTGTGCAAATCTACCCTCTTGGGCTGCTGCTGCTAAGTCGCTTCAGTCGTGTCCGACTGTGTGCGACCCCATAGACGGCAGCCCGCCAGGCTCCCCTGTCCCTGGGATTCCCTAGGTAAGAACACTGGAGTGGGTTGCCATTTCCTTCTCCTATGCATGACAGTGAAAAATGAAAGTGAAGTCTCTCAGTCGTGTCCGACTCTTAGCGACCCCATGGACTGCAGCCTACCAGGCTCCTCCATCCACGGGATTTTCCAGGCAACAGTACTGGAGTGGGGTGCCATTGCCTTCTCCACCTCTTGGGCTAGATCTACCCAACTTGAGCTTCCCATGTGACCCAGTGGTAAAGTATCTGCTTGCCCATGTAGGAGACCTGGGTTCAATCCCTGGGTCAGAAAGATCCCCTGGAGAAAGAAATGGCAACCCACTCCAGAATCCTTGCCTGGGAAATCCCATGGACAGATTAGCCTGGCGAGCTGCAGTCCATGCGGTTAGTGACTAAATAACAACACCACCTTCCAACTTAAGTCCAGATCCATTCAGTCACTTTCAGAGGCCCCTGCGTGTCCCTGCTCTGAGCTGACATGACCACCTGCCTGGACCATTGCAGACCAGCCTTCTAACTGGCTTCTTCCCGCTTCTTGTTTGGCTCCTTTCTAACCCCTTCTTCTCACTGCAGACAGGATATTTACTTTGCAGTTATGGAAACCAGCTTGCCCCTCCCCAGCGCAAATCATTCAGTGTCTTGCCATGACATTTAAGATCAAGATCTGAAGTCATCCCAAAAAAATACCCCCTAAGACTGTGCCTGGCCCAGCCTGCCTGGATCTCACCTCACCATGCCCCATTCCCCTTCATCCAGCACATCGTGAACCAGCCTGGGAGGCCTTCTTTTGTGGTGCCTTCATCAGGCCAGTTTCATTTCCACCTCAAGGACTTCCCACAGGCATTCCTCTTCCTGGGACATGCCCCACCCTTCTCCTGGGACCAGCCCTCCTTGGCTCTCTGGTGCAGGAGAGAATATTCTTGCTCTCACCACCACCTCCCCAGATAAATCACATTCTTCACTAAAAGCCCTCTGGTATCCTTAAGCTACCCTCCTGGACCCCTCATCCCTCCAAGGGCAGGGACGGGGTCCCTGGACGAGAAGGGACCCGTGCAGTGGGTCCCTGACTCCCCTCTGCATTTGTGAAACCTCCAGGCGATGCCTCAGGGTACAGGTGGCAGATGCCAGCTATTTTCACCTCCTTCTTTTGCCGGGAGGTGGATTTCACCTTCTGCTGTCAATGGTCCCAGGCAGCTTGGCAGAGCTGGGATGCAGAGGCCACCTCTGTCATCACACATGTCTCTTCAGCATGGTTTCCTCTCCATTAGCTGCGGGGTAGCGAGCAAGGGAGGGAAGGTAGAGAACTTGGGAAGGCTTTGCTTTGCTGCCAGTCTCTAAGTCATCCTGAGGCTGGTGAGCTCCGTTCTGTTCTTGTTCAGCATTTATGGGATTTGTTGCAGCCTCCAGCCTCACCAGTGATAAGGGTGTCCACTATTTCCTGTTCTGTCCCACAACCCCATGTAAATAATTAGCACAGGAGCGGACTGTGGGGTATAAAAGAACAGCTTGCTGTCTGGAAACCAGCACACACACACACACCTCCCAGATTTCAGCCCAGAGAATCCCCAGGGTGAGAACAGCCATCTCGGGGTTGGGGGGCGGGGTTGTACGAACCACTCCCCCTCCATCCGTCTCCCTGGACCTTTCCCTGTGCTGCTGGCCATCCTTCTAATCTGAGGGGAAGGTCATACCCAGGTGCTAGGAGAGGACTGCTCGCCCAGAGAAATGCAGCCCTCCCTCCCTCCATCCTTAGAAAAGATGAGACAGGTCAACCTTGCAGGGAGGAATTATATCCAAAAACCACAGGGAGCCAACCAATTAGTGACAAAGCAAAAGCCAGAGACACAAGTCTAGGAAGTGGTATTTAGGGTATGTTTCTGATTCAGCAGGGTTCTCACTCCCACACCAGTCCCAAGCACTCCAAGATCTGGCTCTCAGCTGCTCACGTTCTTTCGGAGGATCGTCCCTGCCCTCCTCTGATTTACTCATTTTCCTTCGGACACAGTCATTCACGTTGAAACCAACCAGGAATAGAACATGACAGGGCAGGAAAGGTCAGTGTGTTCCAAGGGAAGTGTCTTTTCTGTAGGACAGATGATAGGAAAATCCAGGGCAACTGAGTGTTCAAAGAATGGAACCTTTTCTTCTTTTCTGAGCTAGGAGGGTCAAGACCAGGCAAAGCTTCTGATGTTCGTAATAGACATGTAGTGTGCAGTTTTAATATAAAAATGCACATTTTAGGGTTGGAACAACTGTTTTCACTCACTCCCTGCCTGCTTGCAAATGGTCCTTCATTGTCGTGAAGAGTAAAGATCTAGAAATGTGATTTCTTCTTTCTCAATGATGAATCTTCAGGAAGAAGAATATATTGTTTTATCCTTTTTGGCATCTTGGAGAAGAGCGAAAAGGGGAAAGAGCATAAAGTTTAAGAAACTCCATTCACAGTTGTTTGCATTAAATTTTTCCAATGATAATATAGATCTGTTGTGATTCACACCTCAACCCTTGGAATCACAGGCTTTGGAATCTTCTTTGTGAATCTACTTAATCTCCTAGTTCATTTGGGTACTCCAATTGAGATGACTAAGCTGTTTCCTGTTTGCTGGACTGTAGATAAGGACACTGACAAAGGTCCATATAGTCAAAGCTCTGGTTTTCCCAGTGGTCATGTATGGATGTGAGAGTTGGATCATAAAGAAGGCTGAATCCTGAAGAATTGATGCTTTTGAACTATGGTGTTGGAGAAGATTCTTGAGAGTCCCTTGGACTGCAAGGAAATCCAACCAGTCCATCCTAAAGGAAATCAATCCTTGTTGGAAGGGGTGCTGCTGAAGCTGAAGTTCCAAAACTTTGGCCACCTGATACAAAGAGCTGACTCATTGGAAAAGACCCTGATGCTGGGAAAGATTGAAGGCAAAAGGAGAAGAGGGCAGCAGAGGATGAGATGCTTGGGTGGCTTCACCAACTCAATGGACATGAGTTTGAGCAAACTCCAGGAGATAGTGGAGGACAAGGAAGCCTGGCATGCTGCAGTTCATGGGGTTGCAAAGAATTAGACATGACTTAGCGACTGAACAATAACAACAGATAAGGAAGCAGATGTGGGAGGATCATATAGTAAGTTCTTAGTTATTGTTTGGCTTTTTTTTTTCCCTCCCTCCATCATCTGTAATTCCTGGGGAAGATTGAGCTTCAGGCCCATGTTGTCTGAGGAGACCATCCCTGCCTGCTGCCTATTTCCACAAGCCTGTTCCCTCAGGGGATGGGACTGGGAAGATGGGGCTGCTCGAGGAGGAGGAGGGGCTGGAAAGATAGTGGATGGTCTAGGGTTGCCAGACAACAGATGGGATATGCAATTTTTTTTTAATAGCAAAAACATTTTGTATTGGGGTATGCCAATAAACAGTGTTGAGGTAGTTTCAAGTGAACATGAAGGGTCTCAGCCATGCATATGCATGTATCCATTCTCCCTCAAACACCCCTCCCACCCAGACTGGCATGTAACATTAAGCAGAGTTCCATGTGCTACGCATAGGTCTTTGCTGTTTGTCCATTTTAAATATAGCAGTGTGTACATGACCTTCCCAAAGTTCCTTACTATCCCTTCCCACTCCTGGCAACCATGAGTTTAAAGATCAGAAATACAGACACATTTTAGTATAACTATGTCCTGAATATTGTATGGGGCATCAGTTCAGTTCAGTTCAGTTGCTCAGTCATGTCCGACTCTTTGTGACCCCATGAATCGCAGCACGCCAGGCCTCCCTGTCCATCACCAATTCCCGGAGTTCACCCAGACTCACGTTCATTGAGTCAGTGATGCCATCCAGCGATCTCATCCTCTGTTGTCCCCTTCTCCTCCTACCCCCAATCCCTCCCAGCATCAGAGTCTTTTCCAATGAGTCAACTCTTCGCATGAGGTAGCCAAAGTACTAGAGTTTCAGCTTTAGCATCATTCCTTCCAAAGAAATCCCAGGGCTGATCTCCTTCAGAATGGACTGGTTGGATCTCCTTGCAGTCCAAGGGACTCTCAAGAGTCTTATCCAACACCACAGTTCAAAAGCATCAATTCTTCGGCGCTCAGCCTTCTTCACAGTCCAACTCTCACATCCATACATGACCACAGGAAAGACCATAGCCTTGACCAGACAAACCTTTGTTGGCAAAGTAATGTCTCTGCTTTTGAATATGCTATCTAGGTTGGTTATAACTTTCCTTCCAAGGAGTAAGCGTCTTTTAATTTCATGGCTGCAGTCATTATCTGCAGTGATTTTGGAGCCCCAAAAAATAAAGTCTGACACTGTTTCCCCATCTATTTCCCATGAAGTGACAGGACCAGATGCCATGATCTTCATTTTCTGAATGTTGAGCTTTAAGCCAACTTTTTCACTCTCCACTTTCACTTTCATCAAGAGGCTTTTGAGTTCCTCTTCACTTTCTGCCATAAGGGTGGTGTCATCTGCATATCTGACATTATTGATATTTCTCCCGGCAATCTTGATTCCAGCTTGTGTTTCTTCCAGCCCAGCGTTTCTCATGATGTACTCTTCATATAAATTAAATAAGCAGGGTGACAATATACAGCCTTGACGTACTCCTTTTCCTATTTGGAACCAGTCTGTTGTTCCATGTCCAGTTCTAACTGTTGCTTCCTGACCTGCATACATATTTCTCAAGAGGCAGGTCAGGTGGTCTGGTATTCCCATCTCTTTCAGAATGTTCCACAGTTTATTGTGATTCACATAGTCAAAGGCTTTGGCATAATCAATAAGCAGAAATAGATGTTTTTCTGCAACTCTCTTGCTTTTTCCATGATGCAGTGGATGTTGGCAATTTGATCTCTGGTTCCTCTGCCTTTTCTAAAACCAGCTTGAGCATATTTACACTAAAATCTTGTTTGCCTGAAATTGAAGTTTAATTGGGCATCCTGTGTATTTATTTGCTAAATCCAGAAACCTCTGGGTTGAATGAGGGTGTGGATGATGAGGGGGTTCTATAGTCATTGGAGGTCCTAGCTTGGTCCTCACATTGGAAATCCCCAGGAGAGATGGAGCCATGGGAAGGATGACTGCACCCAAGGAATCGTGAAAATACAACAACAAGCATTCTGAGGGTGCCAGTGATGACCAAGGGCTAGAGGCCCATGAGGCAGTACACTTTTCTCCACTTAAATTTCCCCAGACATAACAAAATCTTGTGTTTCCTCTACCTACCCTGTCTTTCAGTGAAATTTTCAAAACATTCTTCCTCCAGGATCATCATCCTACTCTCTTCTCGTAAGACTGGGAAATCTTATCTATTTTCCCCATTCACAGAATCTGAGTGTTATCCATAGGATTCATGATGCCATGGGCCTGGGTGGTTGAGATTCCTCCTGAAGGGGGAGTCTGTGCTCCCCCAGAGACCACAGACTCCATAGCACTCAAGATAATCAAGCTTAGAAGTGAACAGTTGAATGACAACAACCAGGAAAGCTAACCGTTTCTTTTGAAAGCATCCTGTGCAATGTTTTCACGTGTGTGTTTCATACCCATCAATCAGCAAACATAAAGTCCCCGTTTTTACAAGATGCATGAGTGATGAGACGCACTGATGGTACCTGCCCTTTCTGAATCTCCCTCACCACCCCATGATTAAGGATCTGAGCTATCTGCAGTCTCCTCCTGGCTGGCCAAGGCCCCCAACGTTCTAATCGTCAAAGCTTTACAGTTATTTTCCTTGGTGGCCTTAATCTCGAAGTGCCCTCGGCTAGGAACCAGACCCACCTCAGCAGAGGAACAATATGACCCCTACAGGTGTCTGCCCTAGACAACCCACAGATCCTGCTGGTAGGTTAAGAGGCAGATTCTTTCAAGATGATGAAAGTGGAGAATAGAAACACCCACAAGGACTCCATGACATACGACCACAGGAAAGGCTGTCGCTCTTCAGGAGTGTCAGCACAACAAAGCGTGTCCTTGGCACATGTGAAATTGGGAGCATGAAGTTTGAGTTCTGTCTCGAGTCAGCTACTTTGAGTTTTGTGACCTTGGGCGGGACTCTTTCTGTGCTCAGTCTCATTTTCTTCATCTGTGAGATGGTGGTGACTGTACTGAGGTGTCAGCTTCTCGAGATAACATGTGAAAAGAGCTTGGTGTGTGCTTGTGTGTGTGACAAGTACAGAAATGATAGTTAAACTTTCACAAGTTGAATATTGAAATTTAGACAAAACAGTGCAGAACAGCCAATCCAAAGCCTACAAACTGTGAGTAAACAAGACAGATACTAAAGAGAAGACTGGCAGAGATTGGATGGCGTCACTGACTCAATGGACATGAGTTTGAGCAAGCTCCAGGAGGTGGTAAAGGACAGGGAAGCCTGGAGTGCTACAGTCCATGGGGTCGCAAAGAGTCAGACATGACTCAGCGACTGAACAGCAACAAAGACAAGACGAGAAGCAAATAGAAAGACAGAGTTGACTGAGAGCTGATGGAGATGCAGATATATCATTTTATCCTCTCCTAACATAATCCACTAGAGAGACTCTTAACTCATAGCCAGAGGGGGCAATTATCCATCTGTACAAGAGTTTCTGGTAATAGAAAGATGACCCAAGTAAATATATTTATCAGCTGTGTTGTAATAAGTGACCTCCACACACCAGGCATTGTTCTGAAGTGCTCACCAAACAGAACTCAACGTTAATTTTCACCAGACCCTGTGAAGTACTATCAGTAGCCCCACTTCATAACAGAGGAAGCTGAGATGCAGACACGTGTGTCACTTGCTCAGCATCACTCAGATGTATGTGATGGAGTTTGGATTTATGGTTATAACCTGTGCTCTGAAACACATTTTTATATTGGCTATGTAAACAGACCTGGCAGAAACAATTACAAAAGTCCCCATAAGGAACATGCTTGTAGATAAGATTGCCAAAACAACAAGATCATAGAATTAATAGAGCTAGATGATGAGAAACATAGCTAAATGAGAGTTAATCTAATTATTTAGATATTTTAAACTCTAAAGAGTTTAGGAGAAAGGGAATTTTACTCTTCAACTTATACATTTATTACCAAGCTTTAGCATCTATTTAGGAAACAAAAAGGGACTTCCCAGGTGGCTCATCAGCAAAGAATCCACCTGCCAATTCAGGAGATGCAGGAGACGTGGGTTCAACCTCTGGGTCAGAAAGATCTCCAGGAGGAAATGGCAACACACTCCAGTATTCTGGCCTGGGAAATCCCATGGAGAGAAGAGCCTGGTGGGCTGCAGTCCCTGGGGTCACAAAGAGTCTGACGCAACTTAGCAATTAAACAACAATATAGGAAACAAAAGACAACCAATTACTTCCTAAGGATTTTGTTATAATTTAAAAACGGTCATGCTTTTGGTAAGGCATGAACCTTTGATGACTGGATGCAGTTTCAGTGGCTTAGTTCCTTATGTGAAAGTTACTCACTTAGAAATGCTATGTCCTTGGGCAAAAGAAAGACAACTTTGTAAGGCTGTGCTCAGCACCAAACTCCTTTGTCAGCCAGCTTGTCCAGGGTTGTTGTTGTTCAAGCACTAAGTCATGCCTGACTCTTTGCAAACCCATGGACTACTGGGTGTAAGGTGCTAATTGGTATTTAAATATAAGGGTGGATGGTGTTTTCATTTCATCTCAATTATCACTGCGCACTTTGAGGTGAAAATAACCAAAAACAATGGTCCCTTGGAAATCGGTTTGCTGATGAGGGGTGAAATATTAATACATTTTTGTGTCCTGGAATAAAATTCAGACTGCTGTATACTTTAGCCAGTTGCTTCCTAGTCTTTACTCCTCCCACCCAAATCCTCTGGGACAGTGGTTCTCAGACATGTTGGTCTCTCCACCCCTACAACAGGCTAGATAAATACAGAAAAACTCAAAAAGCTTTTGTTTATGTGAATTACATCCATGAATATATACCGTGCATTCATGATCAGTTGTTCAATCATGTCTAACTCTATGTGACCCTATGGACTATAGCTCGCCAGGCTCCTCTACCCATGGGTTTTCCCAGGCAAGAATACTGGACTGGGTTGCCATTTCCTCCTCCAGGGAATCTTCTTGACCCAGGGATTGAACTTATGTCTCCTGCCAATGCAGGTAGATTCTTTACCGCTAAGACACCTGGGAAGCCTCTAATATTTACTGTATCTGATGTTAAAATTGAAAATATGCAGTGTAACATATTCATTAGGAATTCATTTTAAAGTCATAATAAACCCATTATATACCAAGTAAATATTTCTTTTAAAATAACTATATTTTCTGATATATGGCATTCTTTTATATTTTAGAAAAATCTCTCTGTGTGGCTTTTTTTGCTGATATTTTCATAATAATTTAATGAAACAGTGACTAGTTTCTTGGGTTTTAGAACTTCCATGACTCTCTCAGATGTATTAAATTGTTGACTTTCAAGTCATTTCTAGGAAATTTTCTAGGGGTTATGAAAGGGTTTCCCTGACCAACGAGAAAAAGCCAAATAGAAGTAATATAAGGATGCCCCTATGGAGAAGGAAATGGCAGCCCACTCCAGTATTCTCGCCTGGAGAATCCGTGGACAGAGGAGCCTGGCAGGCTGCACAGTCCATGGGGTCGCAAGAGTCAGACACAACTGAGTGACTTAACACAAAGACCCCCCAAAATTCAGTCTGTTGCCTTTTTAAAAATATTATATTGGATTAGAGTGGATTTACAATGTGTTAGTTTTAAGTGTGCACGCTAAGTCGCTGCAGTCGTGCTCGGCTCTTTGTGACCCCAGGGACTGTAGCCTGCCAGGCTCCTCTGGGATTCTCCAGGCAAGAATTCTGGAGTATGTTGCCATGCCCTCCTCCAGGGGATCGTCCCAACCCAGGGATCAAAGCTGGGTCTCCTGCATTGCAGGCAGATTCTTTACCGCTGAGTCACCAGGGAAGCCCAGCAAAGTAAATCAGTTATACATATATGTGTATCTATTCCTTTATAGCTCCTTTTTCCTTTATAGGTTGTTACAGAGTGCTGGTTCATGTTTCCTGTGCTATACAGTAGGTCCTTGTTGATTATTTTATATATTCTACTGTCTGTCTTAATAGAAGACAGCTGTGGTCTTATATCTGCTTCTTTGTTTATTCTGTTATAATATATTTTATTTGAAATACAAGAAGAAAATCTGATATCACACACATATATAGTTGGAAAATGAAGGGTTATTTTCATAGCTTTTTAGGTAATGGTAGATATTTTATGGTACTATACCAAAATTCTGTAAGTTGTAATTTCTTAAAGGTTATTAGAAGAAGTAAGGAGTTTTCAAATATTGCAGTGAACTTTATGTTACCTAAAATCCATTGCTCTATCCTGAATGTATCATAAATGTATTGAATGGATCTTTTATGCATGGGTGTGTTGGCATATATAACTGGTTATGAAGATATTCTAAATGTTGATGTATTTCATTAAATGATACATTTTTGCAAGTCATATTTGTTAGTTTTAGCAACAATCTCAGAAAGTCTGTAAGTACTGGGAAATGTTTAAATTCAAGGTTGGCATTCCAGGCTTTTCCACATGCTAATATATATTTCTCCTGAATGCGTGAATACTGTTAGTAGTTGATGAGAGCCGCTTCCTGTGTCATCAGCTCCATAAGGAAATGCCTCGTCCACCCGCGGCTGCGTAGCTGCAGCTTGTCTGTCAGTCTTTCTTTCGGGTAAAATTAGTGTCTCATGAAAAGAGCAGCTAGTTCATTTCACAACTCAACACACAAGTAAGTGCTTCTCCAGGAGAAAACCGTCATAAAGCAGGAGAACTTTACGTGTGTTTTCCATTTTATCACCCAGAATATTAAAGAGAAGTGCAATCAACGGTCAAGATGTAATAAAATTAATCAATTTTTACTGCCTGTCAAGGACATTCTTAATTGGAACTGGCATTTTCTTTCTTTCTTTTTTTTTTTACTGCAAGCATGTGACAATGAAGGATATAACAGCTCCCAGACAGCGTCATGTCACTGGCTTGATTCCTTTGAAGGTACTAACCGTTTTACCCACCATTGTTTCTGCAGTTTCAATGGGAATGTCCAGAGTTGAAAGTGCAAATAAAATCTGAACTATCCATCTGACAGTAGTCTTATCCTTACAAGGTTCCCAGGAAGGAGTCCAGGGGTTCCTGGACCAGACTTTGAGAACTGCCCTTTCTAGATTAACCCTGGTCTGTGTTGTGATGAGTACTGCCTTCCCTCAAAGAGAAGTTTACGAAAAAACTCACAACTCTGCCCTAGGATATGAAAAAGAAGAAAAAAAAAAAAATAGTACGCATTTCTTCCAGTAGTAGTCAAGTTAATGCTTAAAGAAAAGGCAGTAACGTTCTGTATTCTGTAGTTTTCATCATTCCTCTGTTTGAAATAGCAAGTCAGTCTTCGCATTTTTGGTTGTAGTTTCATTCATTCACACAGTACATATTAAGACCAAATATCAACTTTGAGATGTTTCAGAATTTAATTTTCATTGTTTGTGCACAGTGTGATGCTACCGTTTTAATTTCTTTGAGCACGAGCGTGTTTGCCTCATAAAAGAAACAGTAAAAAAGGTGCAGCCAAGCATGTTCAATGTGTTCATGACTTGTTTCATTTTAAATAGCACGTCTGATAAATTAGATAAAAATAAGGTTGTCTTTGGGACCTTTTGGGGAACATGGGCTTCATCTAAAATACAGTGAATTATCTTATTCAAGTTTCTGTTCCCATGTGGCACCTTGGTGAACATGAAAGTCGCTCAGTCATGTCTGACTCTGACTGTCTGTACAGTCCATGGACTTCTCCAGGCCAGAATACTGGAGTGGGTAGCCTTTCCCTTCTCCAGGGGATCTTCCCAACCCAGGGATCAAACCCAGGTCCCCCACATTGCAGGCGGATTCTTTACCAGCTGAGCCACCTTAAGTAATGTCTTAAATGGAAACTCTATAGTATAGAGAACTGGAACAGTGGAAGGGCCACCTGTGACCTTGTCACAGCCTTGAGCAGTGTCAGGAGAGGTCATCCAGGGGCCAGAAATGGAGTGGATATGAACTTGAGTTTTAGAATCACAGATATTTTGGTTTGCTCTGCTATCTATATCTGGATGATAACTTTAGTACTTAATCTTTCTGAGCATTTGTTTCCAGCTAGAAAATGGGATACTGGTGTGTGAACCCATAACTGTAGATGACTCCCTGGCTACTGTGAGCATTAAAGAACTGTCAGTCTGAAAAACCTTCTAGCCCATTAGCCAGGACTCAGTGTATCAGTTTAGTAGGGCTGGCAAAGCAGAGTGCTGCAAACTGAGGGGCTTCCACGATAGAAATGGACTGTTTTGCAGTTCTAGAAGCTGGAAGTCTGGGATCAAGGTGTTGGCAAGGTCATGCTCCTCCTGAAGGTGCTAAGGGAGAATCTTCTAGTAGCTTCTGGAAACACCAGACTGCATGTGGTGTTTTCCCCGTGTGCATGTCTATGCCCACGTGTTGCTCGGTGCTCAGTCGTGTCTGACTCTTTGCAACACCCATGGACTGCAGCACCAGCCTCCTCTGTCCTCTGCTGTCTCCCAGAGTTTGCTCAAAATCATGTCCATTGAGTCAGTGATGCTATCTAAGCATCTCATCCTCTGATGCCCCCTTCTCCTTCAGTCTTTCCCAGCATCAAGGTCTTTTCCAATGAGTCAGCTCTTCACATAAGGTGGCCAAAATATTAAGTGCCCAAATGGCCCCTTGTTATAAGGACTCAGCCAGTCATACCAGACCTACTGCAGAAGGACCTCATCTTAACTAATTGTGCCCAATAGAGATGCCTTTTTTGGTCTTTATTTGTTTTCATTGTATTTAGTGGTATATTTGGGTATCTCAAATCTTAGTTGCACACAGACTGTCCAGTTGTGGTGTGGAGGCTTAGTTGCTCTGTGGCATGTGGCATCTTAGTTCCCTAACGATCCAACCCACATCCTCTGCCTTGCAAGGTGGGTTCCACTGGGCCACCTGGGATGTGCCTGGAGATGCATTCTGAAGTACTTGGAGTTAGGACTTCAACAGATGGATTTGGGGTGACACAGCTCAACCCATAGTATTTACTAAACTCAAAAAGACCCTGATTCTTGGAAAGACTGAAGGCAGGAGAAGAAGGGGATGACAGAGGACAAGATGGTTGGATGGCATCTCTGACTCAATGGATGTGAATTTAAGCAAACTCTGGGTGATGATGAAGGACAGAGAAGCCTGGTGTGCTGCAGTCCATAGCGTCTCAGAGTCGGACACAACTGAGTGACTGAACAACAACCATGAATATAAGGTTTTTCTTTTTTTTTTTTTTTTGTCATATTGTAATGTAGGTAACTCTTAAATGGTGATTGGGAGAGGGTGGAACTAAGGACAGTCCTGAGGTTCTGGTTTTGACAACTGGATCAAAATATAACTGCCATGGACTGAGATAGAAACTCAAAAGGAGGAACAGAGTTGGAGGGATCAGGGGAGTACTTTATTTTTGTAATTTAGAAAATTTTTTTGTATCTGGTTGGTATATCAAGTAAAAATTGTAAATGAAATCCTGATGAGAAACATGGGATTGAGATAGAATTTTGCCAGTCATCCAAGAAAAAAAAAAAAAAAAACAACTTTTGGTCTGTGTGTTGTGGACAGATGGTTTCATTCTTATGTTGTTATGAATCGTTTCATTCATTCCACGGACATTTGTAAGCTGACTATTTTGTGCCGGGAATTCAGGTAATTTTTGTTTCAAGTTATGGAAGATTCAGGAAATTGACAGTTTGTAAAACTAGAGACATGTTTGGAGAAAAATGAATAGACTAGGTTGACAACAGCCATGAGGGAATTCAAGAGATTCATCTGGAGACATAGGTTGGAGCCAGGTAGCAGAGGACCAGACTTTTTTCTTGAATTTTTTTCTCTAAAAGCAACAGGAAAGCACCGAGGACTTTGAGCAGGTAATTGGCGTGTGCAGGGCTGCATTTTAGGAAGACTAATCTGGAAAGGATTGCATAAGGAGTTGGAAGTGGTGGGCACTGACTGGAACTCAGAAAGATGATAGATTCACCCACTGGAAAGGGAAAAATCGCACCAAAGAAGAAGAGAAGACCTGTGTAGAAATTATGATGGTATTTGGAGACTGAACATAAACAGGGAGAAGACAATTGAAATTTACTCCAAAATTTCTGGCTTTGAATAATGGGAAAACCTGGTACTGCGGAAAAATATTGAGAAAGGGAAATTTAGAGGTAGCAGAGTTGTGGAAAGAAGCCTTTTGCCTTCAGTTGACTTCGCATGCCAGGTGGAGGAATCCCACTTCGAGGGAACCTGGGTCAGACGCAGCCACCTAGTGATGTCAGGGGGGCATCCAGCACCAGCCATGACACCCCAAAGATGGCTGATGCTCTACCCCTCTGTCTCAGCTGCTCTGCACGTGTTCAGCTTCTCTCTCCAGTAGCTTAACTTCATGTGTCCAGACCTAATGCAGGCGAAATGTTAATTCCCTGAAACTGCTCAAGTCAACGGCACAATTGAAGTGAAGTTGCTCAGTCTTGTCCGACTCTTTGCGACCTCATGGACTGTAGCCTACAAGGCTCCTCTGTCCATAGAATTTTCCAGTCAAGAGTACTGGAGTGGGTTGCCATTGCCTTCTCCAGGGGATCTTAAACCTCACCAAACTAGCTACCACTTCATGTCCCTTATTTAGGGCCCAGCATATCCTGCTTTATTCAGCATGTGTGCTAAGTCTCCACAGTTGTGTCCGAGTCTTTGTGACCCTGTGGTCTGTGGCCCAACAGGCTCCTCTGTCCATGGGATTCTCCAGGCAAGAATACTGGAGCGGGTTGCCATTTCCTCCTCCAGGGGATCTTCCCAAATGGAACCCATGTCTCCTGCATTGCAGGCGGATTCTTTACCAGCTGAGCCACAGGGAAGCCCAAGAATACTGGAGTGGGTTGCCATTTCCTCCTCCAGGGGATCTTCCCAAATGGAACCCATGTCTCCTGCATTGCAGGTGGATTCTTTACCAGCTGAGCCACAGGGAAGCCCAAGAATACTGGAGTGGGTTGCCATTTCATCCTCCAGGGGATCTTCCCAACCCAGGAATCGAACCTCCATCTCCTGCAGCTTCTGCATTGCAGGTGGATTCTTTACCACCAAGCCCCTAGGGAAGCACAGCCTGCTTTACTATATTAAGTTAAAGAAATAGCTAAGGTTACTTTTTTGCTAAGCCTGTAAGAGTCTTTTTAAAAGACTCAGATTTTGACTTCTGTCTTTTCATGTAAAAGAGGGATCTGAGAGTGAGGGGCAACTCCAGAAATCATGTAGAAAGACTGATATTGAGTCAAACCAATGGTCCTCAGTGAGACACATCCTTTTATATGATCCTTTTTGTAGTTTTTAAAGGTCCTCTCTGAAGGTCAATTCTGGTTGCATTCAGGATCATTTGTTTATCTAACACCATGAAGTTAGAGATGTTTATTCCTATGAGATTAGGTATATATGGATAAAATGTATCTCAACATACAAGTGATTATTTGAAGGAATAAAGACATGGTGGAAGTAGAAATTATCCAAGACTATTGTTGAAACTAAAGTTGGGTGCAGAAGGCACTGTCATCGGCTATGTGGGCAACAGATCGAAAGGGCTGAGAAGACACCATCACTGTGATTAGTTCTAAACAAAATTAAAAGCCCACTTTCTTCCCACACAGCTTAAAACCTGGTTTAAGGGCTGAGATGCAAATTTAAATTACTTAAAGAGGCTTACGTAGTAAAAGAGTGGATGTTTGCCCATAAGTGGGGGAAATTGCTATGAATGAATATCACAAAAGGATGTGAAATTGGAGCTACGCTCCCAGACTATTCTGTAGACATCCATCAGATTCTGTGTCTGGAATAGTAGCTGCTTCTCTTCTAGGAAATGTGTTTCTCTGGATTCCATCCATGTGGTTGCCAGGGGAGCAGTCGTTTTCTGAAGATGGTGGTTTTCCTCAGGAGGATGGGGATTTTTCCAGAGGTGACCAATCACAGCGTACCACCGCCTGCCAACAGTGGTGGTCTGGGGAGCAGCACCTCACCCAGGTGGAGCCCACGGGAGCCCTTCCCTGCAATGTCTGGACTTGGAACCAAAAAGGGTGATGTGCGCTTATCTCTGGTGGTGAAGAGTGAGGAGCCGGAGCAGAGGAGTCCTTAGAAGAGATGAGGCGCAGCATCTGCAGAGGAGCGGTGGTGGGGACCCCGGAGAGAGGGGCTCTGGGCTCCTTCTGAGCCTGCCCTTCTGGAGGTCACAGGAGCCCGGTGGAAGCTCCCCTGGCCTGGGGAGCCACTGTTGTTCGCTTGCATTGTGGTTTTTGCTTGCATTGTTGTCATTTGCGAACAAAGGATTCTGATTGACACGAAAGACACTTCAGAACTTGAGCTTCAGAATGAGTATATGTTCCTGAGGCACAGTGGGGAGCGTGCAGAGCTGCTCCCTTCTGAGTAGACTATAAATAACTCCGCCAATACTCAACGACTGTTCTTCTGCCCAAATTCAATTCAATAAAGATGATGCCATAGGCAGTCTAATTGGAAAGTGCAGAGTATTTTCACTGTGTTAGTAAACAGTTGTTCTTTCTGTTAGAAATGGCATCAGGGCTTGAGATACGAGCACCTAGCAACATTCGAGTGAAATTATCAAAGACAGGATGTATTTCTTTCCTATTGTAGATGTTTCATGGGCCCCTGCATTGTGTCAGGTACTGCGTGAGGTGCTCTGAGTCCTGAGAATAACAGGTTCTGTTCTTCAAGTTCTCAGAGCCTCATAAACAGAAGAGAGCCCCAGGATCTGATGAAACTAGAGTAGTGTGGGGACACAGCCAAGGAGGAGGCAGGAAGGGAGAGCTTCCCAGCTGAGCCTGGCAGGATGTCTGTGGCTGGACGGAGGAGACTGTTAACTGTAAAGGCACATGATCCCTTTTAGGCCAACAGAGTGAGGAGAACGGCATGAGAAGCAGAACTGATTTTTTTAAAGCCTCGAATATATCAGATATAAAGAAATGAAAAGTCCCCTACATAAAAGCAAATTCCATTCCAAGAGCGTGTTCTTGAATCGAATTTGTTCATCAGTCCAACAAAGTTACCTAAGCTGTATAATACTATGCTGTAATAGGTTTATGATACTTTGACACAAATAATACATAAAAAGCAAAGAGAGACAAAAAAATAAAGATTTGTTTTAATCTTACAGTATCTTGAAAAGTACAGTAGTACAGTAAAACAGCTGGCATACTGGGGCTGGCATCGAGTGAATAGGCAAGAAGAGTTACTGATTGGAGGAGGGAGAAGACGTGGGAGACGGTAGAGCTGAAGAATTACCAGCGATAGGAGATGGACGGCCAGCTGTGACTTCACTCATGCCTGATGTTGATGGACTGTACATTCGCAGCTTTGAATGTTCACAGCTTGAAGGTTTGTGTGTAGGGTACTTACTGTGTATCCTAATTTTGAATATAAATCATAATACTGCTAAAAGGACGTGTAACATCTTAGCAAACATATTTTCTGGAAAAAAATGTAACACAGCACCTAGCTTTTTCATTTAAACTGTGTCTTCTGTTAGCTACTAAAATTAATGGAATACAGAGTATATGACCTGACATTTTATTATGAATTTGACATCGACACATAAAACTCTTTGAAAGGCAGAAAGGGCTTCTATCATCAGACTGTTTCCTCTTCATTATTTTACCAAGCAAGACAGCAAGGCACAGAAAGGAGGAGTGGTTTCTCAGAATTCTAGGAGGACTGACCTAGACTTGTGATTTTTAAGCTACAGATTGCAACCAATTAGTCAGGGTTGTGAAATCAGTTTTGTAAAACAAGAGTCAGAATGAGAGACCATGACAGAATGGAAGGGGTTAGCTTGCATCACATGTAGTAAGAATGAAGTTTATGACATTTTTGTTCATTTATATACCCAATAAATACCTAATAAACATAAATATGCATATGTATGTGTATACGTGTACATAAGCTCTGGCTGCCAAGCAAAATGTATTTCCGAGCCTAGGTTGCAAGAAAAAAGTGGAAAAACCAGCAGCAGTCTTTCTGGGCTCTGTATCCCAGCAGAAGTGAGGTTAGCGGACCACTTGGCTGCTTGGGAAGTAGCAGGGTTCTCAGAATTCGAGATGGATGCTCAGGACGAGGTGAATCCTGACCGCCTTCAAGCCAAGCATTTCAGCATCTCATCACAGGCCCGCTGCTCACCTGCCCACCCCCAGCCTCCCCTCCTGCTGCTGCTTCAGCTCGGTTTGTTCTCCTCTGCCCCAAAGTCTTAAACAAAACTTAAGTCAAAACCACCCTGCTTTTGCCAGGCCACTTGGTGATTCAGACCAATTTGGTGATCTCTTCTCTAGCTCTGGTCCAAGTTGGGACCCCTAAAGTCCACAGTGAGACAAAGCCTTGGGTGTAGATTGTGTATGTCTTAGGTGATCCCCGAAAGCGGGAGAGTGAGGCAGGGAAGGAGGGAAAATAACCTAAGTGTTGACCATCAAGGTCACTGCCAAGGTGCTGAGTGAGGGGTTGAATTGCAGGAAGCAGAGGAACACTTCCTCTAGTGGTCCAGGGAGGCGACTGTTTATCCATCAGCTTCCAGTGATTTCGGGTTCCCTGGGGACATTAACTTCCCTGCACTTCTGAGCTGTGCTTACTTGGAGCCAAGTGGGCTGGTGTCGTTTTGGTAATGACCCCAGGCAGAAAGTACAAAACCATGACAGCTACTCCTGTATCATCTGAGCTACAGGGAGATGTCCCCTGCAGTGATGGCTGAAATTAGACTTGGGACATGAGGGATTGAGAATCTTCTGCTCTTCCCCGTGTGTCTCTCTTGTCTGTCACACAGCCTTGGACTTGGGAGCTTCTCATCACTTTGCCAACAAGGGTCCATCTAGTCAAAGCTATGGTTTTTCCAGTGGTCATGTATGGATGTGAGAGTTGGACCATAAAGAAAGCTGAGCACTAAAGAATTGATGCTTTTGATTTTTTTTTTATTTCATTTTTAAACTTTACATAACTGTATTAGTTTTGCCAAATATCAAAATGAATCCGCCACAGGTTCAGGATGGGGAACACATGTATACCTGTGGCGAATTGATGCTTTTGAACTGTGGTCCTGGAGAAGACTCTTGAGAGTCCCTTGAACTGCAAGGAGATCAAACCAGTCAATCCTAGAGGAAATCAACCCTGAATATTCATTGGAAGGACTGATGCTGAAGCAGAAGCTCCAATACTTTGGCCACCTTATGTGAAGAGCCACTCATTGGAAAAGACTCTGATGCTGGGAAAGATTGAAGGCAGGAGGAGAAGGGGATGACAGCAGATGAGAATGTTGGATGACATCACCAACTCAATGGACATGAACTTGGGCAAACTCCAGGAGATGGTGAAAGACAGGGAAGCCTAACATGCTGCAGTCCATGGGTTCTCAAAGAGTCAGATGTGACTTAGTGACTGAACAATAGCAACAAGGTCTATGAAATAACAAAAGCGGGGATGAAATGCAGCATCCTGAATCCTAACAGTCTGCTCCTTCCAGGATCCACGGATTTTAGTTTGCAGACTTTCTGGCTTGTTCTTCAGTTAAACTAATTTATCTGATACTCCCTTGAGTGTCCACATTTTTTAGTATTATAAAACTGTATTTACAGGTGAAAATTATTTGTTTTCTACACAGAAGGAACTTCCTCTCTGTCTCACTTGAATTATTTATGTCTCTTGGAAGAAGGCTGAACACAAAGATTACATCCCTAATTTCTCATCACTTCAGGAATCCAGTAGTAAAGGCAGCCTGGGAATTATGGATGCTGCCGACAGGAAGGATAAATCACCAAGAACTCGGATTCCTCATGGAGAAGAGACCTGCGTGCAGACGATCTTTTCCAGAGCACATGTCCATCCAGTGCGTCTGCTTTTGAAATGAGGATTCAATCCCAAGTGTTTCCATAAACGTAGAGGAGATTTAGTGCCTTTGTGTCTGCCTCTGCTCTCATTAGGTTTTGAACATTTTCTTCCAACATCAGTGGAATTTAGAAGTGGCAAGATCCTAATTATAGGCTTTTCAGATTTATGAGCAAATACGTGTTGTGTGTGGTTTTCCCAGAATTCACTTTTGTAGACCTCAGTGGGTTGACCAGTTGCACATGTGCAGTGGAGAAGCTGGGAAGTCTCCTTATCCTAATTAGCTTCTGTGTCTCCTAAGACTCATGACAAGATAGTGTCTTGAGCTGATTGCTGTTGTGAATATAAATATAAGCACTTTCACCATCCGCTTGGCTACCCTATCATCAAAAAAAGCGTTTACTTTGTGGAGGTGCCGGGTCCTTTCCCCATCTATTCTCTTCCTATACCGTGAGGGTTGGCAGCTAGGGAGCCTGACACCATGTGTTACTTTTCTACCACCCAAGAGCCACGCTGCTTTCCAAATTCACTTGCCAATCGAAGAGGGGGATTTTCAACAGATGGTAGATATCAGTTCCCCCAGTAAAATTGCTCTCTCTCACTTTGGAGACTTACGGAAATGCTGCTCCTTATGTGAAATGCCTCCCTGCCCCCTCTTTGTCAGCCACCATGACATTTGAAACTGTGCTCAAATGCAGTCTCCTCCAGGAAGCCCTCCTTGATTCTCACCCGGAATGAGGTGCTCATTATAGCCCAACAGAGTCTGTATTCCACTTTTCAGCTTATTGCTTCTGTCCCTGGGTCTGTCTGTGTCTGGTTTTGTGGTGTCCCCACAACCAAGCACAGGGCCAGGCAAGTAGGAGGGGTTGAAATGGACATACTTGCTTTGCTGGTGTTTCCACATTTAGCAGCATCTCAAGTTACAAACTCATGAACACACTCCACCTCACCCCCATGTTGGTGATGGTGGAGTCACTAAGTCATGTCCAACTCTTGCAACCCTGTGGACTGTAGCCTGCCAGGCTCCTCTGTCCATGAGATTCTTTCTCTAGGCAAGAGTAATGGAGTGGATTGCCATTTTCTTATCCAGGGGATCTTCCCCACCAAGGGATAGAACCCGAATCTCCTGAATTGCAGGCAAAGTCTTTTCCTGTTGAGCCACCGGGCAGCACAAATACCCTCCCAGGAACCCTCATGAATCTTACAGAATAGAAGTTGCTATAGGTTTATATAGTTTTCATTGCACAATCACATATAATCAACCTGAAATATGATAATGTCCAAATTGCCCTATTCTCTGTTTCTAGTCTTTCAAAAAAGCTGATTTCTCCTGCTTGTTTCATTTCCCTAATGAGCATCAATTAGCTGACCTCCCTGGCACCGTAAATATTAGGCTTTCACCATTAATTTGCCCAATGCTTATGGCAAGCAGAACTGCATAAGTCAAAAGATCCATATACAGGCAAGCCCACTGTATAGATTCATGATAAAGCTAGTAAGTATCTGACAGCCCGTGTAATACTTAACAGACGTACACATATACAACACACAAAGAAAGACTGATTTACATCACAAGGATTTTAATTAGAATTTTATTAGCATAATTGACATGGTGTTAAAATTAATTAGCAATTATTTTCCCCAAGTCATCTTTAAAGAAATTTCTTGAAGGCATACTGGAAAACATTTTATGAGCTGTTTCTATACAAAAACAAGAACATGACTGTAGATGATTTTTAATATATCAGTGTCACTTAGCATTTGTGTTTCTTTTGTGGTTCTGATCTCATAGGGCTTTAAATATACAGCAGGTGGTTCTTATGCCACATCGCCTTAAAATATTGACATAATGTTTCATGTAAAAAGAGAAATAACCTGCAGCCATGAATCTGCCTAGAGTAACATAACTGAGAATGCACTGAATTATTTAAGTTCATACCTGAATGATGTCTGACATGATCCAGAAACCAGCACAGCATATTTTTCTCTAATTCATAATGAAAAAACACATTGTTAAAATATAATACATATTGGGAGATAAATTATTTTTTCTGTTGCAAAATAAAAAAACAACAGCCCAGGAAAATGGGTAATTTGCATTGATTGAATCAACTGATTGACGTGCAGTTTATATTCTGATGTAACACTTCAGTGTGGTTTTTAGAACTGGTCCAGTGATTTAAATTATAATTGAGGAAAATCAAGTCATCTTCTTCTCATGCTGGAAAATGAGGCATATTCACTTTCCTGAGAAATGAAACTCACTTGAAATGCAGCCCTCAGAATTTTCTAAGTCCATCCCTCAGCATTTCTTGCATGTTACTGGGAATTTTAAACCATCCTCTGCATTGCCATGAAGGTTGTGTATGGTCCAGTCATTGTTACACTGAGAAACAAAGACCATCGCTTTGCACAGCCCTAGGCATGTCATTCACACATGTGTGTCCATGAACTGCTTCGTGCATTTGTGACAGTTATTCATCAGCATCCCTATGAATCAAGCTTTTCCAAAGAAAGAGCCAACAGGATGTGCAGATAAACAGAGAGATTTTTTTCAGGAATTGACTAATTTAATTGTGACCTGTGGGCTAGTCCAGAATTTGCAGGGTAGGTCATCAGGCTGGAGACCCAGGAAGAGTTGCAGTTTAAGTCTGAAGAGGGTCTGCTGGCAGAATTTCCTCTCCTTCCCGGAAAGTCAGTCCTCTTCTTTTCAGACCTTCAGCTGATTCGACGAGGCCCATCTGCATTATGGAGAGCAGCCTGCTTTGCTCGAAATCTGTTCATCTAAAAAATAACTTCACAGAAATATCTGGGGTAATGGTTGACCAAATATCTGAGTATGTATTGGCACATAAAATTAACCATAACAACATCATACTAAATAGATATGTTGTTGTTGTTGTTCAGTCACTAAGTCGTGTCCAACTCTTTGTGATGCCATGGACTGCAGCAGGCTTCCCTCTCCTTCACTGTCTTCCAGAGCTTGCTCAAACTCATGTCCATTGAATCAGTGATGCCACCCAACCATCTCATCCTCTGTTCCCCCGTCTTCTCTGCTTTTAGTCTTTCCCAGGGTCAGGGTCTTCTCCAATGAGTCAGCTCTTCTCATCAGGTGACCAAATTATTGGAGCTTCAGCTTCATCACCAGTCCTTCCAATGAATATTCAGGGTTGATTTCCTTTAGGATTGATTGGTTTGACCTCCTCACAGTCCAAGGGACTCTTAAGAGTCTTCTCCAACACCACAGTTCAAAAGCATCAGTTCTTTGGTGCTCAGCCTTCTTTACGGTCCAACTCTCACATCTGTACATGACTACTGGAAAAACCATAGCTTTGACTATATGCACCTTTGTCAGCAAAGTGATGTCTCTGCTTTTAGTATGCTGTCTAGGTTTCTCATGGCTTTCCTTCCAAGGAGCAAGCATTTTTTAGTTATATGACTACAGTCACCATTTGCAGTGATTTTGGAGCCCAAGAAAATAAAGACTGTCACTGCTTCCACTTTTTCCCCTTGGGCCTCTGGATTGAAGACAGGAAAAATCCTTCTCTTTTAAATGTTTGGTACCTAAACTTAAATGGCAAAAAATATGGTCTAGCACCTCACAGGAGCATCCACGTCTTCTTGGTTTTCTCCTCCAGTCTTTTCCAGAACCCTTCTCTCAGTCCAGAGAGAGTTCAGATCTCCTCCTGGCATGATGTCAGCTTGAACTCCTCCCAGTCCTGTGGCTCTTGGAAACTTCTCTAAAACAGACTTGTGTTTGATTTTCGAGGCTAAGTTTTTGTTTAGACTTAAAAAAACCTGTTTTTTTTTTTGGTTTTTTTTTCTGTCAGAGGCTCTTCTTCCATTGAATGCACCCTAGCTGTCAGACTAGTATATCTACTTTGAAACCCAAAGTGGTTGTGAGCTTACATTGCACAAAGCATGTAAGCTGTATTCTTCGCTAATGCTCTGATGCACCCACCTTTCAGTATTTCTTAAAGTTCTCAAATGTCTAATATTTCCTAAAACTCAGGGATGGACTGTGAAAGTCATCCAAAAATTAAGTAATAATGATACATATAAAAAAACATTGCAGAGGAGAAAAATCATACTGGAGGAGGATTAGAACCTAAAATATAGTTTTTATTTGGTAATAGAATCAGGAGCTAGAAAACTTAGTACATATTAGGTGACTTTCCAGTTCTAATCATTACACGTTAATTCTAAAAATAGTATCTTCTGGTTTAATCCATCTATACCAATGGCCACTTTATACCTCAGTCTTTGTTTTTGGTCCCACCTTAGTTTTTTTTTTTTCCTTCTGCAGTATGCATTAAATACAGAAGGAAGTACTAGCAAGAATAGTGATTCCTTTTTGAAAGGAATGTTGTGAAGTTCAGAGGCTAGAGATACGTGAAGTCTGTAACTGCACAGCTGCTCACCAGATAAGAGGCAGTCCTGACTCAGTGGATGGGCGTAAGGAGGATGTACACGGGGAGGAGGGCGGGTTCATAAGCACAGGCAAGATTGTACTAAGAGTCAGACATCAGATGTACCCGTGAGCTTTGATCTTCCTTTGTCCTTGTTCAGGAAAACTTTTAGACTGAGACTGGTCAAACAGAACCAGAGCTGACAGCAGTTAAAGTAGCAGAAACAGATTTTATGCAGGAGTTATTGCAATGGTAGAAAGGAGACCCGAGCCTAGACTTGAGCTCAGTTCTGAATCCAAGAAATAGAAGGTATTTATAGCCGAGGAGTGGAGTGAGGAGGTCAACAGGTGGGAAATTACTAAGAGGCTGAGGTGAAAGAAGAGCAGTTGTAAAGGTAATGGCATTTTTTGAGGATTTGAAGACTAGCAGTTAAGATTAGATCAGGGGAGCATGTTACCTTGACTCTAGCGCCTTCATTTATCTCTCTTTCATCTTCAAAAGATTTGAGGAGAAAGAAATGCTAGATTGCAACAGGTTTGAACATGAGCGTTCTCTGGCAAAAGTATATTATCATGTGGATGGCACAGTAGTAGGCGTAGTCACAGTGGTTAGTTAAGGTTGTAGTTAAATTTATATAGCAACAAATAAAAATTAAAAATAATAATTTACCAATATAATATTTACTTATGGTTCATTGTTCCATAAGTATTAAATGCAAGACTTAAATTTAAATCATGAAAAAAAATTTGAATCATGAAAGTCTATTTCTTTTCATCACAATTAACTGATTCAAAGAAAGAGATTAAGCCACACCCAGCTGGGTGACCTAAATCAATGTTCACTCCTAGCACCTTGGAAGGCCAGCAGTCATACCGTAAAAGTGGGTGCTTGGTGTGCTGGTTTCAGAGGGTCACTCATCGTCCTCTGTAAACCAAGACCACAGTGTTCATCTCAGTGAGGGCTTGAAGCTTCTTAGAACCCACTTTTTAAAAGATGCTTTTAAAAGAATGCTTTTTGAAAGGGCACGTGATTCTCTGGCCCATAACATCCCCCAAATTAGACATTTCTTTCTAGAAGGGTGAGTAGTATATCAATGGCCAACCTTCTTGGGGTATACCTTCTTTGGTTATTTAAAAACAAATATTTTTAGGGCTGTGAAACTATGTGGTATGATACTGTAATGGTAGGTATGTGTCACTCCCTATACATTTGTCCAGACCCGTAGCTTGAACATCATCCAGAGTGAACCCGGGTGATTACGATGTGTGTCTGTATTGGCTCAACATTTGTAGCAAAGGCACCACCCTGGTGGGGTGTTGATAACCAGGGATGCTGTGCAGGTATAGGGGCAGGGTACATTGAAGAAATCTCTGTATCTTCTAGTCTTTGTTTTTAGTTTTACTAAATGAGTTAGTTTTTTGTTTTACTAATGAGTTAGTTTATAAAACTACTCTAAGTAATAAAATCTATTAAAAACAAAAACCCAGTGTTTATTTAACATCTGCTTCGTACCAGTCACCCTGCTGGCAGGTCAGGAATGTCAGGCAGGAGGTTCGAGCTGCTACCTCTTGGGGTCCAAGAATGTTTTCTGTTGATGCTAATGGGACAGAGATCCTAACCCATCACCCCTGCCCCACACTGAGTGCCCAGGTAACATCCACATCCATCAGCCTGCCGGCCATGGTATTGAAGCATCTGGAGAGAGGATTCTCCAACCCCACCTGAGTCTCCTCACATGACCCAGACTGCAGCAGAGATGAGCCATCCCTGCTGAGCTCTGCCCAGATTAGATTTGTGCACAGAATAAATGACTGTTGTTTCAAGCTACTGAGTTTGTTAGGTACTACATTATGGGCTGAATCAGGTCCAACCAAATTCATGTTTTGAAGACTTACCCCTGATACCTTGGAATGGGACTATATTTGGACATAAGGTTTCTGGAAAATGATTATGTTTAAATGAGGTCATTAGGGTGGGCTCTAATCTGGTAGGTCCTTGAGATTTTGAACCTGAGAATCCAGGGGCATGCAGGCACAGAAAAGAGACTGTGTAAGGACATAGAAAGAAGACAATCCATCTGCAAGCCAAGGAGACAGCCTCAGGAGAAACCAACCCTGTGCTCACTTTAGCAACTTATGTAATCACATTGGAAGGATACAGAGATGAGCATGGTCCTTGGGCAAAGGCCCCATGCAAATTCATGAAGTATCCCATATTTTTTGGTGACAAGCATGCTACAGTATATCAAGAAGTCAAATTGTAGTGTACATGTAAACTTATATAATGTTATAAATGAATGTTACTTCATTTAAAAAAAAAGAAGAAGAAACCACATCTGCTGACATCTTGGTCTTGGCTGGACTTCCAGCCTTTAGAACTGTGAGAAAACAAATGCATATTGTTTAAGCCACCCAGTCTGTTTCATTTTGTTACAGCAGCCCTTGAAAACCAATACACATAATGGGAAAGCAGATTCAGTCTCCAAAGGTTGACTTTATTTGTACTGTCCTTCAAGCTTTTGCCGTTGGCTGTTCGTTTTCTGTTGCTTCATGAAATGGTGTTTCCTATGATTGTCTGACTTCAATAACACTAACATGTTGTGTGGGGCTTCCCTGGTGACTAAGATGGTAAATAATCTGCCTGAAATGCAGGAAATCTGAGTTCCATCCTTGAGTCGAGAAGATCTCCTGGAGGGAGGGCATGGCAACCCACTCCAGTGTTCTTGCTGGGAAACTCCATGGACAGAGGAGCCTGACAGCTATGGTCCATAGGTCACGAAAAGTAGAACACCACTGAGCAACTAACACACACACACAAAACACCTTTTGTAGGGTAATAATGTCAGTCAAAGGAACAGTTTACAAAAGCTGGTGGGTTTCATGAACTTCTGCTAAAACATGACTTCCCTGAATCTCTTTTAGTCAGCAGTATAAACACACATGACCTTTCCTTCCCTCACTGAACTTATCTCCTGGGAAATTCACTGGGCTTGTGTAATTATTTCTGAAAGGTAAAGAAAACATTTGTCCCAAGGAACAAAGAGCTGCTACCAAAAGACTCAAAAGGTAAAATGTTTGATAGTTTGTTTTTTTTTTTTTTGCAGCCAACAATCTACATGTTCATTCTAATTTATCTTGAGGATTTCACATGAGGGAACCATGTATTATTTCAAGGAGGATAAATCTTGATATTCTTGTAACTTCTTAGCCACCACTTTTGGGGCAATACCAAGCTGCTGTACCTGCTCCTACCTGGGTCAGGAGTAAGCCTTTCTGCAGCGACTGCCATCCACATCCCTCCCCTGTTGGCTCATTGTTGTGTCCTGGGAGTTGGAGACACACAGTTGGAGGGGGTTGGGGTTGTGCAAGAGGAGGAGACTTGGCTAGTTAATAGAATCTTCAGGGCTGGGGCCCAGTGAAATCTTGACAGAAAAGCTGGAGGGAGAAAGAGCTCGACTCATTGAAAAAGACCCAGATGCTGGGAAAGATTGAGGGCAGGAGGAGAAGGGGATGGCAGAGGATGAGATGGTTAGATGGCATCACCAACTCAGTGGTCATGAGTTTGAGCAAGCTCTGGGAGGTAGTGAAGGGCAGGGAACCCTGGTGTACTGCAGGCCGTGGAGTTGCAAAGAGTTGGACATGACTGAGCAACTGAACAAAATGAGATCCCAGGGGCACAACTGAAAACATTTGATAATTGTAACAGAGTAAGACAGAAACATGGAAGTGGACATTTTAACCTGTTGCAACGGAGTGAATCATCTCTTTGAGAAACATATATGTTGAAGCCTTAACTGCCCCCCCTCCCCCACATCATGTGACTGTATTTGGAGACAGAGTCTTTGAAGAAGTGATTAGGTTAGATGAGGTCATAAGTTGAAGTCCTGGTCTGATGGAACAGGTGTCTCTGTGAAAGAGGAAATATGCCAGAGCTCTCTCCCTCGGGCACCCTGGGAGGAAGCAGTAGGATGGTGGCTGTCTGCAAACCAGGAAGAGAGCCCTCACCAGAACACCATCAGGCTGGCACCCTGATCTTTGACCTCCCAGCCCACAGACCTGTGACATGTGTACTGTCTAAATCACTGGGCCCATGGTCCTTTGTTATGGCAGCCCCTGTAGACTAGGACATCTGTTAGTCCACCCAGGATATTGGCCTGCTTTTAGTAGATTGATGTGCGTACCTGCTGGCCTCTGTGTGCCCCTTGCCATGTACAGTTAGGTATTTCTGGATTGTACGTTTCTGAAATTTACAATAAATGTTGCTTATCAAGGTGATGCAGAGGGGAAAGCAAGCTTAATAATAGAAGTCCACCAGACTTTTAGACCTTACTTAGCTTTCAGGGGGTGGATTGCTCCAGCTGCCTTACTTGAAAGTAGATTTAAAGGGGAAGATTCGAAGAAGGCAGGCCTGCAGCTGAGAAGGCTGTTGCAGAAATCTCGGGTAGAGCTTGGGTCTACCCAAGCTTGGGTCTTTCTGGTACAGGACTGAAGGGCAGCAGTGGTTAGGTTACACATATATTTTGAAGGTCGAGGAGACAGACTTTGCTGGCATCTCAAAGCAGGCTTTAGGTCCAGGCTGCTGCAAGACTGGGGCTATCATTCATTGAGATGCTGGAGAGAATGAGGGGAATGGTTCCAGAGGCAATTTCACAGTCACTGTTCGGTCACGTTACATGTAAAATGTCACATACATGTCTGAGGGGAGGATCTCAGAGGCTCAGGTAGCCAGATTTTGAAGACAGGGAGCTCTGGATCGGCAGTGTAAAACCAAGAGGCATTAGTATAGACAGCCAAGCAGCTATACTTTCTCAGGTGCCCAAGACAATCCAATGTCTTCATTCCCCATTATCAGTCTCAGAAGTGAACCAGTTTTGACAACAAGTTATACTGTCAACCGTTGTCTGCCCCTAGTCTGATGAAAGTCGTGGCATGAGATGGGAGCCCCAGGGGAGGCGGGTGAAGGTGAGGAAGAGAAGAGAAGCAGGATGAGCCTTGGGAATGCCATGACTTAGAGGTCAGGTGGTGAGGGAGACCAGCAAAGGAGGCAGAGAAAGGGGCTGTGAAAGAAGGTGACCAGGAGAGGCTCAGGTCCCAGAACACAGTGTACTGAGAAGGCGGGGTAACTAATGGGGCCCCAGAGGCACAAACTTCAGGCATCTTCTCTGTCCATCTTCATTCATTTCCCCCAAGATCATCCAGGCCCGAGGCTTACATCCCCATCTGTGTTACAGCAACTCACCTGCAGACACCTCGATCTTCTAAACTGACCTCCCTGCTTCCATCTGTGCCCCTGCCCCATCTCCTCTTCTGACAGCAGCCAGGGTAACACCTCCACAGATGTTGCCTCCTCATCAGAGGCTCCCCCTGGACACCGGCTTTTACAGCAGCCCTTTCCCATTTCATTCCCTGTTCATGGTCTTTAGCGCTTAGGACTCCAGACAGGCTTTTATGTCTCCCCTACCTCTTGCCCACCCCAAAGGATGTGAGCTCCATGGGGGAAGGACTCTTCTTCGTTTGTTGCCATGCCTGGCACACATAACAGATGCCCTGTGAATATATGTGGGATAAGTGAACAACGGGAAAAGAAATAGGACCTGTGAAGGAAGGCCAGAGAAGGGTCAGAGTCGGGAGAGAGACAAGGGTAGTTCACGGGCTGACACTGGTCGAAGAAAAGCTCATCCGTGTTGCAGAAAGGTTGAATCGAATGGCCAGGCCACAGTAGATCTGGGTTTGCACATCCCTGGAGAACGACCACTGATAGTGATGTCCAGGTGTAATGGCACCAGGAAGACTGAACTGGTGAGAAATTAAGAAGTCCATCGTGGTTCACAGGACCGGGGGGAGGATGTGGGGGCTTTTTGAGAAGATGCTGGAGCAGAACAGAAAGTGTAAGTGTAGAGGGGAGATTGGCAAGAGAATAGGTGAGCAGGGTGAGACGCAGGGAAGTGGGGACAGGCTTTCGGCACAGGTCAGGGAGGGACCGTGGGGGAGGTTGGGTGTCTGGGGAGGATGGAGCAGAGGAGAGCTGCCGCCACTCGAGTGCAGCAGCATTGAAGTGGAACGGCCCAGAGCACCCACACCACATCCATGCCCAGCAGCACTTGGAAGGCAGCCCTTGTGGTTTTTGGGACGAAAGCTGTTCTATGGTTTTCTTTTTTTAATTCATGAATGAGCTCAACATGTTTTATTTTTTTAAGTCAATCATTTATTCTTCCTTAAAGAGGGAAACTATAAAAGCAGAAAAACCCACACAGTCATTTCTGTTGTTCTTCATTAAAATGGTAGTTTTAAATACTTCAGTTCAGTTCAGTTCAGTTGCTCAGTCATGTCCGACTCTTTGTGACTCCATGGACTGCATCACGCCAGGCCTCCCTGTCCATCACCAACTCCCAGAGTTTACTCAAACTCATGTCCATTGAGTCAGTGATGCCATCCAGCCATCTCATCCTCCGTCGTCCCCTTCTCCTCCCGCCTTCAATCTTTCCCAATGTCAGGGTCTTTTCAAATGAGTTTAAATGCTTACATTTTCTTAGAATGTTACAGAACCTACTTGTCTGTTGAGTTGTATACTTAGAGTATGCTTTTAGGGTTATTTTAAAAAATATTTTCTCCTAGTGCTCCAGAGAGAAAGAAAATAGGCAAGGAGGCATGTTCAGGTGATTCTGTATGTTAAAGAATATTTTCATTCCATGTTTTTTTTCTTTTTCTCTTCAAAAATATAGTGCATTCATTTTGTAGGGCTGCCACAACAGATTACCATGGAACTGAGAGAACTTTAGGCCCTCCAAGTTCTGGAACCCAAAAGTTGGAATCGAGGTGTCATGGGGCCATGCTCCTCCCGAAGGCTCTAGGGCAGGATCCTTCCTCTCCTCTCCTAGCTCCAGGCGGTTCCAAGTGTTCTTTGTGGCTACATCACTCCAGTCTCTGCCTACAACTTCACATCACCTTCTTTCTTGTGTGTCTGTCTATGTCTCAGATTCCCCTCTCCTTTCCCTTATGCAAACACCAGCCATTGGATTGAGGGCCCACCTTAAATCCAGGATGGTTTTGTGTTGGAAACTTTAACCACATCTACAATGACCTTGTTTCAAATACAGTCACATTCATGGGTATTGAAGATTAGGACATGGACATACCTGTTCAGGGTTCACTCTGCAACCCACTGCATGTCATTTTGTAATTTGACATGTGATTTACTTCTTGTGTGCAGTTATTTTGTGTTCTGGAGAACTGCGCCACTTAAAATAATTATATAAGTAAATAAGGTAGTCTTGAATTTCAGAGAAACAACCAAGTCCATTCTTTAATTGCATTTTCTAGATCATATATAACTAATGGAGGACTTGGGCATTAAAATCAGATATTCAGCAGTCTGTATGTTTCTCTTGCTGACAGTAAATCAACTAGAAAACACAATTAGGAAAATGTCTTTTGAAGAAATGCATTTCGTTCAGTGCATTCTCCACGGGCTGGCACAGATTAGACTCCTGATTAATTTGACGTTGTGGCAAACTTCAATTCCACGTGTTTCAAATGACTGTTTCCCTTGAACGTAGAGCTGTAGGGGTTTGTGAGTGAGCTGGAAACAGAGAGATGGCTTATGATGTGTGGTGTCAGGTGGAGGGAATGATGTGTATTCAGCACTGACTTGATGAAAAGTGCTCTCACCATGGAGTTTCATTGATTGTCAGAGCAGCTCAGGAAGGTGGATTAGATCTCTCCTGCCTCATTGTTGAAGTGACTGAGAACCAGGATGAGTCCCTGATGTGGCCCAGTGCTCAGCTGGGAGCCCACAGGGGCAGGATTTGGCCCTGGTGCCTCTGTCCCATGACTGTCTATCTGTGTTTCTCTCACCGGCTTGAGGGTGAAGACAGAGCAGAAGTCAGAAGCTGGATTCCTGTTCTGACTTCACTACGCCCCGCTCTTGAACCTGAGTGCTGATCAAGAGACAGGGCTGGTATCATCTAATATGGCTTATATGTGGAACCTGGGAGATGGTGCAGGTGAACTTATTTGCAAAACAGAAATAGAGTCACAGATGTAGAGAACAAACATGGTTACCAAGGGGGAAAGGAGAGGTGGGATGAATCAGGAGATTGGGATTGACAGATATGACACTACCTTATAGAAAATGGATAATTAACAGGAACCTACTGTATAACACAGGGAACTCTCCTTAATACTCTCTGGCGGCCTAAACGGGAGCAGAATCTCAACGAGGGGATGTGTGTGTACATGTAACTGATTCACTTTGGGGTACACCAGAAACGAATACAATGCTGTAAAGCAACCATGGTCAGTAAAAATCCATTTTAAAAAGAGAGAGACGGAGCTGTGAGGTGGTTGAGAGGCCTGCGTCTGCACAAGATGCCAGAGTGTGAATCCCGCCTCTGCTGCTTGCGCTCTCCGTGACCTTGAGTCACTTTCTCTGGGCCTCAGTTTCCCCGTCTGTGAAGTGGGGATGACGTTAGCACCTCCCTCACAGACTTGTGTGAGGATTAAACGGATCGACTGACACATAAAGCACTTGCAACAGAGACCGGGCTGAGAAGCGCTGTTGAGGACACCTGCCACCCTCCTCTCACAAGGCGGCGTTTCCTCAGGTAGAGACTGTGAGAGCCGGCTCCTGGACCGCTTCCTCAAACCCTGTATCACGATGTGGCTGGAACTGGTGAAATGCCCTGAGAGGACCGATGCCAGTCCAGCCCAACGTGTATTGTTTCATTTCAGTACAGAGAGTTTTGAGATGTGCCTCGGCTATGAACAACAAAAACTTCAAGAACTTTCTTGTACGTCTGTAGCATTACATCTTCCTAATTCTGGGACATAGAAAACCAATTCTTTGTTTAACAACAACAAAAAAACCTTTGTTTGGAAAAAAAAGAAAACATTTTTATACAAGGCCAAAGAGCAAACAGGAGCTATAATGTGTTCAGGGAAGCTGTATTTTATTCAGGGAGAAAACAATCATTAATTATTAGGCTTGACTAGTCGAGTTTAAAATCTGTTTCCAGAGAGATCACACTTAATTTAATCTAGGTGCCAAGACCATGTTAAATAAATCTTGAACAAATCTTGTTCTGCGGAAATTTTTAATGTTTTGTTACTGTCTTTTTATACCAAACAGCTTTTCGTGGAAATTGTTTTGTTTCTACATGTTTGTTTTCTAATTGCTCTCCAAAATATGTTTGACTGCAATTTTTAGTTTGAAAAAAAAAAACTGAGATGTTTTTTTGTAAACATTATAATTTTCTCTAACATTTTTATTATGAACCTCACTGTGTGTTCACATGAAATGAAGATCTAACAACATAGTGGTTTTACAGGAAAAAGTTATTATTTGTTGTTAAAACAGACATACGATCAACAAAAATTTAACGAACACCCAAAACAGATGTACAAATTGCCACACACATGTTAAGCCAAGGCCTTCATAACAAGGCTTTAATTAATATATGTCATATGAAAATTAAGATTTTCATGAAATCTTAATTTCATGAAATATTGAAAATATGCTTGGGGCTAGTGCACTGGGACAACCCAGAGGGATGGTATGGAGGAGGGAGGAGGGTTCAGGATGGGGAGCACATGTATACCTGTGATGGATTCATTTTGATATTTGGCAAAACTAATACAATTATGTAAAGTTTAAAAATAAAATAAAATTAAAAAAAAAACTTAAAAAAAAATATTGAATGTTTCATGAAATATTTCATGAAATCATGTAAAATATTGCCTACAAGATAAGTAACACAGTTGTTGTTTATACCAGTAAGGAACACACTCTCTGGTTAATAATATGAGTTGTTGTTTAGTTACTAAGTCATGTCCGACTCTTTAGGGACCCCATGGACTGTACCCACTAGGCTCCTCTGTCCATGGGATTTCCCAGGCAAGAGTACTGCAGTGAGTTGCTCTTTCTTCCTCCAGGGGATCTTCCCGACCCACAGATCGAACCCTATGTCCTGCATCGCAGACAGATTCTTTACCACTGAGCCACCAGGGAGGCCCTCTTAATAGGAGAACAAGAGATGAATTTTGATGGCAGTGTTTTTTCAAGGTTTTCCATTAAGCATGTTCTAAAGGGAAGTATTTAAGATAATGTTAGATGAGGAGAAAAAGAAACAGAAGCAAAGTAAAACATGGTAAAAATTAAAAGCAGAAAATGTAAATAGTCCCTGGAAAATCTGTGTATTCATTCAAATCGTGTTTATCCGGTGCTCAATTTTAAAATCTTAATACCCAAAGGGGCAAGACATCTTTTAAGGAAAATTTACTGTGTATCAGGATAGAGTCAAGCTTTTATTTTTTCCTATTAGAAAATATACACACAGAGAGAGCCCAACCAGCTTGCTGGTTCATGTCAACCTGAAAACAAATGAGAATTTCTTAAATGTAATAAACATGAGGTTGTTCAATGATCCCATTTTTCTGGGCTCATAAGCGGCAGTTATTCAGGATGCAGTTGCCGTGGTGAGAAGACAGGAAGTATTCATTTTACTGAGATGCTGATTAAGTACACGGTCTCCTGCTGCAGCTCTGAGCTCCTTCTGTGACATCACGGGAGTTAGGTGAGAAGTAATTTCGTTGAGAGAAAAGCTCAACTTCCCTCTGAGCTTATGGCTCTTAATAAAACAAAAGCAAAGTTGTTTTTCACATCTGAGTTGCCTTGGTTGCAGACAGATTCTCCCCTTCAGAGGAATGGTTTTCTCTAGAACCAAAGGGATTATTTCACATCTGGAGCTGGAGGATGGGGAGGGTTGGGAGAGGGGATTCCTGAGCTTAATCATGAACCTGGAGCATCCATTGCCTGTGTGCTCACCTGGACACCAGAGGGTGCAGCCAGATCATGGTTTAATTTTACTTAGTATTAATATTAATAGTTATAACAATTTTAAAATGACACTCTCATGTTGGAGTTGATACACAAACACTGTTGATAATGATGTATAAATTAGATAGAGCTTCTGCGGTGGTTCAGTGGTAAAGAGTCCACCTGGCAATGCAGGAGATGTGGGTTGGATCCCTGGGTCAGGAAGATTCCCTGGAGAAAGAAATGGCAACCCACTCCAGTATTCTTGCCTGGAGAATCCCATGGACAGAGGAGCTTGGTGGGCTACAGTGCATGGGGTCACAAAAAGTTGGACACGACTTAGCAACTAAATAACAACAGCAACAAATAAAATGTGTATGTAATGAGAACCAACTGTACAGCACAGGGAACCCTACTTGGTGCTCTGTGGTGACCTAAATGAAAAGAAAGTCCAAAAAAGAGGGCGTGTATGTACTATGTATCAGAGAAGGCAATGGCACCCCACTCCAGTACTCTTGCCTGGAAACTCCCATGGATGGAGGAGCCTGGTAGGCTGCAGTCCATGGGGTCGCTAAGAGTCGGACACGACTGAGTGACTTCACTTTCACTTTTCCCTTTCATGCATTGGAGAAGGAAATGGCAACCCACTCCAGCGTTCTTGCCTGGAGAATCCCAGGGACGGGGGAGCCTGGTGGGACACGCCTGAAGCGACTTAGCAGCAGCAGCAGCAGCATTTACTATGTATAGCTGATTCACTTTGCTGTGCAGTAGGAACTAACACAATATTATATAGCAACTCACCGTTCAGTAAAAATTAATTTTAAAAAATCAAAGGGAAAAAGCACCAACTGAGAGATTTCCATGTAAAATTTTCTTTTTAAAAAAATGACACTTGTATGCATGGATTGGCAAACTTTCTGGAAATGGGTCAGAGAGTCAATATTTTAGTCTTTGTAGGCCAAGGGACAAGTTACTTAGATACCTATATAAGAAGAGCAGAAACAGATTTCTACAAAATCATTATTAATGAAATCCAAAATATAATGATGTCAGTGATAACATTTTTAAATGGATGTCTGTCCATAAGAATGGGATTGTTTGGGAAAGATAGCATTTCTGTAACTGGGGTTCAAGGTTTTAATGTTCCCTGTCATCAATTTTATTGTAAATGTTTATCTCTTGAAGCCATGGCTATTTGGCAGTCCTTACAAATGGGAAGGTAGCCTGGATTTGGCCCAGGTACTAACACATCCTAGATTTTATCTGCTTATGCTTGTAATTCTGGTATTCTTCTCATAAATATGAAAGTAGATATTTTGGCCATGTGTGTTTTAATAGCCTGTAGCCCTTTGAGTCTAAATGATTAACATGAATTTCTATATTTCTATGAGATAGATGCATTCTAGTTATAGAGTCTCCTCTATCTGTTTATTTCCTATTGAATTCAGGAATCCATGGCCTGATTGGATTAGTATAGTTTGTTTTCCAGCTGGGGACCACCCATGAGTGAGCAGTCAAATCAGCTTAGAGATTGTTGACTAGCATTAAAAAGATTGAATAAGGTAGACTAAAGTGACTGCATGGCCAATTCTAAGCAAAGTTTGGTTTGGTGTCTTGGAAAAGTGTTGTCAGAAATAGAAGTATATGTGTGTGTGAGTGTGTGTGTGTGTGTGTGTTTCTATAAGTCTAAGATATATTTTTATTGTGGATCTTAATGCAAAATGTATACAAAATGCTAAGAAGTACTTACTTTCTCAAATAATACATTAAAAATAAATCTCCTAGATGCTGAATAGATGCTCCTAGATGCTGATAGTAACAACATTATCAAATAACTCCACTATCCAATGTTAATAAATTATGTCATAACTGATGAGTATCTTTAATTTGAGTGGCTATGGCGTAATGTTTTCCACTTTAGATGATCAATGATCAGAGGAAGAAATGGCATAATTTGTCAGAAAAATAATCTCATAGTGCTGTGTGTTTTTTTAATCAATCCACAAATTTGAAAGCAAAAATAATCTAAACTCTGGTTCTATTTATTTGTCAGGAATCGGTATTTAAAAAATTATAACTACATGTCTTTATTAGAACAGAGAGGGCAATGGCACCCCCTCCAGTACTCTTGCCTGGAGAATCCCAGGGATGGGGGAGCCTGGTGGGCTGCCGTCTATGGGGTCACACAGAGTCAGACATGACTGAAGCGACTTAGCAGTCTTTATTAGAAAATAGAAGCCATAGTTGTAAAAAAGTATTTTTAAATACGTTAGTTCACATTCCGAAAACAGTTTCGGCATCGTATTTTACACAATTTGTCTCCTCTGTAAAAGCTGTTTTCTCCTTCTGTTAAGTGAGATGATTTGTAGCTGTCTCTTCTGTCTCTTAATTTCAACCTCCCATTCACTTCTTTTAAAGAACATTTACTGGAGTATGGCTGCTTTACGATGCTGTGTTAGTTTCTGCTGTACAGCCGAGTGTCAGCATGTATCTTCTTTTTGGATTCCCCCCGCCAGCATTTAGTCACCACAGAGTATTGAGTAAGGTTTCCTGTGCCATACAGTAGTCATCTATTAGTTATCTTTTTTTTTTTTTTGAAGTCGCTCAGTCGTCCCTGACTCTTTGCAACCCCATGGACAGTAGCCTGCACCAAGCTCCTCCATCCATGGGATTTTCAAGGCAAGAGTACCGGAGTGGGTTGCCATTTCCTTCTCCAGGGAATCTTCCCAACACAGGGATCAAACCCAGGTCTCTTGCATTGTAGACAGACACTTTACTGTCTGAGCCATATTTTAGTTATCTCATTATTTATTTTTCCATAGTAGCAATAGTATATATATGTCCAATCCTAATCTCCCAATTCATTCATCCCTCCCCTTTTCCCTTTGATATCCATACCTTTTTTCTCTGTGTCTTTCATTTCTGCTTTGTAAGCAAGATCATCTAGGCCAATATTTTTCAGATTCCACGTACGCATCAATATACCGTATTTGTTTTTTTCCTTCTGACTGACTTCACTCCACGTGATGGTGCCATTCATTTCTCATTCAGCCAGTCCTTGGTAGGGACTCCCCGGTATGTGGGGCTAAAATTGCAGATAATCCGAGCTACTCAACAGGACAACATGGTCTTTCCCTGTGGATCACTGAAGCCTAGTATTTGCTCTTCATTTGAATATAAGGTATTTCTTAAGGATGGTAGGGCCCACCTGAGAACTGAGGCCAGTGTCCACGTGGAAGTGGGCAGTGTGATCACTGTCACTGTCCTTGTCATCATCTTCATGTGTTTCTGGAAACTGTTTCACATGTGTGGAGGAGTGATGAGAAAACTCAAAATTTAAATAAAGTTAAAACCATCTAATTTTAGCCTTTAAAGTTAATTACCACCCAAATTGTTAAATTATGATTTTATATGCAATAATTATATGTGATATGTGTATGCATGATTACCTAGCTCTCATATATTAATATATACATATACATATATTATACATACATATGTACATAGATGTTTGTATATATGTTTGTGTGCCCATATACATATATATGTGTGTGTGTATATAGTGTATACACACTTTTTAAATATACATGCTTTTTTAATTTTAATTTTTACTTTTTTAACGCCAGAAACATTTTTATACAGGTTATTTAAAGTACACATTATGACCCCTTCAGTTCAGTTCAGTCTCTCAGTCATGTCCGACTCTTTGCAACCCCATGACTGCTGCACGCCAGGCCTCCCTGTCATCACCAACTCCTGGAGGTTACTCAAACTCATGTCCATTGAGTCGGTGGTGCCATCCAACCATCTCATCCTCTTTTGTCCCCTTCTCCTCCTGCCTTCAATCTTTCCCAGCATCAAGGTCTTTTCAGATGAGTCAGCTCTTTGCATCAGGTGGCCAGAGTATTGGAGTTTCAACTTCAACATCAGTCCTTCCAATGAATATTCAGGACTGATTTCCTTTAGGATGGACTGGTTGGATCTCCTTGCAGTCCGAGGGACTCTCAAGAGTCTTCTCCAACACCACAGTTCAAAAGCATCAATTCTTTGGCACTCAGCCTTCTTCACAGTCCAACTCTCACATCCATACATGACCACTGGAAGCACCATAGCCTTGACTAGACGGACCTTTGTTGGCAAAGTAATGTCTCTGCTCTTTAATATGCTGTCTAGGTTGGTCATAACTTTCCTTCCAAGGAGTAAGCATCTTTAATTTCATGGCTGCAGTCACCATCTGCAGTGATTTTGGAGCCCAAAAGAATAAAGTCTGACTCCTTAGTGGGCAGTGAAAGCCTTTCATTGGTTGTAAATAGTGGTTTGGAAAATAATTGAAAAGAACTGAACAGAGTATGTCTAAATGCATGGACCTTCATCAGGATACCTTCTCCCCCACTTACTTACATAGACACTACTGTGTGTCTGGGTGTGTATGAGCAGAGCTGCAGGGTAAATGTTTCACACTGAGGCTCATTGCTGAACAATCCTGAGAAGCAGCACCAAGCCTTAGTGACAGCGGTGATTAACATGTGCCTTATATTCCCCTAGATATGGTGCATTTTATTGCCAAACACCAAAGCATAATAATTAGTACATTACCTTCTGGAAATGCATCATATAATTTAATTTAGGCAAATACTCGTATGTTTGATTCCACATAGCGTTCACATGAACTATTATTTAGTTAGCTTTTTCTATCTGCTGCTTATTATAGGTTTCTTATCTGCTATTTTAAGCTTTCTTGTGATAATAAGGCTCAGGATTGGGTTGCAATAATCCAGTAACACCAATCAAAGAAGGTATTAAGAGACATAGCCTGGAAGTATAATGTTGAACACTGATTTAGGGAGAAAAGAGCTTAATCCTCAGTAATACTGCTTCTAATGATGCCTTGTGTTGAAGCAGGGATCATGTATTTTTTATGAGCATTACATAATCTATTGTCTCCTGTTGAATAAAAATCAATCCAGCCAGAAATCCGACACTGCAAAAGCATGAGAATTCTCACAGTCCAAATACTACAATGGATTTTTTTTTGTTTGTTTTCTACCTTATTATTTTCCTTTGAATAAATATAAAGAGTAAGCCTACAGAAATGCAATAATGTGCCTAAGAAGGTGTATTGTTATTCGCCAATTGATATTGGCCAGAGTATACTAGCTATTAATACATGGGCTTCTCTGGTGACTCAGCGGTAAAGAATCTGCCAAGGTGGGAGACAGGAGATGTAGGTTTGATCCCTGGGTTGGAAAGATCCCTTGGAGAAGGAAATAACAACCCACTTTAGGATTCTTGCCTGGGACATCCCATGGACAGAGGGAGTCTGGCAGGCTACAGTCCACAGAGTTGCAAAAGAGTCAGACATGACTTGGTGACTAAATAACAGCATAGTAACTACATATAAATGCATTACTTAATGTGTGGGCCTCTAGGTGTGTGAAATTAGCAATTGCTTTTTAGAACTTGAGAAATAATGTAGAGGCAAAAATTCTACCATACGTGCACTTTTTCTTCATGAGCAAAATAAAAACAGCTCCACATTGGAGAAGTTCTTCTAGAAGGAACAAATTCTAGTAAATTCCAATGTTGTGGAAAGTGAACTCGATATTGAGGCTTTAAATACAAATTTCACTCAAGGTCATCATGAAAATTTTGTTGGATACTTGGAATTCAGCAGTGGTGAAGTACAGTGTGAATGTTAGTGTTTTACAAACATGGAAGCTTTTGAAAATAATTATTATGTGATTAATGCTGCCAGGGTTAACATAATCATGCATTTCCAGGCTCCATGTTTAATACTTTTCCATTGCTACTCTATTTTTTATCCTATAGTTCATAGATAGACATCTAACTTTCTGAACATTTTTGCCTTTTGGTTTACATTATGTGAATGCAAATGCCGATGGTGTCCTACATATTCCAAGAGGGAGGGCTTACTCCTCTGAAAATTATTCTGCAGAGTTTCAAAGGGCAAGCCTACAGAGGAACTCTGGTAGCAATTTCAAAGAGAGTCACCCTTTTTGTAAGTACTTACATTTATGCCATTCATGTACTGTGAGCTTCATGTACATACACTCTATGTTGAGACCAGGACACCGGTTTCTTTCATTACACATGTAAATCTGTGTCAGTTCATTCCACCCTCTGACAATAGTATAAGTTCAGAATGTGCTGTGGTCCATGAGGTATGGACGCAACATAAATGTAAGTTGAAATTTTTAAGTGAGGAAACAATCTGACCTTTTTTAAATTAAAGACTGTATTTCAGTCAAGATCAATAAACCAAAGAAAATATTTTTCTAGCTTCTCCAGTATAACCCAGAATAGATTGCAAATTATTCAAATTTAAGGGCCCCAAGTGTTACAAAGCTGTCCTCTTGTATTTTTCAAGGCCAGGGATTGATGAAAGATGAGTATCACTTGCTGGGTTGGTCATTGTTCTAAGCTCTTTCCCTATGATACTTCCTTCACATCTCTGAAAATCTGTAGTTCGGGTGCTGGCATCTCCCCATTTTGCTGATGTGCAAGCTAAGTCCCATGGAGCCCATGTACCTGGCCCACAGTCTCACAGTCAGTAAGTAGAAGAGCTCAGTTGCACCCAAGGCAGGTTGCCTCCAGAGGCCAGGCTTTCAGCCATGATATATTTTTAAATGAAATGTTTTGATAAAAAAGAGAAAAGAACCAGAGTAGTGTTGATATGGTGGTTGGAGTGAACACAGCTTGGCTTGGTTCATGAACTCCCAGTATGTCTTCAGAATCTTAGGAGAATGCTATTGGAAAAAGACCAATATTTGTATTGCACACTGTTATGAAAACCCTGTTGCAGAAGAAAACAAACTTACCCATAATTTGGAAGGAATAAGTACAAATTTAAGTAACTATTCACCGGACACGTGAGCCCTAACTGGTCAAAAAGTGATACTATGAGAAAATACAAAATGTGGTGTCATAACCGACCCTTAATTATATAATTTTCATTTTGTTTCGTGTAAATAGTGTGATGATGCTTGGAGGGGGAGCAGGTCCCCTCCATGCCCTTCCCAGTGTTTGTCTGTCATGGAAAGTAGGCTTCAGATCATCTCAGTGCCTTTGTGGCAATCCACAGGTAGGAGGCATTTGTTATTTTTAAGTTGTACCTTTGATTCCCCTGTGGCTCAGCTGGTAAAGAATCCGCCCGCAATGCAGGAGACCTGGGTTCAATCCCTGGGTTGGGAAGATCCCCTAGAGAAGGAAAAGGCTACCTACTTCAGTATTCTGGCCTGGAGAATTCCAGGGACTGTACAGTCCATGGGGTCGCAAAAAGTCGGACACGACTGAGCGACTTTCACTTCTTTCCTTCCTTTGGTGGTTGAGAAAATAAATACGTACCTTACTGAAGTGCCTCTTAAAGCTCACTCAGAATTTTCTTTAACTTTCTAATATACACCTGGAAACAGAAATGTGGAAATACTTGAAGGAGAGGAGACACATGTCGTGTGTCTCATGGAATAATCAGGGAAGACACTGAAAACTGTCACTTCACACCTCTGAATCCCGCCTTCTGCCATGGGCACTTTTACTTACACAGAGTTTCTTGGGTTTCACCGACATAGGCTGGATTCCCCTTATTCCTCTAGAGTTTCCTCTTTTGAGTGGCACAACAGCAAATATTTCTCTCTCCCCTCTAGACTCTTCCTCTTAGCCATTGTCTCATACCATGCAAAATATAATGAGCTGCTAGAACTGAAGACCTGCCTTTAAATCAGATTACTTTGGTTTTTATTAGAACCAATTTGCAGTGCTTGGGAAAGGAGTGCAGTCCTATTATTAATGTCACACAGTAGGTATTTGCCATCTTGGTGCCACATGGCTGGGACAGCTCCCTCTCGTGGTTAGTTGGTCTCCCTTAAGTGAGCCCTGGGGGAGGGACCGAGTTGCTTAGGTTCTTAAACTTGAAGACTTCATTTATCTGTGTCTCAATTAATGACTGATGACATCTACTGGTGGATGGATTTGAGGCACTCAAATGACCATCCCCTGCAGATCAAGATGCAAATTAAACTGTGTTTATATGTTTTCACACCTCAGTTCAGTTCAGTCCAGTCACTCAGTCATGTCCGACTCTTTGCGACCCCATGGACTGTAGCATACCAGGCTTTCCTGTCCATCACCAACTCCCGGAGCTTGCTCAAACTCAAGTATATCGCATCAGTGATGCCATCCAACCATCTCATTCTCTATCATCCCCTTCCCCTCCTGCCTTCAATCTTTCCCAGCATCAGCGTCTTTTCCAGTTCTTTGCATCAGATGGCCAAAGTATTGGAGTTTCACCTTCAGCATCAGTCCTTCTAATGAATATTCAGGACTGACTTCCTTTAGGATGGTTGGTTGGATCTCCTTGCAGTCCAAGGGACTCTCAAGAGTCTTCTCCAACACTATAGTTCAAAAACATCACTTCTTCGGTGCTCAGTTTTCTTTATAGTCCAACTCTTACATCCATACATGACCACTGGAAAAACCATAGCTTTGACTGGATGGACCTTTGTTGGCAAAGTAATGTCTTTGCTTTTTAATATGCAGTCTAGGTTGGTCATAACTTTTCTTCCAAGGAGGAAGCGTCTTTTAATTTCATGGCTGCAGTCACCATCTGCAGTGATTTTGGAGCCCCCAAATCTAAAGTCTCCCAGTCTTTCCATTGTTTCCCCATCTATTTCCCATGAAGTGATGGAACAAGATGCCATGATATTAGTTTTTTGAATGTTGAATTTTAAGCCAACTTTTTCACTCTTCTCTTTCACTTTCATCAAGAGGCTCTTTAGTTCTTCTTTGCTTTCTGCAATAAGGATGGTGTCATCTGCAAATCTGAAGTTATTGATATTTCTCCTGGCAATCTTGATTCCAGCTTGTGCTTCATCCAGCCTGGCATTTCGCATGATGTACTCTGCATCTAAGTTAAACAAACAGAGTGACAATATACAGCCTTGACATACTCCTTTCCTGATTTGGAACCAGGTTGGAAAATTCTGAAAGAGATGGGAATACCAGACCACCTGATCTGCCTCTTGAGAAATTTGTATGCAGGTCAGGAAGCAACAGTTAGAACTGGACATGGAACAACAGACTGGTTCCAAATAGGAAAAGGAGTTCGTCAAGGCTGTATATTGTCACCCTGCTTATTTAACTTATATGCAGAGTACATCATGAGAAATGCTGGACTGGAAGAAACACAAGCTGGAATCAAGATTGCTGGGAGAAATATCAATAACCTCAGATATGCAGATGACACCACCCTTATGGCAGACAGTGAAGAGGAACTCAAAAGCCTCTTGATGAAAGTGAAAGAGGAGAGTGAAAAAGTTGGCTTAAAGCTCAACATTCAGAAAACGAAGATCATGGCATCCAGTCCCACCACTTCATGGGAAATAGATGGGGAAACAGTGGAAACAGTGTCAGACTTTATTTTTCTGGGTTCCAAAATCACTGCAGATGGTGATTGCAGCCATGAAATTAAAAGATGCTTACTCCTTGGAAGGAAAGTTATGACCAACCTAGATAGCATATTCAAAAGCAGAGACTAAATTACTTTGCCAACAAAGGTTCGTCTAGTCAAGGCTATGGTTTTTTCCTGTGGTCATGTATGGATGTGAGAGTTGGACTGTGAAGAAGGCTGAGTGCCGAAGAATTGATGCCTTTGAACTGTGGTGTTGGAGAAGACTCTTGAGAATCCCTTGGACTGCAAGGAGATCCAACCAGTCCATTCTGAAGGAGATCAGCCCTGGGATTTCTTTGGAAGGAATGATGCTAAAGCTGAAACTCCAGTACTTTGGCCACCTCATGCGAAGAGTTGACTCATTGGAAAAGACCCTGATGCTGGGAGGGATTGGAGGCAAGAGGAGAAGGGGACGACAGAGGATGAGATGGCTGGATAGCATCACTGACTCGATGGATGTGAGTCTGGGTGAACTCCGGGAGTTGGTGATGGACAGGGAGGCCTGGCGTGCTGCGATTCATGGGGTCGCAAAGAGTCGGACACGACTGAGCGACTGAGCTGAACTGAACTAGACATTTACAGACTGATGAGGTCAAACCCCAGCATCACGTGACCCTGTCGACATCATTACATCATCACAGTTGGTCCTGATGGGAGGTGAGGGCTGCTCCTGCCCTTAGTGCTCCATGACAGTTTGGGAGATTCCATCAGGTCCCCTCCATGCCCTTCCAAATGTTTGTCTCTCATGGAGAGTAGGCTTCAGATCATCTCAGTGCCTTTGTGGCAGTCCACAAGTAGGAAGTGTTTGTCTCTCTTTCTGATGATCACTGGAAGAAGTTCCTCATGGCGAGCCAGCCTATCATGGCTGCTTCTTTATTAAAATATGTGCAATGGAAATTATGCTAATTAAGCTGGAGTGTAATTATAGACTAGAAAGATTCTTCACAGTCTGAATTGAATTGTTGTAGATGAATGTGCATTAAGTTAATAATGTGAAGCTAATTATGAAAGGTAAAGGAGAGGAAGGGAGGTAATCGGTTATGTGATGTAGAGACGCTGCTGTCCCCGGCGAACCTTCCCATTAAAAGCCCAGGTAACCCTGATGATGAGAATTCTTCTAGCGCTTGTCTCTGATTTCAATACTGCAATTAAAATGGCCACCGGTGACTAATTAACCCATTTAACTCTATTTGTCTGTGGCATTTATTACAGCAGAGAGTTAAATGTGGTGACACTCTGCTGCTTTATGTCCTGTCCCAAGTATATATGTGGAGTTAATTCTTTATTCTTTATTTATGCTTCTGTATGCATTTATGATAATTACGAAAATGAGCCAAGAATCTGTCGTCCCAGTGTGATTCTGCCAAGCTCAACGAAAGCTGTATTCTGGGAAATAAATTCTTTTTGCTTAGAATCAAAACAAGCTCAAGTGGCAGTCATATGGCTTTTGTTCCAAAGCTATCAATTCAGAGGATCCGTGAGATGTTATCCTCATGCTGTGAGTACATGAAGAAATACTCAGTCATTTAATCCTTTCAGCTAGAGTCTTATCGGTAAGCTGGGTTTCCTGTGTTCATTGATCAAAGTCACCTGAATCAGCTAAATGAGAGTGAATATTTAAAAAAAAAAAAAAGGGAGGGGAATACATACAGTGGTACTGAGTGATTTTTCAGCTAATTTCAGAAAATGTAATGTTCACGGGTCTTCTGCATAGAATGGCTTGACACCCAGTTGCACACTCCTAGGGTCTGGAAGAATCTAACAAGTGCTGAAAAGACTTGCTGAAGAGAGGTTCTTACAGAGGATGTGCCTGTCCAGTAAAAGGAAGGGGCTGATGTTGTGGGAAGTCACACTTCACTATTTCTTCTGTGTTTCCAAGGAACTTTGAAAAACCCCTTGAATTGCTTTTTTTCCCCTCTAGAAAACCAACAGAAATGTTGAGGTGTACATCAAGCTTTTACTGATTCCTTTAAATATCTATTAATATTTTCTCTCTTTTCTCACTTACATTATTGCTGTGTGGTCTTACACATAGATAGTTTGAGATACTAATTATCCATAACCCTGACTTTTAACTTGAATTTTCTAAGTCTTTTCTGACGTATCTGTATGTTCTTTAGAGAATTTTTATCAGTTTCTTTTTTGAATTAATACAATTTAGCCTGTCTTCATTTTGCTTCTAACATGTTGTTATTTTTCTTTATGCCAAGATAATATTGGCATCAGAAAGTTTGTTTCCTTTTGCGGAAGGCATGACGCTGTTCTTGCCTATGAGATGAGACTGTGTCACTGAATGATTATAACCATAGTTTCTGAAGATTTGATGTCTTGTTGGGTCTCCAGAGCTACCCTACAGTAACTGTGTGACTTTGCACAAAGTTTTTAAGTTTCAACCTCACCTGTGAACCAGTAAAAACATGATTATCCTCCTCAAAGGGTTATAGCAGGGTCAGCAAGCCCTAGGGCCAAATCCAACTCAAATCCATCTGTTTTTGTAAATAAAGTTTTATTGGAACACAGCCGTACCCAGTTCTTACATTTTTTCTATGGCTGCTTTTGAGCTGCAGCTGCACAGTTGGAATAGTTGCAACAGAGATTGTGTGGCAATCTCTAAAATATTTTTGTCTATTAACAGGAATGGTTTACTAATCCCTAGATGGAATATTAAATTTGTGTATTAGTGTATAAAACATATAAAAATATATTTGTGCATAATATGACCTACATACGCATATGTTCATTGTTGTTGTTCAGTCGCTAACTTGAGTCTGACTCTTTGAGACCCCATGAACTGCAGCATGACAAGCTCCTCTGTCCTTCACTATCTCCTGGAGTTTGCTCAGATTCATACCCATCGAATCTATGATGCTATCTAACCATCTCATCCTCTGTTGCCCCCTTCTCCTTGTGCCCTCAGTCTTTCCCAGCATCAAGGTCTTTTCCAATGAGTCAGCTCTACCCATCAGGTGGCTGAAGTACTGGAGCTTCAGCTTCAGCATCAGTCCTTTCGATGAATATTCAGGATTGGTTTCCTTTAGTATTAACTGGTTTGATCGCCTTGTAGTTCAAGGGACTCTCAAGAGTCTTCTCCAGGACCACAAGTCACAAGTATCCATTCATTGTTGCCCCCTTCTCCTTTTGGCCTCAGTCTTTCCCAGCACCAGGGTCTTTTCCAATGAGTTTGGTCTTTGCATCAAGTGTCCAAAATATTGGAGCTTCGGCTTCAGCAACAGTACATATATAATATGTTTATAAAGAGTTTCAACTAATGCTTGTCACATTGCAACCATCCAATGTATGTTGACAACTATTATTTAAATATTCTGTTAAAACCAGTTCTACTTCATTATTAGAAAATCAGCTATGAAGAACACATTAAATGAAGTATCACTAAGTCCTCAAGTTAATCAGAATATTTTTCTTTAAAAATATTTTCTAAAATAAAAGCATTATTTATCATTTAAGCAAGTGTTGATTATAAAAATATATATCATGATACTTTTCCCAATGGAGTAATTTCTTAAAATGGCCATGAAAAATTACTATCAACTTGGTAGCTTAAAACAATAGAAATTTATTGTCTGACAGTTCAGAGGCTGGAAGTCTGAGGCCATGATGTCAGTAGAGCCATATTCTCTCTGAAGGGTCTAGGGGAGGCCTCTTCCAGCTTCTGGTGGTTGCAAGCCCTTGGTGTCTTTGGCTTGCAAAAGCACAACTCCAATCTGTGCCTCTGTAGGCACATAGCATCACACTGTGCCCATCTTCACGTGATCTTCTCTGAGTATCTGTGTCCAAATTTCTCTCTTGCCTCATGGATTCTAGTCATTGGCAGGTATTCCTTATTTCCATCTTGAGTTCCCTCAGGGCTCACCCCGGGGGGTGGCTGCAGTTACTGATGGCTGCAGCATCCTTTGTTTAGTGAAGTGGCAGGAAGCATTCTTAGTCTGCAGTTCTCTGGGTAGACTGGGTTTAGCTGGAAGTTTTCTTGGGTATCCTCATAAAGATTTGGTGACTGGTGTGACTGGTATTATGTAATGGTCTCAAAAGGCTAGATTTTGTAGGGGAGGAAAAATCATTCTCTCTCTCTCTACTTTTCTCATTGGAAAAGTCCCTGAAGCTGGCAAAGATTGAAGGCAGGAGGAGAAGGAGACAACAGAGTGTTGGGTGGCATCACCAACTCAATGGACATAAGTTTGAACAAAGTCTGGGAGATGGTGAAGGACAGGGAAGCCTGGCATGCTACAGTCCATGGGGTCACAAAGAGTCAAACACGACTGAGTAACTGAACAATAACAGCAACAACAACCCTTCTGAGTTTTGGCTGAATCTCCCCCACCCCTGGTAATAAAAGAATAGCAAGAGAAAAAGAAAAAGTTTATTAACATGTATACTTCATGTATACCTGGAAGATCCCAGGAAAAAATAAGTAGCTCCCTGAGATGGCCCATGCCATCACTTTGATACCATCTTTAGTTAAGACAAAAATGATGTTGGGGTTGGGACATGGTCAAATGTGGGAGCGTACCAGGAAAAGTAAGTAAGGGTAAGGTTTTTAATGCAGATTTTAAGTCTCTGCCTTCCCCATTGATAAGTTTCTTGTAGTTTAGTGTCATCTTACTCTTCATGTTACAGAGAGGAAGACACACTTACAAATGGAGATTTCTTTTATAAATTTAAATGTTTGTTACAAAAGGACTGACTTCTGCACTGCTTTCAGCGCATCTCCTGTACCTGTCCTTTCCCTATTTGGAGCCAGTCTGTTGTTCCATGTCCAGTTCTAACTGTTGCTTCTTGACCTACATACACGTTTCTCAGGAGGCAGGTAAGGTGATCTGGTATTCCCATCTCTTGAAGAATTTTCCAGTTTGTTGTGATCCACACAGTCACAAAGTCTTTAGCGTAGTCAGTGAACCAGAAGTAGATATTTTACTGGAATTCCCTTGCTGTTTCTATGAGCCAGCTGATGTTGACAATTTGATCTCTGGTTCCTCTGCCTTTTCTAAATCCAGCTTTTACATCTGGAAGTTCTCAGTTCACGTACTGTTGAAGTCTAGCTTGTAGGATTTGAAACATTACCTTGCTAGCATGTGAAGTGAGTGCAATTGTGCAGTAGTTTGAACATTCGTTGGTCCCTGTGTCTGTCGTTTCTCAAAAATAATCAGCTCAAAATAATTCTTTTGCCAAAGCAGCCTTTCCTGGGGTGGCACACTCTACTGCTGTTTAGCCTCCAAGGTGGTACCTCTCAAACAGGCGCCTAATTCCAGATACCATCTGGAAACTTGGCTGGAGGAGGGTTGACCAGCACATCTACAGCACGTGGCTCAGGCTCTCTTGGCCTAGTGGCTGGGATCCAAGAGGGAGTCTCTAAGAGTAAACATTCCAAGAGACGGAGGTGGAAGCCGCAACACTTATGATCTGACCTCAGAGCCATATTCTGTTAATGCAGGCAAATCACTTAGCCCAGCTCCAGTCAAGGCGGGGGCTGGGGGAAGGGAGTGGGGAGACAATGACACTTTATCTCCTGATGTGATCAGTAAGTGAATACAGGACAGGAAAGGAACTGGCAGCCTCTTTGACTTCCTGACACATCAAATATAGCCATCGTTCAAAATCTGATGTAGAGTTTTCCTATTCTCTCTTTCCATCTTCGTGTGTGTGTGTGTGTGTGAGATACTTGTATATTTTATACACATGTGCATTCATACATGTATGTACACACGCACATTGAGAGAGAGATTTTAAGAAATCATCTCATGCAATTGTGGTTTTCATGTCTGGAACGTGTAGGACAGGCCAAGAGGGTGGAAATCAGGCATGAGTTACAACTGCAGTTCTAAGACAGAATTACTTCTGGAAACCTCAGTTTTTCCTCTTACAGATTTTCAATTGATTGGATGAGGCCCATTCATGTTACTGAGGCTGTTGGTGAGGGAAAAGTTTTCCCCTACCCTTCCTGAGTTGTTTTGGCTGATTTGATCATTAAATTGACACAAGGCGTATTTGGAGGAAAAAAATATTTGGACCTATAGAGAGCTCATAGATGTGGAACCCAAGAAGTGGCCAAAGAGGTAGCTTTTATACAAAAAAGCTTTTAGACAAAGAATAAGTTTGTGAAGAACCAAGACAAAGAAGCTTGAGCTTGGGAAAGTAAATTAGTGAAGAAGTAACAAGGTTTGTTTCTACAGGTTTTCTCAGCCTTTATAAATTCCCTTTATCTAGTGATAGGAATGTCCCTACCTCCTGATGCAAGGAGGGAAGATTTATTTCCTGCTTTCAGGGAGACAGAAGGGAGGGTCAGAATGTCCTTCTGCCACTGGCTATTTCTTAAGTATTGTAATTTTAATTCAAGATAATCAGTGTGCCACTTTGACATATTTGGAGACAGCTTGCCCTAAACCCCAATAGTTTCCTCCTCTGAAACATTCCTGGAAGTTTCACATATTACAACCTGAGCTGGTACATTGCTCTGTTATTTCACTGAATCATTTTCCTAGGCTTGAGAGTAGGTCAGTTCAGTTCAGTTCAGGAGACTGCAAGGCAGGTCAGCTGCCTTATGTAAGCAATCAGGTATTTAACAAGAGATGTATCTATGGAAACAGAAGAAAACAAAGGTTAATGATTGGAGCCCACTCTGTTCCAGTTTCTGGAGCTCAGGGGGGCAGCTAGTCAAGAGATTTCTAGATGTCAGGGTCAAAGCATCTTTTGCAGTTTGAAGTGGCTCTGTTGATGTCATTAGGTATTCAGGCAAACTTCTGAGTGGCTCACACAGCAACAGGCGCAAAGAAGAGAATCTAAACATAACTCTCGTGACAATATCTCTGAAGATTACATTGAGTCATCTGGCTTCAGTTTGCACATCTTCCAGAAAAAGGGCACTTTCTGTCCTCAGTGATTTCAAGTTTCTTTCTTTTTAACTTGTGGATGGGAGAAAAAAATTGGAAACGTTAGTTTAGAAAGTGAAGTCGCTGAGTCATGTCCGACTCTTTGCGACCCCGTGGAGTGTAGCCCACCAGGCTCCTCCGTCTGTCCATGGGATTCTCCAGGCAAGAATACTGGAGTGGGCTGCCATTTCCTTCTCCCGGGGATCTTCCCGACCCAGGGATTGAACCCAGGTCTCCCGCACTGCAGGCAGACGCTTCAACCTCTGAGCCACCAGGGAAGCCCTTTTAGTTTAGATAGTTGTAGTCAAATATTGTAGGGATTTTAGTAAACTAGAACGATTCAGGATCCAGTGCAATTTATAGGTAGAAAACAAAGACTGAAAGATGTTTAATAGAACTAGAGTTTGAAATCCATGCTGCTGTTGCTAAGTCACTTCAGTCGTGTCCGACTCTGTGCGACCCCATGGACTGCAGCCCACCAGGCTCCCCCATCCCTGGGATTCTCCAGGCAAGAACACTGGAGTGGGTTGCCATTTCCTTCTCCAATGCATGAAAGTGAAAAGTGAAAGTGAAGTCGCTCAGTCGTGTCTGACCCTTAGCAACCCCATGGACTGCAGCCTACCAGGCTCCTCCATCCATGGGATTTTCTGGGCAACAGTACTGGAGTGGGGTGCCATTGCCTTCTCCTTGATATCCATAAATGTATATTATTGTTTCTATTGAAACATAATTTTTTTCTTTAAAATCTTCTCCATTTTTACCAAAGATAGCCAAATTAAGACTGCCATTTTTACCAAAGATAGCCAAATTAAGACTAACTGCTTTCCAAAGTTAAGTCTAGATTTACTAAACTTGGCCTAGTTATTTACATAAGTGCAGCACAAATAATGATTGATTGTACAGGCTCTTTTAAATTTGTTTTCCTGGAACTTTTAATAAAAAATCTCCAGATTGAACTTTTATTAAGCTCTTAATCCTAAGAAGCCAAGTGAAATATTTGCCATCAGACCTTGCCTTGCAGTACCTATAAATTTGAGTGAATTCCTTTCTTCTTGAGGTTTCTAAAATACCCTGAGGTTCCTGGACCTGTCAGGAAGGGCCTTCCTTATTCATCTTGTAAGCCTTCTGGGAATCCTGTAAGCAAGATACCAGATCAGTTTTCCAAGGGGCTTTACTGTAAGGCTTCATAAAGTCAGTCTTTGCTTCTGAAAGCTGTCTGATCATATCTGAGTCTACGTATGTCTCTTTCAAATATGACATTTGGTCAAAGCCTTGACCAGTTTCCAATTGTGTCATGTCAAAAGGAGAACAGATTCTTACTGAATTTGTGTAAATGACTATATTTTCAAGAAAATAAGAACACTCACTGAGATTTTCCAAATTTTGGAGAGATCAGTAGGGGAGAAAGGTAAATGTTTCCATTCCACTTACAAAGGTATAATTTATCAAATTGTTCCAAGTCATAGTTAGTTTAAGAGAAAAGAGCAGAAAGTTTCTTTAAATCTGAGAAAACAAAACAAAATCAGCAGTTTCAAATTTAAAAGAGGAAACCTAGAAGTTAATAATCATCCTCATCAGTTTATTCACTTCTGTGTAATTAATTCTTTTGCTGCTTGTTCTTTTGTTAGAAGTTTTATGAAGTCATAAGTTTGTTGTTCTTGGTGTTATTTCCCAATTAGAGTTTTGTAAATGTTTAGGCAGTTCAGTGTTACAATTTAAAAGTTATCAGAAACTTGTATTCTAGGATACTTCTTAGGTCCCCTCTCATGAATTTCTCTGAATATAAAACACATTAGCAAGAAGCGTTGGTAAAAGCATCTGAGTGAAAAAATAACTGTAAATGATAAAAGATTTTAAAATATCCATTATTAAAGATCTGATTCACTATGGAACTGACAGGGCAATTTGGTTATTTCTTAAGATAATGACTACATTGTGAATGATAACATTATACTACAACATACAAATTTTAGGAATTTCATATAATTTCTAGAATATTTATGTTAAACCACTACCATTCAGGTATGACCTATATTAAATCCCTTATGATTATACAGTGGAAGTGATAAATTGATTCAAGTTATTAGATCTGATAAGACAGAGTGCCTGAAGAACCATGGATGGAGGTTCGTGACATTGTACAAGAGGCAGTGATCAAGACCATCCCCAAGAAAAAGAAATGCAAAAAAGCAAAATGGTTGTCTGAGGAGGGCTTACAAATAGCTGTGAAAAGAAGAGAAGTGAAAGGCAAAGGGAGAAGGAAAGATATACCCATTTGAATGCAGAGTTCCAAAGAATAGCAAGGAGAGATAAGAAAGCCTTCCTCAGTGATCAATGCAAAGAAATAGAGGAAAACAATAGAATAGAAGACTAGAGATCTCTTCAAGATAATGAGAGATACCAAGGGAACATTTCATGCAAGTTCAGTTCAGTCTCTCAGTCGTGTCCGACTCTTTGCGACCCCATGAATCGCAGCACGCCAGGCCTCCCTGTCCATCACCAACTCCCGGAGTTCACCCAGACTCACATCCATCGAGTCAGTGATGCTATCCAGCCATCTCATCCTCTGTCGTCCCCTTCTCCTCCTGCCCCCAATCCCTCCCAGCATCAGAGTCTTTTCCAATGAGTCAACTCTTCATATGAAGTGGCCAAAGTACTGGAGTTTCAGCTTTAGCATCATTCCTTCCAAAGAAATCCCAGGGCTGATCTCCTTCAGAATGGACTGATTGGATCTCCTTGCAGTCCAAGGGACTCTCAAGAGTCTTCTCCAACACCACAGTTCAAAAGCATCAATTCTTCGGCGCTCAGCTTTCTTCACAATCCAACTCTCACATCCATACATGACCACAGGAAAAACCGTAGCCTTGACTAGACGAACCTTTGTTGGCAAAGTAATGTCTCTGCTTTTGAATATGCTATCTAGGTTGGTCATAACTTTCCTTCCAAGGAGTAAGTGTCTTTTAATTTCATGGCTGCAGTCACCATCTGCAGTGATTTTGGAGCCCCCCAAAATAAAGTCTGACATTGTCTCCACTGTTTCCCCATCTATTTCCCAAGAAGTGATGGGACCAGATGCCACGATCTTCATTTTCTGAATGTTGAGCTTTAAGCCAACTTTTTCACTCTCCACTTTCACTTTCATCAAGAGGCTTTTTAATTCCTCTTCACTTTCATGCAAAGATGGGCACAATAAAGGACCGAAATGATATGGACCTAACAAAAGCAGAAGATATTAAGAAAAGGTGGCAACAATACACAGATCAACTATACAGAAAAGATCTTCATGATCCAGATAACCACAATGGTGTGATCACTCACATCCTGGAGTGTGAAGTCAGTGGACCTTAGGAAGCATCACTATGAACAAAGCTAGTGGAATGATGGAAATCCAGTTGAGCTATTTCAAATCCTAAAAGATGATGCTATGAAAGTGCTGCACTTAATATGCCAGCAAATTTGGACAGCTCAGCATTGGTCACAGGATTGGAAAAGGTCACTTTTCATTCCAATCCCAAAGAAAGGCAATGCCAAAGAATGTTCAAACTACCACACAGTTGCACTCATCTGACACGCTAGCAAAGTAATGCTCGAAATTCTCCAAGCCAAGCTTCAACAGTACATGAACCATGAACTTACAGATGTTTAAGCTGGATTTAGAAAAGGCAGAGGAACCAGAAATCAAATTGCCAATATCCGTTGGATCATCGAAAAAGCAAGAGAGTTCCAGAAAAACATCTACTTCTGCTTTATTGACAACACCAAAGCCTTTGACTATGTGAATCACAACAAACTGGAAAATTATTAAAGAGGTGGGAATAACAGACCACCTGACCTGCCTCCTGAGAAATCTGTATGCAAGTCAAGAAGCAATAGTTAGAACTAGACATGGAGCAACAGACTGGTTCCAAATCAGGAAAGGAGTACATCAAAGCTGTATATTGTCACCCTGCTTATTTAAGTTCTATGCAGAGTACATCATGCGAAATGCCAGGCTGTATGAAGCACAAGCTGGAATCAAGATTGCTGGGAGAAACATCAATAACCTCAGATATGCAGATGTCACCACCCTTATGGCAGAAAGCTAAGAAAAACTAAAGAGCCTCTTGATGAAAGTGAAAGAGGAGAATGAAAAAGTTGGCTTAAAATTTAGCATTCAGAAAACTAAGATCATGGCATCTGGTCCCATCACTTCATGTCAAATAGATGGGGAAACAGTGGAAACAGTAACATACTTTATTTTTTTGGACTCCAAAATCACTGCAGATGGTAACTGCAGCCATGAAATTAAAAGACGCTTGCTCCTTGGAAGAAAAGCTATGACCAACCTAGACAGCATATTAAAAAGCAGAGACATCACTTTGCCGACAGAGGTCCGTCTAGTCAAAGTTTTGGTTTTTCCAGTAGTCATGTATGGATGTGAGAGTTGGACTAAAAGAAAAGCTGAGTGCCGAAGAATTGATGCTTTTGAACTGTGGTGTTGGAGAAGACTCTTGAGAGTCCCTTGGACTGCAAGGAGACCCAACCAGTCCCTCCTAAAGGAAATCAGTACTGAATATTCATTGGAAGGACTGATGGTGAAGCTGAAACTCCAATACTTTGGTCACCTGATGGGAAGAACTGACTCATTTCAAAAGACCCTGATGCTGGGAAAGATTGAGGGTGGGAGGAGGGGGGATGACAGAGGATGAGATAGTTGGATGGCATCACTGACTCAACGGACATGAATTTGTGTGAGCTCTGGGAGCTGGTGATGGATGGGGAGGCCTGGTGTGCTGCAGTCCACGGAGTCCCAATGAGTCGGACACAGCTGAGTGAGCTGAACTGAACATTTATGCACACAATATAACCTAAGAAGACTTATCATCACTTACTTGACAATGCCTCTCATGTAATTTAATGTGCCAAATAAGCCTATTTAGTTTAATATATCCCTTTTATAAGGAGATAAAACAGATTTTTTGAGTGTTCAGGGACTGTCTGGAAAACCCCCAAATTATTTCCAGATCAGTAAGACTTCATTTAAAATTTGATTAGGGGAAGTTTGTCCAAAATATCAAAAAGTTTTAAAACACATGGTCAAATAGGATGGCAGTCTCTGTGAAACAATGCAGAAAATTAAATAGTTGTCAAAAGTCTTTGCTCTTTTAATATTGAAAAGCCAGGTTTACTAAAGTAATCAAAAGCGTGATGACACCAAACACAGGATATTATTTTGACAAAATACAAAATCTTTGCTTTTGTTTTGCTTATAGGCAGGTTACTTTAAAAGATAAAGAAAACCTTTATAATCTCTTACCAGGAGCAGATCAATAGTGTAAGCAAAGTTTGTCCTTTCAGCAGTTGAAAAAAGTTAAATTCCATGTTTACATAAGTACACTAATGATATTAAAACATTTTTTAAAACATTTATAGCAAATTCATTTAATATTATTCAACTTTGGTGTACAGAACCTGCCTGCCAATTCAGGAGACTTAAGAGAGGAGATGTGGGTTTGATCCCTGGGTTGGGAAGATCCCTTGGAGGAGGGCACGGCCAGCCACTCCAGTATTCTTGCCTGGAGAATCCCATGGACAGAGGAGCCTGATGGGCTGCAGTCCATAGGGTCTCACAGAGTCAGATGTGACTGAAGTAACTTAGCACGCATGCAGCACAAGTTCATCATGTATAGAATTTCTTTCCCAAGGTCTGTATTAGTTTGTTCCTTATTTTTCCCATTCATAAAATAATAAGCTTTAATACTTTTCTTTTTCCTTACATCTCTATATGTCATACCTTTTCTTTTTCCAAAACATACTTTATTTTAATCACTTCTCTTATTATTCCTAGGACCTTTAATCACATATATTAGAGTTTTTAGCCCCTAGCCTTTAATTTCTAGTGAAAACTAAAAAGTAAGCAATGATAAGCTGTCTTTTACATTAGCATTCTGTGTGTTAGCAAACGTAAATAGTCTTTATAATTTCTAAAAAAGATGTCCTTTTTTTAGATAAGATTTCTCAGTATGTCATAAAACATGTTTGCTAGATCCAGATATGTTTATTTCTTTTCTGAAGGAAAGTGAAAAGTAGATTAACCTATATTGAGGAATTAATGTTCTAATATTTTATCTTTTTTAGAAATGTTCTATATATTCAGTGAAATTTTATCATTTAATTTAACTTAGCAAAATTCTTAAGTAGCCAGTGAGATTTGGGGAACTATTTTCAAGTAGGTATACCATAAAATGATTATTAATTAAAAATTGCCCTAAAAACTTTTATCCCAGTCACATCTGTTTAATTTATTCCTTTTCAGCAATTAGGTTTAGATTACTTATGAACATTTCATCATTCCAAGTTACTTTCTTTGCTAACAAATTTTGTAATGTGAACTTATTTGATCAATAAGCTCAGGTACTATAACAGTTGCATATTTCCATTATATTCAATTTCAGTAACTTTAAAGTATGTCTGCTTTAATTTAAACCAACATCCTTAAACTAGCTCCAGCTTACTGAAGGTTAATCTTAGATCATGGGAATTGTAAAGCATTTGGGTTGGTTTCTCTTATACTTTATTCATATAAGCACTTCTTTGTCTTTAAGCCAATTAAATAGAGCTCTTTTACAAAACAATTTTGGCAATACCATCAGAAGGCAGAAAAATACCATCCATGCCTGTAATATACATACGTTGACATATAGACAGACAGAAGTAGAGATCTCTTACTTTCCATTTTAAATTTTTAGCCATGAATCAGGTACAATATGAAATTCACTAGTTTATAACTAACAGAATAAAGTTTATTCTGTGGTGGCTAAAATCTTTTATTGTTTGTGGAGAATATTTCTAAGATTTGTGTTTGCCTTTGACAAGCAATCTTGAGATTGTGAGTAAATATGTGTTTAAAAACACATGTACACCTGTGGCGGATTCATGTTGATGTATGGCAAAACCAATACAATATTGTAAAGTGATTAGCCTCCAATTAAATAAATTTATATTAAAAAAAATCCAGAGCAGAACAAAAAAATAAAATAAAAAGACTTGCTCCCACCCCCTTTGTTTTTCTTTTATTCTCAGGTAACTGTGAGCTATGTTTACATTTTAAAGACACGGTAGGATTTACACCTTCAAGGGACAGAGAGAGAAAAGATGCTTTCTCCTAGGAATGTTGGAGCACATTTATCTACTCTCAAGTCTTAGGAGAATTACGATTTAATTTTTTTCCAGTAATGGACAGTTGTGGTTCCAATATCATGGTTATCTACAAGCATTTTGAGGGAAATAGACAGGGTTTGGGAATTGATGAAGATATGTGTGCCTTGACTTGCACTTCAGGTCGTGGAGGTTCGTGAGACAAACACAATGACTTCTATTAACCTTGGAATATTAGCTTCCAGCTGGTCCATTTTCTGATTCCTTCTGATCCAGGAGGACCTGGGGAATTGCTGAGGCTATATTTACATTTGATTTTTTTGTTTTAAGCCTAGTTTTTGTTCCTTCATCCAGTTGATATGTCCCTAAGGTTAGCTCATATATATTATATATGCATGTGAAAGAAAGTGCAAGTGTTAGGTGCTCAGTCCTGTCTGACTCTTTGTGAGACCATGGACTGTAGCCCACCAGGCTCCTCTGTTCGTGGATATATATATATATATTTTTTTTTTTTTTTTAATCCACTTTTTTTTTTTTTTTTCAGTTGAGTGTTTTTTTAAATATAAATTTATTTTAATTGGAGATTAATTACTTTACAATATTATATTGGTTTTGCCATACATCAACATGAATCCACCACAGGTATACACGTGTTCCCCATCCTGAACCCCCCTCCCACCTCCCTCCCCATACCATCCCTCTGGGTCATACTAACGCATATATATGGAATTTAGAAAGATGGTAACGATAACCCTGTATGCGAGACAGTAAATCCACTTTTTAATTTGGTTTTAGGGTAACAGCTGTCTAAATTTTTTTCTTTTTAAATATACCAATTCAAAGGATTCATCATCTGGCCATTGACAAGTAATGACTCAAACCAATGAGCCATTTTTTATGGCTTAACTGGAGATACGAGAGATGTCTCACAGAAGAGTAGGCAGTCCTTACAAGATCCAGAAGTTGACTCTGAAAGTTAGTCTAAGAAAGTAAAAGCCCTTCCTTGTAGTAGGTGATAGGAATGGTATGGTGAAAACCATGTCTCCAGATAGAAACCGGGTAATCTGTGACACCTGGCAGGAGCTCCTGGAATGGGATTTTTCCAGCATTAGCAAAGCAGCATGGACTGAGACAGCAAAGGCCCCTTATGGATTGGATCTCCTTATTCCAAACTCCCCAAGAAGTGGCACAGCTGGACAAAGAACGTGCTGCTCGTGAGTTTGTGTTTCAGAACCTTATTTAGTCTCTTTGACTGGTCTCCGGAGTTGCTGTTCAGTCTCTAAGTCGTGTTCTACTCTGCGACCCCACGGACTGCAGCACTCCAGGATTCCCTGTCCTTCCTGGAGTTTGCTCAAACTCATGTCCATGGAGTCAGTGATGCCGTCCAACCGTCTCATCCTCTGATGCCATCTTCTCCTCCTGTAATTGCACTCTCCAGATGGTCATAAGGCCAAGCTCTCAGGACACAGAGCAAGGTGAAACAAGGAAACACCTCATCTGGTTTTTCACTTGGGGAACTCACAGCGAAGTCGTTCTAAACAGATGCCTGTCTAGTGAGAACCATTAACTCACCAGACTGTGAGGCCGGCTGGAACAGCAGATTTATAGGGCCTGTGCTTACTGTTCTGCCTTATTATGACAAGTGACATAAAAAACAAAGACAAACAGTGACCGTCTCAGGGAGGAAAAGATTCAGTGTCAGAGTGGCTGTCTAAGAAATTAATTCCCCAGATATTTTCTCTTGCTAATCTAAGTTCAGAAAGAAAGAAAACAGATTTCTACCACGTTTTCTTCCAGTAGACCCTGCAGGTAGGGCTTCCCTGGTAACTCAGACTAGTAAAGAATCAGCCTGCAATGCAGGAGGTCTGAGTTCAATCCCTGGGTTGGGGAAGATACCCTGGAGAAGGGAATGGCAACCCACTCCAGTATTCTCGCTTGGAGAATTCCCATGGACAGAGGAGTCTGGTGGGCTACAGTCCATGGGGTCATAAAGTGTCAGACACAACTGGACATACATACAAGGTCAACTGACTATAAATATTAACCACATCTATAAAATACCTTCAAGGCAGCACCTACATTAGTGTTTAACTGAATAACTGGATGCGGTAGCATAGCCAAATTGTCATGTAAAACTAACTTTCACAAAGTCTATGGAAAAGATACGGTGGTTCAGATAGGAGAGCTAAATTAAAAAACAAGAGAAACACACAAGAATCTTCTCATTGGCTGACCTTTTGGATGCAAAGGAAAACCAGAAGTAAAAAGATAAATAAAAGATTATAGAGAATGTCCAGACCTTTTCTGTTAAAATGAAACTTGGTTAAAACCTTATGAAATCTAAAAATAGGAATACTGTTTTAAATGACCTGAAATTCTTGGGATTTTTTTTTTTTTAATTTCCCAAACTTCAGAAGCATGACTGCTTTTTCTCTTGATCATGGTGAAGATTATTTTCTTTCTTTTTTATCCTTTATCTCAGATACAATGACCGTCTTTCATTCCAAAGATGAAAAATCTTCATGTCTTGTGTAACCTCTTTAATTAAAATTTTAAAGAGCAATTTTGTGTGCAAAAATGAAGAGTAGCCAAAAAAGTGAAACTTACCAAGATTGGGGGATTTTCTCTTAATAAGGATGACGTGATGACCAGATGCTGTTGCCTTGGAGGAGGAATGAGAACGTGAAAATCTTTTTCAGCTTCTCCAAGATTTTTCTGTGTGACCTTGAATCGTTTCCTGCCTAGTCAGTGCCTGAGCATATGCTTATTTTACAGTGTTGACAAGTTAGTGTTTGAAAGGGTTTGGGGTGACCAGATGGAAGCCACTCTGTTTCCAGGGAGATAGAGTTAAGGAGAGCAGGGTCCAAGCGAGCCCCTCCAAATGCTTTCAGCTTGGCCAGTGTTCCAGCCCCTTCCGGACCATACGTCTGTCGTCTGTCTCGCCTGTGGCCCTTGTTACCAGGCAGCATATGACAGGATCCCTGATGGGAAGGGTTTTGCGCCACTCTGATGTCTGGGGTTTATTATAGGAAATCCATTAAGCCTGAGGTACCAGGCTGGCCTCCTGCCATCACGGTGCTCATGGAAGCGGGACTAAACGGGTTTGACTTTCAGTGAGATCTAAGTTTGACTGAGACACCAGATCAGCGGAGGACCATTATTCACCCCAGGAATATAGCGATTAAAAATGCCACCCCAGCTCTATTCCTTGAGGGAGGAGGGTCTGGCAGGGAGAATGACGGTGATGTTAAAAAGGCATTAAGTTATTTAGTACCAGGACACCTGGGTACCTTTTCTTGCAGATACATGCACAGACTGCCGAGCTGCCTGTGGGCAACCAGCGTAAAATAGTCATCTCTCGGGACTTCCCTCGTGGTCCAGTGATTAAGGCTTTCTGCTGCTACTGCTGGGGGCATGGGTTCAATCCCTGGCTGGGAAACTAAGATCCTGCGTGCCACTTGATGTGGCCAAAAAAGTTAAAAATAATTTTTTTAAAACATAGTCATTCCTTCACCCATGGTTGTACTGAGTTCTAAGAAGGCAGACTGTGCTCTGGACAGCCTGTTGACCATCAGGCTGTCACCAGAGTGGCTAGTAAACTCCTGGAATACCCTCTCTCCATCCCCATGTCATTCTCTGCGCCTCATGCAGGGCTGAGGCCTGTTTGTTCACTTAGGTGCCTGACCCAAAAGTAAAAGAGGTCTTTACTGTACACCTTCACCCATTCTTTCCTCAGACCCACAACTCTAGACCAGAGCTCCCCGAAATCCCGTACAGGAAACCTATTCTCTCTTTTGGCAACTTCATCGGCAGGGAAGGAGTTGCCGGAGGCCTGTATGATAGGATGAGAGCCGATTAGTTTCCTGTGGCCTTTCTCTGGTGGCATCAAAACCATTTCTTATATTGGGGGTTCGTGACATAAAGTGTTCCTAGGAAACCTTTTCGTAAGCCCAAATGGTATAAAACAATGGAGAATTTTTCATTTTCTGCTCCCCTTTTTTTATATAAAAGAAAAAGCCTCTTTGGATTCCTTTCGGTTGGCAAAAACAGATAACTAATGTAGATCCTTCCTAGATAACTCATGTAGGTTTTTCCTAAAAGCAAAGTAGTATAAAGCAAACTTGGGAACAGTGGGGGTACCTGTGTGTGTGTGCTCAGTTGCTTCAGTCCTGTCCAACTCTTTGCGACCCCATGGACTGTAGCCCACCAGGCTCCTCTCTCCATGGGATTCTCCAGGCAAGAATTCTGGAGTTGGTTGCCATGCCCACCTCTAGGGGATCTTCCAGACCCAGGAATCAAACCTGCAGCTCCTGCATTGCAGACTGATTCTTTACTGCTGAGCCACCTCAGAAGACCCAGAGGTATCTTTACTGGCATCTCGCTGGAAGACACCAGGGATGTTGCAAAACATCTTACAACACAATGAAGCCCCTCGCTACCCTAACCCAGACTTCTCCAGTCCCCAAAGTCCAGAGAGCCAAGGTTGAGTGGCCCTCCTTAGTCATGTGTCTTCTCCCACTTACCTCCATCCTCAGCCTCCCAGACAGAGTCTCCTGGGGGCCTGTGCTCTTACCTTGTTCACTGTGCATTGTTGACACTCAGTGGATAGTACAGAATGAAGGAATGCGGTCAGGTAGGTGTGGTAAGCAAGGGCGCAGGTAACCATTAAGTTAGCACTTAGATGGTATTTGCATCTACATGCTTTCTATCATTGCTACTGCTTATCTTTGAGATGTTTTTTACTTTGGAATAGTTTAATTTGTTCACTGAGTACCTGCCATCTATAAGCCATGTGCGGACACCAGGAGCACGGTGAAGGTGAAGTCGCTCAGTCGTATCCGACTCTTTGTGACCCCATGGACTGTAGCCTACCAGGCTTCTCCATCCATGGGATTCTCCAGGCAAGAATACTGGAGTGGGTTACCATTTCCTTCTCCAGGGGATCTTCCCCACCCAGGGATCGAACCTGGGTCTCCCACACTGGGGACAGACACTTTAACCTCTGAGCCACGAGGGAAGCCCCAGGAGCATAGTAATGAGCTCAAAAACAGGATCCCTGCTTGCTGGGGTTTACTTCTCTAGTGAAGAAGGCTGTCATTAACCAATCACACAGATGCATGTAAAATTTCAGTATGACAAGTGCTACGAATCTGTTTGCCTGCCACAAGAGAAGCCAGGGAAATTTCCATAGTGTCAGAAATGGATACTATTTTCTCCAAGGTGATGTGATCCCCAGGTGATACACACCAATATCGCCTGTAAATATTATCAACTTCTTTGTCATCAGTAAAGGGCTTTTAGAGGCTTGTGCAAGGCTTCCCCAGTGGCTCAGCGGTAAAGAATTTGCCTGCAACGTAGGTAGCCACAGGAAACACAGGTCCCTGGATTGGGAAGATCCCCTGGAGGAGGGCTTGGCAACCCACTCTAGTATCCTTGTCTGGACAGAGGAGCCTGGTGGGCTACAACCCATAGGATGGCGAAGAGTCGGACATGACTGAGTGACTTAGTACGCATGCACACAATGCTTGTGCAGAGTAGCATTTGCCAGACAGATGGGAAATGGGCCAGCTTAGCAGTGGCAGAAGCAACACTGCCAGGCGTGAGTAGGAATCGCAAACAGTACAGCAGGGGGAGGAGACAGGGGCCACTATCTGGGGACTTTTCTGGAGCAAAATTCTGTGAGTGATGGAATCCAAGTGGAGAGTTTCCTAGAAGGTCCATAAGATGTTCAGGTTTGCCTTTAGAAGCATGGTAACTTCTAAAGCACACCAGTGATGGTGTGTGTGCATGGTCAACTGGGGATTCTAGTCTGGAGTGAGGAGCCAGTTAAGAAGCATCACAGTTTTCAAAGCAACAGGTAGTGAGGCCCTGGGCCTCAGCTCCAGCAATGGCGCTGTTATGGAAATTGAACTGATAGTTCTTGTGTCTGATTGGATACTGCCTGTTGAGCGATGGAGGAACTGAATAACCACTCTTTTATTTGTGGTGATATTTTTTCCCAACTGTTAATGAAGAAATACTCCTTTATAAATATTTGTGTTCTTCCGAGATAATAGTGCCTGCTGGTTCGTTCATCAGTATCCTTCTTTCTAGATTGGGTAACCATCACGTTCATGGCAACTTATAGTGTTTACCTTTCAGAGAAAATGAGACAAGGATGAACTTTCTCTGTGTTATAATATTATGGTGATTTTAGTTCTAAGAGTCTTTTTCCCAACAAATATTTGATATCTTCCAGCTGCAAAATGAACACAAAAATGGCTAGGATCCACAGATGCTTCTTTGTCATACACTTGCCTGGTGGCTCAAACAGTAAAGAATCTGCTTGCAATGTGGGAAACCTGGATTTGACCCCTGGGTTGGAAAGACCCCCTGGAGAAGGGAATGGCAACCCACTCCAGTATTCTTGCCTGGAGAATTCCATGGACAGAGGCTACCATCCATGGGGTTGCAAAGCATCAAACACAACTGAATGACGAACACTTTGCCTGCTTGAAGTTGGGTTGTGTGTAAAAGCAGCAAATGCAAAGTCTGCTCTCTAGGAAGTTCTGAAAGAGCTGGAGGTCTGGCTGTAGCAGGAAGGAGCCCAGACCTGGGAGCCTTGGCTGCAATGAAGAGGCCCACGTTTTCCATAGATAAGGTTTAGTTTTGTTTCTTCGCCTCCCCCACTTTGCTGACTCAAGCGTCTTTCTTCTCTTCTATTTAACCACAAAGGGAGCATTAAATCACACAATAGGCAGTAAACTTGCAGTCTGAAATAGTTCAGAGACTCAACATAACTAGGCCAAGGCATGTTTAGAAAAACTCATCGATGGCACATACATAATAGGGGATGAAGAAAAGGCATTTAAAACTGATCCCTAAACTGAGCTCTGGCATCATCCTGAATCTGAATTTTAACTTGGAACAACCAGTCAAAGCACTGGGCATTGGTCTGAGAAGTGAAGATACTGAAAAACAGCTGTATTGTCAGTGTTTTTCAGCTAAAGTAGTGCCTTTTACAATTGACGTCTGGACTATCAAACTGAACATAATAGTTTAATCAATCATAAGTCTTTTCAAATTTGCAAAAGAGGACAATGCCTGCTTCTAATAAGCCCCAGAACTATTTCATGGATCTTACGCACGTCTATTGGAATTTTCAAAACAGAAGAATCTAGATCAAATCTGCTTTTTCATTTTGGCATCCCCTGTAGAATGAACCTGAATGCTCTTGTAACCTCTGGAAATGTGCCTCCCCTGTGACCTAGTGGAAGATGGAAGATTTATGAGACCTTGCCTCGGAGCACAGCCTGCATGCACCTCTCACACTCACGTGGAAGTCAGACACTCCCTGAGGAACACCAGAAACTTTGAGTGTGTTTAATGTTGTCTTGAAAAATAGGAACACTGTTCCTTTCACCGCCTGTGATAAATTACTCTTTTGTGCTCAGATGAATTCCAGCTTCCTTTACTGTTCCTGAGAACCACAGTCGTGGGTGGCATGGGCTCTCCTTCACACAGTGACCCAGGGTATAGACTCATGGCAACCCAAGTTGATCTTGGGACTTCCTTCTACCAACTTTGGGCAGATCACTTAAAGTCTCTGAACCTTGGTCTCGCATAAGTAAAGATAATCATGCTGCTGCTGCTGCTGCTAAGTTGCTTTAGTCGTGTCCGACTCTGTGCAACCCCATAGACGGCAGCCCACCAGGCTCCCCCGTCCCTGGGATTCTCCAGGCAAGAACACTGGAGTGGGTTGCCATTTCCTTCTCCAATGCATGAAAGTGAAAAGTGAAAGTGAAGTCGCTCAGTCATGTCTGAGTCTTAGCGACCCCATGGACTGTAGCCTACCAGGCTCCTCCATCCATGGGATTTTCCAGGCAAGAGTACTGGAGTGGGTTGCCATTTCCTTCTCCAATGCATGAAAGTGAAAAGTCAAAGTGAAGTCGCTCAGTCATGTCCGACTCTCAGCGACATAGACCCTACCTTATAGGACCCTTGGGAAGAAAACAGAATTGACTACAATAATTATTTGGCAACTACAATGGTCTGTCATGATACTAAGATAGATATATTACAATTGTGGTGATTCATGTAGATTTTAAACATCTAGTCAAGACTTTAGTTTATTAGATTTCAACAAGTCATCATTTTCCAAATATCCACTCAATGGAAAGCTTTTAACTGGTCATCCTAGTGATTTTGATAGACTGTACTAAATAGTTTAGGGACAAGGTAATATATTACATCAGGTAAATAAATAAAAGTAAATGAATATCATGTGGATAAAGAAAGATTGTGTTTTATATCAGACCTTATTTAAAGAACATATTTGGATTTAATTCCAACCAGCAGATTTTGATAGGCATAGAAAATCCCTTATTTTCTATGGAGACTTAAAACAAGAACACTAAGGTTAGAAGAAGCATAGAAATTAGGAAAACGTATTCTATCTGGAAAATGTCATTTATCACATCACAAAAGCATAACAGCAGTGAGTATGAAGTGGGTAAAGTGTCCAGAGCAGTTCCAAGCATACTGGAGGCCCAGTAAACATTAATTCTTACGTGTTGACTTCTGTAATTTGCTGCTTGTTTTGTTTGCTCTAATTTTTCTTTGAAAAGTTTAAAAAATTTGTTGGCAGTTGCTTTACAATTTCACATTCGTTTCTTCTGTGCAGCAAAGTGAATCAGCTACACGTATATGTTTGTGTGTGTTCAGTGTCTCAGTCGTGGCCGACTCTGCGACCCCATGGACTGCAGCACACCAGGCTCCTCTGTCCTTCACTGTCTCCTGGAGTTTGCTTAAACTCATGTCCATCAAGTTGGGGATGCCATCCAGCCTTCTCATCCTCTGTCATCCCCTTCTCTTCCTGCCCTCAATCTTTCCCAGCATCCAGGTCTTTTCCAATGAGTCAGCTCCACCCATCAGGTGGCCAAAGTACTGGAGCATCAGCTTCAGCATCAGTCCTTCCAATGGATATTCAGTGTTGATTTCCTTTAGGATGGACTGGTTTGATCTCCTTGCGGTCCAAGGGACTCTCAAGAGTCTTCTCCAACACCATAGTTCGAAAGCATCAATTCTTCAGTGTTTAGCCTTCTGTGTGATCCCCATGGTGGTCTCAATAAATGGCAGTTGAACAAATGCATGAACAGTTGGATGGGAAGATGGGCTCTTGAGTCATATTCATGCTGCTGGCTCTCTCTATGGCCTTGGGCCAGTTGCTTCCTAACATGTCTTCTTTTTTAATCTAAAAAAAAATATATTAATTGTTAGCTGTTCTTAAGAACATAGATCTCTTTGAGGAAGAATTGCTTTGCAACTTGGTAATTTAAGTGATTTTAGACCTTGAGAGAGCAAAACATAAACTATAGTGTAGTTGATGGGGGAATGTAAAGAGTTTTAGATTTTTAAAAACAGACACATTTTTAAGGAAAAAGTGAATACCAACACTGACTTTATACTAGCCATACACATTTTTTAAATTAATTTTTATTGGAGTATGCTTGCTTTACAATGTTTTGTTTGTTTCTGCTGTATCAGTGAATCAGCTACAGGTATACATATATCCCCTTTTTTGAATTTTTTTCCCGTTTAGATCACCACAGAGTACTGAGTAGAGTTCCCTGGGCTGTACAGTGGGTTCTCACTAGTTGTCTGTTTTATACACAGTATCAATAGTGAATATATGGCAATCCCAATCACCCAGTTCATCCCCTTCCCCCTTGGTATCCTTGTGTAAATGACAATCACACCAGTGCTTATTGTCAAGTCATGTTGTGTAAGGAGATATTCTCCCTGATTAGTAAACCTATAATTCTCTCTGTAGGTGGCGGATATAGTATTTTCTCTGTACAATCTCTGATTACTCAGCACAGTCAAATCTAGAAAGAGCTCCTGTTACATGCACCCAAGAGAAGTTTTCACATCACTGAGCCCATTTGTTTTCTGTGTCTGTCTGGTTGCTCACGTGACCTCTTATCCTGCAGTTTAAGTGCACAGAGCCCAACAGAGACCCTGGAGCAAGGGCAGGAAGTGGGTATGTGGAGATCCATCAGAATCAAGGGCAAGAGTGCAAACTTTAACAGCAGTTTGAGACAGTGAAGCGCATGCTGGGTATAAGAAAATGAAGTGTTTTCAGTAATGCCAGTGGCACTAAAGTGGAATTTTTTTTTGTGAACATTTCCTGAGTCCATTTACTGTATTCTTGATAAGGTGAAAAAAAGAGCAAGAGAGAGAGAGGGCAATTTTAAATGTTAGTATCTCCCTAAATTCTGTTGTAAGCATCTTTTAAATACCTGAAGAGTCATTAAGGAATGCTGTGATTCAGATCTTTAAAAGTCATAAAATAATACATTGGAAAATATTTACACAAGGAAAAGTTGCTGCAAATGACCAAGAATATTTTCCAAAATGACTAGAGTATATGTTCATGAAATGTGTCTACTGTGTCACATAAGTGAAATTCTAAATGTAAATTTGTAAACTTCCTATTTCTGTGTAATCATCTCCCCTTCCCCCAACAGTTGTTCATTATGGTGAAATTCTTTAGTTAGGTATAGGTCATAGCTGTTGGAAGGATCATTTGCTGATGTTCCCAAACTGTGCATCAAGGAGCTCCAGGGTGACACAGCAAACCCTCAGAGTGGCTCCTCCGGGTGGCTTACGTTTTTGAGGGAGATGCAGCATCTTTCAGATGCCAGGGAAGCGTGAGCTCATGTTGGTTCAGTTTCAAAGTTCAGTTGTGCCTCACTGGATGATGTCAGAACTTTGCAAACCTGGATTTGCAGAGGTTTCTGTCGTAAAAGCAAGTACCCTGTGAACACTGATACAAGAGGAACTGAAGACAGCAGTGTCTGATGCCAAGGTCTGAGAAGTTGTGTGTGGCCCAGAAGGCTCTAGCTCATCAGGAAAGAGATGATTCTTAAGTTGTTTGGACCAGACACTTAAAAAAAAATGTTTATGCGCGTGTAGTTGATTTATGTGCTTTCCTGGTTGCTCAGGCAGTAAGGAATCTGCCTGCAGTGCAGGAGATCCAGGTGTGAGATTTACAGTGCTGTGTCAGTTTCAGTTGTATGGCAAGGTGATTCAGTTGTGTGAGTGTGTATACACATGTGTATATGCATGTGTGTGTGTATATGTGTGTGTGTACATGGGGGTGTGGTGTGCTAAGTCCTGTCTGGTGATTCAGTTGTGTGTGTGTGTATACACACATGTATATGCATGTGTGTGTGTATATAGGTGTGTGTACCTGGGGGTGTGGTGTGCTAAGTCCTGTCTGACTCTTTGTAACCCTTTGGACTGTAGCCTGCCAGGCTCCTCTGTCCGTGGGATTTTCCAGACAAGAATACAGGAGTTGGTGGCCATTTTCTCCTCCAGGGCATCTTCCTGACCCAAAGATCGAACCTGTGTCTCCTTTGGCGCCTGCATTGCAAGTGAATTCTTTACCTGCTGAGCCATGGGGGAAGCTCCATGGGTACATATATGTGTGTGTGTGTGTGTGTGTGTATATATATATGCATATATATTCTTTTTTTCAGATTTGTTTCCATTTTAAGTTATTAAAAGATACTGAGTATAGTTCCCTGTGCTATACAATAGGATCTTATTGTTTCTTATTTTATATGTAGTAATGTATATCTATTAATACCAAACCTCTAATTTATCTTCCCCACCTGCCCCTCTCACCTGACTCCTTATAATGAAAAGTTCGGGCATCTCTTTTGGTCCATGGGCACCATGGGAAAATCTTACAGACACAGAGGGAGCCCTGAAGTTTGGGAACCTCTGAGAACCTCTGAAATTACATAAAGTCAAGTTCTGTCCATTTATTGTGTCCAGTCACTTTTCACAAAGAAAAAATACTTGATTATACAATTCAATTAGTTTTCTTTAAGAGCCAAATTATTTGTTTCCCTGTGGCTTCAGTTTGCTGTGGAACAATGGTTTTCTAGGGAATAAATAAATGCTTACTGAAGAAAATATATTGTTTTTTAATTACTTTATTTTTTAGTGAAGTATAGTTGATTTAAAATGTTGTGTTTTAGGTATGCAGCAGAATTATTCAGTTATATTATAGTTATTAATTAGTAAAAAAAAAAAGGTAAAAGAAATACTATATGCTTTTATTATTTCCCTAAAGAAAACTATATATATATATCTGCCACTTGCTCTTTTCTCCTGTTATCAAAACTCTTTCATCAGCCCTGTCCACCCATTTCCCTTACCTTCAATAGTAAAAGTCTATGGCAATAACAGACACGGACTTTAAACTCATTGCAAAGTTTTCAGTTAATTTTCAAATGAGTCACAGCCATTCTACTGAGAGTTAGGCAGACAGAGAGGCAATAAAAGCCTCATCTAAGAATCTAAGACTTCATTAATGTGTAGAAATTAAAGGTAATTGAATGCTATCATCTTGAAAGAAACACCTTTTTTTTTTAACCATGGCACTTCATAAAGAAGCTCTGATGTATTCAGCTGCACATATATGAAATCTTCTGGCATAAACCCTGTCACCCATCATCTGTAAGAACTACAAATAAATAGCCAGTGTGGGTTGTTTTATTCAAAATGAAAGGTTAATTTATTCCTTACATTTTATACTCAGATATATCCAAATATCAGAAATGAAGGTAAATTAATAGTTTTGTGGCAAAGGCATTGTGAAATATGATGAAAGAGAATATTTATGGATGGAATTCATTTGCACATAATGTCTAATCATGATAAATAATTGTGAATGTGTACGTAGTCACTTTAATTTGTTTTTTGGAGGGAGGGTTAATACTAAGAGTTTACCCAGAGTAGTCACAGCGCTAAGATCCCTCTAAGGGCAAAGTAAAACAATAGACCCAACTAGGCGTGTTTTTGGCGTGGGCATTAGGCACTGCAGACCTAACTAAATGTTGATAGTTGGAGTTCGTATTTTATCCTGTTCTGGCCACTAGGAAACAACACCTAGACATTTTCCTCCCACTCCTAAGACATTTCAGGTAATAACCACAAGACTAGAAATGCTAACAGACATGGTACACGAAGTCATTCATCAGGAGTTTATACCCAAGGGTCAGACTTGCTGTCTGTAAGGTTTCAAAATAACCAGATTCCTATCAGTGATACAAAGAGAACTGGAGGGTGGCTTCATGGAGGCAGAGCCACTGGTTTCTTCTCCTTTCTTTCTTTTTCTTTTCAAATGTGGATTTGATATCACGCTGATGGAGCTTAAGAACACCATGTGACCCCTCAAAGTGCCACCGCTGCAGAGGCAGCCAGAGTCAGAAAAGAACATTTGTCTTTGGCACCTTCCCTGCCCTTTCTGTGACCCCTGGTTCTCTTCATGGGCAGCTTATGCCTCATGGTCAAGGAGGAACAGAGCTGACCAGGTATCCACAGTGAGGCCTTGGTGTTTTTCTCTTGAACATAAATGATTTCACAGAATGTCAACGTCACATGAGGCCACTCTGATGAACCTCAGTGACGGTTCAAGACACAATCAAGCTGCCCGCTACCCCCCAGCCCGCTCGCCCCTTGTAATTATGTCTGAACACAGACAAAACAGGAACATTGTCTGAACCAAAGAACCAATGAAAACAATCACCTACCCTGGCTCTTTTGAATGACTGCAGTTTCTTCACCAGTCATGGTTTGAGCTTTACTCCTTCTCAGTAAGAATCTTCAGGATATTCAGTCACAGAATGCCTCCCTCATCTGGGCAGAAACCAACCCATAACAGTCCTGCTTCCTTGAATTCGAGACATAGGAGACGTGGGTTCCATTCCTGGGTCAAGAAGATCCCTTGGAGGAAAAAGTGCCAACCCATTCCAGTATTCTTGCTTGGAGAGTCCCATGGACAGAGGAGCCAGGAGGGCTACAGTCCATAGTGTTACAAAGAATTGGACATGACTGAAGCGACTTAGCATGTAGCATGTTATTTATAGAAAGTGTCTCTGTTCAATGTTATCTGAAGTAAATGGTCATCCTTTGGAGAACTAAAATAAGGTAACAGAGATGAAATTGTGTGAAATATGCTTCAAATATTTGCAGGACTAAAATCAACAATGGGTATGGTAAAAAATTGCTATCACCCAGACTGGACTCATCAATCAGCCCTCACGTGTGTGCACATGGTTTGCTTTGTAAAGACACCATGACAGGTGCCATGGGACACATTGTCACTTCCAGCAACGTGGAGCCTCTGTGGAGTCTTAAGAGGTGTCTCTGTGTTTAGAACACATCTCCCAATATAACTGTGACTTCTGTCAGCAGTTCAGAAGTTTTCATAAAGAGAATCATTAAAACACTTTCAATTTTCTCTCAGAGAATTGTCAGACTACCTAATTTATAAGTGTGCTGCATTCTATGATTTCTACACAGTATATTTCTAGTCCATTATTTAATATTCAGTTCAGTTCAGTCGCTCAGTCATGTCCGACTCTTTGCGACCCCATGAATCACAACACGCCAGGCCTCCCTTAATATTAAGTTCCCTTTAATACACACACACACATATAATACATAAAATCTTTCGAGGATGATCAATACCTCTGTGGCTTTTTCTCAACTTCTTGATCTAATCCTGAGGCAAAATCCTGATCTTCTCCTGGTATTGACAAGAAAAATACTTGCTTAAAACTATTTGAATCATGTAATCCTAACCCAGATCTTGGGTATCAAATGCCATCCCTCCTGTTGACACTGAAGGTTCAGAGATTATTTTTCTAAGCATCACGGATTATTAATTTTAAAATGGATCCATGGTCATAGAATATAATTTTCCATAAAGTCATTATGGCTTGCAAGGAGTTTATGGGTACTAATTTGTTATTTTTTCTCTTGAGCTATTATCACTAAGCACACCCTGTTAGAATTTCCAGGGCAACTAAATGCTGATATGTATGAAGTTAATTTTTCATTCTGGGGCATATTTTTATTGAAAAGACGTATTTGTATTAATGAATAAATAAGTACTATTTAAAGCTTAATTGTTATTGCATGGGTATTACCATAAAAGTGATAATATTCTTTCTAATCTAATGGGCTTTTAGAAGTCTTCAGTAGAAGCAGAAATTCACTAATAGTTAAAACACATGTGATTAAAAATGGTAAATATTGGCACAAATTTTCTGTGATCATTTTACATTATTTTCACCTCTCAACTCCTAGAAGCCCATTGCTGGACTAAGATTTGTTCAAGGTACCTAAGTCCAGTTCAGTTCAGTTCAGTTCAGTCGTGTCCAAAATTTACAACCCCATGGACTGCAGCACGCTAGGCTTCCCCGTCCATCACCAACTCCTGGAGTTTGCTCAAACTCGTGTCCATTGAGTCGGTGATGCCATCTAACCATCTCATCTTCTGTCATCCCCTTCTCCTCCCACCTTCAATCTTTCCCAGCATCAGGGTCTTTTCCAAGGAGTCAGTTCTTCACATCAGCAGGCTAAAATATTGCAGTTTCAGCTTCAGCATCAGTCCTTCCAATGAATATTCAGAACTATTTTCCTTTAGGATGGATTGATTGGATCTCCTAGCAGTCCAAAGGACTGTCAAGAGTCTTCTCCAACACCACAGTTCAAAAGCATCAATTCTTCAGTGCTCAGCTTTTTTGTAGTCCAACTCTCACATCCATACATGACTACTGGAAAAACCATAGCTTTGACTAGATAGACCTCTGTTGGCAAAGTAATGTCTCTGCTTTTTAATATGCTGTCTAGGTTGGTCATAGCTTATCTTCCAAGGCACAAGCATCTTTTAATTTCATGGCTGCAATCACCATCTGTAGTGATTTGGGAGCCCAAGAAAATAAAGTCAGCCACTGTTTCTACTGTTCCCCCATCTGTTTTCCATGAAGTGTTGGGACCGGATGCCATGATCTTAGTTTTCTGAATGTTGAGCTTTAAGCCAACTTTTTCACTCTCCTCTTTCACTATCATGAAGAGGCTCTTTAGTTCTTCACTTTCTGCCGTAAGGGTGGTGTCATCTGCATATCTGAGGTTATTGATGTTTCTCCCAGGAATCTTGATTCCAGCTTGTGCTTCCTCCAGCCCAGCATTTCTCATGATGTACTCTGCATATAAGTTAAATAAGCAGGATGACAATATACAGCCTTGACGTACTCCTTTCCCGATTTAGAACCAGTCTGTTGTTCCACCCTAGTTCTAGCTGTTGCTTCTTGACCTGCTTACAGATTTCTCAGGAGGCAGGTCAGGTGGTTTGGTATTCCCATCTCTTTCAGAATTTTCCACAGTTTGTCATGATCCACACAGTCAAAGGCTTTGGTGTTGTCAATAAAGCAGAAATAGATGTTTTTCTGGAACTCTCTTGCTTTTCGATGATCCAGCGGATATTGACGATTTGATCTCTTGTTCCTCTGCCTTCTCTAAAACCAACTTGAACATCTAGAAGTTCACAGTTCACGTACTGTTGAAGTGTGGCTTGGAGAATTTTGAGCATTAATTTGCTAGCATGTGAGACGAGTGCAATTGTGCAGTAGTTTGAGCATTCTCTGGCATTGCCTTTCTTTGGGATTGGAATGAAAACTGACCTTTTCCAGTCCTGTGGCCACTGCTGAGTTGTCCAAATTTGCCGGCATATTGAGTGTAGCACTTTCACAGCATCATCTTTTAGGATTTGAAATAGCTCAGCTGGAATTCCATCACCTCCACTAGCTTTGTTCGTAGTGATGCTTTCTAAGGCCCGCTTGACTTCACATTCTAGGATGTCTGGCTCTAGGTGAGTGATCACACCATCGTGGTTATCTGGGTCATAAAGATCTTTTTTGTATAATTCGTCTGTGTGTTCTTGCCACCTCTTCTTAATATCTTCTGCTTCTGTTAGGTCCATACCATTTCTGTCCTTTATTGTGCTCATCTTTGCATGAAATCGTCCCTTGGTATCTCTGATTTTCTTGAAAAGATCTCTAGTCTTCCCCATTCTATTGTTTTCCTCTATTTCTTTGAACTGACCGCTGTGGAGGGCTTTTTCATCTTTCCTTGCTGTTCTTTGGAACTCTTCATTCAGATGGGTATATCTTTCCTTTTCTCCTTTGATTTTCACTTCTCTTTTCACAGCTATTTGTAAAACCTCCTGAGACAATCATTTTTCCTTTTTGCATTTCTTTTTCTTTAGGATAGTCTTGATCCCTGCCTCCTACACAATGTCACAAACCTCTGTCCATAGTTCTTCAGGCACTCTATCAGATCTAATCCCTTAAATCTATTTGTCCCTTCTACTGTGTAATCATAAGAGATTTTATTTAGGTTATACCTGAATGTTCCAGTGGTTTTCCCTACTTTCTTCAACTTCAGTCTCAGTTTTTCAATAAGGTGTTCATAATCTGAGCCACAGTCAGCTCCTAGTCTTGTTTTTACTGAATATATAGAGCTTCTCTATCTTTGGTTGCAAGAATATAATCAATCTGATTTCTCTATTGACCATCTGGTGATGTTCATGTGTAGAGTCTTCTCTTATGTTGTTGGAATAGGGTGTTTGCTATGACCTGTGTGTTCTCCTGGCAAAAGTCTGTTAGCCTTTGCCCTGCTTCATTCTGTACTCCAAGGCCAAACTTTTCTGTTACTCCAGGTATCTTTTGACTTCCTACTTTGGCATTACAGTCGCCTATGAAGAAAAGGATATCTCTTTTGACTGTTAGTTCTAGAAGGTCTTGTAGGTCTTCATAGAACCATTCAAATTCAGCCTCTTTAGCATTAGTTGTTGGGGCATAGTCTTGGATCACTGTGATATTGAGTGGTTTGCCTTGAAAATGAACAGAGATCATTCTGTCATTTTTGAGATTGCACCCAAGTACTGTGTTTTTGACTCTTTCATTGACTATGAAGGCTACTCTATTTCTCCTAAGGGATTCTTGCCCATAGTAATATATATAATCATCTGAATTAAATTTACTCACTCCAGTCCATTTTAGTTCACTGATTCCTAAAATGTCGACGTTCACTCTTGCCATCTCCTTTTTGATCACTTCCAATTTGCCTTGATTCATGGACCTAACATCCCAGGTTCCTATGAAATATTGTTCTTTACAGCATCAGATTTTACTTCCATCACCAGTCACATCCACAACTGGGTGTTGTTTTCACTTTGGCTCCATCTCCATTCTTTCTGGTGTTTTTTCTCCATTCTTCTCCAGTAGTGTATTAGGCACCTACCAGCCTGGAGAGCTCACCTTTCAGTGTCCTATCTTTTTGCCTTTTCATACTGTTCATGGAGTTCTCAAGGCAAGAATACTGAAGTGGTTTGCCATTGCCTTTTCCAGGGGACCACGTTTTGTCAGAACTCTCCACCATAACCTGTCTGTCTTGGGTGGCCCTACCCAGCAGGTCTCGTAGTTTCAGTGAGTTAGACAAGGCTGTGGTCCAGGTGATCAATGTGGTTAGTTGTCTGTGATTGTGATTTTCATTCTGTCAGCCCTCTGTTAAGAGGCTTATGGAAGCTTCCTGATGGGAGAGACTGAGGGGGAAGTTGGGTGTTGTTCTGATGGGTGGGGCCATGCTCAGTAAATCTTTAATCCAATTTTCTGTTGATGGGTGGGGCTGTGTTCTCCACTGTTGTTTGACCTGAGACCAAACTATGGTGGAGGTAATGAAGATAATGGCGACCTCCTTCAAAAGGTCTTGTGCACGCACTGTTGTATTCAGTGCCCCTGACCCTGAAGCAGGCCACTGTTGACCCACGCCTCCACTGGAGAGTCCTGGACACTCACAGGCAAGTCTGGGTCAGTCTCTTGTGGGGTCACTGCTCCTTTCTCCTGGGTCCTGGTGCACAAGGTTTTGTTTGTGCCCTCCAAGAGTCTGTTTCCCCAGTCCTGTGTAAGTTCTGGAATCAAACCTCACTGGCCTCCAAAGTCAAATTTCCTGGGGTTTCTCAGTCCCTTTGCCAGATCCCCAGGCTGGGAAATCTGTTGTGGGTTCTAGAACTTTCTTAACAGTGTGAGAATTTATTTGGTATAATTGTTCTGCAGGTTGTGGGTCATCTGCTCGGTGGCTCTATACTGGGGTTAATGGCAACCTCCTCCAAGAGAGTTTATGCCACATGCTGAGTGAGCCAGGTCTGCTGCACCCAGAACCCCTGCCCCTACGGAAGGCCTCTGCTGCCCTGTGCCTCTGCAGGAGATACTCAAGCACTCAAAGTCACGTCTGGCACAGCCTCTGTGGGGTCTCTGGGTCCCGGTGTGCCCAAGGTTTTGTTTGAGCCCTCTGAGCATCTCTGGCATCTCAAGGCACCTAGTACCTGTAATAGTTCAGAAATAACCAATTTTCTCATTATTTTACTGTTTGTCTCTCTCCACTTCAGCTCAGTGGAATGTTTGACAGTTGAAATTTCTTATTCTGAAATAATAAATTCTAGTCCCCCATGTTGTCTCCAGACTGGGCCTGAGATACAAGGCAGCAGGGGTCACCTATTCACGTAGACCAGTGGGTGGGGGAAGACGGGGCTTATAGGAGGGATCCACTGGGCGTCTCTTTCTGTCGCACATCACATACAGCCCACCAGGGACCACTGCAGGCTCTGCCTTCAGGATGCATCCAAACTCCCTCCACTTCTCAGCACCCTCTGCTAAGCCACCATCACCCCCGCCAGGATCCCTGCAGAAGCCCCTGCCTCCATCCTGCCCACCTAGAGTCTGTTCTCAACACCACAGACAGAGGGATCCCCTTTGTAAGCCCAGCTTTAGCAAGATTTTGGTTGGTCAAAAGGTTTTGTTGGGTTTTTCATACTATCTTATGGAAAAACCCAAAGGAATTGTTTGCCCAACCCAATATAAGATCAGACCTGCTGTTTATGAGCTTTGACAGATGTATACATTCATGCAAGCACTGACAAAGTGATCCTCTAAAAATATGAACCAGATTATGACTTTGAGATGGCTCCCAAATCAGTTGGAGCAAAAGCCAGCAGCCTGCTGAGGCTGACAAAGGCTTGTGATCTGGGCCCCACTGCCTGTCCCATCACAGTCTCCAGGACACACTTCAGTTCACACGATGGCCTCATCTCTCTGACATGCTGAGCAAGCACGTGCCTCAGGGTCTTGTCACCGTTCTCCCTTTCTGGAACATTCCTTCAACCCAGCACCACGTGTAGGTCTGTGCCCCAGGTCACCTTCTCAGGGAGGTCTTCCATAGCCACTGTGCTGGCAGTTGCAACCCCCTCCATGCACACACGAACACACAAGCGTGCACACGCACATGTTTTGCCTATATCTGCTCAGCTTCATCTTTCCCGTCACACTTGTGTTAGTTTCCTGTGGCTAATGTAACAGAGTAACACAAACTTGGTGGCTTAGAACAGCAGAAGTTATGCTTCTAGAGTTCTGGAGATCGGAAGTCCGAAATCAAGGTGTTGGCAGGGTTGGTTCCTTCTAGATGTTCTGAAGGAGAAACCAAGCTTGGCCTCCCTTCTCCTTCTGGCCATCCTTGTCATTCCTTCACTTGTAGCCACATCCCTACAGTCTCTGTCTCCATCTTCACATCACCTTCCTCTCTCTGTCTCTGCATGTCCTTTTCTGTCTTTATAAGAACACTATCATTGGATTTAGGGCCCATCATATATCAGTGAGATCTCTTTTTGACCCTTTATTACATCTGCAAAGACCCTATTTCAAATAAGGTTACATTCTGAGGTTCCAAGTGGACATGAATTTTGGAGGAATATTGATCAACCCAGTGCACACTTGTCACTATCTGGCAAATAATATATTTTTGCTTTCAGTATTTAATACCCAGTTATCATTAGAAGGTTCTCCGAGGACAGGAAGTTTTGCCATGTCCACTGTGCATCCCCCATGGCCTCTCCAGTTGGCTGGAAGAGTGAATTCCAAAGTCAGGCAGGCAGCCAGGCAGCTTGCAGGAATATGGCAAGAGGTGATGGCTACTGGCCTTACTGAAATAAGCTGACCTCATGTAGTGCAGCATGCCAGACTTTTCTGTCCTCCTCTATCTTCCAGAGTTTGCTCAAATTCATGTCCATTGAGTCTGTGATACTATCTATCTCATCTTTTGCTGCCCCATTCTCCTTTTGCCTTCAGTCTTTCCCAGCACCAGGGTCTTTTCCAGTGAGTCAGCTCTTTGCATCAGGTGGCCAGAGTATTAGAGCATCAGCTTCAGCATCAGTCCTTCCAACGAATATTCGGTGTTGATTTCCTTTACCATGGACTGGTCTGATCTCCTTGCTGCCCAAGGGACTCTCAAGAGTCTTCTCCAGCAACACATTTCAAAAGTGCTCAGCCTTCTTTATGGTCCAATTCTCAATTCCATACATGACTATGGGAAAAATCATAGCTTTGATTATACAGACCTTTGTTGACAAAGTGATGTCTCTGCTTTGTAGCGATTAACCATATAGAGCAGCTTTTTGTTCGGTGACACACTCTTCAGGGATGAAAATTAAAATATTCATAGTTCTGTGTGTTTATCGTTGGAGTGAAAAAGTTGGCTTAGAGCTCAACATTCAGAAGACGAAGATCATGGCATCTGGTCCCATCATGTCATGGGAAATAGATGGGGAAACAGTAGAAACAGTGTCAGACTTTATTTTGGGGGGCTCCAAAATCACTGCAGCCATGAAATTAAAAGACGCTTACTCCTTGGAAGGAAAGTTATGACAAACCTAGATAGCATATTGAAAAGCAGAAACATTACTTTGCCAACAAAGGTCTGTCTAGTCAAGGCTATGGTTTTTCCAGTGGTCATGTATGGATGTGAGAGTTGGACTGTGAAGAAAGCTGAGCGCCGAAGAATTGATGCTTTTGAACTGTGGTGTTGGAGAAGACTCTTGAGAGTCCCTTGGACTGCAAGGAGATCCAACCAGTCCATTCTGAAGGAGATCAGCCCTGGGATTTCTTTGGAGGGAATGATGCTGAAGCTGAAACTCCAGTACTTTGGCCACCTTATGCGAAGAGTTGACTCATTGGAAAAGACTCTGATGCTGGGTGGGATGGGGGCAGGAGGAGAGGGGGACGACAGAGGATGAGATGGCTGGATGGCATCACCAACTCGATGGATGTGAGTCTGAGTGAACTCTGGGAGTTGGTGATGGACAGGGAGGCCTGGCGTGCTGCGATTCATGGGGTCACAAAGAGTCAGATACGACTGAGCGACTGAACTGAACTGAACTGACTGAAGTTCTTATCTATCAACAAGCATGAAGATACCTCCATTTTGTAAAACAAAACAAAGAAATCTTTCCATCTAACTTATTCTTGTGACCACTGGCTCTGCGGCCTCCTCACTCTTATCTTGTCAACAAGACAAAGTCAAAATGTCTCACCTTGTGGTCTCTGGATGGTAAAAGAAAGACAATATGGTCTTTAAAACTTTTAGTTAGAGTTCAGATGATTATAAATGGTTGAGATTTTCACAGATTTAAATAATATCCATAGCCTGGCTTCCCATGGAGTTTATTGATCTTGCAATCAAATTGAACTCTGTCCCTCTGACATAAAGCTTTGCTGAAAATCTCAGTGTGAATTCCTGAAGACTCTTGATTGTCCTGGGGCTCTTTTCAACACGGAAGAAAACTTGATAAAAATGTTGTGACAGGACATCAGCTCTTCGGTTGCGGTGCCAGCCTAACATGGTAACAAATTTCAGGCTGTTTGCTGTTTAGCTGTGTGCTAAGTGCCTTGTAATTTTAACGACTCAGAGAGTCCTTATAAGAGTGAGGACCAAGTCACAATATTGTTGGTCTGTGTGACAAGTTTTAATGGAGAAAAGGTTACATTTACATATTCTCCAGTTCCATAAACATTTCTAAAGTGAAGCTCAGTAACAAATGAGAGATATGAGCTGGGCTTCTGTAGAAAATTGTAGATGGTTCTTATTTCCTATTCTTCTTTTCTTCGTCTGCTGCTGCTGCTAAGTCACTTCAGCCGTGTCCGACTCTGCGCAACCCCATAGACGGCAGCACACCAGGCTCGCCCATCCCTGGGATTCTCTAGGCAAGAACACTGGAGTGGGTTGCCATTTCCTTCTCCAATGCATGAAAGTGAAAAGTGAAAGTGAAGTCTAGTTATATGTAATACCTGACATTTCTGGAGGGGCCACACTGTGCCAGACATTGCTCTAAGGGGTTCATATATATTAATTCTAATCATCCCACAATACTCTAAGGTTGGAATTATTATCTCACTGTAACAGATGAACTCCATAGATATTTATGCCAGCCAGTGGTGGATCAGCAGCAAGCAAGACACATAGAAGAGAATTCATAGTGGAGCAGGATTTGAACCAACTCTGCGTACAAAGAACTCTTCTTGAGCTAAGACTTTGCCTCTAAAGGGGTTAGGTGGAAAAATTTTTTCAAAATGGCACGTTTTAATATACAGTTTTTACTGCAGGCTAAAGCAGTGAGTCTTCTTACACTTAGATTCCTTCCAATAGGTATAATGTACAACAGTAAAAGTTTATTTTTTTAAAAATTAAGTGGTATTACATAAAGTTTAAGTATGTGTGTGTGTGTGTGTGCGCGTGCCTCTTTTAAGTCTTAGAATAACAATTAGTAGTATATACCGACTGAAGCGACTTAGCAGCAGCAGCAGCAGCAGCAGCAGTATATACCTAGCTTTTGGGGTTTCCCAGGTGGTGTTAGTGGTAAAAGAACCCTCCTGCCAATCCAGGAGACTTAAGAGATGTGGGTTCCATCCCAGGGTCAGGAAGATCCCCTGGAGGAGGGCATAGCAACTCACTCCAGTATTCTTGCCTGGAGAATCCCATGGACAGAGGAGCCTGGTGGGCTACAATCCATAGGGCCATGCAGAGTCAAACATGACTGAAGTGACTTAGCATGCACAAACACATCTAGCTTTTAATAGTTTGCCCAGCACTTTCACTTTCATATTTTATGCTGTCTTTTAAAAAGAAGTTCTGTGAAATAGATGGCGTTATTCTCTATATTTGATCCATGGAAACCAATACCAGCAAGCACTGAGGGACTCTTCTATATATATTTGTAATCTAGAAGGGAGAAAGCCAGATGTTCAAGTTCTGAACTCCTTCCTAATTATTTGGATGCCAAATCCTGTGCCTCTTCTACAGCAGTAATCAAGAAATAAGAGATTTATAACATGCTCAACAAAGAATGATCAAATATTTCTACTTTTCAAATGAGTTCATCTGTATCATTTTTCTAGAGTTCAAATATATGTGTTAATATATGATATTCATTTTTCTCTTTCTGACTTACTTCATTCTACATGACAGTCTTTAAGGCCCATCCATGTCTCTGCAAATATCACAATTTCATTCTTTTTTATAACTGAATAGATAACTAATGACAACCTACTGTATAGCCCAGGGAACTCTGTTCAGCGCTTTGTGGTAACCTAAATGGGAAGGAAATCCAAAAAAGAGGAGATAATGTATATACATATGGCTGACTCACTTTGCTGTATAGCAGACACTAACATGACATCATAAAGCAGCTATACTACAATAATTTTTTTAAAAAATTATCAAATAACAGAACATGTTTAGACCAGGGTGTCTCAGTCTTGGCTCTAGTGATATTTTGGGGCAGATAATTCTTTGTCATAGGGAATTGTCTGTGCAATGTAAGATGTTGAGCAGGATTCCTGGGGTCTGCTTCCTGGATATCAATAGCGTCCTCCAGTTGTGACAACCAAAACTGTCTTCTGACCTTGTCAGATGTCCCCTGGGGACACAGTATTAAGTGTATTTATTTTTTAGACTTTTAGACTTTATTTCAAGACAGCAATTACAGTAGGCATCATTGTTATATGATTATATCTATTAGAAAGCAGATGGCCAGAGTTTTATTTCTGCTCCACCTCTTAAGTTTATGAACATCTCTAAGTCTATTAATTTCCTCCTCCATGAAATGAAAAGAAACTACCTAAGGCTAGTTAAGGATTAAAGCATGACACCACATGAACAGGGAGCCTCAGCACTGACTTTTAGTCCACACTCACAGTATTACTTAAGATGTCCGTTCTGTAAGTCTGAACATTATCTAAATTTCCTTAGACTTCTTTGTCACAATTCTGACCACAAACCAGGCCCAGACGTTTTGTACTGAAGTGCAAAGCTCTTTGCGATCTCACACCAACCTTGCTTTCCAGCTTCATTTCCACCACCTCCTTCTTGGGTAAACCCCTTCCTGCACCCTCCTGTCTCATAGCCATCCTGGCTGAATGCACACCTTCCCTGAATCTGTCAGCCTTCCATGACCCAGTGTCTCTCCTCGTGCTGTTCTTTTGCTGATTTTGTCACCAGAATTCTTTTGTCTTATGAACGTTGCTTGTCCTTCAGGATTAAAATCTCATGTGAAGAACATCAAGCAAGGAGCAAGTATAGCACAGGGATCTATATTCAGTATTTTGTAATAACCTATAAGTGAAAAGAATCTGAAAAAGAATATATATATTATATATCAATCACTTTGCTGTACACCTGAAAATAACAAAACACTGTAAATAAACTATACTTCAGTTGAAAAAAAAAAAAAAAGACCTTGTATAAAGAATCCACGCCTTGTACTGAATTCTGGCCCAAATAAGACAGACATTTTATTTTGTCCAGCTCTTTTCTAGAGTCCATCTCCATGGGAAACACAAAATCTGAGCAGAATCTCTTTTAAGTGAAACAAAACCATTCCAGAAAAAAAGGCTTGTATAACTCTTGAAATTTTCCTTCTTCTGTTGATTCTGGGCTCTGTGTGTATGTATGTAGTCTGGTATGCATCTTTGTGTGTATGCACTGACACAAGCAAGCCAAGTGCCCTAAGGCTGTTCCTCCTGTACTCTTGTTCAAGGACTTTCTTATCTATGCCATATAAGCGTAATAGAGCAATTCTCATCTGGTTAGTAAATTAGACTGAAATGCATCCTTCACTAATCACTTTCCAGTAGCATGGGCTTACCTGAATTCATATTAGTCATCCAGTGTATTCACATGACATTTCTAATTTTAATTTATAGGTGTTCTGTAGATTTTGATTTAACTTGAACAAAGGATATAATTTTAAAAGGCTGCTATTATAAGAAAAAAGACTGTGCTATCTGGATGTTGCACACTGAGGTGGTTTAGAATCATGCAATGAAAGAAAATTCAATTAAAAAGAAAAACAAGCTTCCTATGTTTTCATCCATAATTGTTTTTTACTGTGATCACCTAGCTGAAGAAGATCCAATAGTTGGTCCATTATCAGCAACCATTTGAGTATGTTTTGTAGCAAAGGTGCTCCTCACACCATCCAGTCCTTTAAGAACTGAGCCAACTCAAAAGGAATCCTATTCCGTATTGTCTTCGATAGCAGTAAGACAGCACCAACATGCTTCAAGATTTACTTGACAACCTCTACCAGGCGTGATAAAGAAAAGATAAAGAGAACAGGTTAGAATCTATGAGGAAACTTTTAACCTTTGTCTGCTCCATTTCTGTCCCATTTTTTATGACTCCTCTTCTGAGATGACAGCACTGACCTGGCATCAATAGGATGTATGCTTTTGAGTTGTTTTCTGGGAGTCAAGTGGGTGCTGCCAAGCTGTCTCAAGTCTCTTCCAGCCTATCCTTCAGATAAATAGTAGCCGTTTGTGGTTCAAGGGGTCAGGTTTTCATCTGTGGCCTCATGGGTTGCTTTTTTATTTCTCTGTTAAAAATTGATTCACTGCTTCAGAAATGAAATCCTTACATCCAACCATGTCAGTGTCATGTTCTAACTCAAGGGTCCCCAACCTCCAGAATCTAATGCCTGATGATCTGAGGTGGAACTGATGTAATAATACAAATTAATGCACAAATAAATGTAATGTGCTTGAATCATCCCGAATCCACCCACCACCGCCCCGCCGCTTCCTGATCCATGGAAAAACTGTCTTTCATGAAAGCAATCCCTGGTGCCAGAAAGGTTGGGGATCGCTGCTCTAACTGGTTAAGTTGGTGAATTTCATGAAAGAGTATTCATATGCATAATGGTACAGTCACCCTTGTGTTTTATAATGGATTTAAGAATCCTGGAGCATGTTTCTCAAAATTAAATAAACAACTAGCTTCTTGGAGTAGCTCAGATATAAACAAGAGGATATCAAAAAAGAATACACCATGCATAAAATTTGTTTGAATAAACCTAACATTTTAAATAAATAATTTCCTTTTATGAAGGCTTCTTGTTAGTATACTTTTATCCTCAGAAAATTGTTTAGGGAATCTGTATGTTTTTAAAAAAAAAAGGGATTATGATAATAGCAGTATTAACCATAAATATAACAAATATGGCATAACTGATATCATGACATTTTAGGTTGGACTCATTCAGTTATATTTTCTCTTATCTGGTAATTTAACTAAATGCTATACCTGCACAAGACTGTTGAAATAATATTTTGGAAAATAAATGTGATCTTGTAAATTATCTACTGGAGTCCAAATGAAAAATGTCTATATTAATAAGATCGTGCCATTTTAAGTCCTTTTTTTTCAGTCTTCATAAACATGGTAACTTCAGTGATACATTTAAGATTATATAAGTATATGTGCTTGCATGCTTAGTTGTGTCTGACTCTTTAACAACCCCATGGACTGCAGCCTGCCAACCTCCTCTGTCCATGGAATTTTCCAGGCGAGAATATTTGAGTAGTTTACTGTTTCCTACTCCAGGGGATCGTCCTGACCCAGGGCTTGAACCTCTGTCTCCTTCATCTCCTGCACTGATGGGCAGATTCTTTACCATTGTACCACCCGGGAAGCCCCAGATGTGTATGTACATATATATGTAGATACATTTGCTTACAAACCATTTGCTCAAGGAAATCTTTTCAAATCCTTTTTTAAGTCAGTAAATGTGGAAGAAATATAAGAGGATGAGATGGTCAGGTAGCATCACTGACTCTATGGACATGAATGTGAGCAAACCCTGGGAGACAGCGGAGGACAGAAGAGCCTGGCGTGCTGCAGTCCTGGGGGGAGGGGGATTGCACATAGTTGGACACAACTTAGCAACTAAGCAACAACATGAGTAAGAAAACCAGGACAATCAGTTGTGAAATATTCCCATGTGAACTCTCACAGGTGTTACATAAATGAGTTGACCACAGGCTACCAGTTGCAGGATTTCTCTCATGTTCTCCTGCTTTCCTTTTGTTCAGAGAGTTTGGATGGAGAGACCCAGAGCTACCTGAAGTGATACAGATGTTGCAACATCAGTTTCCTTCCGTCCAGTCTAATGCTGCAGCCTATTTACAGCACCTCTGTTTTGGAGACAACAAAATTAAAGCCGAGGTAAGCACTACTTGAAATCAGGAATGACTGGTGTCAGATTCATCATCACTTAGGTGTTCAGAGTCCTGCTGAATGGGGAAGAAAATTCGAAGCTTAAAATTATGACCCAGAGGGATGGTATGGGGAGGGAGGAGGGAGGAGGGTTCAGGATGGGGAACACATGTATACCTGTGGCGGATTCATTTTGATATTTGGCAAAACTAATACAATTATGTAAAGTTTAAAAATAAAATAAAATTTTAAAAAAAAGAAAAAAAAATTATGCTATCAAAACAGATCCACACTTATGACTGAAGCATAGAACTTTTCATCTAAGTGTTTGGCATGCCTATATATACATTCTTCTTTTTTAATATTTTAATACTGAAGGGATAGAGGACCAAGGATATACACTAATATCCACAGAGATGAGAGTATCAAATGCTAAACTTTTGATGTAATTTGCATTTTTCTCTTCCCAATCCATCTCTGGAGTCATCTCTGCTCCTAAATTCTAAAAAAAATACAAAGCATCTTCAGGTTCTCCTCAAATTACATCAAGATTGCTACATCAATTTATGGTATCATCTGTCTTCCTGGAAAACTCATTGATAAGAGGGAAATTTTAGGCAATAAACCAGCTTTGTATTATAACCAAACTTTCTGAACCATTTACAAATGTACCATTGGATATGATACAGATATATGTGTTCCATTAAAGAAACTATTCTCTGTGTTCATCATGTAAACAATTGTTAACATACTCAAAAATTTTGGAATGCTTCAAAGGGCACAAATTGTGGTATGTGATATTTCTAGAAAATCACAGTGGTCAGTACAGCTAACTCTGATTTTTTTTTAGATGAGGGACAAGCATTTGCATATGAGCAGCTGACTAATCAAATTTTTAAAAAAGATTTTTATAAACTGTTAAGAGTCATCTCCATAGCATGTAAGGAATTTGGGAGATGAGACTAAATTAGTTTAAGGGTGGAAAGCAGAGATTTGAAGATATAATTGCAATTTATTATAGATGGTGCTTGCTTGCATTGGGATGTGTATAGACCAGCAGCTTTTCATCTTTTTTTTTTTTTTTCCTGTTTCTCTTCCCCTGGGACTACAAAGGGCTTGACCCCACGTTTTCTTATGAGAAAAGTCCTATTTCTTTGTGGAATGAATATAAGGCAGTGATTCGCAACCAAGTGTAATTTTGCCTCCCAAAGGACATGTTACAACATCTGGAGCCATCTTTGGTTGTCAGAATTGAAAAAATTTGTGGTGTGCCATTAGCATTTAGTGGGTGGCAGTCATGTGTTACCCAACTCAGGCTGGGCTGCTCACCTCTGAAAAGTCAGTGCTCGAGAGACAAGTGTTGGCAGGAAAGAAAAGGTTGCTTTATTCAGGAGACTGACAACCTGGGAGAAGGTGGACTCATGTCCAAAACTCAACTCCTAACTGCTGATCAGGAAGCAAGAGCTTTAAAGGGGGGATTTCCAGGGTTACAGGCTGGGGAGGGGGGTTACATGCAGAAACAGCATAGTCTGCTCTGACAGTCATCGTGAAATTGGTCATGCAGTGATCTGATCAGCACCATCTATCTTGATTATTTTAAGTACAGTTCATCTTCAGTTCCAGGGTCGGTTTGTTCCTGTTTTCTTGAGGTCAGTTCTTGGAATTGTGTAAGATGGAGTAACTTGTCATGGCTACAGTCTGGTCATCATGTAATCAACTCCTTCCACCTGGCAGGGGTTTTAGTATCTGCAAAACACCTTAGAGGATGTGACTCAGAATATTATGTATAGCTCTTAAGGAGGAACTAAAGGTCCTTGACTATGTTAAATGGCTAAACTATTATTATTTTGTCTCACTTGACGGTTTTCCTTTCTGCATTTTCTCACTTCTCTGATTAAATTTATTCTTTGGCTAAAGTTTTTCTACAAAGAAGCAGGTGGAAAAAAATGGAGGATCTGTCCCCAGCAGGCACCATATGGTCCTGTTCAATTACAAAGAATGCTTGCAAAACATTCTGTAATGGAAGGGCAGCCTGGACAAGGAATTATTCTGTACCAAGTATCGGTAGTGCCAAAGCTGAGATAAAAGAAATTATTGTTCATCTAAGATAGATTTTTTTACTAGTTTTATTTTTTTATTTTTTTTAATATGAATGTCAAAAAATACTATTAAAATGATCTGAGGATAAATTAAATTATGTGGCTCTTGTCCCAAGTGGCAGTTCTCTTAGTCATTCTTGGCCTTTAGTAGAAAACAAAATAACCATTTAAAATGAAGGAGAGATTTCCGATTGAGGGATCACATGCCATCATTTTGCAAAGATTATAACTTTGAGGGTTTCTCTAGAGGCCATGAGAGAATCTCATCTCATCTGTGGATTCACAGATATTGTGGCAACCACAGCAGCAGGACGGACTCGTCCTCAAATTTGGTTCTGATGTCAAGACTGAGGACAGCACACACACCCCATGAGGGTATGAAAAGGCCAGTTCCTCACATAATGAGGCTTATGTAGCTGAGCGTAGCGGCTTCCACATGGGACCAAACTTGAGTGGAGAGCTCAGGACAGGATGGCTAGGGGATTAGGCGGTAGATACGGCCTGCCCTGGGATGGGGTTCTTACCTGGGGACAGGATTTCTATGGTTTGAACTTCCTACTGGTACCAAAGGAGGAGGCATCAGAGCTTTGTCATCAGCTTGCTCGGATGCGACCAGAAGGACAGAGCTGTCAGAGGCCAAACATCAAACAAGGCCATCGTGTGGTCCATGCAGATGCGTTACCTGGGCAAGTTCAAAGTTATTGCTTCTGTCTATGTGAGCCATGACCAGCCTTGAAACTTCACAGCGGTGGTGCCCAACATGGACTTGCGTGTGGTCACATTAGAATCATCCCTGGGTTCTGTGGGAGACAAAACGGTGGTGTAAGGAGGGGGTGACCAGCACATTCACCAGTGTCAGAAAGATATATCGTCCAACATCACTTCCCTGCTCACCAGTGTGTCTCCTTGAACAGAAGTGTCCACTCAAGCCTCCTTTCTTATCTTTAAAACAGAGATGTTGATCCCTCCCCTGTAGAGTCCTTATAGGGACTAAATGACTTAATGGATGCAAATTGCTAAGTGATGATGTATTCATTCATTCATATACATCTTTGTCCAGGAGCACAGTTAGACACTTAAGATACTGTTTTATCTTACATATGTATATACAGCTGAGCTTCTCGGTGCAGTGGTGAAGAATCTGCCTGCCATGCAGGAGACACAAGAGAGGGGGGTTTAATCCCTGGGTTGGGAAAATCCCCTGGAGGAGGGCGTGCAAAACACTCTAGTATTCTTGCCTGGAAGAGTCTGTGGACAGAGGAGCCTGGAGGGCTACAGTCCACAGAGTCACAAGGAGTAGGACACGACTAAGCGTGCATGCACATGTATGTGTAGGTTGTGTGTACCTGTGAGCAGGTTTTAATTTTGTTGCAGGTGCCCTGGAGGTTGCCTGTATCACTTCTTACTGCCCAGAGATTCTCCTGACACCTGGCTCTTAGAGCTGTGGTTCAGGTGGAATTTGTTCCTCTGCTCCACCTCCTAAAGACTGCAGACATGGCCAGGACTTCGTGATAATGGTGCCTGGGGTACCTGGGAGACTGTGATGACAAGGAAGGAGAGGGTGAGGTAGCATACAGCCTGATAAAATGAGATCAGAGTCAGTAAAAATGAGCTAGAGGAGCTGGGCAGATGCAGGAGGCCTAAGTGAAATGCAGAGTGAGCCACATGGAGTTTCCCTTCATCTCTCCTTCAGTCACCCAGGGAGTGCAAGGGCGTGCTCATGTGCACACACACACACACACACACACACACACACACTCAGGTGTGTACACATCTCAGTGTGTACACACTCAGGACTTTGTACACATCTATTTTGTTGTCTCGTCCTAATTCAAGCCTAAACCATTAGTAGTGGTTGTCCCTTCATGACAGATGGCTGCCTGTCATGTTTTCATATACAGGCATTGATTTTTGTAATTACCTGTTGTCCAAATACTAATCTTGCAGGCACCAGCCTTTCCAAATTTACTCAGTCCTCTAGTCTTTCTATTGCATTTTATTGAATTGATTTAGCCCTTCAGTCTACATTTCATTATTGGTATTGACTTTGCCTGCACAATGGATAGGCCATTGAGCAAAAGGCAAAATTAAATCTCCTGTATGTGGAGGGTCATAAATCATGCCTTTCTCATTCCTTATTACAGTGCTTTGTACAGTTTTCATTTAATGAAGCCAAGAAATTCAGCTTTGTTCATGATGATGCCAGATCTCATAGGTATAAAGTTGAGAATTCACTCCCATAAATCAGCAGATAGAAGCACTGTCCCAAACTTTTCCTACTGGTCCAGTGAACTTGGGTTTAAGGCAGACTGCCTGTTCCCTGACAGCAAGGAGGTGGAACTTAGGGGAGAGGAATGGGCGTGGTCAGTTCAGGAAGCACCAGTGACTGTGGGAGAGTCTGCAGTCCACTGGGTGCCCTGACCTGGGCCAGGACATTCAGTTAGGAAATGCTTTGAAGACCAGCAAATGTCCTAAAATTGGAATAGGAGGATATCATGCAAACAAGAGTTCAAAGTTAGACTGAGAAAAGATCAGAAGAAAAGCAGTTGAAAAAATGAAAGAGGGAGGCCTTACCTGGTGGTCCCGAGACTAAGACTCCATGCTCCCAGTGCAGGGGACCTAGGTTTCATCCCTGGTCAGGAAACTAGATCCCATGTGCTGCAACTGAGACTCAGTGCAGCCAAATAAATATTTTTAAAAAAGAATGAAATAGGGTGGGGCAAAGAGAAAGTGGAAGGAGAGGGCCCAGTTGTTGTAGCAAACGCAGCATATTGGGGCAGCTCATTTCCATGGATGCTGAGTGACTGATCTGTAGGCGGGTTCTCCCGCTTTAAAGGGCAAGAGGCGTGATGGGGATGGATGGTTGTCAGTTATGTCTGAACTGTGTCTGCCATCCACACTGTCTCCTCAGTAGTTGGGAACGTCATAGTAAGTTGAGCTTTAGATAATGCAGGTAGTTTTTAGACATGAAAATCTGCTCATGTGTGTATATAGTGTGTATATATGATAAGCATCTTTTGGGAGGTGCTTAAATGTTGATAATTATTTTATATTTTTTCAAAAATCTTTTTTTTCATTCTTTTGGGAACCTTCATCAGTTAAGAATATTAAGAATATCCCATTGATTTAGGGATAACACCAAGTACCTCTCATGAGTTGTAATGTTTTGGATTTATTTATATTCCTCCCTCCTGTGTTTCCCCCCATTTCTTTTCATTTACAAATAGAGTAGGCAGGAGTTCAACTAACCAGGCACACACAGACAGGGGCATATGTGTGCATGGGGCTGCTACATGCTGGAATTCAAGCAGTCTGTTGTCTATAGATAAAAAGGCATTTGCACATTTTTTGAGTGACAAGAGGTGACTATTTTAAAATGTCTGAATATTTTGTTTCACTATAAATTAATAAATTAGATTTAATAAAATTTAATACAATTAAATCTAAACATTTAAATAATTTTAAAATGTATTTCTTAAACATAAGACCATTCACTTAAATAGTGTGCCTTTTTAAAAACTCAGACTTCGTTATGTGATGTTCCATATGAGACGGACTTATACCCATGTCTCTGTAATGAATGAATGGCTGGTGACTACCACTGATTTAGTTCAGATTTTGTCCCAAAGGCCTCTTTGTATATGAAAAATTGTCTTTAGCCAACAAATGTGTAACCAAGGTGTTGGAAGATCTTCGAGAGTCAAGATATGCAAATTGAAGATGAGAACAATTTCTCTAGGAAACCAGCATTGATTTTATTCAATATTTTATTAACTCCCAGCAAAACTCTTTCCAGTTACCATCCTCCTCACTCTTGATAAAACACTTTGTGTTTTTAAAGAAATGGAATTTTCAGTTCTAGCAGAAAGAAGAGTTTATTGACAGCTTGTTTTGGAGTTAGTAGTAGAACCAAATATTAATAACATGCAGATCATACTTGTAATGAATCCACATAGATGGGCAACATGTAAACAGGGCAACATAATAATACCATGTGCTAATAAGCTCCATGGAAAAGCTTGTGAGAGTGTTTACAAAATGCTTCAAATCCAGCCTGTGGAGTCAGAAAAATTCCTACTTCCTACAGTGATGAGTACACTGAATTTAATTTAGAAATTGCCAGAAAATATAGCATAAGTCTTTCTAACTTAGACTTGATAGAGTAGGAATTAGACTTAAGGACATTAGTCCTTTGGAGTTTGTGTGTATGTGTGTGTGTGTGTGATCATGTCCATAAAGTTTCAATATATTTGTATCATTTATACTCATTTTATGCAACATCATTGTTTTCTTTAGTAATATTAACTAGAACATAGAAATTGAGTTCTAGAACATAGAAATTGAGTTTTAAAATATGCAACTGTCCCCCTCTCCCATACATTTTATTTTACTCTGACTGACTGACAACCTTTCATGTGTTAAAAAAAAATTCAGACTTGTTCCTGTCTACTACACTTAAAGTGCTTCATAATTTCTATTTTATTCTTGCTTCTTTCCACCTCACAGAGTTCAAGAGAAGGTGCCATCCATCTCTTCAGGTGATTACCTTTGAATCATTTCTTCTCTTTCCATTATCATAAATGGTTCCACAGTTTTTGGGAAAGAGCCTCTGTTAGTTTCGAGGTGTCAGTAGACAGCATCCCACTGAGGTGACAGCACGGGCCCTGGAGCCAGGCTGCCTGCCTTTAAATCCTGGCTACTCTCCTGCATTCTAGGTCTGTGATTTTGGGCAAGTTTCTTTACCTCTCTGAGCCTTAGTCTCCCAGACTGTAAGGTGAATTTGCATTGCTGTGGAGAGAATGCACACACACTGCCAGCCAGAGTCAGTGGGTTGAGACCTGTAGGTTTTTGCTGGTGTACATGTAAAACACACATTAAGGAAGTCTCCTCCTGACAGTCTGATAATGTTATAGACAGAATGTCTGTGTGTATCTGCTTTTAGTGTTTGCGATTCACATGCTGAAATCCGTTATGGTCTCTGCTACTGCTAAGTCACTTCAGTCGTGTCCGACTCTGTGGGACCCCATAGACAGCAGCCCACCAGGCTCCCCTGTCCCTGGGATTCTCCAGGCAAGAACACTGGAGTGGGTTGCCATTTCCTTCTCCAATGCATGAAAGCAAAAAGTGAAAATGAAGTCACTCAGTCGTGTCCGACTCTTAGCGACCCCATGGACTGCAGCCTACCAGGCTCCCCATCCATGGAATTTTCCAGGCAAGAGTACTGGAGTGGGATGCCATTGCCTTCTCCAGTTATGGTCTCTAGCACACGTCAAAAGCCTGTGTTGTGTGTGACCCTGTGCGGAGCCATTGTTGAAACCAAAAAAAAAAAAAAAAAACTGGCTTTGGGAAGTTAGAATGAAAGAGCCCTTTGCACGTGCCAGCTAAAAGAACACACAAACAGGTCCAAATGCTGAATACATTGATATTATGTGAAAGTGGAATCCAAGAGTATGTCCATTCAACAGGTATTCACCCATCAGGTCTGAAGTTTCAGGCTCTGTTCTTAGCCCTGGGGATATAGTGGTGAACAAAGTAGATCCAGATGAGTAAGGAGGAAGAGACAAGAAACAAAATATAGATCTATCATTTGTCAGATGGTGGAGCTGCCATGAATAAAACAACAGGAAATGAGGGTAGAGGATGATGGGGTGGGAAGAGATTAGGAATGAACTGCTGTTTCATGTAAGGTGGGCAGGAAAGTCATCTCTGAGGAACAGTGTTTGAGCAGAGCCAGAAGCAGTAAGAGAAAGAGTTGGTCTCTGAGGAGAAACATCCCGCCATACCCTGTGCACAAAGCAGGCCTGGGCAGGCTGGACCGTGTGTGTTCCAGGAGTGTGTTGGTCCCCCGGGGTTGGAACAAAGTACCACACACCGGAGGGCCTAAAACAACAGAGCTTGATTCTCTACACTTCTGGAGCTGGAAGTCCAAGATCAAGGTATGAGCAGGGCCAGGCTCCCTCGGCGGTTCTGGCAGAATGAACGCCTGCTTGCCTCCGCCTGGCTTTTGGCGCTGGCCCTTATTCCTGCTGTTTTGCTGCATTATTGCGATTTATGCCTCCAACACCATGCAGCCTTTTCCTGTCTCTGTGTTTCTGTCTGTATCTCCTCTCCTCTTGTAGGGACACCAATCATATTGGATTAGGGCACATCCTAGTTGTTTGTTGCTCAGTTGCTAAGTCTTATCCAGCATTTTGTGACTCCATGTATTGCAGCACCCCAGGCTTCCCTGTCCTTCACTATCTCCAGGAGTTTGCTCAGACTCTTGTCCATTGAGTAGGTGATGCTATCCAACCATCTCACCTTGATGTTAAGTTGATTACATCCATGAAGACCCTGTTTTTAAAATGAGTTAACTTTCAAAGGTACCTGGGCTTAGGGTTCCAGTGTATCTTTGGGAGGGCAAAACTCAACCCATGACCCTGCCTTAACAAGGAGTGTGGCTGGAACCTTGGAAAAGAGTGGAGGAGGGAAGGTGATGAGAGCAGTAGGTGAGTGTCTGGGGTTGGGTCATGTAGACTTGGCGTGTCAAAGGCCTTGCTTTCAGAGAAGAGAAATCTGGGGCCTGCTTTTGGGCAGGGTATTTTGGGAAGTAGTACATTTCAATAAAGGAGACTAGGGAGATTTGGAACCTATGAAATGGTCAAAGGAGAGGGGAGCTGGTAAAAAAAAAAAAAAAAAAACATGAAAAGAGATGGTCAGGGGATCAGTGAAGTGGGCAGGATTGTCCCAGAAACCATACAAAAGGTAACCTTCTGAGAAGAAGCCAGGGAAAAGAAGGCAGGTAACCTTCTAGGTAGCCCCTTGTGGTGATCTCAAAGTGATTGAGAAAGTAGGAAAAAAAACAATGTGGCCGTTGGATCTGAGGGAAGTGTGGGTGGGTTCTGAGAGGCCATGGGAGTGTTTAGAAGACTCTAATGTAAAGGAGGAAGACTTAGACATGAGAGGCTCTTGGACCACAGGAGGGGTGGCCAGGCACTGGCTCATGCCCTTCCAGGACAACACTGAGGAAAGGTGACCAGGAGCCAAGAGGCAGGTGAGGGAGCTTGAGGAGGTGGAATCAGCTGGAGACAAGTGACCATGAGGTCTGCATAAAGAAAATGGAGAAAGGCAGTGACTTTAACAAGCTAAGCTCTAAGAATTTGTTTTATTTGGAGCACACATGCTCAGTTGCGAAGTCGTGTCTGGCTCTTTGCGACCCTGTGGACTGTAGCTCTGTCAGGCTCCTCTGTCCATGGAATTTTTCAAGCAAGAATACCAGGATGGGTTGCCATTTCCTTCTCCAGGGGCTGTTGCTGACCCAAGGATCAAACCCATGTCTCCTGCATTTATTTGGGGTGAGTACGGTGGGCGGGGGTGGTGGTGGTAGCAAATTATGCTCAGAGCCTGAAATTGTCTTTGCCTATAGTTTACTCAACACAGGTGCACAGTGGGGTTTGTAATCATTTCACAAGATGTTAGCAGGGAGGATAATGTCTCTTAATGAACCAGTAGAGAAATAACATCCTGCACACAAATGATGGATTAATTACACTGTTGTGCTAGGCAAGGGGACCTGACAGAAATCAGAGTCTCAATTAAGTTGAAGTGTACCTTTTATATGAGTTTGTTTTCTCAAGAGAGCTGGTTTCGCCAAACAGGATCTGACTTCTAGCTGCCAGGTCAAAACCCAAATCCCTTGTTGCTAAGGCCAGTTGCTAGGGAGTGAGGGCGCCAGAGTAGGCAGGCAGGCCGGGATTAGCACTCCAGGGGTGACTGCAGGGCTTGGGCCACTACCTACAGGAGTGCGTGGCCGAGGCAGCAACAGCATCCCTTCTCTTCCTGGGGCTGCCACTCTTGTCAACACCACTGCCAGTAACCTGGCCTCAGCAGGAGCAGGTGTCTGCAGACCTTCAGAGAGCTAGAGCAGCCAAGGGCAGGTTTGTCCAGACTGAAACTCTCAGAATGTGCCTCACCAGCTCTTGGAGTCAGAGTCTAAATGTCCCCTTGCTTCTCTCCACAAGTTCTTCGTGATAAGCCCCCAGCAGATCCCTCAGCAGCTATTCCACTAGAGCTTAACAGCAACCACAGATGAGAAGGTAATATTCCAGGTATTAAAATGACTAAAGTCGTAAGCACATGGGTTTGAAATCATATCACACCATACCTAACAGACCTGTTTCCACCTTTCAGTCCCATCAGGGCAGCAGGAGAAAGCACACAACAACGCGGCAGGGCTGTTGGAGAAGGGAGTGCTAAGCGGAGGAGGGGGTTTGGTTCTGGGTCTTGGGGAGATACTGGCTAGATGGAGAAGCTAAGGTTCTCAGGGGCCGCAACCTTCATGAGTGCAGGAGTGATGTGAAAAGAGATCTGTGCTGAGCTGTCTCGCAGCTGGAAGCTAAACCAGAATGAATGAAGGAAACAGCCCGTGGTTTTTTTTTTTTTCTTCCTTCCTTCTGTGTTGCCTTGGTCCTTCACACACGAAAGGTGATGAAAGAGGCAGAATTGAGAGTTATGGGTCCAGGGCTTCCAGCAGAAAGGGCCGTGAGTCATCCTCAGTGGAGGAGATCATAAGTAGGCAGTATTGCTAACAGGCTGGGACAGAATTACAGCTAACGAGGGCAGATATGATCCCACTGAGGTATATATCAATTTGGCGGTTGTGTTCCCATGCCACGGAGGGGAAGTCAGAATCATGGTCTGTGGGAATTTGGGGAAAGAAGCAGAGACAAAAGGGTACCAGTAAATGGTGATGATTTGGTGGCCTTTTTCACTTAAAGATAAATGGGACTGATGAACTGGCAGGGGTGCTGGGGGCTTGGTTACAGTGTCCTCCCTGCCACATACATCTCTCTCTTTGACATTTTGCACCTCTCTGCTCTGCTGTCTCCAGCCCCTGCCCCCTTTAGTTCTTCTTTCTCTTTTCCTTCCTTATCTTAGCCTGTCATTCATTGACCTTCCAGAGCCTCGTTCTGGCCTTGATGACTTTCTCCAAATGCTAAAGAGACTGCAGGATCCTCTGGCAAAGGCCTCTCCTCCCTAGGATCAGGGGAGGATCAGATATCAGTATGTCCATTCTGCATGATGTGCCAAACAAAGGTCCCCTCCTGGCCCTGGGGTCACTGAATAAAGACTCTAGCAGACATGGCTCCCCACGACAATGTAAGGTGGTCATTCCCAGAACTGAGTTCAAAGATGGCCTTATTCTTGATGGAAGACTAGTCTCCCTAGAGGCTGTAGAGACCTCTCTGGTTCAATGCCCTTATCTGTTGAGTCTAACAAGAGAACTGGGAGAAAGAGGGCAGTCATGTTAGGGAGAGAATGGTCATACAGATAAGAATAGCCCCATAGTTGCAGCAACAAGAAAGATAGGCATGTACTTCCCAGGCTAGCTGTTCAGCTCACCTTCCGAGATGGTGAGTTGCCTTGTGCCATCAGAACACCAGGGAGAGACAACATAGAGGTATTATCAGATGTAGTGGGCAGAGACTGTTTTCCTTCCTGGAAGGTCCCTTCAAGAAAGATGGACCATGGCAGGGGAGAAGACCCCAGGGGTGTCGGGAATGTGGGTGTGTCCCTATAGGACTCTGGAAGATCAGGGTGAGGCAAAATGGGGTCAGAAGATGCTGAATGAGGCCACCTCTAGGGGTGGCAGAGACCTCCAGCCACCTGGCGGCACCAGTTCTACAGTTATGGACCACGTGGCAGAGAAGACCAACATCAGAGATGGTCTCAGGCTGCCTCTGTGCAAGGAGACATCTCTTCTGCCTCCCCCCTGAAGCACAAGGGAAAGATCCAGAAGGAAGGGGGAGGAGAGAAGGGCACCAGGGGCTGGAGGTCATGGTCCAGCCAGCTCCTGGAGGTTGGGATGTTGGAGGATGGGCAGGAGACTAGGACTGGAGTCAAATGATCAAGCATCATTCTCTGAATTGGAATGAGACCATTTTAATAACTGAAAGTGAATGAAAATTAAGCAATCAGACCAGAGCTGTGTTGAAATGGAGCCAACCTGCAGTGAAAGTCCTGATTAAAACCACCAAGTACAGAAGGTTCTCTTTATGCTACAGTGATGAGTCAGAGAGCAGTCTACTGGGTCAGGGCTCGGGAGCAGTGGTGTAGCAGGTATTTTTCTACCGTCTTTGAAGTTTCCCTGGTGGGCTTGCTACAATTCACATGGGTTATTTTCGTTTCTTCTTTGTACCATGCCCTCCATTTTAATGAATTATCTTTTTATCTGCCCACCCCGAATCAGTTTGTATTCTTTTTGATAATTAACAGAAGAAATAGATGACCTACCTAAATGTCAGCCCATTTGCATTTGTATTACAGGTAGATACAATTATCCCAGTCTAACTGAGTGATTTTTCACCAGGCTTTTTTTCTTGCCACATTTCAAGTGAGAGCTCCTATATCACATCTTTAGAAAAGAAGTGGACTTCCCTGATGGTCCAGTGGTTAAGAATTCACCTTCCAATGCAGGTGACACAGGTTCAATCCCTGTGTGAGGGAGCTAAGATCCTACATGCCAAGGGGTAACTTAGTCCAAATACCACCCAAGTGCCGCAGATACTGAGTCTACATGCTCTAGAGCCCATGGGCCACAACTGGAGAGAAGCCTGCATGCCACAACTACGACCCAATGCAGCCAAATAAATAAGTGTTTTTTAAAAAGAAGACCTCTAGCTGAAGAGTGAATCCCTCACTCAGGACCACAGTCCAACTGTATATCCAACTTAAGCATCTTCAGCCAGCAGTAAAGTCACTTTTTTTCCCTTTAGCCTTGAGGAGAGGCAGCAGAAAAAAAACCCAGTCTCTGTCCTCCTGGTTAACACCTTCCTTCCTTACTGCTGCCGATTCATCACCATTAGACCTTATTGTGGGTGAGAAATCTCTAAATCATTGAACTGAGGAAGAGGCATCTTGTTTATTTGTCATTCTTTTGATTTTTCCCTTCCAAACAGTCTCTGATTTTCCTGGCACAGAGAACTAGAGAGAACATTTTGTCAAAATACTGGTAGAAACCACATAGAAGCCTCTACATCGTATTAGGCTCACACACAAATTATTTTGCACACCTTTTTATGATTTCATTGTGGTTCTGTGCTTGCCTCTATTTCTGTGATCGGTTTCATTCATCCACTCTAAGTAAATGATCTTGCTCTCGCCTCTTTTGAGCATTCGATCCCTTTTCCAGCTTCACCAAGGTTATTGTTCCAGTTCATTCTAAATCCATCAGACGTTGTCAAGCTGATGACACTTTGATGTTCATTAATGACCCTGCTCCATGCGCTTGTGTGCGCCATCTTGGAAATGGAAATATCACTGGAGCCAGATACCATGGAGAACAAGAGCCTCTCTGAGTTATTTTGAGTGTATCTGGGTTTCTAGCTCATATTTCAGTCATTCAGAATCAGGTTCCCATCAAAAGAAATGTATCTTTATACCCATTGATCCTGTAAGTGTTCTGTCACACCACTTCCCTATTAGTTATATAATTAGTGCACCTATATAATTAGATACACTTCATTATTAAAATTGTTTTTAAGTGTTTCAAGGAAGGCTACAGGTGATGATTAAATGATAACGGTTCATGTTTGGTAGCTCCTGTGCACTTTTTAAACCAAACTTTTAACGTACGTGAAAGAAAAAAAAATCTTTTTTGTTAGGGACTCTCCAAAATTCAAAGAGGTCTTCTGTATTTACAGTCCTTCTTCATTAACTTGGCTGTGTAATAAAAAGGGAAGCACTAAGTGGGCATTAATTCTCTTATTTGTGTTTGATTTTATGTATGGGATAATTTGTGCACTCCTTTGGATCTGTACAAGCTGTCTTCAATTTTCCAAGATTGTTTGCAAGAAAGAATCTTACCATTGAAATGTATTTTCCATGGAAACAGTGGTATATAAGGAGAGCAGTCTCCCCAGGACAGCTCAAATAAGGCTCATTAACCCAAAATGTCCCTGAACAAGAGCAAGTGGGTGAAATTGCAGCAGTGGGTGAATAGTATTATATTCTGTCTCTTCGTATTCATGAGGAAAGGCGAAAAGTGCTCCAGTAGGAATTCTGGGATCTCATCTCCAGCACTCTGCTTAGAAGGCACATTCCCTGTACCTTCCCTGTGGGTTTTGGGAGTAAGCACCACCCTTGCTACAAACCATACTGTCTGGGGCAGGGGCTCAAGGAAAATAGGGACAGATGAAAGGAAAGCTATAACATCTTTGAGACTCCATTGTGTAGACCAGATGAAGGAGTGTAGGTGATGAGGGTCAAAACCTGGATTCTAGGAGGTTGGAAAATAAAAAGATGTGAGGACCAGGAGGTCAGATCTGTGTCGCCCTTGTATCCCATTAAAGTCCCCAGACCTCACAGGATTTTGTAACCCCGTCCTGGTGGCCAGATGATTCTGAAACCGTACAACTTGACATCTGTCAAAGAAGGGAACTATTTCAGTGAAATATGTCCACTCTGCCTTTGATTCTGGATGGTTCACAACATTATACTGTGTACAAATTATAATCCAAAAAGAAAGGATTATTTCCATTGGGTATTACCAAGCAAGCAGAGATGTTGGAGGCATTTAACAAGGATATATATAATAAAATCTGACATGCAAAACTATATAAAAATAGAAGTTGGTGTGCCAGCATCTATCTACATTGCAGACAAGTGTGGCAGGTGTAATGGGCGATCTTGCCTCTTCAAAGAGTAATGCCTCCCTTCAGACCCATCTGTCATTAATAGACATATTGGAAAGGCCACGGCTATGGGACTGTATGGGAACAAAAGAACTAAGAAATGTTTCCAATAAATATAGGCAAAGATTCGGATAAAAAATATTACCAGAGATATTGAGACATAATGAACCAAAGACTGGTAGTCTCCAATGGATATTAGTGATATCAGGCTTTAAGTAGAGTAAGAATTAATCAGAGGTAGTAGCCATGCAGCCTAAGGCTTTTGTCTCTACTCCAAGACTGTGTCCCTCTGACCTGGGTAAAAACATGGTGTACAAGGCTTACCCCAATGGGTAGAATTCTCTGTATTACCTCCAACCCGATCATTGATCCTGAAGAGAGCTGATATAGATAGATGATGCCAACTTGGATTGATCTGTGGCCATGCCCTAAATCAAATGGGACCAAGTATCTTTTTGGATCTAACAACAGGTGATACTGTGATTTGAGGAGCCTTCTTTGAGAGGACCTCCACATTTCTTAGTTTTATAATTAGTTGAAGATGTCCAAGAGGAACTCAGGGCACTCTTGATTAACTTACCATGAAAGAGGCTAGTGGATTCTGTGGTTAAGCTGGTGCAGACAGCCATGAGAAGATGTGGAATCACAGGCCACAGAAAGGCTAGACAAAATGGGGTAGGGCAGCCAAGGACAGATTAGATTCAGGAGGTGTTTGAATGGTCGTTAAAAAAGAAATGGAGAAACAGTTGTTCTGTAGGTTATATTGGCTTCCTCTTGCTGCTGTCACAAATTCCTGCGAGGGGTTGGGGAGGCTGGGTTACCCTTGGAACACTCTAGTGAGACAGTTGAGGCCACAAGCTGTGGCTTGTTTGAGTGGCAAGAGTCTGGGAAACCATGTTATCTGGGCTTAGTCAATGTAATTTTACCTGGCCATTGTACTAAAAAAATTAAAGATCATTTGGAAAGAGAAATGGTAAGATAGTTGCTCAGAAACAAAGGGTGATTTTTCATACTTAGTGGTCCAGACATACCACATATGCAGCTGCTGTGAGTTCACACTCCCGTAACACACATGGGGAGTGGGTGTGTAACTGCTGTGAGTTCACATACCCATAACACACACACACACACACACACACACACACACATTTTTAACACCATGTTAAAAATGGTGGCATAATCCAGTTGTGATTATGTAAAATAAGTGAAAGCCCTTGGCCAACCAACGTCCAACATGTTTAAAGCTAAAACAATATAGATTTTTCCAGAGAGGTGCTGGTGGTATCTATATTAGCGAAGGAGGTGCTAGGAACTGGTCCCTGGCCCCCAATACCTCTTTATACAAAGGACCTACTTGACCAAAGGAGTCAGCTTTTCTTCGTTGGCTTTATAGATTACAAGGGTCTAAATAGAGTGTTTTCCCTATGGCTTTGACATTATCCAATATCAGATCAGATCTCAGTTGCTGAGATATCAGCAATATCAGTTGCTCAGTCGTGTCCGACTCTTTGCGACCCCATGAATCACAGCATGCCAAGCCTCCCTGTCCATCACCAACTCCTGGAGTTCACTGAGACTCACATCCATCGAGTCAGTGATGCCATCCAGCCATCTCATCCTCTGTTGTCCCCTTCTCCTCATGCCCCCAATCCCTCCCAGCATCAGAGTCTTTTCCAATGAGTCAACTCTTCGCATGAGGTGGCCATATAGTTCAGGCTAATAAGACAATTCAGTGGGCACCAGGGAATTTCAGTGCTACCATCAGTCTGTGCAACTCTTTTGTTCCACCCAATTTCGATTTCTGAGAAAAAGCCAATCTCAATTGACCTTCTCTCAAGAGATCATACATTTTATTGTCACATTTCTCATACAAGGATATGTTAATTCCTTTACCCATGCCCAAAATTCCTGTCAGGGACTTGCATTTACTGATGATAAAAGATACTCTGATATATGACTTTGATGATGTAATGATTATCGGACCTATAAAAGAGCAGGCCAACAGAATTGGAACTAGGGTGACTCATGACAAAGTGAAGCGGGCTTCTAAATTATAGAATTACGAGGAGTGACCCAATAGGGAATATTTGAAGAGTCAGGAATATTTTTCAACAGATGAAAAATATTCCCCTGAGGCCACCCTGAAATGAGTAAGAAACATAATATTTGGTAGAACTCCTGGGGTCCTGGGGAAAATCATATCTCATATCTGGGGATATTATCATATTCCATTAGGAAAGAAGGAAAAAGAGTTGCTTTTGAAGATCATCCCAACAACAAAATCTCCCTAATGTCTTCAGTGGATAAGAGTATTGAGTATAAGCTCAGATGGCTAAAATCTGGTCTTTACACAAACAGTGATAAATATCCAATGAGGCTGGAGTTTATGGCAAAATCCAGTAGGGGCATCAGAAGGACAACCTTAAGGTTTTGAATGCACTGGCTTCCACACTCCACCTTTAGATATTTGCTTTGTAAGAGGGTGTCAGTGACTTGCTACTGAACACTAGTAGAGTCGCTTTCATCTCTGAGGGACATCTGAGGCCTGAAATTCCTGTTAAACCTTGGGAAAAAATGCTGACATAAGAAAGGGTCTCTTCAAACACTCTCTAGTGGAAGGATTTGATCAAGGACCTCTAAATTTGGTTATATCAAAGGTGTCCACTCAATGGAAGAGCAGAATTCCTTAGCACTGGATTCCCTGCTTTGTCTCTTTTTTAATCCTCTTCTATAGAGCGATCATGGGCCCAGGCTATGATTCCTTATCAGAACAAGTCCAGCAGGAACAGGACTTGAAGACAAGAGCACTGAAGCAATGGAGGAGGAACACTTTGGGAAGGCTTCCTCCTTCCAACCTAGTTTTAAAAAAACATAGTGCTTACAGGACAAAAACCAAAACACCAGAGTTCATCTTCCTGGTTGGCCATGTTGTGTTCTTCTAAGTGATCATCTCAAAAGATACAATTTTATAGTGGGTCATTCATTACTCGTATAGACAGGGTCAACCCTCCAGCGTGCAACCTGCCCCATTAGGAAGACTCTTTCTGTCCTTCCTCAATGAGGTTATCTGAAGAGAGGATCATGTAACACTGACTGGTGGAAAGCAGCCAGTGGGTTAGCCACTGAGTCATGAAATTGGGTAGAGAGTGAAGAAGCCCTATCCTTGGTACTTCTTTATACAGAAAGATACGAGACTGCCTTGGTCCTTCCAGGCTTAAATTTGTCCATGTGATCGAGATACACCTTAGCCAAAGAATAAGCCCTGGCGGTTGGCCAGGAGATCATATGTTGATCCTCACTATACAGACAGTAACTTTGGCGTTGGAAACAGATGGACAGAGCAGCTCTGTGCTACCCACAAGTGGGCTGATAGAAGCAGTGAAGCCTGAAGGGCTGCTCATGAACACACGATAGATCGACAATACATCGACAATAGATTGACTGAGTCCACCTATGTATAGGCTTCCTATTGCTGCTGTAACAAATTGTTAATAGCACTGAGTTAGTGCTCTGTGTCAGTTGCTCAGTCCTGTCCAACTCTTTGCAACCCCATGAACTGTAGCCCACCAGACTCTTCTGTCCATGGAATTTCCCAGGCAAGAATACTGGGGTGGGTTGCCATTCCCTTCTCCAGGGGATCTTCCTGACCCCGGAATCACACCTGGATCTCCTGCATTGCAGGCATTAAAACTTAGTGCTTTAATAGAACATAACTTTATTATCTAGTAGCTCTGGAATTCAGAAGGCCAAACTTGGTCTTACTGGGCTTAAATCCAGGTGTATGTTTGTTTCTGGAGGCTCTAGGGAAGAACCCCCCCCCTTTTTTTTTTTACCTTCTCCAGTTTCTGGAGGCTTCTCACATTCCTTGGTTTATGGCCAGTTTGATCTTCAAGGACACTGGTCTTTCTCACGCTGCCATCTTCCCGATTCTCTTTTATCTCCCTCTTCCTCTATGTAAAAGAACTTCATGAAGACACTGAGCCCACCCAGACAACCCAGTTAAATTCTTTAAGGTGAACTAATCAGCAGCCTTAGTTTAAGGTCAGCTGATCAGCAGCCTTAATTCCGTCTGCAACCTTCATTCCCCTTTGCCCTGGAGTGTACAATTCGTAGGCTTCAGGGATTAGAATATGGACATCTTTGGGGTGGGATCGTGGCATTATTCTGCCTACATAACATATTAGAGCAAAGAAACCCTAGGAAGTCACACCTCTGGCTGAAGGATGTGTGGTCACCTCCTGCTCTGTGGAGCTTTCTGCTTACAGATAAGATTCTGGATTCCCACTAACATGGCTTTTCCTTGTGACTAGGTTGGCTTTATCACGTCACTTTCATCCTGATGGCCTCTAGGTCTTGAAAGCAAGCGCATTATTAATATGATGTTGTTGTCCAGTCACTGAGTCGTGTCTGACTCTTTGCGACCCTGCGCACTGCAGTCCTCCAGGTTTTCTTGTCCTTTACTATTTCCTGGAGTTTGCTCAGATTCATGTCCATTGAGTTGTTGGTGCTATCTAACCATCTCATCCTCTGCCCACCTCTTCCTCTTTTGCTTTCGCTCTTTCCCAGCATCAGGGTCTTTTCCAATGAGTCAGCTCTTCACATCAGGTGGCCAAAATGTTAGAGATTTGGCTTCAGCATCAGTCCTTCCAGTGAATATTCAGGGTCGATTTCCTGAATTAGGACTGACTGATTTGATCTTGCAGTCCAGGGGACTTTCAAGAGTCATATGTTGGGCAAGTGCCAGATTTTGTTGTGAAAATTCCCTTTGAAACATTTTAATATTTCTTAATTTTGTCATTCAAACTTGCCAGATCCCCACCCCTATAAGTATGAATATCTATATTAATAAATATTTCACAGTTTTTCCTATTATCTCTCAGAATTTCCAAAACTAACATTTCCCCCATTTTTGCTAGTCTTCCAGTCTCTGGATTTAATTTTTCTGCAATAAGTACCCTGAGAAATGAATCAATAGATGATAATTTGTTTTGCAATTTAGATTTTTCCATTTTAGTGTCTTAAGCCCTGAAGAGTGACAGCAGAATGTGAGGATTTTGAATTATGAATAATCTTCCTTATTGTTCTGACTTTTATCTGTCTCTTTACCATTTAGCCCAAGTTCATTGAATGGAAATTGGATATTCAATCATGGGCCTGAGTGTAGTACACTATTTCACATGCTTTTTTATATTGTTTTTGCATTAAAGAAAACAAGAAATCTGCGTGTCTATAATTAGCTAATATATTCAGCGTTGGCTCCTATAAACAAGACACAGGTGTATGTAGCACAGAAGCATTTTGTACGTAGTGTCGCCTCTTACTTGTGGGGAAAAGTGCTCTCACTCAGTGAAGTGAAAAGATAAGGTTATAAGAAAAATATTTTTTAAATGTGCATAACATATGCTGGACCAATGTCATTATATTCACAGTCGGATCGTATTCTAAGGTACTAAGCTCTCCTCTTAGGCACTGGAAGTCTTTGCTCCTGAGTAATACTAGCTTGCTTGGCACATGACATTTCTCCTGAAGGATGGACTGTGAAAATTGGGCTTTGTTTCAAAATTGCAAAGTTCATGGCTGAAACTGCATTCTGTCAAAATTATATGGATTACCTGTGTGCCAAGTACCTCTCTCAGCCCTAGGGATTCAGTGTTGAACAAATCAGGTGAGATCTCTGCTCTCACTGACATACCTTTGTGGGTGGGAGTAGGGCAGAAAATCAGCCTACAAGAATATGAAATGTACTGGGCGTTGAATGAGAGTGAAGGAGAAACCTAGAGAAGGGAAGGTGGACCAAGAAAGGAGGGATGGGGAAGGGCTGGATGTGTTGTTTTTGATGGTTTATCAGGTTGAGTGGATTCTGACTACTGTGTGTGCAAAATTTGAAAGCAAAGCTGAATTCTCCCTTAAGTCCCTGCTTCATTATTAGTGCTCCAAATCTACCAGCCCATTAAAAACTGAGAGAGTATATAGCCATCAGTTTCCTTCTGGTCTGGAAAAAAAAAATGTATGCAATACCACACATAATTCACTGGAAAATTCTTAAAGAATTAAAATTGCAAACCAAGGTATTTATATATCTAGCATGTTTTAAATGCATAATTAGAAAGTCAATGAATAAGACATAAAACTTTTTTTAACCCGGTATTTTATATGTTCAAGATTTTTTAAAACAAGTATTGATAAACTATGCAATGAGCTAAAAGCTGAAAATAGAGTAAAATCAGAACACTGCATTATTTCAAATTGGTATTCTAGTCATTTCAGTTCAGTTCAGTTCAGTCACTCAGTTTTGTCAGACTCTTTGCAACCCCGTGGACTTCAGCACACCAGGCTTCCGTGTCCATCACCAACTCCCAGAGCTTGCTCAAACTCATGTCCATCGAGTTGCCATCCAACCATCTCATCTTCTGTCATCCCCTTCTCCTCCTGCCTTCAGTCTTTCCCAGCATCAGAGTCTTTTCCAAGGAGCCAGTTCTTCGCATCAATACTTTGGTGGCCAAAGTATTGGGAGTTTCAGCTTCAGCATCAATCTTTCCAATGAATATTCAGGATTAATTTCCTTTATGATTGACTGGTTTGATCTTCTTGCTGTCCAAGTGACTCTCAAGAGTCTTCTCCATCACCACAGTTCAAAAGCGTCATTTAATCTGGTATATTCCGGGAATGAAGATCTTTGGACTGAAATTATTAATTTAGAGAAATAATGTTCTCAATCTCTGTGGCTTTTATTTATTAGAAAGTAGAATGCCTACTGAGTAAGTCCTTTGAACTCACAATTGATAAGTTAAAAAAAAAAAAAAACAAGAAAAATCAATGCTGTGAAATTTAAATGGTAATAAAATAATTGAAAGAACTGAATTCATCTCATGTTGGTGGGAGAAATGAAGGGAGACATATCTGAATGGCTTTCCCTTAGAAATATTATGGATTCGATTCCAGACCACCACAATAAATTGTGTATCAAAGTAAAGCAAGTCACACCAGTTTTCTTGTTTGTTTGTTTTATATATAAAAATTATATTTATACTATAATCTAGTCTAGTAAAGGTGAAATAACATTATACTTAAAAAAGCAATGACCATACCTTAATTAAAAAATAATTTATTGCTAAAAAGTGCTAGCCAGTGTGTAAGTCTTCAGCAAGTCATAAGCTTTTTGCAATGGATCATTGATCAGAAATCACCATAACAGATACCATAATAATGAAAAAGTTTGAGATTTTGCAAGAATTACCAAAATGTGGCATAGAGACATGAAGTGAGCAAATGCTGTTGGAAAAATAATGCCTGTAGACTTGCTCAACACAGGTTTGCCACAAACTTTCAATTCATGAAAGACAGTATCTAAGAAGCACAGTAAACTGAAGTACTGACGCAATGAAATGAGGTTTGCTTGTAGGTATGTGTGTATATATATATGTGTGTACTTATTTGCTTATACATATATATTTTTTGGTACCTATATTTATTATGAGTCTTCCCTGGTGGCTCAGTGGTAGAGTGCCCACCTGCCAATACAGGAGACAACGATTTGATCCCTGGGCAAGGAAGATCCTCTGGAAAAGGAAATAGCAACCCACTCCAGTATTCTTGCCTGAGAAATCTCATGGACAGAGGAGCCTGGCGGGCTACAGTCCATGGGGTTGCAGAAGAGTCATAACTTAATGACTAAATGACAATATGTGTTATATATCATTATGTGTGTAATATAACATATATGTATATAACATTATAGACATAGGTGTGCTTTCGTACTACCACCTTACAAAAATTATTAGGACAGTTGTCATGCTGCCAGAATTTCTGAGATAGCCATTCATGTGATGCCTAGAATAGAGTCTGTTTCTTCATTAAGGATGACACACGGGTTCAGGCTGCACTTGATGGGATTTCTTAGTACATAATTTTTAAAATTTCAAAGGTCACAGATGCTCCAGACAAGTATGTTTTCTTATTACACCAAGATCCAAGTGTCATATAAATGTTCTGCTTGGGCTGATGAACAAAATGAAGGGTGAGGAACACTGAATCCATTGAGCAGTGTCATTGAATCACTGGTATTTCAACATGCCACATTGCAGACGAATTTCTCTGGTAACAGCTTTCTTTGTGTTCAAGAGAAACAGGAGAGGAAATGAACTTGACATGTTCCGGTTTGTGGATTCTCAAAAGAGCCGGTCCCAGTGGTTGAACCTGAAGGATGGGGAGCGTGCAGTTTTGCCTTTTACGCCGCATCTGGGAACCTGCTCCTGCACTCTGGTTCTGGGTGCAGAGCTAACTGGAGAATTGTAAGATGGGTTTTCCCGGTTACCTTGTTGGCACACAGAGCAAAATAAGATCATAGTTAATTTAAACAAACGATGAGATGCGGGAAATCGAGCATGCCTGTTACACTATACATTCCCAGAAAGAGGGTCAGAAGATGTTTGGTAACCAGGATATACCTATGCGTAATCCATAAGGCCTATTTGATGCTATCAAGTTAATTCTCTTACCTCATCGCCGAAACTTCCTATGCACCCTCTGCTCAAAAAGCATGAGAGGGTCTCCAGATCGTAGCACTTCAACGTTTCCTTGTTCGTGTGGTTTTTCTGTGCGGGGCCCATGCCTGGCCCTTTGTCTGAATCCCAGCACTTCCTGTGTCCCGCCTCTGGGAGGTGCTGTCTGCAGACACATGTCCCTCTCCTTGCCTCCCATACTCCTCACCTCCCACTGCTGAGCCCTCTTCATGGCCATCATCCATCCATGGAAGCTGCAGGAATTCTGGACTATTGGCCACAGAAACTTCCTACAAGTGTGTAGGTGTGTGTTAGTCACGCAGGTGTGTCTGACTCTGCAACCCCATGGACTGTAGCCCACCTGGTTCCTCTGTCCATGAAATTCTCCAGGCAAGATTACTGAAGTGGGTTGCCGTTTCCTCCTCCAGGGGATCATCCCATTCCAATGAGGTCTCCTGCATTGCAGGTGGATTCTTCATGTCTGAGCCACCAGGGAAGCCCCCTACAAGCGTCCCATTCCCTTAACGTCAGTGATTTAAAAATAAAACTCACAAGTCTTATATTCTGACTTCATAAAGTATCCAAGTCTGATCATAAAATAATAGTTATAATTATAGTTATAATAATAGTTATCCCCCACCCCCAGTCTTTGAGTAAATTTAAGGGCTAAGGAGATGTACCACCATCTAACACGCTGATGCCTACTCTTCACCTACAACCTTACTGTAGCTGGTCACCCACTTTATAAGCGTGGACCTCCCCAAGCATTTTAGAATTTAGTCATGCTCTGCACTGTATAGTCCTGTCTAGGGAGACTGGTTTCATGCCCTTCCCAGTCTCCTTGGGAAGTGGAGTGGGGGGATTACTTCTGGAAGAAATAACAGCTGCATTGATTTTTAGAAATTTAAAACTGGCAAACTATACAGTGTGACAGTCTTTAAATAAGCTTGTTAAGTCAGCGTCATTCCCATCTTCTTCAGAGTACATCCAATTCCCTAGTAGCCAAAAGCCCCCACACCCTGCCCTGGAGTGACACCACCCAGCTGTGCCCCCAATCTCCTCTCTCCTCCTCTCTACTCCAGCTGGTCTCCTTGCCCTTCCTTGGGGATTGGCCGTCACTCTCTCACATTTCTGGTCTCTGCTCAGATGTTTCCTGGTCATGGTACCCTGATGGGCCCTGTACAATGCCTTCCTGCATGCTCTATCCTCTTTCTCTTTCCCTATTTTCTAGACGGTTCTTATCACCAGGGAAGACCTGGGTTTTGAGGGGCTTAAAGTTTCTACAATTTGATGGATCTTCTTTAAGAATCAAGATTATAACTAGAAAATTGCTTGATCTAACTTGAGCTAAAGCTGCCTCTGTATTTCACTACTGACATGATCCCATAGCTTCTTTGCTGGCTTCTTTAATTTCTGATTCATCTACATATATGTGGACCACAGTAGGGTTGTAGGTAGGCATCAGTGTATTGCATGGTGGTACATCTTCTTGTACCCAAAATTTGGGGGTACAAATTTACCCAAATATTAGGGGGATTGTTATTATTATTACTATTATATATGCACAGATACACCTCTGAGTCCAGCACCTGGACACACCATGCATTCCATAACCATTAGTCAAAGGGGGACTGTCCAATCTGTACAACAATGGAAACTTTGAGCATAATATCTGTGGGCTTCCTGTATTCACATCCTGAGAGCTTTGGGCAATTTTTAACTAGTTGTTATACATCTGCTTTACACAGGTGTGTGTTTTCAACATTTATGTACATTCATCTAAAATTCTCTTTTGAGATGCTGAACAGTGTCTGAATTTAGCACTGTCACTCACAATACGTTGGATTCAGTTCAGTTTGGAACAAAACAAGGGAGACTTTTGTTGGAGGCATTCTTTGTAATTGTCACTCCTTAGTGATTTTGTGATTTTTGTATCCTGTGTCTGCAAGGACAACTCAGAACTTATGTCAGGTAATGGAAACCCTTAGGCATATTTGGAACAAGTTGAATGTGTCTGAATGGTATCTTTAGAAAAGAAATGGGTGGAATCACTTAAAATTCTTGCTCGTGAAAAAAAAAAAAGAGAGAGGGCCTTTCCTGAGTGCTCTTGCAGAATAATGTTGAAACTCACAGCTATTCTGAGTGCCCAGGAGTGTTTGTGGAGGACGCCAGCTCCCAGCCTCCAGATGGACAACTCTGAGACCCCTTTTGACCTCCTTCCCGCTTCATTGGTGGCTGCAAGGTTTTCAATAGAGAACCCCACTGCCAGCTTTTCATCTATTTAGACTATTTCATTCTGCTATTGGGGAACATCTAGGAAACTTCTCTGCTCATGATCGCAGTTAACAAGAGGGGAAATTTAAAGGCCAAGGACCCTGGTATATGTAATTTATTTGCTATGATTCAGGCGCTCTTTTTTTCTTCTTAAAGTGTCCTGTAAAATGTATCGTTGAGTATAGTAATGATTCACATTCAAACCAAAAGAAAGGGCTTTACCCTCTTGCCTTTATCTCTTTAAATGATAGGATCATGATGGTGATGAGAATGTGAAAGTTCAAACTGCTCTAAAATAGATCTTTTCAGTGATTTTGATGCAAAATGGTGTTCTTTAACCAGAGATATGAACCTTTCACTAATATGTAACTAGTACAATGTCAGTTACTTCTCTTAAAATTGAGGGTAGTAGAAAAGGAAAAAACTGTTCAGATTCTCCCCTTCCAGGTGTTCATTTTATCTGCTCATGCGGTTACTCTTAGATGGTCTTTAGGTAAAGTTCAGTGGGGTGGGAATTGGACTTGGAAATATGCCCAGGGTGACAAAAAGAGTAGGAACATGGGGGCCTTTTGGATTAGAAAAATACGGGTAATTAAATAACAGTAATAATGTATTTATAGATTTCTTTATCCATTCCATGTCAGTTTAAAAAACCAAATAACTTTGTGCTAGACACAGAGATAAAACCAAAACACCTACATATCCCTCCCTGTGGCACGAGTAGCATCTGGGAAAATCTACATGAAACTAGAACCTTCTGGTTATATGTTTTGACACTGGTCACATTTTTTATGTTTATTAGAGCTAATTTGTTAGTAAAACCAAAACATAGTCCTTCTCTCTTTTTGCCTAATAATTCTGTTTCAGAAAAAAAAAAAAAAATTCTCTTTTTCCAAGAACTGGTATCACCTCAAAATTGTTTGAATGCCCTTTTTTTCTGGTCCGTTAAGTTACTATAACAGGAAAAACAAAAATTGCATTTTTGTTCTTTTTAAAATATAGCATAATTAATTCATTGTACTTGCCCTGGAAATATATCTAGCAAAATATCACACTTTGATGTTACTTTTGATGCAACACATTTTGATACATGACCAGTATAATTCACACAGGTCACTTTAGAACAAGTATATCCCTCATAATCTTAGTAGTTGTATATTAGATTGGACTAATGACATATTTGACAATATTGTTTATACACAATGAAATTGATGAAGTTATGTATTTGAGTTGCATGCCTTTCACTAATTGTATCATATATTATACAAGTGTATTATTAAGTCATATATTGACCAGGCAATAAGTCAGTTAAGAAGATCCTTTAACAAGTTGATACAGTGTGTAGTTCCTTGGCAGATCATATTTACTGAGCTCATTGGTAAGCAATTCATATTTGAGATTTCATTTAATCCTGAAAACAACCCTATGAGACAGGTTCACATTTTGTTTATGTCTTGAAGACATTTAAGTGACTTGCCACCGGGGACACAGGTTTTATGAGAAGGAGGAAAGATATGAACCCACTTGCTCCAGCTTCAAAGCTAGCACCACCAAACACGGACATAGACCCTCTTTCTAAAACATAATCTATAAAGAAGCACAATCCATCTTGGCTTACGTCTTGAATGGAGAAAGTAGATCAATTCCTACAACTGTAGAGACAGATGTATTTTCTCTCAAAATTCTCAAAAATAGTTTCTACTATAAGACTAAGCAAGATATTGGCCTTGAAGAATTCTATTTCTGTTTTACTCAAAGGCAAGTACCTGTCCATGCATCAACTCAAATTATACACAAACCCTGCTTGTTTGACTGACTGTAATATAAAGACCAGGGTGGAGCTCATTGAGGTAAAATATGTATTAATATTTTACAAACTGTTCACCTCAGTCACTCAGTTATGTCCAACTCTTTGCGACCCCATGAATCGCAGCACGCCAGGCCTCCCTGTCCATCACCAACTCCCGGAGTTCACTCAAATTCATGTCCATCGAGTCGGTGATGCAATCCAGCCATCTCATCCCCTGTTGTCCCCTTCTCCTCCTGCCTACAATCCCTCCCAGCATCAGGGTCTTTTCCAATGAGGGTCAGCTCTTTGCATCAGGTAGCCAAAGTATTGGAGTTTCAGCTTCAGCATCAGTCCTTCCAATGAACACCCAGGACTGACCTCCTTTAGGATGGACTGGTTGGACCTCCTTGAAGTCCAAGGGACTCTCAAGAGTCTTCTCCAACACCACAGTTCAAAAGCATCAATTCTTTGGCACTCAGCTTTCTTCACAGTCCAACTCTCACATCCATACATGACCACTGGAAAACCCATAGCCTTGACTAGATGAACCTTTGTTGGCAAAGTAATGTCTCTGCTTTTGAATATGCTATCTAGGTTGGTCATAACTTTTATTCCAAGGAGCAAGCGTCTTTTAATTTCATAGCTGAAGTCACCATCTGCAATGATTTTGGAGCCTAAAAAAATAAAGTCTGACACTGTTTCCATTGTTTCCACATCTATTTCCCATGAAGTGATGGGACCAGATGCCATGCTCTTAGTTTTCTGAATGTTGAGTTTTAGGCCAACTTTTTTACTCTCCACTTTCACTTTCATCAAGAGGCTCTTTAGTTCCTCTTCACTTTCCAGCATCATCTTTTAGGATTTGAAATAGCTCAACTGGAATTTCATAACCTCCACTAACTTTGCTCATAGTGATGTTTTCTAAGGCCCACTTAACCTCACGTTCCAGGATGTCTGGCTTTAGGTGAGTGATAACACCATCGTGATTATCTGGGTCATGAAGATCTTTTTTGTACAGTTCTTCTGTGTATTCTTGCCACTTCTTCTTAATATCTTCTGCTTCTGTTAGGTCCATACTATTTCTGTCCTTTATCGAGCCCATCTTTGCATGAAATGTTCCCTTGGTATCTCTGATTTTCTTGAAGAGATTTCAGGTCTTTTCCATTCTGTTGTTTCCCTCTATTTCTTTGCATTGATCTCTGAGGAAGGTTTCTTATCTCTCCGTCCTATTCTTTGGAACTCTGCATTCAAATGGGAGTATCTTTCCTTTTCTCCTTTGCTTTTCTCTTCTCTTCTTTTCACAGCTATTTGTAAGGCCTCCTCAGACAGCCATTTTGCTTTTTTGCATTTCTTTTCCATGGGGATGGTCTTGATCCCTGTCTCCTGTACAGTGTCACGAACCTCTGTCCATAGTTCATCAGGCACTCTATCTATCAGATCTAGTCCCTTACATCTATTTCTCACTTCCACTGTATAATCATAAGGTATTTGATCTAGGTCATACCTGAATGGTCTAATGCTTTTCCCTACTTTCTTCAATTTAAGTCTGAATTTGGCAGTAAGGAGTTCATGATCTGAGCCACAGTCAGCTCCCAGCCTTGTTTTTGCTGACTGTATAGAGCTTCTCCATATTTGGCTGCAAAGAATATAATCAATCTGATTTTGGTGTTGACCATCTGGTGATGTCCATGTGTAGAGTCTTCTCTTGTGTTGTTGGAAGAGGGTGTTTGCTATGACCAGTGCGTTCTCTTGGCAAAACTCTATTAGCCTTTGACCTGCTTCATTCTGTACTCCAAGGCCAAATTTGCCTGTTACTCCAGGTGTTTCTTGACTTCCTACTTTTGCATTCCAGTCCTCTGTAATGAAAAGGACATCTTTTTGGGGTGTTAGTTCTAAAAGGTCTTGTAGGTCTTCGTAGAACCGTTCAACATCAGCTTCTTCAGTGTTACTGGTTGGAGCATAGGCTTGGATTACTGTGATATTGAATGGTTTCCCTTGGAAATGAACAGAGATCATTCTGTCATTTTTGAGATTGCATCCAAGTACTGCATTTTGGACTCTTTTGTTGACCATGATGGCTACTCCATTTCTTCTAAGGGATTCCTGCCCACAGTAGTAGATATAATGGTCATCTGAGTTTAATTCACCCATTCCAGTCCATTTTAGTTTGCTGATTCCTAGAATGTCAACATTCACTCTTGCCATCTCCTATTTGACCACTTCCAATTTGCCTTGATTCATGGGCTTAACATTCCAGGTTCTTATGCAATATTGCTCTTTACAGCATCAGACCTTGCTTCTATCACCAGTCACATCCACAACTGGATGTTGTTTTTGCTTTGGCTCCATCCTTTCATTCTTTCTGGAGTTATTTCTCCACTGATCACCAGTAGCATATTGGGCACCTACTGACCTGGGGAGTTCCTCTTTCAGTGTCCTATCATTTTGACTTTTCATACTGTTCATGGGGTTCTCAAGGCAAGAATACTGAAATGGTTTGCCATTCCCTTCTCCAGTGGACCACAATCTGTCAGACCTTTCGACCATCTGTCTTGGGTGGCCCCACACAGCATGGCTTAATTTCATTGAGTTAGACAAGGCTGTGGTCCATGTAATCATATTGGCTAGTTTTCTGTGATTATCAGTGTGTCTGCCGTCTGATGCCCTCTCACAACACCTACCATCTTACTTGAGTTTCTCTTACCTTGGACATGGGGTATCTCTTTACAGCTGCTCCAGCAAATAGCAGCCACTGCTCCTTACCTTGGACGAGGGGTATCTCCTAATGGCTGCTCCTCCTGACCTCAGACGTGGGGTAGCTCTTCTCGGCCACCACACCTGACCTCGGATGTGGGGTAGCTCCTCTCAGCCGCTTCTAAGCCGTCGCAGCCTGGCACTCTCAGTCGCTGCCCCTGACCTTGTGTGAGGGGTAGCTCCTCTCAGCCATGCTTTTTACAAACGGACAACCTTGTAATTTCTGGTGAAGTTCAGTTACATCTGGTTAAGTCTCTGGTTTCATATCCACAAACTTTGCATCTTACAGTAGCTTTTTAAGCAGAGAAAGTTAATTTTTCTACGTTCATAAGGAATATAAACAACTGTATCTATTAATTTTTTTTCTTTTTTTTTAAATTTTTAAAAAAATTTTTTTTATAACCAACGCCATTGAAAGTCATAGTTAATCGGAATTTTACCAAAGTCACGAAGTCCATAGGATTTGTTTTTAGGCAGCTTTCTATAAACCCGTTCTCAGACATTACGACTTGATCATAAATGTCAAGAGCCAGAGGAATTACTGTGTTGGTTGTCCTGCAGACTAGTATTGAAATTTACTTTGCACCTCAGATCCAGCTCAGTCTCTCTTAGCACTAAACCAGAAGCACAAGAGGCACTCGTGGGTAAAGAAGCCACCAGCCCGTACAGGAGGCATCAGAGACTGGGATTCCAGCCCTGGGTCAGGAAGATCCTCTGGAGGAGGGTATGGCAACCCACTCTAGAATTCCTGCCTGGAGAACCCCATGGACAGAGGAGCCTGGCAGACTACAGTCCACGGGGTCACAAAGAGTCAGACACAACCGAAGCGACTGAGCATGCACACGGAAGCCCTAAGATACATCCATTTTGCGTCCAATGGACTGGATCCCAGAGAGGCAGAGAAATGTATGCCCAGGTCCTGACCTATATTGCAGGTCCTTATCTCACCAACTAGTAGGTTAACAAAAGGCTACTCCAACTTCTTTTAATTCTAGCTCCAAATTCCTCTCCCTTTTAAATGCAGAGTAGGTGAGCACTTCCTTTTGTTGCCATGAACACTTACAGCCCATGCTCTCAGGGTCTTGGAATCCTCAAAGCAATGTTTTCTTTTAAAATTTATTTATTTTTAATTGGAGGATAATTGTTCTACCCTGTTATGTTGGTTTCTGGCATACATCCACATGAATCAACCATAGATATGTCAACTAAAAAAGATGCCCAACTTGAGAGTTGTGAAGTAAGTTTGATTTGGGGCAAAATGAGGACTGCAGCCCTGGAGAAAGTGCTTCAGGTAGCTTAGAGAGACTGCTCCAAAGAGGCAGTGGGGGAAGGTCAATCTCTAAGTGACCTTAGATATTTTGGTGATCTTGGTGAAGGGGAAGGTCAATGCAATCACATGCTTCCTTTACAAAAGGTTTTATTCTGGTCATGAGGAGCTGATGTCACCATGAAGGAATTTAGTGCTTTTCTAGATGTGAAGAAATGTGCAGATTGGGATCCTAAAATCAGTTCCTGAAAATATCCAACTATCTAATAAAGACCTGCTCCATCAGATTCCCTGGAGCACAGAGTGGCTCACTCCACCCTGAAGTCCCTCAGGGGATGTTGAAGGTTGGCAACTGCAGCAGCACAGGGTTGGTTCAGTCAGCACAGAGGCAGGTGATGCCTTTGTTGTTCAGTCGCTGGCAATGCTCTTGGCAAGTGCCCATTTCTAGTAGCCAGGTATACACATGTCCCCTCCCTCTTGAACCTCCCTCCCCGCCCACCCCATCCCACCCTCTAGGCTGTCACAGAGCACCAGGCTGAGCTCCTTGCATCAGACAGCAAGTTCCCATTAGCTGTCTCGTTTACACGTGGTAACCTGTATGTTTCAGCGCCATGCTCTCAGTTCGTCCCACCCTCTCCTTCCCCCGTTGTGTCCGTAAGTCTGTCCTCTTTGTCTGTGTCTCTTTTCTTGTCCTGCAAATAGTACCATTTTTCTATATTCCATATATGTGTAATGTATATATATGGAACAAATATATATATATGAAATATATATAATATAAAACAAATACGATTGTTTTTTTCTTTCTGAATCACATCACTCTGTATGTGATCACAGGCTCTAGGTTCATTCAGTTCTAGTGAGGTGGATGAACCTAGACCCTGTTACACAGAGGGAAGGCATGCAGAAAGCAACTTGTAAAAGTCTTTTTCGCCATGAAGACAGGTACCTCCCTTGAGGAATTCTGTCCCCTGTTAACTTTTCAACCCCCTATACATCATCATCATCATTAAAGTTTTATGAAGCCTGTCCTGAGCGTACAACTGCTGCTTTACTTGGATGTGTTCTAAATTATTCATTGATGAGGATGCCAGTTTAATGATAATAGCTAATTCATTTGGTAAATATAGTTTATTCTCAACAAATGCAGATAAAGCTTGGAGTACTAGATCCATTAAATGGTGAGGCCTCATTTTTCTTGCAATGAGTGATGTTGTATTACTCGAATTTTCCTTGTATTTAATTTAATTGCCCAGCCATTTGTTTCCTGAATTAAGAGGATTGTATATATTCTGCCTCATCATGGAAGGGCAAGGAAGAAAACCATATCCTACTCCTGGATGATGTTTAGATAATTGTAGTCCCAGAATTTAAAGACACGTGTACCCCAATGTTCATCGCAGCACTGTTTACAATAGCCAGGACATGGAAGCAACCTAGACGTCCATCAGCAGATGAATGGATAAGAAAGCTGTGGTACATATACACAATGGAATATTACTCAGCTATTAAAAAGAATGCATTTGAGTCAGTTCTAATGAGGTAGATGAGACTGGAGCCTATTATACAGAGTGAAGTAAGTCAGAAAGAAAAACACCATTACAGTATATTAACGCACATATATGGAATTTATAAAGATGGTAACGATGACCCTGTATGTGAGACAGCAAAAGAGACACAGATGTAAAGAACAGACTTTTGGACTCTGTGGGAGAAGGTGAGGGTGGGATGATTTGAGAGAATAGCACTGAAACATGTGTATTATCATATGTGAAACAGATCACCAGTCCGGGTTCGATGCATGAGACAGGGTGCTCAGGGCTGGTGCACTGGAATGACCCTGAGGGATGGGATGAGGAAGGACGTGGGAGGGGGGTTCAGGATGGGGGACACATGTACACCCATAGCTGATTCATGTCAATGTATGGAAAAAACCACTATAATATTGTAAAGTAATTAGCCTCCAATTAAAAAAAAAAAAGAAAATGAAAAGAACAGTACAAAATTCAAAGAAAAATAAATAAAAATTCTTTAAACAGTGGATTGTATGGCAAAAGTGTATAAGCTCTTTGCATTCTTCCCTGGTGCAAACTGAGTGAACTTTTACTGATTCTTTGCACATGCCTCCCAGTTTTTCTCCCCAAGAGACTATCTGCTGCTGCTGCTGCTAAGTTGCTTCAGTTGTGTCTGACTCTGTGCGACGCCATAGACGGCAGCCCACCAGGCCCCCCGTCCCTGGGATTCTCCAGGCAAGAACACTGGAGTGGGTTGCCATTTCCTTCTCCAATGCGTGAAAGTGAAAAGTGAAAGTGAAGTTGCTCAGTCGTGTCCGACTTGTAGCGACCCCATGGACTGCAGCCCACCAGGCTCCTCCATCCACAGGATTTTCCAGGCAAGAGTACTGGAGTGGGGTGCCATCACCTTCTCCAAAGAGACTATCTACATTAGGCTTAAGAAGGTTTTCTTTGTAAACAACCTAAAATGGCAGACAGCAGGGTATAGCTTTGCTTCGTTTGATTGGTTAATTCATTTTTATTTCCTCTGTGTATAGGGTTCATCACCTTCCATTTTCCTTTTTTCTTATGCACTGCTCTCTCCATCTAAATTCCTGAAGTTCACAGCTAAGCAGAAAAATAAATGTGAGCTATTGACATAGGAACTAACGTGGACTATGTATCAAAGAATTGTTTAATAAAACAAATATAAGATCATCTAATTAGGTTGTACATGAAAAGCACTTCCCAGTCATTCCCTGTCAAGTTCAGGAAAAGTGGGAGTTGTGAGATTTGTTCAGTCCAGGTCCATTTCTAGCTATTGTTGCCCTATATGTATTGCATTATTGATAGTTTTTTGTTTCAATGATTTATGTTAATGTAAATAAATTGGAATCACACATTCAGAATGAAAAGAGAAAGAAACACAACATTAAGATACAATTACAGTCTCATAGGGGCTTCCCCAGTGGCTCAGCAGTAAAAAACCTGCTTGCCAATGCAGGAGAGGTGCAGGGGATGTGAGTTGGATCCCTGGGTCAGGAAGATCCCCTGGAGGAGGGCATGGCAACCCACTCTAGTATTCTTGCCTGGAGAATCCCTTGGAGAGAGGAGCCTGGCGGGCTACAGTCCGTGGGTTGCAAAGAATCAGGATACGACTGAGCAGCTAAACATGCACGCACAGTCTAGTATTAACAGAATGGCCAAGATGCAGAACACTGGCAGCTCCCAGGGATGGGGAGCGTGTGGAGCGGCAGAAACTCTCATTCAAATGCAGAATGATACAGACACTTTGGAAGACAATTTGGTGGTTTCTTACAAAACTAAACATCTCACTGTCCCAACACTGCAACAGCGCTCCTTGGTATTTACCCAAAGAAGTTGAAAATTTATGTCCACACAGAAATTCGCACACAGCAGCTTTTACAGCAAATTTCTTCCTAATTGCCAAAACTCAGAAGCAGCCAACATGTCTTTTAGTAGGTGAGTAGATCAATACATTACATCTAGATGGTGAAATACTATTCATTACTGAAAAGAAATGAGCTATCAAGCTATGAAAAGACATGGGGGAATCTTAAATGTGTAGACTGGGTGAAAGAAGCCAGTCTGAAAAAAGACTAGTTACTGGATGATCCCAACTCTATGACATTCTGGAAAAGGCAAAACCATGGACACCGTAAAAACATCAGCAATTTATCCAGGGCTTAGGGAGGAGGGGTGATGGGGGCAGGGATGAGCAGGCAGAGCAAAGAGGACTTTTAGGGCAGTGAAATTATTCTGTGTGATACTGCAATGGTAGACACGTGTTGTTATACTTTTGTCAAGACCTACACAACACCCAAGAGTGAACCCTAGTGTAAACTCTGTACTTCGGGTGATAATGGTGTGTCGGTGTAGGTTCACAGGTTGTAACGGACGTATGGCTCTTGGGGGATGGTGGTAATGGAGGAGGCATGCCCGTATAAGGACAGGGCTGTATGGAAAACCTCTGTTCTTTCTGCCGGATTTTGTTGTGAACATAAAACTGCTCTATTGTAAACTAATTAGCCTCCAATTAAAATAAATAAATTTAAATTAAAAAAAAAAACTTAAAAAAGAGAAGGAAACCAATATATGATAAGCACTGTAGCATTCTTTCATTCATCTGATACATGTTTATTGGCTCACTACCATATGACCGGCATCCTTCTAGTGGATTTGATATTCTTATATCTCATGCATATTGGATATAATATTATGTAGTATTTTGTTGACTTTGTTTCAGTAATATTAAACCTGGATTCCCTTTAAGATTCGGCTTGTGAGGAATTCTGTGTGATGATGAAGGGAGGAAGAAGAAAGGATACATTGGTCTCAAATGATACTAAGTGGACCCAAACCAGGGCCTCACCTATTGGATGTGAAGTGACTGATGGGGAGAATTATAGAAAAATAGGTCTCTGGCCATTTAGTGAGAGAGGAGGTAAAGGTGTCTTTTCAAAGAAGAGACTTGCCCCCGATCACCTTTTGAAAAAAGTTGTACTGTCTTAATGTTTGCAGTGTGTTTGTTTGGAGCCTTATGAGAGTTTAAGGTTGGAAACAAAAAGAAACCAGAGAAATTAGATGCCAGGACAAGTGGAAGGGAGGGAGGACCCAGAAGAAAAGCAGAAGAGAAGTGAAGAAGGCAGCATGCAGACCCATCCACCCCACCCAGAGGTCCTGCAGGGAATGAAGACCCTGCAAGAAAATTGAAAGTCTGCCCCGTGGCTCCTTTTCTGGTCCTGCTGGGAGCGGAGTGGATCTGGGAGGAGGCAGAACCAAGTACCATCACATTTCACATGTGTGAACATTATCTCTGACTGATGTTTGGCTTCAGAAAGCTGAAGTAGGGTTCTCTCTTATTGGATAGTATTCAACCCCGAGAAAAGTTTGTTTTTGTTGTTGTTTTTAGTATCGATGATCCAGTGACCCTCAAAATAAGAGCAAATGAAAAAGTTTATCATCTTACTTGTGTTGCTCTAATTAGATTAAAATAGAATTTAAGATTTCATTATACATTTGGATAGATGGCATTAATTAGGGTCACACTGAAAACATCATTGTCTCATGATACCATTAAGAATTGATATTGCCTTCACTTTGAATTCATTTTCCCTTTTAAATCTTTAGAAGAACGTTTTAATAGGTTAATTCATGAAGTTATATGAATGGGAAAGTAAGGAATCTTAACTATAATATACAGACTAGCTAAGGTAGAGAGAGAGATAGGTTTTCTATTACTGTTTACTTTATACATAAGCATTCAGTGAACTGTATGAATGGCTCTATTACCTCTTTTACAATAGCTTCATCATTATTAAAATAGTTAAACCTAGATAATTTGTAAAGTACACACATTCAAAGACACACACATCAATAAAATGACATTCATAGTTTAACCTTTTCATACAAATGGGAATAAATGGGTGTTTTAAAGCTCAGATGTATGTATGGGACATACGTATATAGTGATAGATTTCATTTCTCTTGAAATCTATAAATATTTATCAGATAAACAGAAAGCCAAGCAGGACCAGGGTAAAACTGTAAGTTGGGAAAAGTTGTTTTTTGAACCTTTCTTAGTTTATTGTGATTGACCCAGTGATCCTTTTAGCCACTTCTCCTCATGCTGGCACTGCCGCAGACTGTAGGGCACCTCAGGGACGTAGGTACCTGTCTCTCCAGCCCTGGCCCCTCTGAGGCAGAGGCAGGGTGGCGGGGGAGGGTGGCGGGCCTGTGGTCGTCTCCCCTGTCCTTGGTCCTGATCTCACCTGCGGTGTAATCCCACACTCGTGTTTTCTAAATTAGGAACTTCGAGCTCATGGATTCTGGGAGGATTTCAGCTTTTTCTGTTTTCATTCGGTTGATGGATAGAAATAACTCCTCCAGGCATATTCTGAATCATGAGATGGTCCACCTTGTGTGTGAGATGCATGCCTTCATTTTTTGTAAACTGGTTTCAAAAGAGATGCATTGGCCCCTTGGAGACATTCTGAGATGTTCACAAGTGTTGTTTTGTTTTTGTTTTTTCCTTCAAGGAAGAATATTATTCCCTCTTTCAAAGCTGATATCAGCTCACCTGACAAAGAAATGTGCTGTAACAAGTAATGCATGCTCCCCCAGCCATTTATTCAGATACTTATCAAGCTTCTATTATGTGCCTGGCATTACACTTGGCCTAGGGATGGGGATCCATCAATGAACAAAGCAAAGAGACTTGCCTTTCAAGAATGTACATTCTAGCAGAAGATGGACAATCACAAGAAACATAATAAAGAAGTCAGGGCCCATCAGGACTATGAAGGATTCTGTAATAGATTAAGGTGAAAAAAGCCTGCTAGGTTAGGGAGGTGGTGTGGTTCACATGGCAATTTTAAATAGTGTGGTTGGAGTAGCCTTGTAGACAGCATGGCATTTGAGAAGCTTTGAACGAGTCCAGGGATCTAGCCCTGTGTCCCTGCTCATCTGTGGGATGAATGAGGTTTTTATCATCAGAAAACTAAGTAGGAGGACTTCCCAGGTGGTCCAGCAGCCAAGACTCCACCTTCCACTGTAGGGGACGTGAGTTTGCTCGCTGGTCAGGAAACTAAGGCCCCCACATGCTGCTTGGTGCAGCCAAAAATTAAAAAAAGAAAGAAAGCCAAATAGGAAAGGTGCCAGATTATATCCATTCATGCCAAATTAGAACTCTTCAACCATTAAGGGATATTGAAGTTAAAAAAGAAAATTTAAGTGAGTTGTATGCATTCTTTTTCCAAATGCAGCAATATTCAAATACAGCTCTGCCAATGAAAACTCTCTGAAATGGTCTGTATGTTAACTAGAAAGTTTGTTTGCAGTTCAGATTTTAAAATGGTCTAGAAATTAGACAAGGGGCTTCCCAGGTGGCGATCGTGGTAAAGAACCCACCTGCCAATGCAGGAGACATAAAAGATGCGGGCTCAGTCCCTGGGTCTGGAAGATCCCCTGGAGGAAGGAATGGCAATCTGCTCCAGTATTCTTGCCTGGAGAATCCCGTGGACAGAGGAGCCTGGCGGGCTACAGTCCATGGGGTCGCAAAGAGTTGGACATGACTTAGGGACTTAGAGACTTAGCAGCAGCAGCCAAGAGAAGACCCATCTAGAAACATATTGCAAAGTATTTTCTTCATTTACTCATTAAAACATTTTCTTTGATTAGAAAACCACCCAGATTAAATGTTATTTTTTGTTATTAGGCAAATGCCTAAGTTAAGCAGAACATACTTTAGTCCTAGTATGTAGGACAAGTGTCATTGTGAGTGACGTTCTTATTTTCCAGGTCTTCTCAGATGAATAGCCTTGTATGACTTCTGCTTTCTCATTTGGCTTCTGGTTCCTTGGAAAGGTTGGGAGCATCTCCCTATTCCGCATAATTTTCACATTGTGTACATCAATCCTGCAGCCCTTTAGGACAGTGGTTACATTTCATAAGTCTTAGGAGTGAGGTCCTTTTGCCCGTCTGTCTGCTTCATGCCCTGAGTATGTAGCATATTTTTATAGAGAGAACACCCATTAGGAGGTTAAAATCATCTTTTCAAAATTCTATGACTTGAAAGGAAATGCGTTTGAATTTTTATCAGGAGGATATGAAAATAAGTAAAAGCAATAGAATCTAAAGAGAAGAATAATTTGTTTTCTTTTCCCTTTGCCAAAGGCCTTCCATTCAGTGCAGTGAATTGTAGCAATGACCTCATATGAAAAACCCATTGGACTTTAAGTAGTAAAACCTTCCTCTTTCCTTCACTTCTTCAGATAAGGAGACAAGGGGGCATCCAGCTCCTGGTGGACTTGCTGGACCATCGGATGACTGAAGTCCACCGTAGTGCCTGTGGCGCCTTGAGAAACTTGGTGTACGGGAAGGCCAATGATGACAACAAAATCGCCCTGAAGAACTGTGGCGGGATCCCAGCCCTGGTGCGGCTGCTCCGCAAGACCACTGACTTGGAGATCCGGGAGCTGGTCACAGGTCAGAATTCTTAGTAACAGCATGGCTGATGCTCACGATGAATTTCCTATCGTCCTGCAAGGTAGTGATGTGCTAACCAAGTGTTAGGGTCCTGGCCTGTCCAAGGGCTAATCACACCAGCCATCCTGGGAATAAATATGTGCATGTTTGCAAATGATAGACTTAAGTCAAAGGATATCAGATGTCATGCGAGTAGATTCGTCATGTTAAATAATTAGCATCCAATAAACATGACCCTCCTAAGATTCTTTGACTGCCTTTCAGTCTTTGTCACTTGGTTAAATGTTGACACCTTAAAATACCCTGAGTCATCATTAGAATGACTTTAATCATGAGTGGTGAAAGGCCAAGGCGTTGAGTTATTGGTAATAAGTTATATAATACTGTGCTTAGCAGCAGAGAGTTTATTGTCCTTAACAGTTAATTTCTTGAATAAAATGTTGATGCTTAGTAAAAGCCCCCAATTTATATAATATTACAGGTTAAGCAGTTTTCTTTCTAAAGTGATCATGAAAGAAAGCCTTATCCATGAGCATAGGACTTTTGAGTTTCAAGAAATGAACATAAGTATGATAACTATACTACCTTATAAAGCCATGGGATTAATCCATGAGATTATGCAAAGCCTTTAACACATACCTTCATGGAATATGTATGGACATAGGAAACCAGTCGTTTACTATTGCCTCTCACTTTTTAAATGGGAAGTTTTACTTGTTGAGGGGTCTAAGGTTATTGGTGACCTCAGTATGGAATTTCAAATCACTCTTCTCATTATACTGGGTTGGCCAAAAAGTTCTTCCAGGTTTTTATGTATTGAGTTTTATGCATATTCTGTAAGATGTTACAAAAAAACTTGAACAAACTTTTTGGCCTACCTGGTATATAATGTATATACATTATGTATGCAGTATACATATTGCTATTGCTGTTCTTTGGGATATTTCATTTTTGGTTCATATTTCATTTCCTTTTCTTTGGATTTTTCTTTCTCTAAGTGGTAGATTGTCTTTGTGGGGAAAAAAAAGTGTTGTGAAATGATAGTAGTGTTTCACGCTGAACTAACATGGGTGACGTGGTTAGGGAAGGACAAACTCCTGTTGCACACATGCACACATTTTTACTCCTTAAAGCAAGTATTTGTCGAGAGGATTGCAAGACTGATTCTCAGAAAAAAAACTTTTAAGTACCCACAATTCCACTGACCTTCTGTCTCGACGCTAAAATTTCCCTGAAGCTATGCTGATAAGCATATGTGCACTTGTTCATTTAAGAAAATACATTGCCAAAACTGGAGTCATAAATATTTGTTCATTCTTGGGTCAAGACTCCCAGCTTCAGCATATTGTCTTTAATTTAGCATCCTTTCAGATCATGGGCACATCTCCTTTATGTTCTTAGCTAAATTAGAAGTAGACTCTCATATCTTTGTCCTTCGGTTTTTTCTTTTCCTTTTCTTTCGTTTTTTCTTTCTCTAAGTGGAAGATCATCTTTGTAGGGGAAAAAGATGTTGTGAAGGGTTGTTGTGTTATGATAGTAATCTTTCACACTGAACTAGCATGGGGTGACATGGTCGGGGAAGGACCAACTCCTCTTGTGCATATTATGCACATATTATGATATGTAGGATAGTTTGGGGTGAGTTAAAAACTGAAAATACAACCGGCCATTATAGTTATTAACACTTGTCTTTGTTTCCTTTTTTAAAAAAATATTTATTTATTTGGCTGTGTCAGGCCTTTCTTGTGGCATGGGTATCTTTAGTTGCAGCACGCGGGATCTCGTTCCCTGACCACAGATTGAACTTGCATCCGCTGCACTGGGAGGGCAGAGTGTTAGCCCCTGGACCACCAGGGAAGTCCCACCTGCCCTTACTGTCACGAATTGTGTTTCAACTGGAAATGCCTGTAAGAGAAAGAACTCAGGGTGGATGCCTCTGTGCCTTAAGACCAAGCTAATGGCTGTATGTTGCTGCTGAGTTGCTTCAGTCATGTGTCTGACTCTTTGCGACTCTATAGACTGTAGCCCGCCAGGCTCCTCTGTCCATGGGATTCTCCAGACAAGAATCCTGGAGTGGGTTGCCATGCCCTCCTCCAGGGGATCTTCCTGACCCAAGGATCGAACCTGCGTCTCTTACATCTCCTGGACTGGCAGGTAGGTTCTTTACCACTAATACCACCTGGGAAGCCCAATGGATGTATGAGGCCAGCACACCCAAAGGAGCGCCCTCCTGTGTGCCTGCACTTTCATTCATGATTCGAAAAGAATTGGATTTTACCAACATTTGAATTTGCTGCAACACAAATGCCTTATCTAGAAGCACTCTCTGTGGTGGCTTCGGTCATTGCCAAAGAAACTCGGCTCCACGGAGAACGGTGAAGTGACTGATGGCTTCAATCAGAAAGGAGATGCAGCTGTGTGGGTCCCATGAGGCCGTCCGCCACAGCATGCCCTGTGCTCCTTGGGATGCTTGAAGCCGCCATGCAGAACGTGACGGCTGGCTCCTCCCGAGTCTTCAACACTGCTTCTGAAGATGCTGGACGTCACCCATGTGTGCCCCTGAGCGACATGCAGAATTTCTATGTGAGCCCTGATTGGAAACATCGAGGGCAGAGATATTCTTCAGAATGTCAGCACGTTTCCCCTTCTGGTGATGCTTTGGCTGTAAGAAAAATGGTGCATGTGTTACACAGAGAGAACAGATGCCTTATTCTGCCCCTTTTTTGAGTAGAACAGAAGTTTGCACCCACTGTCATATCATAACCACTGTTTCTTCAGAAACATGAGTTGGTGGTCCAGACTGTCTGCTAGAAGAAGTGCTGTATTCTGCCATGACACTGTCCAAGCATCAGAGCCAAATGGATTCAGGGTGACAGTGATCGCTTCTAAAATAGATGTTCTCTGTCTTCCCAGAGGTGAGCTTCCCAGGTGGTGCTACTGTTAAAGCACCCGCCTGCCAGTGCAGGAGATATAAGAGATGCGTGTTCAATCCCTGGGTCAGGAAGATCCCTTGGAGAAGGGAAGGCAACCCACTCCAGTATTCTTGGCTGGAGAATCCCATGGACAGAGGAGCCTCACAGGCTACATACAGTCCATGGGGTCGCACAGAGTCAGACACGACTGAAGCGACTTAGCACTCACTCACATCTTCCCAGAGGCAGGGCCTTATTGTACCTGGCTGAATGTCAGGCTTGAGTTTCACGTGTTTCAAAGAAAAATGTGTTGTCAAAATATTTACACTTGCTGAAGCTCCCGGTTTCTGGAGTTGCTGTGGTGGATACTACTGAAAAACAAGAAGCACTTGGCCAAGCTATCTCTTGAGAAAAACATCTAGGAAAGCATCCCACATGGAAGGAATTGCCGCTGCACCCAATCTGTACTAACAAAGCCTTCTAAATGTCCACGCTGGCTGACACCTGAGGGCGCCTGGAAGCCTGCAAGACTCCTTGAGCTCTATTTAGACAGAGCATCCAGATGCAGATCAGGCCAAAGCTAACTCCACTGCCTGAAGCAAAAGTCAAATAAGGCAAATGAATTCAGCTCCAAGAGGCTTAGAGACTTGTGTTCATCATCAGCACCAGCCATGGTCAACTGCCAAAGTGAGCTGTGAAAGCTAGGGTTCTGTTGGCTCCTGCAGAGCTATGCAAATCAAGGATTTTAGTAGGCCAAATGCAGAGAGCTGACTCATTGGAAAAGACCCCGATGCTGGGAAAGATTGAGGGCAGGAGGAGAAAGGAGTGACAGAGGATGACATGGTTAGATAGCATTACTGACTCTGTAGACATGCGATTGAGCAAACCCTGGGAGATAGTGAAGGACAAGAAAGCCTGGTGTGCTACAGTCCTTGAGGTTGCAAAGGGTCGGACACAACTTAGTGACTGAACAACAACAATCCGATTTAACTTCAGGATCATCCAACCCTCCATTTCTCTTATGTGTTATTCTCTGCCTTCTGAGTCTTGGACCCAGCCTCTGTGCACTGTTGTTGAATAGAGTATCAAACACAGAGTTTTGGGTGAGATAGAAAAGAATAGCATTATAGGTTTGCCAGGCCAAGGGGGACAAAGAGGGCTCCTACCCTCAAAAACTCTGTGTCCTAACCTGGGAGGATTCCATGAGTTTTACAGCATAGGTTCAAGGGCAAAGTTGCTATTAAGATTTGGGTGTGTGCACTTCTTTAGAGACAGGTATTCTCTTGATGAGCTTCTCTGATTCCTTTAATTGGCTTCAGGTGGTCTTCTCTGGAATAAAGAATGCTGACATCTTTCATTTATTGGGGTTTTATTTCTTCATGGCAAATAGATGGGGAAACAGTGACAGACTTTTTTGGGGGGGCTCCAAAATCACTGCAGGTGGTGACTGCAGCCATGAAATTAAAAGATGCTTGTTCCTTGGAAGAAAAGCTATGACCTAGACAGCATATTAAAAAGCAGAGACATTACTTTGCCAACAAAGGTCTGTCTAGTCAAGGCTATGGTTTTTCCAGCAGTCACGTATGGATGTGAAAGTTGAACTATAAAAAAAGCTGAGTGCAGAAGAATTGATGCTTTTGAACTGTGGTGTTGGAGAAGACTCTTGAGCGTCCCTTGGACTGCAGGGAGATCCAACCAGTCCATCCTAACAGTCCTGGGTGTCATTGGAAGGAATGATGTTGAAGCTGAAACTCCAGTACTTTGGCCACCTGATGCGAAGAATGGACTCGTTTGAAAAGACCCTGATGCTGGGAAAGATTGAAGACAGGAGAAGAAGGGGATGACAGAAGATGAGTTGGTTGGATGGCATCACCGACTCAATGGACATGAGTTTGAGTAAACTCCAGGAGTTGGTGATGGACAGGGAGACCTGGCTCGCTGCTGTTCATGGGGCCGTAAAGAGTGGGACTCTATTGAGAAACTGAACTAACTAACTAGTCCTCTAAAGAGCTCAGAAGATATTGTTATGTACATCCCTTGAGGCAGAAGGAGGACCCTGCCCCAAGGCTGCACTATTCTTTCTTGGCTTTCCCTCCCTTATCTCTGCATCCCCTCCCTTCCCTGATTAGCAATTGTTTGAATCTGCCCTTCCAGAGTCAGGAAGGTCTTGGAGGCTGGAGTCTGTTCCCTACAAACAAGGAATGGGAGACATAGAAACACATCTGTGCCCAAAAGCCCTACAGGGTCCTGTTCAGTGTCAGTCTTTGCCCAAGTTTGATGAGCTTTTCACTCCAATAAGCTTTTCTGGGTGAGTCCAGGCCCTTCACTCATTCCTTAGTCACTCATTTCTCAAATGCATGCGGATTTCTGTGGGTGTTGGGTGTTTGCTAAGCCTTGGATATCTGCATACATGGGCTTGGCAGTCAGCTGACCCACCATGCACAGCTTCTGCTGGTGGCCTCTGTGATGGTTGGGGGCCCTGTTGTCAATTGTCACACTCTGGCATCGCTGGCTGCTGATCTTTAAAAGAGATGTCCCTGGCAAATGTGTTGATGTTTTAGAAACTTAACTAGACAAGCAGAAAAAGAGATGATGGCTGGAAGAGTGGAGTAGAGAGTCATAAGTAAAAAGGATCATTCCACTTCCATTGTCACAAGGATCCTCCACAAAACCTTTTTGGAATGAGGTTAGATACTTGTGTGTGTGTGTCCATGCATCCTTAGTCGTGCCCAACTCTTTGTGACCCCAACTGGACTGTAACCCTCCAGGCTCCTCAGTCCATGAAATTTTTTAGGCAAGAATACTGGAGTGGATTGCCATTTCCTCCTCCAGGAGATCTTCCGGACCCAGGGATTGAACCCATGTCTCTTACATCTTCTGCATTAGCTGGCAGATTCTTTACCACCAAGCAGCCTGAGAACCCCCTAGACACTCATACATGAATCAAAAAAAAAAAAAAAAAAACCTGATTCAAATGTAACAACTGTGCCCTTTCAGTTCAGTTCAGTTCAGTTGCTCAGTCATGTCCAACTCTTTGCGACCTCATGAATCACAGCATGTCAGGCCTCCCTGTCCATCACCAACTCCCGGAGTTCACTCAAACTCATGTCCACCGAGTCAGTGATGCCATCCAGCCATCTCATTCTCTGTCATCCCCGTCTCCTCCTGCACCCAATCCCTCCCAGCATCAGAGTCTTTTCCAATGAGTCAAATCTTTTCATGAGGTGGTCAAAGTATTGGAGTTTCAGCTTCAGCATCATTCCTTCCAATGAACACCCAGGGCTGATCTCCTTTAGGATGGACTGGTTGCATCTACTTGCAGTCCAAGGGACTCTCAAGAGTCTTCTCCAACACCACAGTTCAAAAGCATCAATTCTTCGGCGCTCAGCTTTCTTCACAGTCCAACTCTCACATCCATACATGACCACTGGAAAACCCATAGCCTTGACTAGATGAACCTTTGTTGGCAAAGTAATGTCTCTGCTTTTGAATATGCTATCTAGGTTCGTCATAACTTTCCTTCCAAGAAGTAAGCATCTTTTAATTTCATGGCTGCAATCACCATCTGCAGTGATTTTGGAGCCCCAAAAAATAAAGTCTGACACTGTTTCCACTGTTTCCCCATCTATTTGCCATGAAGTGATGGGACTGGATGCCATGATCTTCGTTTTCTGAATGTTGAGCTTTAAGCCAACTTTTTCACTCTCCTCTTTCACTTTCATCAAGAGGCTTTTGAGTTCCTCTTCACTTTCTTCCATAAGGGTGGTATCATCTGCATATCTGAGGTTATTGATATTTCTCCTGGCAATCTTGATTCCAGCTTGTGCTTCTTCAAGCCCAGCATTTCTCATGATGTACTCTGCATAGAAGTTAAATAAGCAGGGTGACAGTATACAGCCTTGACATACTCCTTTTCCTATTTGGAACCAGTCTGTTGTTCCATGTCCAGTTCTAACTGTTACTTCCTGATCTGCATATAGGTTTCACAAGATGCAGGTCAGGTGGTCTGGTATTCCCATCACTTCTTTTGTAATCCTTCAGCCAGCCTAATTGTTCAGCAAGAAGCAAAGACATTCCAGGCCCCTCTAGTACACAGAGTTTTTTCTGTTGTATTTTCCTTCCTGCCTGTTAGTGAGTTGGTGAAAACAGATGTGTATTGAAGAAAAAGGGAAGCGAGGTTGACATATGCTTTGAATTCCTCTCTAGATATTTACAAACTAGGATGTTTTGTGAACAAATACTCAAAGGAACAACTTTAGTGATCAAAAAATAAATAAGTAAATAAAGCATGTTTGTAAACCAGACTTAGGGTCTATATCCAGAAGGATTGAGAGCACCAAATTAGAAACAATGAAAGATAGAAGGAAAAAAAAAATGATCTTGCAGAGCTTTAAATTATTTACTGAATATTCCTTGGCAAACTGTTTGAACAATAATAAAATGTTAAAAATTGAGGTAGTTACATACATTTACACTCAACCCATAACCGTGCATGTTTAAAAAAAAAAAAAAAACAGCTGCCTGTTTGTACTACAGTATGTCTTCACAGCAGAATACATTTTACCACTGCCTGTTAGACCTTGCAATAAATAATTTTCTTCCTGTGCAATAATTACTATGAGATGATGATCAGAATTTTATTTAAAGCCAGTTGAAGCAGTTATATGCTAGCTGTTACTTGAAATGTTCCAAAGCAAATAAACTTTATTAGAAGTGCTGCATGTCCTTTGGGCTTGACTAATACAATTTTTCTCTCTCTAAAGATGGAAATAATCAACCTAAATTTTGAAAGGCCCAACTAAAGATTTCAGAATGCTTTACAAATCATAATAAAGCAGTCTTTATTAAACCATAAAAATAAATAAGTTTTATTTCAGATGAAAGCAAGTGTCCTTAAGAGTTCTACTTCTCCAAGAGCAGAGTATATTTTTCATTTTATGCTTCATGTAACCCAAGTAGTCTTTCCTTTTAATTAAGGTGACAGGCTTCAGTTTAACTATTTACTTACTAGCATTAGGTCAGTTGATTTAATTCAGTCAGTCTCCAAAGGGCTCCAAAGTTGAGTTATCTGCCCCCAAAATTTATATGTTGAGGTCCTAACCCATAGACCCTCAAATTGTGACTCAGATGTAATTAGTTATGTTAGGATGCCAAAGTAAGATGGGCCCCTAATCTGATACAGCTGATGTCTTTATGGAAAAAGGAGATTTGGACATAGACACACACAGGGAGAATGCCCTGTGAAGATGAAGGCAGAGACTGGGTTGATACTTCTATGAGCCAAGGAACACCAAAGTTGGCCAGCAAACCACCAGAAGCCAGGAGAGAGGCATGAACCAGATTCTCCCCCACAGCCTCAGAAGGAACCAATGCTGCTGACACCTTGATCTTGGACTTGTAGCCTCTGAGATCATTAGTCAATAAGTTTCTGCTATTTAAACTACTCAGTCTATGGTACTTTGTGATGGCAGCCCCAGGAAACTAATGCAGACCCACCTCAAGGCTGTTCATCTGTTCACAAATATGAGCAGATACTTGTGGGTCAGGTAGATAAAGCAATGCAAATAAATACAGGACCATGTAGGCTTACTTAAAAGTGTTGCTGTGTTTTAAATAAATAAGGCTCTATTGCCCTGATTTCTTAATAAGTCTTCTTTTCATTAAAAAAAAAAAAAAGTATTATTTATTTATTTACTTGGCTGTGCTGAGTCTTAGTTTCAGCACACAAGATCTTGGGGAATCTTTAGTTGCAGCCTGCAAACACTTAGTTCTAGCATGCAGGATCTATTTCTCTGACCAGGGATCAAACCCAGGCCCCCTGCTTTGGGAGCATGGAGTTTTAGCCACTGAACCACCAGGGAAATAAATCCTGAGGCATCTTCTTAAAACAACTACTTGTAAAGAATTAGATGTGGCAAGGGTAATTGAGCAAATGCATTGTATTTTAATTTTTAAATTGTAATAGATATGGTCAAAAAATAATATAAAAGTGCTTATAATGAAAGCAACAGTCCTCAACCTCATCTGTCTTCCTCCTAGTTCCCTCGGAAGCATTCAGCCTTAATTTTTGCTTCCTGTTGCATTGTTTTTTAGCTTTCTTGTGTTTATCCCGTGTCTTTAGATAATATGCTTGTCTCAATCTAAACAAATTATTATAGGCTTTTAATACTGACTTTCTATCATAATGGAAGGAGACTTTTTTCCTTTTTCATCACTCATGGCTTTCTCTCCTTCTTTCTAACATGGTGACATCATTATCCTTGGTTCCTCTCCAGATTCACTCAGTAACTTCAAAAGCAAACCTGTGTTTCTCCCAATCTAACATAGACACTATCTCTTATCACTCCGTTTGTAAGATGAGGCTATTAGTATTCCTTTGTCTTCACCCTTCTCTTTCACAGCCTTTGTCATCATCCTTCCCGTCTGTCCTAAGTTGCTTCAGTCCTGTGTGACTCTTTGTGACCCTGTGGACTGTAGCCCACCAGGCTCTTCTGTCCATTGGATTCTTCAGGCAAGAATACTGGAGTGGGTTGCCATTTCCTTCTCCAGGGGATCTTTGCAGCCCAGGGATCAAACGCCTGTCTCTTACGTCTCCTGCACTGGCAGGAGGGTTCTTTCCTACTAGCACTACCTGGGAACCCATACTTGACTTTATTGCCGAGAATGAATATAATTACACTCTATTCTATAAATGTAGTCAGTCTTCCAAAGTTTTCTATAACTTGATTCAAAAAGTTGAAAGCCAGAGATCAGCCTTTGCCTTATGAGCAACCAATGTGGTACCTGCAATCACATTTCTTTCCCCGTGGCTTCAAAGTGATGATCCTTGTCAATGAAGTACATTTCTAGCATCATATCTGGATGGATCATCAATGACAATGCCCATCAACTGAGCTTTGTCCATGATTTCAGTCATTATTAATTCCTTGGTTTTCTAAGGCTCTCCCTATCCGAATCTTTTGTCTTTGGGGCAGATTTGGATAATTGCTCTCTAGACCTGCTGTATAGCTGTCTTGGGTTAGAACTTCTATTCACTAGATCCTATAACCTTCTCTTTATTGGTTTTCTGTCCTTTAAGTTCCATAAAGGGCTTCCCCAATGACTCAGTAGTAAAGGATCTGCCTGCAATGCAGGAGACACGGGAGATACCATTTCGATCCCTGGGTCAGGAAGATCCTATGGAGGAGGAAATGGCAACACACTCCAGTATTCTTGCCTGGAGAATTCCATGGACAGAGGAGCCTGGTGGGCTACAGTCCAGGGGGTTGCAAACAGTCAGACATGACTGAGCACACAAGTACAAATTCCTTAAAAACTTGTGCTCAGGAGATGAAATTATGAAAATATCAGTACTAAACCCTCACACATGATTGATATTTACTTGATATGGACAGATAGAAAATTATTTTTCTCAAGAATATTTTCTGTAATTTAATTCTATCCTTGATACTGTAAAAGTCTGTGATATATCTAGGTGTTGCCCCTTTGAAAACATTCTTTGGTATTGGACACTTCCAGTTTAAAGAGTGATGACTTTCAGTGCCAGAAAATTGTCTTGTTATTTTTCAAGAAATTCGTTCATGTTTTTCTTCTCTTTCTGGAATTATTTTGAGTCAGACTAATTGGGTTTTTCCTTCCTCTTCAATAATTTGCAGCCCTTTGTCTTTTTATCAAGCATGTTGAGAGCTTTCTCCAGCATCTACCATTTCCCTCAACCTATCTATGAGGTTTTATTTTTGATTTTTTCTTCTTGCAGGGGTCTAAGGAGATATCAGTGGTAGTAGTATTTTATTCTAAGAACTTTCTGTGTTCTTGTTTTATGAATGTAGACTGTTACTGAATTTCTCTAAAGCTATTATTTAGAACTAAGGTTTGTTTTCTCTTTACCATGAGTCATCTCACTTTGCTGTGGTGTCAAGTTTTTGGTTTTTTTTTTTCTGTTTGTATGGGAACCTTCCTCATTGATTTTGCAGACTTACTTTAAGTATATGGTAACCCCTGGGTTGGGAAGATCTCCTGGAAAAGGGAAAGGCTGCCCGCTCCAGTATTCTGGCCTGGAGAATACTTTGGACTGTATAGTCCTGGGGTTGCAAAGAGTTGGACACAACTGAGAGACTTTCACTACTACTCACAAACTCTCAGTTCTCTGCTTATTTTTAAGAAGGAAGAGTAGAGAGTTTGTCTGAGCTCTGAGCACATTGGTGAAGTTTGTGAACTGTGAGCTTGACTTCAGGTGAGCAGGTAAGCGTTGAGTTGTAATATGTGGGATCCTCAAGTATCTTGATGAGGGGAGTTTTTCTCTGAGGGTCAGATATCCACATTAGGTTTTTATTTCTCCCCCAATGCAGCTAATTTCTTTGGAGAATATTTGAGTTGTTTGTTTGTCTTGTTTGTTCTTCTGCCTGGAGGGAGGGGTCTCAAATTCTGCAAGGGCAGTCGGCCACCTCACTGGGTCCTCAGGATGGAGTCTTCTGTGTCCAGGTCCTGCACTGTGCTGGCTTCCTTACCAGTGTCATCAGCCAACTCAGCTCCATGTATTCTGTAGCTCAAAGAAATGAGATGAAATATCTCATCTGCTGAATGACTCCTTCCACTCTCTTCTTTATTTCTTTATGTCCCTAATAAATAACATCTTCCCTGCATGAGTTTTGAACAGTTTGGCAGGCAAAGTGTAAATAGTACTAAACCTTATCTCTACTGCCTATAGAAGCCAAGTTGGCAGCATTAATTACTCTGTGTCTGCTAGCCAACTTAACTATTTCAAAAGATTTCTGGGGTGTAATGTTAAATAACTCTGGAGGGTAAACACCCTTTATGGAAGGAGACACTGGAACAGAGGAGAAGCATTTTTCCCTATTAACATGCTCCAGCTTATTGTTTTCCTCTTATTTTATTTGTATAATCAGCTGGAGACATGGCTCATCTCTCCAAAGAAGGAAAGTGAAAGTGTTAGTCATTCAGTCATGTCTGACTCTTTGCAACCCCTTGGACTATACCCTGCCAGCCTCCTATGTCCATGGAATTTTCCAGGCAAGAAGGAATACTGAAGTGGGTTTCCATTCCCTTCTCCAGGGGAATCTTCCCAATCAAGGTATTGAATCCGGTCTCCTGCATTGCAAGCAAATTTTTTACTGTCTGAGCCACCAGGGAAGCCCCTAAAGCAGGAGTCAAACATTTTGTCAAGATAGCCTTTCCTCCATCATCATGGAGTTTTGGGGGGATCACTTGGGACTCCTGGTGAGCATTTTATAAATTACACTAAGAGGTACTGAAATGGGTCAGAAAAGCATGTTATTTAAATCAAATCCAGGGTGACTGTCTTCCCACGATATAAAATAAATCCCAGATTTATTTCTTATCCCAAATAATGTCCAGCCATGTTATCCAACATAGCACATCTGAGGTTTTGCAGTAATATTAAACAACACCCAAAAGATAAAAATGAACAAGGGCATTCCAGGAATGAAATGCCAGCAATGTAGAGATGCTTTGAATTTTAATATAATCCCCACCAAATACCAAATTCCCAAGGAGAAATTAAAAATCAAAGTTTAAGTCCACTTTCATGTTGAAGTCCAAAGACATTAAAGTTCAAAGGAATTAAAGTCTAAAAATCGATATCTCTTGCCATTGTGTGTTAAAGTTCAAAGTCCACAATTCTTTAGTTAACTAAAGTGTAAAAACCATCCTCCCCAACTTTTTTACTCTAAGTCAGACTAGCTGGAATTTTCCTTCCTCTTAAATAATTTGCAGCCCTGCCGGAAGAGTTCTCTGGGGTTTGGTTTCTTCAGCAGCAGGGGCTGCCTCGCGCTGGAACTGGTGACATACTTTCAGGGCCTCAGGAGATGCCTTATTTCAGCATCAGCTCCCACTCACCTTCCTGTTTAGGGATGTGAACCCTAGCGTGTACCCATCACCTTTAGGGAAAAAGCTACCCGAAGCCCATGAGAGCAGTTATCCCTGACACCGGTATGTACTGAGGACCAGAACACCAAGGCCATACCGCTCAGTGAAGTTCATGTTGATTACCTGTTGCTGCTCCAACACATTTCCACAAGTTTAGCCACTTAATGCAAATTTATTATTCTCTGGTTCTGGAGGTAAGAAGCCCAACACAAGTCTCACTGGGCTTTTACATAGCTAAGATCAAAGTGTCCAGAGGGTTATGTTCCTTCCTGGAGACTTTAAGGGGGACAGACCTTGCCTTTTCCAGCTTCTAGTGGCTGTCCACATCCCTTGATTGTGACCCACTTCCACTGTCTTAAAAGCTGGAGACATGGTGTCTCTGATGAATTTTCCATTGTCACGTTGCTCATGACTGCTGCCAGGAATGGTCCTCTTAAAGACCCGAGTGATTAGACTGAGCCCACCTGGATAATCCCAGAGACTCTCCTCAAGATCCTTAAATGAATCACAGCCTCTAAGTCCCTTTTACCATATTCACGGGTTCTGAGAATTGGGATGTGGCTGTTTGGGGAGACCATCATTCTGCCAACCACAGCATCAGAGAGGAGATGAGTAAGTGAAGATCTCCTTGGATTTAGTGAGTCAAATGAGGCCAAGTCTGGCAGTCGCTGGCTTCCAGAGTTCACAATGGGTGAACTTACATTGAGTCACAAGACAAAATTTCCAGCAAAAGGTTAATTAGGGTATCGTGCATTCATACAGCTTGTCTCTTCCTTGGGAAGGTAGGATCGTAAACATTGCTGCCATCTTGCCAACATTTAGATAGCTTCACTGGGTGTGTCAGCTGGGGTTTGACCAGAGAAGAGTGAGAAGAATGAATGACATGGAAAAAGGGATTTATTATTAAGAGGAGACCTGACACCCCAAGGTAGCTGGTGAAGAAATCTGAAGAAGGCTCTGCCTCTATGTCTGGTGCTGGGGCTAAAGTTGACCTAGGTGGCCAGGTAAAGACAAGGAAGAAAACCTGGATATGAAGCAGAGGAGAGACAGGGCCAGTGGGCACCCATGAGAACAGCCTGGCACCCTCTTCTGCCTCGCCTTGGCTACAACCAGGCCAAGTCTAATCAAATTAGGAAATTCAGACCATGAACTTCCTGCCACCCCCACTCATAGTCCTGGAGACTGAAGCAGCTCTGTAGGCTCTGGGTCTAATTCATACATTCATTCATTAAGCAAATGCTTGTAGAATGTCTACCATGAAGCAGTGATGTCCAGTTGCTTGAAATTCTGGGGTAAATACCCAGGTACCTTCTTGCCAGAGACCATCCTCAGGATATTGCACTGTTCCCAATGGCCAAGATGGTGACAGCTATGTTCCAGTGAGCCATACATTTTGATACAGTGTTTTTAAAGGAGTTTATACTACCGTATGTTATTGTGAGATAATGTTGTCGGCTGACCCAGTCTCACAGCCTTTCTTTATTGCGCACTCCAAGGAGTGGCTCACCGGTGGACATAGCAACAGCTGTCCTGTCACATCGTTTCCTGTGCTTTACATTCTTACAGCCTGATCTGAGAATGGAGGCATTCTCTGCATTCTTGTATCCCCAAAAGGGATGAACAAACATTCCTGAACACCCACCACTTACTAGTCATCATGCTGGGTGCCCTGAACATGCCTGGTGGTGCCCTGAGACCAAATTTAAAGTACCAGCATCACCACTGGCATGCCTGTTCTGTCCCCCCAGCCTGTCTGCCTGATACCATGACTTCCCACTCCCCAACCCCCTGCAATCAGTACCGATTTCCAGGCCCCAAATCTCTATGATCATAGCCTGGGACTCATTTTTACTAAGCTCCAACAGCAGTTCTCATGATCGTGGATGGATGTTTCAGGAACCTCACTTTCTCTTTTCTCCAAGCCAGCAGTTAACCCCACTGTGGGTGACTTGAACATTTTTGAGAGATGCCAAAATATTGCATTGCTAACAGTAACTAAGTTATGAAAATGTGTATCTCCTCTACCATTTTTTATGAATTAAAAATAATTTGAGGTTACCACTTATTCTAATGCAGTTGCCCTTGTAACAGAGAAGCCATGGGGTGACTTCTAACAAATGTAGCAGACATTGCTTATAACGGTTACCTAACGTACAGCCCGCAGTAAGCAACTGGCGTTGCTGGTACTTTGAGCTGGAAGGGGGTTTGCCACTATCATCACCCTCTACTTCCCTGCAAAACCTCTTGGGGTTTGCTCAGGACCTCTGTCCGCCCATCTGAGCCGATTGCATGAGTGTATCCCTTTTTCCAAGCCACCGAGGTAGCACGTAGGCTGTTCCCACACTGTCTGAGGTCGTCTTCATTTCTCTTCACCATGATCACGGGTTGCTGGTGATGTGAAATATACCTCAGCTTACCTGCAATTAAGTTCCAGAGCATGCCAGCATGTTGTAAAGGTTCAAAGGAAAGTATTTACCAGGGGCATTTTGTCTTACTTTGTTTATTTGCCCGGATGGAAATGTACAGTGTGTTTCACTTGTTAGGTCTGACAATGCATAACTGATTTGTGACTCTACTTTGCAACCCACGACTTACAAGTTAATTAGAAGCACTTTTCCCTAATTATATTTGAGAGTTTGCTCTATTTGCTCTACAATTATCACAAAAATTACATTAGCTAGTGTTAGCGAACACAACATCGAAATCCCCACCGGGTCCTGGAGAAGAGGAGAGAATTAAAGAATGTCTGCCTCCCCAGCCCGACACCTGGTTTCCTTTCCAGCAGATGTTTTTATTTGTTATTCTCCATGAAATGTTCAAAGACAAACTTCCTTCCTGGTTGTCCCTTAGAGGCTGGAACTCAGCCTGGAGGAGAGACATCTCGGTTTGGGTTTGCACGGTCAAACTGCCTTCACGCAGGGCCTCAGTCTTCACGTGGCCCGCCCGTCATGAGAGAGTCCATTTGCCATCATGGCAGCTGGATGCTGTCAGTGAGGTGCCTCCCATGGGAATGCTCAGAAGACTCTCCGAAATGATCTCTTAGCACAGGGACCTGTATCATGGAGACCTGTGATGCCAGGGAAATAAAGAAATAGTCCTGAGCAGCTGGTATTCATGTCCATCTTCCTTCTTTCCTGTGTTCTCTGGTGTACTTCTGAGCAACACTCCATGCAAGGCTGAGTGGATGATATAAAATATGAAGATGATGTAGGTATGAGCTCTGCCCCCAAGGAGCTGTCAATCAAGTCTTAAGAGAGGAGACATGGGTACAAAGTAAGCACTGAGAAAGGGCCAGAAGAGCTTAGAGGAGCAGAGAGAATGCTCAGTTGAGGGAAGTGGACAGAGGAGCGTGGTAGGCTACAGTCCATGGGATACAACTGAGCCGACTTCACTTTCACTTTCACTTTTACTGAGGAAAGTGGTGTTTGAACAGTAGTCCCCTCTTATCTGAAGTTTTCCTTTCTGAAGTTTTGGTTACCTGCAGTCAACAGTGGTCTCAAAATATTTAAAATTTCCAGAAATAAGCAACTGATGAGCTTTAAATTGTGTCCATTCTGGGTAGTGTGATGAAATCTTCACGCCTGGGAGTGAATCGCCCCTTTGTCCAGCATGTCCTGTGCATTAATTGGCTCATCTGGGGTAGTAAATGGCAACCCACTCCAGTATTCTTGCCTGAAAAATTCCCTGGGCAAAGGAGCCTGGCAGGCTGCAGTCCGTAGGATCACAAAGAGTCAGACACAACTGAGCACACACACATCCACACACAGCTGGTTCAGCAAGAGTAGTGACGCTGGCAATTCAGATATTCTCTTACAGTGCCAAATTTATACGTTACTTGGTGGCTCAGATGATAAAGAATCTGCCTGCAACGCAGGAGACCTGATTTCTATCCCTGGTCTGGGAACATCCCCTGGAGAAAGGAATGGCAACCCACTCCAGTATTCTTGCCTGGGAAATCCCATAGACAGAGGAACCTGGCAGGCTACAGTCCACGGGATCGCAAAGAGTCAGACATGACTGAGCAACTAAGGCTAACACATATGTATAGAAAAAACACATGAATACTATAAATATAGGATTTGCCACTATCTAGTTTCAGGCACCCAATGGGAATCTTTTTATGTCTTAATCTTTGGTCCTACTTCCTTCTAAGGAGATTGGCTTGCCTTTTTGGAGGTTTGGGGTCTTCTGCTGTCCTTTAAAAGTTGTTCAGTAGGAATTGTTACAAATTCTGATGAACTTATAATGTATTTGTGGGGAGTCAGGTGAAGCCCTCATCTTACTTCCTCCCTCATCTTCTTCCGTCTCTCATCACTGTAAATCTTGGAACTCATCCCCCTCAGATCAAGGGGGCTGACTGCATTAGGTTGCAGAGATGGCCATGAGTTTGGCTTTCAGATAATGGGAGCAAGAGAATAAAACGTGAGTCAAAAAGGCAGTGAGGAGAAAACCCCTATACGTGAGCTGAGTATGTCATTTGTATATATGCATGGGGAGCAGGCACCCTCCCGCACACACGTCCCCACAAATGGTCCCTTCTGTATCTGCTGATGCCACCCTCCTGGCATCAAGGCCCAAGGTGGCCTACTTCAAAGAGTTCTGGTCTTTTCTCTCCATCCATATTTGCCTTTTAATCTCTTACCCTTCGAGAAGCCAAGTGCCTTTCAGGGGGAGGGCTTTGCTGGATGGTGCCTTATAATTCTCTATGGCAGAGGTCCCCAGCTCCCTGTTAGGAGCTGGGTTGTACAGCAGGAGGTGAGCAGTGGGTGAGTAAGAGCTAATACAGCTTCATCTGTATTTACAGCCACTCCCTGTCACTCGCGTTACCGCCTGAGCTCCGCCTCCTATCAGATCAGCAGCAGTATTAGACTTTCATAGGATTGCAAACCCTACCATGGACTGCACACGTGAGGGCTCTCGGTTGGGCACTCCTTATGAGAATCATCGAGAAACCATCCCCCTTATCCCCAGTCTGTGAAGAAATTGTCTTTCATGCAACTGGACCCTGGTGCCAAAAACCTTGGGGGGCTCTCCTCTGTGTAACTTTACATCCTTCACCCAAATATTGCTGGAGGTCCCCCCAGGGCCAGGATTGTTCTCATCAGTGAGAAAGTGTGCACACACCATTAGTTCACAAACAAACAGTGATTAGGAACTCATTTACTGTGCAAATGGCAGTTATCCAACTTAAAAGTTTGGAAATTTTTTCAAGTAATTTTTAAACCGTGGAAACTTGATCCTAAAAGTATTCGTACTTCACCCTGGGCAGTCCTGTAACAAACTCATCGAGCACTTACAAATAATGGTACACACTGGCCGGAAGAGCCGCTTGCCCTACATTCTGTTTGGCTTTCACTCATGTTGGATTTCTTTTGTTCAAGCAAATGGATTGTAATTCATAAACTCATTTCCATCTTCAAGTGGCGTACCTGCTCGGGTCACAAATATAGCTTCGAGGCTTATCTTCCCAGTTACTCATTAAAAGCAAACACGAGCAAGTCCTCTAATCTGATCCCCAGACATATTTAAGAGTTAGAACCATATTTTAGGGCTTCCCAGATGGCACTAGTGGTAAAGAACCTGTCTGCCAAAGCAGGAGATGTAAGAGACTTGGGTTCAATCCCTGGGTCACAAAGATCTCCTGGAGGAGGGCATGGCAACCCACTCCAGTATTCTTGCCTGGAGAATCCCATAGATAGAGGAGCCTGGTGGGCTACAGTCCATAGGTTGCAAAGAGTCAGACAAAACAGAAGCGACTTAGCACAGTATATTCATATTTTACATTCATAAGTATCAGTAGTAAAATGGCTACTTTCATTCCTCACGTTTTAGATTGAGATATGTTTTTAGACTAAATGACATTATTCCCCATATTTTATCCTTCATTCAAAAATCGTTTTCCTCTTAGTGAGAGGTAGTAACATGCTTGGAATCTAAGGCTGGAAAATACAAATTCCAAAGCAGTCAGAAAACATTTTTTATTAATAAAAAGAGGATCTTGGCCATTAACCATGGTGGGTTTTGTTTTGTTTCTTGTTTTTTGAGTGACTTTATAGTCTGGATGGAGCAGATGTTTAATTTCATACTGGTTCCAACCAGGCTCAGGGCAATGGAGGAAAAGAGTTTAAAGAAGAGAGAGAGGAAGAAAACCAAGTACATTTGTTTTACTTTGGCAGTGGAACCTCAGCTCCAGGGTGCCTTTCCCAGATGCTCAGCTTTTCTTTTGACTCTGGAGGCATTTCCTGATACATGTAATCATTCACACACACACCCCACCATGCGTATCCTTCACAAAGGACATTCATAGGCAGGATGGGGTTAATTTGCTTTATTCCTGATACCCTTTTCAAGAGACTTCCCGAAGCTTTATTAAATTAACAGGAAGTAGAAATTTGTATTTAACACACAGCTATGGTTATGAGATGAACATGGATCATTTAGGATTTTCAGGTAGTTTATCAATTTAATAATTTTCTGCAAAAATGCCCCTGCTATTAACTTAGTTATTGGAGTGTGTAAACACAGATGTGAAATGTTATTGTCATGTGTAAACTTCACTTTGAACACAACTAGGTATTTATATTAATAACTTGAACCGAATGAAAATGGGATTGAAAAGAAAGAAAGGACCATGTGATTCCAGGATGGAACTTTCCCAAAAGCAAGTACCGTTTGATTAAGCCACATAGTCACTGAAAAGAAAGGGGTACATCACTACAGTTTGCTGATGAACCTCCAAACATCAGGATCTCATTAAAAGTCTTTTTACCCCAGGGAATCCCCTTGTCATCTCTAGGTAGCTTTGCTAAAGCTGCCATTAGGGCTGAGATGTAACATACCACTATCTGAGTTGCTATGGAAACAGTTCTATCTATGCAAATTACTTTTTTAAAATCATTAGGCCACAGAAAGTCTGACATACAAAATTTGCAAGGGTTCTAGCCCAAAGCCACTCTTGGCATTGTGTCTTCCTTCTAACTGTCCCCAGTTGTTTTTTTGTTTTTTGTTTTTTGCTGTATCTGTTTTATACAATCATTATTGAATCCTTAGAAGAGATCACTAGTTGTAGGAGCTGAAGGCAGGAAGTTTTGAGAGCTCTGGGGGCTGTGGAAGAATAAAGTTACCCAGACATGGGATGGGAAACGAGAGAGGCTGATGTCAAGGCATAACTATGCAAGATGCCACCTGTCTCCACTCATCCCTCTTCAAAATTTAAAAGACGCTGGTATACGTACAAGCGTAGGCATGCACACGCCCATGCAGGCGTGCCCACACACACGCACGCTGGCATGCATACACACACAGACACGCTGACACACACATGCGAAGAACCTCAGATTTATCACACATTTATGTCCCCTTGCACAGCCCTTGCTCTGCCAGGCGCAGATCTGCCCTAGAAGGACTGCTGTCCCTGGCTTCCTCTGTGTAGCTGTTTTATACACTGCACTTAGTAGGGACCTTATAATTTTCCAGCAGAGCTTTGCAGTTCCCCCGCCCCCCACCCCCACCCTGCTGGTCAGCGCAGCTTCCCTTGGCACACTATGTCCTGCTCTGCTGGTACCCAGAGGTGTCTGTCCTGAGCCCCCAGGAAGCTGTTGCTGAGCGGTGGTGTGTGACCCGGAGAGGAGGAATGACCTTCTGCCCTTTGCATTCGAGTTTGCCCTGAAATTCCCCAGTAGGGTTTCATATGCCCCACGCGTTACAAAAATAGCTTTTCCCATCTTTATCTCCATGGCTAACCAATTACTGGGCTGGGGACAGATCCAAGTAAAGCCCCCCACTCTGGTCACCGAGTCCCTACTCTCCATCACTGCCTCCTGCTCATGGTACCAGGTGGCTGGTTCCCACACAAGTCACTTCTCTTCTCAGAGGCTTTCCTGCCCTACTTGTCAGTTACTGCCTAGCCTGACTGACCTCCTCAGAGACACCCACGTCCCCACGGTGCACAGAGCTTGAGTTTTCCCCCGGAACCTCCTGGGCCTATATTCTCACAGATTCTGCCAGCCCCACATCTCCAAACCGCCAGGAGTGCCCAGTCTTATCTGAACTCAGCAGTAAATGACAGCATCAGCTAAGATTCTCGCCAGCATCCCAGCCACATGTGACTCCTTTATGGCAGTGGTCAGCTTACACCATAACAAGTGTGCATATTTCAGTTTGGTTCTCCAAGGAATCAGCTTGCCTTTCCATGTTTGCTATGGAGTAGCAGGACTGAGACAGTCTTGTCCAGCTGAGCTCTTGGGCAGAGATGGAGAAGCGATGGGTGTTACCTGGCTTAGGGGTCCGGGACCTCAGTAGATTAGCCCACTGCCCTGCAGGCACCATGAGGCAGAGAGGCTATAAAATGAGCATCATTTATATGATTCAGTGCCTAAAATTTTTAAGGTGCGCTCTCAACCAACCACAATTATCTTGTTTTCTTTTTTGCTTTCAATGCTTTAAATATTAACCTAGACTTCAGCTTCCCTGGTAGCTCAGATGGTAAAGAATCTGCCAGCAATACCGGAGACCCAGGTTCAATTCCTGGGTTGGGGAGATCCCCTGGAGAAAGGAATGGCAACTCACTCCAGTATTCTTGCCTGAAGAATCCCCATGGACAGAGGAGCCTGGTGGGCTATAGTCCGTGGGGTCCCAAAGAGTCAGACATGACTGAGGGACTAATACACTACCTTCCAAATAAGTAGCTTACAATTTAAGCCCCCATTATCCTACTTCCTTTGCTAGTTACAGAATGAGTGCTCTAGGCCCAGCCTTCCTTCCATGAAGTTCAGGGTGGTAACTTATTTCCCTGTCAAAAAGCAGAGTCCTTAGTTCATTATACCCAGCAGGTGAAAAATATGTCATTGTTATCCTCATGTTGGAATAAGAAGGGACCATTGAAAAGCTAACATCATATATCCCAAAGCAAAAGTTCCTTCTTATCTCAATAAAATCAATTTAGAATTCTTTCTAAATTGATTTCTTAATTTCTAAATTGAATTCTTAATTTCTTAATTTCTAAATTGAATTCTTAATAGAATTCTTTCTAAATTGCTTTCTCCAAGCCAATCGCATGTATATATAAAATTAGATATCATCCAGGCTTATCAGATTATTTACAGCTTTAATTGGAGGGTATAAATAAGATGAAATGCTTTCAGACCTCAAACTTACTAAGTTTTAGGAGTGAAGGTCAGAATATGATTTGATATAACCACATCTCCTATAACAGAACATCCCTTCCTGTGAAGAATTGTAGGTATTATAGAGTATCAGTGTTAGGTGTCTGTAAATATATGTACTTAAAGGCATAGTCTATAATTTAAATTGTAGCCTTGTTTTAGAAAATATAGCAGAGTGCTCCACATTTATGTTTAAAATGAATGTCCATGTGATTTATCTTGAAATGTTTCTATTGAGGAAATTATAGCCATCTGAAATGGAGAAAAATTAATCAAAATATGAAAAATTGCTTATTACTGAACATACCAACCAACTCCATAATTAATAAATAATTGTAAAATATATGAGTTATCTCTGTGGGGTAATTTTAAGTAAAAACATTCGAGCTATGAAATATAGTTCTTATGTAGTCTGAAAAAGAACACTAAAACATAGGTCTTTTTTTTTTTAAGACATGTCTTTCGAACAGCTAAATTTAAATAGAGGATTCATGATATATTTGTCTTCCTTGTACACTAACTTGATAAAAATCGTTACATTCTTTTCCAGGTTGAAATGATTAAATGTCATGATTCCTCTGAGTCTAATTAATTTTAATGACAAAATTTATATGCTATAAATTTCTGATTTGAAGTGCACTTTTAAAAATCATAAAATTCTACAAGGCTCTATTGACTTCTGTCCTCTCAGCTATACCAGGCTTCCTCATTTGCCCTGCACCTCATTTTGTTGCTACCATCTTCCATCATGAACCATTATCAATCGTTCTTCCCCCAGCCAGTGTTGATACAACAGGATATTCCATTTCTGTGGCACAGCAGATATTTCATGTCCTCTTCGATTGTGAACTAAACCACAAGCTCCTTGAGGGCAGTGGCAGAAGTCATCTGTGTATCCACCTGAGTCATCTGGGTTGGAGTCATCTGAGCTCCAACCCAGCACATAGTTGGAGCTCAAGAAAGCCCTCCTGCATTAATTTGTTTGGAAACTCTGTTTGAGTTTTATCCTTATTCAGCTGGGCATCTCCTCTCAAACATACTCCGCAGCTAATGACCGCTGTTTTCTTCTCCTTTTAGTTGTTAAGAGAGAGGATTAGGGCCGTGGTGGACTTGCTCCTGTTCACTGACTGCTCGTCTGTCTCTGATTCCAGAGGTATTCTGGAATTCTCTGATTCCCTTCTGTAGGGAATACCAGAACAGTGCAGGGGTCAGAATGGGCAAAGAGAGATCTCATTGCTACTTCAGACAGTATAAAGTCAGCTTGAATTTTCAAAAGCCAACTTTCTGTCTTTTTCACCTCTTTTCTACTTCTTTACTTTCCATGCTACCACCATCACCACCACCACCCCATCACTTCCACCTCCATCATCCTCTCCCACTCTGCCGCCATCACTGACCACAACCGTCTCTACCAGCACCATGCCAATAGCTACCTGGATTCAGTGTGTTACCTTATATACGTTTATCCAATACAAACAACTTAACGTAGCATTTAGATTAATTGATGCATGTTTTCCTGTAATAATATTGAGAATATTTTCCATTGAATTATATAACTTTATTATCGCAAAGCATAATTCACTTGGGAAAATAATTGACAATGCTGCCTGAATATTGCCATTAAAAGCAACTCAGTGTCAAAGATCACAACATTTGTTTCTGCGAGAGATTTTTCAGAATTTAAATGAATGATACAAACATTTCCCTCTAATAGTTCATTCCATATAGTTTAATGATACTATACATCTAATCACTCTGAGCAAAGACCCAAAGAAATGATACCACTCAGTGTCTTACTTCTCATAAATATTTTTTCAGTATATAAAGTTGTTCCTAATCATTTGCAGTGCATGTATGTTATATATATATACATATATATATATATATTTCGATCATTTTTTTCTCTTAAAAACTAGAGTCTAAGTAGGGCCTTTGATCCTTGAGTAGACAAGACTTGGCTTGCTGTTTGTAGTTTTTAACAACAGTGTGAATCCTGACTCACAGATAGCATGTTAGGTGCACCGTACTGTAGATAGAGTTGATAGGAAACTGAAAATCCAATGCCTTGAGTTTTGTAACTCAAGAAACACTCAGTTTTCTTCTCTAGACACCTAGAAACAAAAGCACAGGATTTTCTTCTCAGGCACACAATATCTGCAGCCTATTTTTCTGAGAGCTCTAAGTTCTTATTTTATTCTATGCTGAAAATCTAAGTATTTAAGAATTTGTTGAGGTTAACTAAGAGATATAATACTCACTCAAGTTTGCAGGTGCTATAAACTGTGTCTATAACATTCACTTACAGGATTGTGTACTTGGACCCTATTATTTCAGACCCCAGAAGAGAGCTTATATTTTAATGTTATCATCCTTAATGCTTATTAAGAGTTTATATAAGAAACCAGCATGAGAAACATATCAGCAAAACCTACTACCTTGCTCTTATGTCATTTGCTCCCTTTTATATCATTCTTTTCTTAAATCTATTGGGCATGAGGACAAACAAACGGTCGTTGAGTAGGGCAGTGACATAAATCTCCACTGCTGGGTAGGAACATGAATCTGACAGTGATGACATGATGGATTGGAGTAAATAACCTGGTTAGGGATAAACAGAGGTAGTGAGAACAGTTAGGTTATTGTGGTATTCCAAGCTAGAAACGATGTGGTATTTTAAGCTGGAAATAATGAATCAGAATCATAACAGTAGAATCCAATTAGGATGATCCTGGGTCCTGAGTTCCATTATTGCAAGTTGGAGTGGAGAAACTGGACGACTCAGAGTAGCATGGTGTGGAGAGAGGAGTAGAAATTACCGGATAGATAAGTAGGAGCTCATTCCATGGGTTGAGTTCATCCTGCTCTGCAACCATACCAGTGTTACCACCCTCAACCTACAGATACAATACAATGGGGATATACTTACTAATGTGCATGATTAGAGCTTTATGGCCTTAGACTCTGGCAGCAGAGAAAAGAGTTTGCTATTGAATGTTATGTGGCCACCTGGATGGGAAGGGAGTTTAGGGGAGAATGGCTACCTGTATATATATGGTTGACTCCCTTTGCTGTTCACCTAAAACTATCATAACACTGTTAATTGGCTACACCCCACGACAAAATAAAACAGAGTTTTAAAAAACAGAGTTTGCGATTGAAGCAATGTGAAAATGTGAACATGCATTGTCAACCCTTTATGTGATTATTGGCTGCAGGTTCCCAGAATCTTTTTACACATTCTGTTGATAATTGTCTCAGCTTGCTCCTAGCAGAACACGAGTTAGACAAATCATGTCAGGGGAAACAGCAAAGACAAGTGTCACCTGGATTTCGAAAAGAAATGTTACTCACAGAAAACAAATGAATTACAAGATGCCATTAGAAATGTAGGTATCAGTAGATTAAGGGTCACAAAAGATAAGGGTTAGAAATAACAAAGACAAACAGTGATTGTGGGCATCAGTACTGCTTCTGATAACTTCTAAATTCTTCAGGATCTTCACAAGTTTGCAACTTTTAGTAGCTTTATTTATGTGTTTATTCCCATGCACGACACAACTGGAAAATACAGTAACAAAAAATGTGAACTGACATTTCAGAAAACAGCATGCAAGAAGCTCATATGCTTGGGTTTAATGAAAAGGAATCGAGAGGGTTAATTCTTAGGTAGGTTGATAAGGAGTCTGGGGCCCTTGAGAAGGAGAAAGGGAGCCAGGGCCCTCAAGGAGAAGAAAGGGACAAACATTTTTTTTCCTATATTCCTTCCTCTTAATTACAAAAGAGCTTTTTTGTTAAGCTTTGAATTGTTATGGTAACAGTCTATTTCTTCTAATACTAACTTTCTTTAAGCCCAGCTGATTACACTTTAATAATAACACATTATAATAATTGCACATTAATAAACTGTGGAAAATTCTGAAAAAGATGGGAATACCAGACCACCTGATCTGCCTGTTGAGAAATTTGTATGCAGGTCAGGAAGCAACAGTTAGAACTGGACATGGAACAACAGACTGGTTCCATATAGGAAAAGGAGTTCGTCAAGGCTGTATATTGTCACCCTGCTTATTTAACTTATATGCAGAGTACATCCTGAGAAACGCTGGGCTGGAAGAAGCACAAGCTGGAATCAAGATTGCCGGGAGAAATACCAATACCCTCAGATATGCAGATGACACCACCCTTATGGCAGAAAGTGAAGAGGAACTAAAAAGCCTCTTGATGAAAGTGAAAGAGGAGAGTGAAAAAGTTGGCTTAAAGCTCAACATTGAGAAAACGAAGATCATGGCATCTGGTCCCATCACGGCATGGCAGATGGATGGGGAAACAGTGGAAACAGTGTCAGACTTTATTTTTGGGTCTCCAAAATCACTGCAGATGGTGAATGCAGCCATGAAATTGAAAGACGCTTACTTCTTGGAAGGAAAGTTATGACCAACCTAGATAGCATATTCAAGAGCAGAGACATTACTTTGCCAACAAAGGTTCGTCTAGTCAAAGTTATGGTTTTTCCAGTGGTCATGTATGGATGTGAGAGCTGGACTGTGAAGAAAGCTGAGTGCCAAAGAATTGATGCTTTTGAACTGTGGTGTTGGAGAAGATTCTTGAGAGTCCCTTGGACTGCAAGGAGATGCAACCAGTCCATCCTAAAGGAGATCAGTCCTGGGTGTTCATTGGAAGGACTGATGCTGAAGCTGAAACTCCAATATTTTGGCCACCTCATGCGAAGAGTTGACTCACTGGAAAAGACCCTGATGCTGGGAGAGATTGTAGGCAGGAGGAGAAGGAGACGACAGAGGATGATATGGCTGGATGGCATCACCAACTCAATGGACGTGAGTTTGAGCGAACTCTGGGAGTTGGTGATGGACAGGGAGTCCTGGCGTGCTGTGATTCATGGGGTCGCAAAGAGTCGGACACAACTGAGCGACTGAACTGAATGATTACACAACAAAACAACTAATCTTGATCAACGATGTGTTTTACATTAAGCTCTGTCAGTTCAATTCTGTCGCTCAGTCATGTCTGGCTCTTTGTGACCCCATGGACTGCAGCACGTCAGGCTTCCTTGTCCTTTACCATCTTCGAGAGTTTACTCAAACTCATGTCCATTGAGTCGGTGATGCCATCCAACCATCTCATCCTCTGTGGTCCCCTTCTCCTCCCACCTTCAGTCTTTGCCAGCATCAGGGTCTTTTCAAATGAGTCAGTTCTTTGCATCAGGTGGCCAAAGTATTGGAGTTTCAGCTTCAACATCAGTCCTTTCAATGAATATCCAGGACTGATTTCCTTTGGATGGACTGGTTTGATCTCCTTGCAGTCCAAGAGACTCTTGAGAGTCTTCTCCAACACCACAGTTCAAAAGCATCAGTTCTTTGGTGCTCAGCTTTCTTTATATTCCAACTCTCACATCCATACATAACTACTGGGAAAACCATAGCTTTGACTGGATGGACCTTTGCTGGCAAAGTAATGTCTCTGCTTTTTAATATGCTGTCTAGTTGGTTATAACTTTTCTCCCAAGAAGCAAGCATCTTTTAATTTCATGGCTGCAGTCACCATCTGCAGTGATTTTGGAGCCCCCCGCCCCCCGCCCCCCACCAAAAACAAAGCCTGTCACTGTTTCCATTGTTTCCATCTATTTGCCATGAAGTAATGGGACCAGGGGAGAAGGCAATGGCACCCCACTCCAGTACTCTTGCCTGGAAAATCCTGTGGATGGAGGAGCCTGGTAGGCTGCAGTCCATGGGGTCACTAAGAGTCGGCTACGACTGAGTGACTTCGCTTTCACTTTTCACTTTCGTGCATTGGAGAAGGAAATGGCAACCCACTCCAGTGTTCTTGCCTGGAGAATCCCAGGGATGGGGGAGCCTGGTGGGCTGCCGTCTATGGGGTCGCACAGAGTCGGACACGACTGAAGCGACTTAGCAGCAGCAGCAGCAGCAGTGGGACCAGATGCCATGATCTTAGTTTTCTGAATGTTGAATTTTAAACCAACTTTTTCACCTCCTCTTTCACTTTCATCAAGAGGCTCTTTAGTTCTTCACTTTTTGCCATAAGGGTGGTGTCATCTGCATATCTGAGGTTATTGTTATTTCTCCTGGCAATCTTGATTCCAGCTTGTGCTTCATCCAGCCTGGCATTTCTCATGATGTACTCTGCATATAAGTTAAATAAGCAGGGTGACAATATACAGCCTTGACGTACTCCTTTCCCAATTTGGAACCAGTCTGTTGTTCCATGTCCGGTTCTAACTGTTGCTGCTTGACCTGCATACAGATTTCTCAGGAGGCAGGTCAGGTGGTCTGGTATTCCCATCTCTTTCAGAATTTTCCACAGTTTGTTATGTTCCACACAGTCAAAGGCTTTATGTAGTCAACAAAGGAGAAGTAGATGTGTTTCTGAAACTCTCTCTCTCCTGTCTTTTCTGCTTTTTCGATGATCCAACGTATGTTGGCAGTTTGATCTCTGGTTCCTCTGCCTTTTCTAAATCCAGCTTGAACATCTGGAAGTTCATGGTTCACGTACTGCTGAAGCCTGGCTTGGAGAATTTTGAGCATTACTTTGCTAGCGTGTGAGATGAGTGCAATTGTGTAGTAGTTTGAACATTCTTTGGCATTACCTTTCTTTGGGATTGGAATGAAAACTGACCTTTTCCAGTCCTGTGGCCACTGCTGAGTTTTCCAAATTTACTGTCATATTGAGTGTAGCACTTTCACAGTATCATCTTTTAGGATTTGAAATAGCTCAAGTGGAATTCCATCACCTCTACTAGCTTTGTTCATAGTCATGCTTCCCAAGGTCCACTTGACTTTGCATTCCAGGATGTCTGGCTCTAGGTGAATGATCACACCACTGTGGTTATCTTAGTCATGAAGATCTTTTTTGTGTAGTCCTTCTGTGTATTCTTAAGCTCTGTACTAATGATTATATAACAATAGTATATCTTGCTGGAGGACTTAAGAAGTACTTCTGACCCATCCTGTTATCTTGAAATGAATGTTGTGGGAGTGGGTCTGGTAAGACCTTTCTATTGTTAGTAACCAACTGAAAAATTGTGTAAAGCCCCACCCAAACCAGTGACTGGGGCCCCCCCTGCCCCCTTCTGATATCTGTGTCAGAAGCTTTCTCTATCCCATTTTCACTGTAATAAATCTTTTGCCACATGAAACTCTTGCGTGACTGAAGCCACATCTTTGGTCCCGAAGTGAAATTTTCTTCTTCAGAGACCACAAATACAACACCATTCAGTGTAAGCTATCAGAATTCCCATGGTTTATTTTAAAGGAATATGTGTTTTGTCTTGGATCTCCAAAAATAAAGATGATTGCTGGCATTCAGCATTGGCTAAGACCCGCAAAACAGGAACTTCTGGTGAATGTGTCATGACTGCCATCTTTCTAGAGAGAATTTTGCCAATATGCCTCCATATTTAAAGTGCAAAGACCACTGGGATCTTCCCCAGTGGTCCAGTGGTGAAGACTCTGTGCTCCCACTGCACCGGGCATAGGTTGGATTCCTGGTTGAGGAACTAAGATCCCACATGTTGCATGCCCGCCCACCCACAAAAAATGTAAAGACCCTTTACCTAACAATTCAAATTTTAGGAATTATATTGAGGAGCTACTAAGAAAAATCTTCAGAGCATATAAGTTAATATGTGAAAAGGATTGAAAATATTCTCTGGCACATAATAGGCACCAATGTCAGCCACAAAAATAGAAGCACTCTAACTGTCCATCTGTATACAGTTGGATGAAAAAAAAAAAAAAAACAAAACAGTCCATTAAATAGAACACTACTAGGCATTAAAAATTAAGATGTGTCTAGGTTTCTGTTTATATCTGTTATATATCCATGACATATGTTGAATAGAAGAAGCATATTTAATGGTGCTTTCTTGTGGTTCTGTTTCTGTAAAATGACACACGTGAGTGCATGATAAGCATAGAGAAATGTACAAAAAAGTGTTCCCTCACATCTGAATATCTCTAGGTAGATTTGTTTTCCTTTTTTCATCTTCATCCATCATCATTTTTAATAGGCATGATTTTGAGCTTACCCCATGTTAATTTTATAATCAGAAAAATAACTATTATTATATTAGGAAACTTTAAAATATATAACAACACATGTGCATTTGGGGAACTTAAAATCGGATAAAAATTGACTACACTGTAAAAGACTTCATCTTATACTCCATGTATCCATACAGAGAAAATACTAATGTCAAAAAACAGATGCATTCTAAAATTTGATGTGAAATAGACAAAGTGTAGAAACTCCAACAAAGTTTTGGCCTAATAACTCAATAAAAGATGCCTTCAATTCTCAGGAAACGGTAGTTTTTTCACTAACCTAAAGGTTAGTCAACAGATAAATGCATTGTGTTTGTTCAGCATATTCAACAGTGTCTCTAAAAGTCATTTTATCAATTTTGTAATTTTACCTGAACGAGCGATGCTGAATGTCACATAGCATTTAAATAAGCGAGATTGTCACTTTCCGTAAATTGTTTTCTGAAAACCCTATTACATTTTACATTCCGGTCATAACAGAGGCTTTGCCACTATGTGTGCTTTGCCACGTGCTGGTTTTGTTGTTATTGCTTTGATTCGTGAAATACGTAAAATAAGTGATTTTATCCTCTCATGTCATTTGTTCTGCTTATAGTCACTGAATACATGCTGGAATGATCAGCTGGATAACTCGTTTTCATTTGTCCTCAATCAACCCACTGATGGGCCTAAAACAGATGCTTTTAAGTGAGAACTGTGGCTCAGTTTTGCTTGAATGTGCATAATAAAAGGAAAACTTGATCTTTTAGCTTACCTGTGGATTAAAAAACAAAATAAACAAGTAAACAAACTCAGTAACTAACAGAAGAAGGTGTCATCTCAGACTCAAAGGAGTTTGTGCAGCCAGTTTTTCCCTAGTGCTCTTCTTCTTCGTGCCAAAATGCCTTCACTGCCAGACTCAACATCAGAGTTCTTAGGGCCAGCCAGCCATGGCTCTCGGTTCTTGGCGTGAACTCTCTTTCTGTGACTTTACCCAATCTTGTAGCTTTAAATCCCATCTCACTGCAGAGGGCTCTAAGTTTCTCTCTTGAGTTCTGAGCTCCAGACTCCTGTCTCCAGCTGCTTCTTGACATCTCCAGAGTGTCTAATTGACATCTCCAAGATAACACGTCCAAGCCTACAATTGCACTTTCCCTCCAGACTTCTTTCTCCTCCAGTCCTTCGCACCTCTGTTGTACGAGGCCAAAACATCTCTGGCTCCTCAACACCTCCACCCAGGCCAGACATCATATGTCTGACATGACCACCTGCATGCAGCTCTGCTGACCAGACTGTGTCTTTCCTGAAAATCTGGAGTAGCCTTCTCCCTGATCTGATCCTCCTTACCTCATTTTAGCCCATTCTCTGCTGAAAACTTCCAGAATTGTGTCTCTAAAAACCACCTGTCTTTTGAGGGTGATGGAAATATTTTGGAATGAAGGGAGCTGATGGTTTGCAAATCACTGTGAATGTCACTGATTTATATTAATACTTTCATGGTTAATTGTATGGTATGAATTTTATTTTAATAATTAAAAAAAAAGAAAAGGTTTTAAGAAAGTTACCCAGTAGCTGGGCGACCAGTTGAGAATTTGTGTTGTATTTCGTCTTTGAATACTGTAGGTGTGCCAGGAAAGAATGAGACCTTATAAAACAAAGATCCAGTCCTGACAGTTACTGCTCAGTGATGTGCCCCTGCACTTACTGAGGAAACAGGAACTGCTGACCGTGGTCCTCAAGGCCCTTTTTAGGATGTGCCTGCTGCTCACCTGCTCTCATCAGGGTGATGGCACATTCAGCTTGAATGCTGGAGAGACTTATATGCAGGGACTCTTTTCCAAGGTGTGGGCTGCGCTAAGGGACTGCACCAGGGGTGGACAGGCAGCCAGTGTCTCATCAGTGGAAGCAATAGGGGGAAATGGTGTTTGCAGACCCCAGGAGATCAGGAGACTTGGAGTTGGGGTGTTCTAGTGACTGAGGGTCTCAGCTCTACAGGTGTGAGCAAGGCGGGAGGGTCACGGACAGCAGAAAACCCCCAGCTCTCTTGCCTCAGGCCTTCTGATCACACACAGATTCCTTTATTGGCTGAACCCAACTGCATGTTCAAGGGCAGGGGTGCCTGGGAGATTCAGCACAAGGGCACAGGTGACTTTTTTTAATAGCTATATGAGCCCTGACTACAGACAGAATTAGATATTGTAGTGCTGCAGACATGAATTTGGTAGGAAAGTGAACATCAAATACCTTGTCTTTAGCATTGAACATGTCTTGGGCTTCCCTGATAGCTCAGTTGGTAAAGAATCCGCCTGCAATGCAGGAGACCCCGGTTCGATTCCTGGGTCAGGAAGATCCACTGGAGAAGGGATAGGCTATCCACTCCAATATTCTTGGGCTTCCTTTGTGGCTCAGCTGGTAAAGAATCTGCCTGGGTTCGATCCCTGGGGTGGAAAGATCCTCCGGAGAAGGGAAAGGCTACCTACTCCAGTATTCTGGCCTGGAGAATTCCATGGACTGTACAGTCCATGGGGTTGCAAAGAGTCAGACATGACTGAGCGACTTTCACTTTCACTTTTTCACTTTCTATCTAGACACTTAGATTTTTCTATCTAGACACAGGGATTTTTCTTGGACCCTAAATATGGAATGCCTACATCCTACTCTCTTCCTATAGTCTTGCCATCAACTGTGTTGTGCTTTCTGAGAATCACTTAGTAGAGAGGGAGCAAATGGAGTGCCCCTTGTCTCACCCCAAACACTGTCTAGCCATACAGACCTTTCTTGTCTTTCCTGAAGAGGATGGTCTCTGTCTGGTTTGACCTTTACAAGACCTTTTGACATCCTAGTCTCAGTAGTTCCACCAAGACTCCTTGACACTTGGGACCTCTGCTATCCCATCTGTATTGCTCCCTCCCCAGTTCAGCTCCAAAATTGCTGAATTTTGTGGAATCAAATTTGTAGGTGACTTGCTCACTCTAAGGCTTGAAACATTTCTACTGGACAAAGAATATTCTGTTGACTGGATGTATGAATAACCAAATGAATGAACAGAAAAAGGATTGAATGATCCCATTGGGTCATGATGGTGTTCAAGTACAAAGATCTCAAACTATGAAGCTCACTAATCACTTTCATTTAGTGATTTAGAAAGTCCCATGGACTTTCGCTGAGGGTCGGACACGACTGAGCGACTTCACTTTCACTTTTCACTTTCATGCATTGGAGAAGGAAATGGCAACCCACTCCAGTGTTCTTGCCTGGAGAATCCCAGGGACGGGGGAGCCTGGTAGGCTGCCATCTATGGGGGCGCACAGAGTCAGACACGACTGAAGTGACTTAGCAGCAATAGCAGCTTAGCAGTTATATTCACCAAGGCTAAGATATAATAATTTCTAGTGATTCTTCACTCTGGCTACTTAAAAAAAATGCTCGTGTCAGGGCCCACCTGAGATCATTTATATCAGAATCTCCAGAGGTGGTGACTGTGCATCAGAATTCTTAATTTCCCCATTATGTCTAGAGTAACGACTACTATGATTGTCTAAATAACCATCCATTTGATTGTTGAGGAATGTATTTTTTTACTCAATGACATTTTGGTGGGTGTCTACCATACAGTTAGGTCCATGGACATTGACTGTCATCTGTTACCTATTCACACCTGCAAGGATTTGCTTCCTCTTTCTGGCCACCTAGATGCCATGCTCAGATTTCCTGAATTCTTCTCATCCTTCAAGGGCTCATTAAAGAACCCCCGCCCCATATAGCCTCTCTGATCCCCTCCCTTGGTGATCTTTTGTTGCCTGAACTTTCATGGTATATCATTTCCGACAGTTAATGGGTTTTATCATATGTTAACTCTATAGTGTAAATTTTATTTTTCATCAGACAAGTGTGCTTTTATCTTCCCAAGTAGACTTTGCTTAATTTACTGTAGAATACCCAGAGTTCCTAGTAATACCTTGTTTTTAGGCACTCAGCATATCTGCTGAAAATGAAAACCATAGAAATGACACACAAAAAAAGCACATTTTCCCTAATCTCTGATTTGGGTAATAGATTTTTTTGAGGAACATGAGAGAGAAGAAAATATGTTTGAAGAAAAATGTGCAATAATGTAAGTTCAAACTTGGAGTTATGGAAATGAAACTCAGGAATAAAAACTTGAGAATGATCATCAGAGATTAAAGTTGAGTCTTAATGTTCTGATTCACAGTCATATTTTCCATGAAAAATAACCTCTGAATGGAGTGTCTCTAAGAGGCAAGATAATTTGGAGTATGGAAGCCTGAATTTACAGCCTAGTTCTGTCTCTCTTGTTTGTTACCTGTCCTTGGGGGATTTTGTAGCCTCTTAAATCTTTGGTTATGAATCTGTAAAATGAAATCAATAGCAGTACCTCCCTCCTAGCTTGGGATAAGGATTTAATGAAACAGTACATGTGACCTGATATTGGGCCAATAAATGAGGACTTATGACTACTGTTAGCATAACTGTGATGAAGCCCCATTGTTGGACATTTTGATGTAACTGAAAATAAGACCTAGTTTTAAAATTAATATAGTGGACAGAGGAAGGATTGAATTTTTTAAGTTACCCTTTATCTCAGTCTGATTTTTGGTTCAGTATTTTCCATGGACAATTGTAGGCTGTATAGGTACAATATTTTTAGCAGAAGACTGCAGAATTAAATGTTTGCAAGAAAAATTATTTGTAAAAGTTGTTTCAGAACCGAATGTACTTCATTCTGTGAACTCAAATGACTTCTTGAAATTTCTCAAGTTACATGACCTGAGGCTAAAAAGAAGCTGGCAAAAGATGAAAAGGAGAACATTCTCTTGTGTTCAGGTATTCTGCTTCAAAGGACTGCACGCCACACTACCTGTCTGCAATTCCAAGTAGTGGATTTATGTGCCTGACGTTTGCTGGATTGTTCATATGGATCGTGGTCACACTGTTATCTGACTTTCACTTTCACCTACAAGGGCAGTGCCACTGGATGAGGGCAACGCATTTTCTCTGTGTCTGTTTCCTTATCTGTAAAACAGAGTTGATTGACATTTTACCCGAGTTAATAGATGCAAGGTGACTAGCAAAGACTCTAGTATATAACAAAAACTCAAAAATGTTAGATATTTTTGGTTATTATTCATATTTTTAAATGTGATCTTATTTTGGATGCCTAGCTCAGCCACACTCTCTGAAAATTTGAGATCCTTGAACACTACCATCATCATCACCCAAGAACTTCATTCATTTACTTGTTCATTCATTCAATTATTCATCCATTCAGGAATACCTATGGAGAGCCTACTAAAAGACAAATTCTTTTCAATCCTGTTCATTGGAGAGCTGAATTAAAATTTCAGTCTCTGATTCCCAGCTGTCTTTTACTCTCCCATCTATGTCTTCATCAAGATCGCTTTTCTTTGAGAGCCATAGAAACTAAGGGTGTGCTTTAAAAAAGAACTTTTTTATTGAAGTATATAGTTGCTGTATGGTGTTACATAGGTTTGGGCTTCCCAGATGGCGCTAGCAGTAAAGAACCTGCCTGCCAATGCAGCAGACCTAAAAGATGTAGATTCAATCCCTGGGTTGGGAAGATCCCCTGGAAGAGGGCATGGCAATCCATTCCAGTATTCTTGCCTGGAGAATCCTGTGGACACAAGAGCCTGGCAGGCTACAGTCCAGGGTTGCAAAGAGTTGGACACAACTGAAGTGACTTAGTACACATGCACGATATATAAGTTACATGTTTACAATATAATGAGTCACTATTTTAAAAGGTTATACTTCATTTATAGTTATTATAAAATATTGGCTATATTCCCTGTGTTGTACAGTTTATCCTTATAGCTTATTTTATACCTAATAGTTTGCACTGGAAATTATGATGGCTTATCTCTCACATTTATTACCAATCATTATACAATAGAATATTTGTCTTTAACTCTCCCTGTACACACACACACACACACATATACACAGGCCCAAACTTAAGCTCCTTTATTTTATATGCAGTTTGGGGGCATAAAATTGCTGAGATGCCCAATCAAAGTATAAGAAATTATTTTTATTAGCACGTACAAGAATGTGATTATTGTCGGAAAAAGGACATCATTTTTTTTTTAATTTTATTTTATTTTTAAACTTTACATAATTGTATTAGTTTTGCCAAATATCAAAATGAATCCATCACAGGTATACATGTGCTCCCCATTCTGAACCCTCCTCCCTCCTCCCTCCCCATACCATCCCTCTGGGTCGTCCCAGTGCACTAGCCCCAAGCATCCAGTATCGTGCATTGAACCTGGACTGGCATCTCGTTTCATACATATTTTACATGTTTCAATGCCATTCTCCCAAATCTTCCCACCCTCTACTACAAAGCCACAGTTATCAGGACATCATTTTTAACTGCAATCACTTTTAGAAAAAGAGGCCCAGGGCCAGTTTCCAGATATTATAACACTCAGTCTGGGTGCTTTGGTGACATTTTTTCAAAGTTCTGGCATATCCAAGGTCATTGAGGAAGGATATACTTTTATACAAGCCCAATTTTATATTCCTAACTTGATCTCTTGGGAATTGATAAATAGAAAATTCTATGGTTCGTTTACAGAATGCTGTGATCAAACGTGAACTCATGACTTTCACAGATGGTTACTACCAGACGTTGACATCTGCAGGGGAGGAAATTTTTCCCTCTGCCTACCTTAGCTTCTGCAGTTGGGGCCCCATAATTTAGGCAAATGACAGATTAACAGGAGAAAAACATAAGTTTATTAATGTGAGAAGGAAATGCAACCCACTTCAGTATTCTTGCCTGGAGAATCCCATGGACAGAGGAGCCTGGTGGGCTACAGTCCATGGAGTCACAAAGAGTTAGACATGACTGAAACAACTTAGCACACACATGCTGATGTTAAAGTTAAAAAATCAGAGTGTTGCTGCAATCAGTTTTGACTTTGGAACAAGCCTCAACATTGATGACTATATCTTGTGTCAGAGTTGTTTTAGAACTTCAGGAATTAAAATGACTTATGGAGGCTCAGGTGGATTTTATCAGCTTCAAGCAGGATTTTCCCGGTGTGTAATAGTGAAGATCTGATTCATTTTCTGGTGTAGAAAACTGCTCACTCTTCACCCATGCTGGAGTTAAACATTTCTGTTGCTCAGTCATGTTTGACTCTTTGCAACCCCATGGACTTCAGCATGCAAGGGTTTCCTGTTCTTCACTATTTCCTGGAGCTTGCTCAAACTCACATCCATTGAGTCAGTGATGGTGATGCTTTCTAACTATCTCATCCTCTCTCTCCCACTTCTCCTCCTGCCCTCAATCTTTCCCAGCATCAGGGTCTTTTCCAATGAGTCGGTTCTTCGAATCAGGTGGCCAAAGTATTGGAGCTTTAACTTCAGCTTCAGCATCAGTCCTTCCAATGAATATTTAGGGTTGATTTCCTTTAGGATTGACTAGTTTGATCTCTTTGCAGTCCAAGGGATTCTCAAGTCTTCTCCAGCATCACAATTCAAAAGCATCAATTCTTCAGTGCTCAGCCTTCTTTATGGTCCAATTCACTTACCTGTACATGACTACTGGAAAAATAGGTAGGGGTCTTTGTTTGCAATGTGATGTGTCTGCTTTTTAACAAACTCTCTTGGTTTTCCATAGCTTTCCTTCCAAGAAACAAAAGTCTTTTAATTTCATGGCTTCAGCCAAATCAACTATACTCCAACAGAAAATAGAAAATAAAATTTTCTATGATGCAAGACACTAAGTGTTAAATTTTTCTCTTTTTTTAATGCACTCATAACTGATGCCAAAATCTGAGCACACTAGTACCCAGTCAAATCTCAGAGATAGAGTTTTGGGTGTCGGAGAAGGCAATGGCACCCCACTCCAGTACTCTTGCTTGGAAAATTCCATGGACCGAGGAGCCTGGTAGGCTGCAATCCATGGGGTCACTAAGAGTCGGACACGACTGAGCGACTTCACTTTCACTTTTCACTTTCACACATTGGAGAAGGAAATGGCAACCCACTCCAGTGTTCTTGCCTGGAGAATCCCAGGGGCGGGGGAGACTGGTGGGCTGCCGTCTATGGGGTCGCACAGAGTTGGACACAACTGAAGTGACTTAGCATAGCATAGCATAGAAAAGAATAGCTATATTGCTTTGCCAGGCAGAGGGGGACTTGACAGATAACTGTCCTTGAAACTGTGTGTCCCAACCTATCAAGAGAAAATTGGATTAAAGATTAACTGACCATGGCCCTGTCCTTCAGAACAAGACCCAAAGTCCCCCACAGCCAGTCCCTCCCATCAGGAAGCTTCCATAGCCTCTTATCCTTATCCATCAGAGGGCAGACAGAAAGAAAATCACAAGCACGGGAAACTAACCAAACTGATCACACAGATCACAGCCTTGTCTAACCCAATGAAACTATGACCCATGCCATGTAGGGCCACCCAAGACAGAAGGATCATGGTGGAGAGTTCTGACACAGTGTGGCCCGCTGGAAAAGGCAATGGCAAACCACTTCCGTATTCTTGCCGTGAGAACTCCGTGAACAGTATGAAAAGGCAAAAAGATAGGACACTGAAACATGAACTCCCCAGGTCATTAGGTGCCCAATACACTATGGAGAAGAGCAGAGAAATAGATCCAGAAATAATGAAGAAGCTGAGCCAAAGCAAAAACAATACCCAGTTGTGGATGTGACTGGTGATGGAAGTAAAGTCCTGTGCTGTAAAGAACAACATTGCATAGGAACCTGGAATGTTAGGTCTGAGAATCAAGACAAATTGAAAGTGGTCAAACAGGAGATGGCAGGAGTGGACATCGACATTTTAGGAATCAGTGAACTAAAATGGACTGGAATGGGTGAATTTAATTCAGATGACCATTATATCTATTATTATGGGCAAGAATCCCTTAGAAAAAAGGTGTAGCCCTCAGAGTCAACAAAAGAGTCTGAAATGCAGTACTTGGGTACAATCTCAAAAGCAACAGAATGATCTCTGTTCATTTCCAAGGCAAGCCATTCAGTATCACAGTGATCCAAGTCTGTGCCCCAACCAATAATGCCAAAGAAGCTGAAGTTCAACAGTACTATGAAGACCTGTAAGACCCTAGAACTAACACTGAAAAAGATAAAAGATGCCCTTTTCATCATAGGGGGCTGGAATGCAAAAGTAGGAAGTCAAGAGACGACTAGAGTTACAGGCAAGTTTTGCCTTGGAGTAAACAATGAAGCGGGGCAAAGGCTAACAGAGTTTTGCCAAAGGAACGCACTGGTCATAACAAACACACCCTTCCAACAACACAAGAGATGACTCTGCACATGCACATCACCAGATAGTAAATACCAAAATCAGACTGATTATATACTTTACAGCAGAAGATGGAGAAGCTCTATAGAGTAAGCAGAAACAAGACTGGGAGCAGACTGTGGCTCAGATCATGAACTTCTTATTGCAAAATTCAGGCTTAAATTGAAGAAAGTAGGGAAAACCACTGGACTATTCTGATATGACCTAAATCAATTCCCTTACAGTTATACAGTTGAAGTGAAAAATAGATTTAAAGGATTAGATTTGATAGACAGAGTGCCTGAAGCACTATGGACAGAGGTTCATAACACTGAACCGGAGGCCGTGATCAAAACCATGCACAAGAAAAAGAAATGCAAAAAAGCAAAATGGTTGTCTGAGGAGGGCTTACATAGTTGAGAAAAGAAGAGAAGTGAAAGGCAAAGAAGAAAAGGAAAGATATACCCAGCTGAATCCAGAGTTCCAAAGAATAGCAAGGAGAGATAAGAAAGCCTTCCTTGATGATCAATACAAAGAAATGGAGGAAAACAATAGAATGGGAAAGACCAGAGATCTCTTCAAGAAAATTAGATACCAAGGGAACATTTCATGCAAAGATGGGTACAATAAAGGACAGAAACGATATGGACCTAACAGAACCAGAAGGTATTAAGAAGAAGGGGCAACCATACACAGAACTATACTAAAAAGATCTTCGTGATCCACATAACCACCATGGTGTGATCACTGACCTAGAGCCAGACATCCTGGAATGCAAAGTCAAGTGGGCCTTAGGAAGCATCACTACGAACAAAGCTAGTGGACATGATGGAGTTCCACTTGAGCTATTTCAAATCCTAAAAGATGATGCTGTGAAAGTGCTGCACTCAATATGACAGCAAATTTGGAAAACTCAGCAGTGGCCACAGGCCTGGAAAAGTTCAGTTTTCATTCCAATCCCAAAGAAAGGCAATGCCAAAGAATGCCCAAACTACTGCACAGTTGTACTCATCTCATGCTAGCAAAGTAAAGCTCAAAATTCTCCAAGCCAGGCTTCAATAGTACGTGAAACAATAACTTCCAGATGTTCAAATTAGATTTATAAAAGGCAGAGGAACCAGAGATCAAATTGCCAACATCTGTTGGATCATTGAAAAAGCAAGAGAGGTCCAGAAAAACATCTATTTCTGCTTTATTGACTATGCCAAAGTCTTTGACTGTGTGGATCACAACAGTGGAAAATTCTTAAAGAAATGTGAATACCAGACCTCTTTACCTGCCTCTGAGAAATCTGTGTGCAGGTCAAGAAGCAACAGTTAGAACCAGACATGGAACAACAGATTGGTTCCAAATAACGAAAGGAGTATCTCAAGGCTATATACTGTCACCCTGCTTATTTAACTTATATGCGGAGTACATCATGCAAAATGCCAGGCTGGATGAAGCACAGGCTGGAATCCAGATTTCCAGGAGAAATATCAATAACCTCAGATATGCAGATGACAACATGCTTATGGCAGAAAGCAAAGAGGAACTCAAGAGCCTCTTGATAGAATTGAAAGAGGAGAGTGAAATTGGCTTAAAGCTCAACATTCAAAAATCTAAGATCATGGAATCCAGTCCCATCACTTCATGGCAAATGGATGGGGAAGCAATGGAAACAGTGGGAGACTTTATTTTGGGGGGCTTCAGAATCACTGCAGATGGTGACTGCAGCCATGAAATTAAAAGAAGCTTGCTCCTTGGAAGAAAAGCTATGACCAACCTAGGACAGCATATTACAAATCAGAGACAGTACTTTGCTGACGTAGGTCTGTCTAGTCAAAGCTATGGTTTTTCCAGTCGTCATGGATGGATGTGAGAGTTGGACCATAAAGAAAGCTGAGCACCAAAAAAATGATGCTTTTGAACTGTGGTGTTGGAGAAGACTCTTGAAAGTCCCTTGGACAGCAAGGAGATCAAACCAGTCAATCATAATGAAAATCAGTCCTGAATATTCATTGGAAGGACTGATGCTGAAGCTCCAATACTTTGGCCACCTGATGCAGAGAGCTGACTCATTAAAAAGACCCTGATGCTGATAAAGATTGAAGGCGGGAAGAGAAGGGGATGACAGAGGATGAGATGGTTGGATGGCATCACCAACGCAATGCACACGTGTTTGAGCAACCTCCAGGAGTTGGTGATGGACAGGGAAGCCTGGCCTGCTGAAGTACATGAAGTTGCAGAGTCGCACATGACTTAGTGTGACTGAACTGAAATGAATCTGGAAGGACCTGATGAGCTTTATAACAATGCTTCAAGGGTGGGCTTGCTGATAAGGTAGAGTGTGAGTAGTGCTTTCCTTCCCTTACTCACTTCTTAGGTGTTTGTCTCCTGACCTTTATGAGCCTCTCTGGTCTCCTGTCCCTTTACAATTCTGTTGCCTCAAGTGGTTTCTTGGCTGCTCCTCCCTTAATTAGCAACTGTTGGCATCTGCCCTTTGGAACTCAGGGAAGGTCATGGAGGCTGGAGTCTTGCCCACAAGAAATGGGAAACAAAAAGAACTTCATGCCCAGGAGCCTCAGAGGGTCCTGCTCCATTTCATAAACTTCTTTATTGCAAGTGTTTTTAAACACTTCTCTGCATGCATGACACACAAATTTCCTATCACATCCATTTCCTTAATTAACACTCTTATCAAAATGACATTTGCATAACACACTTTTTAAACAAGTGTCTTTTTATAGTTAATATATTACATTATGTAGGTTTAAGGTGGACAGTGTGTTGATTTCATACATCTATATACTGTGGTATTTAGTGTTTGATAACACTGTTATCATGTCTCTTAATTATCGGCTTTTTTGTGGTGAGAAGAATTAAATCTAGTCTCTTAGCATCTTTGAAGTTCTGGAACAACAGACTGGTTCCAAATAGGAAAAGGAGTACGTCAAGGCTGTATACTGTCACCCTGTTTATTTAACTTATATGCAGAGTACATCATGAGAAACGGTGGACTGTAAGAAGCACAAGCTGGAATCAAGATTGCTGGGAGAAATATCAATAACCTCAGATATGCAGATGACACCACCCTTATGGCAGAAAGTGAAGAGGAACTCAAAAGCCTCTTGATGAAAGTGAAAGAGGAGAGTGAAAAAGTTGGCTTAAAGCTCAACATTCAGAAAACAAAGATCATGGCATCTGGTCCCATCACTTCATGGGAAATAGATGGGGAACAGTGGAAACAGTGTCAGACTTTATTTTTCTGGGCTCCAAAATCACTACAGATGGTGAATGCAGCCATGAAATTAAAAGACACTAACTCTTTGGAAGGAAAGTTATGACCAACCTAGATAGCATATTCAAAAGCAGAGACATTACTTTGCCAACAAAGGTTCGTCTAGTCAAGGCTATGGTTTTTCCTGTGGTCATATATGGATGTGAGAGTTGGACTGTGAAGAAGGCTGAGCACCAAAGAATTGATGCTTTTGTACTGTGGTGTTGGAGAAGACTCTTGAGAGTCCCTCGGACTGCAAGGATATCCAACCAGTCCATTCTGAAGGAGATCAGCCCTGGGATTTCTTTGGAAGGAATGATGCTAAAGCTGAAATTCCAGTACTTTGGCCACCTCATGTGAAGAGTTGACTCATTGGAAAAGACTCTGATGCTGGGAGGGATTGGGTGCAGGAGGAGAAGGGGACGACAGAAGATGAGATGGCTGGATGGCATCACTGACTCGATGGATGTGAGTCTGAGTGAACTCCAGGAGTTGGTGATGGACAGGGAGGCCTGGCGTGCTGCGATTCATGGGGTCGCAAAGAGTCGGACACGACTGAGCGACTGATCTGATCTGATCTCAGTACAGCATGTTGACTATTACACCTGTGATGTACATTAGATTTTCAGGACTTATCTAACCACTGTTTACAAGTTTGTACCTTAAACAACATCTCCTCAATTACCCAACCCCCAGCCCCTGGTAACTACCACTCCACTCTCTGTTTTGATAGGTTGTTTTTTTTTTTTAATTCCATGTGAGTTGGCTCATACAGTATTTGTCTTTCTCTCCCTGACTTATGTCACTTAGCACATGCCTTTAAGTTCCATCTGTGTTGTCTACATGGCAGAATTTCCTTCTTTCTTGTGGCTGAGTAATATCCCATTGTACAGATGTACCACATCTTCATTATCATTCTCTGATATCTTCGTTATCAGTTCATCTGTTGAGGGACATTCAGGTCATTTCCATACTTCAGTTATTGTGAAGAATGCTACAGTGAACATGCAGTGCACATATCTTTTCTACGTGTTGTCTTCATTTCCTTTGGATACATACCCAGAAGTAGGATCGCTGGATTAGATGGTAGTTATGTTTTTAATTCTTTGAGGACCCTCTGTATGATTTACAATAGTGTGTATATCAACTTACATTCCTACCAACAGTGCACAAGGGTTCCTTTTCTTCACATCTGGTTCAGACGGTAAAGAATCTGCCTCAGTGCAAAGACCTTGGTTCATTCCCTGGGTCAGGAAGATCCCCTGGAGGAGGGCATGGCAACCCACTCCAGTATTCTTGCCTGGAGAATCCCTATGGACAGAGGAGCCTGGTGGGCTACAGTCCATGGGGTCACAAAAAATAGACACACAAGTACATAACAAGATGATTTTTTCAAACTCTTTTTTCACCAACATTTGTTTTCTCTTCATGGCAAATAGTTGGGAAAACAATGGAAACAGTGAGAGACTTTATTTTTGGGGGTTCCAAAATCACTGCAGATGGTGACTGCAGCCATGAAATTAAAAGACGCTTGCTCCTTGGAAGAAAAGCTATGACCAACCTAGACAGCAGATGAAAAAGCAGAGACATTAATTTGCCAACAAAGGTCTATCTAGTCAAAGCTATGGTTTTTCCAGTAGTCATGTATGGATGTGAGAGTTGGACTATAAAGAAAGCTGAGCACCAAAGAATTAATGCTTTTGAACTGTGGCATTGGAGAAGACTCTTGAGAGTCCCTTGGACTACGGAGATCCAACCAGTCCATCCTAAAGGAAATCAGTCCTGAATATTCATTGGAAGGACTGGTGCTGAAGCTGAAGCTCCAATACTTTGGCCACCTGATGTGAAGAACTGACTCCTTGGAAAAGACCCTGATGCTGGGAAAGATTGAAGGCAGGAGGAGAAGGGGATGACAGAGGATGAGATGGTTAGATGGCATCACTGACTCAATGGACATTAGTTTGAGTAAGCTCTGGGAGTTGGTGATGGACAGGGAAGCCTGGCGTGCTGAAGTCCTTGGGGTCACAAAGAGTCGGACACAACTGAGCGACTGAACTTGTTTTCTGTTGTCTTGATGGCAGCCATTCTTACAGATGTGAGGCAGTAGTTCATTATGATTTTGACTTGAATTTTCCTGATGAGTAGTGATGCTGAACATCTTGTTATATATCTGTTGGCCATTTGGGTGTCTTCTTTAGAAAAAATGTCTACTCAGTTCATCTATTTTTTAATATAGTTGTTTATTTTTTTTGTTACTGAGCTATATGATTTCCTTGTGTATTTTGGATGTTAACTCCTTAGCATATTTATGACTTGCAATTATCTTCTCCCTTTTCATAGGTTGCCTTGTCATTTTGTGATTGTTTTTGATATGCAGAAGTATTTTATTTTGATGTAGTACCCTTTGCTTTTTGCTTTGAGCAAAAATTACTATAGCAACATTTTGGTAAACCTTTGCATTAACTCACAATCAATGCTTTTATTTTTAAAAGCATTAAATGAGCATTATTTATTCATCTTTTAGAGGCTATCATGTATACCATTGGGAAGAATTATCAAAACAGTCCCAATTCAACAATTACACCTTGAGAGACATGATGTTTAAGGGATAAGATAAGAGTATTTATGTGGTGCACCCAAATATATATACATGTGCACACACACAGACATATTTGTGCATGTGTGCAACATGTTCACTCACACATGTACACACATGCATACACTTGCATATGTGCATAGTCACACATACACATGCTCACACACAAATGCACACAGAATAAATTCAGGGTGTCATGGGGCTCCAGATTTTGGTCAGCCACCTTCTACACACCCATGAATCAAGGTGTGAGTGGTAGGCTATGGAAAAGGTACTGATGGTCATCCATTCCCCCAACCCCCATCTTCCACTCTCACCCCATTGGCTCTGACCTTGGCCATTTTGTAAGATGAACCTCTCTGCTCTCTCTCTTACCCAGGCAAACAAAGTTTCACTCTCAGAATAAGACAAGTGGCAGATTCGTTTAAAGTAAATCTTCATACATTCAGTTAATTTTAATTAGTTGATTAATCAAAAATAAAAATGTAAAGCATTCATTTAAAATGAATTCAATCCAACTGTTCTTTGGCTTGAGCTTCACCTGTGTCCCTGTGTTAAGGGACTGTGTTTCAGGTTTAACAATTAAAGCGAGGCGGTCATAGGAAAGTCTTATATCGTCACAAGACAGGGTTTGATTTTATCACGCTTTAAGACTTGTAACTATTAAGTACCTCTTTCTAGTCAATCTGATTCCTTTTTTTTTAAGTAGAGTCTTTGTCTCCTTTCAGAAAAAAACCTCACAATTACCCTCTATTAAAACAGAGTAAAGGATCCAATGAGAGTAATTAAGATTTTATTAAAGAAATTTTAATAAACCAATTACCTCTCATGAATATGGATAATCTTAAGGGAAAAAAAGCCATCCGGTGCCTGAAATAAAAATAAACTATATTTGAAATATATTTAGTATACATAATTAGTTATTTAAATGTCTTCCCAACTAAACCTACTGTCAAAATTATGTTTGAAGCAGCAGTAATTTTATACTGATAAAGGAAAGCTATTGAATACATATAATTAGAGGAAAGATGCTATAAAACGATTTTGTGACAGATTGTAATCTGGGAGAAATTAGCATATTTTCATCAGGTAAATTAAAATTTGCTAGTGACCATCAACCAAAAATACTAAAACATCTTTATGTTATATTTAGATAAGAATAAACAGGGTGGAGTACCATTTTGAATTTAATTTTTTTCCAGTTTTTCCATGAATTGAAATTTTAGTATCACCTTGGCTAATGTAGAATCATCAGGGAATTAATATAGGAAAATTACCCAAATAACGCACTAGAAATAAGCCCTCTAATGATAAACTGCTTGTTTTTTAGTGATAAAAAGTTTTCTCTGCTTAGTAAAAGTAGAATTTCTGTAGAGTCAAGGGTTATACTCCCATGTAAACAACATTTCTATGTTCTCATTGAGATGTGTTATTTTTAACATTACATCTTGCATCTGCTGTTCTATTCTTTCAAATCAAATCAAATCTAATCTTTTCAAATCCTTTTTTGCTAGCAGTATGCTACTATATGAGAGAATAGCATGTAAAATATATACATTACCATATGTAAAATAGATAGCAAGTAGGAATTTGCTGTGTGACACAGGGAGCTCAACCCAGAGCTCTGTGACACCCTAGAGGGGTGGGATGGGATGGGAGATGGGAGAGGTATTCAGGAGGGAGGGGGGCATATATATACCTGTGGCTGATTCATGTTGCCGTATGGCAGAAACCAATACAAAAAAAGAAAATAGTGTTCACTGCTTAGAGTGCAATCATCCTTTAAGGGTCAAGTCACTCAATTATTAATTCTTGTAATCATTTCACAGCTATTTGGTGAGCATCTAGTGCGCGTCAGAACAGATTCTGTGTGCTGTATGTGTTCTGTCTGCTGCAAATGCTCAGGGTCCTTGCTTCATTTCTTGGGTGGTACCTTGCTGTGGAAAAGAGCAGTGAGCAAATGACAGAAAACCAAGTAATGGAAACGCATAGGAGCGGGTGGAGGAAGGAGAGGAATAGGTGAGCAGGGAGTAAGAGGCGTGAACTTCGAGTCACAAAATAAATGTCACAGGTATTAAGTGCACAGTGCTGGGAACACAGTCAGCAATTATGTAGTATCTTTGTATGGTGACAGATGACAGCAAGACTTATGGTAATCATTTCGAAATGTATAGAAATGTCAAATCACTATGTTGTTCAGCAGGATCTAACATAGTGTTGTAGGTCAATTATAGTTCAAAAACAGACCAACTCATTGAAAAAGAGATCAGATTTGTGGTTACCACAAGCAAGAGCAGGGGGAATTAGATGACGACCACCAAGATACAAAAGTCCAATTATAAGATAAATAAGTACTAGGGTCATAACATACAGCAGGATAAATATAGTTAACACTGCTCTATGTTATATGTGGAAGTTAAGAGAGTAAATCCTCAGAGTTCTCATTATAAGAAAAAATATTTTTCTATATTGTCAATGTTTTGTCTTTATGAGATGATGGATGTTCACTAAACCTATTGTGGTCATCATTTTGTGGGGTATGTAAGCCAGATCATTATGCTGTACACCTTAAATTCATAGAATGCTGCATGCCAATAATATCTTCATAAAATGAGGATGGGGAGAAGAAAGCTTGGGAAATGCAAGATGATGATGAGGTCTCTGATAAAAATTGAAATAGGAGATCTGACAGCAAGAGTCTGGAAAGATTTTTGTGTGTGTGTGTGTGTGTGTGTGTGTGTGTGTGTGTGCGCGCGCGCGCACACGCTCACTCAGTCGTGTCTTGACTCTTTTTGCCACCCCATGGATTGTAGCACGCCAGGCTCCGCTGGCCATGAGATTTCCCAGACAAGAATACTAGAGTGAGTTGCAATTTCCTCCTCCGGGGAATCTTCCCAACCCAGGGACTGAAGCTCCATCTTCTGGGTCCCCTGCATTGGCGGGTGGATTCTTTACCACTGAGCCACCTGGGAAAGTAGTTTGCGGCTGCTGCTACTAAGTTGCTTCAGTCGTGTCTGACTCTGTGTGACCCCATAGACGGCAGCCTCCCAGGCTCCCCCGTCCCTGGGATTCTCCAGGCAAGAACACTGGAGTGGGTTGCCATTTCCTTCTCCAGTGCGTAAAAGTGAAAAGTGAAAGTGAAGTCGCTCAGTCGTATCCGACTCTTTGGGACCCCATCAACTGCAGCCTACCAGTCTCCTCCATCCACAGGATTTTCCAGGCAAGAGTACTGGAGTGGGGTGCCATTGCCTTCTCTGGGGAAAGTAGTTTAGACTGAGCCAAAAAAACTTCTCTGTGTTTAGTGCATTTAAGTAACATGTGAATAGAAGGAAGGATCAGCCTTGGAAAGGTCAGGAGAACAATGTTCCAGATTGAAAGAACAATAAATCCAAGAAATGTGAGTTACAAACAAGCTTGTTGTTCAAGGAGAAGAAATGAGACTAAGACAAGCATACTGAGTTGCATTTATGCGAGAGCCGTGCAGGCAGGGACTTTTTGTTTCGTTCACTAATGTCCCCTCTGTATCAAACAGAGCCTTGTGCACAGTGGGTCTGTGTGGACTAAGTAAATGAATAAACCAAAGGTTCTGATTCAAAATGAATTTAGAGAATGAGGGAAAGGCCTGATCATGGAACTACAGTCAGAAATTTAATTATATTTTAAGCACAACAGAATATTTTAAGGGGTGTGTGGTAGACTGGACAGTAACCCCTGAAGATGTCCATGGTCCTAATTCTCAGAGCCTGTGAATATTATCTTACACAGTAAAAGGGACTGTGCAGGTGGGATTATGTGAAGGATCTTAAAGTGGGTAGAGGGAGATAGTCCAGGCAGGCTTAATGTGATCACAAGTGTCCTTACAACAGTGAGGGAGGAGGTTCAATCAGAGAAGAGGAGGTGATCGTGGATGCTGAGGTTGAAGTGATGCGGGCTTTGACCATGGAACCTGGGCAGCCTTTAGAAGCATAAAAAGGCAAGGAAATTCTTCCCTAGAGCCTACCTAAGGAGCCCTATCTGCTGTATTCCACTGGTCCATTTTAGACTTCAGGCATCCAGAACTGTAAGATAATACATGTGCCTTATTATAAGCACTGCATTTGCAGTCACTTGTTAGAGCAGCAGTAGGAGACTAATACAACATTATTCCAAATTAAAGATAGTGTTTGGCCATTTTGTAAGTCCCAGATACATTCGTAAAAGTTAAATATTATTTGTCACCCAAATTAAAATGCATTTTAGATTTAGTTACAAGGTTTAGAGCCCCTTCCTGTATCTTCTGTCCTCTCACAATAGACTTTACAAGAGGCCAGAGGAGTTGTAGGGAATGAGACAACAAGTGAATCTAAATCAGAATGAGAAGTGTAACAAGGAAAAAGTGCTGTGAAGGGGAAAAGTGAGTCCAGTAGACAGAGGAGGAGAGGGAAGTGAAAGGAAGGGACGTTAGTTACCAATGCTGCATAATGACTTCAGTTCAGTGCAGTTCAGTCACTCAGTCGTGTCCGAATCTTTGTGATCCCATGGACTGCAGCAGGCCAGGCCTCCCTGTCCATCACCACCTCCCGGAGTTTACTCAAACTCACGTCCATCGAGTCGGTGATGCCATCCAACCATCTCATCCTTTGTTGTCCTCTTCTCCTCCCACCTTCAATCTTTCCCAGCATCAGGGTCTTTTCAAATGAGTCCATTCTTCGCATCAGGTGGCCAAAGTATTGGAGTTTCAGCTTCAAAATCAGTCCTTCCAATGAATATTCAGGACTGATTTCCTTTAGGATGGACTGGTTGGATCTCCTTGCAGTCCAAGGGACTCTCAAAAGTCTTCTCCAACACCGTTCAAAAGCACCAATTCTTCTGCACTCAGCTTTCTTTATAGTCCAATTCTCACATCCATACATGGCTACTGGAAAAACCATAGCTTTGACTAGACGGACCTTTGTTGGCATAATGACTTACCCCTAGTTTAACAATTGAAGCAACACTTGTTTGTTCCACATGATGTCTGAGTGGCAGGAACCCAAGAGGGGCAGGTCTGCATGTCTCTGGCTCAGGGTCCCACACAGATGAGGCTGCATCATCTGTAGGCTGGAGTCGAGGTTGTACTTCCTAGAGGGGTCCCTGCTGGCTGGATGCCTCCATTCTTCTCCATGTGTGCATCTTCATGGTACTTGAGGGTCCTCACAGGTGACGGTAGGGCCCCCTCAAATAAGCTATCTGAGACAGAGCTGAGCCAAAGCCACAGTGCCCTTTGTGATCTCGTCTCAGAGGTCTCTGTCATCTCCTCCATGATCTGTGGGTCAGAAACAGGACACTTCATCCAGACCTCACTCGAAGGGGGAAGGATCAGGCCCCTCCGTGTGAAGGGAGCATCAGGAAACCACCCTGGAAAAGAGAGGGGAAGGAGTGAAGAGAAATTTGAGCAAGACACCTATTTCCCATTTGTTCATGGAGAATGCTTAGATACGTCTGTGTTTTTCTCCACTAATCTGTCTGCCTTCACCAGGGACTAATGGATATGTGTGTGTGTGTGTGTGTATGTATAAGTATATTATGTAAGTGTGTATGTGTGTGAATACCTGTGAATGTGTGTATATGTATAGGTGTGAGTTTCTGTGTGTATGTGTATATGTGAATGTATATATATGAGAGTATGTATATATATTGTGTGAGTGTGTGTGGGAATACATGTGAATGTGTGTATATGTGTAAGTAAGAGTGTGTATAAATGTATAAGTGTGTATGTGCAGGTATATTGCATGAGTGTGTGTATGTATGTGTGCGTAGGTGTGAGCATGTGTGTATGTATGTGTGTGAGTATATGTGAATATATGCGTGGATGTATGTAGGGGTGTGTGTGTGCATTTGTAAGTGTATGTGAATGTACATGTGCATTGTGTGCATGTAAGTATATTGTGTGAGTCTGTGTATATGTGTAGGCGTGTGTCTATGTGAATGTATGTGTACAGTGTATGTGTGTACGTGTGACTGAATCTGTATGCTGTATGAGTGTGTGGATGTGTGTAGGTATGAGTGTATGTGTCTGTGAGTATATGTGAATGTATGTGTGTACTGTGTGTGGATGTGTGTGTGCACGTGAGTTAGTGTGTGTGTAGGTGGCTGGCAAGACAGGTGTAGAGTTCCAGCTGTTCCCACTCTTGACTCCTGCCAGTCACACCTTGCTTTACCTCAGTGTCCCCAGAGACTGCTGCTTCTACACTCAAGCTCGTCTCTGTCCAGATAATATAACCCAAACTCCAAGTTTGGAGGGCCCTCTGCTGCTAACTGGTTTGCTGAATTTCCCCTAAAAGAAATTCTGCAGCGTTGCATCCTCTTTACCAAGTCCTCATCCATGCAGACGTGGTAAAACATGTCCCTGACCAGAGATACCTGTGTTTCTCAGAGTCCAAGGAGCCCATGTGGGCTGCGGATAGAAACCAGGAGAGAACATTTAGAGATTTGGGTCAAGCACTGTGGTAAGTTGATCAGCCTGTGAAACACAGATGGGGCCCGTCTGGAAAGGCGGAGGGATGTAAACAGGAAACTTCTGTCCGTGCCTGATTCGGAATTAGGTTACAGTGATGAATGAATTAATAAGAAAGGTGAGGTGGAACAGCCAGATGAAGAGTCGCCTGAAACGTCCCTTTCTTTCCCACGTTTCACTTCTTATCAGATAGTGAGGCCTTCACCTCATCTTTGATTTCCTCCTTTCCTTTCCTACCTCTTTTCTGTTTGTTAGGAAGCAGTAAAAATTTCTTTATTATTATAGAATGTCTTTAGAATCTTTTAAATTCATTGAATGATAAAAATGGAAAAGTCTTTTACTGTTTAGTCTTTAGAGGAGACGTATTTTATAGCAAAATATAGAACCCATGTTTTAAAACATTTACAAGCCTCAATTTTCATGTATTGGTACTTTCAAATCAGGATTTAGTAATGGAAAAATTCAGTGTTTAGCGTCTGTATATGTGTGTTGTATACTTAGAAAAACAGAATAGCCTATAATGGAAAATAATCTGAAAAAAATGTATATCAGTTCAGTTCAGTCGCTCAGTTGTGTCCAACTCTTTGCAACCCCATGAAGCGCAGCACACCAGGCCTCTCTGTCCATCACCAACTCCTGGAGTCCACCCAAACCCATGTCCATTGAGCCAGTGATGCCATCCAACCATCTCATCCTCTGTCGTCTCCTTCTCCTCCTGCCCTCAATCTTTCCCAGCATCAGGGTCTTTTCAAATGAGTCAGCTCTTCACATCAGGTGGCCAAAGTATTGGAGTTTCAGCTTCAACATCAGTCCTTCCAATGAACACCCAGAACTGATTTCCTTTAGGATGGACTGGTTGGATCTCCTTGCAGTCCAAGGGACTCTCAAGAGCTTTCTCCAGCTCCACAGTTCAAAAGCATCAATTCTTCTGCACTCAGCTTTATTCACAGTCCAACTCTCACATCCATACATGACCACTGGAAAAACCATAGCCTTGACTAGATGGACCTTTGTGGACAAAGTAATGTCTCTGCTTTTTAATATGCTGTCTAGGTTGTATATATATATATATATATATATAAATATAAATGTGTGTGTGTGTGTATGAATCACCTTGCAGTACATCTAAAACTAATGCAACATTGTAAATCAACTATACTTCAGTTTAAAAAATATGCAAACCCTTTAATGTGATATTTTTTAAAGTTATCCTCAAACTTGGGGGTAGATAGTAATTTCATTTAAATGTGCTTTTTTAAAACTGAAAAGTATTTATTTTACTAGATAAAAGAATATTGTCGTGAGACTATAAATAAATGAAAGTATTCATCTTGATTATTTTGATCATCCAAAATTCAGTAAAATGTTTCCTAATGGAATGAATTAAAAATCCGCTTCATATATTATTTAAATCAAAATAAATGCACATGATAATGCTCGTAGCATTTCACATCTGTTCAAGTCAGAATATATTTTGAGCAGCTTCTGTGCACCAATAAGCATTTTTATATAGGATGCTAATGGCAATGCAAACATGCACACAGAAGTATATAGAAAATGGCCCGTATACTAACCACAAAGGTGACCAGGAAAGGCCAAATAGTAATTTGTTTAGGCTTGGGAGCCATACTATCTTGGTCCCCAAATCTCAGCTTTTCCCTTGTAGGACACAAGCAGCCATAGACAATATGTAAGTGAACAGACAGAGCTGTGTTCATAAAACTTTATTTACAAAAACAGGCAGACAGGATTCACCCTCAAGCCAACCCCCTGTACTAACAATTCATTTGTACATTCAAAGCACCAAAAACATTTTGTTTCTCTTGCATTTACCTAAATAAAATTCCCAGAAAATGTTCTTTTGAAAGACCAGTTGGAAAAGTTTGTTTCTAAAGTCACATTTTGATATTTGGCAAAACTAATACAATTATGTAAAGTTTAAAAATAAAATAAAATTAGAAAAAATAAAAAAATAAAAATACAATAAAAAAATAAATAAAAGTATTATTTTAGTTATTAATCAGATATCATTGATTTTCAGGTTAGTATTATTAATGCCTTTGGATAGTTCAATATGAGCAAAGCAAGAAACTAATAAAACAAATTTAAGAAATAAGTGAGTTCTGTTTATTAATAACATGATAGATGAAGCCAATCTCATTTTAAAATCAATTGAAAAGTTACTAAATATTGTAAACTATAAATTGTGTTTCTAAAGACAACTATGATATTTTATTCTCAGTATCTGCAGTGATGATGTCTATTTACATTAGCCTTGGGGGAAATGCAGTCTTTCACAGGAAAAGAGAATATTATTCTTTTTTTTTTTTTACTTTTATGTGTACAATTTTGAACAACAAAAATAGCAATTATTTTAAAAGCATTTCAAATGATATTATAATGTGTATGTAATTCTTAGACCTTTTCTGAAATTAATTCCATTTTAAGCTCTCTGTCTATTGTTGACACAGTCTTCCATTTCTACTGCTCTCTTTGCTGTTACATAAGGAAGAACAATCCCTAGGTCCTCCATGAGCATTGTTTTAAGAGAAAAGCTAACAGAAGCAGTGACAGCAAATTTTAATTCCTGTTGAGCCTGTGAGCACCAGACCCTATACTGTATCCTTGAAAGGTCCTGCACAATGATGGCTGGCTTTGTAGGAAACTGAGTGAATCCAATAGACCACAGGTGCATGTTGAGACGGAGAAGGCAATGGCACCCCACTCCAGTACTCTTGCCTGGAAAATCCCATGGACGGAGGAGCCTGGAAGGCTGCAGTCCATGAGGTCACTGAGGGTCAGACATGACTGAGCGACTTCACTTTCACTTTTCACTTTCACGCATTGGAGAAGGAAAGGGCAACCCACTCCAGTGTTCTTGCCTGGAGAATCCCAGGGACAGGGGAGCCTGGTGGGCTGCCGTCTATGGGGTTGCAGAGTTGGACACGACTGAAGTGACTTAGCAACTTAGCAGCATGTTGAGAATCTTGGATAAAACAGAGATGTCTTCCTTGTCTACTTCAGATGTCTTACTAGTCCATTTCAGTTCACTTTTGGAACTTTTTGGTCTTGGTTAGAATTTGGGGGCTTGGATTCATTGTACTAATTGTGAATGGAAGCAGGGCTGATATCCTCAATTCCGTTGGTGTTCTCACCCTAAATTACTCTCCATGATGGAATGAATATAATCATGTTACAGTTCCTCTGCCTACATGTTAGATTCTCATAGCACTTTTGCAGTGGGTTCACACAAATGCTTTAAAGTGAAGGGCATGCTCTAGAACACGTGCTTACACTATCTTAGTCTCTCCTGCTTATGCTGTTAACTTGATTAAGGAAAACGGTGACCATCCAAAACTCTGTGTGTATCTTGCAGGAGTTCTTTGGAATCTCTCGTCTTGTGATGCACTCAAAATGCCAATCATCCAGGACACCCTGGCAGTGTTGACCAACGCGGTGATTATCCCACACTCAGGCTGGGAAAACTCACCTCTTCAGGACGATCGGAAGATACAGCTGCATTCCTCACAAGTGCTGCGAAATGCCACTGGATGCCTAAGGTGAGTCCCGTGTCATCGTCACTTCCTCCTGTCTTCAGGTGCTTTTTGTTTCTGTAACTTTATTGCTGTTTTGCTGAGGAGCAGAATGTTCTGGAATATTCTTATGGCAATAGAGTGCAAGAAGCTAGCGAAAGTCATTTCTAATGCAGTAGTGAAGAGATATATTCATCTTCCTCTGCCCTGTACCTACCCTAGAATTTGACTTTTTTAACATGTTCTCTTAGATCTTAGGCAAAAAATACATAAATAAGTGTTGTCAGTGCAACCAAATACAGTTTTCTTTGATTGAAAACAAGTGTTGTGACATATCAGGCATGTAGAATAACCAGGCAGACAACTGGTTGGAGGAGTCTATGACAAACACACAGGGATCACAGTAACTGCCTCTGGTATCTATTTTTATTTTTAAAACATTTTCAGTGTGACTGCCAGAGCTTGTAATTCTTAAAAATAACTCTTTAATAAGGCCTGTGGTGTGAAATGTCTTTTTTAAATAATAAAAGTAGCAAATGTGTTGTAATTATCTTCCAATGTGTTTTTTCAAAACTCATCACCCAGAAATCTCTTGTGATGTTTTACATGTTCCATTTAGTTTTTGCTCTTAGAAAAAAGAATGTAATAATTAAGGTATGCTTATTCTAATCTCTAGAAACGGTGTTCCCAAGGATATTGTCCATTGTACGAAAGTGAGGAATCTCTGCCAGTTTAACTTAATGGTGGGATATATGTGGTTTAAGATACCTAGTCAAGTAGTCTGTATTTCAAAAGTAAAATGTGCAGAGTTGCTTTAGCTGGGCTGCCTCAAAGCTGCCACTTCTCTCACAGTTGATCAGATTCTAGGTGTGAGTACCAGTCTCAACTGAGAAGAAACAGAATCACTTCAGTGACATTAATAATAAAGTTCTCATGAATATTTATAACAATACTCTTAGCCTCCAGTCTTGAGAAGTGTGTGTGTTTGTGTGAATGTGCATGCACAAAGGGAGCTAAAGAGAGCTGGCCTCCATAAATATCAGCTTGCATTCACGGACAGGAATAGGAAACCCTCCAACAATTTTGCTTTTCCTCAAGTCATGAAATAATGATCTTTTGACATGATTCCTCTGGGTGGGCTCCACCATAAGCCAAATTTACAGTTCTCTAAACCCCACTTTTGAGACATCCATTTTATAACCTCTTAAATTCTATGATCCTTAAGAAACCTCCTGCCCTACTAGAAGAAATATAGCTCATCCAAAGCTAAAAGTGTGGGCATTTCTGACCCTTTCTACCTCATTTTTCTATTTTGGTTATATGCAACTATTACAAGCAGTTTTCCTTTCTTAACATCCTTGACTTGTAAAGAGTGTCATTGTTCCCAGTGAGGATCATGGAACGAAGTGCTTCAGAACCAATTGCAGACATATACTTAATAAAGATCAGTTTAGCTCCATCAATTAATATTCTCTATAAATTATATAGTAATACAATTATATATTCATGACGTTTGATTTAAGGATGAAGGCTACTGATATATGAACTTTCAGCTTCATTTGATAAAAGTCAGATGAAGAAACCAGACTAGTGAAGGTGCATGGCTCCCCTTTGTAGGTCATCTGACCAAGTTCACAAACACAGAGGCTTGACCAGTGCTGCTTCTGCTTCAAGCCAGGACTGACCACCTCATAGGAAGCAAAAAGGAGGACATCTGATTCAGAAAGAGTTTCCTGTAGCCTAAGTGGCTGTTCTTAGCCCACATGAAACCAGGTTTAAGGTTTGCCCCACTTTTCAGTGTTTATCATGCAAGTGGCAAAGTAAGGTCTATCAAAATATGGTGACTCTTTCACTTCCCTCTTAATTCATTAAGCTCCTTCTGTTGCCAAAACTCAGCCTCTGTTCACTGGTGCCAAATAGAAAGGCAGAGACAGAGTTTTGGGTGGAGTAGAAAGAAATAGCTTTATTGCTTTGCCAGGCAGAGGTGGCCACAAGGGGTTAATGCCCTGAAGACTGTGCCCCACCCTGAAGAGGGGTAGTGAGGGGTCTTAGAGTGCTGAAGGAGCAGGGCGTGGTCAGCTCATGGACATTCTCTGATTGGTTGGTGGTGAGGTAATCTGGAGTCAGCATCATCAACCTTCTGGTTACAACCGGTCTGGGGTCTACGTGCTTGTGGGCAGCATACAGTTAACTTCTCCCACTGGTGGTAGTTTCAATATCTGCAAAACAGCTCAGAGGACATGGCTCAGAATATTATCTATAGTCCTTGAGTAGGAACTAAAGGTCCTTGACTTTGTTTAATGGCTAAAGTATTATTTTGTCTTGCATGACTGTTTTCCTTTCTTTCTGCATCTTCTTACTTCTCTGATTAAATTTATTCTTTATGGATGAGGGTCTGTTCTGGGAAGGACCCCATAGAGTCCTGCCCCATTACATTTCCCTTCTTAAAGAAGTATGAGTTTTTAATCTCTTATTTAAATATGTTTATGAATCATTCTACATTAATGAGCAGGTTGGACTAACAGGGGAAGAAAACAGCTCTGGGAAAGGGCTAAAATGAATATGTCAAATAAAGACTCAGCAGATGAAAGGTTTCAGGAAAATTCTATTACCATTTGCTTAGAACCAGTGTTGGAAAAATACATAAAAAGTGTTTTAAATATTTATATCATGATGGAAGCTTCTAGATTTTAGTATGTGAGGTTATATTGACATTCTTAATTCTTTCAACAAAACCAAGATCTTTATTTACATGAAAGATGTGGCTTTGTATGCTGTTCCTGCCTTTCAGAAGTTTCATCCATGGGCATCTTCTAAGTGCCTGCTGTGTGCCAGGAAGGGACCAGGGAACCAAAAATAAACATAGCAACCTCTTAACCTTCTAATCCCTTGGAAGACAAGGACACCAATACAGTGAGTCCTAGTATTATGATTAGGATAGTATAGATATAGGGCTTCCCAGCTGGCACTAGTGGTAAAGAACCCCCTGCCAGTGCAGGAGACATATGTGGATTTGATCCCTGGGTCAGGATGATCCCCTAGAGGAGGAAATGGAAACCCGCTCCAGTATTCTTGCCTAGACAGTCCCATGGACAGAGGAGCCTGGTGGGCTACAGTCCATGGGGTCGCAAAGAGTTGGACATAACTGAAGCGACTTGGTGCACAGGATAGCACAGAAGGAAAAACTGGGGAAGGAGTGGCTTATTCAGCCAATGTGGTCACAAAAGCTTTCAAGAACCAGATGAGACTGGGGTCAGGCAGAGAAAGGGCTTCACCAGTCAATACTTTGGGATCTCCTTGAGGCCAGAAAGATCAGCACACACACCTGACGCTGACATGGGGGACATAACTCCAGGATCTGTGGGCAATCTGCAAGCCTAGCAGACTTTAAGAAATGCAGCTTGCTTAGTTATTTCATTCTAGGTGATAAAGGGCTGTCAAAGCAGAGCTCAGAAGGGTAGACTTGAATTTCTAAGGGACAGAAAGCTATGGCAAAGCTTTTACCAAGAGAACATAATGATCAGCTGTGTCTGGGAGCAATTTTACAGGACAGAGTAAAAGCAGGTAGGGAGGGGAGCAGTGACATGAAAGGTGGAGCTGTGAATTTATGGGCTGCCCTGCAGACTTCATTTTTAAGGTACCTCCTGTAGACAAAAGTAAATATCAATGTTTCATTCCATTCAGTTAAATTTAACTATCACTGGTTTGTAGCTATGAGAGCTATCGCCATAGCTGTTTTAGGTCTGCTTTTTGTTTTGGAAATATTTTCATCATTTTATGTTATTATTTAAATTATAGCTTCAATATCTTATTAAATGTTAGAGAAGTTTTATGGCACAAATCATTATTTGTATGTAACTGAGGCTTAATAAATCAAATCCCCCCAAAACAAGAGGACATGAAACACATGTAACTGAGCTAAATTAAAGATAATGCAGTGCACTCAGCAAAAGTCCTCCTGGAACTGCAAAAATGATTTGAATATAGTCCTTAAAATGTAAATTAATAAGCAGATCATCTCAATTTATAAATCACATCTGGGCTTATTCCTTTGCAAGAAACATTTTTTTTTTCTATCACAATATTTAGAAAGAATTTGGTGCTTTGCTGCTTCTTAAAGCAGAAAATAAAATTACAGCAATTGTTATTTTAGTCATTTTTATGTACTGAATATATATTTTATGTAAAAAAATGATACAGTGAATTTGCCCAAGAAGATGATGTAGTGAGTTTATGTAACATTTGCATACCTTGATCTGGTCCATTAATTTATAGCTGTAATCTTTTTTTCACTTTTAAAGACATTTATTGTTTCTTTTCTAACTTTACAAGTAGTACACGTTTATTGCTGACTACTGGAAATACTTGCAAGCATAAAGTAATAAGTAACAATCACCCATAAACCTCATCCCCTAGAGATAACCATCATTAGCATTTTTTACACATTTCCTTCCAATATCTGCATATCTTTTTACCCTTGAAATTTACCTAAATTGTATAAAAGTGCCTAAGTCGCATGTTACAAGTCTTTTCCAATGTGTCATAACCACCACTGTCATATTCCATGAAATCAGGCTAAAACATAAGTATATGACTTAGGACCCTGTTTATCTTGTAACAAAGGACAATAAATTGCATTTGTTCTACAGAGTGTGCCGGTTTTTATGTAAAATTAAGAGGAGCAGTTTTATTCACAAAATTCCTGACTTCCAAGGTCCAGGAGCTTCTACTTCACATACATCATTCATTCTCATAAATATTATAAGTTCAATAGGTCATGTGTCGTAAGTCAGGAAGCCAGTATTTTCATCCACATCCTGACTCCTGATCCAGACCATGCCCACCCACTACACCACACAGATGGGAAATGCAGTGTTATGTGAGATGAGACTATAGATCTATGCTGGAGCAACACAGACAACCACCCAACCAAAGAATGGACAGCACTCTCCCAGGTGCTGGTTCTTTTAATTTGCTTCTTGACATTTGCTGAGTGGCATCTACTTGGCCAGTATCCCTTTTGCCTTTAATTGTCAGTTGTCTCCTCCTTCCCCCTTATTTCTTACTTTCTTTTCTCCTCTGCTAAGACCCAGAGTATGGATGACAGGAGACCCACACAGAGTTAGTCACCTACCCCCAGTTAAGTCCCCTATCTCCACCTCTGTCTTACATTTTAAACAATTAGTACCAGGAGTACCTTTTGTTTTTAAGACTCATTTTAAGACATGTCCTAGATAACAGAGTGGACATTATTTTTCCAGTTCTTAAAGTCTTCCATCTATTTACTGATGACTTAAAGTGAGTTCATATTTTTGCTTGTTTCTACAGCTACAGTTTCAAGAATATATGAAGAAAACGAAATGTAAAAAAAAATTAAACTCTTTTCCTGGGATAGTGTTTCCTAGCTCAGTGTAGCTTATAACTCCAGTAGGAGTGTGTGATAGGTAAAGTAAATTTATCAGATCATTATCAGATATCGTTATTCTCAACTTTTGTTCATAGCAGGATTCAAATTTATTTATGTCATTTCAGGACAGGAAGTCCAGGTGAAAAATGTAAGCAATTGCTATTCTGAAAGAGTACATCTTTTTATTTAAAAAAAAAAAAAGATTATAGATGCAAATTGCACCACTTTTAAGTATTCAAAAGCTTATCAGAGTGAAATTTAAGTTAAAAAGACCTCTGTAAACTAGGATCTAGAACACTCACATTGTCCAGTCTTTATACAAATTGAAATGTCTTAAAAGACTCTGTCCAGTTTCTCCAGCCTTTCCTCGGTTGTACCAAAATCAGTGGCGGTGTCCGCCCCACCAGTCTCAAGCTTCGAACGCACTCACTGGAAACATTCTACAGAGAAGACCCCCTTGGCTTTGCCTTTTCTAAAAACGCATGGTGAAACTTCATGGGAAGATGGCATATCACGTTGACATAGCCAAAATTTAAGCACATATAAAATATAAAATGAAAAGCTAATGCCCTTAGACCTTTTCCACTTAAAATTCATTTTGGGAGTAAGAAATGAAATTTTTTAAAAGCTGACCTAGTTGTTCCTGAAATATCTATCCATCACTGAGAAAAGAGGATAGAAATGGGGAAAAAAAAAGTTCTCTTAAATTTTGTTGAAGGAGAGAGTTGTTAGGAATGATAGATTATGGGGTTCCAGGAGGGAGTGGCAGGTGGGGCCCTCGGGTGTCAGAGCTGGGAATGATGGGCGGGGGTCGGTGTCATCTCTGCTCAGAGGAGCCTGGAGGGCTACAATTCATAGCCTGCATCCTCCCACCAACCAGTCACACACAGCAACACTTGACTTCCTCCTTGTTTCTCCTCCTTTTTAAGTTTTGTCTTTTGTTCCTATTCTGCTCAATTAAAGTTTTAATTTTTAATTAAAAATTTACAAATATGGCTTAAAATAAATGTGGAAAGATGTTAGAACAGCCTAGGACTTAATTATTCATGAAGTTATTGTGTTGGGTTTTTTTTCCTCTTTAGGCTTAAGGATTCCTCCAGGGAAACCATTTTCCTGTGGCCTTAGGTGATATAGACCTTGAAATTGACTCAGTTATGTACCTGTGATTGTTTCACTGCACACCATGTGATGAAATACCCTCCTATAACATTTGGCAAGAAGAATCATCACCTTCAGCCAGAATGTGTGTTGACCAACTACACACTGAAGGCTCACTATTGAAGGTCAATCCGGCTGCGCCTGTGGGCAAGCTTATTTTGCCTGGGGTCACTGCTGTAGGTTGCTGTAAGTTCAGTTCAGTCACTCAGGCATGTCTGACTCTTCGACCCCAAGGACTGCAGCACACCAGGCCTCACTGTCCATCCCCAACTCCTGGAGTTTACTCAAACTCATGTCCATTGAGTCAGTGATGCCATCCAACCATCTCATCCTCTGTCGTCCCCTTCTTCTCCCACCTTCAATCTTTCCCAACATCAGGGTCTTTTCAAATGAGTCAACTCTTCGCATCAGGTGGCCAAAGTATTGGAGTTTCAGCTTCAACATCAGTCCTTCCCATGAACATTCAGGACTGATTTCCTTTACCATGGAATGGTTGGATAAGTGTCCTTTAGGATAGGTTGGATAAGTGTCCCCCCAAATCTGTGTCAACCTGAAGCCTCAGAATGTGACCCCATTTGGAAATAGGGTCTTTGCAGATATAATTAGTTAAATGATAAGGTCACACTGCAAATGCCATGTGTGCTGTGCTTAGCCACTCAGTTGTGACCAACTCTTTGTGACTCCATGGACTGTAACCCGCCAGGCTCCTCTGTCCATGGGATTCTCCAGGCAAGAATACTGGAGTGGGTTGCCATGCCCTCCTCTGGGGATCTTCACAAGCCGGGGATTGAATCCAGGTCTCCTGCACTGCAGGTGGATTCTGTGCCATCTGAATATCACTCATGTGTGGGATCTAAAATACGACACAAATGAACTTCTGTACGAAAGAGAAACAAGCTCACAGACAGAGATCAGACTTGTGGTCGCCAAGGGACAAGGGGTGGGGGAGGGGCAGACTGGGAGTTTCCGATTAGCAGATGCAAATGCTTATATATAGGATGAATAAACAACAGGGTCATACTGTAGAGCACGGGGAGCTGTATTCCGTATCCTGTGATAAACCACAATGAAAAAGAATATATACATGTCACTGACTCACTCAGCTGATCAGTGGAAATAAGCACAACAGTGTTAATCAACTACAGTTCAATATTTTAAAAAAGTGAGGCCACACTGAATTAGGGTAAGCCCTATGTCTAGTGAGTGGTATCTTTACGAGAAGAGGACTTACACACACAGACGCGCACTGGGGGAGGACAGCCATGTGAAGACAGAGGCAGAGAACGGAGGGATGTAGCTGTAAGCCCAGGAGTGACAGGGCCTGCCAGCAACCACCCGCAGCTAGAAGGAGGCAAAGGGTTCTTCCCCAGAGCCTTCAGAGAGATCACAGCCCTGCTGACACCTTGATCTTGGACTCCTAACCTCCAGAACTATGGAAGAATAACGTTCTGTAGTTTTTGGACCTCCAGTTTGTGACAATTTTTTTTTTTTTTTTTTTAGTTTTTTTGGTGGACTTCCTTGGTGGCTCAGACGGTAAAGCATCTGCCTACAATGCGGCAGACCGGGGTTCGATCCCTGGGTCAGGAAGATCTGGAGAAGGAAATGACAACCCACTCCAGTATTCTTGCCTGGAAAACCCCATGGATGGAGGAGCCTGGTGGGCTACAGTCCATGGGGTTGCAAAGAGCATGTACACGTGACAGTCCACAGTCATTCTCAAGTCTCACGCAGAGCACGTGACATGACTTAAGTCTCATTTAAGGCGCTCCATTCCCAAGGCTGAGTACAGAATGAATGCTTTCAGGATTTAGTGCAAAGCATGACTGCGTTTTTCCATTTAAAATATCATAAATCAACATCCTAATGATCCCTTCATGTCCTTGATCTTCATTTCATCATGAACTGCAGGTAAAGCCTTCCTGAGTATCCTTTTTTTACTTTTTAAAAGTCTGCCTGCTCAAAACGACAATTCAGATGGGCCTTACCGTCTGGCTGTTACATTTAGTCGTAAGCACGTAGGGCTTTATCTCCAGCTGAAGTATTTGCATAAGGCTGGCGTTGCTAACATCCACAGCTCATTTCCTAGTACCGCCGAGCCATGTCTTTACTTTTATTATTCTATTCCCACTTCAGCATCTTGTCCTGAAGGACAACAATATACAACCCTAATTTTTCCCATCTATCTTTGTATACAGGGGAATGTTATTAAGGCCGTCAAAGGAGCTGCACTGTGCCTTTGCTTATGAGTATAATTAAACTCAGACCCTCAATTAGTCATTTTAACCCATATAATGGATGAACGCTTGGTCCCGTGGTGCCGCTAATTCTGGAGTGACCTTGAGAAAACCCCATCACAAAGTAATACCAGTGATAATCACACTCTGGCTAGAAAACGCCTAGGAAATTTATTTTATCTGGTTTACTCTTGAATTAGATGCAGGAAAGAAGAGGAGTTATTAATTTTACCTTACGTTCAGCCGCTTGCCAGTATCAGGCATCTAATAAAAAGAATCTGCTTTTAGAAGTATGTTTAAATCTTGTAGCGTGCGCCCTGAATTTATCCCAGTCTTGAGCTGCCGCTGAATGGAGTACTCTCGCTCAGGTACTGAAAAGGAAAGGGCGGAGTCCACGTGGACGCTGAGAGCAGACGTGGCACCACGCACCCCACCCGCCCTCCGTCCAACCGCACCTGCTCCTCCAGCACCTGAGCAGTCCTCCACTCCTGATCGGTGTGTCTATTTCAGCTGCAGAATGAGTGGTTTTCTTGAGTCCTGATTCAGCAATGAAGGTCCTCTTTGAACGATGGGAACAGAATCCACAGGGGCAGAGGGTCTAGGGGGTCTTAGGAGCCCATCTCTGCAGCTCCATTGGTGATGGAGGCTCCAGCGTCACATGGTTCACCCCGACACTTCAAGCTCACTGCCTCCCGCCGATCAGAAGGAGGTGGTGGCTTATCTCCTTACTACCTTGCTCAGGCTGGCATAACAGAGCACCACAGACAGGGTGGTTTAAAGAACAGGAATTTATTGTCTCCCAGTTCTGAGGGTTAGGGCTGGTTCTCAGAGGCCTCGGTCCTCAACTTGTAGGTGGTCACCTTCTAGCCGTGTCCATATTTGCTGTTCCCTCTGTGGGGCTACATCCTGATCTCCTCTTCCTGTAAGGACACCAGTCATATTGGATTAGGGCCCAGGCCAAAAATCTCATATTATCTTAATTACTGCTTCAAAGACCATTTCTAAATGCAGTAACATTCTGAGGAGCTGGGAGTTAAGATCTAACATCTGAGCTTGGGAGGGACATAATTCAGCGGATAATAAAACTCTAATAGTTGGCTTTCATTGTTTGTTCTCACTTTGGGAAATAAGTTTTAATAAAACATTCTTCTAGCAAGGTCATGTTGACCAGTGTAAAGCATATTGTAATTTGTTGTATAATAAACCCAAAATCAAGCTAATTTCTTTGCCAGGGAAAAAAATAAACTAATGTTAGCCTTTGTCTCTATTTTCAAGTGGAAGTTATCATAAAAATATGCTACAGGAGGACACTTTTCCTTTTTCCATTGTCATTAATGTAACTTCAAGAAATTATATAACAATGTAAGAATCCTAAAAGCCAGTTAGTGAATTTGTTCTTGAATTGGGGTTTACCTACTGAACTATGTTTCATTCTTATACTTTGATGAAATCAGTAACTTAACAAAGAAGAATCTTATAAAATCTATTCATCTTAAATCCTAATCATTGAATGTACATGAAATGACCTTCGAGTTGGAATTAGGAGACCTGATTTGAGCTTTAGCTTTGATGCATCATGTCCATTGTCCTGAGGGAAACCAGGCTACATTATCTTGGCGTCAAATTCCATGGCTGTAAAGGAGTGATTTGGCCTAGATGTCCTTGATCATGAAATCTGTGTGGCTGCATGTCCGTGGATGTTCCATAAGCCTAATCCTTTACCAGTGCTTTTGTTCATTCTAGTCTAGCCACTCAAAAGCCACACTTGGATCAGAAGGTCACTTGGTGGTATAGAATCCAGACAAGAGGAGTTAGTTATATTGACTGCAAGTTTTATTCTCTCAACATCTATTCTTTTTACAATGTGATAAGCCCTCTGGTAGGCTTCCCTGGTGGCTCAGTGGTAAACAATACACCAGCCAGTGCAGGAGATGCAGGTTCGATCCCTGGGTTGGGAAGGTCCCCTGGACAAGGAAATGGCAACCCACTCCAGTATTCTTGTTTGGGAAATCCCATGGACAGAGGAGCCTGGTGGGCTACAGTCCATTGGGTGAGTCAGACACAACTTAGCAACTAAACAACAAGCCCTCTGATAGGCATGAGGCATGAGAGCAGGGGCTAGACACAGTCTATGGAGTTGGCCATTGAAAGCAATGGACAGTGTCATTAAAACAGCCTGATGCCTTTGAGTTCCATTAGGCTACCACAAAACGGGATGAATTGCAGTGTGCTTTTCCTAAATCATGCCTTGGAAAGCCATTTCTTTTTTCTCAATATTTTCATGGCTGAACAAGCTTTTTGCCTTTAGTTGGTTTATTGTTACATCTTGTGGCCCTGAAGCTATCTCTCTCTTGAGGATTTTGCATTTCTCTTATCTTTTCTATTAGGAAAAGAATGAGAAAAAACTTCAGTTTTCATTTCTTTCTGAAGACCTTTCTGTGCCCCCAGAAACCTAACTATAATTTCACTGGGTTCTCCCTGGCATTTATGTTCCATGAAATAGTAGAGATCATTTCTCCCAAAACATTATTTTTATTTCCCTAAGCTAGAGAAAGTGAGAGTTTGAATTCACCTTAAGTGTAAATGATTATATAAAATACCCCATCATGCTTTTCCTTCTTAAAGTTTTCATTACTTATTTCTGAAAATTCTGATCCACTTAATTTTAAAAACTATGCAGGATCTAGCTAAGACTTGTCTTTAATTACTTACTCTATAATTTGGTTGCACATATGGACTTCTTTTAGAAGGACAGGTGAACCTTGAATTTTATCTTTTCAGTGTGAGTAGTCATACTCCCTGTTAGAGTCTGAAGAGTCAAATCTCCATTAGTTTGAACAGATTACTTCCTTTGAGAAAAGATTAAATGAAGAAGTTTAGTTTCATTTAATTGGTAGACAATAGTGCTTCATATTTATTCACATAAACCATTGGGTTATAAAGTATAAGAAAAAAACTTGTTCCTTCTTAGAATCTTTCATAACTTCTTGATATTAGACATATAATTTTTCCTTCTTCTGCCTCCCAAATTATATTACATTGCATCAGAAATAGCTTCCCTGGAGGAAAAGCAAAGAAGTCTATTAATCATAAACTGAAGAAGAAGGAGCTTGGCAGTTTTACTTCTTGCTTACATACTAAGCCTCTCCAATATTTTAATACATGTATTTTCATATCATTTCTCCTTTCCCTTTTCAAAATGACGTTTATTTTGAAATAGAGCCAGTGTTTACCAGAGTTGGGACAAAACAGCCCAGAGGATGAGTACAGTTCACAGAACAGGTGGAGGCTAGCCCATGTTCAGCAACATTGGGGAAGATCTCCAGCATGCAGTTATGCTTGCCCTTGGATAAAGAGAAACATAAGCAAGGAGAGCCATGAATAACATTTTCCAAAGACACCAGTTCAGAGCACACCTTGCTAGCCACCGTCTTATGGATTCAGAGTGAAGAGCTGGATATACAATTCTGCCCTCCCCAGCCTAAGTCTTCTGGTCCCCTCATCCTCTTCCTTGAGTCCATGTGGTCCTTAATTAACAAAGAATGTTTCAAATAAATTTCATTTCTTCCTTAGGTGACCAAGAACATTTGAAATGGAGGAGAAACGTCTCACGGGCCCCCTTTCCTGGGTTAGTGATTTCCTCCTGCAGACGTCCATGACTGTGAGCTACAGGGCGTTTGATGGACAGCTGGGATGGCTGGATCCCTGGGTTCCTCTCCATCACCCTTGGGGCTGTGATAGGCAGGAATGAGAAACGGGCCCCAGAACTCAGAGAGCGATGGCCACATGGGGATCACAGGAAGCAGAGATGCAGGTGGGGAGAACACAGAGAGTTACCACTTGTGGCCTGCATCGTGGACCTCCAGGTCGTCTCTCTGTGATGGATGGGATCATTGTCATGCTGTAGAAAGTCGCTCATTCCAGACCCTGAGAACTGGGAAGCTACTGAAAGTAAAAATAATTCTTTTCAATTCTTATTAGAAAATTCTTATTCTGAGCTGGCAGAAGCTTCTGGAAGTACCCCCTAAAATGAGGAAAGTCAAAAAGAGGGCACCCTTGTCTAGATTGCATGCTTGGTCTACCTTTTCTTGCCTCCAAAAGGTTTAGGCCAAAGAAGCAATAGTTGTAACACACTAACGGGTTGACAGCTGTCAACACGAGTCCTTCAGGACACTGGGCTTTTTCTACTATAAATCTGTGTCATAAATTCACTTTCGGTTTTTCAGTCTGCTGAGTGAAAGGACAAACATGCTAGGACTTCAGACTAAGCCTGTGTCCTCTGTTATTACCCCACAGAGATACAAATACATCATCATTCCCTATTAACAGGCCCTCGAGTAGCAAGGAGATGCTGTGCCATGGACACATGGACTGGGGCTAATGAATCCCAACAACTAATTACGTTTCTCTTAAAATAACTTATTACCAGAAAGTAGCTGTGTTAGCACAAAGATGTTATGTGAGAATGGCAATCCCCAGGAAGAGGCCACCTAATTAATCATCCCCCATAATTCTCCATAATAGCCCTGTCTGGACTTTCGTGTCCAGACGACTGTTCTTCCCAGGGTTGCATTTGGCCTGACCTTATTTTGGACCGACAATGTAATTGGTGATTGCAGGCTAATTTATATAAACAAACGAGGGCCCTGCCAAATAAAAGCACCGTCATTGCAGTTGGTACTCAAGGCTCTAAGAGCTCTCTATTTTGCACAAGTTTAGGTCAAGTGGTTGCAGCCAATAACTCTTACGCAAAAAATAATTATTTCAGAGAAGCAAAAGCACCATGCCCTTGTGAAGCCTGCCAGGAATCATGGCTTGTGACCTGTTGTATGGAGTGAGTCCTCCTTCTCGTGTTTTAGATGAAGCTGGTTTCAGGTGTTTACTTCGAATCTCATCAGGACCTGAAGGGCTGTTTTTCCTTAGCACGTATGAAGGAACTGCTGATAAGTTTCTTCCTAGAACATAAAGGAACTTCACTTATTTCTTCTCTGCAGGCAGCACTGTCATCCTGCCTAGCAAACCTGATTAAATGTCATTTGTCCTTGACTCCTGTCACTTTTAAGCAACTGAAATAGATGAAGAGGCTGGTGCTTCCCAAATCAGAAGGAGCCAAGTGTCCACAGCCAGAGCAGTGGGAATAGAAACTCACAAAGAAACTCAAGCTGGGGTTTATTAGGATTGTACAGGGCTCCTTCCTATTTGAAGACAGGTGATTGAGACAGATTATCCTCCTGTTTCCTCTCAAGCACTCAGCTAGGATCCCCTGCAAGCTTAGATAGAGACCTCTGGAAGACAAGTGTCTGAGTATCCTTCTGAGGAGGCTAGCAGGGGACCTACCACAGCTCAGAAGGGCAAAGCTGTGAGCCCAAAGCACCTGAGTAGCCACTGAGACAGGAATACCATTGGAGAAAGGAGGTCTTACCTGTCACCTCTCAGGTCCTGTAAACTTCTTCTTTGTATAGGAACTTTTTATACTCCATAGGCTTTAATTTGGGCTTCCCTGGTGGTTCAGCAATAAAAAATCCGCCTGCAATGCGAGAGACCTGGGTCAGATCCCTGGGTTGGGAAGATTCCCCTGGAGGAGGGCATGGCAACCCACTCAGTATTTTTGCCTGGAGAATCCCATGGATAAAGGAGCCTGGCAGGCTATAGTGCACGGGGTCGCAAACATATGGACACGACTGAGCGACTGAACACAACAACAACATAAAATGAACCATTTAGAAGGGGACGATCCACTGGCATTTAGTCTGTCCACAGTGTAGTGCGGTCACCTGTGTGTGGTTCCAGAATGTTTTCAGGACCCCAGAGAGAAAGTCTGGACCTAGTAACTGGATCAGTTCTCCCTCCTGGTGGTCCTAGTGATCACCAGTCTGTGTCCTGTCGTTATGGATTTACCTATTCTGAATATTTCATTTAAATTAAGTCTTGGAATATATAGCCTTTTGTGACTGGCTTCTTTCACTCAGCATAATGTTTTCAAGGTTCATCTATGCTGCAGCATGGAAGAGTACTTTCTTCTTTTTTATAGTGGACTAAAGAATGTTTCTTTGCTTGGATATACTGTGTTCTGTTTATCCATTCATCCATCAGTGCTCATTGGGGCTGTGTCTGCCCTTTGGCTACTGTGACTAATGCTGCTGCTAACATGTCTCTGTATTTGTCTGAGCCCTTGTTTTCATTGTTTTAGTAGGCATACGTTTAGGAGCAGAATTGCTGGATCATAAAGCTATGACAACCTAGACAGTGTTAAAAAGCAGAGGTATCACTTTGCTGACAAAGGTCCATCTAGTCAAAGCTGTGGTTTTTCCGGTAGTCATGTATGGATGTGAGAGTTGGACCATAAAGAAAGCTGAGGACCAAAGAATTAATGCTTTTGAACTGTGGTGTTGGAGAAGACTCTTGAGAGTCCCTTGGACTGGAAAGAGATCAAACCAGTCAATCCTAAAGGAAATCAGTGCTAATTACTCATTGGAAGGTCTGATGCTGAAGCTCCAGTACTTTGGCCACCTGATGCCAAGAGCTGACTCTTTGGAAAAGACCCTGATGCTGGAAAAGATTGAGGGCAAGAGAAGGGTGCGACAGAGGATGAGATGCTTAGATAGCATCACCAACTCAATAGGCATGAATCCGAGTAAACTCCAGAAGATAATGAAGGACAGAGGAGCCTGGGATGCTGCAGTCCATGAGGTCTCAAAGAGTTGAACACAACTTAGCTACTGAACAGCAACAGTCTTTCATGGACAACTTTTTGAGGACTGTCAAACTGTTAACCTACCCATTTCATGTGTCCATTCCATTGTATTTTCTGAGCCAGACTATTCTCTTTCTCTCAAAATAGTTTGCCTCTTCTTTTGTCTATTCATTCCAGAGAGGTTTTCTCTTCAACCATTGGATTATTAAGGCCATTTATCTTTATATTACTCTGCATGAGTCCTTGGGAGAAGGCAATGGCACCCCACTCCAGTACTCTTGCCTGGAGAATCCCAGGGACGGGGGAGTCTGGTGGGCTGCCATCTATGGGGTCGCACAGAGTGGGACACGACTGAAGTGACTTAGCAGCAGCAGCAGAGCCTGAGTCCTTAGAAGAAATGTACTATGTGAGTGTTACTGCTTTCACTTTAAAACTCTGAGGCCTGATAAGAACTCACTGCAGCTTCATGATCAAAGCTGGCCAGACCCTCTGAGTCTCCAGCTCCACCGAGTCTCCAGCTCCACCCTGGACCCCTCTGCCCTCCTTACGTTTGCAGTACCAGCCTCTTTTCTGTTCTACACACTGATCTTTTCTACCTCAGGACCTTTGCGTGTGACTCCCAGCACCTGGAAGACTTTATTTTCTCTTCTTTACCTTTAGGCTCAGTGTCTGTGCATGCTAAGTTGCTTCAGTCTTGTCCGACCCTGTGCAGTCCTGTGGACTGTAGCCTGCCAGACTCCTCTGTCCATGGGATTCTCCGGCAAGAATACTGGAGTCGGTTGCCATGCCCTCCTCCAGAGAATCCCAACCCAGGGATCGAACCCACGTCTCTTACGTCTCCGGCATTAGCAGGCCCCACTCGTTCTTTGTCACTAGCGCCACCTGGGAAGCCTCAGTTTAAATATCTTCTATGCAGAGAGACCTTCCTTAACATCCTCCCTCCCTAATGGCGTTTCAAAGCACCCTGGGCTCTTGATCAGATCTTCTGACGATTTGAAGCGATGTCTTTGCCTGTGTATTTGTGTGTATCAGGTCAGTTGCCCCAACGACCTACATCTTTCATCTATATGAGGATCATGTCTTTCATCGTCATAGATTGTACTGGCCCAGGACACCCTCTGCCCCTGACAGACCCTAGCTTTTAACTGAATGAGTGAATGAATGAATCCATGAAGGTCCTTCTTTTGATGCTTTGCAGCTACCTAAAAAGTGTCCCGTACTAATTTTCACCAAAGCAAGGAACCTTTTAACTCCCCTGGCTGCTCATAAAATCTTGCCAGTTGCAGAGATAATGTTCCTTGCATGATCACCAGTTTCCCCAGGAGATCAGTTGCTTAGTTAGAGCCATGTACCTGCTTGTTCTCCAGTGTGAGTGTGATATTTCTGATAAATAAAACCACCACATCCATCAGTTTGACCAAATGGCAGAATTTCTTTTCTCCTGTTTAGTTCAGTTTGTCTTTGTGTTTCGCTCTTACTGCCCCAGGTTTTTAAGATGCTGAATTCTTCATCCCACTCATTTATTGGTTTATCAATGAAGTTAGATAATAAATACGGACGCTAAACATCACCTCATTCTCATGAGAACTTTACGTATGATAGGTTCTTGTGTATGTCCCCCCTACCCCCATTTTAAATAAGAAGAAAATGCAGCTTATAGAGGTTTAACAATGTGTCTCAGAGCTCATGGTATACACTGTGAGCCAGGATTTAAACCTAGACTTTCTGAATCCAAATAGAATGCTCTGCCATGATATTACTTCCTAGGAATCAGCCAGTTAACACTCAACCCTGCAGCCAGCCCGTCTTACTTGTAAATAATTAGAAGAGTCATAACCATATCTTCATCGCCTCCTTGGCCAAGTGCTAAACGAACAGCGTAAATAACATGGGTGACATCTATTGTTCCGCACAAACATATTAAATTTCTAGTATGTGCCCAGGTGCCAGAGAAACACACATGAATAAGACATAGTACACGAATAAGGCATGATACTGCAGTGAGTAGCCATTCCCTTCTCCAGGGGATCTTTCTAACCCAGAGATCAACCTGGGCTTCCCACATTGCAGGCAGATTCTTCTGGTCACCAGTAGTAGTGTAGTGGTGTTAGTCGCTCAGTCATGTCCGACTCTTTGTGACCCCACGGGCTGTACTCTGCCAGGCTCCTCTGTCTATGGGATTCTTCAGGCAAGAACACTGGCATGAACTGCCATTCCCTTCTCCAGATGATCTTTCTGACCCAGAGATCGAACCTGGGTCTCCTGCACTGCAGGCAGATTCTTTACCATCTGAGCTACAGGGATTCTGCGCCACCTGGGAAGCCCCATAAGACATGATACTCATGGCTAGAAGGACAGAAAGGCTTCTGAGCTATAGTGCATAATGCGTGCACTTAGTGCCATGCCAAACGTGTATGCAGAATTTCCGGAGGGCCCTGAGTGAAGGAATCACAGACTCCACGTGAAGGACTTCAGGAAGACTGCCAGGGGCCAGCCCTGGGAGGCAGGCGAGCTTTCAGGGGAAGGGGTAGAGGGGACAGACTAGGGTGGGCAAGTGGCTGAGGGGGACTAGTCAGGATGTGGTTGGCGGGGAAGAACCCAAGAGGCCCCTGCAACGAGAAGGGTCTTTTGGGAGCCGATTGAAAACCATTGAGAGGGAAGGTCATTTCAAAGAGGTTTCTTGACTTTTGTAGGCCACGGGGACCCCCGGGAGGGTAGGCAGTTACAGACACCGTGTTCCCCATGCTGTGCCCACCAGGAGGAGGATGGGTGAGGGCAGAGAAGAGGCCAGCTGCAGGGATCATGGAGCGGGCAGAGGAGCCCATGGAGCCGGGAGGCCGCTGGCTCTGTGTGCTGGGCCTGGGCCCGTCCAGGTCGTGCATGAAGCTTTGACACACTGTCTTTGCGATAGGTGTGATGTAGGGACGGGATATCATTGTTAAGCGTGAACTCCAAACCAAGAGGCTGCTGGCTTCAAATCCAGATCTGACTGGAAACCTGCTAGTTGCAAGATCTTGGGCACCCAAGGTGGCCTCTCCCAGCCTCAGTTTCTCCGTCTGTGAACAACAGTGGTGGTGGCCATGCAGGGCTGGGACGAGGGTGAGGCGAGGAAGGCTGAGCTGTGCCGGGTTGTTGTTGCTCAGTCTCTCAAGTTGTGTCTGACTCGCTGCGACCCTGGGGACTGCAGCATGCCACGCTTCCCTGTCCATCACCAGCTCCCAGAGTTTACTCAAACTCATGTCCATTGAGTCAGAGATGCCATCCAACCGTCTCATCCTCTTACAGACTTTACCTTGTCCAATTGTCTCAAAACATGAGCCCACTTTACAGATGGACAAACTGAAGGTCAGAGAACGTAAATGTGTTGCCCAAGGCAAGGCTGATAATATCAGAGCTGAAATTTGACACCAAAGGTTTTCTACTCCCCAGACTGACTTTCAGAGCATAAAATACTTTCATTCATTACAAATGAATGCCAGTAATCACAGACATTATATTATAGAAATCAGGACCTTCTAGGAGATAGGTGTGGAGGTATTCCTGGGGTGTCCTCCTCCTGTGATCATCCTTCTCCCTGGCTCCTCAAGAATCCCCACTGCCTCCAACTGCAGAGTCTCTTGTCTGAAATTCCTTTAATGAATGTGGCCTGCTCTGTCACTGAACTCTCCATGGACCAGGGCTGGAGGAGGAGTGGTCAGCTGACCTCTGCTTTAGGTGCAAGCTTCCGCTTTTATGTCCTCTCTGTGGCTACAGTACATTAGCATTGCTGTCACTTAGTCCTTCTGTCTCCTTCCCGTGCTAGAAAGTTATCACCCATTTGACAAGCAAAGAAATCAACCACAATCAGCCATGCGGATTTAGCCACAGACCAAAATCTGCCCTGGGCGGAGACGTGGAACCACCGAGCACTGCCTGCTGCCAGCCTGTGCATCTGAGTGCAGACACAGCTGGCCAAGGGCATCTGTCTGGTTCCTCCTATCCCTAATCAGAGTTTGTGTTCACTTTGTCAGCTCGAATCGCTGGCCATGCTTCCCACAGCCACCCTTCTTGTAGGCCAGCTGCCCAGCCTCTAGCTCTTCCCCAGGATAGCATGATGCTCCATGACCAGAGTGTGGAATGACCATAACCATATGCCAGGGGGCAGGAAGCAAGTAATATAAGTGGGGTGAGAATTATGAAAGTGTTCAATGAAGGAGCATAGAACAAAGGGGTTTCACCTGAGCAGTGGGCAGGGAAGCCTCCCTGTGAAAAAAGGAAAGATGAGTAGCACTTGGCCAAGTGACAAAGAAGAAAGAGTTCCCAGGCAGATGCTGTGAACAGGACCTCGAGTCTGACTCTGAGTACAGTGGAAGGTCTTAGAGTGGTGGACTTGTGCGCTGATGTACATCTTAGAAGAATCACTGGAGCTTCCCTGAAATGTGGGGGAATTGTAACCCAAATCCCATCTCTGTACACCAGTACCAAATTGAATCTCAAAGGCAGAGTTTTGGGTGGAGCAGAAAAGAAGAGCTTTTTTGCTCTGCCAGCCAAGAGGGGCCACAGCAGGCTAATGCCCACAAAAGTGTGCTGTGTCCTGATCAGGAGTGGGAGGTGAGGAGCTTTATAATGATGGTTCAGAGGGCATGACCAGCTGGTGGACATCCTTCTAGTTGGTGGTGGAGTAATTGGGAGTCAGCATCATTAACCTTCTGGTGGGCAGCATACAGTTAGCTTCTTTGACCTGGTAGGGTTTTAGTTTCTGCAAAACAGCTCAAAGATATTTTTGTGTGCATCCCTTGAGGGGAACCAGCACCCTGCCCCAAGGCTACACTATTGTTTCTTGGCTGCTCCGCCTTTGTCTTTGCATCCCCAGTTCAGTTCAGTAGCTCAGTTATGTCCAATCCTTTGCATCCCCTCTCTTCCCTAATCAGAAACTGTTTGAACCCACCTTTAGAACCCAGAGAAGGTCTTGAAGGCTGAAGGAAGCCTGTTTGCTATAAACAAGAAAACTGGGGGACATAGAAAGGCTTTTGTGCACAGGAGCCCCACAGGGTCCTGCTTGGTTTCAGAATGAGGACAGAAGCAGAGAGACCGATTAAGAGACAAGAGATGCCAGTGCTGTGGGCCCAGCAGTGGCCATGGAGCAGGATTCTGAAGATGCTTTGATATTGGAGCTGATTGATGTGCTGGCTGATTGAATGTAGATGTGCAGGTAAGGTAAGATTCAAGGGTGATCCACATTGTATTTATCCAGAGAATTAAAGTGTTTGGTGCACAGCAAAATAACCTGTAAGGAAACCTCCCCGTCCCCAGTGCCCCCCCCCCCAAACAGGTTCCAATTAGCACTACTTTTCTTTCTCCGTTACTTTTTATCTGGTTTTTTTTCCCCTTGCTTTTAAGATTTCCTCCTCCTTCACCTCTTGATCACTGTAACCACAAATACACTTTGCAAAGGTTCATTGTCATCCTCATTCTTCATATTCTGTTCATCCCTAGTATAATTCAGGGGCTCCCTGGTGAGGGAAATCAGAATTGAAACTAAGCACAAAAAGATAATCAACACTGATGCAGACATTAAGTGTCTCTGCCCACCCACTGTGCTGCAGACCAGAGGCAGAGCGGGGGTGTAGCTGTGGCTGGCTGGCTTGTACCTGCTGGTAACCCAAAGCCGTCCACATCTCCCACACCACCAGTGGCCAGTGCTGACGGGAGGGTATGTCATGGGCACCCTATCCTTGAGGTGTGTCCATGTAGGAGAAAAAGAGGAAACTATTACTTTAAGCCTGCAGCAGTTCTAAATTGCTTTGGCATTGGAATAAACTGTATATTTGATTTTTGGCATGTGCTATAAAAAATGCTCTATGGTGAGTATTTGTGATTAAAACTAAAGCAGTCCATTGTGTCTCTGAGGGAATTTTAGGGGATTATTGGATTATTGGAAATACTGGATTTGATCCCTGGGTCTACTGATCCAACAGGTGGTGATTTTCTATAATATAGAAGGATTCCCCTACCTATTTCCCTTTTGCAGAAAAAATGGAGTTGAAACCTTGTAACTCAGATTGCGATGTGAATCCACAGTCTTTTAACTGAGCTCACACCTGGTCCCAGGACTTAATGAAGTTCAGGTTCTTGATGTCTCATGACAGAAAGAATTCAGGGAAAGGCAAACTGGTAGGTAAGAGGTGGATTCTTTGAGAGAGAAACATATTCCACGGCAAAGTGTGGTCCATCTTAGAAGCAGGAGCAGCGTCAGGGCACAGGATCGTCACATTTTATAGGAATGGGTAATTTCATGGGCTATTAAGTGGGAGGGGTGTTCTAGCTGTTTGTTGGGAGGAGGTAGTGGAGATTTCTAGGAACTGGGCCACTGCCCGCTTTCTCACTTTTTATGGTTGGCCTTGGACTGCCATGGCACCGTAGGTGTGTCCATCAGCAAGGTGATGTTTTACAGTGAGCGTACACTGAGGCTCGAGGTACTTCTAGAGGAAGTCGACTCGACTGCCGTCTTGGACCTGGTTGGTTCTAACCACTTATCTTGTGTCCCGTGGTCTGTCATTCCTTTAAATATGGTGCCCTGCCCACCTTCCTCCTGTTTCAGAATCACTCTATCTTTTCTGTAACTTTTTTCCTTAGTAATTAGCTGGTGAGAACCTTCCCACATTAGCAGATCCAAGAGGATTGATCATAAGTGTAATTGAATTAAAGTGAGTGTTTAGAAAAGCTTGTGTTTCCAAATTATATTATCTAGATTATTTTCATGGTACGTCATCGATGGCTTGACATTTTTCCCCCATGAAGTCATTTTCTGTGTCTTGTGCCAGAATTCCGAGAACCATTATCATTTACAAAGAGCGGTGAACCCAGACAACGATGTGCCCTGGGCCGATGGTGGAGGGTGGCCACTGAGCTGGTTAAGGGTCCAGTTTTTAAATAAAACCTTAACATTTGCTCAGCATCAGGAGAATGTCACCAGTATGGTAACAGGCAAGAGATCCTCCAATTGAAGTGCTTATTTAAAGTGACGAGGAGAGACAGTAAAGCCAGACTCTTCATCGCCAACCTGTGAGCTGCCTTTAATGAGGCTCTGTGGCCGCTCAAAGTGTCTTTGCTGTGTGACCTTTCTGTGCAACATTATAATTCTTTCATTTTTTTAAAGCACTGTTCCCTTCACCACTAAAGCAGTTAAAGGAAATTTGCACCCAGTAGTACCATTATCCTGTACTCATGCTGATGACAAGCCATCTGGTAGTAGTAAACCAAGAAAAGTCACATGAGGTTACCTGGAGTTGGTGAGATATGTGTTTATCTTACCATTCCTGCAGCAAGAGGCATCTAAAAATCCTAACAATGGCATCTCATTATTCAAAACATCTAAAGTGCCTCCCCTGGAGGATGCAAAAGGTTTGTCTCAAAGTTTTGAAATAATTTAGCAGAGATGCTAAAACGAACATTAGTGAAAAATATGATTTTTTTCTGTGAATGTGCAAATGAAGTGGTTTTACTATCACTGCTGTAACAAATTACCGCAAACCTCAGATATGCAGGTTTCCACCCTAATGGTGGAAAGTGAAGAACTAAAGAGCCTCTTGATGAAGGTAAAAGGGGAGAGTGAAAAAGCCAACTTAAAACTCAACATTCTAAAAACTAAGATCATGGCATCCAGTCTCATCACTTCATGGCAAATAGATGCAGGAAAAAACGGAAACGGTGACAGGCTTTATTTTCTTGCACTCTAAAATCACTGCCGACAAGTGACTACAGCCATGAAATTAAAAGATGTTTGCTCCTTGGAAGGAAAGCTATGACAAACCTAGATAGCATATTAAAAGCAGAGACATCACTTTGCCAACAAAGGTCTGTACGGTCACAAAGCTATGGTTTTTCCAGCAGTCATGTATGGATGTGAGAGTTGGACCATAAAGAAGACTGAGCGCCAAAGAATATATGCTTTCAAATTGTGGTGTTTGAGAAGACTCTTGAGAGTGCCTTGGACTAAAAGGAGATCAAACTAGTCAATCCTGAAGGAAATCAACTCTGAATATTCATTGAAAGGACTGATGCTGAAGCTGAAGCTCCAGTACTTTAGCTCCCTGATGCAAAGAGCAGACTCATTGGAAAAGACCCTGATGCTGGGAAAGACTGAGGGCAGGAGAAGGGAACAACAGAGGATGAGGTGGTTGGATGGCATCATTGACTCAGTGGACATGAGTTTGACCAAGCTCTGGGAGATGGTGAAGGACAGGGAAGCCTGGCATGCTGCAGTTCATGGGGTCACAGAGTTGGACCCAACCTAACCACTGAACAACAAAAAAGGAGGTTTGGAACAACACAAACGTATGATCTCAGAGTGGTCTACCTCAGCATTCTGGGAAGCTTGGCTCGTTTTTCTTGCTTCAAGTCTCACAAGTCCAAAATCAAGGTGTCTGCAGGTGGGTTCTTATCAGGACCCTCTAGAGAGGACCTGCTTCCTGGCTCTTTCAGGTCACTGGCCAAACTCAGTTCCTGGCAGCTATAGACTGAGGGCCTCTCCCCTTGCTGGCTGGAGCCTGGGAGGTGTTCTCAGCTAACAGAGGCCACCACCTGGCCTGGCGGGCGGCCCCCTTCCGTCATCTCACAGAGCCAGCAGGCTCAGGTTCTCTCTCCTCACCTTTCCTCAGCCCTCCCAGCCCCTCTTCAGCTGCATCTGTCGGACTGACTTTTCTGTCTCCCGCTTGTGCTTTCAAGAGCTCACTTGATTACACTGAATTCTGGAGGATGCCTCAGGATCATTGCCTTGTCTTCAGGTCAGCTGATTAGTAACTTAATTCCATCTGCAAAGCCCCTTCACAGCAGTGACTGGATTAGTGTTTGAGGGTTTGGTTGAACCATGAGAGGGCAGTCATCTTGAAGAGGTTTTTTGTTTGTTTGTTTAAGTTTTTCTTTTTTTAAAATTTTATTGGAGTATAGCTGAATTTTTTTTAGATTCCCTGACAGCTCAGTTGGTAAAGAATCTGTCTGCAATGCAGGAGACCCGGGTTCGATCCCTGGGTTGGGAAGATCCCCTGGAGAAGGAGATGGCAACTCACTCCAGTATTCTGGCCTGGAGAATTCCATGGACTGTATAGGCCATGGGGTCACAAAGAGTCAGACACGACTGAGCGACTTTTATTTATAGCTGATTTACAACGTGGTGTTAGTTTCAGGTGTGCAGCTAAGTGATTCAGTCATACATATACACAACAGCTCCGCTGTGTCTCTTTTCAACCCCATGGACTGTAGCTCACCAGGCACCTCTGTTCATGAAATTTTCCAGGCAAAAATACTGGAGTGTGTTGCCATTTCCTCCTCCAGGGGATCTTCCTGATCCCAGGGTCAAACCCACGTCCCCTGTGTCTCCTGCACTGGCAGGTGGGTTCTTCACCACTGCGCCACCTGGGAAACCCTGCCATCCATATACATATATTCATTCCGTTTCAGGTTCTTTTCTCATAGAGGTTATCACACAACACTGAGTTGAGTTCCCTGTGCTACACAGGAGGTCCTTGTTGGTTATCTGTCTTATATATCGTAGTGTGTGTGTGTCCATCCCCAGCTCCTGATTTATCTGGTCCCCTCAGCCCACTTCCCCTTCGGGGAAAGCTTTTTCGTTGTCTGTAAGTTTGGTTTTTGATATCTGTACGTCTGTTTCTGTTTTGTAAAGAAGTTCATTTGTGTAATTTTTTAAAATTAGGTTCCACATATGAGTGATATCATATGCTAATGCACAGACGTCTTTAGAATTTCTCCCTCCCACAACCAAGAAGAAAAAAGCCATGATGATAATGGAAGCAGACAATTAAACTTGATTTTAAACGAGTTTCTTTGAACGGTTCCGATACCGATTTTTCCAGCACTATTCCTAATTGTGATTAAGACCAGTGCCTGAAGTTGAAAGTCCACACTGGCACCCATCTTTAAAAAGCTGACTCCTGCTTTCTTTTAATAAGTGCTTCAGAAATTTCTTCCCAGAAGTTGAAAGATGTTTCAATATATAAGATTAAATGTATTCTCTTCTCCCTTTCAGAGAAAACTTAAAAGGCAAGAGATCATAGTTTTGCTGGATTTTCTGTATGTTTTTTTTCTTATGCAAATTATATAATGTATTCTTAGAGTTTTTCCTCCTTCCTGATCCCCACCACTCCTACACTAGATATTTCCATTCTAAAACAAGAAGAAAAGAGAGTGGTCCAGAGACACCTTCTGTAGTTTTAGTTCATTTTTGGCCAAACAACCATTGGCCTTATTTGTTCATTTCAGTTAGCTTAGAACTATATAGTAATCCCTGGCCAAGTTAACTGCAGTCTGGACTTTGCATCATTTATCATGTTCTTTGGCTTCCCTGGTAGCTCAGATGGTAAAGAATCTGCCAGCAGTGCAGGAGACCCAGGTTTGATCCCTGGGTCAGGAAGATCCCCTGGAGAAGAAAGTGGCTACCAACTCCAGTATTCTTGCCTGGAGAACCCCATGGACAGAGAAGCGACAGTCCATGGGATCATAAAGAGTCGGACACCGTTGAGCGACTAACACTTTTGCTTTCGCCCAAATAAAAGACTGCCTAGTGAGTCATCAAAACTTCTAAATCCATGAAATAGCAATTAGAAGAGATGGGCACATTTTAAGAGATTAAAGGGAAAATGTATTTTTATTTTTAATCACTTCCTTCCCATTTGGACATGAGGCTTAAGCAGTTTTGATATAGGGACTATTTTTGTTAGCATTTTGGCCACAGATTTAAGGAGACATTTTCCAAAAAAGAAGTGTAAGAAAACAAACCAAAAAACATGTTTAAAGCAGAAGGGGATGGTTATCAGCAGGCATCTGCCCTGGAGCAACAAAGTAACAGGGGCTTTGCCTTCTGTATCCTGTGGCCCCTTTTTCTAAGCACTTAACCTTCTCTTGAGTCCCTTGGACTGCAAGGAGATCCAACCAGTCCATTCTAAAGGAGATCAGTCCTGGGTGTTCTTTGGAAGGAATGATGCTAAAGCTGAAACTCCAGTACTTTGGCCACCTCATGCTAAGAGTTGACTCATTGGAAAAGACTCTGATGCTGGGAGGGATTGGGGGCAGGAGGAGAAGGGGACGACAGAGGATGAGATGGCTGGATGGCATCACTGACTCAATGGACTTGAGTTTGAGTGAACTCCAGGAGTTGGTGATGGACAGGGAGGCCTGGCGTGCTGCGATTCATGGGGTCGCAAAGAGTCGGACACCACTGAGAGACTGAACTGAACTGAACAGAAATGAACCTTCTCTTGCTGGGCAAGGACAGTGAGACCTCAGCTTAGAGGAATGCTGATGGCAACAGTCTGACAGTAAATACCCAGGGCAAAACCATATTTGGGAGAGGTTGGGGAATTGCACTGAGATAGAGGGGTTAGATGGAGAAGGCAATGGCACCCCACTCCAGTACTTTTGCCTAGAAAACCCCATGGATGGAGGAGCCTGGTGGGCTGCAGTTCATGGGGTCGCTAGAGTTGGACACGACTGAGCGACTTCACTTTCACTTTTCACTTTCATGCATTGGAGAAGGAAATGGCAACCCACTCTAGTGTTCTTGCCTGAAGAATCCCAGGGAGGGGAAGCCTGGTTGGCTGCCGTCTATGGGGTCACACAGAGTCGGACATGACTGAAGCGACGCAGCAGCAGCAGCAGTAGCAGCAGAGGGGTTAGAAGCAGAAGGAAGAGGGAAGACCCAGAGTAAGTGCACTTCTTTGCCTCTGATGACATTCAGTGCTTTGAGTTTTTTGATTGTTGTTATTGTGACTCAATATGGTATCCATGCATGATCAAAGCAATTATGAAAACAAGGAATGCAGCTTGAGGAACATGTACCATCTAGGTGAGGGAGCTTTTAAAAAAAATCACATAGATTCCCAGCTTTAATATGTCTTTGAAGTACAATCTGTTAAAATTTCCTATACGTAAATAAACTGAAAGATTACCTGACTGCCTGTGGGGAATTAAGAGATAAATTGGAATGCAAGTTAGAAAGGTGGTTTTCATAATAATTATTAATAATCTGGAACATAATGCCAAATCTTGAAAGTCTTCAAACCCACAATCTTACATTTAAAAGGCAAGTAGCCAATTACCTACAATCCTTTATTAGTCAGCTTTATTCTCCTACTTCTTGGAAAACAGAAGACTCAGAATACATAGAATTGGATGGCCTCGGCATTACTCATTATTTATTTAGCCACGATGCTCACTTTTCTGGAAGCTGTCTGCTGTCTGAAATGAATATTGTGCTTTCTACTTCCCAGTTTCCTGGTATATTAGTATATTAATGTGTTTTAAAGCTCAGGTTTTGTGATGTACCTTAAATCGAGCTGGTCAATGATTGGTTTAGCATAAAAAAGAAGAAAACACTGTTTTCATGTTTAAAACATTGTTCCAATCATGTTTGAACTTCGCTTGCATGTTGATCCATGACATCTTCTTTTTGCTGTTTTTGCATTTGTAATCGAGGCAGAGCTGCCATTGGCCAGCTCTTGGTTTTGTTCTGTGGAAATGCTCCGTGCAGTGGTGGTGATGGTGATACAAAGACTTAACAGGATGCTGAGGTGCCAGGACAGAGGTAGGATGTGTGGGCCTCCAGTATGAGATGCATCGTGATTCGAAGTCGATGCTCTAGAAAGAAGAGCCTACCACAAACGTACCCTAGTGAAATGTTTCAAGAGTTAGTGGAATACAGGGCAGGTGGGCATCAACGGCCAAGGGATTGGGCTACCGTTCAGTTCAGTCTCTCAGTCGTGTCTGACTCTTTGCGACCCCATGAATCGCAGCATGCCAGGCCTCCCTGTCCATCACCAACTCCCAGAGTTCACTCAGACTCACGTCCATTGAGTCAGTGATGCCATCCAGCCATCTCGTCCTCTGTCGTCCCCTTCTCCTGCCCCCAACATCAGAGTCTTTTCCCAACACTGCTCTAAACTCGAGATGCAGTCGAGTTAGAGCCTCAGCTTCTGCCCCGAGTGTTACAAGCTAGAAAACAATTGTGGGTGTTCACGGAGCCCAAAGAATCACAGGCACAATTCGGCTCACAGTTCACCGTTTAGTCACGCAGCCTTCACCCTTTTCTTCCCTGCAATTTCCTTGTAATTTAGCCCAACGGGAAACTTTGAGCAGACATTGCATAGAGCACTTAACTCTGTGGCGTTCATCAATTTTAATTAGAATCGAGGAGCTGAGATCCTAGGTAGTCCTTGACAGCAATAGGGTGTCTGTTAACTCAGGCATTTCTGGTTCCGCTCTGGGCATCCTTGGAACTGTGAGTGAGGTGTGTGGCTGATTCCAGAAGGCACGTGTCTGGGTAGTCCTGGAAAGGGACAGCATGGAATAGTCCACGTCAGAGGGGCTCCTCTGTCTCTCTTCACTGGTTTCCATTCATAGGTGGGGTGGGGGTGTCAACAGGGCACAGCATGGCAGTGGGGTTTACTGCCAGTACAGGAGGTAGTTGGTCTTTAGGCCACTGAAGCATTCTGCTTCTGCAGCTCAGCAAAGCAATTTCCAAGCCATCAGTGTCCTGACTTATAAAGAAATTGCCTTCCTTGGGAGACGACTGCAAGTTGCATAGCAGGAATCCAAGCAGCAGGACTCGGCTAATCTTAAAAAAAAAATTTTTTTTTTAAAAGGAAAAAGGGAAATTGATTTCTCTGGAAATTGTTCTGACTTGACTATAATGAAGTACCCACTTTAAAAACATATGTAGACAGAGAAGTCAAAAGCTTTTCAAGTAAATTCAACCTCCCATTATTCGTACCCAATAAAAGTTTATGGAGGTGAGGCTATTCCTGATGCGGTTCCTACCATTTGGTACTTAGGGTTAGCATTTCAGATGATGTTCTGGGAATTCATTTAAAGCAACGAGGCTGCAGTACAGACTTCACTCAAGCAGAGCTGAGAAGCTGACTCATTTCTCTCCCTACAGTCCACTCATTTCCCACGCAGTGCTGAGTACCAGCCACAGCACTCTGTTCCCTAGAAGCTGTAAAGACTGAGGTTTGGGGGGCCGCTTCTGCCAGAAAGAGGACTAGAAGAAGCGAAGGATGTCAACCAAGCAGGAGAGCAAGCTGGGCCAAGATGACCACTGACCTGGTGGCATCTTGTGTTTAATCAGCTCAGCAAGGGGGCAAAATAAATTAAAGCAGCATACTTCTGCCTCAAAATGTGCATCATCCTATCCCATCAGTATTTCCTGTGCAGAGGGCCTTAGTATGCTCTGAGTTACATAGACTATCTCCTGATCTTGCACAGTCAAGGGTAGCACCTCACCCCAATAGGCATAATTTTTATTTTCTTATACATGGCTTATTTGGGTCTTAATCAAGTCTATACAATTATTTGATCATCTGGAAATACCTTCCTAAAGCTTGCATGAGCCCACTGCAGATAAACAGTTTTCTAGGGAAGGAACCATAAGGAAGGCTGAGTGCTGAAGTATTGATGCTTTTGAATTGTGGTGCTGGAGAAGACTCTTTAGAGTCCCTTGGACTGCAAGGAGATCAACCCAGTCAATCCTAAAGGAAATCAACTCTGCATATTCATTGGAAGAACTGATGCTAAAGCTGAAGCTCCAATACTTTGGTCATCTGATGCAAAGAGCCAACTCATTGGAAAAGATCCTGATATTGGGAAAGATTTGGAGCAGGAGGAGAAGGAGGTGACATAGGATGAGATGGTTGGATGACATCACCGTCTTGATAGATATGAATTTGAGCAAACTCCAGGAGATAGTGGAGGACAGAGGAGTCTAGTGTGCTGCAGTCCATGAACAGCAACAAAGGGAAGGGCTGTGTGTCTGTGTGTGAACATTTTAGGGATGGTGTTGAGAAGAATTCCATTTACCCTTGAGTCAAACAAGCCAAATGCTGCGTGTTAGTTTCTTATTGCTGCTGTAACAAATTACTACAAGCTTAGTGACTTAAAACAACAAAATTTATTATCTTGCATTTTCTGTGGGTTGAAAATCTAATGCTGGTTTTACTAACTTAAAATCAAGGTGTTATCAGGGTTATGTTCCTTACTAATGGTTCTTGGGAGGGCCTGCTTCCAAGCTCCTTCAGGTTGTTGCCAGAATCGAGTTCCTTGTGGCTGTTGGACTGAGGTGTCTGTCTCCTTGCCAGCTGTCAGCTAGGAGCCAGCTTCCTCTCTCTTTCACCTTTGCATGTGGTCCATATACATCAGAACCAGCACCAGAGATGGAGTTGAGTTCTCCTGCTGGGATCTCTCTGACTCCAGCTAGAGAATGTTCTCCGCTTATAAGGTTCATGTGATCAGACTGGGTCCATAGAGATCATCCAGGACAGGCTCCCTATTTTAAAGTCTATAACCTTAATTCCATCTGCAAAGTCCCTTTTTCCATGTAAAGTAATCCATTTAGTTTCCAGGGATTAGGACACAGACATCTTTGGGGGCTATTATTTGGTCCACCCCAGTCCACCCTCGGGTCCCCAAAGATCCACATCCACCCCATGTCTTTTCATCCCAATTATACCATCAACTTAAGGTCCTAAATCTCTTCAGCTCAAAAGTTCAAAATCAGAAGCATCTAATCAGGTGTAGATGAGTACCCATGAAGTGCATCAGTGACCCATAAAGTATAGCTGCTGGGGAAGAGTTCCCCTCCACCTGTGAACCTATGATTCTAAAGAAACAGCTTATTTGCCCCCAACATACAGCGTTGGAACAGGCACGGGGTAATAGTTATAGACATTCCACTTCCAGAAACAGAGACGTGGAAAATAAAATAGAGTGCTGGGCCAAAGCAGCTTGGAAACCCAGCCCAGCAAATCCCAGTTGCAAGGTTTCAAAGCCAGGGACTTATTCTGTCATCCTTGGTTCTGCTCTCTGGGTGAGATGTCAGAAAAAGGCAACACTAGAAGGAAATGCTTCTAGAAAGACGAGTTCACCAGGCAGGTGTAGGGGAGGCCAAACGTCCTAAGTGTTTACCTGCCTGCTAGTGCTGATCTACACCAGGTAGGAGGAGAGGGTCTGGTGCTACGCTGCCTGGCACTCAGAGCACACCACCTGGGCTGCCAGCAGCTCATTGTGGAGAATGTGCCCCCCCCCTCCCCCACATCAGGGAGGGAGCAGCTTGAACATCAGGTCTGTGCTGTCGGCTCTGTGGATTCTGCCTCTCCCCATGCCTGTCCTGCTGGGCTGGCATCAGGACAGTGCGCAGCTTCATATTTCCGTTTTGCCTCCAGACTACCTGTGTTCCTTGAAGTGATCTCAGCTCTGCTCTCTGAAGCCCTCTGGTGGCCCCGTGCCCCTCTTCACACTTGTATAGAGTCTCAGAAACCCAGCCCAGATTCTGCAGAGACCCAGCGTCTGGGCTCTGCTAATAATAAACTGGGAGATGAGACAAAATTGCCTGGTGCTCAACAGTCCAGAGTTGTGTGGGGCTGTAGGAAGGATGGTAAGGAATTTTAACAGGGATGGAACCCAGGGTTCAGGGGGTTGGAGGTGGGCCAGGTATGAGAGGACCCTCAGTGGAGGCCAGTTATAAATGCCAAGGATCAGGCTGGGTGGAGAAAAGAAGAGAGATGAAAAGATTATAGAATCTGCTTTAAGCAGAAATTTCCAAATTATGTTCAGTTCAGTCACTCAGTCGTATCCGACTCTTTGTGTCCCCATGGACTGCAGCACGCCAGGCCTCCCTGTCCATCACCAACTCCCGGAGTCTACTCAAACTCATGTCCATTGAGTCGGTGATACCATCCAACCAGCTCATCCTCTATCATCCCCTTCTCCTCCCCTCTCTCATCCCCTTCAATCTTTCCCAGCATCAGGGTATTTTCAAATGAGTCAGCTCTTTACATCAGGTGGCCAAAGCATTGGAGTTTCAGCTTCAACATCAGTCCTTCCAATGAATATTCAGGACTGATTTCCTTTAGGATGGACTGGTTGGATCTCCTTGCAGTCCAAGGGACTATATCAACTGACAACTCGATCAAGATTATACTGATTATTTCTAAGAAATAGATATTACAATATCCTTGTGCTTTTTTTAAACAAAATATCTACAAGGCTTTGTTTCAGTATTAACTTTTATGCATAGAAATTTGCTGCACCAGCTTCTAGTCAGACATGGAAATCACCTCCCTCAAAATGAGTAGAAGATGGTTTAAGTACAGCAGGAGGGGAGGAACTTTGTAGGCTGGACACTGGCTGTTTATGAGACTCTTATGCAGTCACTTATATAGGACCATAACTACAACCACTGACCAACACACAAGGTTATTGGAATTTTCATTTTTAAAGAGCGAAATGCACAAGTACAATAAGTTTCGTGTTGGAGCAGGGGGGTAAAAATCAAAGGTAATCTGAAATGTTTCACTCATTCGGGAATAAAAGTGGAAACCCAACCCCAAAGGCTTGTAGGATGCTCTTAGCCATTGAAAGAGAGACATGTTCACACCTCAGTTCACTTAAAAATATTAACATATATGATGCCTCATCCTACTGCAGGCGCTGTGGTACCTTCCCGCCCACCCGCCCACCCTGCGTCACTGGAGAGGGGGTGGGGGGAGATTTAGGCGTGTGTCCTAATCACTTCCTTATCCCTCTTGGGACCTCATTAGTCTTTCTCATTTCTCAGTATATTACACATTTTCTTACTGTAGACTGTTAATAACTTTTTAAAATTTTTGGCAGAGACTGGACTAAAATCAAACAGAAACTCAAACAAAATTAGTATTGAAAAGGTATGATGTTGAGAAAGTTGTTAATTCTTGATCTTTCCCATTGGTTGGCCCTGCCCATTCATTGATGACCAGTGAAGACAGAGCTGATCACAGTGATGCTTATTTGTGACTCAGGAGGCAGCCATCCCCGTTGTAAAGCTACCCCAAGGAAAGACTGGGCATTCATGGGTAAGGAAGAGGGGCAGGGGTGTTTGAGACTAAGCTGCACACGAGCTGCCTGTCTCTACAGTCCTTTCTAGTTTAACTTTCTGTCATTCTGTCTTTGGAAACGTGATCTCATCAAAGTAGGAAAAGGCAGTCATTCATTGCACTCAGCACTTTTCTGACCAAAGAGGTCTGACTGGGCTCTAACAGCATCAGAACTCCATGTGGTGAAAATCACTTCTGGATCTAAAAATGCGCTCCTGCAAAGGCCGTCCTTTTAATAATAATACCAATGTGCCTGTCACCACTTCTTCTTTCACAGAAAGATGTCTTCCTCCCTCCCAGGGATGCTGCCAGGAAAGTGTTGGCCATCCCAAGGTGGAATCTCCAACACTTTATGTAAAAATGCTGCCTACATATGCTCAGTTACATTGTCTGAGGCACTGAGGAGTTTTGGTTATATTTTAAGATCAGCAAATGCCAAAACTTCTAATTTTCATTGAATAACCTTTCCCAGTGGTGTTACGTTAAAACGCTGATAGATCCTCTTTAAACATGTCTGCAGAACTTTTTAGATATTAAAGAAAGCATGAATGTTCAGTAGCCTTTTGAAATTAAATATGTTTTATTTTTATTTAATTCCTAAAAAATGTAGTCCATGTTGTACATCGAACTCGAAGCCCCTTGCTTTTCTCTCCTTCACAGACCTGGGTTTTGTTCTGAAGTCTCCACTTTTACTACCTGTGGGAACTTGGACACCCCATCTGAGCCTGCCTTTCTCATCTGTAAAACACAACGAAATGTAACAGGGAAGGATGTTGGGAAATAAAATGAGAATAGTTGTGTCAATTATAGCATGGGTTCGGGAGATTCATTCTGTTCAGCTACTCCTGTGGCCACAGACTCTTAGAATCTGCCACATGGCAGGCTCCAGAAAAGAACAGTACCCTCCCCAACCAAACTCCAGCCCCACCCCTAGAACTAGAAGTAACACTGTTACCGAGTCTAAGCTCTCCTGCTCACCGCAGGAAAGGCCAGTGAATCTGAGAGAGGAGGTGTTGAGGCAAGGAATACAGCTTCATCTGGAAAGCCAGCTGACCGAGAAAATGGCAGACTAAGGTCTCAAAATAACCATCTTGCCAGAGTCTGGATGCCAGGTTCTTTTATAAATCAGAGATGGGGGGAGGCGAGGAAATAAAGTAAAAAAAGGCCATTAATCTTGCAAATATCTCCTACAGTGGCAAGCCTCGGGCAGGGGAAATGTGTTTTTTACTTTCTTCCAGCCACCTACAGGTGGACAAGATTCTAAACAAAGGCACTTTAGCTTAACAGGCAAAGCATCCCACTCTCAGAGGCAGGCCATCGTGTATGATTATAATAACAAAAAATGCCCTCCCCCCCCAAAAAAAAACACAGGGTTAAATTCAAAGAAACATATCTAGCACGGATGAGTCAAAACTGACTCTTCCCCGTTACAACTCTAGTTTAGTGTAGATCTGCAACATCAGCATCACCAAATATGCAAATTATCCAACTCCACCTACGATGCCAACGTGGGGCCCAACTGACTACATGAACACACCCTCCAGGCGATTCTAACACTACATAGCTTGAGAATTATTGCCTTGCCTGGATCATTATCTCTTTTCATCACCCTTTCCCACAGTTCCTAAACTTTTCAGCCTCTTTGTACCTTTCATTTCCTCACCTCCTCCAGCCTCCCTCCAGTAGGCTGTACTGTCTGTAAATCAGTTGCTGCAAAAGTTCTCTGTGCTTGCATCACTTCCGTTGTGTCTGACATTTTGTGACCCTATGGACTTCCAGGCTTCCCTGTCCATAGGGCTCTCCAGGCAAGAACACTGGAGTGAGTTGCCATGCCCTCCTTCAGGGGATATTCCCGACCCAGGGATTGGACCCTCGTCTTAATGTCTCCTGCTTTGGCAGGAAGGTTCTTTACCACTAGCACCACCTGGGAAGCCCTGCAAGTTTTCTGCTAGAACCAAATCCTGGCCGTGGTTGGGAGAGGAAGAAGGCCTTCTCAGGTGGTGGGGTAATAAAAGCACTCAGGAGATTCACCTTTGTCTGGATCATCTGATGTCTTTTGTGGGTCTGGAAGTTCACTCCCCTCCCAGCTGTGCATTCCATTAAAGAGGCCCCTTCTGTTGCCTTTAGCTCAGCTTGTGCCATTGTAGGAAGGAGCTTGGGCCACTCCTACATAAAAGGTGCCATGGGTATTCTGATGACTAAATTCTCAGAGAAATCTCTGTGTCCTTAGAGTAGACTTCTAGAGTTTCCCTCTGTCAGGGCCCAGATAGATATATTTTTTGAGAGAGGTGAAATTAGACCTCTAAGATATGTCAGTAAGTTGGAAACTTTGTCTTTGAAAAGTATTTCAAACTTTTCAAAGAAGAACAGCCCTTTGAATCAAAGAGCTTCTTATTCCCTCCTCGACTGTAACAGAAGCAGACCTTGAAGACTTTTACAAAGTCTCCTTTCTTAGTGGTCACAGGACTCTCACGGATCACGTGTTCGGAATTCTGCATTCCCTGTTTTGATGCAGATATCTGTGGCTCATCCAATTCTAGAATCCTTTGGTAGAGGCCATTCTCCCCTCATTAAAACTACATTCTTGGTAAACCTTCTGAAAGGCTAGCAAAGTGTTTTCATTAAAACTTTGAGAGGAAGGGACTTCCCTGGTGATCCAGTGGTTAAGACTCTGGCCTCCCAAAGCAAGGGGCATGGATTGGATTTCTGGTCATGGTACTAAGATCCCACATGCTATATGTCGCAGACTAAAGAAAAACAAACGAGAAGAGGTGGGCATGGAAGAACGTTCTTTCGGTGGCCACTGTGAACGGTGCTGATACATCCTTTTGCTTTGCAGGAATGTTAGTTCAGCCGGAGAGGAGGCCCGCAGGAGAATGCGGGAATGTGACGGGCTCACGGACGCGCTGCTTTATGTGATTCAGTCTGCACTGGGGAGCAGCGAGATCGATAGCAAGGTTTGTCATATTTGCATAGATGAAGCATCTTAGAGAACAAAGATTCCCCGGGGGATCAAACAATGGCTAACAAGGATGGAGAGTTAATGCAACACTTAATACTTTCACTCTGAAATCTGTATGGACTTCTAATCCTAGCCTAGAACTAGACACTTAATTCTTGATTAGTAGCAAGTAAAAATTTAGATTAAATTACTCCAGCTACAGGTGTTCCAGATCAGGGTATAAACTTTCACATAGCAAGTTGCCCATGAGCTTCTAGTTTCATTTTCTAAAATCCACTGGCAAAAAGAAAAAGAAATAGTCAAGCTACCTGAGATTTAAATAACCCTGTATTCTACAAGATAGCTTTTGAACAGCTTAATACTGCCCAATGCCATTTCAAGAATGCCCAGTGAAGTCTAAATAAATGCTGTCAAAATGCTGCATAAACAAGCCTGTCAAAACACTGATCATCAGTGTCTATTCAGTGTTTTAGTTCACAAACCAAAATAGAATTGGGTGGACTTTTGACAGTATTTGGGCTATTTTGTTTTGTCCTCTTTTGTCTTTTGACCTAGTTTGGGTTCACTTTACATAAAAAAATTTGTAATTTCATAATATCCTGATATAAGCACAGACTTTACTGATACTTTAAAGTATGCACATGATGAATGTGACACCTTAGTAAGACCATTCTCAGAGCCACTCTCTCAATATTTCGGTCCACTTCTTTGCTGTGGACTGTCCTGTGGACTATAGGGTTTTGGGCAACATTCCAGGTGTCCACTCACTAGATGCCGGTACCTTCCTCCCCCCTCCCCAGTTGTGACAAACAAAAATGTCTCCTGACATTTCCAGATGCACCGTGGGGAGCCAAAAATTGGCCCTGGCTGTGAACCAAAGCCCAGTCCCAGAGTTTGTTTGTTTTTTAATATATATAAGCATGTGCATTGGTTTATTGATATTACAGAAGATATTACATAATCAAAATACAGTAAGTCCTAGGCAATACACATATTCATGAAGTAAAATGATTAATATTGCACAGGACACAATTTATTAATTGTACATAACGCTCTGTCAAATGATCTCCAGTCAACATGTTTATCATAATCAATGTCCAGAGCTTAATCAGCAAGCCATGAGAAGCCATCCACCCACACAATACATGTCTGCCTGGCCCTTGAATCATTGAGGTTTCTGTAAATAAACTGTGTCTGGCATCTGGTTCTTACTTCAAGACCATCTCACCTAAAACTGGCATGCTTTCTTCTCAAGATGTCTTGATGAACCCATGGTTTTTAATGCCAGCTCTTCACTGGAACTGCCTTTGGAGCATTTGATAAATGCGTGTGCCTAGACCCCTGCACAGCCCCCCTGAATCCAGACGTTTAGCTCTTATCTCTGATTTCTGTTCCTCTGGAAGTTCATCAGGTGATTCCACGTGCATCTTGGACTGAAAAGCCCACCTTAGTAGATACAGCTTTAAAATAGACTCTAGTCAGGGGCCCAACACACTGTAATTTAGTTGTTTTAGTTGTTAAGGTCAGATAAAGAACAAGTGCCGGGGTCCAGCCCCGGTGGATCCAGGGAATTCAAAGCGGGGACGGCGTCGGCGAGGATCAGGAAACAACTGCTTAATTAAACGTTAATTAAGGATATAAAGAGTAATAGAATGAGGATAGCTCAGTGAGGAAATTCAGTGGAGAAAAGAGGCTAAATAATTCAGCCAGAAGGTAAGAGAAAGAACGACATGGTGAGACCAAGTTTCGGTGAACAAGGCCCGCACTTTTTTCCAAAGTAGTTTTTATACCTTAAGTTATGCATAGAGGATAATGGGGGAAGGGGTAGAGTCATGCAGTAAGCCAGGCTTTCTTCCTGCAAACTTATCATATGCAAAAGTTTAGGTGATTTGCATCATCTTCTGGCCCGGAGGCCTTTTTCTCTAAAGGTGATTATTCTAAAGTCAGGCGCCAGCCTCCAAAAAGCATTAGATAAAGTTGCATTCCTACAGAGCAAAGGTGTGGTGGGCTATAACAAGAAAAAGAATTAACTCAAGGGTCCCAGGTTACAAACATTAAAGCTACTACTTACACCAATTATATTAATCAATACACTGCCAGGGACACAGCAGGTAAGTGATATGGAAACTTAGCAGCAAACATTGGCCCAACAAGTGAAAATCCCTTCACCAATACAATTTCTAATCGATCTTTTAACTACTCAAAGGAATCTGTATTTAGACAGTTTAGAACACCTCATGCCTCTCAGTTTGGAGGCTCTGAGCAATCACATGTGGCCAGAAAAACCTATTCAGGCAGGCTAGAGGACTTCCAAGGGAGTTTGTAGGTTGAAACACTGTCACACCCAGGAATTATTAACTGGAGCTGTAAGCTAACTCTTTTTTCAGAGAGGTAGTGGGGGGACAGCCCCCCCCCCCCGTAAAGTCAGAGGTGTAGGTGAAAGCACAAAGCAGAAAGTAGGCAGACTCTGGTTTTGGGGGTAGATTGCTCGAGAATTTCCAGGGAGACTCCTGAGGCTTGATCCCGCCTTTGCGTATGCCAAGCCTCCTTCCTCATGACCTTTGCCAGGGGCGGAGCTCGCTCCCTGCAAACAAGTAAGAGTGATTTTATCCATTTAGTTACTCTTTGGCATGGGGTGATTTAGCATGGCACTTTTCAACCTTGCCTGCACATTGGAGTGACTGACACATTTAGAAAATTACTGATGAGGGTGCCCTACTCCCATGGACCGGAAGTCCACGGTACTTCTGGGACTCAAACCCTTTGAGTACTAACTGAATCCAATTATAAACTGTTTGTCATCTTAGCACTGCCTGTTAGTGACATTTGCAACCATTCATTTACTGTGTGCGTGACATCAATATCCAAAGTGAAATATGATAGAAAAGATTTAATCAACCTCTCTTGTAAATGCCCTTAACAGCCATTGTAGGCCTTTTAATATCACTGACAGGAGAATTAAGTCTCTAAAGAAGGGAACAGTCAAGATGTCTTGAGTATTTATAGAGACCTGCTAACACAATAGACACAGGATTTTTTAAAAGAGCTATTCAAGGTAATTCATAATTCACAGAAGCTGCAATGCCAAGGATCTTAATATTCAGAGTGGTAAATACTAAGGCATGGGGGCTTTAAGCCTTATGGATACCAAGCAATCTTTAATACTGACTGGGCCTTCTAGCTGACAATAAAATATGAGCCTTGCCCTGGTCCCGTAACACCATCATGGTGGTAAGGCAACCTTCATGAGTGTGGTCCAAAATCAGGGAGTGCTGTGAGGCACACACGTCTTTTTTCTGATGTGTCAGGACCAGACTCCTCAAACTCTTGAGAGACCTTGAAGATTCTCTTTGTTAGTGACCACATTTCCCCACAAAGTGGAAACCGGAAAAATGAAGACCATTTAGAGCTGGTGTCAGAAGACTCAGATATGCCTTGAAATAAAGCCATTTGCAGCAACATGGATGAATCCCAAGGTGATCAGACTAAGTGAAAAATGTCAGAGGAAGACAAATATATGATATTGCTCATATGTAGAATCAAAAAAAAATAATACAAATGAACTTATTTATAAAAACAGAAACAGGTTCACAGAAAACAAACATGTTGGAAGTGAAATTTTTATGGTTACCAGTGGGGAAAGGTTGGTGTGGGGGATAAATTGGGAGTTTGGGATTGACATGTACACATCACTATATTGAAAATAAATAATCAACAAGCACCTACTGCATAGCTCAGGGAACTCTGCTCAATATTCTGCAATGACCTAAATAGGAAAAGATTTGGAAAAAGAGTAGATGCCTGTCTATGTAGAGCAGAATCAGTTTGCTGTACACCTGAAATGAAGACAATGTTGTTCACCAACTATGTTCCAATATAAACTAAAAATTAAAAGAAAAAAAAAAAAAAAAGGGAGACTCAGCTATTCCTGATTGAGTATCCAGAACACCCAGCATGGCCCCAGGAGTGTACTGGAAAATGTACCATCTCCTTCTCCCTATGACCAGAGGACAGGACCCGAGTGACCTCAGCTTCGAGACAAGGAGGACCCTTGGAGCTGTTGAGCGGATCAAATGTGATAAATTACTCAACAGCGCTTTGCTGGCCAGAAGGTGCTGTTGAGTTTTAACGTATTATTATTGCCCCATCGTTTTTCCACTCAGCCTTCTGCTTGGCCACTTCTAAGCTTTCACAGTGACAAGCTAGAGGAGGGAGAAATGTGTGCATGCTATCTTTGAGGCCACTGGAGTTAATGAGTCAAAGAGCCTGGATGCTACACACGCGCTCAGCTCAGCTCCTGTAATTGGGACGGTTTGTTGAATGCCTAACATATGGTGGTGCGTTCTACAAACGGCTTCCAAATTAGCCCTCTCTAATAGAAAACGAGGACTCAAAATGACCCTGGTGACCAAGAGGAGCTGCCGAAAGCTCTGTTGACAGCGATGGATGTTGAAACCCAAACCACCAGCTGCCACACGCCTTCTGCTGGTATCCCCAAGAAGGGCTGTGGCTATTCTCTTTTTCTCCCTGCCCTTACAGGGAAAAGCACTTGACTTGGTCACCCTCCTAAACCAGGCTTAAGGAGAAAGATGAGTTCAACCTCTGGGACCACCCCCGTTCTGTCCCTCTCTGCAATCTCCTGTCCCTCTTCCCCCGCTCCTGAAAGTGAAAAGTGAAAGGAAAGGTCGTATCCGACTCTTTGGAGACCCCAGGGACTATACAGTCCATGAAATTCTCCAGGCCAGAATACTGGAATGAGTAGCCTTTCCCTTCTCCAGGGGGATCTTCCCAACCCAGGGATTGAACCCAGTTCTCCCGCATTGCAGGCAGATTCTTTCCCAGCTGAGCCACCAGGGAAGCCCAAGGATACTGGAGTGGGTAGCCTGTCCCTTCTCCAGGGGATCTTCCCAACCCAGGAATCAAACCAGGGTCTCCTGCATTGCAGGGGGATTCTTTACCAACTGAGCTATCAGGGAAGCCCCATCCCCCCTCCTAGCCCCCCCACTTTCTCCCTCTCTTCTCTCTCTGCATCCGGCTTCTCCCCAAGATGTTGCTCAGCCTCAGGTAGGTTATAAAGCACTTCTCGAAACTGCAGATGTATTCCGCAGTCGTCATTTGTTAAACAGAGGCATGGATGTGCCCCCAGGGAAGGGGAACAAGAGGGTGAGAAAGAAGTTTATTCTCCCAGGTCTTTGATGTAAGAAAAATCATTCTGAGCTGATTTGAAAATCGTTCTGACTTACATTTTCTGCCACAACATTTTCCTTTCAGGGAGAGACTGCTCTCTCTCTCGAGCGTCGTCCTGTGTTTACCTGCTTTCATGTCGGTTCCTTTTTTTGATGCTGAGAGGATGCTTGAAATAGAAAAATCAAGTTGACTGAAAGCCTGTGGGATTAGCAGCCCATGAAACCTTGAAAAGCTGACCTGAAAGGTCTGAAATCGCAACGGCTCCAGAAATACACCCTGAAAACTGGTTTTCCTGCTTGATTTTTCATGCCTCCAGTAGTCAGGTCAAAGTTACATGCTGCCTTTTACCAGATTCCCATCATAAGTGGGAGCAGTGCAGGATCTGAACTCCGGCAGTCCCCACCCCAGCCCAGGACTAGAGAAAATGGTATGGTCTATAGTCTATGGGGGTGAGTGGGCTGAGTTACCAACAGCCTCAGACCTCATTTCCTCGTCTCTAAAATGGAACCATTTTCCTTTCCTTGAATGCTGGCTGTCATGTAGTTGGTGCCTGAAAAGTGACAGGCAACTTGGCATACTTTTAAAAAGAAAACACCTCTTCTTTTTCAGATTTTGGACACCTGAAACTAACATGACCTTGTAAATCAACTATAAGTCAAAGTAATGCTTAAGCTTAAAAAAATAGTAAAACTTAGTTGGGCTTCCCTGGTGGATCAGCTGGTAAAGAATCCTCCTGCAATGGAGGAGACCTGGGTTTGATCCCTCGGTTGGGAATGTCCTCTGGAGAAGGGAAAGGCAACCCACTCTGGTATTCTGGCCTGGAGAATTCCATGGACTGTGTAGTCCATGGGGTCGCAAAGAGTCAGACACGACTGAGCGACTTTCAGTTTCACTTTCCACCATTATTTTGTCCTTTATAAAAATTGGGGGGACTTCCCTGGTGGTCTAGTGGTTAAGACTCCACCTTGCAGTGCAGAGGACTCGGGTTTGTTCCCCGGTTGGGAAACTAAGACCCCCATGCCAAGGGGGATCTAAGCTCTCAAGCTGAAAATGCTGAGCCCCATACTTCACAGCCTCACACACCACAGCGAGGATCCTGTGTGCACAACCAAGACCCCACACAGCCAAATAAATAAATGAATATTTAAGAAGGAGAAAAAAAATGGATTTTTCAATTAAAACAGGAAAAAAAATTTCTGAAAATTGGGTATTTTCCGCCCCCTCTTCCCTCAGTTCCTCAAATCCAGAACAAAGGTCAAAAGGTTGATGCCCCAGACTAAATGTTTGATTCCTCCAAGATTTATATGTTGAGACTTCATCTCCAACGTGGCAGTGGGGACTTTGGGAGGAAATCGAAGCCCTAAGAGATTCAGCACTTTGATCAGGGTCACGTGGCTCATTAAACAGTGGAGCCAAGACTCCATCACAGTCCCATTAGCTCTAGGTCACAAGCTCTGCGCATTCCACAGAGGGACCGTCTCCACCTTTGTTGGTGATATAAATCCTTGTATAGCACTTGCTGTGTGCCAGGAACTCTTCTCGGTGCATACATATTGGGTTAGTTTCCTGTTGCTCCTATAGCAAATGGCCACAAACATGGTATTTTAGAAACACAAACCTGGGCTTCCCTGATGGCTCCGTGGTAAAGACTCCACCCGCCTATGCAGGAGACACTGTTCGATCCCGGGTCCAGAAAGATCCCCCATGCCGAGGAACAGCTAAGCCTGTGTGTAACTATCGAGCGGGTGCTCTGTAGCCGGGAGGCACAACTGCCGAAGCCTGTACCTAGAGCCTGTGCTCCACAAGAGAGGCCCCCACACGGAAAAGCCCGTGCCCTGCAACTCGACAGTAGCCCCCACTTGTTGCAACTTGAGAAAGCCCATGCATTCACGAAGACCCAGCACAGCCAAAAATAAATTTAAGAAACACAAACTTATCATCCTACCATTTTAGAAGTCCAGAATGGTCTCTCTTTTTCTTTTCTTTTCCTTTTTTTAAATGTGGACCATTTTTAAAGTCTTTATTGAATTTGTTTTAATATTGCTTCTGTTTTATGTTTTGTTTTGTTTCTTTTTTTGGCTGAGAAGCATGTAGGATCTTTGCTCCCTCACCAGGGATCAAACTCACAGCCCCGGCATTGGAAGGTGAAGTCTCAAGCAGGGATCAGACTAGAGCACCAGGGAAGTCCCCAGAATGGGTCTTGTTGGGGTAAAATCAAGGTGTCGACAGGGCTGCATTCCTTCTGGCAACTGTAAGGAAGCATCTGTTTCCTTGTCTTTAACAGCTTCTAGAGGCTCCCACATTCCTTGGCTCATGGCCCCTTCCACCATCTCTAACGCCAACAATGCCAGATCCCATCCTTCTCACACAGTTTCACTCTCTCTGCCTCCCTCTCTCGCTCACAGGACCCTCATGACTCCATGGGCCCACCTGGACAATCCAGGATAATCTGCCATCCAAAGATCCACCAAGGAGTACCCTCAATGCCCTCCGTCCCACAACCTAATGTATTCACATGTTCCAAATGTGGACATCTTTGGAGCAGAGAGCTTTATTCTGCCTATCACAGATATATTCTCTAATTCCCCTAATCCACACAGCAGCCTATTGGCCGCTACTTTGACCATCTTACAGAGGAGGTTATGGGTGGATTGTCCAAGTCACATGTCCAATAGTCAGAGACCTAGAGTTCTACAGATGTCCAGCTCTTCCCACGTCCCTAATCACTGCTTAGCTCTTGTGCTTAGGAAATAGGAGCACCAGCAATCTTGAAGAAAATCAGTAGGTTGGAAACATACATGTCCCCAGGTGACCACAGAAGCTGGCTTGCCTGGAATAAGCCTGGTTTGCACCCCTTGCCCTGTATTCCTCCCAGAAAGTACCCTTGTTGTTCAGTCACTGAGTCGTGTCCAGCTGTTTGTAACCCCATGGACATCAGCATGCCGGGCTCCCCTGCCCCTCACTAAGAAAGTGCCCTGGTAGATAGTAAATGTAAGTGACACCCTCTCAGAGCTAACGCAAATCCAATTATCCTTGCTGTCAATGGTTCTGAGCCTTAGTCCCCAGATGGCTGTTGTCTGTAAGTGGACACCACCTGGGGCCACATCTGGATATGAGTTCTTTCTTGCTCACAAGTGAATTTCAGTCAACAACGGTAGCTGTTTATCAGGAACTCTTATTGCTAAGTGGTTTCTTTGAGGTGAGGAAAGATCTTCAGACTTTTCCAAGCTTCTCTAAATTCTTTCTATTGTGGCTGTCAAGGGAGCCTTTAGGAGCCGCGGTTAAATGCATCCAAAGAAAAAAACGTCTGTGTGAAGATGGATGGCCTTTGCGAGTGGAGGAGTAATGGTTAGTTTTTGTTCATTCCTCATTTTTTGTTTTGTTTTGGTTTTTGTTTTTATTCTCCAGACCGTTGAAAACTGTGTGTGCATTTTAAGGAATCTTTCGTACCGGCTGGCAGCAGAAACGTCTCAGGGACAGCACATGGGCACCGATGAGCTGGATGGGCTGCTCTGTGGTGAGGCCAATGGCAAAGATGCGGAGAGTTCCGGGTGCTGGGGAAAGAAGAAGAAGAAAAAGAAATCCCAAGATCAGGTGATATTGGTGACTCGCAGCTGCATGCAATTATCCCCTCCCCTAATTACAGCATGGCTGTTTGGTCTGTGTCTGCAGGTACAGAGCTCTGTGATTCTAGCACACGGTCAAATCACTCATGCAGCTGCACCGTTTTCCCTTGGGGATTTCACAGCTGAGACAGTGGAGCATTAAATGACTCCCCTCATGTTCTCCAGCCAAGCCAAGATAGGAAATTTCAAAAAGAGGAAGAGGCCCTTGAGTCCTGGGCAGGCTCTGAGTTGCCAGCTCAGAGAGTCAAGTCAGATGCAGGCGCAGATTCTTCTGTGTCGATTCACACATCTATTGAGGTCTTCAGGCGGGCGCCTTGCAGGTGGAACAGTTACACAGAATAGGTGTGGTCTGAGAAGGGAAGCTGAGGAGAGAGGCACAAAAACCCAACATATTTTATAGCTCTTTGGGGAACTTTTGGATATGCAGTCTTGCACTCATTGGTGGGAAATGGAGTGATTCATAGCCCTTCCAAACAGAATGACATTAGAAGCTGGACCTTGGGGGACAATTCTGATGAACTCAGAAAGCTCTCCAGCTGGAGAGACCTCTCTAAAATGAAATGGCCTTTACCTCGGCCAGCTGTAAGTCGGTTGCTTGCCCTGCAGTAAAGGCCCATGGGCTATGACTGTCAGCCTTGACAGCATCAGAAAGGCTTCTACCCCTCTTCTGGGAGCCCCTCTGGGAGGCAGAACCCCTCACCCACCAGGCCCCCAAATAAGGGAGTAATGTGAAAAAGCACCCATCCTGTAGTTTCTGGAAACCCCTGCTACTGAGGTTTCCCGTCTCCTCTGACACCGTGGTCATGTTCCCAACCTCGCCCTGGACACTGTGGTCATATCTCCAGCTCCTCAGGGTCCTATGGACCCAAGATCTGAGTGTTCTCAGGAGTGGATGACTGAGAAAGTAGAACGGAATCCCCAGTATACCCCCTTGCCAGATTTTTAATCAAAATAAATATGCAAAAATATCTGTTTAGATCACAGCATGCTATTTTCTAAACTGTTTTTGAAATTGTTTTACTTTGAGTGTTAAAGGAACTATTTTATTGAGTCAGGATTAATGGAAATGCATCTTGAAATATAATTCCTACATGTAACCCAAATGTGTCAGCATTAGCATCTCTGTAGGCTCCGGTTCCCGAGCTGTTTGCGGTCCCTGAGGGCTGCTCCAGGTCCTTCTACAGCTTCTGTAACTGTGTGTTCCCGTTTAAACTTCCCTGTAATTTAGGAGACGCAGGCTCATTGTCTTTGACTGTGACCTTCCACTCCGAGAAGCAAACCCCCAGCGCTGCTCTTTCTCCTGTCCTGGGTCAGTGTTCTGTGTCTTGCATCTCTCCCTGATTCGCAGGAGCTTTTGCCTTTTGGGAGGATTGAATGGTGGATCTTTAAAAAAAAAAAAATGTAGTATTTATTTATCTGCCTCGGGTCAGGTCTTAGTTGCAGCCTGCAGTCTCCAGAGCACAGGCTCAGTAGTTGGAGTGCGCGAGCTTAGTTGCCTCGCGGCATGTGGGATCTTAGTTCCCCAACCAAGAATCAAACCCATGTGCCCTGCATTGCCAGGCAGATTCTTAAGCACTGGATCACCAGGGAAGTCTCTGAGCTGGGGTTCTTAATTCAACCGCTTAGAACTCTCCCACCGGGGGAATGAACCAGTCGGCCAGCACCTACCATGTACAGGTGTTATATGAAGGGATGTCAGGCACTTCAGTTATCTATTCCACCTGGTACTTCTGGGCACCAGGCCATGATGAGTTCTGAACATGTTCAGTATCAAATAAGTTAAAGACGGCCAAAGGTGTATGGGTTCTTCTCTTGGTTTCCTTTGAGGCACTGTATATCATGGGGCCCAGTCCCTACACCGCTTTACCCTGGGAAGCAAGCTTAGTAAAGCCGAAAGAAAGGAAGAAAAGCCTACGTGTGAGAATATAGTGGTCTCCAATCTGCCCTGTGGTCATTATCACCTGAGTCTTACATGCACCCTAATGACTCAGAACCTCTGGGATGGATGGGCCCAGGCAACTCTGGAAATCCAATTTGTGAAAGTCCAATAATATGCCTCCCAGGTGGTGCAGTGGTAAAGAGTCATTCTGCCAATGGAGGAGATGTAAGAGACATGGGTTCAATCCCTGGGTCAGGAAGATCTCCTGGAGAAGGAAATGGCAACACACTCCAGTATTCATGCCTGGGAAATCCCATGGACAAAGGATCCTGGCAGGCTACAGTCCATAGAGTTACAAAACAGATGGACACGACTAAGCACACACACACAGTAATATGATGTTAGCCTTGGCCAAGAAGAAAGAGAGAGAAAGAGGAGAAAGAGAGGGAGAGAGAGAAAGAAAGAGAAAGAGGTGGGGGGAAAGGGGGGTTGAGTGAGAGGGGAAAAAAGAGAGAAAAAGAAAGAAGAAAGAGAGTATGGGAGTGATGGAGGGAAAGAGAGAGAAGAAGGAAGGAAGGAAAAAGGAAAGGGAGAAAAACTGAAGGTTAAATTCACCTGGACTTCCAGGTTTTCCCTCTAGTCTGTGGCTTGGATTTTGAAGCACATTCCTCTGATGGCTTCCATGGCTGCACTGGTGTGCGTTTAGTAAGATTCTGCCCTGACACCAAACCCTTTCCCCAACTCTGCTAAGGTGTGCGGGTGTAGCTGACAGGGCCAGAGAAGCCAGGGGTCAGAATGGAACATTCACGAACATCATCCCAAGACACAGCCCTTCTTCCATGATGGTAGCTGCTTCCATGGAACGTTATGGTGTGTGAATTTCCACCTTAGGATGCTGGACTTCACATTGTAATTTATGAGATCAGTGATTCTTTCCTAAGTTGAGGAAGCTAAAATGATTAATTGAATCGTAATGATTTTTTCCAGAAGTCTAAATGAAAATCTATACAGTTTAATTGTTCTTCTTACAATATTCTTTTAAGGTGGGGGAGCAAAGAATTTCTTTAAGAAAGTTTTGCTGAAACCATCGTAAGTTAAAATACAAAGGAACTTTGTTGTTTATAAAGAGGCTTCAAAGTTACTTCAACCAAATGATAGTTTTTCAAAAGGTTTTCTTTCAAACTGTGCTCCTACATAATACAAAAATATTTTGAAGTGCCAGAAAATACAATATCAAGTTTAACAAGGATGTAAACAGATAGAATTCTAGCTTTATGGCTATAAAATGATCAGATATAATGCATCGTTTGGAATCTCTACTGCTCATAAAGTCAGGTTTTAAAGAATAGAAAGTGATTAGAGAAAGTGTGTAATACAAAGTGAAGAAAGAAATGTAACAGCAGGTGTGTATGTAGACACAGATATATGTAGATAAAACCTGGCCAATTTAGTAAAACTATGGCACAGGCAAATATAAAATGCATGCATGTACAAAAAAATATGTGTTTCTAGAAAAAATGCAGTAACATCAAAGGCAAAAGATACTGACGGACTCTTCTCCTACTTATGTATTTGTAAATTTTCTACGATAGGCATTACATTTGTAATCTTTTCAAATATTATTGAAAAAAATAAAATCCAAAAAGACACTAACTGACCAAGTCAGTGTTTGTTTGTGCAAATTCATATGTTCTCTTAAATTTAAGATGCCTCAGAGAGGCATAAATTGAAAGTGTCACTCAGTCCTGTCCAGCTCTTGGCGACCCCATGGACTATAGCCCACCAGGCTCCTCTGTCCATGAAATTCTTCAGACAAGAGTACTGGAGTGGGTACCATTTCCTTTTCCTGGGGATCTTCCAGACCCAGGGATTGAACCAGCATTCCCTGCCTTGGTAGGCAGGGTTCTTTACCACTGAACCACCAAGGAAGCTTTGATGCATCATATTTCAGTCCAAAAGGACATTGCAAATTCATTACTTTCTGATTTTGTGCTCAGTGCCTATTGCTAAATTATAAGAAATTGTTAGTTTCTCTGGAAACTCTTTGTAAGTAGAACTTCCCCCAAAGCAGTGTGTATGTCGTGTGCCGAGAGACACATCTCACTCAGCAGGGTCCTCCCTGCCTCTGGCAGGATTTCCTGCCAGCAACCTGGCACAGCGGGGCAGGGTGGCAACCCTCTGAAGGCTGAGGTCCAGGGAAGTGTGTGTGCCTATTCACTTCAGTCGTGTCCAACTCTGTGCAACCCCATTGGCTGTAGCCTGCCAGGATCCTCTGTCCATGGAATTCTCAGGCAAGAACACTGGAGTGGGTTGCCATTCCCTTCTCCAGGGGATCTTCCCAACCCAGGGATGGAACCAAGGTCTCCTGCATTGCAAACAGATTCTTGACCATCTAAGTAGGTCAAGATTGATTTTTCTACTTTTCCACCTTTTGTAAAAATAAGCATTTTTGTTTGTTTGTTTTTCCATTTGGGATATGGCCAAGGTTCCTACGATGGTGTCCGGGGATCAGTGGTGCTCAAACATGGATTAGAGGTAACCGGATAGCCCGGGCAGCTGGCCAGAGCAGACCTGAGCCGCCAAGGCCTGCTCTGTGTGAGCTTGCGTGAGTCCTGAGAAATCCACAGAGGAAAACAAGCAAGATCCCCTAGAACTCAGCAGCTCCCTTCTGCTGAAGTCACCTGTGAATGTTTTAGTTCACATGGACATATATGTATCCACATGGGTGGGGATATAAACCTGTTAGATTCAAAGAGGATTCTGACCCAGCATTTTTATATGGTAGGCGTTCTCTCTCTCCTGATAATCTTTGTTTAGAGAGCTGAGGTCAAGTTAAGAGTACACAGTAAGTTCCCTATATACAAACAAATTCTGTTCTGAGAGCACATTCGTTCAGTCCAGTTTGTTCATAAGTCCAGTTTGTTCGTAAGTCCAACAAAGTTAGCCTGGCCCTCCAACTAACACAATTGGCCATACAGTACTGCACTATAATAGGTTTATAATACTTTTCACATAAATAACACATAAAAAGCAAACACAAAAATAAATCATTTTTAATCCCATAATACAGTACTTTGAAAAGTACAGTAGTAACAGTACAACAGCTGGCATACAGGGGCTGGCATCGAGTGAACAGGCAAGAAGAGTTACTAACTGGTGGATGGAAAGGAGGTGGGAGCTGCTAAAACTGAAGGAGCAACAGCCATCGGAGATGGAGGGCCAGCGGCAGTTTCACTTACTCCTGATGTGATTGGACTTGCAAACGCACATTCACGTCTTTGAAAGTTCTTGTAAGTTCTACCAACTTGAAGGTTGGTAGATAGGGGACTTCCTGTATTATTAGTCTTTTTACCTCTTTCCTAGGTTGTTGATTGGAGAAGGCAATGGCACCCCACTCCAGTACTCTTGCCTGGAAAATCCCATGGACGGAGGAGCCTGGTAGGCTGCAGACCATGGGGTCGAGAAGAGTCGGACACAACTGAGCGACTTCACTTTCACTTTTCCCTTTCATGAATTGGAGAAGGAAATGGCAACCCACTCCAGTGTTCTTGCCTGGAGAATCCCAGGGACGGGGGAGCCTGGTAGGCCGCCGTCTATGGGGTCGCACAGAGTCGGACACAAGTGAAGCAACTTAGCAGGTTGTTGATGCCAAATGCATAGATTAGTGGTAAGTTTTACTTAAGATATCAGCTTGATAGTCACAAAAGCAATAGTAATGGGCTTCTGTGTAAAGCCTCTAAGGCCCCTTACTTCTTCCATGATAATAGATATGTCTCAGTAGAAACCAGGGAGCTTCCCTGGTGGCTCAGACGGTAAAAGTATCTGCCTGCAACGCGGGAGACCCGGGTTTGATCCCTGGGTCGGGAAGATCCCCTGGAGAAGGAAATGGCAACGTACTCCAGTACTCTCGCCTGGAAAATTCCATGGAGGAGGAACCTTGTAGGCAATAGTCCATGGGGTCGCAAAGAATCAGACACGACTGAGTGACTTCACTTTCACTCTCAGCAGAAACCTGGGCTTCCCAGGTGGCACTAGTGGTAAAGAACCCACCTGCCAACGCAGGAGACATAAGAGACCTGGGTTCGATTCCTGGGTCGGGAAGATCCCCTGGAGAAGGAAATGGCAACCCACTCCAGTATTCTTGCCTGAGAATCCCATGGACAGAGGAGCCTGGCGGGCTACTGTTCGTGGGGTGGCACAATCAGACACGACTGAGTAATTTAGCACGCACGCAGCAGAAGCCCACGGCCTTTCCCCCACACACTTTCCTGGCCCATCCCAACACCCCACAGGCCAGGCTCCCAGCTTCCGCCTGTGCTGCTCCTCTGTCCTCTTCCCTCCTTCCCCTTCTGGAGAATCATCCTTCAAAACCAGGTGAAAGGCTACCTCCATGCTCTCAGGACTTCTACCAAAGATAAGTGCATCGCTCTCTAATCTACATCTACATGGTTCTGTTTACCTCCTCCAAGGCTTTTCACATCATGAGTCATTTACAGCAGTGGATCTCCTCAAGAGAGAATTTCCTAAGGGGAAGGACTGTGTGGGTCTTCTTTCCATGGCCAGCACCAGCTGTGCCGAGGGGCAGTCGATCTGTGGTCCAGAGGGGCCTCTAGCTCTTGCTGTGGGGCTGTTCCCGGTGACTGTTCATAGCTGTCACTGGTCCCTGCCTCCTCAGTGTTCTCAGGACACTGCGCCTTCCAGGGCTGCTGTAAGAAAGGAGTACTCCATAGCCCTTTTTATTGATTGATTTTTGCGTCCCTCCGTGGGCACGAGTCCATAGCCTTTAAGTTTCCATTTGCGATTCAAGCTGTTCCTCAGCTTTCTTGGCAGTGCTATGTTCTATTTTACTTGTTTAAAACCTTCGTGTTGTATCGGAGTATAGCCAGTTAACAATATTGTGACAGTTTCAGGTGGACAGCGAAGGGACTCAGTCATACATATACATGTATCCATTCTCCCCCAAACTTCCCTCCTCTCCAGGGTCACGCGTGCTCGGTCGCTTCACTCGGATCCAACTCTTTGTGACCCTATGGACTGTAACCCACCAGGCTCCTCTGTCCATGAGGTTTCTCCAGGCAAGAGTACTAGAGTGGGTTGCCAGGCTCTCCTCCAGGGAATCTTCCCAACCCAGGGTTCAAACCTGGGTCTCTTATGTCTCTTGCATTGGCAGGTGGGTTCTTAACTGCTAATGCCACCCGGGAAGCCCATCCAGGAGCAGTGCCGCGTTTTATTACATTCTGACTCTGCACTCACCACCAGCCCTCAAGAACGTTCTAGATCAGGATAATCATCTGAGCATTTACAATTCATGTCAATAAGTATATATGTCTGTATCTCAGAGTGCCCCTGGAAAAGCAGTACTTCAATCACGCCAGATGACAAAATGCTCAGTTCTGAAGGTGTCAGCGTGTGACACACATGAATGGGATTAGGTGCCATGGAATCCCCTCCCCTGAAGGGTTTCCTTGGAGTTTCAGGACGTTGTATCTGGGGTCACCTCAAGAGCCTCAACTGTAACCCACTGTGCCACATGGATACTGTTGGCTCAGGAATGAGGCTCTGAGACTACATAGAGATCAATGTCCTAAAACACAATAATGAATTTTATTGCTGGTTTAAATCAGTATATTGGAAATTTGAATTTTTAAACTTACTTAAATTTTAAGTAGGGCTTCCCTGGTGGCTCAGACGATAAAGAATCTGCCTGCAATGCAGGAGACCCGGGTTCTATCCCTGAGTCAGGAGGATCCCCTGGAGGAGGAAATGTCAATCCACTCCAGTCTTCTTGCCTAGAGAATCCCATGGACAGAGGAGTCTGGTGGGCTACAGTCCATGGGGTTCAAAGAGTTGGACACGACAGAGAAGGCATGCGTGTACACTGCAGTGTGCCCCTGATTCCCTGCATCCGGATGACTGGCACACCACTGAAGGGAAGAACAGATGTGGGCACGGTGCCCACCCAGCCTCACCCTGCCTCACTCTGTGTGCCGCTATAAACATGTTATCATTTGGCTCTGCAAGACCTCTCTCCTTGCCAGTAAATAGTCATCTGCACCAGAAGCTGGAAAGTGTTCGTTGCTCAGTCATGTCCAGCTCTGCAAGCCCATGGATTATAGCCTGGCAGGCTCCTCTGTCCTTGGAAGTCTCCAGGCAAGAATACTGGAATGGGTTGCCGTTTCCTACTCCAGGGGATCTCCCCGACCCAGGGCTCAAACCCGTGTCTTGTGTATCTCCTGCATTGCAGGCAGATTCTTTATTGTCTGAGTCCTAGAATGTGGAAGGGCTACCAAGAATTCCAGTATAGGGGTCTACCATGTTGTATGAGCCAGTCTCTGATGGTCAGGAAATTAGATTGCTTCCAAAGTTTAACTAATGTAAACTGCAGTAAACGTCCATGTAGCTTTAAGTCTTGCCTACATCCTTAATCACTTCTCAAGGATAAAATCTTGAAAGTGAAACATCGAGACCAGAGAATGCTTTTAAGGCTTTGGGTACATAAGCCAAAAGTTGTCTTCATCACTCCGGATGCCAGTGCCAGTGTGAGCTCCTTGTGATTTGCTTTGTCATCACGTGATGGATCTGCCCTTTGTGACATTCTTGATGCTTTTAAGTCCTCGTTTCCTAATATCCCAGGTTGTTTCTCTTTCTTCCAGGTGGTTTTCATTCCCTTCTCAGTAACCATACTTTCCCGTTTGCGGCTTAATGCCATTTCCTTTCCAACCATCTGCTGATTTCAGCTGCCGCTTACCCCTCACGGTTGGTGGCAGTGTGGTCTCACTCTGCTGTCACCTCACCATATGCCAGAGCTTGGTGACTCAAGACACGATATTCCATGTCCTCAAAGCACTAAATCGTATGCGCCCGCCAGGATCACGGCTCTGCATTTTTGTGCGGTGACTGACCTTTGCCGCTCCCCATGAATGACTGAGATGCTTCTCCTTACACGCCTCCCATATACAACAGATCCCATCACCCAGAAATGCTGCTCGTCCACTCTCAGTGACGTTACAGACTCAACTCTCTATTCTTGGTGTCTTGTTTGGTCTCTATTTACATTTTATCATTCAGTACTCCACGCCATCAGTCAATACTCTGTCTTTCAGACTAGATCTGGGTGTCTCAGCCTTGACACTGTTCACATTAGGAGCCGGGGTGGTTCCCTGTTGTGAGGTTTCCCAGGTGGCTCTGTGGCAAAGAATCTGCCTGCCAATGCAGAAGTTGCAAGAAACATGGTTTGGATCCCTGTGTCAGGAAGATCCCCTGGAGAAGGAAATGGCAGCCCATTCCAGTGTTCTTGCCTGGAGAATCGCACAGATAGAGGAGCCTGGAGGCTCACAGTCCTTGGGGTTGCAAAGAGTCAGACATGACTGAGCGACTGAGCATGCTGGCAGTTCCCTGTTATGGGACAGTCCTGGGCCCTGTGGGATGATTACCAGCATCCCTGGTTCTACCCAGTAGACACCAATCAGTTGCACCCCTTTTCCTAGTTGTGACAACCAGAAGTGTCTCCAGACATTTCCAGTTGTCCCCTTGGGTATTAAAATCACCCTAGTTGAAAACCACTATATTAGACAGTCTTTGAGGGATGTATCACCAAAGATATAAACCAACAAGACTACAGGACTACGTGAAGGAAGGTGGCAAGTCAGGGACAGAGCCCCTTGAAAAGGCAGGTTATGGGGTGAGTTATTCCTAAATGTGAATGAGAAGTGAGGAGCAGAGAGAATTCAACGTGAGCTTGACTAGCGTTCCAGCTGGTACTATCAGGATGACTTGGGGAAATGACAGGCAAGCCCAGTGATGTGGACCAGCCTTGACAACACTCCTCTGTGGGCACAGTGGCCACTTGATCCCATCTCTGGAGTCCACAGCATCACCAGCCTCCCTCCAGCCACCTCCTAAGGGCTGAGCATCCACAGGGGCACAGAGGTGAGTCAACAAGGCTGTCCCTGAATCTCTTGTTCTGAAGCCTTGTTTGGGAAGCACCCTAGCCGATCTTGCGTTTAAGACAGGTTTCTAATCTCTCAAGCGCAAAATGCCCCACATCTTTTACAAGGAGAGCCTGGAGACAGGTGTGTTGCATGAATACAAGTCACTGGATATCACTTCTGTCCAGTCTTTTCACAGTCCAGCTGCCCTGTAATCATCCTCTTCAGAACATCTCCCAGGAGAAGTCAGATACCTGAGCTACCAGAGAAGAAATTTCTCCCCAAGAAGAAATTCTTGGGAATTTCTTTAAAATGCTAAGAGTTTGCATGCTGCAACTAAAGATCTGGCACGCTGCAACTAAAAAAAAAAGATTCTGCCTGCCACAATTGAAAGACCCCACATGCCGCAATAGAGATGAAAGATCATGTGTGCGGTAGTTAGACCCAGTGTGACCGAGTAAATACTGAACAAACAAAAACTCCAACCAACTGTCAAAAGCCAAAAGAGATGATTTTCATGTTGACTCCTGGGAATTTTGAAGAAATTACACAATACGCTACACTTCATGATAGAAGGAATAACAGGCAATAAGATCATGTTATAAAAATGGTTTTCTTTAGGGATGGGAGAATGTCTGACCTTTTTATTTCTTCTTCTTTCTATCATTGGCAGAGCTTCTTGAATCTGTGACTTAATGTCTTTTTAAGCTTTGTAAAACTCTCAGGCACCATTTCTTCAAATATTGCTTCTGCCTAGTTCTCTCTATAATCTCCTTTTGAACTCCAATTCCCTATTTATTAGACTCCCTTATTCCATTCCTTAAACATACTACCCTCCACTCTATTTTTCTTCTTCCTTTTTTTTGGTAATTGTGGATCTTTATATTCAGTCTGGATATTTCCTTCTGATTTATATTTTAGTTTACTATTTTTCTCTTGAAATACATCTAATCTTCTTTCATACTCATACAAGGGGTTTTGTAACTCCAATGATTATGTTTTCAACTATATTCTTACTCTAACAAAGTTCTCAATCTTTTCTTTATTAAATGTAATAATCTTAGTTGTTTTAAAGTCTGGTTCAAATAGTTCCCTTATCCAGATTCTTATGAAATGTTTTCTATGTCTATGGTCGACTTTATTACTTTTCATCCACACAATCTTTCTTCCTCATGTTCCTAGTTATTTTTTTTATTAAATCTGAGACATTTTATATGAAAAGCTATCAAAATAATTTGAGGCCTAGAATGGTATGATCTTTTCCAGAGAGTGTTCATGCTTGATTCTGGAAAGTGTTTATGCTTAATTCTTGCAGGAGGCTTGAGTCAATGGCAATCTCAGTTTAACTTAATTTTATTATAGGTATTTAAGGAATTTAAGGTCATCACTATTCCTAGAGGGTCTGCCTACATGATCCTAAACTACAACGTGAAAGATTTGCCAAGCTACTTGGTTTTTTTCTTTTTTTAAATGAGGCCAGATTCCTTTTATGCCCTTAGGTCGTTAAATATATTTGTCATTTTCCCTGTCTTAGTCTCTGCTCTGGTCAGGAATGGCCCTTGAGGGTCCATAGCTGCCCACCTCAATAGCTTTCCTCCTTCTGAAAGATCTTCACTGCCTTGTTAGCGCTCTGATTCCTGCAAGCAGATATTTTACAATACTTGCCTCGATTTGTTATCAGTGGGAAAGGTGGTCTGAGTTACCCAGCCTGCCGTTGTCAAAAGCAGACGTCTCGTCATTTCTGTTGTTGTCCTTTTACTGAACCCTTAGCTGCAGCATGTGGGGTCTCCTTTCCTGACCAGGGGGCAGGCCCTGGTCCCTGCACTGGGAGCTCAGAGTCTTATCCCCTGAACCAGAAGGGAAGTCCCTGCTTGGAGTTTTTAAAATAACCATTATTCCCTGCTTCCCCTCCCTTTCCTCCTCCCCTCCCCCGCCCCCCCCCCGCCCCCCCATTAGCTGAATGGGATAATAAAACCCTGTCAGGACAAAATCAGTAACTGCTGTTCAAACCAAGTCAAGCGCAGGTGGTCAACAGGGGACAGACCTGGTCTAAGCGAAACTCGCTCAGTCGCGTCCAACTCTTTGCAACCCCAGTCCCTGGAATTCTCCAGGCCAAAATACTGGAGTGGGTAGCCTTTCCCTTCTCCAGGGGATCTTCCCAACCCAGGGATCAAACCCAGGTCTCCCGCATTACAGACAGAATCTTTACCAGCTGAGCCACAAGGCAAACTCAAGAATACTGGCGTGGGTAGCCTATCCCTTCTCCAGCGGATCTTCCCCATCCAGGAATCGAACCAGGCTCTCCTGCACTGCAGCTGGTTTCTTTACCAAGTGAGCTATCTGCGTCTAGGCTGTTGCTTTTTAAAGTAGTCAGTCCCCACTGCAGCCTGATTTACCCAAACCCTGCATAAACGAACATTCTCTGACAGTTTACCACTTAGAGTCATCTTCTCTTCCTACATCTCTGATGTGTGACTTCAGCTGGGAGGCAAGAGTGGGCTTTTCCAATCCGCGTATTTTCCTGTCGCTGCGAATCCACTCGCTCTCTCTTGCAGTATCTCTGGCCTATTTGTTTTGCTGAAATCCCTTGAAAAGAAAAGTGAACCCACGCACACGCGGACTGTCATACTCTCGCCTATTTATTTTGCTGAAATCCCTTGAAAAGAAAAGTGAACCCACGCACACGCGGACTGTCATACTCTCTCGTTGGTGGGGAAATTTCGGCGGAAGAGATGCATTCCGCCGGTGAAGAGGCCTTTTCTGTTTGTGTTCCAAAGACACAGCAGTGAAAGTGCTTTTCTGTACAAAGGCTGCAATGGCTGTGACATCCATGGCAGAAGGAGCTATGTATTTTAGCACTCCTCCCAAAATGTAAATTCTTCTTCTGTGTAGGCGAGACCATTCTGTTACCATCTCCATGGTACCCAGCCCAGCGCCTTGAAAGTAGAGACTGCGGTGGCTGTAAGCTTTTGCAGAGGAAGCAGCTGAAATTCCCTTGTTAATTCTCCTATTCAGTAGGGACTTTTATGAATGTAATAACTGGACTTGTGAGCCGCCATGCCCTAAAAAATCCCATGTGTGCAGAGAACGTTGTATGAACATCCTTAATTTCCGGTTTTTTAACTTTCCCATTTTTATCTCTAAGTCAGACCTTTCTCTTCATATGAGGAACAAACGGCTTCCATGATTCCATCCTCAAACCAACTGAGAAAGGAATCTTTTTTTTAATATGTGTTTATTTATTTGGCTACATCAAGTCTAGTTGCATGGCACAGGCTCCTCTCTACTTGCTGCTGCAGACTCAGTGGCTGTGGCTTGTGGGCTTGGTTGCCCCACGGCATGTGGGACCTTATTCCCTGTGCCTGCCTGAGTGCTAAGTTGCTTTAGTCGTGTATGACTCTTTGCGACCCCATGGACTGTAGCCCGCCAGGCTACTCTGTCCATGGGATTCTGCAGGCAAGAATACTGGAGTGGGCTGCCATGCCCTCCTCCAGGGAAACTTCCAGACCCAGGGATCGAACCCGAGTCTCTTACATCTCCTACACTGGCAGGCAGATCGTTTACTACTGCGACACCTGTGAAGCCCCCAGTTCCCAGACCAGGGATGAAACTCGAGTTCCCTGCACTGCAAGGTGGGTTCTTAACCACTGGACCACCAGGGAAGTCCTGAGAGAAATCTTTTAAATAGAATTTAAGTCCTAAGGAGAAGTAAAAGTATTAAAAGCCATTCTAAAGAAAGGTTTAAAAAAATCCCACCTTGAGCCCACTCCCACAGCTCTGTATTTTTCTTCCTCAGCAGACGCTCCTTACAATCAGTGGCCAGTGTGTCTCTTCTTCCCTGACCATGACTACATCAAAAAGCATCATGTACAGATTTCAGGAGCCACTTGGAATCTAATATGCGGGCATCTTATTCTCTTCCTTTTTTAAAATATTTGAGCACTACCTCTCAGAGAGAGATAATACATAATTTCAATTCTGGCAATTTTTAAAAGTAAGTGATATAAAGTGTTCACTGATTCATCTTACTGATATCAGTCATTCATTTACAGCCAGTAAAGAAAAATACTGGTACATAGGAAAAAACAAAATAATGCCATTTACAGCAACGTGGATAGACCAGGAGATGATCATACGAAGTGAAGTAAGTCAGAGGAAGACAAATCTGTTATCACTTACATATAGAATCTAAAAAATAGTAGAAATGAACTGACTTACAAAACAGAAACAGGCTCACAGACACCGAAGACAAGTTTGTGGTTACTGTAGCCCGCCAGCAACTCCGTCCATGGGATTTTCCAGGCAAGAGTACTGGAGTGGGTTGCCATTGCCTTCTCCGAATACTACACTGCTGTGGCTGCTGCTGCTAAGTCGCTTCAGTTGTGTCCCACTCTGTGCGACCCCACAGACGGCAGCCCACCAGGCTCCCCCGTCCCTGGGATTCTCCAGGCAAGAACACTGGAGTGGGCTGCCATTTCCTTCTCCAATGCATGAAAGTGAAAAGTAAAACTGAGTTCACTCAGTCATATCTGACTCTTCGTGACCCCATGGACTACATATAAAATATAAGCATAATAAGGATTTACTATATAGCACAGAGAACTGTGGGGTTTCCCTGGTGTTTCAGTGATAAAGAACCCACCTGCCAGTGCAGAAGATGTGGATTTGATCCTGGGTCAAGAAGATCCCCTGGAGAAGATTTAGGGTTAGGGTTGGGAAATGACCACCCACTCCAGTATTCTTGCCTGGGAAATCCCATGGACAGAGGAGCTGGTGGGTTACAGTCTTTGGGGTTACAAAAGAGTCAGACTTACCGACCGAACAACAGAGAACTATGTTCTATATCTTGTAATAATTTACAGTGGAAAATAGTCTGATAAATAAATAAATACACATATAACTGAAAAAAAAGTTCTGATTATATGCTATTGAATGTGGTGCTACTTGGGATGACAAACCAGCCTGTTTGTTCCGTGATCTACTCTCAATATAATCCTGCCTCACACACTGCTTCTTTACTGCCAGCCTGTCCTCAAGAAAGCTCCATGGCAGGAAAGCCACGGTGTAGCTGGAGGGTCCTCCTGCCTCTGAGATGACATTGTCTTAGTGCTTGCTGTGTGACGGTCTTGCTCAGCTCAGGCTGCTGTACCAAAATGCCCTAGACTACATGGCCTATACAACAGACGTTTATTACTCACAGCTCTGGAGGCTGCAGGTCCAAGGGACTGGCAGACTCTGTGTCTACTGAGAGCCCCTTTCCTTGTGTGAGTGTGTGTTTGTGTGTCGCCACTTGCAATGATGCAAACAATATGATCAACAAAAACCCTGTTGCTTTCTTGGAAATACCTTCTCTGTTGGTTGTGCCTTGGGTTCAGGACACAGAAAGTTCTCCCTCCTGACCGGGCAGCATTTTGTTTCTTTATATATTATTTTCATATTTCAAGTTCTTAGGAAAACTTTGGTAATATGCCCTGTTAAAAGTTAAAAGCAAAGAGTTAAAAAACAAATACAGTTTGCATAAGGCTTACTTATAAATTGGAGTTCTGTGTTCTTAGGATTAAAATAGCTGGGTGATCAGTGTTTTGGCTGTGTTAAAGACTTAGCCAGTGCTTGCCTTCTTCAATCCCTATGGCAGTTTTGAAGACATTTTAGGATAAATGCATCTTATATTTAAATTTATAAATGATGTATTTCCAGTATTTTGGTAAAAGAGTTGCATATCCCTTGACTTTTTGTGGATCTTTGCTCTAGGAGAAGGTTGGCATTAACAGTGTACAACTGCGGGATTGTTTTCATGACTTCAGTCTGATTCTCATGTCACCATGACCCTATAGTCCTGTGGGTATTGACTGGCTAGGTGACATGACAGCAGGTGTTAGCACAGCTCTTAAAGAAGACTTCCAGTCTTATATAGGTGATCAAAATCTATTTTATAATGGACAGTCAATCAATACTTCTTTCTCTATTAACTCAATAGAAGTTTGAGGAAAGTACCCAGATAAAGGCGGTATACCCTGGCTTTGAGATAGTTCTTTTTCCTCTGTATTGATGTGCCAGGGTGTCATCAGTGTTCTGAAATAGCACAGAATCCCCTTTGAACTCCTATCATTGCTGTCAAAGGCTATCTGTATTCACATCAGTTTTCCTTTTATTGCCTTCAGATTCTCTCTGTAGCCACTGAGAAAGGATTGTAATGAAAGGTATTTAAGATCTACATAGATCACATGTCAGGATGGAGGAAGACTGTCTACTGATTCAGCCATTTATCCTGTTTTATTGCACAGAAGTTAGAAAAAACGAACCAGATGAAACCCAGCAAATGATAACACAGCTTTTTTTTTTTTTTGCACTTTTTATAGTTTGTCTGTCACATGTTGTAATGAGCATGCAAACATTGCTTCTCTATATCTCCCTCTGTTATGTTGGCTCTTACAAGAGAGGGAAATTTCATCCATGTTGAGTTGAATGTTTATGCGAAATCTAAACCTTTATATGAACATGATAGCTTCAGAGTTTTAAGGAGATGACAAAATTGTGGTCCAGGCACGAGTTGGAAAAGAATTTCCAAACATGAGACAGAATGAGAGGGAAATAAAGTTTATTAGAGTGGGAGACACTGTTAGAACAGCGGGCCAGCTCAAGGGAGAACCAGTGTTGAACAGGGGTCCTTAGCCCACTTTTATAACCAGGGTACACGGAGCGGGATGGGGGTCTTGCGGGTCATTTGCTGATTGGATGAGGCACGTATATTCGGGTGAGGGGAAGAGTAAGACAAATACCTTCTCCCTATGGGGTAGGAGGGGAGAAGGCAATGGCACCCCACTCCAGTACTCCTGCCTGGAAAATCCCATGGATGGAGGAGCCTGGAAGGCTGCAGTCCATGGGGTCGCTGAGGGTCAGACATGACTGACTGACTTCACTTTCACTTTTCACTTTCATGCATTGGAGAAGGAAATGGCAACCCACTCCAGTGTTCTTGCCTGGAGAATCCCAGGGACAAGGCATCCTGGTGGGCTGCCGTCTATGGGGTCGCAGAGTTGGACACGACTGAAGTGACTCAGCAGCAGCAGCATGAGGTAGGAGGGGAGACAGGTTATACTGCTCACGAGGACCTGAAATCCATTAATAATTACAACATGGGGGAAGGAAAGATGAAAAGGGTCTGTTTTTTCCATTCCTGCATTCCCAGACCCCCCTTGGTTTTGTCTGCTCTTTTGTCCTTGGGTCACTACAAAAAAAGAAAAAAAGAAAGAATTTTCCATTTCCTGTTGCAGTAGCAGAGAAATTCAGTCCCCGCAGCTGGTTTCTTTTGAGAAGCCAACATCACTCCTGCTTCAGCATCGAAGTTAACAAATTTGCGAAAGGACTGTTTCCTTTTGCCTGCTGCTCTCTTTCTATCCAGTGCAGTGAGCCAGCCTCAAATAATGAACCAAGAGCAATGTGACAAGTCTGGTTCACTTTCAATTTTTTTTTTTATGTATTTAAAAGAGATGAACTGGTTTCATTGATAGGCTGTGCACAGGTGTAAAGCCTTCTTTGAACAGTTTAGAAGTGGCTTAGGTTGAAAGAACAGGAAGGTCCACTTTGAGTGTTCTTGTTATAAAGTTGAGATTGAGTGACACTCTCGTTGAAAATGACCTTTAATCGGATGTCTCACCCATTGATGGAATGTCATTCATGTCTGTTCTTTAGCCTTAACCTAAGCCGTATCATAATAGAGAAAAAGAAGGTATGGCTTTTTAATTTTTCTCTTGGAAAAGAAGGGATGAGATTCTTGCAATTCTTATTGTCTGTTAAAAAAGCTGTTATTATTTCTATTTTTCTATTTTTGTTTCAAGGATACAACATGAGCTATATTTTCTTCCAGGTAAAATTTCAGAATGAAGGCACTAACAGATTCTGAAATACAATTTTGTCTTCATAGATATACATACATGTATATGGACACATGCACATATATTTATAAACATAAAATATCTGTGAGAAGGTTTAGTATATATGTCATTTAGATTATATGTTCAGCAATCATTAACAAATACAAATAAGGAGTTAAATAACTTAATATTCCCGACGTAGTACTATAAAATCATCCTTCTGTTTTGCTATGGCTTTTCTCAAAAATGAATGTGGGAATATTTTTTCTACACATATTACTTCGTTTCTACCTTCATTATACCATTGCCTTCAACAAGATAAAGGCTGAATGTGATCAAAGATCAGAAGCATTATTGGAACTCAATATTTTTTAAATTATAAGAGTAATAGAACAGGCTATTAGAAATGTAGAAAAAAATGAAAGACATCCACACTTTGTAAATAGATATTTATTATCCTTACACTTTTTTATGATCATTTTACTTGGTACCCAGCACAAACCCTTCACAGCTTTGTGTCCTGCTTTGTTTATTTAACTTCTATTGTAAACCTTGATCCAAATTGCTACACGGTCTTCAAAGCTGTCATTTGTAAGGCTCTATTCATTTGCCTTTTGCATATAATCCATAACTTGAAATGTATGTGCAGTTACTTTTGAATTACATATTTTAACTCAGACTCAGTTCAAAGCAAACATCAGAATTTCTATAAGATCAAAATTTGCCTATAGCTCATGGCAGAGTGTCTAATAAACCTAATAAATCTAATAAACATTCTTTTCTCTTTTGTACATTCTGTCATTAGTTTAGTGCTCATAGATGCAGTGACAAAATATGTATTTTATAAGCGATTTAGAAATTTATCACAGTTAACACTTGCGTGTAAGAAGTGAGGGCACTTGATAGTCTCTAACTCCGATGCTATGCCGATCGTATGCTTAGCTTACTGTGAAGTATGCTGCCTTGATCTCTAGTCTTCCTCCATCCTGACCAATCAAAACTAGCGTACCTTTTCTCCTTCCTCCCTGTAATGGTTGCTAGAACTGTTCTCAGAGCACTTCACTGTTCTACTGCCAATTACATTCACTTCTGTACCTGCTCCACCCTCCATCAGAAGCTCTCAGTGGGCAGGAATGGCTCTCCCATTTTGGGTGGTCCTTGGACTGCTGATGCCATATCCTGCCTGCAGTTCTCCAAGTGTCATGACACCCTGCTTTGGTTTTCGTCTTGGATGTTTGCAGAGGGCAATGTTGGGAAGTGTGATGATGTTAAAGATGTGTACTCTCTCATTTCTCTTCCACCAGTGGGATGGAGTGGGACCTCTTCCAGACTGTGCAGAACCACCAAAAGGGATCCAGATGCTGTGGCACCCATCCATAGTCAAACCCTACCTCACACTGCTCTCTGAGTGCTCAAATGCAGACACGCTGGAAGGGGCGGCGGGCGCCCTGCAGAACTTGGCTGCAGGGAGCTGGAAGGTATGACTGGTTTGTTACAATAAGAAAGAAATCTGGAAGCACGAGAAGGTTCTTAGAAAATAAGAGAAGTCCAATTTTGAGAAGTGCTATTCTAATCAAGTTTTCTAAGGATGTTAGAGAAAAAAGAGTTCCACTGAACTGTTGGATTTAGAAATATATTTCTTTGAAAAAGTCTTCTTAAGGATGTCCTTGAAGATGCCTGCAAAACACAGAGGAATAGATGTCAGTATAGTCATGGAAGATGCTGTGATATGCTTTCCATTCTGTCTGTGTAGCTGAGTTCCTTTATTTTCAGAGGTGACTGGGAACATGTTGAGGCTTTTCAAAGCACTGTCACTGACAGAGCTGATTCCCAAACATCTCATAGAAAAACCCCTGTGAATCCTGTAATATCGTAGCTGGTCTCATCCCCAAAGGAAAAGAACCGCTTGCATTTTTAAATTATGGGATTACAGGGAAGAATAGTGTTACTAGTTATCTTTGGCAAAATGTTAAATTAAAGCAATTGTATGGTTGGGAAAGATACTAGGAGGATCTTTTTCTCTGGATTTTTATAAACACACAGTCTTCCTGATGGGTTCTCACAGAAGTTTTCATGACCTTCCTTTTGGGTAGAAAGGAGGGATTCATGATAACCAAGAATTCTTGAGTTTGGTCACTGCTAGTTCCATGAGCTAAATCGCCTTTTTGCATAAAAGAGTGTTAACCTCTTAGAAGAATGAGGGAATATGGGGAAAATATCAAGAGAGGGAGTTGAAACCTCAGCCTTCCATTTTCCATTCATTTAATATTCATACATCACTCCTTTCCTTACCATTCTTTTTTTTTCTTCAAAACAATATTGATATAGACACACAGCTCTAGATCACTCTCAGAAGCTCAGTACCATGGGTCCCACACATACTGGCTTCAGTATTGCCCTGCAAAAATACCTTCCTTCTCTTCTTACCAGATCTTCCAATACCTGCCTCTTGCCACTTCTCTGTCCCTGCCATCATCTTTTCCATTTCTACAATCTCAGCTGCAACACCATCTTTCCTGGGTGTGACTTTCCAGCTCTTGGGGCACAGCTCTTGAGACCCAGCCCCTGGTGATACTTCCCAGGAGCTGGCTACGTACTCATGCATGCCAGCCCCACATCTTCTCTTAAGAGTTTTAGGAATGAGCATAATTATTCCTTTCCCTCTCTGCCCTTAAGTCACCTCCAATGTTGTCCCTTAAGAATTCAGGTGGAGCGGGGATTGAAGTGAATTTGTCCTATGCTTTCATCCAAAGAAAAGTTTCAAAATTAGAGTCTTACCAGGCAGAATGCCAGAGGATAGCCTTGCAGAGCTAGGAAAGAGACAGTCATGGAAGTCAGTTCCTTGAACTTTTCCTGAGTCTTTACTTTCATCTAAAGTTAGGAGGCTTTGACTCCAGTCACAGTTCAAAACTTTTCTAAACTTTGTGGCTCTGGGAAAGTTAAAGCATCTCAATGTGTCCCAGGAGCATTGTCTTTAAGCAGAAACAGTCGTGGGTGGCTTCCCCAGACATCATGCAGGTCAGTCACAAAGCTGGATTCAAAGATGCAGGATGTCATAAGCCAAAGGGTTGTCATTTAACACCCAAGAACACTAAGTTGCTCTAAGTCCCCACCCGGCTCCCTTGCCTTGGAGGATGGATTAAAGGGGATGGGAAGGGATGCTCTCTAGAGCAGAGTCTGATCTGAAAGGCAAAGCCATCTAGATGATGGCAAGTTTGCCATATTTTGATTTGTTTAATGAATTATTATTTTTACTTGCCAAATAGTTAGGTTCTTATAAGAACAAGTTAAAAATGGAGAAATGTCTTTGAGCGCTAGAAGATGTTGATTGTAAGACTTCAACCTTTGCTTCAGAAGTTAAGCTCTGTATTCCATGTGTTCAGAAAATGAATTAGAAACCTGAAAAATTTATAAAGATGCAAATGAAACTTCTGAAGTTGAAAATGTAGCATCTTAAATGAAAAATACATGGAATGGAATCAATAGCAGATTAGACATTGCAAAAGAAAAGTTTAGTGAACTGAAAGACAGTGATTGTAAACTATAAAAAATGAAATACACAGGGAAAAAAAGGGAAAAAATGGATAGTGCATCAGTGAGTGAGCTTCAAGTGGCCTGATATATATATATTAATGGAGTCCGAAACAAGACAAGAGAGAAAGGAGAAAGAGAAAACTATTTGAAGAAATAAGGATTGAAAACATTCCAAATCTAATGAAAACCGCAAACTCACACATCTAAACAACTCAAGAAACTACCAGAAGCATTAAAAAGTTATATACCAAGGTACATTATAATCAGATTGCTCAAAATCAGAAATAAAGAGATAACCTTAAAAGCAGCCAGAGAAAAAAGACATGTCATGTAGCAAGGACACCTCCACATCATATTTAAGGATAAATATCTCCAGTTATTCAATTATTCCTTGTTGAGGTACTAAGGATGTCCTCTGGAAGAGAATCTGGTCTGTAAGACCTCTAAGAGCAGAAACTAGGTTCCATTTATTTCTTTGTACCCCACTGCTAAGCCCTATGCTTGGCTGAGCAATAATGCTAAGACACAAACATTTAACTGAACTAGTGTCTATGTCTATATGTCTTTCTTATGAATAGCAGTCTTTTATATTTATAAACATCCGTCAGTCACTAAGCAGTTAGTAGCGCATCTTTAGATGATCACAATTTATGATTCTTTTTTTGGTCCTTTGATTCAGATGGGAATATGTAATCAATAGGATATAAAATTGATATAAAGGAATTGTGGGAGAACTGTTTTCTTTTCAGTTTGCAGACTCATCGGTGTTTTTTAGGATGCATATTTTGATGTCATTGCCCAGTTCCACGATTCCTGAAGCATTGGACTTTGTATTTAATTTGGTGATTAAAGACATAGGCTCTGTGTCTTTAACACAGGCTCTCACATAACCAGGTCAGCTGGGTGAGCTGCTGAGATATGTCTGGGTCTTTAGGTGTTTGGAGTAATAAAATAATAAATTTACAATTTATACTATTTTATACTGATTTATAGTATGTTGATACTCAAAAATTCTCTCCTGCTTTGGGTTATATAATGAGAATTAAGGAAGAAGTCTGATAAAAATTCTCAGAATTTTCTAGCAGTAACATCTTTCTGACTGTTTCCAGTGCATTAACCTGAACATTAGTTATCCCCAGTGTAAAATTCATCCCCATATATCCAGATGCATTGAATTGGTAATTTTTTTATTATTAATAGAGACTACCGAGTAAGAGGCAGAATGCTCTACAACAGCTAAAATCAACATCACAAGAGCCGTTCTGTATTTTAGACACAGCTTAACAACTACGACCATTGGATTTCCCAGCCTTCATCAGATTTCAAGCAACAAATTTAAAAATGCAGTGAGTTACTCTTGTAAGCAGGCACACAGATCTGTGATAAGAAGAGCAAATAGATATCCTGATGGCAAAGTGAAAAGATAGGAGAGTTAGAAGAAGTAAATATAAGGATGCAAGAAATAAAAAAATGTCAGAGGCCATTCAGTGTTTTGACTATTTCATTTATTCTAATCACTGATGGTCATAATGCTGACTGTCATCAAGAAAGTGTTAAATGATTACTAGTAATTTTAGAAGACAAAGCATTTTGAAAAGACTTGTATTCCAACAGCTAAAGTAGAATTTTGACTCTCAGGGAGTCATCCTTGCTTATACAGAGCACTGGCCTTCCTGATGGCCAAGGCAAATCCTGGGCCAAGGCAAATGGCCTTTGGGGCATATTTGTGCATAGTTATAAATGTATGTGCTTGTATAAGAATTTTCTTATAAAAATACAAATACACAGGCATGCATAAAGGTCAATATCACATTATCATCATTCTTTGTACAATTTAGTAAGGTACCATGTTAAATGGTGGGAAGGGAAGATAGATAAGCTGTAGGAGTGAATTGAGAAGATTGTCATTATGCCAACACTGATAAATAGTTATTACTTTTTAAAGATGAGAATAGCTTATACCAAACCAAACAAACTTGAGCAATCAAAAGATTGACTGAGGACACACAAACAGCATCAGCATTACCGTCTAAACCTAGGGTTCTAAGAATGTGTATTTTGTAGCAACTGTTGAAATTTAGTGGTGTTCTTTAAGTGGCCTTAACTTTTATGATCCAAACAAAAGCAGAAATGTGAAGGTAGAACACCCGAATTTTACATGGAGAGCGCTTTTTATACACCTCATCATCTGAAACGATAACTTCTCTTTACGGGGAAATGTGCAGCATACTCTTCTGTGACAAATTGACTAGCAACTAGATCTTCATAATGGCCCCACATACTTTTTAAACTTTAAAACACTCATTACTTGGCTTATGAGCATCAGAAAAACATAATGGCAGAAGTGAAATGTTTTTCTTAGCTAACATGGACTTCAGTTACCTTTTCCTCATTTACAGTAAAACGATTTTGTCACAGAATATTAAAACAGTTGGATGTAGTCGTTTGAAGAGCTCCAAAATGTGAATGAATGCTCCCATTTGTGGTTTATTTATATCGTAGCTGAACTCTATGGAAACTCAGGATTAGAACTCTCTAAATACATCTGTTCTATTTCTTTAAAATCAAATATTTTAGACATCTTTGTATGGTCAGTTTTCTCCCTAAAATGTGACTGTTCTCAGAGAGTCTATTATTTTCCCATTTATGTTCAGAGTTAGAGGAAATAAAGAGATACTTGGATATTAATCTGTTAATATTTAATGAAGTAACATGATAGTGACATAGATTTAGTGAGAAGGAAATAGAAGCCATGTGGCCCAAATGAATAAAAAATAAAGAGAATTGAGAAATTTGAGACTTGTTCCTAAGGGCAGGGAACTTAAGAGGGGCATTGGATTTAGTGTGGCTTAGCAATTGGTGTATCATTAAAAATGAACCAGGCTAAACGAGTGGAGTGGAACAAATAAAAGTAAATATCATGGCTTAACATCTAAGATAAAGATCATTGTCCTAGTAACAGTGGTATATAAAGCATGAGGTTGAAATGCAAAGAAACAGAGTCGTGAAAGATTATGATGAAAAAATGGGACGTGAGGCATCCTGCCTCATGCGTTAATAATTGGGTCAGAATAAACAGAGGTTATCTGAGGACTCTGCCTAGTTAGCAGGCTCCTAGACACAATGCATTCCCTTGGACATGATGACCAGCCTGAGGCTGGACCAACCTCAGGAGGAGACGGGGAAGAATAGGATCAAAGCCAGGCCATTGGTTCCAACCACACAGTATCTAGTGATTTCTCCTAGGACCCCACTAAGCAGTCCTGATGGTAAGGGCTGCATCTGTGTTATAAATGCCACACACATCCAAACCGAGAGTAAGCCCATTTTCGGACAGTCTGGCTTACTTTCATCAGTGTCACTGAATAGCAAAGTACTGAGTGATGGAATTACATTCAGAAATTATAGAAACAGCTAAAACTGGGGATTGTCCCTTCTAGCCAAGATGCCAAGATGGAGTACCAAGCACCTTTAAGTAGCAATAACAGCAGCAACAGAAACAAACTGGAGAAATACATGAAACATTGGTTGTTACAACACTAAGCATTAGTCAATGAAGAAAGAGAGCTCTGAGAAACTGATCGCTGTCTTGAGAGAATTTGCAGACCATAGCACAAAGATTAAAAACCCAGGAGAAGCTCAGCGGACACTCAGAGCTAAGGAGATACAACTGGGAATCTAGGGAGACCAAGGTGGCTAGAGGTTGTAGTGAAAGTCAAAGTCATTCAGTCGTGTCCCACTCTTTGTGACCCCATGGACAATAGCCTGCCAGGCTCCTTTGTCCTTGGAATTCTCCAGGAAAGAACACTGGAGTGGGTAGCCATTCCCTTCTCCAGGGAATCTTCCCAACCCAGGGATCGAACTCAGGTCTCCCACATTGCAGGCGGGTTCTTTACCATCTGAGCCATAGGGAAGGCCAGAGCTTAAGGACAACGCTAAAGAAGAGAAAGTCACACCTAGAAAGAACCCCAGAAATCTTCAGAGGATCCCCTTCAGATATTCAGTAGAGAGCTGTCAGTGCATGCGTGAGAGGGAAGTACCCAAGGCTGAAGAAAAAAATTCCTGAAATTATTAGACAAAAATGAAACTTGGCACTTACACAGGAATGGATATAGTGTGCGTTCCCAAGAGCCATACAGGAAAACCCTGTGATTCGTGGATCCTTGAGCATAGCACTCTCAGAGTCTTGCCTCGGTAATTAGGTATAATTAGCCCTGGACTAAATATGCTCTAGTCTTCCCTATCAGATCTTAAAAGTGAGATGCAGAGGATCAATAGTTTGCAAGTAAATTAACTGCATCCTAGACTAAAGTTTAAAAATACCTATAGGAATACAAAAATACCCAGCATCCAATGCATTAAAATTGAGAATGTCTGACATCCAGTTGAAAATAAACAAGAAAAAGTGATTCATGATGAGGAGAAAAATCAATCATTCAAAAGCAGTTCAAAACCAACCAAGATGTTAAAAATATCAGACAAGCAGTTATTATAATTCTACTCCATGTGTTCAAAAAAAAGGCAGTGTATACCCGTGGAAATTTTAAAATAATTTTTTTTAAAAAAGCAGGTTAGACATTGCTGAAGAAAAGATTAATGAATTTAAATATAGCTCTGGAAACTATACAAAATGAAATGGTGAGAGAAAAAAACAAAGCTACTGATCATCCATGAGCCTCAAGTGGTCTACTATACATGCAATTAAAGTTCCCCTAGGAGAGGTGAGAGAAAGGAGAAAGAAAACAGGAAAAAAAAAATTGAAGAAATGATGGTTGAAAAATCTTCCAAATGGTTCCATATTTTTCAAGTTTAATGAAAACCACAAACTCACCAATCCAAGCCTGAGACACATGAAGAAACTATACCAAGGTGCTTCATAATCAAATGGCTCAAAATCAGTAATAAAGAGAAAATCTTAAAAGCAGCCAGAGGAAAAGACATGTTGCATACAAAGATAAGGATGACAGCTGATTTTCTACCCGCAGTAATGCCAGCGAGAAGACACTGCAGCAGCATCTTAAACCTGTTGGGCCCATTCATGTATAAAGTTGATTAGGGCTTGGTACCTCACAGGTACAACCAATCTCCATAGGAAATTCCAAGGATTCCAGAGAGCTGTAAAACTATCTGTAGAAGAAATCCTTTCTGAGCCCAGCTTAAGATCTGGGCTAGCCTGGGAGCTGCCATGGTTAATTACCCAAGCAGTGGGGACACAGAGGAATTCTAACATGGAAATTTCAGTTTGAGTGTCCCGACATGATCAGAGCTGTGATGGCCCAGGACATGAAACTCAGTATTGTGTCCTTTCAGCCCTGAGGACAAGCAACTATTCCTAAATACTACACCAAAAGTTCTGTCCCCATACAGAGAATTAAGGATGAGTGTGGCTTTCGGAGAGACTCCCAAAGAGATGTATGGTAATTTCGAACTCTGATTACACTTTTGTAGAAGTGGTTAGAACTTGCTGTCCTGTGCTCAGTCACTCAGTCATGTCTGACTTTTTTGCAACCCCGTGGACTGTAGCCCACCAGGCTCCTCTGTCCATGGAATTCTCCAGGCAAGAATACTAGAGTGGGTTGCCATTTCCTCCTCCAGAGGAATCTTCAACTTACTGGTCCTGTCTATAATTGCAGTTGCTTTGGTCCTATTGGGGCTTCCATAATAGTTCAGTTGGTAAAGAATCCACCTGCAATGCAGGAGACCCTGGTTCAATTCCTCGGTCAGGAAGATCCCCTGGAGAAGGGATAGGCTACCCACTCCAGTATTCTGGCCTGGAGAATTCCATAGACTGTATAGTCCATGGGGTCGCAAAGAGTCAACGCGACTGAGCGACTTTCACTTGGTCCTTTTTATGTAGTTCCTTTCAGTGGAGAAAATGCTGTTCTTAAATAGCACACACTTGGTACTAGAAATCAACCCAACATTTTCTTTTACCAGCTAAACATTTTTAATTTCCATCTGTGAGCCAGAAATTAGAAGACAATTGATATAAAGAGATGAATGTGACTTGGTAATTCCCTCAGGTACCTTTCAGAATAATAAATATATAAACAGAAAGTCCAAAAAAATACATGAGAGGTGCCATAATAGGAGTATATACACAAGGAGATGTATACACACAAGGCATTGTATACACACAAGGTACAAGAGCATCCCAGGGGTCACTTTTACAAGGAACATGTCAAGGATGAGCATGCATACTTCCAAGAGCACTAGTTAAAACCTAGGGCTAGAATTCAATGGTTAGAGTTCATTTTAAATACACAAGCACATCTCATTATTTAGAAGAATTTCAGCTACTGCTATAACAAAGAGACCTCCACAAATACACAAGGGCTCAAACAAGATAGGAGGTAAAAGCTACTTTCTCTGATGTAACAAGTAAAGGAAGGTATGTGAGGAGGGAAGTTCCTCTCTTTGAATTATGTCCCCCAGGCTGACAGCTCTCCTGCCATCTTTAAGGTGTCATGAAGATGTGATCATCCAAGGCTGCTCTTAGGGCCATCATCTGCTAAGCAGGAAGCAGAAAAAGACTGCAGAGTCACAGCTGGAAACGTTCTCTTTTGAAAGTCATCTTGGAGCCCTCGTTTTGCCTGATGCGATAAAAGGTGGGGGAGGGGGGAAGCACTTCATCCAAACACTTCTTGCAAACTCAGTCAAATCAAACTAGTTCTCAACTCCTTCAGGCTTACCACTTAGCTACATTTGTCAGACTTCATCTTCTCATGCCCTCTGTGGTTGGCACTAAACTTGGGGCTCTTACCAGCATATCCCTGCAGGGGATGGAGTTCGGGTATTCATTTCTGTCTAGAATAGTTTATCTCCTGTGTTTCCTCTTGCCCAGGACAAGCCTCCTTGTCCAGTTGGGTTCTTAGCTGGGATGGGGCAGTTGGTGATTGGACTATCTCTGGTCCAAGATGCTCTCCCAGCCCACAACCACCTTTCCCACTGTTGAGCTCCCTTGAGATGCAGCACACCCTCTCCTTAACCCAGGTGGTCATAGTCCAATGCCTGCCATTCCGATGCATCCCAATCAACTGGCCAACTAATCCTTCTGCAGCCTCAGGTCCTTAGCCTGGGCCATGTTTTCTCCTGAACCAGGTCCTCCTATTCCTCCTCCCCTAACTCCTCTCCTCCGCCTCCTTTTTCTCCTCTTCCCTCTCCTCCCCCTTCTCCTCTTCCCCTCCTCCTCCTCCTTCATCTCTTCTTTCTCATCCTCCCCCTCCTCTTCCTTTTCTTCCTTCTCCTTTTGAATCATCATACGTCCTCTCTTCAGCTCATGGACCGTTCCTAAAGCCACACTTTTGTCCCTTCCCTCCTCACTGGTGGGCTCAGTACATGATGCTATCATTCTGTTTGCAAAAAAATCAAGTTCTGTCCAAAGATTTCCACCTCAGTTACAATGAATTACCATAATCTTTTCTTTCTTGTTCATCTGTTTTCACGCCAGTGATGCTTCTACTTTTGTTTCACTTACAAAGCTCTTGGCAACTCATATACTTTACTAACACCCCATGGGCTTCAGTACTGTCCAAGGCAACTCACTTCTCTTTTGGAAAAACTCTATATGAGTCTCACACTTCTGTGTTCAGTGCCCCTGGGAAACATTCCCCATCTCCCAAATATTGCATCATGCCTTTCTCTTTTCACCTCTTTATTCCTTCTTATTGAGTTACACAAAGGTTCACATGTGGGTTATACATGACCTGCTCCAAGACTGCTCAGCTGCTACTTAAAAAGGATCACGATTCTGGGATGTCCCCCAGGGCCCAGTAGTTGAGACTGCCTTCCAACTCAAGGCGTGCAGGTTCGATCCCTGGTCAGGAAAGTAAGATTGCACATACCGCACGATGCAGCCAAAAGTTAAATAAATAATTGTGTTTTTAAAAAGCATCAATATCCTAAATCCTTGCATGTCAAGAAAACTTTAGAAGCTTGCAACATCTTTTGAATGAATTGTTAATAATTGATTGTGAATCATCACATGCTGAGCTAATACTGGGGATTTTCCATACCCACACAAACTCACACACAACTAAAATTTTTAAAATAAAGGCTATTTTCTATGTGTCGCTCACATAAGATCAAACCCATTGTCTTGTTTTTCCCTTTTCACTTAGAGCATATCACTGTGTACCATTTTCTCATACCAGAAAAGTATATCTAAAACCCGTGCACGTGTTGGGCCATGCGTAGCCATTTGTATTCCTCTCAAATCGGTTCTCGGCGAAGCCGAAGGATGCATCATTTTACAAACACCAAACCATCTTTCCATCCAACAGGAAGGTATATAATAACTAGGCTTCTAAAGAGGAAAAAGTAAGTTATAGGAGGCCTTTCCTGGTTTGTTTCAAACATGGCCAGATTCTCCTCTGTTGATATTGGGAAGAACGGAAGGGAGGGGAAGGACTGAGCGCAGAGGTTTAGGTGGGACGGTGAGATGATGGCGGGGCGGGAATATAGTCAGAATCACGGAGAGCAGAGTTAGAAGGGGAGGACTCGGGACCAAGGGGCACAGGAGGCCTGCGGGCAGTTGTTTAACATCTTCGTGTCCAGATCTCCTCGTCTATAAAATAAGAACAGTAGTGTCACCCTCCCAGGAGTTTGGGGATTAGAAGAGACCACAAATGGACAAGCCAGCATCTGGGGTCTAGGATGAGGTGGTTCTGGGAAAGAGGTCATCTTTGGGCCTGAGTTCAGCCTGGCTGAATTCCAAAAATATCCACCCTGGTCTCCCAAAAGGCGCAGAATATCTCCCCAGCGTTAAAATGCATTGTTGATGTAAATGCATTGTTGATGTTCATCGTACCATATGGAAACACGGACTCCACGCTCTGATTTCCGTTTTCCTTAGTTTTAGGGAAGAACCCAGCAGTGAATGGCTGCAGAAGCTCAGGGGTCTAGCCTACTCCTGGACCCGGAAATCAGAAGGCTTAGCAATAGTGGAGGGGCAGATGAAAATCATGTGTCAGCACGTCAGATTGCAGATGAAATTTCCCATGGACATGACGGAGAGTTTGAACTGGCTTCATGAAGCTCCTTTCCTTGGGAGGGATATCCCATCCTGACAGCTAAATTTCGAGAAGCAGTTTCCAAACCTTGATTTTTTTTTTTTCCATGTTTAACACTTTCTGACTATCCATTCCTCTGCTTCCTGAGACTGGGGCTATGAAATAGTTAATTGCAGTCAAGAGGTGCTGTCGTGAATTCCCTCTGCTCCCCTACCCCCTCACACCTCCTGGAGTCTGAACCACAGTGTAGGGTCAGGAGAAAGTGAATGGTCCAAGTTGATGGGGATAAGAAACTATGTGAATGTGACTTCTCTAACGTAGGACAGGATGAAGTTGTGTGTTTTTTTAATCTCATATTTCATGCAGGGCTGGGCTGAGGATGTGGCAGGCATGGCATATGCCCTACGTTCACTGCCAGAGGGGGCTCCCTGCCTGCCACAGGTGAGAGCCAGCTCTGGGGTGCCTGTCCCCATGGGGAAAGGGGGGCGGGGCCCGGCGGGGAGGGTGGGGACTCTGTCCACCTTCGGTGGTCCCCAGGAGGACTCTGCCACAGAATCCAGAACCTCGAGCTATGAAGTTCGTTTTCTTAGCTCATAAATGAAGTTGCAACCGATTAAACCCTTATACTGGTTGATTTTTGTGGCACACGTTCTTCTCTGGAACACGGTACAGGAGTATAAAGTGTGTATACTCGAATGTCTAGAAAACCTGAACCTACCTGTGTTTGGTTCAATGAATCTGAATGCTTTATTGTCCTGATATGACAAATACGTTTCCATAAAAAGCCTTAGATGTGTTCTACTAAGGCCAACCACCACTAACTCAAAACAAATTGTATGCTTACCTTATAAATTAGACATTGAATTATGGCCCTGGATATAATATATTTTAATTTTTTGAATTTTATAATTTTCACACTTCGTCTTTGATGTCATATGTACCTCTCCTCGGCCATACTGTTTTCCGATTTATTTCCTCCTAATTATTCTGCAAAAAACTTAATTGACAGTAATTTCTGTAAGATCTCTCTGCCCCACTTCCAAATTCAAGTTTCTTTGTTCTTTTTTTTTAAATCACCTGTGTGCAACCATTTATCATTTTCTACTTTTTCCAGGATTTCTTTTCCTCTTCATGTCAATAACCAGCCCTTCCTGTCCCAAACCTCCATATCTTAAAGTATCAGGTATAAAGACACCACACAAATGTCTTTCTAACTCTTAGACTGAGAAAGCTGGCACCAGAGAAATGAAGCGTGATGGACTGATTAACCCTGAACCCTCTATCCTATGTTGGAGGCAAAAATAAAGTTAAAACCTTTAAATACCTGTCTAACATGCTCAACCTATTCTACAAGGAGGTCTTGATAATTCAGCCTTTTTGGCGCCTGTGGATGACAGTCTGAACACCCACAGGCGCTGTTTGCTTGGAGGGTTTCTGCCCACCCCAGCTCCTAACGCCTTGGCCTCCCCTCATTTGCAGTGGTCTGTATATATCCGAGCTGCTGTCCGAAAGAGAAAGGCCTGCCCATCCTCGTGGAGCTGCTGCGGATCGACAATGACCGTGTGGTGTGCGCAGTGGCCACTGCGCTCCGGAACATGGCCTTGGACGTCAGGAATAAGGAGCTCATTGGTAGGTCCCCTCCGATTCACCGCGTCTCCACTTTTTTTCTTTTAAATCGAAGTATAATGCATTTCCTGTGTTTGAACCCACATGCAGAACATATATGCGCGTGCAGAAACAGAGCATGTGTCAGAGACCTTGTTTTTCCAGCTCTCCTTCTAGCGGAAATCAATGCGCTAATTTATCTTTTAGAATTTAGAGGAAAACGCGAAGCTTGTTGACATTCCTAATCCTTGCAAATTAAAAACTACCGCAGTGCTGAGCACTGGATACCGTTGTCCTGATCCTCTAAATCCTTGCCAGGCTGTTTGTATGCTTTCCATGTTGTGAACTGGAATTCTAATGGGGTGCAGGGCTCTTCTCCTCTCTGTGTTAAAATTTATCTTTACATTAGACCAGATTGGCTCTCCAGTGCTATTTTTCAAGAATCATCTGCCTTTAGTTTAGTATTCAAGAAAGGGAGGATCTTTCATTAATGAAGCATTAAAGAGATCATCCATAAGTCTATCAATTCGACAAATGTTTGCCCATGACCTTGTGTTCCAGGCCTGCTCTATGCCTAGCGTTCAGTCGTGTCCATCTCTTTGTGACCCTATGGACTGTCGCCTGTAGACAGGCTCCTCTGTCCATGGGTTCTCCAGGCAAGAATACTGGAGTGGGTTGCCATTGCCTCCTCCAGGGGATCTGCCCAACCCAGGAATCGAACCCAGGTCTCCTGCATTGCAGGTGGATTCTTTACTGCTGAGCTACAGGGGAAGCCCTCTAGGCCTCGAGATGGTATCAAAACAGAGAGAAGGCCTTGCCCTTGTGGAGTTTACATTCTTGACAGGGGCAACCAACAAAAGACACATATGAATCCCATGGTGTGGTTGAAATGTTCTGTGGGGGAAAGAGGTGCTGGGTCAGGCACACTGTCACTGGTGAGGTTGCGATCTTTTAAAATTGAGGTGAAATTTATATAACATAAAATTAATCACTTTAAAATATACCTTTTGGATGGCATTTAGTATTTATACAGTGTTGTACAACCATCACCTGTGTCAAGTTCCAAAACATTTTTGTGACCCTGAAGAAAACTCTGTTCATGATAAGTCGCTTGAGTCGTGTCCTTATGCGACCTTATGGACTTGTAGCCCACCAGGCTTCTCTGTCCATGGGATTCTCCAGGCAAGAATTCTGGAGTGGGTTGTCATGCCCTCCTCCAGGGGATCTTCCTGGAGTTCCAAGATGGAACTCATGTCTCTTTTGTCTTCTCCATTGGCAGGTGGGTTCTTTCCCACTAGCGCCACCTGGGAAGCCCCCAAACCCTGTACCCATTAAGTAGTCACTCCCTATTTCCCCTTCCTCCCATCCCCTGGCAGCCAGCAGTCTGCTTTTTGTTTCTTTGGATTTTCTTATTCTGGATATTTCATGTAAATGGAATCATGTAAGATGTGAGCTTTTGTATCCGGCTTCTTTCATTTAACGTCAGGGATTGTGGGTTTGAGAGGTCAAAGTCAAGGTGACAGCTGTTGCGAAGCTAACAAAGACTTGAAGCCAATGAGATGGGGCTCTGTGGTTCTTTCAGGGGAAGACTATGTAAGCTAGAGGAGCGGCCTCTGCAGACAACCCTCCAGAAGGGGATCTGGGAGCAGGCTGATGGGGGTTCAGGGTCTCTGAGGGCCTGGTGTGCCTGGTGCACAGTGGGGATGGGAGTCCAGGTTGTCCAGATTCAAGAGATGCTCTGGATCCCTCCTCCTGTAACTGGGAGGATGCTCAGGCCAAGGTTGATTGATGCCTGGAGAACTGATGAACCACCAGGACCTGCCCAGGGAGAGAGACAACCTCCCCATAGACCAATGACCTCCTGGGGTGAAAGAGATGACTCTGGCAGGGTGGTTGATCAGTGCAGCATTAAGCCTGGCAAGTTTGAATGCAGGTAGTAGGTATCAGCGGGAATCAGACAGCAGGGAGCTGAACCACGCATCGTGGCAAAGGTTCTGGTTATGCACCCTCAGGGGGTCTGGGGGAAGCAGGTGAGAGTGAGTGAAGAGGGACGACTCCATTCCTGGGGCAGTTGGAATACCAGGCATGGGTTCAAATTTCATACACAGATTATCCAGATTCCTGAGGGTGACATACTAGGCCCTTGGTGATCTGGGAACCAGCCACTTTCCACCCCACAATAGCCATCATATCCTCCAATAAAGATCAAGTGTTTGCAGGTCTCTTTCGGTTTACTGGCTAAGTCATGTCCGACTCTTTGGTGACCCCTTGGGCTGTAGCCCGCCAGGCTCCTTTGTCCATGAGATTTCCTAGGCAAAAATACTGGAGTGGGTTGCTATTTCGTTCTCCAGGGGACCCTGCTGACCCAAGGATCAAACCTGGTGTCCTGCATTGTAGGCAGATTCTTTACTGATTGAGCCACCAGGGAAGCCCTTGTGGGTCTTCTAAGCCACTTATTCATTCACAGGGACCAGGTTTCAAATCTGTGTCTAATAAATGCGGTTATTTGTTATGCTTGCAGTGCATCATCAGGCATGAAATAAGCTCACAACTTGATAGTTAAACTTAGTTTGAATTTAAATGTGGGTGGTAGATGTTACGTATTTAAGCTACACCGTTAGCCCCCTGCGTATTTGCTTTCCTTTTCCTTCCTTGTTGGTTTCAGAGGAGCGAGCAGCGGCTTCCAATCACATCCTGGCGCTCCTCTGTAACCTGGAGGAAAAATCAATAGCTAATCACTGCTACTTGGATACGAATACTAGGTGTAGTGCATTTGTGTGTTTTATTTCTTTCCGTGGCTTAAAATATAACAAAGTAGGGAACTATTGATGGATTTTCTAGCTTCAAGGCGTCTCTTCTCTCCAGGAAGTCGGTTATCTAGAACTGTCTCTGAGGCAGGAACATTTGGAAGTCCATATTGCCCATGTTAAATTAAGCCTCTACTATCAAATGTCACCAGACAGGAAAGGGAGCCAGCCGTTTAAAAATAGGAGTGAAAATATCTCAGTCATAGGCTTTAAGGAATCAATATCTTTTCTCCTTGAGTAAGAAAAGCAGAATTGGACAAAATAGCACACTATTCTCTTCTGTCTGGGAGAAAGGAAACATGACCTTTGCTAACTCTTTTGCTTTAAATATTGTATCAAAGTAATGGGTTTTTATGAGACAATGCTATACAGAACTTTATCTATTGAAAAGAAAGCTGCAGTGACTTTGAACCAAGAACAAAAACAAAATTGAACTTGGACTTTTCTCTATCAGCTTAATCAAAACTTTGGGGTGTGTATGTATGCTAATGCTCTAGTCATGTCTGACACTTCGTGACGCCATGGACTGTAGCCCACCAGGCTGCTCTGTGCATGGGGCTTTCCAGGCAAGAATGCTGGAGCGGGTTGCCATGCCCTCCTCCAGAGTCTCTTCACGACCCAGGGATCAAACCTGCGTCTCTTACATCTACCTGCATTGGCAGCTGGGTTCTTTACCACCTGCACCGCCTGGGAAGCCTCAAAGCTTCCGTGACCAGGTATTAAAGATAGTCTGAAAACTCCCAGGTGGATACCTCTGGCATGAATCTCACATCTCTGCCGGCAATAGTCTGTCCACCACGCGCACGGGAGGTCTGACAGGCATCTCAGATACAACGTCTCCAGACCTGAGTTCCTTGTCTTCTCTCCCAAGCCCAGTCCTTCCACAGGCTTCCCCGCAGTGACCTGTCCTTGCAATGGTCCTTTGATTCTGCACTCTCATACCCAATCCATCAGCAGGTCTGGCTTCCTTCTGAATTTTCCCGGAACCTGACCCTCCATGGCCACTTTCCAGGTCTCATTGCCCCCCACCCCAGTGCCACCATCTACTCTCAAAGGAGCAGCCAGAGTGGTCCTGTCAAAACCTTACTGCGTGTCTTTTCTCCTTTTAAAACCCTGCATCAGCTCCTCGTTTCTCTCAGTGTGAAGGTAAACGTCCTTGTTTGCGCAGCTCTGTATGATCCAGCTCTGTTCCCTCTCCAGCCCCACCTCCTTTCTCACTGGCCGCTGCTTCACGTGGTTCCTTCATGACCTAAGCCACGAGCCTGCCTCAGGGCCCTTGAGCATGCGGCTCCCTGCACCCCATCTCCGCTTCCTTCAGATGTCCATGTGGTTATTCCTCAGCCCCTCAGGTCTTTACTCAAGTGTTACTTTCCCAAAACAACCTTTTCTGGTGCCTCTTCTTAAAACCCTACCCCCTTTTACTGCTTTATCAATCTTCACGGCACTAATCACCCTCTGACATGGAACATATTATTTATTTATCTTGTTTCTTGTCCGTCTCCCTGCACTGGAATGTCACCTACTGAGAAGAGGAGGTTCCATCTTTTGTGTTTACTGATGTAGATCATGTACCTAGAACACCACCTGACCCATACCAGGGATTCATCAATATTTGCTGAATGAATAACTGAATTATTAATGATTTTTTCCTGTCTGGCCGTCATGTTATAGTGAACTGCAAATCAGCAAAACTTGAAGTAAGCAAAAAAATATATATTAAATAAAGAAAAAGATTTTATATTAATAAAGAAAATCATCCAAAAATCAGTTCATTGTCTACTAAGTTTGCTAGATGTATACAGACACTCATAATTTCAGAAGGAATCCAGTTGTTTCCATCATGGGGGTCCAGTTTGAATTACATCTCTTCTTAGATTGTTCTTTTAATTAAGGGTGGAGGGAGGGACAGCTACCATAACTCTGGTTAAGAAATGGTTCATCTTCCTTGGACTCCATGATACGAAAAAGTTCAAATAAACTATTGAACAATAATTACTCTACCCCATAAGCTCTATGAGGATCTGATAGAATAAATTCCACTTGATTGTGGTGTATGATCCTTTTAATGTGTTGTCAGATTTTGTTTGCTAATATTTTGCTGAGGATTTTTGCATCTATGTTCATGAGTGATATTGGTGTATAATTTTCCTTTTTTGTGTATCTTTGGTTTTGGTAGCAGAGTGATGGTGGCCTCATAGAATGACTTTGGAAGTATTCTTTCCTCTGCAATTTTTCAGATTTTGAGAAGGATAGATGTCAGCTCTTCTCTAAATGGTTGATAGAATTTGCCTGTGAAACCATCTGGTCCTGGGCTTTTGTTTGTTGGGAATTTTTAAATCACAGATTCAATTTCAGCACTTGTGATGCTCTGTTCATATTTTCTGTTTCTTCCTGGTTCAATTTTAGGAGACTGTACCTTTTTAGAATTTTAGAATTTGTAGGTTGTACCTTTTTAGAATTTGTCCGTTTCTTCCAAGTTGTTCATTTTATTGGCATATAGTTGTTGTCATTCAGTTCCTAAGTCATGTCTGACTCTTTGTGACTCCATGGACTGCACCACGCCAGGCTTTCCTGTCCTTAACTGGCTCCTGGAGTTTTCTCAATATCCTGTCCATTGAGTTGATGATGTCATCCAACCATCTCATCCTCTGTCACCCCCTTCTCCTCCTGCCCTCAGTCTTTCCCAGTATCAGGGTCTTTTCCAGTGGGTTGGCTCTTTGCTTCAGGTAGCCCAAGTATTGGAGCTTCAGCTTCAATATTAGTCCTTCCAGTGAATATTCAGAGTTGATTTCCTTTAGGATTGATTGATTTGATCTCCTTGCTGTCCAAGGGACTCTTGCAGTAAATAATCTCTTATGATCTTTTGTATTTCTGTGATGTCCATTTTAACTTCTTTTTCATTTGTAATTTTATTGATTTGAGTCCTTTCCTTTTTTTTCTTGATAAGTCTGGCTGAAGGTTTATCAATTTTATCTTTTCAAATATCAGCTTTTAGTTTCATTGATCTCTTCTATTGTTTTCTTCATCTCTATGCCATTTATTTCTGCTCTGATCTTTGTGATTTCTTCTGCCAGGTTTGTGTTTTATTTATTCTTTCTCTAGTTGCTTTATGTGTAAGATTAGGTTGTTTATTTGTGATTTTTCTGATTTCCTAAGGTAAGGTAGTATTACTATCCACTTCCCTCTTAGAACTGCTTTTGCTGCATCCCGTGGGTTTTGGAGTTTTGTGCTTTCATTTTAATTTGTCTCCAGGTATTTTTTATTTCCTATTTGGTTTCTTCTAAAAAAATGGTTTTTTAAAAAAGATAGTACTAAAAAGAGTGTCACATCTTCGGCCTCTCCCTGTCTTCCCATTCAGGCTGTGTCCATGGCTCTGTGGATGTCTCTGCCATCAGGTGATAAGTAGGCTTCGGGGAGATGTTTGTGTTCTTCTGAATGATGCAGTGCTGTGGTCCAGGTGACTGCACATCCACCCACTTCTTTGCAGCCTTCCAAAAATGTTAATCATCCTCCTGTGTAAAGCGTTGTTTCATCATTCAGAAAGGGTTTCTTTTTCATGGTGATAATTAGCTTTGACGAAAAGAACAAACAGTACTGTCCTGCTCTAGCATGTTTACCAAAATGCCAACGTTTCAGCACGTTAACAGTTCCTGATGAAGACGGCAGGTTTTTCTTCTGCCATCAAGCGAACAAGCAAACCTCTAACAAAACACAAAGCTTTTCACATATGAACACTAGATAGGAAAGATACTGGGGTGATATCACCAACTGCCTCTTATCTCTAACCACTCTTTCTGATAAATTCTTCATCCAGACCAGCCTTTGTACCATTGTCCCTGCTTATAAGGCTTTCCCTGAGCAGTTCCCTTCCCTGGCCTGTGCTTTCATCTCTGTGCATTTACCCCTCCCCCCACACACACCCCCCAGTCATCACTCAGAGCCCCAATGAAGGGAGAAATAGGGGGTAACCAAGGATGGTTGGATGGCATCAGCAACTCAATGGACATGAGTTTGTGCAAGCTTCGGAAGATGGTGAAGGACAGGGAAGCCTGGCGTGCTGCAGTCCATGGGGTCGCAAAGAGTCGGACATGACTGAGCGACTGAACAACAGCAGAGCCACCGGGGAAGCAGATTTCCATTATATAATTTTATTTTTGTGCTGTCTTTCACGTTTTCTGCATTGCATTGCATCTCCTCCCAATGAGATAATAAGCAGGAGTCAGGTACCATATTTATTTCTATGTCCTTCCATGCCTAGCCCTTGTTGTGCTCAGTACATATTTGCTAAACTAATTCTCTGGTGGGTGAATAACATGGATTATTTATTCTGGAGAGCAGATCTAGAGGAGGTTTGGGGAATCCCACATAGAGAGAGGGCAGGGAAGAGGATGCTCTTTTCACAGCATCCAAGGAAGAGAGGAAAAAGACGGTCAGATGCTGCCAGAAATCCTGGACTCAAGTCAAAGTCATTCTGTTGCCACTTTGGAAGAGGCTTGGGTTGGGTGGGAAATAGCAATGCTTTCTGCATGTGCCCTGACAGTTCCTAAAGGTTGGAAGAACTGCTACACCGCTACAGGTGGTATTGGCAGAGCTCACAGGGCACACTCCCTTTGCTTCCCTGGGAGATGGCTGCCAGCCACCCTTTCAGGCAGGCGAGCCAGGCTGAAATGCTGGGAGTATTTTCCTGGCTGCTTCACTCCCCTCCTTGGACTGAAGAGAGGGACCTTCGCTGCTGTGTGAACCTGGCCCTTCCTTCCCCAGCTCATCTCAGTCCTGTAGTCACATCCTCTCTGCCCTGCACGATCCTTTCCCTGTGCTCTGTCATCATCTGGAGATCGGCTCACCACATTTGGAATCATAGACGGATGCCTCCATACAATCATATGATCTGATGCATTCTTGACATCGGGCCAACCATCTTTTCACCTTAGCAACTGTCTGAGCTTCTTCTATCCAACACCTTCTCAACCCAATCCAGCCTCAAAGGGAGCACCAGACCCTGACTCTTGCCAGCATCAGGAAGGGCTATTTCCCAAGGAAGTCTGCTGGCTCCCAAACACTTCTGTCCCCCAAGAGAGACGGAGGAGAAGGGACCCCAAATCTCCAGGGTCATGTAGCAGTGCACATCACACACTTTCCTACACTCATGAAATCACGAACAAAATAAAGGGAGTTTCTTGCCCAGGAATTAAGTATTATTGAAGCATCAAATCTACTGCTATTTCCCTCCCCCCTCAAGGCTGTCTGATCATCCCTTTCATTCATTTTAGGGAGGGCATTCCCTTCCTAGCTTTTTTTCTTGCCCTAATCTGTTTGAAATACTAAGATAAAAGATTTTATCTCACCACTCTGATGATTCTTTGTAGACAGTGGTTGCTGATTATATTTGAAGGGCACCATAAAAATGTTGTCTTTAAGTGGAAATGAAGACAGAATAAAGAAAATGGTAATGTTGATGGAATGAGAATCACCCCTTCCCCCCAACCGCTGCCCTTGTGTCAGATCTCTACTTGGTGAGCAATGTCTTTTTTTTGGAGACATGGGAGGGAAGAGGGTGGGGGGACCTTCATTGTATCCAAGCTGCCCTAAATGTTGTGCTGCTTTGTAAACATTCTCTTTTATTTAATGATCTCACAGCTGAAATTTCAAGGTGTATACCCACGGAATTCTAGACTTGGTAGCACTGATCTTCACCAGGTAGTCCAGTGGTAGAGAATCCGCCTGCCAGCGCAGGAGACATGGGTTCGATCCCTGGGTCAGGAAGATCCCCTGGAGAAAGAAATGGCAACCCACTCCAGTATTCTTGCCTGGAGAATCCCATGAACAGAGGAACCTGGAGGCTACAGTCCATGGGGTCGCAAAGAGTCAGACATGACTGAAGAGACAGCAGGCAGCACAATCTTCCTCCATACTTTGGGATATATTTTACCCAGTTCTTGAATCATGAGGACAGGTTGGTGGTAGTTGCTCAGTCGTGTCCTCTCTTTGCGACCACATGGACAGTAACCTGATGGGCTCCTCTGTCCATGGAATTCTCCAGGCAAGAATACTGGAGTGGATTGCCATTCCCTTCACCAGGGGATCTTCCCGACCAGGATAGATACCTAAGTCTGTGCTCCATCTCCATGAAGCTGCATTCCAGATGCTGCTTAGGAGATCATGCCTCAAAGTTTGTCTAAATTCTTTGGCCAACTCATTGGAAAACACCCTCAAGCTAGGAGACACTGAGGGCAGGAGAAGTGGGCAATAAAGCATGAGATGGTTGGATGGCATCACCGACTCAATGGCATGAGTTTGAGCAAACTCTGGGAGATGTGAAGGACAGGGAAGCCTGGCATACTGCAGTCCATAGGGTCACAAGGAGCCAGACACAACTTAGCAACTGAACAGCAATAGGAATGAAACACGTCCTGGTCTTCATCCTCTGTGTATTCAGAGTATCACGGTGTACTCACAGCGTCTCCTAGGGCTCTTAAAAGGTATGGCACTACCTTTTAAGTACACACATGTGTGTGCTTTATTACTTTCTCATCTCATGCCATGTAGTGGCTTCCATGTAGCAGAACCCCCTGGGATGTGGGTATTTGCTCCTGGAGGGCAGACCTTTCACAGGCCACTCACCACAGCCTCATGGGCACCTTCTTTATCTGCGTTCCCAACCCTGGGAATCCCACCTGTGCCCAGGGAAAGACTCGAGTCTCTGGAAACCTCAGTGCAACCTGGGAGGCAGTGTGTTATTCTTATCACTGGGAAATGTGTAAGCTTTACTTTATTAAGTAGGTTTGAGGACATTTTTAGAGGCATACCTTCTCTGCATTTCAAAACATGTTTCTTCAGACCCTGGCAGATGTTGTTTTAATTAAAACACATGTAATTTCAATTAGTATTTTTAAAAGAAGCCCACTTTCCCAGACAAGGTCCTTCTTCAGAGCACCCTTTGCTGACTCATTTTTAATAACTTGATTTCTGGAGCCAAGTTCTAGCAGCCAGAGAGCTGTGTGCTTTGGCCAAAACTTGGTATCTTCAGATTAAGCGCCTGTGTTAGAGCCCTCATCTCCCAAACCCCAGAGCCTAATCTCATGAATGCTGCCTCCCTTTCCAGCAAAGACTTGGGTTCTTTGTTAATTAACTTCAGACACCTGTTGGGGAATTTTGGCGGCTGTGTCTGGCAGATAAGAATTCCTTGAAGGGCAAATGGTAAATAAATTGAAGAGCCAATGATTATTTTATTAAACAAGACTTAACGATTGGCCCCTTGGAAATATTCCCATGTGGGGAAAAGGCAAAACTGACTGAGCAATTTGCAGTTGATTCAGACTTCAGGACCTCTGCCTAAAGACCTCAAAGAAAAGAAAAAAAAAAAAAGAAACCTAACCTTACTTGGACCATTTCAGTATTTATTTTAATGCCAAACAGTTTCAGAAGAAAAACTTTGGAGGAGAGCATGCATTAGAAATGAAATGCCTCTCCCAAATACCCCAATTCTTGAGAAATAGAAAAGAGGATTTTAACAGAATCCTGTTTTTAAGTTGTATTCCTTCTGCATGTTAACTGCTATCTTTTCCCCTTACCAGAAGTGGGTGGGTGGGTGGGTGCATTTCATCATGTGGAAATAAGTTGTTATTTTTATTCAGGAATACTAAAAATAATAGATTAGAAAGTGCTTTAAAAGTTTGAAAATGAATACTCTTTTAGCCATTCTGCCTTGTGTCTGATTGTATTCGGTATCCTGGATCTCGAGGAACTGCCGAGCAGACAAGGACACATGTAACAGGGGGAGGGTGTGTGCATAGACCATACATTGAATGGACCAGTGGTTCTGACCTGAGAGGACACACGAGGCAGTGAGATGAGGAGGAGGCAGGCGCTGTAGAGAGGTGAGGCGTCCAGGCCAGGAAAAAGGACAGAAGCGAGCCCCAGAAGAGGCCAGGGACCCAGAAGGCGATAACCGATTGGAGGGGCAGCTCCCCCAGCACCTGGGCATCCAGGCCAGGAGCTATAGATTTTGCCACTTGAGAAAAAGCAGGCTTTTTCTTGAGATGCTTTGAGAAGAGAAAGCCCTTCTGCCAGACTGGGATCAAAGAGCAAGAGAATCAGGCAGTTCCCAGAAGTCTCTCCTCAAAAAGTCCCAAGAGTTCTTTCAAAACGCTTAGTTGCAATTTAGAGATTCCTTCACTTAGAACCAAGAAAGTTAATGAAAATTTACCGTGTCTGAGACACACTCATTTTTTCAAACTTAAAATGAAATTCCCTGTTCAATTTTGCATACGATAACGTCTTTGAACAATGTCAGGTAAAATAGCGGCTTTGGCGTGAAATGATAAAAGACAAACGACTTGTTTCCGAAAACATGTAATATCCTTTGAATCCCACATTTTCTCATCCTGAGTATTTAATGTGGGCAACTGAACTTGAGACAGTACAGACCCGGCTGGTGCAGGCATATAGTAATGTACAAGGTGTTGATTTCATTAGGAGTCACTACTATCCCAGCATCAACCTTAGAGGGTATTCAAGGTAAATTAAAGGGTAAGAAATTCCCACGGTCCTCATTTGCAGACTTGAACAGTTTAATTTGCTCATCAGAGTCACAGCTATGAAATGGCACGTGGTATTAAACTTTTTAACTGAATATTAACTTCATAGACTAATAGTGCCTGGTGTTTCTGTGAGTCAGGTTCATTATAAGTGACCTTGTTACTCTTTTCTTTTGGGGGGAGGCAAGGGGGTTACTTTTTAAAAATTGAAGGATAGTTGATTTACAATACTGTGTTAGTTTCAGGTATACAACAAAGTGATTCAGTTATACATTTTTTCAGACTCTTTTTCTATTTTAAGTTATTATATTGAATATAGTTTCCTGTGCTACACAGGAGGACCTTGTTGGTTATATATTTTATATGGTAGTGTGTATCGGTTTATCCCATATTAGTGATTTATCCCTCCTCCACCCTCCCTATTGGTAACCATAGGTTGTTTTCTATATCTTGAGTCTATTTCTGTTTTATAAATAAAGTCACTTCTATTATATTTTAGATTCCTTGTATAAGTGATACTATATAGTATTTGTCTGATTAACTTCATTTAGCACAATAGTTTCTAGGTCCATCCATGGTGATGTGGATTCTTTTTTAAGACCAAGTAATATTCCACTGTATATGCGTACCACATCTTCTGTATCACCCATCTCTCTGTGGACACTTAGGTTGCTTCCATGCCCTGGCATGTATATAGTGCTATAATGAACCCTGGGGTGCATGTGTCTTTTCAGATTAGAGTTTTCATCTTTTGAGGGGTTTATGCCCAAGAATGGGATTACAGGAGCATATCATAGCTCTGTGTTTAGTCTTTGGAGGCACCTCCACAGTTTACATTCCCACCAACAGTGTAAGAGGGTTCCCCTTTCTCCTCACCCTCTCCAGCATTTATTATTTGTAGAGCTTTTGATAACTACTATTCTTTTTGAGGAGTTAATATTGTGAATTATTATTCTTAATGCTTAGAGTGGGAAGATTAACCTGTCATATTCTCCTGAAAGGGCTTCCCAGGTTGTTCAGTGGCAAAGAATCTGCCTGCCAGTGCAGGAGACAAGAGTTCATCCCTAGATCAGGAAGATCCCCTGGAGAAGGCAATGGCAGCCCACTCCAGTATTCTTGCCTGGAGAATCCCATGGACAGAGAAACCAGGTGGGCTACAGTCCATGGGGTCACAAAAGAGTCAGACACAACTTAGGAATTAAAACAACAACAACAGTTCTGACTGGTGTGAGGTGACACCCCATTGTGGTTTTGATTTTTATTTCTCTAATAATTAGTGATGTTGAGCATCAGTTTCCTGTGCCTGTTGGCCATCTGTATGTCTTCTTTGGAGAAACATCTATTTAGCCACCTTGTCACTCTTAAAATGTTACAATAGAGGGTGTGTGTGAGAGATTACCCACAGGCTCTCTCACCAGCAAATCATTTTGGACCACGGGGTCTCCTGCAGGGAACAATGTCTCAACTCACTTCCTCAGACCACAGCTCCCCACGCTGTGTACCACAAATGGGTCACAGACTGTACTGAACCTTGGATGTGCTTAGGCCGCAGGAAGGTCTGAGAAGCAAACACGTAGATCTGTAGACCCCAGCAGCAGGGCTCAGCTCTGACCCCAGGATGCGTTAGCATTTTCTGCATGCTGAGGAAACAGTTTAGAAATTCTGTCCGATACAAGCCTCCCACCTGCACAGCCCAACGTGAGACACCTGCTTTCTGTCATTCTATCTGGAACTCAGAAGTTTGAACTTTCAGCTCATCCTCCCCTTTGCTCCTCATTCTAACCCAAACCCTAGTTTTGTATTTGCCCTCATTCTTCCAGAAATGGAAAATGAACAGAAATGGATACTCTTGGGGGATGGGGGGGGCTTTCTTTTCTTTATCCTTAGGAAATCCATCAGGATGTCTTGTTGATACTTCTTCAGGGAGTTTTTTAAAATTCATTTCCCTTCATATGTACTTCCCCTTTCAGTTTCAGCCTGCAGCATGGTGAATCCAGGACATGTCCATGGTCTCTTGCCTGGATCACTATGTCGCTCTCACCCTTTCTGAGTTCCCACCATCAAATCACAGCTGCCACCTTAATCTTTGTAAAGTCCTCCAGTAAAGGAATATTCAGTGTTTCCGTGATATGAATGACACAAAGTGAACTCTGCTGCCTGATTTTATTTTTCAATAAAGCAGTTTGTATTAAGGCTCCTCCAAGAGTCTCCATACTTCCTAGTCTGGACATGTCTCTCTTAATCTTACTCAAACCTCCAAAGCACGTGAAATACTCATATATCATGGTTTCTAAGAGAAAACTTTCCTCATTTTCTTCCTTTCTTTTCCTTTGGCTTTTTCTCCTCTACTCTACTTCAAGGCTCTGTTCTGGGTCAATCTTCTGTAAAGCTTATCGTATCAGTTCTTTATTTCTTAAATTGTATTTTCCAGTTCTAGAATTTCCATGTGGTTCTTTCTTATAGTTTCCATTTCTCTGCTGCATTTATTTGTTTCTGTTTTGTGGATGCATGTTGTCCATTTCCCCACTCGATACTTAGCATTTGTATAGTATTAAAACTCCTTGTCTGTTATTCTGCTATCTGGGTTGTTTGTGGATTTGCCTGTGTTGACTATCCTTTCTCTTAACTTTCATATTTTCCTGCTCCTTTGCATGTCTTGTGATTTCTTAGTTATGCTAGATATTGTGTCTTAAAATAGTAGCTGCTGCTGCTGCTAAGTGGCTTCAGTCGTGTCCGACTCTGTGCGACCCCATAGACGGCAGCCCACCAGGCTCCCCCATCCCTGGGATTCTCCAGGCAAGAACGCTGGAGTGGGTTGCCATTTCCTTCTCCAATGCATGAAAGTGAAAAGTTGAAAGTGAAGTCGCTCAGTCATACCCCACCAAAGCACCCCATTACTTCTACTGGTCTGCTAAGGTGGAGGGCTGAGTTAATCTAGTTAATCTAATGTGTATTTTAACCGTACCTGGGTTTTAGTTAAATTCAGCTTTTAGCCCCGCATTCAAATGTTTCAAGAGCATGATCAGTATTTAAGCACCAGTTAGTTGGTTTTAGAAGCGGAGCACACACACATTCTGAACATTCTTCTGTGCATCACAGCCCAGTCGCGCGTTTCTCAGTCAGAGGAGGTGTCTGGATCTCTGCACTGTCTACACTTTTCAGACCTGAAGCAATTTTACCCTCACAGTGTGTATCCAACCCCAGTGCTTGTGGTTCCTCAGTCCACAGCCATCCTCCCAGCCGGGCTCTCTCCCCACTGTCCCTGCTCTTACCCTTCTCTTTCCACATGAGCTTTTCTGCCCCCAGTTCCCACAGTTGCCCTTTCAACACCTCCCTTTGATCCAGTCCTTACCCATCCTCTAAGACAAATTCAGGTTCCACCCCCTTTTATTTCCCTTTTAAAAAAAAAAAAAAATTATTTTAATTGGAGGCTAATTACTTTACAGTATTGTGGTGGTTTTTGCCATACATGGACATGAATCAGTCACGGGTGTACATCTGTTCCCCATCCCGAACGCCCCTCGCACTTCCCTCCCCACCCCATCCCCCTGAGTTGTCCCAGAGCACCAGCTTTGAGTGCCCTGCTCCGTGCATCAAATTTGCACCGGTCATCTATTCTACATATGGTAGCATACATGTTTCAGTGCTATTCTCTCAAATCAGCCCGCCCTCCCCATCTCCCACAGAGTCCAGAAGTCTGTTCTTTACATCGGTGTCTCTTTTGCTGCCTTGCATACAGAGTGAAGTAAGCCAGAAAGAGAAACACCAATACAGTATATTAACGCATATATATGGAATTTAGAAAGACAGAAATGGCGGATCCTATATGCAAGGTTCCACCCCTTTTACAAAGCTTCCTTGAGAACCCTGTGTTTAGTTTTGTGCTCTCTATGTGTTGATCAACATATTCCCCCAAATTTAGCACATAAGGAATATTGGGTACAAGACCCATATGAGCACACAGTGCTTCGGATGCAGTAGTATCATCTCACCCAAGCTGATAGCTCTTTAGGAACAGGAGAAAAAGTCTTTCTCTGTTTTCTTTTTTTTTTTTTTTTGCTTCTTTTGAAAGTCCTCACAATGCCTCAATTCTGTGAATGTGATCACAGCCACAGAGAGGTGTCGCATCGTTCTGCTAGAAATGAGCTCCAGGGGAGCCGGGGGAGACACTTACTTATTTGCTGCTGAAAACCCCAGAACAGGGCTGTTCCAACATCTAGCAGATACTTAGGAGGTTTCATTTGAATGCACAGTAGATTGAAGTCATAATATTGTGGTTTCAATACCTAGATTCCCATTGTTATTTGTCGATTTACCTGATTATTCAATATTGGTTTGCAGTGATAACCTATAGCATAACATCTTTGACAAATGAGACCTACAAGTAAGTAAGTTAGTGGAGAAGGAAATGGTAACCCACTCCAGCATTCTTGCCTGGAGAATCCTATAGACAGAGGAGCGTGGCGGGCTCCAGTCCATGGAGTCGCAAAGAGCTGGACATGACTGAGGAACTAACACTTACTTAGCAACTCTCTTTCCTCACCTTGAACACAGCAGCAACACTACATTCCTAAATCTAGAGCTCCAAGCCTTATTTTTGCTATGTGAACCAAAGCAGAGGAAAAACACTTTTTCAGACTGATTCTTTCGTTGCAGTTGTATCCTGGAGTCACCCAAGCCCGCCCCCAGAGACGTTCAGTTATTAGCACTTATTTTTAAGCTTCCTGGGGGGTTGTAATATCTAGCCAGGGTTGAGAACTACTGCTTGAAAGCTCTGTAAGACCCATCAGAAATAAAAACAGCCTGCTAATCTGGAAAACTGTCTTCTCCTAATTTTGAAATGTTTCATAATGACTGCGGTCTAAACCTGAAGCCATTATCCCCTGAGTATTTTTCTCTGAGACATTCTCTTTCTTTGATTGCAAGAGACACAGACGTTTTTTTTCCAACAATGATTCTGATTCAAGCTTCCTCCTTACATTATTGGATGTAATGATAATGACTTTGAAATAGCTGATTTCAGTTAACATTGCCACTAAGGCGATTGATAGCTGGAGTCAAAACAAAGCATGAATTCTTGCAAATACATAGGCTTCCCAGGTGGAGCTAGTGGTAAAGAACCTGCCTGCAGGAGACCTAAGAGATGTGGGTTCGATCCCCGGGTCAGGAAGATTCCCTAGAGGAGGAAATGGCAACCTACACCAGTATTCTTGCCTGGATAATCCCATGGACACAGGATCCTGGCGGGCTACAATCCATGGGATCAAAAAGAGTTGGACAGACTGAAGTGACTTAGCACAACACATCAGCTATTTGTTGTTAGATAATCTTTCATAACATACATGTAGTTAAACAAGTCATGAGTCTCTTCAGTTTGACAAAGGATTCTAACTTAACTTTTCCATTTAATAAAGCCCCTTATGACAAAAGACTAATTGAATCATGAGGATGAGTGTAAAGAGCTGTTAAAAACATCAAATTCAAGTGTAAGGCTGACAATAGAGCTCAGGACTGAGAAGACTACAAGGACTGTCTCGGTTTTTCTGATGGTGGTAGGGTGTCCCCTTGGGACCGCCCTTCCCCACTCAGGGTGTCTGAGTTCTCCATCATTTGGGAAGCCTGCAAGTGTTGAAGGAAAAAAATGACTGCAGGGTACCAATGAGCAAGCAAAGAACAATAAATAGAAAATATACAAATTAATACTTTGAGATATAATCCTGCCTCAAAAGCATCCTTCAAAAAATGAGAGTGTTAGCATTACCTTTCTTGAGAGCTGCTGTTTCCTGAGCTGAAGCTATTTATCACTTTCCAAATATACTCTCCTTGGCTGCTACCTTATATCTCTGCCTGATGATTTATTAAAATGTATTTTCTTTGATATGCAGAGGTGATGCTAGGCAATGTGTGCTTTAAGTTGCTTTCAAATCTGAGGTCTCTGGGGTTCAGTGTGAAGGCTGCATCAGCTAAGGGGAGAAGCTAATGGCTTCCCTTGAGGATGCCACCTTTGACCTTGATTTCTTGGCAGGATGCTAATCTACTGAACTAAGGAATGTTGGGCAATAGGGAGACCAGGGAGCAACTCCATTGGCTTCATTGCACACTCCTCATTTGACCTGATGCTGTATATCCTAGTGTTACACAGACCTTCCTCTGTGACACCTCGCTTACTCACTCCAAGAAACAATACTGCTCCCTTCTCACCAGTTCTCCCTACTTTCCCAGGCTGGGGGAGAAGAGGTAGGAGATACAAAGAGGTGGGGTGGGTGATAAATATTGACAAAGATAATTCTTGAATGAAGGTACAGCGTATTGTTTCTGAAGCATCATTATAGAGGGAAGTAGAGGAATTGTTCAGTTACCTATTTTCCATGATGAAAAGGACCACAACTAAACTAAAAACATTTGAATTAGAAAGCAGAGCACCTCTCTGGGTCAACATTTTAAAAGGTAGGCAAGTGACTGTGCTATGCTACTCAGTTGGATAGTAATGATCTGTGAGCAACAGACAATGAATGCCAGTATTCCATAATTAAGTACAATTTGCAAGGAAGCCCATCTTAAAAGGATAAGTGACCTCCTATGTGTAAACAGGATTGCATCCATGGTAATTAGACACAAATGGGAAGGACAGACTGGCTGAGTCAGGCTTTGTCTTCTTCCCATGTCTGCTTAAGGCAGCATGTCCAGCCGCCCTGCTTTTCAGCTTCCCAGCTGGCTCTCAGAGTCACCCCCAACCAGCTGAGCAGGTGGGCCCTGGGCAGGATGGAGCAGAGGATTTAGGGATTTGGAGTGAGCGTGATCCTTGGAGAGCAATATCAGGGAGGAAAACCAAAACCACAGATGAGAGACAATACCACAGTTGTTACTTACAGCAACAACCACAGCTCTGACCCAGGCTTCATCTTCGAACCACCCGCTCCTGCTTCTGGAAGGAAGCTGAGGGCCTGGCTTCCACTGGATACAGAATAAGCAAATGGCAGCTGCCTAATACCAGTTAGTCTAACCACACAAACAAATCAGTGAGTCCAGCTGTTTGGGTATCGTCTTTTGGAAAATGTCTGTTTAGACCATTTTTAAGCAGAATGGACTCAGGGAATGTTTGCCCCTCAGGAGCAGGGAGGGGCTTGACTTTGTCCAGTGAGGTAAGGGAGGCTGTGAACATGTATACGGGTGGGTTTTCAAGCAGATCAGATTTATTGGAAGAATGCATAGGGAAGCCAAGGATCTGAAAAATGGAGTCCCTGGAAATCTCAAGCCCTGCGTTCCCTCAGAGAATCTTCACGAAGTCCCCAGGCATGTAGGACCCAGTTTGGAGACCTCTGTCGCAGGGTAGCCTGACCCTGGCGGACTCCAGTTATGACCTTCCCATTGCTCCCACCTGGCCAGTGGTGGATGCTAGGAGAATGTGCTTCTCTGATGGATTTGCTGTGTTTTGACAAGCTGTTTCCTCACACTCCATTTTTGAGCTGCGGTTCCCTAGGGGGAGCTTTACCACATAGAGAAAAGCAGCCAACTGCATGCTGAGAAACACCAGGCAAGATTTAAGGATTACATTTGAAGCTAATTAAGACTACAGTATGAATTTTATGCTCAATCATAATTTCTTATCTACATAGAAAGTATCATTATTGAGACAATAAGCAGAGTATTTGAAACTTCCTGGAGACTAATTAAATAGAAAGAAGTCTGGCTCTCAGACTGGAAGCTCCACAATTCAGTCCTCATACCATAAATGTCTGATGTGATGGTTTAATACAGTTGCCAAGATATTGTACTAAGAAATAGCTGGATGCTTCAAGGGGTGAGCATAATTCTCTCCTTGTCTGCTGACTTTGGAAATGTGGAATTACTTATCTCCTCATTCATCATTTGGCCAATATTTATCATGGCATCAAGCCCATCAGTCCCATCACTTCATGGCAAATAGATGGGAAAAAAGTGGAAACAGTGAAAGATTTTATTTTCTTGGGCTCCAAAATCACTAAGGATGGTGACTGCAGCCATGAAATTAAAAGACACTCACTCCTTGGAAGGAAAGCTATGACAAACCTAGACAGCATATTAAAAAGCAGAGACATTACTTTGCCAAGAAAGGCCCATCTAGTCAAAGCTATGATTTTTCCAATAGTCTTGTATGGATGTGAGAGTTGGACATAAAGAAGGCTGAGTGCTGAAGAAATAATGCTTTTGAACTGTGGTGTTGGAGAAGACTCTTGAGAGTCCTTTGGACTGCAAGAAGATCCAACTAGGCAATTCTACAGGAAATCAACCCTGAATATTCGTTGGAAGGACTGATGCTGAAACTGAAGCTCCCATACTTTGGCCACCTGATATGAAGAGCAGACTCACTGGAAAAGACCCTGATGCTGGGAAAGATTGAAGGCAAAAGGAGAAGGTTGCAGCAAAAGATGAGATGATTAGATGGCATCTCTGACTTAATGGACATGAGTTTGAACAAGCTCAGAGAGAGAGTGAAGGACATGGAAGCCTGGCGTACTTTAGCCCATGGGGTTGCAAAGAGTCCGTCTCGACTTAGTGACTGAACAACAACAACAAATTGTGTGCCTACTATGTGCTCATTCCAGTAGAGCATCAAAGTTCCTGCCTCCTGGACTGTATGGTCCAAGAATGCAAACAGTTACAAAAGGAAGCAAACAGTATTCACCTTCCGCGTTGTATATGACCAAAATAGTTTACAGGATTAGAGTGTAACAAAGAGAGGAGACTGTTGAGTGAGTGGTCAGGAAAGGCCTCTACCAGGTGACACCAAGCAAATCCCCAGTGATGGACAAGAGCCAGATGTTAAACTATCTGGAGAAAGAGTTTTCTGGGCAAAAGAAGTAGCAGAACAAAAACTGTGCTGCAGAAGGGAGCTTGACATGTGCCTAAGGTGGTGAGAAGGTCAGTGTTTTACAGACAGTAAATGAGGCAGGAGCAGTTGGAGGTGGTGATGGTGAGTGAAAATAAACCTTTAAGCCTGGAGAGGGTACCTGAAGATTTTTGGCTGTACAAACATGATAGGATTTATGGTCCTTGAAGTCCTCTCTGGTTGCCAGTCAGAGACCAGACTGTCGGAAAGCAAGAAGGTCAGTGAGGACTTGACTTCAGTCTGGGAAGGAGATCATGGTATCATGTTCCAGAGCTGCAACAAAGGGGGAGGAGCCAGCAGGCCTCAATGAATGGGATGCAAAGCACTATAGATAGGAAAAGGAAACTGGACACAATAGAATCAGGAGTTTTGTTCAGGGCTAAAAGTTTGAAATGTCTGTTAGATACAAAAGAGGAAATGCCTGGTAGAAAATGGGAGAGATCAGTTATGATACTCATAGCTGATATATTCATAAGTGTATCATCAGTGGGGGAAAAAAAGATATTTAAAGTCATGGTCCAATTATTTTAATTCCCTAAATGCAGAAGCAGCTACAGGAAGCCTAATCCAAAAATAAAATGCCAAGCCACAGGTGGACAGGCATTTCTTGGCTCATTAACTAAAGATAGGTTTCTTCCGTAATTGTATTCTTTCTTTTCCCCTTTGAGTAAAACAGACAAGAGATAGTATTGTTTCTTTTGTGAGTGCTACTGAAAAATATAAGACCAGATGCATTCAAATAATTTTAGAATTATCTGTAGGTCATATTTGTGGGGCACTTTGAAGTGTGTCTTACTTGTTTAGGGACAGTAAATAGAGCTTATTCATACACAACTTCCCCGGTAGCTCAGTGGTAAAGAATCTGCCTGTGATGTAGGGGAACACATCAGGAGCTGCACGTTTGATTCCTGGCTCCAGAAGACACTCTGGAGCAGGAAATGACAACCTACTCCAGTATTCTTGCCTGGAAAATCCCAGGGACAGAGGTGCCTGGCGGTGCCCAAGTCTACAGTCCTTGGGGTCGCGAAGAGTCGGACGTGACTTAGCAACTAAACACACGCAACTTTCAACTGCTGTTGAGGTGTCAGCCTATAGATCCACCCAGGAGGAAACATGGCGGTGGGGTGGGGAGAGGGTCGGCCAGTTGAGATTGATGAGCAGTGTGGATTTCCATCCACTGGTCTAGACTCTCTCCTTGGGTATTATTTGCTTTGCTTTTGTTTCCTAAGGCTCCTTATTCTGCATCGTCACATTTGACTACTGAGATTTTCATCTGTCAGCAATTTGTGTGTGTGTGTAGTCATCCCTTATCATAGTGCTTCCGGGAATCAGTGAATCCCTGCGAACGAGACCGTATACCTCCTCATTCTGGCTTGTTCAGTTTTCCATGCGGCAGAACGTGTTTTAGGGATGCATATGTGAAAGGCCAAGGTATTTATCCATGGAGTATATTTTAATGAAAATGAGTGGAAATGCTTCTTTGCTAGTACATTTGTAACTCAGCAGGAGTACAAACGGTCTGCTGGTGATTGATACCACCCGTACAAACGGTCTGCTGGTGAACTTATCCTCCATTTTTCGCTTGTGTGCAGGTCTTGGCAGAGGTTTTCAAACATTTAGAAGTGAGAATAACATACAGTGACAGAAATGCTTCCAAGAGATATAAATCTAATTGATAGAAGACCACTGGAGACACTTGTAGCCAAGCTTACCTTATTTGGCAGGAAAAAATATATATTTTGCTTCTTCTTTCTTTTGCAATTCTAAGGTTCAACTAAATTATAGTTCTCTTTAAAAATAGATAGATAGAGATGGGTACAGATATAGATAGAGATGACTTCTGTGGTGGTCCAGTGGTTAAGAATCTGCCTCCCAGTACTGGAGACACAGGAGATGTGGGTTCGATCCCTGGGTCAGGAAGATCCCCTGGAGAAGGAAATGGAAACCCACTCCAGTATTCTTGCCTGGAGAATCCCATAAACAGAGGAGCCTGGCGGGCTAAAGTCCTTGGGGTCACAAAGAGTCGGACACGACTGAGCCACTGAGCCCACACACGTGGATATAGATATTGATATCGGAAGCACAGAGTTTTGTGACTTTTTCTTATAAATTGAGTACTGTTTTCATTCATTTGAATTTTAGTTGACTGTGGGTGAATGATTTTCTTATATCTTATATCTTATTTCTTTCTTATATATAACTGGGTTTTATAGGCCACCAGAGTTTTTGTAAGCAATGTGATTTTCATTCCAAGGCCATTTTGAGAGATTCATGTGACACATGCAAAAATGGGAAATCATGGTGGTTCTGCTTTCAAATTCCTAACAGCATCTGTACGTTTGTTTGCTCATAATTGAGATCCAGCTCTGTAGTACTGATGGTCCACACAACCCACCCCATTAAGCAGTCCATATTCTCCCTGTAAGCTTTCTGTTTCCTCTAGTTTCCTAGCTGCTCCATGAATGAGGCTGTTCTCTGGTCTTGATAGCACCCTGAGACAGCTGCCATATACCATGAGGCTGGAGGGAGGGTGTTGGCAGAGGCATGTGGTTTTCCATAATGCATGTTAAAGGATAAAGTCATAAGTATATAGATAAGACATATGTCACAGCAATACAGCCCAAGCAGGGACTCCACATACCGAGATTAACTGAGAAAGGCTCAACATGGAATCACCTTTGGGAACAGCCTGGACACATGTCCTGACTTGACCCCAGACTTCTTAAGGCCAAGTCTGTGTGTGTGTGTGGAACCTGATCATCTCTGTCTCCAAAGCTCCACAGGCAATTCTAACACCAGTCAGGGCAGAGATCCTGGTCACTCTGCTGTGTTAGTTAGCTCCCACTAAGCCAGCGATTTCCTCTTATGAACACATACTGCCCTTTTCATGCTTGCTGGGCCATTTTGCACTGAACCCTAAATGTTTATTTAGTAAAGGGCATTCGTATCTTCAGAAGACTTAGGTCAAGTGCCACTAAGTTTGTTCAAGAAGCCCATGAATTTAAAATACAGAAGCAGTGCTCACTTCTGCAAAACATGCACTAAAATTGGAATGATACAGAGAAGATTAGCATCCTTGCACAAGGATGACACACAAATTAGTGCAGAATTTCTTATTTTTGTAGAAGAAAACATGGTTACCAAAGGGGAAGTGGTGGAGGGATAAATGGGGAGGACGGGATTAGCAGTTGCATACTGCCATGTGTAAAATAGATAAACAATGAGGATTTACTGTGTAACAGAGGGAACTATAGTCAATATCTTGTAATAACCTATAATGGAAAGTAATTGAAAAAAGGAAAATATATATATGTATAACAAAATCACTTTGCTGTAACCTGAAACTAACATAAATTGTAAATCAACTGTAATTCAATTTTTAAAAGAAACTTAAAAAAAGAAAAAGAAATTTAAGAGACTGATTGACCAACTGTAATGTATGGGTCTTATTAAAACAAAATGTAAAAAAACTAAAAACAATGAAATAATCAGGGACTTTGAAAAAAAATACAAGCAACTTAGAAAGGAAATGTCATTATTTTGAAATAAGGTGATGGCATCACCGACTCGATGGACAAGAGTTTGAGCAAGCTCCAGGAGTTGGTGATGATCAGGGAAGCCTGGCATGCTACCGTCCATGGGGTCACAAAGAGTCGGACACGACTGAGCAACTGAACTGATATAAACTATATCAGATTCTATAACACATTAAATATAGGAGTAAAACTAAGCTTTTCCCAGATTCATTTAAATTTATCCTGCCTCTCACTTGTCAATATTTCTTTCCTTAAATTTTACTGGATTATAGTTGATTTACAGTGTTGTGGTAGTTTCAAGTCTACAGCAGTGATTCACTTCTACATGTGTTCGTTCATTTTCAGATTCTTTTCTCATATAGGTTATCACAGAATATTGAGTTCCCTGTGTTATACAGTAGGCCCTTTTTAGTTATCTATCTTAAATGTAGTAAGTAGTATGTGTATGTTAATCCCAAGCTCTTAATTTATCCCTTTCTCCCCACATTTCCCCTTTGGTTACCATAAGTTTTTCAATATCTGTAAGTCTGTTTTTCAATATTTCTTTAGTAATAACCCAAGTTAACTCAGTCAGTGATATTCACTGAGTGACAACCACATTAAAGGCTTCATGCTAGGTGCTATGATTCAAAGTGAAAGTGTTAGTCACTCAGTCGTGTCCCACTCTTTGCGACTCCATGGACTGTAGCACACCAGGCTCCCCTGTCCATGGAATTCTCCCAGCAAGAATACTGGAGTAAGTTACCACTCCCTTCTCCAAGGAATCTTCCCAACCCAAGGATCAAACCTGGTCCTGCATTGCAAGCAGATTCTTTACATCTGAGCTACCCGGGAAGCTATGATTCAAAGATGACATTTATTTAAATTCTCAAAAGAAGATTCACTAATAATATTGAGATGTGAAGGACTTATTCTCAGAAATAAAATCTGTTGCTCAGACACCTTTTTTTTTTTTTTTTTTTTTTTTTAGTTCTACCAGTTTATTGCTCCCAACCCATCTGCCTCCACCCTCATGCATGCATGCTCAGTCCTGTAACACCATGGACTGCAGCCTGCCAGGCTCCTCTGTCCATGGACTTTTTCAGGCAAGAATACTGAAGTGGGTTGCCATTTCCTTCTCCAAGACACCTAATTTTGATTCCAACATATTCTTAGCAAAGGCAGATTGGGGGAGACAGCCCAATCCTAGCTCCATGGCCTAGGGTCCCCAGCCCAGGACCCAATCCTCCAGAGCTGGTGTGTCTAAGAACCCACACGACCACTTGTGCTGTGACCTTGGGCACCAACTTCTTTCTGCATCCAGGAAACCAGCTCAACGGCAACTTGTTGGTGCAGTTGCCCTGCCATCGGTGAGCCCACCGTGAGCCCTGTCTGGCCAGGCGGTAGTGGCATTCCTCTCTGTAGTCCTGACACACATCACCATCCCCAGCAGTCTCACATGTGGGCCAGTAGCAGTTCAGTCTCTCCAGCCTTTGCTCTTCATTACATGGGTATTCTTTCTCCAAAGCCAAAAGACCGCTTAGTATGGTACCACCAAGCACAGTCAGCCTCTAAAACAGCCACCACTGGCTTGCCTCGATATACCCAGCAACTGGCTTCAGATCAGATTGTGGGAGGAAAACTTTTCTACCAACTTGGGTCTTAGTACTAGGTCAGGGGCAAGCAGAGGAAATGCAAGTTAATTAACAATAGAGTCGCAGGAGAAAAGACAGTATCTATTCACATGCATGCAGGGTACTCAATAATGTGAGTAATTCACTGAACAACCAAGAGTAATGGTTTATATATCAGCATAATAATGGAAAGGAGGAGGAAACAGGGCTCCCGGGGGAATAAATGGAGGGTCTGACAGCTTCTATAACGTGTATACATGCAGTTTCTCATCGCCACGCTAATGGTCATTCTCGTTCTTGGCTGGAAGCTCCCCAGAGAAAGGATTGATGACAGCTTCCTTCTCAAAAAGCTCTGCAATTAGTCAGATGAGGGGGGCTCCGAAAGTCTTGACTGTGAATCCCAGAAGCCTCCCATTTAAAATAATCTTTATGTCATTCTGCTGTGTCCCTTTAATATTGTCACAGTATTTGTTTAGGGAGCCTTACTTGTAGCTCCAGTTTCTATGTCCTTAATCCCATTTTCTCAGACCTTTCCACTTCATTCATTCCTCAGTCAAGCCTAAGGTGGGAGACGGATGATTTAGGTCTTGCCAGACCTCAAGTCAGGCTTCCCAAGTGGTGCTAATGGTAACCTGCCTGCCAGTGCAGGGGACATAAGAGATGTGGGTTCAGTCCCTGGGTTGGGAAGATCCCCCAGAGGAGGAAATGGCAACCCACTACAGTTTTCTTGCCTGGAGAATCCCATGGACAGAGGAGCCTGGTGGGCTACGCTCCATAGGGTCACAAAGAGTTGGACACGACCGAAGCAACTTAGCACGCACGCACATACCTCAAGCCAGCATTCTTATGACAGGTAGCAGCTCTGATGGTTCTCATCACTAAAGCTTCAGCCAGCCAAGCAGCTGTTACAAAACCCATGCCTCGTCTCAAAAACCAATTCAAAGCTCTCAGTCTACTGATTAACCTTAGAGAGTACATTAAAAGTAATACACCAAAAATAGACTATATGATGCGATGGCAATGTCTCTACTTTTTGTTTTTGTTTTTGTTTTGTTTTGTTTTGTTTTGTTTTTTTAATCACCCGGTATTCCCAGGCGGTCTCCCATCCAAGTACTAACCAGGCCCAACCCTGCTTAGCTTCCGAGATCAGACGATATCGGGCTCGTTCAGGGTGGTATGGCTGTAGACCTACTTTTTGGATACATGTAAACACAGAACTAACTGGGACCACTTAGTGTGGGGCAAGGCTTCCGTAGTGGCTTGGTGGTAAAGACTCCACCTTCAATGCAGGGAGATGCAGAGGACGTGAGTTCAATCCCTGGGTTGGGAAGATCCCCTGGAGGAGGAAATGGCAACCCACTCCAGTATTCTTGCCTGGAGAATCCCATGGACAGAGGAACCTGGTGGGCTACAGTCCACGGGGTCACGGAAGAGTCAGACACGACTTAGTGACGAAACAGCAGAGTGGAGCAAATAGCTCTTTATGATAATATTCTTCTAATACGGAAAAATAAATGATGCCTCTCACAGAGACCCTGAATCATCTAGAAAATACTGAATTGTATTTACTGTGTAGCAAGCCTTCAACTTTTACAAACTTCACTCACAGCAGAGCCAGACCAAGGGTGAGTTCTCTTTCCAAGGGAGGAAATAGTGATTCAGAGGATGGGAGGTGGGCCTGAGAGTTGATACATGTGGGCTGGAACCATGAGATGGGGTTTTGCAGGGGACCCCTGATGAAGGTAACCAGAAATGTGTTTATTGCCCTTGGTAGCTGTCATATTACCTTTTAGTATCTTTTCCTGTTGATCATCTTTTAAAAAATTTTTTTTAATTTTATATTGGCATATAGTTGATTTACAATGTTGCATGAGTTTCAGGTGTACAGCAAAGTGGTTTAGTTATGCATATATCCATGTAGGTTATTATAGAATACTGAGTAGGGCTTCCTGTGCTGTACAGTAGGTCCTTGTTGGTTATCAATTGTGTACATAATGGTGTGTATATGTTCATCACAACCTCGTAATTTATTCCACCCCCCCCCACCTTTTTCCTTTGGTAACCATAAATTTGTTTTCTAAGTCTCTGAGTCTGTCTGTCTCTGAGTTGTAAATCAGTTCATTTATATCATTTTTTAGATTCCACATATAAGTGGTATGATGTGATGTTTGTCTTTCTCTAGCTGACTTGCTTCTCCTTCAGTTCAGTTCAGTCAGTTCAGTCGCTCAGTTGTGTCCGACTCTTTGCGACCCCATGAATTGCAGCACGCCAGGCCTCCCTGTCCATCACCAACTCCCGGAGTTCACTCAGACTCACGTCCATCAAGCCATCTCATCCTCTGTCGTCCCCTTCTCCTCTTGCCCCCAATCCCTCCCAGCATCAGAGTCTTTTCCAATGAGTCAACTCTTCGCATGAGGTGGCCAAAGTACTGGAGTTTCAGCTTTAGCATCATTCCTTCCAAAGAAATCCCAGGGCTGATCTCCTTCAGAATGGACTGGTTGGATCTCCTTGCAGTCCAAGGGACTCTCAAGAGTCTTCTCCAACACCACAGTTCAAAAGCTTCAATTCTTCGGCATTCAACCTTCTTCACAGTCCAACTCTCACATCCATACATGACCACAGGAAAAACCATAGCCTTGACTAGACAGACCTTTGTTGGCAAAGTAATGTCTCTGCTTTTGAATATGCTATCTATGTTGGTCATAACTTTCCTTCCAAGGAGTAAGTGTCTTTTAATTTCATGGCTGAAATCACCATCTGCAGTGATTTTGGAGCCCCCAAAAATAAAGCCTGACACTGTTTCCACTGTTTCCCCATCTATTTGCCATGAAATGATGGGACCGGATGCCATGATCTTCGTTTTCTGAATGTTGAGCTTTAAGCCAACTTTTTCACTCTCCACTTTCACTTTCATCAAGAGGCTTTTTAGTTCCTCTTCACTTTCTGCCATAAGGTGGTGTCATTTGCATATCTGAGGTTATTGATATTTCTCCCGGCAATCTTGATTCCAGCTTGTGTTTCTTCCAGTCCAGCGTTTGTCATGATGTACTCTGCATATAAGTTAAATAAGCAGGGTAACAATATACAGCTTTGACTAACTCCTTTTCCTATTTGGAACCAGTCTGTTGTTCCATGTCCAGTTCTAACTGTTGCTTCCTGATCTGCATACAAATTTCTCAAGAGGCAGGCCAGGTGGTCTGGTATTCCCATCTCTTTCAGAATTTTCCACAGTTGATTGTGATCCACACAGTCAAAGGCTTTGGCATAGTCAATAAAGCAGAAATAGATGTTTTTCTGGAACTCTCTTGCTTTTTCCATGATCCAGTGGATGTTGGCAATTTGATCTCTGGTTCCTCTGCCTTTTCTAAAACCAGCTTGAACATCAGGAAGTTCACGGTTCACGTATTCCTGAAGCCTGGCTTGGAGAATTTTCAGCATTACTTTACTAGCGTGTGAGATGAGTGCAATTGTGCGGTAGTTTGAGCATCCTTTGGCATTGCCTTTCTTTGAGATTGGAGTGAAAACTGACCTTCTTCAGTCCTGTGGCCACTGCTGAGTTTTCCAAATTTGCTGGCATATTGAGTGCAGCACTTTCACAGCATCATCTTTCAGGATTTGAAAGAGCTCAACTGGAATTCCATCACCTCCACTAGCTTTGTTCGTAGTGATGCTTTCTAAGGCCCACTTGACTTCACATTCCAGGATGTCTGGCTCTAGGTCAGTGAGCACATCATCGTGATTATCTGGGTCGTAAAGATCTTTTTTGTACAGTTCTTCTGTGTATTCTTGCCACCTCTTCTTAATATCTTCTGCTTCTGTTAGGTCCATACCATTTCTGTCCTTTATCGAGCCCATCTTTGCGTGAAATGTTCTGTTGGTATCTCTAATTTTCTTGAAGAGATCTCTAGTCTTTCCCATTCTGTTGTTTTCCTCTATTTCTTTGCACTGATTGCTGAGGAAGACTTTCTTATCTCTTCTTGCTATTCTTTGTACCTCTGCATTCAGATGCTTGTATCTTTCCTTTTCTCCTTTGCTTTTCACTTCTCTTCTTTTCACAGCTATTTGTAAGGCCTCCCCTGACAGCCATTTTGCTTTTTTGCATTTCTTTTCCATGGGGATGGTCTTGATCCCTGTCTCCTGTACAATGTCACGAACCTCATTCCATAGTTCATCAGGCACTCTATCTATCAGATCTAGGTCCTTAAATCTATTTCTCACTTCCACTGTATAATCATAAGGGATTTGATTTAGGTCATACCTGAATGGTCTAGTGGTTTTCCCTACTTTCTTCAATTTCAGTCTGAATTTGGTAATAAGGAGTTCATGATCTGAGCCACAGTTAGCTCCCGGTCTTGTTTTTGTTGACTGTATAGAGCTTCTCCATCTTTGGCTGCAAAGAATGTAATCAGTCTGATTTCGGTGTTGACCATCGGGGTGATGTCCATGTGTAGAGTCTTCTTTTTTGTTGTTGAAAGAGGGTGTTTGCTATGACTAGTGCATTTTCTTGGCAAAACTCTATTAGTCTTTGCCCTGCTTCATTCTGTATTCCAAGGCCAAATTTGCCTGTTACTCCAGGTGTTTCTTGACTTCCTACTTTTGCATTCCAGTCCCCATAATGAAAAGGACATTCTTTTTTGGGTGTTAGTTCTAAAAGGTCTTGTAGGTCTTCCTAGAACCGTTCAACTTCAGCTTCTTCAGTGTTACTGGTTGGGGCATAGACTTGGATTACTGTGATATTGAATGGTTTGCCTTGGAAACGAACAGAGATCATTCTGTTGTTTTTGAGATTGCATCCAAGTACTGCGTTACAGACTCTTTTGTTGACCATGATGGCTACTCTATTTCTTCTGAGGGATTCCTGCCCGCAGTAGTAGATATAATGGTCATCTGAGTTAAATTCACCCATTCCAGTCCATTTCAGTTTGCTGATTCCTAGAATGTCGACATTCACTCTTGCCATCTCTTGTTTGACCACTTCCAGTTTGCCTTGATTCATGGACCTGACGTTCCAGGTTCCTACACAATATTGCTCTTTATAGCATCGGACGTTGCTTCTATCACCAGTCACATCCACAGCTGGGTATTGTTTTTGCTTTGGCTCCATCCCTTCATTCTTTCTGGAGTTATTTCTCCACTGATCTCCAGTAGCATATTGGGCACCTACTGACCTGCGGAGTTCCTCTTTCAGTGTCCTATCATTTTGCCTTTTCATACTGTTCATGGGGTTCTCAAGGCAAGAATACTGAAGTGGTTTGCCATTCCCTTCTCCAATGGACCACATTCTGTCAGATCTCTCCACCATAACCCACCCATCTTGGGTTGCCCCATGGGCATGGCTTAGTTTCATTGAGTTAGACAAGGCTGTGGTCTTAGTGTGATTAGATTCACTAGTTTTCTGTGAGTATGGTTTCATTGTGTCTGCCCTCTGATGCCCTTTTGCAACACCTACCGTCTTACTTGTGTTTCTCTTACCTTGGGCGTGGGGTATCTGTTCACGGCTGCTCCAGCAAAGCGCAGCCACTGCTCCTTACCTTGGACGAGGGGTATCTCCTCACTGCTGCCCTTCCTGACCTTCAACGTGGGACAGCTCCTCTAGGCCCTTCTGCACCCATGCAGCCACCACTCCTTGGACGTCTCCTTGCTGACCTTTTATTTCTGGCTCAGTGATCGGAGGTGTTATTGTTCACTTTCTTGTCTAAATCACTTGGGCAGGTTACTTCCCCTTCTCTGTGTCTTTGATTCTTCATGTTTGAAATGGAGATAAACACAGTGTCAATCTCATAGGACAGTTGTGAGAAATAAAGACGTAAAGAGTACTCGGAACCATACGTGAGACCCTGAACTAAACACTAGTTAACTGAGCTATCACTAGTCTTATGCCTCATGGCAACAGCTGCACCACTCGTTCTAACTAGTGTTAGTTCTGGTAGTAGTGTCTGACTTGCTTTTGCACCTGCATGGGTTTCCCCCAGTCCAATGGAGGCACCTAGGCAATGGTTATTCAGTGTGTCTGTTCTATGAGAAACAGGTTAAAAGTTCTCAGTTGAAAGTTGTCTCAGGCCTATTGCAGTGAGACCTTTTTTCCAAAGCCCATTTTTCACTTTACTGTAGACACAAATCTTTTTTTATGCAGATGCTTAGAATTGTTTCCCAATGAAAAACATACTCCTTTCACGAAGACTTTCTATTGTGCCATCATATCTCTATTCCCCCAAGGAGCCCACTGGCAAATAATGGGACACTGAGGTAAAGTGTTGGCAATGAAGAACTGGAAACGACACGAGGAGCTGGAATCCCTGGTACCTATAATTATATTCACCTGCACATGTGTAGAGCTTGATAAAAAGAAAGAACCTGTTTTGTTATTCATTAATTTTAAGAGGAAAGAATGCCAAGAACTCTAAGGCTTAATGACCAAAACAAGCATCCCTGAAACAGATTCAGACACATGAGTGCAAAGTAGCAGACCAAATGCATTTTGTGACCGGGTACCTGTGGCTCAGCTGGTAAAGAATCGCCTGCAATGTGGGAGACCTGGGTTCGATCCCTGGGTTGGGAAGATCCCCTGGAGAAGGGAAAGGCTACCCACGCCAGTATTCTGGCCTGGAGAATTCCATGGACTGTATAGTCCATGGGGTTGCAAAGAGTCAGACACGACTGAGTGACTTCCACTCACTCGCTAGCTCACACCCTCCAAGGGGCTCCATCCGTGTCTCTCTTTGATATGCTGTTGTCTGAGTACCATCTTTGTGGTGCAACAAAAAGGACTGTCTCATGGTGTCTCCAGTTCAGTTCAGTTCAGTTCAGTCGCTCAGTCATGTCCGACTCTTTGCAACCCCATGAATCGCAGCATGCCGGGCCTCCCTATCCATCACCATCTCCCGGAGTTCACCCAGATTCACGTCCATCAAGTCAGTGATGCCATCCAGCCATCTCATCCTCTGTCATCCCCTTCTCCTCCTGCCCCCAATCCCTCCCAGCATCAGAGTCTTTTCCAATGAGTCAACTCTTCGCATGAGGTGGTCAAAGTACTGGAGTTTCAGCTTTAGCATCATTCCTTCCAAAGAAATCCCAGGGCTGATCTCCTTCAGAATGGACTGGTTGGATCTCCTTGCAGTCCAAGGGACTCTCAAGAGTCTTCTCCAACACCACAGTTCAAAAGCATCAGTTCTTCGGCGCTCAGCCTTTTTCACAGTCTAACTCTCACATCCATACATGACCACAGGAAAAACTATAGCCTCGACTAGATGAACCTTTGTTGGCAAAGTAATGTCTCTGCTTTTGAATATGCTATCTAAGTTGGTCATAACTTTCCTTCCAAGGAGTAAGTGTCTTTTAATTTCATGGCTGCAGCCCCAGTGAACCACAAAAAATCACAGGTAAAATGCACATTTTTAGGCAAATCCTTTGAGATGAGGATTCCCTGGATGGATTTGACTGCATTTTCCAGTGTAGTTGAATTACTTCTTTGGTATTGAATCTGCTCTGCTTTATACCAAAGAGCTCAGCCTCCTCCTACAGACATTGAAATTCATCTATTTCAGTCATGGCATTTAAGCTTTTTCTTTTCCTCTGATACTTCTTTGATAAGCTTGCCTCCACTTACAAAACCATCAAAGCCTGGAAAGAAATTATTTGACAAGAAAAAAAAGAAAAGCACGTTTAGTGTAAGTTTCGAATGAGACCAAATCGATGTCCCGTGTGAGGTGACCTGGCCTGGCAGTGAGCGTTACAGCCAGTTGTGTGTCACCTTTTCCTGGGCTGACTTCTCTTTCAAGCTTTCGGATGACTGTGTATGACCAGTCACATCGTTGAGATGCTGATTGAATCCAAAACCAAACTGTGGTCCTATTTGTGTCAACTCATGGGGGGGAAAAGTGCTATAGGCACAAACCAAACGTAACAGTTTGTTAATGAAAATATACAAACCTTAAGTGTTATATAATATTGATCGTTTTTATAGCGTACGTACTGAACGCAAAGGGCAAATGCCATCTGAGGCTGGTTCTCCCAGTCTCATTAGAACAGCTGTTATTGAAACCAAGCTGTTTCCTGCTCAGTTTGGCAAAGGACAGCACCACTCAATGGAGCTTTGTCAGTGCCTCAGGAGGGTGAGGTGACGTCAGGTCTTCTGGAAGCTTGTTTTTCTTAACTTTTTATTTTGTATTGGGATATAGCCAGTTAACAAACAATGTTGTGACAGTTTCAGGTGAACAGTGAAGGAATTCAATACGTGTATCCATTCTCCCCCAGACTCCCTCCCATCCAGGCTGCCACACAACATTGAGCAGAGTTCCCTGTGCTGTACACTAGGTCCTCGTTGGTTATCCATTTTCAGTATGGCAGTGTGTCCATGTCCATCCCAAACTCCCTCACTATCCCTTCCCCCATCCTTCCCTTTGGCAACCGTAAGATTGTTCCCTAAGTCCATGAGACTCTTTCTGTTTTGTAAGTAGGTTCATTTGTATCATTTCTTTTTAGATTCCGCCTGTAAGGGATATCATATGCTATTTCTCCTTCTCTGTCTGACTTATTTCACTCAGTATGGCACTCTCTAGAAGTTTGTTTGGAGCTTCCCATGTGGCGCTAGTGGTAAAGAACCAGCCTGTCAATGCAGGAGACATAAGAGAGGCAAATTCTACCCATGGGTCAGGAAGATCCCCTGGAGGAGGATATGGCTTGGGTAATCCCATGGGCAGAGGAGCCTAGCAGCCTATGCCCCATGTGTCTGCAAGAGTCAGACATGACTTAGTGGCTGAACGACAAAGCCAAGAAAATCTCAGACTATCAATAAATACTTGTTGAAATAACAAACAGCTAGTGTCATGGTTTAAGTTCACAGGGCTTACACATTACAGAATCTGTAGCTACAAAAAAAAAAATCTAATTCTATAAGAGAAGAGAGGAATGTCTCAGTTCTCATTAAAAAAAAATCTTTTGTCATCCTGATTTCCTAATGTTAGAACATTTCCATATACCCTACAGACTTATTTATTAGTGTTAAAGTTCTGTATTTTCGATTTCTCACTTTTTTCACCACTAGAAGTAGACATGCCAGGAGAAGTTTCAAATGCATGGATTGAATCCGTGATTCACCGTGTGGTTGAAGCTCCTGTCCATCAAGGCCCAGGTTCTGGTCCATTCATCTGCACTCCCTACCATGATGAGTGAAGTCAACCATGGAGTTAGTTGTATGTTCCATCTGTCACATGCTCCTTGTCCTGGCCGGGTTGTAGTATGTCGGATTGCTTGTCTCCCGTCCAGAATGCTCTTCAGTTTCAATTCACTCTTTTATCTTTCCACATGTTCTACGTCCATCCTAGAGATGGCAGCATATTTTAATAAGGAACCTCCTTGAGACCCTTGGGAAGGAGAGCTACCAGCCCACCTGGAGGTTTGCATAAGAATGCACACCGGCTCACGCCGGTGGAGTGGGTGATATAGAAATGGGCAAAGACCAACCACATGAGAAAAGCAAAGGCTGTCTGTCCTAAGCATCTTGTAGCAGGGGAGTCAGCCACCATCACTTGTGTTTGGCCGAGACTCATAGGCAGGCAGGGTAGTTGGAAAGCTTCATAGCGGAGAAAAGGGGAGAATTCCGGGGGCCCCGATGAGAGGTTGCTGGCCTGAGGAAGCTGGAGGAAGGCCAAGGAGAAGTGGACCATCCCATGTGATTAATGAGGGGTGCATATTTGACTTTTTTATGGTTGGTTTTCAGCTGGTCCCCAAGTTGACTCTTTGTGACCCCAAAGACTGTGGCCCACCAGGCTCCTCTGTCCATGGGATTTTCCAGGCAAGTATACTGGAGTGGGTTGCCATTTCCACCTCCAGGGGAATCTTCCCAACCCAGGGGCTGAAACCCAGGGGCATCTCTTATGTCTCCTGCATTGACAGGTGGATTCTTTACCACTGCACCACCTGGGAAGCTCAAGCTGCCCGTTATTAATCAAGTACTAGCCATTTGAGGACAGTTGTTCCAGAAGTGAGTGTTTAGCTTTCCGGATTGTCATGAGAGATAACGTGAATTTCCTGTAAGTCTACCTTAGAGCAGGCTGGCTTCCTGAGTTTACTCTATAAAAGGCTGTTTTCCTGGGCAGGTTGCTTCAGGTTGTGGATCAAAGTTCTGCTTTTATATGTGGTCTGACCACTGTCCATTTGTACATTCCGTCTCTCCGTGGGGATATATGTGAAACTTGTAACAAAGCTCTGATTTTAAGTGTTATTTTAAAATTGCATTTTAGTTACAGTTGAAATAAAACTAAACATAACCAGGTGATTTGGAGTAAATTATCCACCATAAATTTTTTTCTCTCCTTTCTCTATCAAAAGATAGCCCAATCTGCAGCAGTGGGCATCAATTGTGCAGAAAATATAAGAACCAAGGTGTTGTGTGTCTGTGTGTGTGCTCAGTTGCTCAATCATGCCTGACTGTTTGGGACCCGCCCCCACCCCCCAACCTCCGCAGAATACAGCCCACCAGGCTCCTCTGTCCATGGAATTTTCCAGGCAAGAACACTGGAGTGGGTTGCTGTTTCCTACTCCAGGGTATCTTCCTGACCCAGGGATTGAACCCCCCTCCTGTGTCTTCTGTATTGGCATGCGGATTCTTTACCACTGAGTCACCTGAGAAGCGCAACCAGAGTGTTAGCCCACAGGAAAGAGTCAGCATCATTTGTTGTCTCTGTGGATCTGTTTTCCACTGGGACCTGAGTTGGTGGATACCCCTGAGTATGGTTTCTTGCAAAAAAAGTATTCATGAGTTCTTGGTCTTAAGGTCTAGGGACCAGCAGACCTCGGTGAAGAAAGAGGAAAGAAATATATGGTTTGAAAGAAGAAAGAAATACATCAGAGTTTGGTAGAGAGGGAAGGAAAAACAGCATTCAGTTAGAACTCCACAGACTAATAACATGTACACAATTCTATTGTCTAAACCACTTAAAAAACAAATTGCTAAGAAGAGATTATTGAAAAGGCGCTTTATTGAAGACGTTAGATTCTTTCACTGAACATTTATTGGACCCCATTATGTGCCTGGCACTGGAAATATCCCCACTATTTGTTAACTGCAGTCTGTAATCACACAGGGGAAAGCACTGTGTATTTTCACTAAGACTGAATAGCTAGGGCCAACAAATTTAATATTTAAATGAAATGACTAACCTCCAGGAGAGATACACAGTGAGATAATCCTTGCTTAAGGAAAAAGCACTCTTTATGTTCCTTTTGGACAGTAATTGGTCTTGAAAGCAATTATTTATTGAACGCATATGTGCCCAAGGGACTGTCTGGAAAATGGAAAGTATTTCCAGACTTGAAGGAATTTTAGGAGGCCTTGTAGATAAGGGATGGATGCATACATCAGCATTGCATTGCATGTATGTGGGCTCAGTCACTTGAGTAGTGTCCGACTCTGTGTGACCCTATGGACTGTAGCCCACCAGGCTGCTCTGTCCATGGGATTCTCCAGGCAAGAATACTGGAGTGGCTTGCCATGCCCTCCTCCAGGGGATCTTCCTGACCTGGGAATTGAACCTGCGTCTGCCTGCGTCTCCTGCATTGCAAGTGTATTCTTTACCCACTGAGCCATGTGGGAAGCCCCAGCCTTGCACTGGTAGATGGCGAATGTGCCTCGTGCATGGAAAAAACTCAAGGGCTCCCTGAGGTCTTCTTGGGGAGGGTGCTATTTCCCTGCAGCTGGTAGGCAAGGGAGTTATCAGAACACATTTGACAAGTCTTAACATTTCTATTTGTCAGGTTGAAAGTTAGTACACCGTCCATGCCAATGCATGTTTAGACATTTATTTTTCTTATATTACACTCTGGAGACAAGTGAGAAAGGAAGTTTGACAAGCAATTTGTGTTATGTCAGTTACACCAAATCACAGCCCATGTCTGCCCCTCTAATCACACAAAGCCCATGAGGCATGAAGTTCCAGGGGCTCATGAGGTTACCGAGAAGTATGGAAAAGACACAAGGAGATGTTAGCAAGCAGAATCTTCTCATCAGTAACTTGCTATGACTGTCCTGTGGTGTTTAGAAAGTAACTCACCTTCACCCATCTCTAGGGGTTCCCTGGTGTGTGCTAAGTCGCTTCAGTCATGTCCGATTCCTTGCAACGCCATGGACTGTAGCCCGCCAGGCCCTTCTGTCCATGGGGATTCTCCAGGCAAGAATACTGGAGTGGGTCGCCATTTCCTCCTCCAGGGGATCTTCCCAACTCAGGAATGGAACCCACATCTTCTGCGGCTCCTGCATAGCTGATGGATTTTTTACCTCTGAGCCCCTGGGGAAGCCTGGTTACCTGGTATTATAAGGTAAATGTTTCTGTCCTCCCCACCAGAATCCATCCAGTGAGGCCTTCACCCCCAATTTGACTGTATTCAGAGATGGGACCATTAGGAAGTGATTATGCTTGGATGAGATCATGAGGGTGAGGCTGTCCTGATGGGATTAGTGCCCTTATAAGGAGAGGATGCACAAAATGGGGAAAGGCCATATGAGCACACAGAGAAAAGTGCTGTCTACAGACCTGGAATGCCAGGAACCCTGCCTACCAGCACCTTGATCTCAGACTGCCCGTCTTCAGCTAAGCTGCCAAGTCTATATTATTATGTCACACAGGATCCCAAGATGACGAAGATCTGTTTCTCCCGAGTCTCTAGAGCAGTAACTCTCAATAAGGCGCCACGCTGCACCCATACCCCACCCCACCCCCAGGCGATATTTGGCCAAATCTGGAGATGCTTTTTGTCAGTATAGTGGGTTTGCTCCTGGCATCTAGTATGTAGAGGCCAGGGATGCTGCTGGCCATCCAGCATGCAGGACATTCCCCCTGCCCCCGCCCATGGTAAAGCATGATGCAGCTGGTCATGTATGAGTGTGAGAGTAGAACTGTAAAGAAAGCTGAGCACTGAAGAATTGATGCTTTTGAACTGTGGTGTTGGAGAAGACTCTTGAGATTCCGTTGGACTGCAAAGGGATCTAACCAGTCCATCCTAAAGGAGATCAGTCCTGAGTGTTCTTTGGAAGGACTGATGTTGAAGCTAAAACTCCAATATTTTGGCCACCTGATGCGAAGAGCCAACTCATTGGAAAAAAAGTCCCTGATGCTGGGAAAGATTGAAAGCAGGAGGAGAAGTGGACGACAGAGGATGAGATGGTTGGATGGAATCACCGACTCAATGGATGTGAGTTTGAGTAAATTCAAGGAGTTGGTGATGGACAGGGAGGCCTGGCTTGCTGCAGTCCATGGGGTCTGCTAAGTGTCGGACACGACTGAGCAACTGAACTGAACTGCACTGAACTGAGCCCCAAAGAGCCATAATGCCAAAACTGAGGGAAATGATACCACATTTGGTACAGACATCTCCCCAAAAGCCCTGGCAAACCCCACTTCTCTTCAACAGCATTATTAACTCCTGTCTTTGTCTGATAATTCCAGAAACCACCCTGACTAGGTGGTTTGACTAGAAGCCCTTCACAGCACTGCTTGTGAGGCCAGATGACTTGAGCTGGAAATAGCAGGTGTGGCCCCTGCAAGTGGTCGAGCTGTACCCCCTCACCCGTGCTTGAGTCAGCACACCATCCTCTCCCTGTGGGCTCACCCCAGGGCACGGGGGAAGTTCCAGCAGCTCACATGTGTATGATGGGCATCCCTGGGGTGGCTGCTGGCACCAAGAGAACACTCCTAAAGCCCTCCTGTGACCAGCTTCAAACCATTTCTCTTGCTCTGCTTAGACCCTTGTGGTTTCCCGGGCAACTCAATGCATTACCGAAAAATATATGCCTGCAAGATTTTGATGGTAAAAATAAAACAACATCACGTTAAATTTGGGACTAGCATTCGAGATCATTCAAAGCTCTGAAAGCAACTCCCTTCACTTGGAGAAGAGCGTGTGTTTCAGTTTTAAGTCCTATTTTGGGCTGCCTTACTGGCATTTGCATTGGTTGGGGTTGAACAGGTTGTGCTTTGTTCATGGCTCCTGTTTAAATGCAGGGATTATGTGGTGAGTCATTCAGCGCAGTGTTTGTGGAATGCCTGCCTCCATCCAGGCCAGTCTCAGGTACCAGGAGCTCAGGTGATAAGGTCCTCAAGGTTACTGAGGTGAACAGACCCTTGCATTCTACGAGAGGCTTGGATTGGAGGGGGCAGGGGAGCTGAAGCATCTTTGGGAGAAGAGGATATGGGAGCAGCCTCCTAAACTATGTGACCCCCAGCTGAGCCTGGACAAGTCAGAGGTAACCAGACAAAGGGACAAACCACGGAGGAACAGCAGCAGGAACAACAGGAGTTACGCCCCAGAGACTCAACTCCTGTGCAGTATTCACAGAATTACGAGGGTCACCCGGAGGGAGGAGAGAGCTCCCACGACCTGCAGGGGTTCTGACAGCCAGTCACAGATGAGTGTGTGTTTCATCTGGTAAGGGAGGGAGTGCCACGGATGTGGTCAGAGGCAGAGTGGCACACACGGGCACGTGCTCCCAGTTAATTTGAAGAAGAAGAAGCAAATTTGCTCAGTCATGTCTGACTCTTTGCGACCCCATGGACTGTAGTCTGCCAGGCTCCCCTATCCATGGGATTTTCCAGGCAAGAATACTGGCATGGATTGCCATTTCCTTCTCCAGGGGATCTTCCCAACCCAGGGATCGAACCTGGGTCTCCCACACTTCAGGCAGACTCTTTACCATCTGAGCCACCATTTGCAACCCCATGGTCCATACAGTCCATGGAATTCTCCAGGCCAGAATACTAGAATGGGTAGCCTTTCTCTTCTCCAGAGGATCTTCCCAACCCAGGGATCGAACCAGGTCTCCCACGTTGCAGGCAGATTCTTTGCCAGCTGAGCCACAAGGGAAGCCCAAGAATACTGGAGTGGGTAGCCTATCTCTTATCCAGTGGATCTATCCAACCCAGGAATCAAACTGGGATCTCCTGCATTGCAGGCAGATTCTTTACCAACTGAGCTATCAGGGAAGCCCCCTGTTAATTCTACCGGCATGAAAATCAGACTGATTTGCATTTATTGGGGCATATTCAGACCTCTTCCACAGGATCGAGCAATCGGATAGATTTGATTTTCCTGTTTTTGTTGCCCTCCCAATGAGCACAGTCAGAGTATTGACATATGCTTCCTGTCCTTCTAACTCTACACACCTCCATCCCTCCCTTGGGTAGATGAGAAACCCCTTGGTTGTTAGTGGCCTGGCTGTAAACCCAGAGCCTGGAATAATGCATTTTATGTGGGGGGAAAAACAGGAAGCACTTTTTATGTCTTGCTGCTGGTAGGGAAGTGAATATGACATGACTTGTTTCCTGCGTCCTTCAGAATCAGTGTCCCGGCCCCTTCGTGTGCATCACCTCCCTGGATGGGGGGAGGTGCACCTTGCAGTGTCCTCTGCTTCTCTGCAGCATACAGAGCTCAGTCTTTCATTTACAAGGTAGACACCCTTTACCATCGCTCACTTCCCAGAGAGAACCATGACCTTCTACACAGAAGTATTCACTTGAATGAAATCTATTAACGCTCCTGAAATGCACGAGGACAGAATTTGAACTTGACTTTCTGTTCTCGGTCACGTGAGAGAGTATCCCCAGGAAGACACCTGAGCTTTCTGCCACTGTTCAGGACCTTCTAGAGAATAGGTCTGGAGCTCGTCTTCACATCCTGAGCCAGGCCTGTGTACCATTGACTCCAGGGAACGCAAAGCCAGTTTTCCTTCTCACAGAGTAGGACAAAGCAGAATCCACGGGTAAGGACGGTGATGATCACAGCTGGTGTCATGGCTGAACCATCATTTTTATTTAGGTAGCTTTAATTTGATTTTGCTTATTTTGTCTCCAACTCTAATCTTAGGGATCTGGAAGGTGGGGAGGTCCTTCAAGATTTCTAAGTGCACTAAAAGTGAAATTGCAGATTGCAGAGGATATGTGAATATTTGTCAAATAAAATGAGATAGCTAACTGTTACCTGTGGCCTCTTTGTCAAAGGAGCTGCTGTAAACCCGAGCCTAAATCCAAATGAATGTTGCCCAGTGTATTCATTTTCTTTGGCTGCTCTAAGAAAGTACCATTCACTGGGTGGATTGAACCACAGATATTATTGTCTCAGGGTTCTGGAGGTGAGAAGGTATTGGTGGGCAGGGCTGGTTCCTTCTGAGGCTGGGCTGGAGAATCGGTCTCAGGCCTCTCCCCCAGTTTCTGGTATATTCTGGCCCTCTTCTGAGTTCCTTGAATTGTAGAAGCATCACCTTGATCTCTGCCTTCATCTTTACATGGTGTTCTCCCTGCATATGGACTTTCCAGGTGGCACTACTGGTAAAGAACCCACCTGCCAATCCAAGAAACATAAGAGATGTGGGTTCGATCCCTGGGTCGGGAAGATCCCCTGAGGAGGGCATGGCAACCCCCTCCACTATTCTTGCCTGGAGAATCCCCATGGACAGGGAGCCTGGTGGGCTACAGTCCACACAGTTGCACAGAGTTGGACACGACTGAATCGACTTAGCATACATGTTCCCTGTATATGTGTCTGTCTCCAAGTTTCTCCCTTTTATAAGGACACCAGTCATACTAGAGTAGGGACCTACCTTGTTCCAGTATGACCTCATCTTAAATAATAACATCGGCAGTGACTTCATTTGCAGATAAGACCCCATTCTGGAGTAATGTGGTCTAGGACCTCAACATACAAGTTGGGTGAGGGAGATACACGGTAACCGCTGTGAGGAGCAGCGTTCCTGTCTGCAGCCTGTTTCACCCCACAGAGCCCCGTCAACTGCTAAGTAAGCGGCCCCTTTGCCCTTCACCACAGGACAGGGGTCAGCTCCCCTTTTAATGTTTCTGGTTAGAACCAGCAAGGATGGATGTCCTGAGTCTCCAACTAAAGAAGGAAAGAAAGAAGAGAAGACAGAAACGGAGAAAGCATGTTCTTTAAGAAACATGAAGGGCAAAGAGAAAGGAAGCAGTGAATTGAACAGTGTATCCCCAAATAGATATCTATGTTCAAGTCCCTAGAATGTGTGCATGTGACCTTATTTGGAAAAAGTCTTTGCAAGTGTAATCAAGTTCAGGATCTTGAGAGGACAGCATCCTGATCACCCAGGTGGACCCTGAGACCAATGATATATGTCCTCAAAGAGATGGGTTTTGGATTTGACATGGAAACTCAGAAGAGGTGGCCCCTGTGTGGTTGGAGGCGGAGCCTGGAGCCCTGTGCCGGTGCAAGTCAGTAAATTCCAGAAGTCCCCAGAAGGTGGCGCTGCTGACACCTTGATTTCAGACTTGGGGCCTGGAGAAGTGTGAGAAAATGAATTCCTGATGGAAATAGGTCTCTTAACACCCGGAATATCACCCACGGTGGCTAAGGGGTCACCCCTGTGAAGTCCCGAGGTCCTCTCCGACTTTGCTGTGGTCTAACGTCCTGGAGAAAGAGCAGAACCACCAGTTGGTTCTGTGTTCTTTCCCAAGTCATTCCCCGACCACGGCTATTTATTCCAGTCCCCGCCCACCTCTCAGCGCTGCATTTGACCTTTGCAATTTGTCACCATAAGCCCTCCAGGCAGCTAATGGGATGTGCTAGCCCAAAGGAGGACCACTACATCTTCATGCCTTCAAGCAAGCTAATGATCCATACCTGCTAACAAGCACACTCCAAGTCCCTGCTGATTTTGAAAATAAGCTAGCAGAATCTGTTCACACCGGATAATAAGATGTTCGGAGAATAACTCTTCTGTCATATGAAGACTCCTAATTGTTTCTTGGTTAATTTTTATTGGAATGACGTTGCTTTACACTGTTGTGTTAGTTTTTACTGGAGGGCGAAGTGAATCAGCTATACATACACATTTGTATTGTGGTTTAGTCGCTAAGTCATGTCTCTTTGGGCCCCCATGGACTGTAGCCCACAGGGCTCCTCTGTCCACGGGATTTCCCCAGCAAGAATACTAGAGTGGGTTGCCATTTCCTTCTCCAGGGGATCTTCCCAACCCAGAGACCAAACTTGAGACTTTTGCCCTCATCTCCTGCTTTGGCAGGCAGATTCTTTACCACTGAGCCACCAGGGAAGCCCATATATGTACATATAATCCCTCTTTAAGGATTTCCTTCCCATTTCAGTTCAGTCACTCAGTTGTGTCTGACTCTTTGCGACCCCCTGGACTGCAGCACGCCAGGCCTCCCTGTCCACCACTAACTCCTGGAGTTTACTCAAACTCATGTTCATCAAGTAGGTGATGCCATCCAACAATCTCATCCTCTGTCATCCCCTTCTCCTCCCACCTTCAGTCCTTCTCAGCGTCAGGGTCTTTTCAAATAAGTCTGTTCTTCGCATCAGGGGGCCAAAATATCGTTCCCAGCATCAGGGTATTTTCAAATGAGTCAGCTCTTTACATCAGGTGGCCAAAGCATTGGAGTTTCAGCCTCAACATCAGTCCTTCCAATGACTATTCAGGACTGATTTCCTTTAGGATGGACTGGTTGGATCTCCTTGCAGTCCAAGGGACTCTCAAGAGTCTTCTCCAACTCCACAGTTCAAAAGCATCACTTCTTCGGTGCTCAGCTTTCTTTATAGTCCAACTCTCACATCCATACATGACCACTGGAAAAACCATAGCCTTGACAGTTAGACCCTTGTTGGCAAAGTTATGTCTCTGCTTTTTAATATGCTATCTAGGTTGGGCATAATTTTCCTTCCACGGAGTAAGTATCTTTTAATTTCATGGCTGCAGTCACCATCTGCAATGATTTTGGAGCCCAAAAAAATAAAGTCTGACACTGTTTCCACTGTTCCCCATCTATTTCCCATGAAGTGATGGGACCAGATGCCATGATTTTCGTTTTCTGAATGTTGAGCTTTAAGCCAACTTTTTTACTCTCCTCTTTCACTTTCATCAAAAGGCTCTTTAGTTCTTCACTTTCTGCCATAAGGGTGGTGTCATCTGCATATCTGAGGTTATTGATATTTCTCCTGGCAATCATGATTCCAGCTTGTGATTCATCCAGCTGAGCATTTCTCATGATGTACTCTGCATAGAAGTTAAATAAGCAGGGTGACAATATACAGCCTTGACGTACTCCTTTTCCTATTTGGAACCAGTCTGTTGTTCCATGTCCAGTTCTAACTGTTGCTTCCTGACCTGCATATAGATATCTCAAGAGCAGGTCAGATAGTCTGGTATTCCCATCTCTTTCAGAATTTTCCACAGTTTGTGGTGATCCACACAGTCAAAGGCTTTGGCATAGTCAATAAAGCAGAAATAGATGTTTTTCTGGAACTCTCTTGCTTTTTCTATGATCCAGTGGATGTTGGCAATTTGATCTCTGGTTCCTTCCCATTTAGGTCACCACAGAGCATTGAGTAGGGTTCCCTGAACTACGGAATAGGTTCTCATTAGTTATCCATTTTATACAAAATATTAATAGTGCATATATGTCAATTGCAATCTCCCAGTTCATTCTACCCCCTATCCCTCCTGATTCCATACGTTTGTTCTCTACATTTGTGTTTCTATTTCTGTTTTGCAAATAAGATAATCTATACCATTTTTCAAGATTCCACACATATGCATTAATATATGATATTTGTTTTTCTTTTTCTGACTTACTTCACTCTGAATGACAGTCTCTAGGTCCATCCGTGTCTCTACAGATGACCCAGTTTCATTCCTCTTTCTGGTTGAGTAATATTCCATTGCGTATATGTCTCACATCTTCTTTAGCCATTCCTCTGTTGATGGAACTTCTAAGTGTCTTGAAGTGATGCTTGGCTTGGATTTTCATGGATTGTTTCAGTTTATTTCGATAGTGCTGACCATAGTCATTGCACTGTAATAATTAAGCTCTTTGTAGACCAAAGTGTAGGTTCTGAAGTGATCCTCTTAGATCATGCTGAATCAGCCCAACCCAGCGCCAGGGCAAAGCTTGTAATGTCCGTTCTAGAAGCTGACACTGCTAAGAAGTCATCCTTACTAAGGGAATAGCCCTCCTGTCACCAAATTTCACTGCAGTGAGAGCAGACAACCAGGAAAATCAAATTTCTGCAGTTGAATGCACACTTCAAGTTTTCAAAAACTACAACTGTTTAGATTAGAAAAGTCAAACACTGGCTACGTTGCTGGGCTTTAGGGCCACTGATCTACAGAAAGCCTGTGTCTAATATGTTCCTGCCTTTTTCAATCATCCCTGCAGTCTCTTCCATTTGCCGTATCTTCCTCATTTGCTACAAGTGAAATCCCATTACAATAAAGAAACTGCCAAAGAACCGTCTAGCTTTTGTTCTTTTCCTAGAATTTTGCACCATTAAGTGTTGCTTGTAATAAATGTGTCATCGGCTCCAATCTAATATTTAGCCATTTTCATTGAGTGGGATTACAGGAAATAAACTTTGGTCTGTATTTGGTCCTCTAGGCTCACTTTTTATTTTGCTTCTGGCTTTATATCTTTATTTCATCTTTATCCACATCTTTTCTGTTTTTCTATCTATCACCTTGTGGAGGGTCCATATAATTATTATAGTTGTTAATTCTTTTTTAGGAGAGCACAAACATACTCATCAAAGTTTTAAATTTATTAAAGTATAAATCCTTTATGTTTTAGCTGTACACACACAACATTAGCCTACAATATAAACACTGAAATTCTGGATACATGAATAATGCCAACAATTTTATATGAAATGTCCACTGTGGTTAGTTGATAAAGAAACAGGCAATATTATATAGCCCAAGCTATTTTTACAGTTCATAGGAGGAATATTTTCACTAGCTAGGGAATTTGGACAAATACTTAAAACACAACCAATTTTTATTAAAACAATTTATCATTATCTTTGGGTGCCAATAATGAAGCCAAAATTGAAATTGGAATTCTGTCTACTATAAAAATTTAAGACTTCCTGGGTTGTCCAGTGGTTAGGTCTCTGGGAGGGGCACAAGTTTGATCCCCAGTCAGGGAACTGAGATCTCACATGCTGCATGGTGTGGCCAAAAATAAAAGTATAAAAGAAAATATATTTCTTTATTATGAAAAAATACCAAGATGTAAGGGCAGAAATTTAAAAAAAAATAATCTGTGACCTAGATATTGTGTTGTATAAATAAATACTATTAAAAATCAATCTCAAAGTAAGGACAAATGAAGAGACAATTACATTTTAATGAAAAGTGTCATTACCATTGTTAGTAAGGACTGCCATAAGTCGTATTACTCCTAGGGAAGGAGATTATCTCCTAAACACAAGGGAGACTGTGGTCTTACAAGATCTGGAACAAATTCAGACCCCTGACATATAATTTAGGGTCCCATGATATGTGTTAGTAGGTTAGATTGATTGATGGTCCAGACAGCCCCAAGCTTCCTCACGTTACCCACGATCTGAGGTTAATTTTAGCTGTGAAGGTGGCTCTTTCATGCCCAGATTTTATATAAGCAAAATCAGAACTTGGGGAACCAGTCACCTAAGTCAGAAAAGAGCCACTGGTATTCAAAGCTCACATCGCTAATATGAATTAGAATTAGAATTGCCCAGTGGAAACCAGTGTTTGGCTGGCTGGTAGATACTAGGAAGAAAATCAACTTGGAACACTTGAAGTGAATTTCAGTCCATGAGTTTCCTCTATTTGAGAACCTGCTCTGGGAATTCTGCCATAAGCAGCTCATTGGTTAATGAAGGAGATGGAACTGTAGGCAGATGGCTATAAATCCTTCTTCTGTGACATTATCTCTCTGGTTTGTGAAGTCCTGTGTAAACAAAGTATGGGGGTAGGAGGTGGATGTATGAGATCACAAGACAGGTGCATTTAGGAATGAGGGATATTTAGAGTGGGATTTCCAGGGGACTCAGTGGTAAAGAATCTGCCTGCCAGTGCAGGAGATGCAAGAGACACAGGTTCCATCCCTGGATCAGGATGTTCCCCTGGAGAAGGAAATGGAAATCTAGTCCAGTATTCTTGCCAGGAAAGTCCTATGCACTGAAGAGCGTGGTCACAAAGAAGAGTCGGACACAACTGAGCAAATAAGCATGCATGCCCGTATTTAAAGTGAGTCAGCCAATGCGCCTGTGTATTCTCTACTCCCGTCCTTTTGCATGATTAGAGCAGCTCTTTTATTTGTGATTTTTATGGATATCAAATCAAGTTGCTATGATATGAGGATGTCTTTGGTGGTACAGATCTGTGGGTATTTGGTGACACGTAAGCATAGTAACAAGAACAGAAATGTTGCCGCCCATATTCCAGCAGGACCACCCCAAGTGAGCCCCCCCGCCCCCCCAGCACCCCAGTCCTCTCCCTGGGAAGGGAATGAATGTTATACACCAAAAGATTTCTCCATTCACACAAATTTGGGAAACTCTGCTGCTACTGCTAAGTCACTTCAGTTATGTCCGACTCTGTGTGACCCCATAGACGGCAGCCCACCAGGCTAGGCTTCCCCATCCCTGGGATTCCCCAGGCAAGAACGCTGGAATGGGTTGCCATTTCCTTCTCCAATGCATGAAAGTGAAAAGTGAAAGTGAAGTCAGTCAGTCGTGTCCAACTCTTCGAGACCCCATGGACTGCAGCCTACCAGGCTCCTCCGTCCATGGGATTTTCCAGGCAAGAGCACTGGAGTGGGGTGCCACTGCCTTCTCCAAAAACTGCTGCTGCTGCTAAGTTGCTTCAGTCGTGTCTGACTCTGTGTGACCCCAGAGACGGCAGCCCACCAGGCTTCCCCGTCCCTGGGATTCTCCAGGCAAGAACACTGGAGTGGGTTGCCATTTCCTTCTCCAGTGCATGAAAGTGAAAAATGAAAGTGAAGTCGCTCAGTCGTGTGCGACTCTAGTGACCCCATGGACTGCAGCCCACCAGGCTCCTCCGTCCATGGCATTTTCCAGGCAAAAGTACTGGAGTGGGATGCCATTGCCTTCTCCCTCTCCAAAAACTAAGCTAACCTAAATCCAAGTGGTTTCATTTTGTCCAACCCCAGGACTGAAGAGCCTTCATTTTGCTAATATACACTGCAAATCTCTGAGTTGAGTATCAAATACAGCATTTCCCATGTGTATGCTACAGTGACACCTTTCTTTAGAATACTGCATCATGTAGAACTTCGTTCCAGGGATCTGTCACAAAATAACAAAACCAGCAGAATAAATGGGAATGAATCCCCACGGAAGTCCTGTGACTGCATCTTCTTACATTTTGTAGTCAAAGAGCTCATGTAAGTTGTTTATTCATTTATCAGTAAACAAAAAGTTACTAGATGTCATCCTGTCCTTGGTTTTTTTTTTCCCCATTGTTCTAAGAATCCTTTTCTAATTAATTAATTTTGATTGCAGTATAGTTGCTTTTCTGAATTCAAGCCAACTCTGGGAGACAGTAAAGGACAGAGGAGCCTGATGTGCTACAGTCCGTGGGGTCACATCAGACGTGACGCAGTGACTGAACAACAACAGAGAGTTGCTTCACAATGTTGTGTTAGCTTCTACTGCACAGCCATACATATACATTTACACCGTCCCTTTTGGGTTTCCCTCTTATTTAGGACACCGCAGTGCATTAAGTAGAGTTCTCTGTGCTATACGTTATCCTCCCATCAGTGGTCTATTTTATACATCAATAGTGAATGTGTCAATCCCAGTCTCCCAAATCCTCCCATCCACCCCCTCACCTCCCGACCCCACCCCATCCCACCCCCCGTTTTCCTTTCCAGCTTGATTTCCATATACTGGTTCTCTATGTCTGTGTCTCGATTTCTGCTTTGCAAATAAGGTCATCTATACCATTTTTCTAAATTCCACATATATATGTTAATATGGGATATTTGTTTTTCTCTCTCTGACTTACTTCATTCTGTATGACATACTCTAGATCCATCCATGTAATCCCACTCTTAGGCATATACCCAGAGAAAACCATAATTCAGAAAGACACTTGCCCCCCAGTATTCATTGCAGCACTATGTACAATAGCCAGGACATGGAAGCAATTTAAATATACATCAACAGAGGAATGGATAAAGAAGATGGGGGTACATATATACAATGGAATTTTACTCAGTAAAAAAAGGAACCAAACTGGGTCACTTGTCGAGAGGTGGATGGACCTAGACCGTCATAGAGACTGTCCTTGGTTTATATTATTGTTGAAAAGATCAATTACATATATAGGCTAACTAGAGGAAGCTTCTGTGAATGTCCATAGAACAGCTGAATAAATACTGTAGGTTACAGGGTAGGTGTCACACGGGTGGTACCTACTGTACTTGTGTAGGGAGGGCTGATTGGAGAGAGGACTTTCTGGCCAGGAGACGAGTGGAAAGATGCCAGCGCCAGGAAACAGCTCTATAACCTTCAACCGTACTCACACCACTTAATCTCTTTGGACTGTAGTTGTCTTCTATGCAAATCGGAAATTGTACCTGCCTTTTCTACAGCCCTGGTGCTCAATCGCTCAATGGTGTCTGACTCTTTGCGGACCCATAGACTGTAGCCCACCAGGCTCCCCTGTCCTTGGGATTTCCCAGGTAAGAATACTGGAGTGGGTTGCCATTGCCTCCTCCAGGGAATCTTCCTGACCCAGGGATTGAACCCTCATCTCTTGCATCTCCTGCATTGGCGGGTGGATTCTTTACCACTAGTGCCACTTGGGAAGCCATTTCTATAGCCCTAGCGAGATAGAAAGTAGAAACTGAAATAGATGTGACTTTCCTGACAACATTAAACCAACTCTGTGATGTAATCTACGAGTTGTGGCCCTTTGTGGCCTTATGGGCACTAACTTTTATTTTGGCAGAGGGGCAGATCAGTTTGAGAAAGCAAGAACATGGGAGTGCAATGCTCTAACTCTTCACTAGGTTCCTTGTGTGAATCAATGCATTCAGTTCAGTTCAGTTCAGTCGCTCAGTCATGTCCGACTCTTTGCGACCCCATGAATTGCAGCACACCAGGCCTCCCTGTCCATCACCAACTCCCAGAGTTCACTCAAACTCATGTCCATCGAGTCAGTGATGCCATCCAGCCATCTCATCCTCTGTCGTCCCCTTCTCCTCCTGCCCCCAATCCCTCTGAGCATCAGAGTCTTTTCCAGTGAGTCAACTCTTCGCATGAGGTGGCCAAAGTACTGGAGTTTCAGCTTTAGCATCATTCCTTCCAAAGAACACCCAGGACTGATCTCCTTTAGAATGGACTGGTTAGATCTCCTTGCAGTCCAAGGGACTCTCAAGAGTCTTCTCCAACATTACAGTTCAAAAGCATAAATTCTTTGGCGCTCAGCTTTCTTCACAGTCCAACTCTCACATCCATACATGACTACTGGAAAAACCATAGCCTTGACTAGATGGACATTGGTTGGCAAAGTAATGCCTCTGCTTTTCAATATGCTATCTAGGTTGGTCATAACTTTCCTTCCAAGGAGTATGCTATGCTATGCTAAGTCACTTCAGTCATGTCCGACTCTGTGTGATCCCAGAGATGGCAGCACACCAGGCTCCCCCATCCCTGCGATTCTCCAGGCAAGAACACTGGACTGGGTTACCATTTCCTTCTCCAATGCATGAAAGTGAAAAGAGAAAGTGAAGTCACTCAGTTGTGTCCAACTCCTAGCGACCCCATGGACTGCAGCCCACCAGGCTCCTCCATCCATGGGATTTTCCAGGCAAGTGTACTGAAGTGGGGTGCCATTGCCTTCTCCATCCAAGGAGTAAGCCTCTTTTAATTTCATGGCTGAAATCACCATCTGCAGTGATTTTGGAGCCCCCAAAAATAAAGTTTGACACTGTTTCCACTGTTTCCCCATCTATTTGCCATGAAATGATGGGACCAGATGCCATGATCTTCATTTTCTGAATGTTGAGCTTTAAGCCAACTTTTTCATTCTCCTCTTTCACTTTCATCAAGAGGCATTTTAGTTCCTCTTCACTTTCTGCCATAAAGGTGGTGTCATCTGCATATCTGAGGTTGTTGATATTTCTCCCGGCAATCTTGATTCCAGCTTATGCTTCTTCCACCCCAGCGTTTCTCATGCTGTACTCTGCATATAAGTTAAATAAGCAGGGTGACAATATACAGCCTTGACGTACTCCTTTTCCTATTTGGAACCAGTCTGTTGTTCCATGTCCAGTTCTAACTGTTGCTTCCTGACCTGCATATAGATATCTCAAGAGACAGGTCAGGTGGTCTGGTATTCCCATGTCTTTCAGAATTTTCCACAGTTTGTGGTGATCCACACAGTCAAAGGCATTGGCATAGTCAATAAAGCAGAAATAGATGTTTTTCTGGAACTCTCTTGCTTTTTCGATGATCCAGTGGATGTTGGCAATTTGATCTCTGGTTCCTCTGCCTTTTCTAAAACCAGCTTGAACATCTGGAAGTTCACCGTTCACGTATTTCTGAAGCCTGGCTTGGAGAATTTTGAGCATTACTTTACTAGCGTGTGAGTAATCAGTGCATTACTGTTATCCAAATCACAATCAGACCAGGGGACTACCTGCAGATTCATTTTCCTGAAAACAAGCTTTTTTGACAGAAATACCGACCTCATCTTATCTCAGACACACTACTTTCTGAAATTTTCATCCTGGGAGAGTTGCTGGGTCTGTGTTAGATACCAATCTTGACCTAAAAATAATAAACTTCCCTATGTTCCTCCCCTGAAGCTAGAACCATCGGTGTTTAGATTTGCACCTTTACTTCCTTTCTGCTTTCAAAATGGGGCAACAAACTGAGATAATAACTTTGTGCTATCAAGCTCAATATTTCATCAAATTATTTACTTCCTATTAAAACATATTATACCAGCTACTTGCCTCATTTTCAGTATTTCTCAACAGTTACTTTATTTCTAGTTCAAAAAGGTGTTTCAGAAAACCCCCTGTTAATTAACTGCACTTTTTGCAATTTTTATTTTTAGAATGATTCTTATTCAAATTAAACAGGCATATCTTTGCCACCTTCTTGTCGGTATTTCTGCTCATTATCTTACTTCTTGACATTTCAACAATGTGAGAATTTCTCAGAGCCTGATTCACTGAAATCCTTTGCATAAGATCTTAACGTGCTGGAAAATACAATTCCGTTTGTCTTCCAAGCAGAGGGAGTTGGTTATTCATTTGGAGGTGATAACTCTGGAAAGAACTGCATACTATATTCTGCACACCTGTAAGATTTGCTTTACTCAACATTCTTTCTATTTAGAGGGTTGAGTTACTGCCTGAACCATTTTCTCAAACTAACTGCTTACCGATTCTGGCCTGGGAAATGGATTCTGATATGTCTTTCAAGGCTGTGCTTGTTTTGTTTTGTGTCCAAATCATAGTTATTAGAAAAAAAGCAGAAGGGCCGTTAGTGTTTCTTCTGGAATTTGTCTCAGCCTCTACTCACAGCGACCACTGGTTCCTCATCTCCAGCTAATCTCTTCTTACTCTGACTTTTCCTTTCTCTCTGTTTATTTGGATAGATTGTTAATCAACCGAAGCAACTAGCAGATACATAAAAGAAGGTTCACTTTTTAAAAATCAGAACATTGCATTCATTTTTTTTTTTTTAATGGAGCAAAGGGGCAGATGTAGAGATGAACAGATCCCATTATGGGGAAAAAGGTGCTGGTGTGATTAAACCGAGGGTTAGTACTGCCACAAGGACTTTCCGGTCTGAGAAAGGAAAGTACACAGACAAAAGCATCGAGAGAAAGGGCTGTTTACTATTAATAACAACTTGTTGCGAGGGATCCAGGCTTAAGAAAAACCAGCCTTCCATGTTTAAAATTTAAAAAGCACAAATTTACCACGGTCTGTAAGGTCCCGTTTAATCCACTCTTGGTGAACAGACAGCAGTTTTCTCACAAGATAAGCAGACCCTGTGTCACATGTCAATGTTGCAAACATCAGAGATGTGTTGATTCCAGAAAATGATGAAAGCTTAGTTAACTGGGACCAGGGCCAGAAGGGCGAGCCTGTGTTTCTTTTCCTTCTTGCTTTCTGGATTTGTTTCCCTGCACTGGTTTCTTCTTGTGCTGTTTCCCTGGCTCTGAATTTTGATGAGCACGTGATGTAGACGCTCATGATGGAGTCAGAACAAGGTACTAGTTTTCCTCCTCAGTCCTTCCTGCTGTTGAAATTCTTACCCTAAGACACAGATTTAACCACTGATGTTTGTGGTTGAGCATTTTCCTCAGTCGTGACCATTAATTTGATGGTTGACCAGTTGTACAGACATAGGTGTATCAAGCAATGTGGATTCATTCACAGAGACCTCTGTTCATGATTATCAAAACTAGACCTCAGTTCAGTTCAGTTCAGTCGCTCAGTCATGTCCGATTCTTTGTGACCCCATGGACCGCAGCACGCCAGGCCTCCCTGTCCATCACCAACTCCCAGAGTTTACTCAAACTCATGTCCATTGAGTTGGTGATTCCATCCAACCATCTCATGACCTATGTGATGATAAATCTTAAGTTAACTTTTGTTTTGTTTGTAGATCTGAGGTCTATAATCTTATTTCCTTTATGTAGCAGAAATCTTTTCTTTCCTTTCTCCTCGTCTACTGGGGTCTGTGACCCAGCGCTGGCCAAGGCACTTCTACCAGTCTCCGCCTCCATCACCTCTAACTCAAGGATTATTCCATCTCCGTAAGCTCCAAGTGTCCAGTGCTCCTGGCTGTGTTGACTGTAGGGCTAGGATACCTTAAGCCATGTGACGCAAGCCAAGCCAGTGTCCTAGGAGGATATTGTAGACATCAGTCCCATATATGAAATCTGCTTGTTTTTAAGGACTTGTCATGCCTAATTACGGAGAAGGTGATGGCACCCCACTCCAGAACTCTTGCCTGGCAAATCCCATGGACAGAGGAGCCTGCTAGGTGCAGTCCATGGAGTCGTGAAGAGTCGGACACGACTAAGTGACTTCCCTTTCACATTCACTTTCATGCATTGGAGAAGGAAATGGCAACCCACTCCAGTGTTCTTGCCTGGAGAATCCCAGGGACGGGGGAGCCTGGTGGGCTGCCGTCTGTGGGGTCACACAGAGTCAGACACGACTGAAGTGACTTAGCAGCAGCAGCAGCATGCCTAATTAAGTTGTATCTGCCTTTATACATGACATCTATGGTATGGTCATAGATATACATTTGTTTTTGTTTTTTTTTCAGTTACGTTCTAGTAGAAAGGAGGACAGATTCTCATTCAGTCTATAAAAACTTGTAGTCAAAGAAGTTAAACTGATTAGACATGGGGCATTTTTTATATTATTTAACTATTATTTTCAGTGGTACAGACAGGACCACTCAACATATATTGTTATACTAAAGGGATTATTATTATTACTACCTTTTCCTGATAGCTTATTGTGTATTAAAATTTTTAAGAGATTTTTTTTCCTGAATTTTGAAGAATTAATTAGAAGAGATTCCATTAAAAGAGAATTTCACCTAGTTTTTTATAAGCATAACCTGTTAAATCAAGCAGAAAAACCAAGGAGCCAGAAAGAAGAAGGATTTTATAAAAAAAACCCTGGTTCAAAATGGAAGACATTAACCACAACTAAATTTGTTTCATTTAGTCTAGGTAATTAGTCCTTGTTCTCTTGATCTTGGGTTAGTCTGGAGTCCAAATTCTCAAAGTGGATGAGTTCTGGAACCCTGATTCTATCTCTTGGTAGTCTGAAAGATGTTCATTTGCTGTGAGTCTGTCAGCTTTACAGGAGTGTCTGTAACCAAGGGCCTGTTTTCCATTGTGTCAAGTGTTAATGGTACCCGTTAGAGTTCTTTGATCAGGCTCTTTTGATGTTTCTTCTAAGAGACCCAGTTACTGATCTGTGGCTCTGGCAGGGTCTTTAGGAGAGCGTGAGAGAAAATCAGAAACCACTTGCTGATGACAAGGCCAAGTTGCTCTGATTATTTTCTCATCACAACCAACAATATCAGACTCGAGACAAGTTTAGTATTATAAGAAGTTAGCCAGTCCGTGGGTCTGGTGAATATCTATCATCTCATATAGCTACAACATTGTTGTTGCTCAGTTGGTAAGTCATGTCCAGCTCTTTGCAACTCCCTGGAGTGCAGCATGCCAGGCTCCTCTGTCCTTCACTATCTCCCAGAGTTTGCTCAAATTCCTGTCCATTGAGTTAATGATGCCATCTAACCATCTCATTCTCTGCCACCCCCTTCTCGTTTTGCCTTCAATCTTTCCCAGCATCAGGGTCAGATACAACATTAATGAAATACAAATATAATATCAGTTCAGTTCAGTTGCTCGGTCGTATCTGATTATTTGCAACCCCATGGACTGCAGCACACCAGGCTTCCCAGTCCGTCACCAACTTCCGGAGATTACTCAAACTCATGTCCATCAAGTCAGTGATGCCATCCAACCATCTCATCCTCTGTCGTCCCCTTCTTCTCATGCCCTCAATCTTTCCCAGCATCAGGGTCTTTTCCAGTGAGTCAGCTCTTCGCATCAGGTGGCCAAAGTATTGGAGTGTTTTTTCCTTGTGACGAGAACTCTTAGGAAAGAGGGTCATTTTAATGCGTTTCTTTGGTTATTAGAAGACTGAACTTTTAAATTCTTCCATGAATTTCTTCTTCATGACTTTTAACTATGTTTATTTGGAGAGTCATTTTTTGATGTTGATTTGTAACACATGATATGAAAGGATAGTAAAAATTTGCTACATCCCCCCCCCAAAAAAAACCCAAAAAACAAAAAATGAAAAAGCTAGTCAGTGACTCCCATTAGAATAAGTATGTATTACAGACAGTGAGGGCACTGAAAACTCTCCAGGATCTTTTAACTTGTCCCACGAAGAGTATTAGGATTCCCACCAATGCAAAAGGGCCTTTTAACCTAGAAATAGAATATTTCTTCTAATAACTCATTGGCCATGATCGTGCCATTCTTTAACATGAAAGGGAGCATGCCTCTAACCAAACTGAAAGGTTCATAACTGCTGAAGCATCTTTATAAGACATGTCATCCTTGAGGAGGTTGAGTTTCTCTTTTTTTCATTTGCCAGGTCTTCTTTTTTTTTTTTTAACTGAAGGCTTTATGAATAGGACAGCTCTTACAATAGTAATAAGCCAAATAAAAACTTACAGAATGCCAAAAGTACCTAATTATTTCTAGCATCCCCTATCTCATAAGATGATGAAGAAAGCTCTTTAATGTTACCCAGCGGCACTCTGGGACATGCCAGAGATGGTTTAGATATAAAATACATTTTTTAAAAGTTTTATTAGTTTGACTATGGGGTGCAGATTTGGGGAAGGCAATTTCAAAGAGAGCTATCAGGAGACAAAGATATAAGTTCTTAGTGCCTAAAGACAGAAAATAACTGCAGCTTGGTTCAGAACTTTCCTGTGTAAACAAGTGTGTAGACTTTTTCAATAACCCAACTATGCCATCTTGAATGCCTCACCTCTTTGGTCTGAAAAACCACATAAGCCAGATTTAAAGTAGAGATGTTTTACATTTGCTTTCTCCCTTTTCATAATAAACTGTTTATATTAGATGTCTTCAAAGTGGCAGATTTTTAGGAAACATTAAGCTCCAAACAAGAAAAGGTCCTTTCCAAGAAAGGAAGGAGAAAAAGGAGCTAGCTGTGTGCATTGCAGACATAGCTGTGACCACCCACAGAGTATTGTCCTGCTGATCCTTAGTCAGGACTAATAATTTTCCTTTCTCTTTTCACATTAAACCTGTAGACACACAGTCACAGGGAAACCAGTGACTCGCGTTCACATCTTCAGCCCCTGAGCAATGTAAATTCAGAGCAGAGAGAAGATTCTGGGAGATAGTGGGTAGCAGGATTCTGTACCCCCACACAGACAGCAATCTCACTGGCAGAATCTGCCCAGTGTAACTATTTTGGAACTCTGGAGTCTGATGAAGGCTTGCAACCGTCAGAGGAAAGCTTGGATGGTAGATTATGGTTATTTTTGGTCATTGTCAGCTCTTAGCAGAGTAGCAGCTACCCTTTTCTTATCTCCAGCCCTCGGCAGGAAGCTGTTACATGTGTTCATGGAGCAGCTTGTATGCGGCTGGTGGGGGCTAGGGTGGGCAGCAAAGACTCTGTCCTCCAGATATTGGGGGATCTGTGTTTGGATCACTTACTGATCATGGAGTCATAGACACAGAGGCAGCTGTTGTTGTGCACCCCCAATTGTTGAACACCCCTCACTTTCCAGCTCAAGTGGCTTCCAGGGAGTTAAAGGGTTGGTGCCCTTCCCACCCCCTTCATTGCTGTCTTTTTCCCCTTTTGGGAGTCAGATAGTAAGACATTCCAAAGCCAATGCCTATGTGGAGGAAATTAGAAAGTCACCATGCATGCCCAGAGAAGGGTACAGGTTCAGAAAAGACCTGAGACCTAAGGTTGACACCTCAGCAAACAGACATCCTACAATTAAAAAAACAAAAGCCAGCAAACCTCAGGAAGGGGAAGAATCTGATTTCCAGGGTTGCAATGTCCAGTTTTGAACAACAACCACAAAAGCACAGTGGATACAAAGAAGTCGGGAAGTAGAGCCCATTTCAAGGGAAAAAAAATAAATGAACCAACGGAACCTTCCCTGAGAAAGACCAAATGGCAGAATTGTTAGACAAAGACTTTACAACACCGGATGATTCTAGTAGCTTAGTATTATTGTAAAACCAGTTGCAGCTGCACTTTTTGTTTTTTACATGATTCAAGAAAATAATGCATTTTTAAAAATTATTGGTCTAAAAGCTAGTATTCTTGTACCTTTGGCTTAAAACTCCATGTTTTATTTTCCCTATACTTTATGAAAGTGATGCATTGAGAAAACAACGATCATTTTATATTTTTGGACACATGTAAAGATATAGATTTGTATCTGAAAGTATAGTTTGTATATATTTGTATAGTTTTGTAACTGAAAGTGTTGGGGTGGAGCTATAAACAAGCAGGGTTTTTGTACATTATTGAAGTTAAATTAGTATAAATTTAAATTAGACTGTTATAATTTTAGGATATTATATGTAGTCCACATGGTAACCACAAAGAAACAAAATATAAACCAAAGGAAATGCAAAAGGGCTTAAAACATTTCACTGCAAAAAAAAAAAAAACACTGAAGAGCATAATTTGGGAAATGAGGGACCAAGAAACCTAGAAGGCACGTAGGAAAAAAATAGAAAAACAACACACGTTAAGTTCCCCCCTCCTTACAATAATTATTTTAAATACAAAAGGGTTAAACTCTCCAATTCAAAGACAGATTGGCAGAATGGAAAGCAAAAAAAGCTATGATCCAACTACGTGCTGTCTACAAGAGACTCACTTTAGATCCAAAGACACATAGACTGAAAGAGAAAGGATATTTTTACACCTCCGCTCATAGTAGCATCATTCACAATAACGGAAATAAAGAAGCAAGCCCAGCATCCACGAGTAGATGGATGGATCAACAGAACACAGTCTATGCATACAATGGAATAACACCCAGACTTTTTAAAAGGAAATTCTGATATATTCTACAATACCAATGACGCTGGAAAACATTATGCTGAGGAAAATAAAGACACACGGTATGATTCCACTTATATAAGATACTTCGAGTTGTCAACTCAATGGACATGAGTTTGAAGAAACTCCGGGAGATAGTGAAGGAAGGCTAGCCTGGCGCCATGTAGTCCACGGGGTCACAAGGACACGACTTAGCAACTGAACAACAACAAAAAGAGTTGTCAGAATCATAGAAATAGAAAGTAGAATGTTGGTTGTTAGTGGATGGAGGGATGGGGAGTTATTGTTTAAAGGTTAAGTAGAGTTTAAAAGAATTTGTTTTGCAAGATGAAGAGCTCTGGAGATACACAGTGGTGATGTTTGCAAAACAGTATGAATTCACTCAGAGTCACTGAACTGTACATGTAAAAATGGAAAAGATTGTAAATTTTATTATGTGTATTTACCACCATAAAAAATGGAAGAAAAATACTAATTTAGAATAACTCAGCAAAAACTCACAGGTCAGGTTTAGTGGTGCTAGAAAGAAGGATGTCAAAGAGATACTAAAACCTCATAGACAAAACAGTTGTCATGTTCCTGATCTAGGGCTGTTCTCAGCTGACTTTTTCTTAAAACATCTTTCCTCTAATGTTGGGCTTCCGAGGTGGCGCTAGTGGTAAAGAAGCCGCCTGCCGGTGCAAGTAGATGTAAGAGACACAGGTTTGATCCCTGGTTGGGAAGATCCCTTGGAGGAGGGCAAGGCAACCCACTCCAGTATTCTTGCCTGGAGAATCGCACAGACAGAGGAACCTGGTGGGCTGCAGTCCATGGAGTTGCACAGAGATGGACACAACTGAAGCAGCTTAGCACGAGCATACCTCTAATGCTGGTATGAGAGATTTGAGTTACCATGGTCACAAAGATCAGCCGTAACAGAGGACTGTATCAAGTTGGTAATGATAACCCTGTATGCGAGACAGCAAAAGAGACACAGATGTATAGAACAGTCTTTTGGACTCTGTGGGAGAAGGCGAGGGTGGGATGATCTGAGAGAATAGCATTGAACATGGATATTAGCATATGTGAAACAGATCACCAGTCCAGGTTCAATGCATGAGACAGGGTGCTCAGGGCTGGTGCACTGGGATGACCCAGAGGGATGGAATGGGAGAGGGGTTCAGAATGGGGAACACATGTACACCCATGGTTGATTCATGTCAGTGTATGGCAAAAACCACTACAATATTGTAAAGTAATTAGCCTCCAATTAAAATAAATAAATTAAAAAAAAACAAAAAAACAGAGAACTGTATCAGTGATCCACAGTGATGGACAGTCAGTTTAGGAACGGATTCAGGAGCACAGGTGGTTAGACCATAAAGCCACTCACTACTCAACATTGCCGCCACCCACAGGGAAACCAATGCTGCTGCTGCTGCTGCTAAGTCCCTTCAGTCGTGTCTGAGTCTGTGCGACCCCATAGACGGCAGCCCACTAGGCTCCTCTGTCCCTGGGATTCTCCAGGCAAGAATACTGGAGTGGGTTGCCATTTCCTTCTCCAAGGGAAACCAATGGTAGTGCACAAATCAATCCCAGAAATAGACTTAGTCCTGAAATACAGTTAAAAACAAATAATCAAGAAATAGGCAGACTCGGCGAGAACAAAGCTCTGTTGCCCATCGTGAAGTTCTCAGGGAGTGCCCTTCTGGGGCAGCACACTTTGTCAGGTCTCCTAAGTCCATCCACACACCTCAATATGCCCAACTCTAAACAGAAGCCCCCACAAAGAAGCAGAGAAACTAGTTTTTACTCCTAATTTACAAACACAGGTGCCCACACACACCTGTGTGAGGAGGAAGGGAAGCGAAGTTACAAGGCTGCAGTTAGTATCTCACTAATAGAAACAGCAGTTTGTGTGTTTTTTTTACATAATGGTGATATGTCCAACAGTCATCTCATATCAGTATTGCAAACGTCAGAGATAAAGTTATTTTCATGAGAGGCTAACTTTGAAGAACTGACCCAAGGATTCATTTCTGTTGAGAATTTGAGCAAGACACAATGACCTTTATGTTGGGGAGACTAGCAGTTTCTGCCACTTGAACACAGTGAGGACCTTGCTTCTCATTCAGAGCTCACAGACTGGGAAACTGTATAAGATGAAACCATACTTCCTGCCTGAAGTAATTTTTTAAATGATAATAATATAAAATAAGGCATTTCCAGGTGGCTCAGTGGTAAAGAATCTGCCTGTCAATGCAGGAGACGCAGGTTCAATCCCTGGGTCGGAAAGATTCCCGGGAGGAGGAAATGGCAGCCCGCTCCAGTATTCTTGCCTGGAGAATCCCATGGACAGAGGGGTCTGGCGGGCTGTGGTCCATGGGGTCACAGAGAGTCAGACAGGACTGAACATGCATGCCCACTATATACACTTTAAAAAAAAATGCTCTAGTCAAATCCTCCTCCTCTCCTTGGTTTTCTTTCAACCTTGGTGATGTCCAAGGTCACAGAACCAGCCTTCCATATTCATTCAGGAGTGGGAATGCCCCTGTATGCACAAGAACCGAGTTTGTCGTCTCCTCTCTCCATCACTTCCATGATAAAGGAAAAGAACCCGCCCATCTTCACACTTTTGTAAATCAAGTTTGTTTGACAGTGAATTGTGGGGGTTAATGATAAAGTCATGCTGAGCTCAACAGAATTAAACTCGCAGCCAGAGGTGAGTGCAGTTTAATGATAAACAGACAAAGCAAGATGCTCAGAGGAGTATCTCGTACCAAGGATCTTCTCCAGCCTGTTTTAAGTGCTGTCATTGGAAAATAAATATGCTGCATTTGGGGGGTTTTCAGGCAAAGAGTTCCTGTCAGACATGTCTCAGCTGTCGTCAATTGAATGAAGACACTTGCCTATTTCAGTAATTTAGACTTCAGCAATTTTTTTTTAATGTTCAAGCTAAAATAAGCTGCCTAAACATAGGACAAGAGCTGATACTAAAATTATGAAGTCCTATGTTTTATTTATTACTGCTGGGAATTAAGATATCATTGCCTCCTCCCATGGGGTTCCATTTCCTGCCCCCAAGCTCCATGTGCTAGAGACTTAAATAGCAAAAGAAGTCATCCTTTAGAGACCTGTAAGGAGGAAGAATATTCCAAATGGGTTTTAGGAGCCACCTAAATATGTCTGACTAGGGGGTGGGAGACAAGGCAGGAGTTGAACTTTGAACACATGCCAATTCCACCCAATTTGAAAATTTAAGTAAAGCCAACTTTGCTGCAGCCACTCCTGTACTTGGTTCCAAAAGTAAATCAACAGGACAGGATTGGAACCTGCAGGTGGGATGAATTAATTGTCTTCAGGGTTATTGGTAACACCTAAATGACTTTGTAAACTAAAAGTACTCCATAAACGTGTCATTATAAGTACCTCTGTCGTTGGGGGGAGCATGATTGATAATGATAAAGTGAATTAAGAAAACAAAGTTGCATGTTATCTTATTTTTTTCACAGGAAGTAAAACGTATCAAATTAGTAAATGTTATATGATAGAACCATTCAGTTAAACCCCATCAGAGAGACAAGCAGTTCATCCAGTAGCCCTAGTTCAGAGGACACCTCATTTTATATATTATTTGTAAAGTTTCCCTCTCCTGCTTTGAATGTTTCTCTTTCCTTTATAGGACCAGAATGCAGATTTCATATATATATATACATTCTGGGGCTTTGGCTCTTATTTGTTAAATAATACAGTTGCCCACATAGCTCCCATTAGGGGATTTTTGAGGTTGTATCAGAGTTACCATATGTTTTCTGACTGCTTTGAGTAGCAAGCAGGAACCCACTGATAACTAACCTCTACTGAGTCCTGAGTCCAGGGTTGTCGCCGTGTATTCAATGCTTCCCACACATTTACTCGTTTAATCTTTGCAACAACCTAGTAAGGGTAGGTATATTGTAATTCTTGCTTCATGATTTGAAAAGCTGAGGCTCCGAGGCCTGAAATAACTTGTCCAGAGAGTCAGTCCTAGGTCTATCCAGCACTACAAGCCACGATTCACCGTGTTTTGTCCGTGTATGTGCCCACAGTACCTGTGTAGAGAATCATCAGTGACGAGAACAGGCAACGTTGTGTTAACGTGGCCTCTTGTCTTCTCCTTTTCACCCCAGTCCCCACCTCCTCTGTTCTGACCACATTTCAACTCTTCCTTCATCTTCTTTTCCGAAGGCAAATACGCCATGCGAGACCTGGTGCACCGGCTTCCAGGCGGGAACAACAGCAACAGTGCAGCGAGCAAGGCCATGTCGGACGACACGGTGACAGCCGTGTGCTGCACCCTTCACGAGGTCATCACCAAGAACATGGAGAACGCCAAGGCCTTACGGGACGCCGGGGGCATCGAGAAGTTGGTCGGCATCTCCAAAAGCAAAGGAGACAAGTAAGTCAGGCAGTGACGTCCTAATGCATACAACTGGTGTTGGTAGGTACAGGTCTAGGGCTTCCCAAGTGGCACCATGGGTAAGTATCTGCTTGCGAGTGCAGGAGACACAGAAGACAGGGGTTCGGTCCCTAGGTCAGGAAGGTCCCCTGGAGAAGGAAAAGACAACCCACTCCAGTATTGTTGCCTGGGATATCCCAGGGACAGAGAAGCCTGGCAGGCTACAGCCCATGGGGTCACAAAGAGCTGGACGTGACTGAGCGTGCACGCACACACACACAGACACAGTTCAAGTGTGCCCTACGACCCTTGGTTTTGGGTAACACTGCTGAGTGTCACTGGAAAGCATTGGTGTCTGATCATCAAGAGATAGAAGACAGCAGATGGTTTCCAGTCTTCCCACCCCACAGGAAAGCTGGTCTTACTAGGAACTTTGATTTGACAAATAACTCATGACCTGGTGACTCCTGGGATATTGCTAAGGTAGGCTTGACAATCCAGCATCCAATCTAGTGACCTGCATGTGGGCTTCCCTCATAGCTCAGTTGGTAAAGAATCTGCCTGCAAGGCAGGAGACCCCGGTTCGATTCCTGGATCAGGAAGATCCACTGGAGAAGGGATAGCTACCCACTCCAGTATTCTTGGACTTCCCTTGTGGCTCAGCTGGTAAAGAATCCGCCCACAGTGTGGGAGACCTGTTTCAATCTCTGGGTTGGTAAGATCCCCTGGAAAAGGGAAAGGCTACCTACTCTAGTATTCAGGCCTGGAGAATTCTATGATCTGTATAGTTCTTGGGGTCACAAAGAGTCAGACAGGACTGAGCGACTTTCACTTTTCATATGCAAGAAACCAACAGATTCCTGAAGGCATTTTGTGGTGGTTGTTCCAGTGTGGCTCCAAATCCAAGTGTTGATGATGGATTCACATCCTTTGTTCTGTGCCTCTTCAGTTCTGCATAGCAAGGCATGCAGAGAGGATGGGAGAGAAAACAGCGACAGAGTCAGAAGAAACTTAGTGTTTAACTACCACCTTCCCTCACCAACTGTGTGTTTGGGACAAATTATGTCATTTAACAAGTCATCATGCTCATACTTTCCAATCTAAAGACAGCAGGAGGGACTGTCATGAAAGACTTCCTGGAAGAAGTAATAATCATGTCTTAAATACTGAGTAGGATTTTCCCAGGGATGGAAGAAGTGAGGAAGGAGGGCTTTTATGCCACTGGATTAAAGAGAGAGGGGTTATGTCAAAGGAATGCTACCACCACAAATGGTAAGTTCCCAGTTGGATATAAGAACCAGTGGTATTTTACTGTATGTAACTTAAACATATTTTCACCAGCCACAGGGTTGGTATATTTTACAAAAACATTCACTAATCTTAATTAAATTTCGACTTCTGGAAGTCCCTCAATGTAATCAAATAAGATTAACAGGGTAAACCTTTTGTTATCAAGGGTCTACTTCTTGACTTCATTCCCTTTACATCTAAACGCCAAATAAGTTTTCTTTTGTTATTAAAGGCTTTAAAGGATGCACTTCAAGGCTTTTGGATATTCTCTCATTTCATTTAATTCGAGATACTATCATTGTGCAATAAAAGAGAAGTTTCAGGGGTTCTGTTTAAGCGCCCTGAGACCTCCACATAGGTTCAATCAACAGTTCAGTATTAGGATTTGAACTTTTCCATATCAAATATAGAGAAAGCCCACTGGACTTGTGGAATAATTGCACAGTACAGATGGTTGATTTGAATTGTACCCTATAATGTTATACTTGCAGTAAAACGCTCTTCTCCGTTGGCAGGAACCACGTGGTTCTCTTGTTTATTTATTTTTTAGGACTGGGTGGAGGGGAGGTCTTTCCCTGAGGCTTTCTGTGGGCTGAGCCTTCAGGGCTTACCCTGGGGCCGGCAGCAAGGTCAGGGAAAGTACCACAGGCTTTGATTTTGTTTATTTATTTATTTCTGCCTGTGCGGGTCTTTGTTGCCGCACTGGGGCTTTCCTCTAGTTGCAGCGGGCAGGGCTACTCCCTAGTTGCGGTGCCTGGGCTTCTCACTGCAGCGGCTTCTCTTGTGGACTCCAGGGCCCGCAGGCTTCAGTAGTTAAAGCTCCCAGGCTCTGACTCACAGGCTCAGTTTTTGTGGTACACAGGCTTAGTTGTTCCAGGGTACGTGGGATCTTCCCAAATCAGGGATCAAACCCGTGTCTCCTGTAGTGGGAGGTGGATTCTTTCCCACTGAGCCACCAGGGAAGCCTCAGTTTTCTTTTTCACATGGCTTCAGTGGTTGTTATTGTTCAGTGACTCAGTCGTGTCTGATTCTTTGTGACCCCATGGACTGCAGCATTCCAGGCTTTCCTGTCCTTCACTTAGCTTCGCATAGCTTTAGCGGACCTTGGAAATCTCTAATTGAAATGCGTACCTGTTTTGGGCATTAGAAACTTATTATGTTGATGCTTTTCTTAAACAAATGCACATGCATACACAATAAAACCACAGTCCACTCTGATATAATTGTCTATGTTCATGAGACATTCAGAGAAGAAAGTATTGTCCCTGAATCTTAGAACTGTAGAGCTTTGGGAGGTTGTTATATGAATTCCCTCCATCTGTGTGAGCATCCCTATTGGGCCTTAAAGAGAAAAAACTGCTTTTATCAGTCCTATGGTCAAAGAAAATTATTTGATAAAACTAATTAAAAACTCATTTTGAAGAAACTATCCATGAAGTCATATATATCGTCATTGCCATTCCAGAAAAGAATCCTCTTAGGTCTATTCCATCTGGATTGTTGCTAACGGGAGGTTCCTTTTACTACAAATAATCTCAAATATATGCTTTAAATTGACGGAAAATTTCTTCATGGAATAGATACTCATTTCATATCATTGTTTCCTTACCTTTCCCTCAATGTTTAGCAGTCCAGATTTATGAATTTAATAAGAAGTGTTGAATCCACTTGCGTCAAGCATTTCCCATTTAGACTTCTCCTGCTTGGTCTCATCCATTTTGTTCTGTGGTTTACCTCCTTTAGACAGTGACTAATTTGGGGGTCAAAGCAAGGTTTTTATAACTGGCCATATCCTCATCTCCCACCTGCGCTTCAGTTGGATTTTCGTTTCTCACTGCTCTTAAAATGCATCCAGAAGAATTACATTGTGTCTTAGCACTAAACTCACCATTTGTCACTCAATTCTATCATGACAGCACATCTGAGATTCCCATGGCCTTCTAGAAGTGTTTTAATGAAATAAAAATACTTTATTGAAATTTTTTGGACTTGAAGATGATTTAATAATTGGAAAAGGGAGGAATATCAGTTTGCTCTAGTTAATTCATAAAATGCTTGCAGACTTGCCCTCCTCCCAAAACTACTCAAACTTTTGTGATCACATGAGAAAACAAGATGAACAAACATGTATAGCTATGATTCTCCCCTTTATGTATGTATAGGTTTTATTTCTAAATATGCACAAGCTTAAATATGCCATGATTTAGATGAGTCAGACTGCAAGTGCTGATCAAGGTGTGCTTGAACTGTATAACTCATTGCATCTTGCCAATACACTGGAACAATTATTCTGGAATCCTGCAGCTGGAATGCCTGTGCTGAAAACCCGCAATGAAATTGCACCAAGATTCTCAGCCACCCCTAATTTGACAAGTCTAGCGAAGATCAAACATGGTGTAATTGTTAATGACTCTTATAGGAATCTTATACTTACCATTTTTGAAGTCTTGATAACTTGTATTATTCTTTTCACATCATTTTAAACACACAGCATGGACATTCTGTCATATCCATCTGTTTCAAAAGTACATTTGTGTTTTTTTCAGATTTTAACAGTCATGTAGGAAATAGTGTTGAATGTGTCACTGTATTTTGTCATAAGACAGAAAAGCCATTAACGGTCTCAACTGTTACTTGTCAGTAAGGAACTGTGTTTGTGGCTGAGGTTATAATCACTTGTCACATTAGAAGCACTCAGTTGTTCAAGTCCTTCAATCAACAGTTATAGGCTTTCAAGTCGCCATTGTATCAGACTGGTGTAGTGGATGAATCAAAATTAACTAAAAAGAAAGCAGTATTTCTTTGACCTTCATCAGTTTTTATAACACTGTAGTGTACTGGCATGTTAATAGAGAGGTTAAAAGCTGCAATTCATTCCACATTCTCAGTGTGTATTTTGAAACTAAGCAAGAAGTAGGAAAAAATTATAGCATCAGAGGACTTTTTGCATACTAAAATTTTCAACTGTATTATCACCACCTGACTATTATGTTCCTCTAGAGTTGCTTGACTTCTGTCATAGATACATATCTAGCTAGCAGTGATAAAATCCAGCAAAACATAGCATTTAATCTTTGCTCAGCATTGATTATATAAGAATAGTATGTGAGGATCATCAGAATTGCAGAGCTTCTCCCCAGGGAGCCTACATCAACTTCCCAGCACCAGGAAAACCAGCACCCCGCTGGGAGAGCTGCAAGGCTGTAGGAAACATGGACTCTGCTCTTAAGGGTCTCACACACACTCTCATCCCAAGACTGAGCACTGAAGCAGTAGTTTGAAAAGAGCCTGGATCAGAGCACTTACTGATCTTAGAGGGCGTCTCAGAGAGGCAGGAGGCAGCTGAGACTCCCTCTGGGACCAGAGATGCTCGCAGCAGCCACTTTGGGAAGCTAGTTCTACCGTGCAGACACTGGTGCTAGCGAGTGCCATCTTGGAGTCCTCCTTCTAGCTCATTAGCACCAGGGGCTTACTTGCCCATCAGCCAGTCAGCCTGACTCCTGGTTCTCCTTAGGTTGACAAGCTAGCTGTGCCCGGACCAGTAGCGTCCATACAGGGCCTGGCAGCCAAGCAGACCACAGTGCAGTCACCTACCAGCGCACGCATAGCAGTTGCCACCCCCCACACACAAAAAGAAGGGCTCACATGGCCCACAGGGAGGCCCCCCTAGAGCACACAGCTGTGGTGACCGCAGGAGAGTGCACTGCTGGGCCTCATAGGATATCTACATAAGCCCGCTCCTCCAAGATCAGGAAGTGTAACTTCAGACCTGCTTAATACATAGAAATAAAAACAGAGAGTACAGCAAAACGAAGTGACAGAGGAATATATTCCAAATAAAGGAACAAGATAAAACCTCAGAAGAACTGAGGGAAGTAGAAATAATCTACCCAATAAAGAGTTGAAGGTCATAATCATAAAGATGCTCAGGATAATGAACACAGTAACAGGTTTAACAGAGAGTTAGAAAATATAAGGAAGAATCAAACAGAACTGAAGGGTACAGCTGTTGTTGTTCCGTTGCCCAGTTCTTTCTGGCTCTTTGTGACTCCATGGACTGCAGCACACCAGGCCTCCCTGTCCTTGACTGTCTCCCAGACTCATGTCCATTGAGTCAGTGATTCCATCCAACCATCTCATCCTCTGTCGTCCCCTTCTCCTCCCACCTTCAATCTTTCCCAGCATCAGGGCCTTTTCCAGTAAGTTGGCTCTTCACATCAGGTGGCCAAAGTATTGGAGCTTCAGCTTCAACATCAGTCCTTCCAGTGAATATTCAGGACTGATTTCCTTTAAGATTGATGGGTTGGATCTCCTTGAAGTTCAAGGGGCTCTCAAGAGTCTTCTCCAACACCACAGTTCAAAAGCATCAATTGTTCAGCTCTCAGCCTTCTTTATAGTCCAGCTCTCAGATCTGTACATGACTCCTGGAAAAACTGTAACTTTGAGTATACTTGTATAACTTTGAGTATTTTTGTATAACTGAATTTTTTTTAATACACTAGAAATAATGAGTAGTATATTAGATGATATAGAAGAACGGAACAGCAAACTTGAAGACAGTAGTGGAAATCAACGAAGTTAAACAAATAAAATATTTTTAAGTGAGTATGGTTTAAGATACCTTTAGGACAACATCAAGCATACTAATACTGGCATTGTAGGGGTCCACAAGGAAAAGAGAAAGAAAGGGGCAGAGAATTTATTTGAAGGAATAATATTAATAGCTGAAAACTTCTCCAACCTGGGAAAGAAAACAGACATCCAGGTCCAAGAAGTACAGTGAGTCCCAAACAAGACGAACCCAAAGAAGTCCTCACCAAGACACACTGTAATTAAGATGGCAAAAATTAGAGATAAAGACAGAATTTTAAAAGCAGCAAGAGAAAAGCAAATAAGTATGCACAGGGGAACTCCAATAAGTCTCTCAGCTGATATTGCAGACCAGAAGAGAGGGGCAAAAATAAGCAAAGGGAACCTAATTAAACTTAAAATCTTTTGCACAGCAAAGGAAACCATCAACAAAGTGAAAAGACAGCCTACTGAATGGGAAAAAAAATTCACAAATGATATAACCAACAAGGGGTTAATATCTAAAATATATATATATAATATATATATATATATATATATATATATATATATCATACAACTCAATAAACAACCCAATTAAAATTTGGCAGAAGACTGAAAAGACATTTTTCTCCCCAAAGAAGACTTACAGATGACCAACAGGCACATGAAAAGATGCTCAATGTCACTGATCATCAGGGAAATGCAAGTCAAAACCACAATGAGATGTCACCTCACAGCTATCAGAATGGCTATTAAAAAGGACAAAAATAACCAGTGTTGGCAAAGATGTGAAGAAAAGGGGACTCTTGTACACTGTTGGTGGGGATATGAATTGGTACAGCCACTATAGAAAACAGTATGGAGGGTCCTCAAAAAATTAAAAATTGAACCACCATATGGTCCAGCAATTCCAGTTCTGTATAGTTTTCTAAAGAAAAAAAACACTAATTGGAAAAAGTATATGAACTTCAGTGTTTATTGCAGCATTATTTACTACAATTTCCTTCTCCAGGGGATCTTCCCAACCCAGGGCTCAAACCCGGGTCTCCCACATTGCAGGTGGACACTTTACCATCTGAACCACCAGGGGAGCATATTTATTACAATATGTATGTATATATTGTATATATAAACATAGTAAATATATTATTTACTACAATATGTATCAAATCAGATCAGTCGCTCAGTCGTGTCCGACTCTTTGCGACCCCATGAATCGCAGCACGCCAGGCCTCCCTATCCATCACCAACTCCCGGAGTTCACCCAGACTCACGTCCATCGAGTCCGTGATGCCATCCAGCCATTTCATCCTCTGTCGTCCCCTTCTCCTCTTGCCCCCAATCCCTCCCAGCATCAGAGTCTTTTCCAATGAGTCAACTCTTCGCATGAGGTGGCCAAAGTACTGGAGTTTCAGCTTTAGCATCATTCCTTCCAAAGAAATCCCAGGGCTGATCTCCTTCCGAATGGACTGGTTGGATCTCCTTGCAGTCCAAGGGACTCTCAAGAGTCTTCTCCAACACCACAGTTCAAAAGCATCAATTCTTCGGCACTCAGTTTTCTTCACAGTCCAACTCTCACATCCATACATGACCACTGGAAAAACCATAGCCTTGACTAGACAAACCTTTGTTGGCAAAGTAATGTCTCTGCTTTTGAATATGCTATCTATGTTGATCATAACTTTCCTTCCAAGGAGTAAGCGTCTTTTAATTTCATGGCTGCAGTCACCATCTGCAGTGATTTTGGAGCCCCAGAAAATAAAGTCTGACACTGTTTCCACTGTTTCCCCATCTATTTCCCAAGACGTGATGGGACCGGATGCCATGATCTTCATTTTCTGAATGTTGAGCTTTAAGCCAACTTTTTCACTCTCCACTTTCAGTTTCATCAAGAGGCTTTTTAGTTCCTCTTCACTTTCTGCCGTAAGGGTGGTGTCATCTGCATATCTGAGATTATTGATATTTCTCCCAGCAATCTTGATTCCAGCTTGTGTTTCTTCCAGTCCAGCGTTTCTCATGATGCACTCTGCATATAAGTTAAATAAGCAGGGGGACAATATACAGCCTTGACGTACTCCTTTTCCTATTTGGAACCAGTCTGTTTTTCCATGTCCAGTTCTAACTGTTGCTTCCTGACCTGCATACAAATTTCTCAAGAGGCAGATCAGGTGGTCTGGTATTTCCATCTCTTTCAGAATTTTCCACAGTTTATTGTGATCCACACAGTCAAAGGCTGTGTGTGTATATATATATACACACGCACACAAGAGAATATTACTTGGCCATAAAAAATAATAAAATATTGTCATTTTCAACATTATAGATGGACCTAGAGGATATTATGCTAAGTGAAATAAGTTAGAGAAATACAAATACCATATGATTTCACTTGCATGTGAAATCTGAAAAACAAAACGGAAGAACAAACATAACCAAATAGGAACAGACCCAAAGATATAGAGAACAAACAGGTAGCTGCCAGAGGAGAGAGGGATGGGGCAATGAGTGAAATGGGTGAGGGAGATTAAAGGTACAGAATTTCAGTGGTAAAATAAATGAACCATAGGCATGAAATACACAGCAGAGGGGATATAGTCAATCATATTGTAATAACTTTGTGTAGTGCCAGATGGTAAATAGAATTACCATAGTGGTTATTTTGCAATGCATATAGCTATCAGACCACCAGGAACTAACAGAGTGTTGTAGGTCAATTATAATTCAATTGTTTAAAAAAGAATTAAGTGTACCTGTATCTATATCCATGAAAAGATCTAGAATTCTCTGTCAAAAAAATTCAATATATTTAGAGCATGATACTAGCATAAATGTGAAATCATTTAGCAACTGTCCCTTTTAGGTAAAGAAAATATGTATTTCACTTAAATATATAGTTCATCTCATGGAGAAAAATTTTTTTAAATTTACAAGAGTACTATATTTTTTCTTTTAAAAGTATGCAATATTAACTAAGAGGTTTTCAAACACAAGGTTGAATTCCAAGTCAGCAGTAATGAGTAAGAGATAGTGTTCCAGTTTCCAGTAAGTAAATGGATGAAGAAACCTTAAACATAGTTGTTCTACATTGCACACTTGAAGACCCAGGAAAATAGCAGACATTTAATTGATCTTGTATTAAGGTCCTATCATTTCATTGCAAAATTCAGGTCCTTGCTTCCTAGGTGGCACTAGTGGTAAAGAACCTGCCTGCCAATGAAGGTAGACATAAGAGACGTGGGTTTGATCACTGGGTCAGGAAGATCCCCTGGAAGAGGGCACGGCAACCCACTCCAGTATTCTTGCCTGGAGAAGGCTGACAGTCTATAGTCCATAGGGTCACAAAGAGTTGGACAACTGAATTGACTTAGCACACACACATCCATTTACTCTGGCTCTCAAGTCCAACCTCAACTTGATCCCATCTCACCATCTGCTCGCTTTCCATTTTAAAGACTACTTTATGTTAAAAGCAGTTTTGATCTCAATTCACATGTTCTCTTTGGGGAATCTGTGGGCCATTGCACCAGGAGTCAGCTTCAGGGGTGGACTTCACACTGGTGTCCTCATGTGTGATTACGACCTGCCCAACTCCAGGAGTCCCTGCATAAACCAAGGGTCAGCCAGCTATGATCCAAATCCCACCGTCCACCCTTTCTTGTAAATAACACTTGACTGGAACACAGCCACTTCTGTTCATTTATGTATTATTTATGACTCCTCTCTTCCTGCAATAGCAGAGTTGAGTAGCTGCAACCAAGACCATATGGCCCACAAATCAAAGGATATTTGATAGCTGACCCTTTATAGCAAAAGTGTGCCAGGCCTTGAGATCAGACACAATGCCACGTCAGCCACTCAGGTCATGAGGCGGATTGTGGACTCCACCCATTGGAGCAAAGAATCCGCAGGTAGTTAGCAGGGCCCTCAGCACTCATCCAACTGATTTCCAAGAATCAGATTGAATTGAATCAACACAGATGTCTCGACCTAGAGTCTGATCTGAGATGCAGGTTGACACCAAACCATTATTTAGCGATAGATTCATAAGGATTTCAAAGCCATGACTCAAAAAAAAAAAAAAAAAAAAAAAATGGTAAGAACCGCTAGTCCAAAGGTTTACATGACCTTAGTTTCTCACTCTGTTCTGGAGGACAGAACGTGAATTGTATGAAGGGCTTTGTTTATAGATTCTTTTATCCGTGCTTATTCCACCACACAAACGCAAGAGAGCCCGTGTGCCCATGAGTGCACAGGTCATCTCCATGCCAATCACCTGTGCTTGGCTTCCTTAGCAAAAGGAAAGCAGTTCCCTGTACCCCTCAGGCAGAAGAGCAAATGCTATACAAGCTCTTACGCTTCAGCTGAGAAAATGAGTATCTTTTTCTCCTTACTCCTTGCTTGCACTCAGTCATGACCAACTCTTTTGCGACCCTTTCTACTGCCTGTCAGGCTCCTCTGTACATGGGATTTCCCAGGCAAGAATACTGGAGTGGGTTATCATTTCCTCCCCCAGGGGATCTTCCTAACCCAAGGATCAAACCCAAGTCTCCTGTGTCTCCTTTTTGTATGCATTGTATGCAGATTCTTTACCCACTGAGCCATCTACACAGGTTAGACAACACAGCTATTAAAACCCCTTAATCTTGCCTTTCCTGGTCAAGATTCTTTCTGTTCCATTTCCTAGTCCAGCACTGAACCTGCATTCTGACTCAGTGCACTGCTCTTGGGTTTGCATTGTGAAAATTCTTTGCCAAATTACAATACCTTCCTCCCCCCACCCCTATCCTGCCCCCTGCCATGGGTGTCGGGGGGAGAATGAGGTTGGACACTGGTGACCTGCATCCTTTGCACTGTCCAGACTGGAGAAAGAAAAGGGTCAGAAAAGCCATGAGGCTTTTATTCTCTTTATTCTTGCTGTTTCCTGCCAAGTCATTTGAAGCCCATCTGTCCTCCTCACCACTTGTGTGTCCTGTCTTTTCTTTATCAGACACTCTCCAAAGGTGGTCAAGGCGGCATCTCAGGTCCTCAACAGCATGTGGCAGTACCGAGATCTGAGGAGTCTCTACAAAAAGGTAAGGTTTGCTTTACTTTCTTGGCTCGGGAGCTGCACGCAGACCCTGAGCCTAAAGACCATATTTGGTCATAACAAGATGTGTCACAGATTCAAAGGAACCTTGTCTGAGAGTTTGAGCAAGTGAAACACAAGTGAAACAAGAACATCAGTAAAGAAGCAAAAAAAAGGGTCGCTAAGTGTCCCCTGAATACATCCTAAGATCCATCAACTTTCTGGATTGGACAAACCTATAACCGTGGAGTCTTACCTTCAAGACAAATAAGTTTGTGTCTGAGCTTCTACATTGTACAGAGACTAAAAAGCAATGAACTGAGGGATTTTGCACACACTCTCACACAGAAGCGTCAATAAGTGCCAATAAATAACTGAAGTCATTGTGGAGAGGAGACAGAAAAAAAAGGTAAAAGGCAGTTCAGGAGACTGAGAAGTCTTGCAACCTAGGAATACTGAGTAGAGACCTGAGTTCTGCCTCCAAGACACCGACCAGTTCACACGCAGGTGAAGGGCTGATAATCCTAATGACGGTCGTAGATCGTAGGAAGAGGCTGGGCGTTTGCTCACAAGACTCCCCGGAGGCAGGCAGAAATTTATGTCATACATTTCAAAGGGGACTTCCTCCCCAAAATAGTTTAGAAACATAACCTGAAGTAAAAAGGTCACATCTGGAAATTTTGATTATATGATTCTTGCCCACACGTTCGTAAACAAAGGATGCGCAACTTTTCTTTTTTGGTTTGGAGCAAAGAGTTCTGTTAACAGTGTCCCCCAGAAGGTACTGTTTGTTGTTACCACACAGCATATGTGAGTTGTTTCAATGATCAGAGTTCTCAGGATAGATTGGAGTTAACAAATGGAGCAGAGAACATCACTGATAGGCACGGAGAATAGCGTAGACATTGGTCTCCATAGGGATCTGGAAAGCGTGAACAGGGCTTCATCATCAACTTCCCAGAGCACCTCCTCGCCTCCCCTGGCAGCCTACATGGATGAGGGAGCCAAGAATCACTGCCACCTTGGTCCCCAGCATCCCAGTCTTGGAATGGGAGGTGGGGCCACAGCAAGAGGCTCAGAGGGGTAAGAGAGGGTGAGATCCATCTTGCCAGAGGGAAAATTGATCTTTTTCTAAGCCTGTGGGAGAAAGTTAAATATTTAATAACTGACTCTACTAAGTTAGAGTATATTTCTAGATTTCTCCAAGGTCTTCCTATTTCCTGTAAGCCTTGCTTTGTACTTCAATTTAAAGTTTAGCCCATATATTTCAGAAATCTCTTTCAAGATTTTTCTGTTCCTTAAGAGGAAGTATGTTTAGGCTGAAATATTGCAGAAGTGTTCTGGATTAATTATATCCTTTCCTAAATATCTTGCTATTTGTCTAAAGTGTTTTGAGTTCCATTCTGCCTGTTTTACTTGAAATGCACATCCCTTGGTTCCTTCTGGGACTCTTTCAGAAGTCAAATGAATTCCCTCCAGGGACAGGATCCTTCGGCTAAACAGGCAGCCAGACACGAAGAACACACTGTAAATTAGAAAAGAGCTGGACGTTCTGAATCAGTGGCTCTGGAAGTTCAATAAAATATTACTGCCTCAAATAAACTCCACTTCCCCTGAATTCCAACCATTTCTTTGCTGGAATATACCTTCTCATACTTCTGTGCATTGAAGGGAAACGGCTTTTAGAGACTCCACAAGTTATTTGTTGAATCGTAGTATGAGTTTTCCATTTTAGTTTTTTCTGTGTTTGTAGTAGGGTTCAGACAGTGTAATTGTCTTTCACTTGCCATGAGGGAAAAAAAAAAAGAGTATGTTGTCAGAAATTTAATGGTGCTAAAACTCAGGAGCTAAAGAGGGTTTAAAATGTGTCTTAATGTGAGGAGATTCAAGAAAGACGGGCTGGAGAAGCTGAAGGTGATGTTTTTGGTTGATCCATGATTTTAAAATATTGAGAAAGAGCTGTTCTTAATGATTTCCAAATTGTGCAGTTACAAAATGAAATGAGGACTTTGTGCTCAGTGTAAGTGCTACAATGGCAAAGCTCAAAATTCACAAAAGCTTTTCTTTTTGAAAGGTCCTGTGGTGAGAAAATCCAAATTCATTCATCCTTACTAATAGTTTTTAATCAGTGAGGCAATAGATTTCTATTTTGTTCTTCACTGACAGTTGAGAGATCATTTTCTAAATGCCTGATCCGTATCTATAATTACTCGTCTTTCTAATCTGTTTATTAAATACCTATTATAGGCTTAGGAAAGGAAGAGTTCCAAAGAAAACGTGACATGTAGAGCAGCCATTGTGGCTGAAAGTGAAATATGGAACAGTGATTGGCAACTGCATTAGGTTCAGATTTACGTATTGTGGATTTACTGGATAAATTAAGGGCAAGAAAATTACAGAGAAAAATCTTGAAGAATCTGTAGAGTTTGCATGAATTAGGAGATAAGAGGAAAAGAGCGTTATGGACAAGAGGGAAAAACACAAGTGGATAGATGTAAACTGAAATAACAATGGCATATCTATGGAACGGAATTAAAGGACCACCTGTCGTTGGCTTCTCACCTCCTTCGGACCCAAGCACAGAGGCCAGAACCACATTTCCTTAGCTCAACTACTTTATTTCACTTAGAGATCCATTTAATAAATCAGAATATTCTTTTGGCTGGGTGTGTTGACCACAATATGTTGGAGTCCAGACACATTGTGAGCCAAAACGGATTTGCATCATCCAAACCTTCAACTTCAATGAGGCCTGGACTTCTGATTTTTCTCCCCTAAAGGAAAAGAAACAGAAGAATGTTATCACACAAAGGCTAAATAATGCATCACCTTAAAAAAAGTCCTTAAGATTAGATAACCACAAAGAGAAGTTTCAAATATCTTAATCATCTGTATTTTTGCAGAGGATGTTTTCTAAACGGAAAGAAGGTGAGCCTTGGAGCAGACTTGATAGAGGGCTGAAAGGAAAGCAGGCGATCAAAAGTTCTTGGCTTTTTGACCACTGGTACTTAAAAAACAGTTGCAGTCATGACTGGCAGTGTGATTATGTTTGATGATGGTAGGGTTTGTTGGGACCACTGGTTTTGAAAGAAAGGAGATAAATTTGAGGGGAGGGTGAGATGGGGACATAGAATTATAAAATTGCAGAAAGCATTTCTTATAAACCCTTACATAATACCTTAATCATATGCACATCTCAAAAAAATATATAGTTATATTGTTTGGGATACAGGCTAAGTTACTCTTAACAGGGAGACTCAAAAATTCAGAAACGCAAGCTAAACAGGTATCCCTTTCTGATGCATGGGCCTGTACCTGGTTAGGCAGGTGGTCAGGTGGTCCAGAGTCAGCGGTGACCCTGGGATCTGTCTTGTTATCGTGCCTTGTACTAGGGTATCATCATTGCCTGTGTGTACCAAGCTCCCTAACTGAGCTCTTCCCCTCTCATTGCAGCCCGTAGGAAAAGTGAGGGCAGGTGATGTTCTCTGAAGTGTGTGATGCAAAAGGAACCAACCTTCTGCTCCCCTGCCACAACCAAGAACTCAATCATGTGGCCACAGCCACGTACCCGGCTGTGAGGGAGGGTAGGAAAAGTGAGCCACCAGGAACCCTGCTAAAGCTTGGTGGCAGGAGGAGGGAGTTATTTTACTAAAAGAAGGAAGGTGTCATATCAGCTCCAGGAGTCATTTCCTTTTGTTCAAATGTCAGGTTAGCCAAAAAGTTTATTCTGATTTTTCTGTAACATCATGTAGAAAAACCCAAACTTTCTGGCTAACCGAGTATTTTAATTATCCATTGCAAATCACTAAGGGGGCATATTATTCCATTTTTGAGTGGCTATGGTTTTTCAGAACTCTTACATGAAGTAAAAATCTCTGTATGTGTACTATCTGTCCTCCAATGCTATACTGAAAAATCTACTCTCTCTTCTGTAGGATAGCCTTCCTATTTTTGAAGCCAGTCATCATGTCTCCACAAGGTCATCTCTTTTCAGTTGTAGGGATAGCAACATTTATTATTACTGCAGCTGTCAAAAAAGCAAAACCTAAAAATTGAAAGTTACATTTCATCACTGTGCAAAACTTAGAACTTAAGGCCAGGACACAGCATCGGGCAGCCCCTGTCAAGTAGAGAGAGAGAGTTTTTCCGGCATTCAACTTATAATGCTTAGGTTCATTATTTTGCTCTAAGTATTGCAAAGAGCTCCAGAAAGAACAGCATCTACTCAGCCACTCTATGAGCAAAGTCCTTTGTTCATAAATGCAGGGATCAGATCAAAGACAGATCAGATATCAGAATCAAACTCTGCTGATGGTCACCAAGCTTAGAAACCAGACTCATTCTCCCCCATGAATAGTCATGGCCTTGTGTTTCTACAGTTGTGGTCCTGTGGGGTCCCCCACCCTCCTACCCCTCCCCAACACCCCTTGACCCTCCCATGCCTCCCCTCCCCACTCCCCCACCAACCCTCCTACCCTTACCCCTTGGGATCTTGCTCGGTGAGCTTATGTCTCAAAGAATGCCAAACCACCTGTGCTTGAAAACTTGAAACTGAACAAGGTAGTCTTTCTGTGGATAGAGATATTGTATTCACTGTTGCCATCTGGATGAGAGAAACAAAGCATAAAACTAATCTTTAAATGTCCTTCCTTTTATTGTCAGGAAGACAGACTCTCAGGCCACAGGTACCATTCAGCTAGTGAATAATGAGCTTTGATCGAGTGAAGTCATGCCCTTCACGGCCTGAATCACTCAGGACTCTCTTTTCCTACTGCCGTGGGATTCATTACATTGGTCCCACCACTGTTGCACTCACAAAACGAGAAATCAATAAGTAATTATGGATAGGGAAGGGAGGCCTGCAGATTTCCTCAAATGACCAAACCACAGCGGGTGAGCGAGTGGACACAGCGCTCATGGCGTCTTTCACTGCTTCCAGGAAACTGGCCTCTGTACCTCGGTGAGTCAGTGGTCCTGATCCCTGTGAATTGAAGTCACAGTTCACATTTCACGTCCCTCATCACTCTCCCTTGCTGGACATTTAAAAATCAATACTGGATTGCAGCGAGAACTAGAAAGATATTTTGAAATATTGTCCAGGAAAACACACAAGATGATCAAAATTCAAAACTTTGATCTCAAAGCTTTGCAGCAAGAGGAGCAAGAAATACTTTTATACTTGCTGTAGCATGTTGCCATCTTGAGAATAAATAGATGTTTTTCCTTGGTGCGTATTTAAGGTGGTGATGGAAAAGCAGTAAATCCTCTATAGAAATAAATGACTGAATGTAGAGCTGTCGTTCTATCAAGGAAATTGCCCACCAGGAATTTATTCATCTTTCTACTGTACTGGAAAATTCTTCACCAAGAAATGACTGGAAGCACATGAAAACTTTTGATCACAGTCTTCTTTCTTGCATTTTTTAATTAATTAATTTTTTATTGAAGGATAATTCCTTTACAGAATTTTGTTGCTTTCTGTCAAACCTCAACATGAATCAGCCATAGGTGTACATATATCCCCTCCCATCTCTCTCCCCACCCCACCCCTCCAGGTTGATATCAAGCCCCTAGTTGAGTTTCCTGAGCCATACAGCAAATTCCTGTTGACTATCTATTTTATATATGATAATGTAATTTTCCATAATTAGAGGAAAATTGCTTTACACTGTTGTGTTGGTTTCTACCCTACGACAACGTGAATCAGTCATAATTATGGTCAGGCTCTTAAATAATCTGGATGCTGTGTCCTCCAGATTTACAACTGTAGCTCGAGTTCTTTTCTAAATCATGCACATCAAGCTCGGGTAGGAAACAAAGAGGCTGAGGTTAAACTCGGTGATGATGTTGTCTCCTCCATAAATCTGGGTGTTTGCGTGTTGATTTTTGTATTGACAAATAAGGCCCTCCTTCATGAGGTCCGCTGACCTCTCAGAGACCATTCTCAGACACTCATCATATGATATCTGTCCAAAAACAAAGGCACAAATGGGAACAGAAGCAAAAATCAATTGTGCAGAAGTGGAAATCGATGCACATGGCAGTTGCTAAACAAGAAGTGACTAAGTTAGAGCTGCTGCGGGGCTGGACCTCCCAGCTGGGGAAATTCTACCCAAGCAGCATCTAAGTTCAATGTTTCCTTTCTGCCTCTGCTCTCCCAGGTGGCTTTACTGTAACATTTTAAATCAGAACTTCCAAAAGTACCCCAGAGACAAAAGCAGGGGAAAAGGATTGAATTGGGAACTAGAAAACTCACTAAACTTTTCTTTTTTTGGAACTGAAGTTGATTTTCAATGTTGTGTTAGTTTCAAGTGTACAACAAAGTGACTCAGTTATACGTGTATATACTGTTGTTTAGCCTCTAAGTCATGTCCAACTCTTTTGTGACCCCCATGGACTGTAGCAGCACCACGGACAGGCTCCTCTGTCCATGGGTTTCTCCAGGCAAGAATACTGGAGTGGGTTGCCATGCCCTCCTCCAGGGGATCTTCCCAATGCAAAGACTGAACCCACGTCTCCTGCAACTCCTTCACTGCAGGTAGATTCTTTACCACTGAGCCACCAGGGAAGCCCTACATTCATGGGCTTCCCTGGTGGCTCAGATGGTAAAGGATCCTCCTGCAATGTGGGAGACCTGGGTTTGATCCTTGGATCAGGAAGATCCCCTGGAGAAAGGAATGGCTACCCACTCCAGTATTCTGAGGACTTCCCTGGTGGCTCAGATGGTAGAAAAAAAAAAAAAAAAATCTGCCTGCAGTGCAGAATTCCACGGACAGAGGAGCCTAGCGAGCTACAGTCTGTGGGATTGCAAAGAGTTGGACGTGACTGAGTGACTATCACTTTCATGTTTATATTCTCATTTAGATTCTTTTCCATTATAGGTTATTATAAGGCACTGAGTATCGTTCCCTATGCTATACAATAGGACCTTATTTTGTTATTTATCTATTTTTCTATTTAACAGTGTGTATCCATTAATTTCAAACTTCTAATTTATTCCCCCATTTCTACTTTGGTAGCCATAAATTTGTTTTCTATGTCTGTGAGTCTATTTCTGTTTTGTAAATAAGTTCATTTGTATCATTTTTTAAGATTCCATCTGTAAGTGACATCATATTTGTCCTTCTCTAACTGACTTCACTTAGTATGAGATTCTCTGGGTCCATCCATATTGCTGCAAACGGCATTATTTCCTTCTTTTTAGGGCTGGTCTATATTCCCTGTGGGTTTCTCAGGTGGCTCAGCGGTAAAGAATCCACCTACCAATGCAGGAGTTGCCGATTTGATCTCTGGGTCAGGACAATCCCCTGGAGAAGTAAATGGCAACCCAATCCAGTATTTTTGCCTAGGAAATCCCATGGACAGAGGAACCTGACAGGCTACAGTCCCTGGGGTCACAAAGGGTCAGAAACAACTTAGTGTCTAAACAACAAATATTCCTTGTATATATGTACCACATCTTTTTTTATCCGTTCATCTGTTCATGGACACTTAGGTTTCTTCCATTTCTTGGCTACTGTGAATAGTGACACTATGAACTTTAGGGTACATGTCCCTTTGAATTAGAAAAAAGCTAAGTTTAATGTAAATCTACCACCATTCTTGTTACTTTGGGCAATACACTCAAGCTCACCCTTCCTTCTTCTAGTAGATGGGATGAGCTACATCTAAGAGCGCTTTCATTTGCTTGGGGAGAAAGGACGTGATCAGTTTATTGTCTCTTCCTACCTCACCTGCTTCCCCTCTCATAAGCTATTCCTTCTTGTGTCCCAGTGCCCTGCACCCCCACCCTCCTCCCAGGCTCTGCCAGGAAAGGGGGATCAGCAGAGAGGAGAGAGACCCTGGCCACACGGTTGTACCCTGGCCTTGGTACACCCGGCCTACAACAGATGCCCACGTGCTGGCTCCTTCTCTCATGAGGACAGTGGTGTAGTTTGCTCATGCATGCATGCTTAGTCGCTTCAGTCGTGTCCAACTTTTGCAACCCTATGGACCGTAGCCTGCCAGGCTCCTCTGCCTGTGGGATTCTCCAGGCAGGCATACTGGGGTGTGTTGCTGTGCCCTTCTCCAGGGGATCTTCCCAACCTGGGAATTGAATCTGAATCTCTCATGTCTCCTACATTGGCAGGTGGGCTCAGTACTTAATACCAACCTCCAGCTGAGGACTGCTGGCCTGGACCTGACCTCTTCCAGCTAACTGCTCCAGGCTCTCCATGCGCCTAAGGCTTCCACTATCCTGCACTGAGACCAGAGCAGATAGACATTTTCCACCCCGTAGCTTAGTGTGGGAATTCCTGTTTAAGAAGAATATACTTTATAAATACAAAATTTTCTACAGCCTTGGAGGGGGCTCATGCAGTGGACGATCCTGAAACCTAAGCTTCTTGAGCTCCATGGTTGCTCCACCTCTGGCACTGAGTCTGTGCTTCACCCTGATCATGGCAATTCCTACAACCCCCAAACACCAGAGAGCCCGTGGCCAGACAAAATAAGGAGCTCACTTCCCAGGCTTCAGGAGATGGGGGATAGGCTGGGAATGTCCAGCCCATCAACTGCCTTCAAGGAAGCCCTCGCCTCCAACGTTCTCCACCCACTAGTGAATTCTCAGCCTAAACTCATGTAATCTGGGAGGTGGGGCATGTGTTATACTGCAGAACTTATTTTATCCCCCACGTCCACAAGGATGAATGGATGATCTAATTTTTTACTTTGAGAATATATGTGGAACAATGGGGCATCTGTTGTTCCCTGCTTTGGGACCTTAGCCAAAACACAGGCAATGGAAGAAAATTATGTTAACATCCTGTCACATACCTTGTTGCAAGTATTTAATCATCTAAAGTTGTCCTCGGGTCTAATCAGTTGTGTCTCGCACCCCAAATAAACATGGCTTACAGCAGTTAGAAATTAATCACCCTCTGTTAGTTTCCTATTGCTGCATTAACAGATTACAACAAACTCAGTGGCTTAAACACAAATTCATGATCTGAACAGTTCTTGAGGGCAGAAGTGCAAAGTAGGTTTCACTGGGCTGAAATCAAAGGGTTGGCTCTGCAGTGAGTAAAGTGGAGCTTTGGGGAACTCCCGCAGCTGGGGTTGGGAACAAAAAGAAGAGGAGCCAAGAAGGGGATTTGACTCCTTTCTTCTGTCATCCCTGCCCAGTTCCTACGCCTGCCTCACCTGCTTCTCCCTGTCCTCTCTTTAAGTCTGGAGCTGAGATTTTCAGCATTGTTGTGTTGCTGTCAGTCAGTCGCTAAGTCATGTCTGACTCTTTGCAGCCCATGGACTATATCACACCAGGCTTCCCTGTCCTTCACCATCTCCCAGAGCTTGCTCAAACTCATGTCCATTGAATTAGTGATGCCACCCAACCGTCTCATCCTCTGTAACTCCCTTCTCCTCCTCCCCTCAATCTTTCCTATTATCAGGGTCTTTTCTAATGAGTTAGCTCTTCACATCAGGTGGCCAAAGGATTGGAGCTTCAGCATCAATCCTTCCAATGAATATTCAGGGTCGATTTCCTTCAGGATTGACTGGTTGGATCTCCTTGGGGTCCAAGGGTCAGCATGGTAGCCATTAGTGAGGGGTTGGCTATTGAACATTTGAAATATGATTAGTCCTCTTTGAGATATTCTCTGGGCTCAGTGGTAAAGAATTGCCTGCCAATGCAGGAGACTCGAGTTCAATCCCTGGGTCAAGAAGATCCCCTGAAGGAGGTCATGGCAGTCCACTCCAGTATTCTTGCCTGGAAAGTCCCATGGATGTAGGAGCCTGAGAGGCCAGATTTTAAAATCCCATATTTTAGATATATGGGATTAAATAAATATAATATTAAAGTTAAAAACAAAAAACTGTTGGTCCTGAATGCACCCCCTCCTGAAGCTGTCTAGAGAATCCATTTCCTTGCCTTTTCCAGCTTATAGAGGCCGCCGCTCCCTTTGGCCTTTTGCCCCCTTCCTCCATCGTCTAAGCAGGCAGCATGGCTTCTCTGATTTTCTGTCTCCGCTCCCATGGTCACATCACCTTCTCTGAATGCCTGCCTCCTGTATCTCTCTTTGAAGACCCTTGTGGCTGCATTGGGCCCACTTGGATAATTCAGTGTAATCTCCCTCTTTCAAGAGCTTTAACTTCACCACACCTGCAGAGTCCCTTTGCTACATAATGTAGCCTGTCACAGATTCTAGGTAAGTAGGATATGGGTATCTTTGGTGGGGGGAGCATATTATTTAGCCAATCACACCCTGTCACACTGGAGTCTAATTGTCCAGATCTGGTATCACACCTCTCGGACCAGGGTTTTGGCTCCTTCAAACTCTGTGATCACCATCTCTGGAGGGTTGCCATCACCTGAATTCTCCTCCTTGACCTCAACCTGTCCACGTTCCAGTGGAAAAGGGTGGGGAAAAGCATCCTTTTTTTTTTTTTTTTAAGTGGGGGTGGGGGATGCCTTTGTAAATACTTTCAGAGCTTAGTCACGTGGCCAAATCTCCCACCAAGAGAGGCTGAGACATGGGTCCAAGTGAAAACCAGTTTCTATTACAAAGTGGGAAAATGAGAGAAAAGTCTACCAAGATGTTTATGCCCGAGAATGTTATGCACATGCTGATGGCAACAGTCCTCTTGATCGCTGTACCCAGTTCTTAATAAAAACCTCATTTTGAGAGATCCCACCATGCTTCCGTTTGGTACTAGTTAACTCTTGGTAGTTAACCACGACATACTTTCTTGACCAAATTATATCAGTTTCTTTCTAGCTTGTCAAATCTTCTTAGTGATATCGGTTCTTTAGAATTAGTTCAATGGTGATAAATTGAATTCCTAAGATGGATTTATTCAATATTTGCTTTTAAAAGATGATGTGTGCGTGTAAAGTCACTTCATCATGTCTGATTCTTTGCAACCTTATGAACTGGAACCCAATAGGCTCTTCTGTCCATGGGATTCTCCAAGCAGGCATATTGGAGTGGGTTGCCATGCCCTCTCCCAGGGGATCTTCCTGAACCAGGGACTAAACACAAGTCTCTTGTGTCTCCTCCATTGATAGTCGGGTTCTTTACCACTAGCGCCACCTGGGGAGCCCTTAAAAGATGGTACATACTGTGAAAGACTCATCCTTACATATACTGTACCTTTAAGTAGCCAAATCAATTTAATTAAATTTCATTAGAGGCACCGGAGCTGAAAAAAACTAATGAACATAACTGGTGTGTCAGGTGGTATTTATTTTTGCATTAAATTGCAAATACTCCCTTTTGGTCCTTGAAGATTTAGTCTAAATATTTAATTCTAATAGCTTTTGGAATTGTTGATGGAATTAGTTTTAATGACTCTTATAACAAACAGTTTACCTTAAAAATAGATGGAAGCTTGTTTTATTATAGTGAAGAGGAACTGTGAGTTTATCCTCAGGTAAAATCTGTCTTGGTCTTCAATCGCATAGTCTTCAATCGCGCTGAATAGTCTGTTTCCATTTTTTTTCTCTATAATACCTGTTATTGAAATGAGGAGAATGTTTGTATAGCTACCACTAATTTGGAATCTTTTCTTTCTCTGCTTCATTGTGATTACATCAACAGGTTTATTCCACTTAAAAAAATGACTGGAAAACTGGCACAATTTTGAGCAATCAAATTTTTCTTAAGTGAGCAGTGTCTCAGCTGGTTACCTTTTTCAGTGCATGGCAACAATTCAAATTTTAACTTTCATTTAAAAAATAGCTTCCTGATGAAGTGATTGAAGTACAAGCTGTAAATGTCCTAGGCTGAATGAGTGGATGAACTTGAGTTGCTTAAAAGCTCCAAGGATTTACACCACCCTTTCTTTATATCTCAAGTCACTCATAGTAAATTAGAATTGACGAGTTTTATGCGCCAAGAGCCTTCAAGGACAGCTAACACACACAAAAAAACATGTATTTGTTACTTCAGAACTAAAGAGTCTCTCTATGCCTATTGAGAAATCCTTGTTTAGATTCCAACTAAATCTTACCAGATTAAAGAAGTTCCAAAACTGTTTTCAAAGAGAGGAAAAACATATACTGGCTGACACTGTCCTCATATCTATTTTGGGTGCCAGCGAATATCCTCCGTGGAAAGAACAACTATTCTCCATTTTCAAGGTTAATTATTTATTGAAGCTTTTGTCCAAGTCAGAGATGTCATTTATCACTAGAAAAGATTTGTTGCTTCTGAATTCTAAGTATAGAAGACAGAACGTCCAAATCTCACTTTGAAGACAGAACTGCAAATGGGACACTCCCCATGTAACTTACCGTCACAGCTGTAGATATTCACTAACTTTGTCACTTTCCGCCCCATCATTGTCTAATCACTAAAGGGCGCCTCTTCCAGAGGTCAGAGATCACAGAAAAAGTAACATGAAATCCCATGCCCTCTTTGTTTTCTGTTTGGAGGATAATTGCTTTACAGTGTTGTGTCCGTCTCTGCTGTACTACATTGTGAATCAGCTGTAAGTATACATATATATTACATATACATATGTATGTAAGTATGTGAAAGTGAAATCGCTCAGTCGTGTCCGACTCTTTGCGACCCCATGGACTGTAGCCCCCAGGCTCCTCGGTGCATGGGATTTTCCAGACATGTATACTGGAGTAGGTTGCTATTTCCTTCTCCAGGGGGAATTTTCCCAACCCAGGGATTGAACCCGGGTCTCCCGCATTGTAGGCAGATGCTTTACCGTCTGAGCTACCAGGGAAGCCCACATATACATATATCCAAAACCACTGCAAATGGTAACTGCAGACATGAAATTAAGACACTTGCTCCTTGGAAGAAAAATTATGACCAACTTAGACAGCATATTAAAAAGCAGAGACATTACTTTGCCAACAAAGGTCCGTCTAGTCAGAGCTATGGTTTTTCCAGTAGTCATGTATGGATGTGAGAGTTGGACTATAAAGAAAGTTGAGCACTGAAGAAGTGATGCTTTTGAACTGTGGTGTTGGAGAAGCCTCTTGAGAGTCCCTTGGGCTGCAATGAGATCCAACCAGTCAATCCTAAAGGAAATCATTCTGGGATATTCATTGGAAGGACTGATGCTGAAGCTGAAACTCCAATACTTTGGCCACCTGATGCAAAGAACTGACTCATTGGAAAAGACCCTGATGTTGGGAGAGATTGAAGGTGGGAGGAGAAGGGGATGACAGAGGATGGGATGGTTGGATGGCATCACCGACTCGATAGATGTGAGTTTGAGCAAACTCTGAGAGTTGGTGATGGACAGGGAGGCCTGGCGTGCTGCCGTCCATGGGGTCACAAAGAGTTGCAAATGACTGAGCAACTGAACTGACTGACTGATCGATCTATGCCCTCCCTCTTAAGCCTCCCTGCCACCCCTTCCTCCACGCCCTAGGTGCCGCAGAGCGCGAGCTGAGCTCCCCGTGCTCTGCAGCAGCTCCCACTGGCTCTCTGTGTTACACTTGGTGGTGTATATGTGTCAGTGCTGCTCTGTCTGTCCCACCCTGTCCTTCCCACACAGGGTCCACAGGTCCATTTTCTATATCTGTGTCTCTATTCCTGCCCTGCAAATAGGTTCATCTGTACCATTTTTCTAGATTCCATATACCTACGGTAATATACAGTGTTGGTTTCCTCTCTTTCTGACTTAATTCACTCTGTATGACACAGTCTGCGTTCATCCACATCACTTCCTTGTGTTTAGTTGCTCAGTCATGTCTGACTCTTTGCGACCCCTTGGACTTTAACCCGCCAGGCTCCTCTCTGTCCATGGGGATTGTTTAGGCCAGAATACTGGAGTGGGTTGCCATGCCCTCCTACAAGGGATCTACCAACCCAAGGATCGAACTCAGGTCTCCTGCGTTGCAGGAGGATTCATTACCCTCTGAGCCACCAGGGAAGCCCTCTGTATGACAGAGTCTAGGTTCACCCACATCACTACACATGACCCAATTTTGTTTCTTTTTATTGGCATATAGTTGATTGAAAATGTTGTTAGTTTCTGCTGTACAGCAAAGTGAATCAGTTATACATATACGTATACCCCCTGCCCCACCCATGCCGTTCATCTCACCTCCTGAAGTGGTTGATGAAGATTTGGTACTTAACCCCTTTTCTCTAGACTCCCTTATCACCAGATTCTCCAAACAGTCCGTGAGATATTGCCCTTCCTCTCCATTTTTGCTGTAAGCTCTTTGTTACACAGATTGAACAAGTCATGTCCCTAATCCCCTTTCCCTGCTGGTCCAGCTGGCACTGTGCTTGTCCATCCCTTCTCTGTTCCAGTGCTGGGGGCAGGGCTCACCACCCTGCTCAGCTGGCAGACACAGGATGCTCTCTAGCGGTCTGGTCCAGGGAAGGAAAAGGTGTGGGAACACTCTTGCTTGACACATTCCATTCCATCACATCCACACACTCTGCACACCTCCTGTGGGCATGCACAGCGCCCAGCTTCTACTCCAGAGCAGTGACTCTGGTCATCAGTGTTCGCTGCCCAGAAACATTCCTGCAAGTCGAGCCCTTCATTCCAGTGGGCACATGGCACACCTCGCAGCAGGCGTGGGCTCCTGTATCCAACCGAAAGGAAGTTGGAGTGTATCGAATGAGAAATGGGATGCTCTCTCCCTTCTCCTCCTTTTCCCCAGCTCTGCTCAGGTTTGTGATTGGGGAAAACTGAGCATCTTTGCTGTGGACAGGAGCTCATGGTTTCTGAGCTGCAGGATGCAATAAGCAGTAGAGATTCGGGGAGGGGCAGTGTGTGCAAAGAGGTATGTTCTCTGAGAGCTGTACGTGTAATCAGCACCAATTCAGGGCCCAGGTGTGGCAGATATAATGATGCTCTAGAATTAGCTACACAATTGGTTAAAGAGGAGACAGTTTTATATCCTCATGTTGAAACATAGAGGACAGGGAGACATTACCATCAAAAGTGTAGTGGGCAAGCCATAGGCTACTTTTTTCTTTCTTTTTTTTTCTCTTTTTTTCTAGGTACCATTTTACCTAAACTAGCACTGCCTTCAGCCCAGCAGTATGTCAGAAAGGATAGATATACCAATAGCAGCAGATGAGGTTGCTCTCAGCTAAAATATTAAAAAAAAAAACCCATAAGGCTCTGATAACCTTCATTTGTTATAGAACTGTAAGAGTGTAAGAACTGTAGAGTTAGCAATAAAGACTATGACATCGATTATCATTGCATTTATAATAACTAATGCAGTTATCTTAATTCATTGTCTTCAACCAGCAGAATCTATTAGGTACCTCTGTGTTGCAGGTACCATGCTAGAGACCAGGAAATAGCAAGGAAATAAACATGGCCCGGCCCTGCCTCACAGCTGGGCAGACGGACAGGCTTGCAGCAGACAGAAATGAAAGGTCATACCATTTTGTTCATAACAGGTAAGGGAAGGGCTTCCCTAGTGGCTCGATGGTGAAGAATCCACCTGCCAATGCAGAAGACACAAGTTCGATCCCTGGGTTGGGAAGATCCCCTGGAGAAGGAAATGGCAACCCACTCCAGTATTCTTGTCTGGGAATATCTCATGGACAGAAAAGCCTGGCATGCTATATAGTCCATGAGGTCACAAAGAGTAGGACACGACTGAGCAGCTGACCAACAACGGCAAGGCAAGTAAAAGCATACCAGCACTACTAAAATCTCCCCTGAACCTCAGAGGCATAATTCATTTAGTAATAGTGATTTATGGAACATGTATTGCCCCACCTCCTGTTTACCTGGCTCCAGACTGAGTGGGATGAGTAGGATCTGACAGGTAGAAAAAGAGCAGGTGTTGTGTGAGGTCTCAGAGCTGCCTGATCAAAGGTGTAGGCTGTGAAAATGAGTCACAGGATGATTGTTGAGTAATCAGGTGTGAGTAGGATGTCGGGGGGCGGGGGCACCTCTCTGGCCTGAGTTGGACTTATTTTTGTTCCTGTGGAAGTCAACCTTGGGAATGCCATATCTGACACTGCCAAATGGAGTCAGAGCCCTAAGGGCCTCCTAGGATTTTGCCCTTTAAAGTGTATTCTATATCCCTATTAATCACTGCCAGATATATGCATACAAACTCCAAGCCAGTGGTTCCCAGCCACGCTATTCATTTTGAAAATACCAATGCCCAGACCCTACTCAGAACAATTTAAACAGGATCTCAGAGGCTGAGGCCTAAGCAGAACTATATTTAAAACAAATATTTAAATAAATAAAATATTTATTTAAAATAAGTATATATTTTTAAATATATTTAAAACCTTATATATATTTTATATATATAAATATAGTTTAAACTATATTTAAAGGTGATTGAATCATTCTGCCCTTAATTTCTGGAAAAGAAACCAAGACAGAGCTGACCAGTCATCGTGAGCCCAATGGATCCTGGGAGAGGTGGGCCGACTTGGACAGTTGTCTAATTATACTTCTATCAACAGAGAGACCCACGGTGAAAGCAGTTCTGAGCCGTGACAAACAGCTCCATTCACTCTTTCCACACAAACCTAACATATTCATGTGCTGATCTAAATTGAATACCCTGCACAATTTCCAGAAAAAAAGGCTACGGAGTGAGTGTGTATTGTACTAAGCTCATGTAGACGGGTCTGAAAGTCACTTAGATCTTTCATCCCAACTCTGATGATGGAAGTTTCTCCAGGAGCACAGTCTTGGTGGAGATGTTTGTGGGATGGTAAGAGCATGTAGGATGGAGATGGTTATAAATTCAGGGACCTCAAAATACAGAAGGAGAAGATCGGTCAGAAATAATATAGTGGCCACCATTTAGACAAACCATGAGGATGTAATGGTCGTGAGGCTGTGAAAAAAGTTCCCTTGATTCTCACACTTTCTGGACCATTGAAAGTAATGATGTGGATGAGAGCAGCTTTGGGGAATAAAACAGTTTCATAAAGAAACACACCAGGAACTCTCACACAGAAGCTGAAAGGGGTGGAAGGACAGTGAAAGGGTAAGATAAAGAAAATCAGATTATTTCTGGTGGCAATTTAAAGTTCAATGACTTTGAACCCGTCTTCTCTTTTGGATTTCTATCTCTATATACTTGGAACAATTTAACAACCTCCAGTTTTAAGTTTAATGTGTTAAAAATAAAAACCAATTTGAGGTGCGGCTCTCGTATCACATTTTTGACAGCTTGGCTGGGTCTTGAGCTGAAGGGCACGACTTGGCGGTCATTCTGTTGGAGGTGAAAGACAGACGTGAAAAGAGTTCTTTATCATCAATATTAAGGATTAACGGCCCAGCCCTGGTTACTACGGTGGTTCTTCGTTCTGTTTCTTTCCCTGAACTTTCTTATCTAAGCCAAAGGGATGGTATGAAGGGGAACTCTGGTGAAGTACCCAATAGAATTTGGGGCACAGCCTCTGGTCTACAGAGAGTTAAAACATTAAAAAGAAAACATAGTCATCAAAGAGGCAAATAGTGATTCAAAGCCTGTGTGCCCAAGTTGTGTGTGTTTCTGTAAACCCCTTTCAAGCCTTTCTGAATGACAGTGGGAAGTCAGCAAATCATAAACTGATTGCAGGCTGGCTAAACAGCAAGGATGTCCAAGGCTAGTTGGATAAAAAAAAATATTAGCTCAGAATAACTTTCTCAAAGAAGATATGTCTTCATGTTCCTTATTCTTTAGAAAGAAAAATGTATATTTTTTTTCAGTTGAATAACTAAAAATTTCATGCAGTAAAAGATGTGCAGGGCCATGAGATCTACCCTCCAGGAAATTATTCAGCATCACTAAGACGAGTGTTGATTTCATCTGTGCCCTGGTCTCTAGCATCCGAGGTTACACTTTTCCATGTTGTGTGGAAGGATGTGCCTTCAGAATTAAAGCTGAGATCCCCTCTGGGCATTGGTAACTGTAGCGAAATTGGAGGTCTTTGTTTTTGTCATCACACTTTTCACTCTGCATCAGTGGATGAGGGGAAGTTGGAGATGGAGCGTAACCAGGTCACCTTCCTAGCATCCCAGGGGCTCACAGCTGTGGCTCAGACACTGCTGTAACCCAGAGCCTTCACTGGGTTTCCACTTTGTGCTGTTCCCCAGGTTCCTGCCTCCCACCTTCATTCAAAGTTTCTGTGCTCAGATGTGCACTGGCCTGACACAAAGGTGTCTGGCTGGTTGGAGCCGGGCCGGGGGCGGGGCATTCTAGGCGCCTCTGACACCCTCCCTATCACCGCCGAGTGTCCACCGCTCCCACTGCCCACAGACAAGTCACCTGCACGGCTCATCTCTGTCACGTGTCTGCATTCTCAGAAGTGGGTCTCATGAAAGATTTGAAAGCTTTTTTTGGTGCTTTTTTTACCCCTTCCTCCTTCATAAGCAGGTTTTTTTTTTATTATTATTATTACAGCCCCTTTCCTGACACTTCCAGAGATGTAAATACTTAGCTGGTCTCAGTGGAATCTGTGCTGTGCAAACTAAGTCGCTTCAGTCGTGTCCGACTCTCTGTGACCCATGGACTGCAGCCCACCAGGCTCCTCTGTCCATGGGATTCTCCAGGCAAGAATACTGGAGTGGGTTGCTCCAGAGGATCTTCCCAACCTAAGGATCGAACCCATGTCTCTTACACCTCCTGCATTGGCAGGAAGGTTCTTTATCACTAGCGCCCCCTGGGAAGCATCATTAACTCTGAACTGTTGCGCAAAACATCTGTACTTACCTGTGTGAGAGGGAGATGCCGAGTAATAGAGTGATACTGCCCAAGTCAAACCAGGCTAGAACTGGGCCACGTTTATCCCTGATGTCTCCATAGGTTTTAGAACAGATCAGATATTAGCCAGTATTCTTATTATGAAGTACTGTGCCCCCCTTTCATGGTATATGGAGTACCATTAGTTACTCATGACCAAAGAAGCCAAGGTTTTGATTAAAGCAATTTCCTGAGCCACAACCTAGAACACTCCACGCACACACAGTACATCGTCTTTGAAATTGCAGGTGGACTCCGCGGGAGAGGGAGAGGGTGGGAAGATTTGGGAGAATGACATTGAAACATGTATAATATCATATATGAAATGAGTCACCAGTCCAGGTTCGATGCACGATACTGGATGCTTGGGGCTGGTGCACTGGGATGACCCAGAGGGATGGTACGGGGAGGGAGGAGAGAGGGGGGTTCAGGATGGGGAACACGTGTATACCTGTGGTGGATTCCTGTTGATATATGGCAAAACCAATACAATATTGTAAAGTTAAAAAATAAAATTAAAAATTAAAAAAGAAAAAAGAAATTGCAGGTGAGACAAACGTAAAATAATCTGCCTCAATTGGGACCTATTTAAGGACATTTGCTGCCAACAAAGCATTCCCCTCAAAAGAAAGGAATATCTTTTTAAAACAAATTTGTAAGTTGTTCCCGTATGTGAGCAATGGGTCCATTCCCTTCTGAAATACTTTACGTGCTTCTGTAACACGCCCCTTCCCTTCCTCCCTATCCCACCCCACCCCCTGAGAATTTAAGAGGAATGCCCCGAATTCCTGCGGAGACAGTACATTTTCTTCTCCTACCTGGACACCTGCCTCTTCCCATGGCTCCCACCCTCCCTGTGATGGTTTTAGCTGTTTGCCCCTGTACACTTCTTACCTTGGTCACCACCAACTGCCCAAGACTGCTGGGTCGGCTGTCACTTCTAGACTCATCTCACTCAGAGGCTCTGAACAGCCAGCCGTCTGCCCTGGCATTCCCCCTTCCTCCTTCCCACCTCCCGTCCTTTTGCCCTTGAACCCATGGTCTGCTGTCAGTAGGACCCCCCTATATCCAATACCCATGCATACGTGCATGCTAAGTCGCTTCGGTTGTGTCTGACTCTTTGTGACCCTATGGACTGTAGCCTGCCAGGCTCCTCTGTCCATGGGATTCTCCAGGCAAGAATACTGGAGTGGATTGCCATGCCCTCCTCCAGGGGATCTTCTGAATCCAGGAATCAAACTCATGTTTCTTATGTCTCTTTATGGATTGCTCTTTCCAGAAAGTTCTCTGCCTTCCATCAAGGAAACCCCCAGCACTTGTGAAGTGCCCCGACCCTCTGAAGATCCTCACTCCACTGACTAGTGTGCATTCGCCAATCTCCACTTTCCTCGCCACCCAGCTTAGATTCCAAGAGCTTCCATGACCTGCCCTTTGCATCTCTTTGTCCCTGTCTCCTTCCAGGTCAGTCTCCTGACCACCCCCATCCAATTCCATCTCCTCACACCTGCTCTGGGGCAGCCGAATGTGGCTGGAGAGAAAACACACCACCCTGGGTGAAGGAGTCATCCCATACCCATGAATTCACTGCCACCAGCCTCAAGTTCCATCTCAGCTTCCAGCCACTGGACCACCGGGCGAGGGTCAACCTGCTCCCTGCTTACCTTGAGAACCATCTCACATGTCTCTTCTTCCTCTCTTCCTTCCTCTTCCCTACCTTCCCGTCTCTTCTTCCATCCTCTAAACTCCAACTGTTCCTCACTCTCAGCAGATGACCTCGCTTCTCATCCCGACCCCGCCCCTTCAGGAAATGTCAGAAAACAAGACCCTCCTTTTCTTAAGAACTATTTCCCTTCTCTCCTGCATCCCAGGTTTTTTCCTCCTCTGTGTCGAGACATTCCCATCAGCATGTGAAACACTGCAGTCTCCTCCAGGGGGTATATTAAAGCATCTCTGAGCTGCTCTAGCTCTTCAAGCCCCATTTCTCTGCTCCCTGTAATAGTCAGTCTTTGCCAAAGGCTGTCTGTACTCACCATTTCTCTTTCATCAATTCTTTCTATCTTTTGAGCCCACCTGAGTTAAGAGATTTACCAGCTAGACCAAAGAAAGTTCTTTTGTTTCGGTCATGCTGACTTCCGTCTTCCCAAGCTCAGAGGTCCGTTTTTGGTCCCTGTTTCCTGATCTTGCCTGACATCACAGCCTTCTAGCTCCGCTCCCAGCTCATCCTGGCCCTCCCCGTGCCCTCTGTGCCAACTCAGTATTGCAGTGCCCCAGCCCTGTGCCCTCTGCTTTGCTCTCTTTGCACTCACATGCAAGGCTTCCATCTTCTCTCTTAACTTTATATGATATCTGTATACAGAACTCCAAAATTTTGCCTCAGGTCTGACATCACTCCTGAAATTCCAGGTTTCCGCTTCTGCTTTATTCTCTTTTCTGTCGTGTCCCGCAGGCATCTCGAACTCGGCACGTCCCAGATGGCATTATTGATCTCACCTCCTAAAGCCACTCCCTTTCCACTGGCCCTTGTCTCAGTGCATGGCATCGCCAGCCCCATTGTTCACACCAGCAGCATCAAGGTCATTTATCTCTTCCATACCCGCCTACAATGCAGGAGACCCAGATTCGATCTTTGGGTTGGGAAGATCCCCTGGAGAAGACAATGGCAACTCACTCCAGTATTCTTGCCTGAAGAATCCCATGGATAGAGAAGCCTGGTGGGCTACAGTGCATGGGGTTGCAAAGAGTCGGACACAACTGAGCGACTAACATACACACACACACACATTTCTACACCCAGTAGCCCAGGCATCAGCAGATCCTCCCACCATTGATGTCAGACCAGCCCCTAGCTCACCACTAGCCCCCAGTCAGGCCAGGTTCATCTCTCCTTGACTGTTGTGGAAAAGCTCCTTATCTTATCTCCCTGTTGCTACTTGACTCTCCCCGGACTGCCCTGACACCCATAAGGTATCCTATTTCCTGATTGCCTCCTGCTCACTCCCTTCCATCACAGAGACTTTCTCTTCCCCTCACAGCAGCCCAGACCTTTCCCACCCCAGGACCTTCGTCTCTGCTCCTCTCTGGGCTTGGAAACCCCAGCCTGTGTCTTCAGCGTCTGGCTTCTCGCCATCAGCCAGGTCCCTGCTCCCTTGTTGACTATTCCTGGAGTACTTGGCCAACCACAAGCTTTTCCTGTCTTTCAGATGAGTTTATTGTGTCAGTCTTTTGGCTTCCACACCTAGGTGTTACCATGTGATATTGGTCTTTCTCTGTCTGACGTGACTTAGTGTGAGATTCCCTAGGCCCATCTATGTTGCTGCGAATCACCTTACTTCATCCCTTTTTATGGCTGAGCAGTACTCCATTGCATCAGTGTTTATAACCACACCTTCTTTATCCATTCACCTGCGATGGACACTGAGGTTGCTTCCCTGTCTTGGCTGTTGTGAACAGTGCTGCCGTGAACCCGAGGTGCAGGTATCTTTTCAAATTAGAGTTTGTATGTTTTCAGTGTGTCACATTGTAGTATTACCATGAGTTTTCACTTGTTTATGGTTTGACTTTGGGTGGCCCATTGACTCTCTAAAGCTCAGATTCTTCCTCTGTAAAATGGAGATGATAATAGCATCTAACCCATGAGACTGTTGAGAAAATCTTGTCGTGGAGTAAACAGCTTTTAAAATAGCATACTTCTAATTTTGGCTTTATCCTACCAGTCAAATAGAGCAATAATGAGAATTACATAAAGAAAGACACAAACATTGAAATGAGTATAAATTCTATTCTTGGTTAGCTTTCATCTGATTATGTTTGCAATGATTCCTTATAGAGAATTGAGTCCCTAAGAAAAGTCAGGGGGGAAAAAAACCAAAAGAGTTGAAAATGGTTGTGTCTGTTAAGCAGAAGTTAAGAGTGGGGCAGGTATCTGTTTTTCCTTGATAATGCCAGTACTGTTTGACATCTTGCTTTGATAAAAACTGAACTTGAATTAAAAAAAAAAAAAAAATGAAAGAAAAAAGAAATACTGTAACATCTTAACAGGAGTTCTCAGGGGAAGAAGAGAGAGTGGAACTGTTGGTTATTTTTATTTTCTTCTTTGTGCTTTCTAAATACAAAATGATCCATGATGTACTTATTTAGTTTTCATAATGAAAAATGGTATATATGCTTTTCCTATAGTAACCAGATGTTGGAAGGTAAATGGAGAATTAATTGATAGGAGAAAGAAATGGCAACCCACTTCAGTTTTCTTGCCTGGAAAATTCTATGGACAGAGGAGCCTGGCAGTCCATGGAGTCGCAAAGTCAGAAACGACTGAGTGACTAAGCACATTTTTAATATGCTCTAATAATTCCTGGGAGCAATTCAGAGAACACAGCAACCTAGGTGTGATTACTCAGCACCAGTCATGCTGAAGGCCTTGAGCTGGTGGGAATGTGGGAATGTGGGCAGAAAAGAGGCTCAAAACAGTGTAAGGGAGATGAACCGAAAGAGACAGTGGTCCTCGGCAGTCTGATCACTAACAGATTGGTCCCAAGAACAAAAGAGTAAAGACTTCGGAAAACTTTAAAGCTGAAAAGAAGGCCAGACAGAGCTGGAGCCAGGTAGGTAAAACGTTGTTTCAGGGTCATTCTGAGCGTCCTATGTGTCTGCGTGCTAAGTCGCTTCAGTCGTGTCCAACTCTTTACGACCCTGTGGACAGTAGCCTGCCAAGCTCCCCAGTCCATGGGATTCTCCAGGCAAGAATGCTTGAGTGGGTTGCCATGCCCTCCTCCAGGGGATCTTCCCAAATCAGGATCAAACCCGTGTCTCTCATGTCTCCTGCATTGGCAGGTGGGTTTTTACCACTCACACCACCTGGGAAGCGCCTCTGAGCATCCTATTTTCATTTAAATACAATCTTCAGGCCAAAGCAGAGTTGCAAAGGGATTGCTTATTCCACACCTGGAAAGGAAAGCCAGCGCTTAGGGTAGGCCCTCCCAGCGTCAGGGTGATAGAGAAGCAGAAATCTGAGATCTGCTCTGACAGACTGGAGAAACGTTTCGCAAATTCGAATGCTCTGAACGCCCAGTGTCAGGAGGTGAGGAATCGCCGTGCCTTCCCCACATGATGGGTGTGTGCTGTGCTGTCTGTTGCAGGATGGATGGTCACAGTATCACTTCGTAGCCTCATCTTCAACCATCGAGAGGGATCGGCAAAGACCCTACTCCTCATCCCGCACGCCTTCCATCTCCCCCGTGCGCGTGTCCCCCAACAACCGCTCAGGTAAGAGGGTCCAGGGCCAGCTATCTGCTTCTCTTGGATCCAAGCCCCTTAGCTGACCCCGCAGACCGGAGGGAGGGCCATCCCGACTGGGACATTTGCTAGAAATGTGAAATGCATCTGTTTTCTTTCTATAGCAGGGGTAACTCTGTGTTCTATATGCACAAACTCAGAACAGACATCTTTCTCATAGAGTTCTACAAATCTCTAAGAGGTGTCATAGGCATGAAATACACATCCTGGACCTGCATTCAGGGAGGAATAAGAATAAATAGAACCACCGAGTGTTTGCAGGTCAGGCTTTTCCATAGACATTTTTCCAACTTCAGGTAGTTTAAGTTGCATTTTATTGATTGTAATTGGGATACAGGAGAAAGAGGGTGTGCTCTTCCCTCCTTGAGAATGACATGCATTGGAGAGCTATCGTTCCAGCTTTCATTACTGTTCTATACCTGATTTGGTTTTTATTATTACCTGTAAACCAGCAGATAAGTCATTTGCATATTCATATTACAACCAACCATGACTTTTAAAACATTCAATTTAATTTTTTCTAATTTTGTTTCATTCTTTTACAAAAAATTTTATTGAAATATAATTGGTATGCAATACTATATGTTACTGGTGTACAATATAGTGATTCACAATTTTTAAACATTATGCTCCATTTATATTATTGTACAATATTAGCTATATTCCCTGCATTGTACAATATATCCTTCTAGCTCATTTTATACAAAATAATTTATACCTTCTAACCCCCTACTTCTATATTGCCCCTGCCTTTGTCTCATTTTTATTGCTTAACTTGGGAACTAGCTTTTCTTATCTACTTGTAAAGACACCTTATTTTTAAACCCTTTTTCAATCGCTTATGTAATGCCAAAGATTAAAGAACTCATTGAAGGAAAAATATGAACATATTGCTTAGTATATAAATGGAATAGATTTTATTGTTGGTTTATTCTAGCATGCAATGAATAATTGTACTCACACATGCAGGTATATAAGCCTTTATTTAACAAAAGTTTTTCCTTGCCCTTCACTGCCCTCCTCCTGCCAAAGAAACTATATTTTCTGGAACCACATCTCAAAGGACACAGTACAGAGTGCCCTCGGCAGGGTGTCCCCTCTGCCCGTGAGCACGTTTGTCATGAAACTTTACATCATGCTTTACTATCAGAGCAGTGGGGAAAATCAGAAATGAATGGGGACTATTTGATTGGAATAAATTACCTTCTCCCAGCCCCTTGAAAGCTTTTATTTTTAGTGCTGTGTTATTGCTTGTAACATTTAGCTTCACACTGAACAAGACTTAGGAAACCCCGTGTAATTCAAGAAAGTGCCACTTGCCTCAGAAGCATGGAAGTGGCCTTTTACACATCATACTTTCATAATTCTTAAAAAGATAAGAAGATCAAACCAGTCAATCCTAATTCAGGGAATCAACCCTGAATATTCACTGGAAGGATTGATGCTGAAGCTGACGCTCCAGTCCTTTGGTCACCTGATACAAAGAGCTAACTCATCAGAAAAGACCCTGATGCTGAGAAAGATTGAGGGCAGGAGGAGAAGGGGATGACAGACAATGAGATGGTAGGATGGCATCACTGACTCGATGGACATGAGTTTGAGCAAACTCAGGGAGATAGTGATGGACAGGGAAGCCTAGCATACTGCAGTCCATGGGGTCATGAAGAGTCAGACACGACTGAGCAACTGAGCAACAACAAATAGGTAAAGAGCAGTGAGTCTGGGAAGCTCAAGGATGGTATTTCTAAGAGCTCTAATTATGAAGAACCAGTCCGTGTTAGGAAGATGGAATCATATAATAAATTGGAAGGTGCCCAGGAAGAAAAGCACTGCCTTTCAGAATGCCAGCATCCCAAGGATGCAGCCAAAGTCCCGCCTGGTAGTCCCCTGGCACAGCACATCGAAGGCACCCAATAAACACTCATGGGCATGATTTGATTTTTCCAGGAGCATCATCCTGGATTACCGGAGACTCGGACCACTGTGTGTGAGGTCTCAGGAGATAGTTACACACTTGCATAGTTTTGTAATGCCCACCATCTGTGCAATATTAGATTCTCATTTTAAAAGCTTTGTTCAAGAGGCTCCAAAATATTGTCCCTTCGTGATTGTTGGCAGTGACTCATAAAAGGCCAATCTTTATGCAGTAGACCTGGGAACAGAGGAGCAAGAGCAGGAAGGGACCCTCCCAGGAGAGGAAGATGGAGAGAGAAGAGAGGGCAGGGGTGGAAGGGGTGAGCAAGACACAGTAGCCTGGGTGCTGAGGATGTGCAGAAACTGGACCCAGAGCCCGGTTGAGATATGTGGAACAGTTGCAAGTTTCTTCCCTGGTTTCCCACTGGATTTACACCCAGATATTCTGATCCAATTCACTTGGGGAGAGGAACCAGGTGTAGCATCCATGTATTTTTGAGTATTTCAGGTAATTAATTCTTATGGGTAGCCAGGATTAGAAACCTCTAAGAGTTTCAAGAGCTGAGCAGTAAGCCTTGATTTTATTTGAAGGTCTGAGAGGTGGGTAGGGGGCCTTTCAGAAAAGGATGGGTAAAGGCCCCTTTTGTTAACTTCCCATCACTGGGCTGAGACATCCACTGAGCCTCTCCCTCTTATTTATTCTGGCTTTATTTCCTGACCTGATGAAGAGCTCCTCAAGTTTAGAAAGTGGGCCGTGACTCGTGTTTCTGTCCCCGGTGTCTGGCATGGGGCTTTGAACATAGAAGATACTAAGTTCAGTGAAAGCAATCAAGTGGCTCAGGGAACAAGCAGGCCCAGTGGGCTGGACCTGGGGGACCCTACAAAGGATGTAGAATCAAAAGTGGGAGGGTAAACTGAGGCTTGACTGGGGAGGGGCTTGGACACCAGTGAGAGAAAGAGAGATTTATCCTAAAAGCCAGAGCTCCCCAGAGATTCCCTAGCCTTAATAATCACCAAGTGTACTTACTAAATATGGGTTCCTAGGCCCATATACTGAAAATTCAGATTCAGAATTTCAGGGATCTGGTTTTAGGGTCCCCAGGTTCTCAGGTGAGTGTCAAGGTTAAACAAGTTTCTGAAGCACTGCCCTCAGACATGGAAGATGGGGCTGACTCCATGCCTGCACTCTAGTGAGATGCAATTGACTAAGCTTGGGATGCAAGTGGCCTCACTGAGGAGCATGGAGGCCAATCCTGAGGTCAGCCTGTAAGATGTGCATATAATGGCTGCCTTAGCACCAGCACACTCACTTAACCTCCACTTCACATTGCTTAGTTGCTCCCACTCCACCTAATCTTTTTAAAAAACGAAATTTCTTTTTGTTTGTTTCCTTTAGTCCAGGTAAATCTTTTCCTCTGTTCTGGGACCAGTTTGTTAAACCCAGGGAGGTCTAATTGCAACCTGTCATTTTAGAAATGAAGACCCAAAGGGTTGATAGGGCTCAGTTTCCAGGTCTGACAGGCAGATAATATCAAGGGTGCAAAGTGTGTGTGCAAGAGTGTTGAGGGCATTTGAAATGGAGCAAGGACACTCATCAGAAGACAGGCGCCCTCCTCATACCATGCCCCCAGCCAGCTCTGCAGGTTGATGGAGAGGATCTTGGAGGTGGGACTACACTGGCCCCACAGATAGCCTCTGCCTTCCTTTACAGCCATTTCTGCGTGACTTAGAATTTAAGCAAAACTCATCTGATTTAATCAGAGATTCTTCAATATCAGTCATCACTCTTCTGAAACACATCTAGTTTTTTAAAAGGAAGGAAGAAGAAAAGAAAGGAGAGAAAGGGAAAGAAAAGAGAAAAGAAAGAAAAAGAAACCAAGACAGATCTCATTCTTAAAACTGTCCCATACACCTTGAGCAGGTCACAGCCCCACGAGGGTGTCTCTCTCAGGAAGATGCTCCCAGGATATAGTATTTAGTTCCCTGCCTCCAAGTTGCATGGCCCCTTAACTAGAAAGCACTGCGTGACATGGAATAAGGGGAGGCGGAAAGAGAAGAGTCAAAAGAACAAAAATAAAAATCAATGACAGGTCCGTGTACACATACTGACCTGTGCTGAGCCTGGTGCCTTTATGATTTCACGTGTTTGTGTGAGAAGCTGTACGTGCTGTGGGATGACACGCAGAAAGTGACCCTTTCGATTTCTTTATGTAGCAAGTGCCCCAGCTTCACCTCGGGAAATGATCAGCCTCAAAGAAAGGAAGACAGACTATGAGTCCACCGGCAGCAACGCCACTTACCATGGAACTAAAGGAGAGCACACTTCCAGGAAAGACACCATGACAGGTGAGCCCAGCTGTGCGAGTCTGCTCTGAGGAGCTGGTGATGGGACTCGGGGCAGGCCAGAGGGTGGGGGCATCAGACTTCAGCTCAGCAGCTCGGCAGGACGTGAGAGCGCGACAGCCAAGATTCCCAGGGACTGGCAATGAGATGACGCCGGGGGTATAGACATGGAGCATCTTGTTCCTGGAGCAGCTGGGAGAATCCTCGGTCTTTCTTCCCCTGTCCCTTTCCTTCTCACTTTCCCAAATTGTGCTGTTTTTGTTGTCTAGTCACTAAGTCGTGTCTGACTCTTTTGCAACCCCCATGGACTGTATAACCCACCAGGCTCCTCTGTCCATGGGATTTCCCAGGCAGGAATACTGGATTGGGTTCCCATTTCCTTCTCCATTGTCCAGCTCATGATATTCTCTCAAATTAGAGAAGGAGATCACCATAGATTTTTTTCCCAGTTGGCATAACCCAAGATGGTGGTCAAGCTTTGCCCATTAGGAGTGAGGAAGAGAGAGGGGGTGGAGAAAGGAGGGGAGGGGAGATGGGAGGGGAAGGGATGGGAGAGAAGCAACAGAAGAGGAACTCAGGGAAACCCCCAGAACTGCTGTTGAGACATTTTCCCCTCTTGACATGAAACCAACCTCTTAACATGGAGAACTCCCAAGAAGGTTCGTGAGAACCACTGACCTCAGTTTCCCTTCAGGAGGCATTGATCTGTCATGCCCTTCATCCTTCACTCCCCCAGTCACACCCATTGGCTCATCAGCTGGGACTCTGCAGAGGCCAAAATTGGTACCATCTACCCAGCCCACCCGAGCCAGCCTGCCTAGTGACCAGCCTTGATCTCAGCCCTCCTCCTATTCTGTAGTTTCCTTGGCTCGGGCTCCATGTCCACGTTCATTGTCTCCGCCAGCCTCCCCACACACCTACCTCCCACCCTGGGTTTGCCCCTCCTCTGGGAGCAGGACTTGCCATATTAATGTGTGTGCATGTGTTGTGTGTGTGTGTGTGTGTGTGTGTGTGTGTGTGTGGCGGGGGTAGGGGGTGGGTATATGCCTCGAAAGCAGAGCTGCCAGAACCATCAGGATCTCTTCTAACCCAGGATCCCACAACCTTTTCCAAGCAGATGTGGAGATGGGCCCCTCCTGAAAATAGACCATAAGGACTTCAACAGAACAGGCCAGATTAGGGCGTTCATAAAACTGGGGTACCAGGGCGCAGCCCTAAACAGACACTGACCCCGGCCTTATCCGAAGACTCCTAAGAGTTTGAGCTGCGATTCCTTGATATTATTTAGGTGTAGAGCTGCAGGGAAGCAGAACAGACAAATTGGATGATTTATTAACTTGTCTTCTGGATCCAGGGCGTCTAAGATGAATTTTTCTAATCGGAAGTGTATTTACCCCAGAGGCAGTGTTTTTCCTTAGCAACTCTACCCGGCTGCCAAACGAAAAGCATCACAAACAGATGCTTGTGGTCCCCATCCTCAGCTCAGCGCTCTGCCTCCGTGTAACACCAGAGAACACCCCACCCTCATGCCTGAAACATCTCCTGAGTGGGGGAACTGAGCGCACTGCAGAGGACGTGCCTTTTTTTTGGCCATGGCATGTGAGATCTTACCTTTCCCCCTAGAGATCGAACCTCTGCGCCCTGCAGTGGAAGCATGGAGTCTTACCCACTGGGCCACAAGGGAAGTCCAGCGTAGGCCGTACCTTTTGATTCTCATTCCCTGGTTCATTTATCCCCTAAGTGTTGCCCCCTGTGGCAGATGAGCATAAACAAAGGAGCTTATGAATCCGAATGCTGAGCAGCTGAGAATCTATTCTGTACTGATTACTCCAGAGCAGTGGAGTGAAATTCACCTGAGTCTTCTTTTTTGATTATTATTGCCCCAGGTAGCCACATCACCATCAGGCAGGGATGAAAAATTGAGACTATAATTATGAGAATAATTGTGAAATCAACTGCTTTGTTGTTATTTAAGTTGACCTTTTCTCTTTAACTCTCTCACCCAGTAGAATCGTTCAAAAGGTTTTTCAATGTGGGTGTGTTTTCGTTGAAATAGTTCCAGTGGTACATGATCATTTCCTGCAGACATCAGAGAATAAGAAATAAAATCTAACATATTTCTAGATGTTTAATCTTCCTAGAAAATGGCAGGAACCTTGAAAACTCCAGTATTGAGATAGATGTCATTTTTCAAACTTATTTAGAGGCTTCAACACTTTTCTCTATACTTAAAAATGCAGTTCAACACTCTACTATCAGTCTTGCAGCAGGCCTAGAAGTACAAGAGATCATCACTGAATAATATATTTCCACAAGAAGGCGCCCTTTAAGCCAACAAGTCCTACATAAAGTTAGTTGTTATCACTATGACGTTGATGGTGACAGTGGGGTGATGATGGTCGTGGTGCTGGTGATGGAGGAGGTGGGGGTATTAGGAGTAAGGGTGTTGGCGATCATGGTGGTGGTGGTGAGATTGGAGGGTGTGTTTGCCCTCTTTTATGGGCTTCCCTGGCAGCTCAGCTGGTAAAGAATCCACCTCCAATGCAGGAGACCCCGGTTCGATTCCTGGGTTGGGAAAATCCCCTGGAGAAGGAATAGGCTACCCACTCCAGTATTCTTGGGCTTCCCTTGTGGCTCAGATGGTAAAGAATCCTCCTACAATGTGGGAGGACCTGGGTTCAATCCCTGGGTTGGGAAGATCCCCTGGGGAAGGGAAAGGCTACCCACTCCAGTATCCTTTCCCTGGGGTCAGCACAACTGAGTCTTTCACTTTCACATGTTGGTATGAACAAGTCCCCAGCCGAGCTGGGCAGGCATCAGCATTCCATGTAGGAATGCAAATGATGAATTGCCAACCTCTGCTCCACTTCTCTTTAGCAAATACCCATCATTTCAGTGTTTACTTGCAGATCAGACTTCTTAGAACTTGCATATCGAACGCAGTACTTTTTCTTCTTCCCCAATAAATCTAGGGGGCATTCAAAGTTCAGTGCATTGAAAAAATATCTGAAAACCTCCCATCTTCCTTATTTCTCAGGCATCACAAAACATCCTAGACCATTCCCCCACTTGCTGTGGGAAAACCATGGGAAGCTTCACCCTCAAAATGCAGCATGTAAAAGCTTTAAAGTGAAAAGCAGTTTCTTGCCTGGGTTATCATCCCCTCTCCTGAGCTCTCAGAAATGCAGATCCATCTGGGTTTTTATTCCAGGCTCCCCCCGCCCCAACCTTCTCTGTATTCATTTTCTGGCTTAGGGGGCGTCTCATTTCTCTCCTGTTTATCTGCCACTGAAGGGCCCTTGGAAAGCCAAAGTCAGCTGTTCACTCAGGCATGCAGAACTGTTATAGCTATTTCTCGCGGTCATGATTCCCTGGGAGCATTATGTGTTCAAAAGCACACATCGGAGGAGGGCTGTGTGATCCCAGCAGCTGCACAGCCTGACTTCAGAATTCACCTGCGGATTTTGCCCTCCCACCTGAGCTCCCCAAATACCTTAGCATCCAATGGTCGATCCCGTTTTGTCAACGTCTCTGTTTCTATCATGCCTTTAAAGCCATTCTAATCTTCAATACGTTGATTCAGTTGGAAGTTGGTGGTGGTGGTGGTTTAGTCGCTAAGTCACTCTTGTGACCCCATGGACTGTAGCCTGTCAGGTTCCTCTGTCCATGGGGATTCTCCAGGCAAGAATACTGGAGTGGGTTGCCATTTCCTTCTCCAGGGGATCTTCCCGACCCAGGAATCGAACCCAGGTCTTCTGTATTGCAGGCAGATTCTTTACCAACTGAGCAAAATTGGGGCCTCTACAAAAAAATAAAGGTATTTTCCTACCAGTCTACTCTTTGCTCAGATGCATGAAGGGCAGATCACCCGGGAGAGACATGTGCTTCACATGTCCAGAGAGGCCACAAGTTCAGTGTCAGCTACACGGTCTCCTTTAAACAGATGAAGTGAGCCAAAAAGCAGGAGAGGAACTTCCAGTAGAACATCTTTAGCTCAGAAGCCACAACAGGGAGAGAGACTGAGGCTATGAGAATGCACATTCTGCCCCCCACAAAAAATGCATTTTATTCTGAGTAACAGGAAAAAAAATTTCACCTTGTCCTTGAAGTGACATTTTCCATCAGCAGATGATAGCTCCAAAGGCAGATTTTTCTAAGGTTTACTCATTCGTTCATTAATTCACTCAGCAAATAAAGCACTCACTCTGTGAACATGCCCTGAGCCCAGGCACTGTTCCAGAGGCTGGGGAGACCTAAAAAAGTGGCAGAACAGTCGGAGCTCTGTCCTCAAGGAACTTCTTGTCTCCTAGGTAAAGGGAAGTAATATACAAGGTAAACAATGGGACAAGCTTGTTAACAAGGTAATAGCAAACAGTGTTGGGTGTAATGGAGAAAATAAATGGGGTCATGAGACAGAGGGTGTCAAGTGGGCGGGGTTCCTTTAACTAACAAGGTCAAGGAGGAGTCCTTTGAGCTGAAACCTGAACACCAATAAAGAGAGGTAGTCCAGAGACTGGGGGATGTAAGTTCCAGGAGAAGGCTCAGGAAGACTAACATCTCGGATGCAAAATAAACTTGGATGCTCAGGCCAGGAAGGAGGGCCAGGGTAGCCCCCTGAACCAGGGAAGAAGGATGGGAAATGCTACAGGAAATCAGGTGGGGTCCAGATCACACGGAGCTTCAGAGACAGTAATGGGAGCTCAGCTTTTACCATAATCACAGAGAGCAGGACACTGCAGTGACATAGTCCAATCTGTCTAACAAGATGATGGCTTAGCTGCTGGGACCAGAGTGGATGGAGGAGCCGATTAGGCAGAGTGGAAGCCGGGCTGCTGAGGAGGATGCTGTAGCAGTGGTCCAGGCAAGGGATGGTGGTTTCCATGGTAATGCAAAGACAGGAGCGATGGGCATTCAACCAGAGTCTCTCAGAGTGGCTTTAAAGTGGGAAATGGGCTGTCAGCTCCCACATTCTAAGCAGAATTTCCCAAGAAGAATTTTACTGCACAGCTATTATGTGCTTTTAGTAATAATCATGGGCGGAGTGATAGATTATGCTGACTTAGTGTCTAGAGTGACTGGTGTCTGTGAGAGAAGAGATGATGAGACATCCTATTTCGTGATCCCATAGATACTAGAAGCAAAAGGTAAGTTTTTTCTTGATATCTTAAGTGTTTTATGGGCTTCCCTGGTGCCTCAGAGATGAAGAAGCCACCTGCCAATGCAGGAGAGGTGGGTTCGACGTCTGGGTTGGGAAAATCCCCTGGAGGAGGAAATGACAGGGTTCCCCTGGAGGAGGAAATGTCCATGAAATTTTGTCCATGGACAGGAATACAGGTATTCAGGTTTCAGCTCAAAGGTCTCCTCCTTGACCCTGTGTCTAGTATTGCCTGGAAATTTACATGGACTGAACAGCCTATAGAATCCATGGGGTCACAAAATAATTGGGCACAACTTAGTGACAAAACACAACAAAAGTGTTTTATAGCCTGCTGACACTCGACAGGCAGTGTTTTCCAGAGCTTTCTTAAACTGGGACCTTTTAGCAGCTATAACAGGGCATCTTTCCCTGGGCCCTTCCTTAGGGCCTGCTGCAGGCGTCTCAAGGGCCCCAGGTGAGGAAGCAGCCAGGTGGGCATCTTGCCCAGGTCTTTAGAAGCTGCTGGCAGCTGGAGGAGACCTTTCCTGCCTTTTGTCTAGACCACAGGCTGGTCACAAGCCAGGATGCGGGGCTTCCGTCTCTGCGTGGAACAGGACTCCAGCGCCGCGGATGTGCGGGGTCAAGGTGGGCGGGACTTCCTGCCTGTCCATCAGACCGCTGAGAAATGAACTGTCTCAGCGATGATCAGGCCCTTCTGTGAGCTCAAATTAGAAATTTCATTCTTGTCATTCTTCAGCTAAAAGCTAAGCGGCCGATCCAGATTCCTGCACGCTTCAGTGCAGGTGACAGGCTTTTATTATCTGCCGGTGTTCACCAAAAAAAAAAAAAAAGACCGCAGCACTGGCAAGATGACCATCTGTTTGCTGCGCCTGCCCTGACCCCGTCTCCAAGCTGAATGTTATTACAAGAGGCTGACAGGCTTTGGGGATTTTATATTAGTGCATAACTTCTTCTTTCTTAATATCGGTATGTAAAATGAAGTGTTCAGGGCGAAAGAATTTCTTCCATTCGGAATGGTCCATGTGACACCAAGCGTGGTCAGGGCAAAACCTGGCCTCGATAACCATCATTCCTCCTTTGAAGTCTTGCATTCTTTGCTAATACTTTTGTTTCCCTTTCAGCTCAAACTACTGGAATTTCAACTTTGTATAGGAATTCATATGGTGCGCCCGCTGAAGACATCAAACATAACCAGGTAAAGGAGAGGCAGCAAGTTGGTGTTCATTTCTCCCTTCGTCTCCTGTGAAATAGCTTGGAATCATAAAAGAGAAGTTAGCTTATATTTAACATGCATAAAAGGGCTTGCCAGGTGGCATAGTTGGTAAAGAGTCTGCCTGCCAGTGCAGGAGATGCAAGAGACATGGGTTCGATCCCTGAATCAGGAAGATGCCCTGGAGGAGGAAATCACAACCCACTCCAATATTCTTGCTGGGAAAATTCCATGGACAGAACAGCCTGGCAGGCTATAGTCCATGGGATCACAAAGAATCAGACATGACTGAAAAAAAAAAACAGAAAAAGAAAATAACGTCCCCCACTGCTCTCCACTCATGTGTGACTCCATATCCACGTGGGTGGTGGCAGTCAACAGAACAGCCTCGAATTTGAAAGCAGTCTTTATTTCACTACAACCCCATGCATTATCTGGTGGTAGAAAGCAGATTTTCCTACTGTGATGCAAAACCTGAAAGAAAGCCCCAAATGTACAAGTGTAAGATGCTGGTTACTAGACAGATTGTCTAATTACTAGGCGTGGATTAAGGCGCTCCTGTAACCCAGCCAGTTCTCCTTGGGAAGAAAGCATTCCTTGCACATGACAGTTACCAGTGAAATAGACACGTCAAGTTGAATGTGAGCAACTGAAAGAAAGGCATTGTGTCGTGCCTCGCTGCACAGGCGCGTGAGAGAACCAGCAGTATCAGCGTCACCTGGGAGCTTGTTGGGAACACAGAAGAGACACCTCTCTGGCCCCGTAACCGTCACGCATTCAGGGTCTTCTGCAGCAGAGTTGCATTTTAGCTAGGTGCCTAGGTGTTTTGCGTGGCTGTTCAAGTTTGAGGAGCCTTGGCTGGTAGACACTTAAGAATCTATCTGTGTTTGTGTGTGTGTGTGTTTTATTTAGCAAATATTTCTTGATGGCTCATTTTCTCTGTGGTTCTGTGGGAATTGTAAAAGCAGGAGGGCACCTCCTCTGCTCCTTTATTGAACGATAACTTCTCACTTGTCCTGCCCCATGGTGGTCATCACAGAAGGACTGATGGTCTTTATAGCTCTTGGCCACTGGCCATCATTGTTAGAGCTGGCTTCTGCTGAAGATCCACACTCTTGCTCTGTGTCAGGAAGGTTGTACCAGAAAGATACACCTGGAAGCTGCTTGCTTGATCACTGTACCCAGATGAAAGGAGACATGGAAGGGAAATGTGCTGTTTTTGAACAGCTGGCACCACCTGAATGATCAAATACAACCAACATACTCCACAGTGAATGCATCTCATCAACCAATGGCCGTACCACTGGGCCAGTGAGCAGATTTGATCCCTTCAACCGCAGATGCCATCAGCCATCCTAGGTGATTCATTCACACAAGCTCTCAGAACTGCAGAACTCAACCCGAGAAGGGGTTGACATGGGCCGTTATGACCAATACAGATGAACTGAAGAAGGTAACTCCCCAAGATAAGAGACTAAAATGAGCTTCTGCTCCAGCCAAAAAGGTCCACCGTCCAGAGAGAACATAGCAACAAAAAGAAATTTGAAACATGTTGTGAAAAGGAAAAATGAAAGAAGCAGCCACAATGGAGGAGGGCTACAAGCCTTGTATGAAACTTTCCTAGAAGACCCCCCAGACGTTGGCCGTGCCTCCCCAGCCACTGAGACCAGCACAGAAAAGTCAGATCGCTTCTTGGTCTCCTCTGTATACCGGCCTCCCTTCTTATGACAGGGTCTGGAGTCAATTCAGTGAGGCTAGCACCCTGAGGTGGGGGTCACCTCAGCTCAAGCAAGACTGTACCCCTCTCTCGGAGAGGATGTGGACCGTGGAGTCAGCCAGGCGTGCATTCAAATCCCAGCCCTGCCCCACCCCGAGCCGTGGCATCCTGAACACGCTTCTCAGCCTCTCTGACCTTCAGTTTCTTCACCTATAAAGTAGGGATTGGATGAAAGGATGGATGGGAAGAAAGGAGAGGAAGGAAAAGAGAAAAAAGGAAATGGAGGAAGGAAGGAAAGGAGGAAGTGAAGGAGGGAGGAAGAGAGGGAGAGACTGAGGGGAGAAGGGTTGAGGGAGAGAAGGAGGGAGATTAGACAGATGAAGAGGTGGGTGATAGATGGCCACATGGGCTTCCAGGTGGTGCTAGTGGCGAAGAACCACTTGCCAGCGCAGGAGACCCAGGAGACTTGAGTTCAGTCCCTGGGTAGGGAAGATCCCCTGGAGGAGGGCATGGCAACCCACTCCAGTATTCTTGCCTGAGACTCCCATGGACACAGGAGCCTGGCAGGCTACAGTCCACAGCATCACAAAGAGTCAGACACAACTGAAGCAACTTCATACACACACACACACACATACACACACATGGATAAACAGAAGGATGGATAGATATAGACAGACATAAACATGCAATATGTATCTGTAATAGTACATACATAAATATGTGTATGTATATATATATACAAGATTAAATAAAGACAAATTTGTTTAATGTTGAATATAGTGCCCACTGAAGTAGAAACAGTAAGTCTTAGTTCTCTCCCCATGTACTTTTTCCAAACCTCCCAAATCTAACCCTGTGCGTGCTCCACACTTGGATAGCAACACTGCGTCAGAGTGGAAAAGTTCCACATGGCACCAGCTTTTCAAAGACCAGCAAAGGGCACCTTAGCCTAGCCCATGATCGGGAGCAGCTGGCCTCAGCAGCGTTTAATTGCAGATCCTGAAGTCCCCCTTCGTGCCCAGGCTCTCAGGCTGACACACGTCTGAGCTCTGTGGACTGTCACAGATGGGCAGGAACCTCATTCTTTCAGCTACCATGAACTGGAAGTGTGAGCCCTTCTGTATGGCAGCTGTGATGAAGTTCACCTCTCTGAAGAGCAGTTCTGCGACTCATTCGTGTAAATCAATTACATATGAAAGAGGGAGTTTTGCTTACTTAAGAGAAGAATTATGGGCAGGTCATTAGAAGCATTCATTCACACACAACGTACTAATTACAAATCATTATCTATTAATGAAGACCAATGTCTAGAGGATGTTTCCATGCTGAGCCTTAGTTAAATTAGCAGGGAATTACCAGGGCCACTCCAAAGTGATCAAAGTGTTCTTCTTCAGGCAGGTTCCATCATTCCCACCAGACCTTCCCACACACACACACACACACACACACACACACACACACACACACGCATCATTCCCTGTGGGTTTTGTGGATGCCCCTATGCAGCAACCCTGAGTATGGTCCTTGCCCCATGCCTTGAGGGTATCCTCATTGTTGGAGCTTAGGAAAGGACCCCAGAGCCACAGGAAGCCAGGGCTCCACCTGAAAGTGCTAATTACTGGCCTATGATCACTCTTTGTTTTACTGTCCTTTAAGCCAGGGGGGAGGGAGAGAACCAATTCCAGACTTCTCTGCTCTCAAAGCTCCTGTGATCCCTTTAGCCCCTCAAGGCCCCCTTGATCAGACAACAACCTGCAGCGGACAAGAGTGGAAATAGGGAGCACTGAGTGGGGCTGGAGGACATTGGTCAATTCTGAAGACCCCTGTCCCCCCAACCAAAGGCTTCATAATCCCATGTTATTCTCAAGCCCCATCAATTTTTTAAATTTATTTTTAATTGAAGGATAATTGCTTTACAATATTGTGTGGATTCCTGTCACATAAATTCTTAAGTGAACCAAGTTAGGAAACATTTTGATCCTTCAGAGTGTAGACCAGGGATCTCATGTCCGATGATCTGAGGTGGAGCTTATGTAATAATAATAGAAAAAAGTGCACAATAAATATAAAGCATTTGAATCATCCTGAAAGCATCCTCCCCACTACATCTGTCTGTGGAAAAATTGTCTTCCATTAAATGGGTCCCTGATGCCACAAAGTTGGGGACTGCTGGTGTAAACTGTTTTGAATGGATTCCTTCTAAGGCTGTGGTACATCACTTGGGCAGGTGTAATGGGATGGTCCTTTTAGCAAGAAGCTTCCATCCTCCAGAGAAGTACTGACCACAGCCCTCCGAGCTGGCAGGAAGATGCCCAAGTGACCCTGAGACCTTGTACATCTTCACTTTCTCTTCATCTGGGATTACAGCACTGAGGTGTGATGGAGAAAAATGCAGGGAAGATGAACAGAAACTATTTGTGTTCTGTGGAATCTAGGGTATACATCTTTAATTTAGAAAAGGTTAAGAGAGTCCCGGGGGCAGCAAAGAGATCAAAACAGTCAACCCTAAAGGAAATCAACCCTGAATCTTCTTTGGAAGGACCGATGCTGAAGCTGAAGCTCCAATACTTCGGCCACCTGATGCGAAGAGTCAACTCACTGGGAAAGACCCTGATGCTGGGAAACATTGAGGGCAGGAGAAGGAGGCGACAGAGGATGAGATGGTTGGATGGCATCACTGACTCAATGGACATGAGTTTGAGCACCCTCTGGGAGTTGGTGTTGGACAGAGAAGCCTGGTGTGGTGCAGTCCATGGAGTCGCAAAGAGGCAGGCACAACTGACTTAATGACTGAACAACAGGTGGTAAAATGATTCAACTGTCTTAGAAGTTTGGGCTGTGTCTCAAAAACTTAAACATAGAATTGCCATCAGATCCAATAATTCTACTTCTTGGTACATTTTTTGCTGTTGATATTATGTGGTCAGCAAGTTGTGTCCAACTCTTTTACATTACCCCGCCAGAAATTGAAAACAGGGAGCCAAACAAATCCTAGTGCTTCCGTGTTAATAGCAGCATTATTCAAAAAGTAGAAATCATGATTGTCATCTATGGATGAATACATGAACAAACACAGAATCTGCATACAATATTATTGAGTCTTAAAGAGCAAGAAAGTTCTGTCACTTGCAGCAACATGGATTAACCTTGAGGACATTATATTAACGATAACTTTGAGGAGGTTAAGTGAAAGAAGCCAAACACAAAAGGACAACTACTGTATTATTCCAATTATATGGGGTATGTAGACTAGTCAAATTCACAGAGATGGAAAGTATCAATAGAATGGTGATTGCCATGAGCTAAGAAAAGGGGAGATGGGGACTTAAGCTGAATGGATATAAGTTTTTGTTTGCAGTGATGAAAAAGTTCTGAAAACATTTGGTATTGACGGTGGCCCAGGCAACTTAAGTACTTAATGCCACCGAGTTATACACAACATGATGAACATGGTGACTTTTATGTTATGTGTACTTTGCCAGAATAGTAGTTTTATAAAAAGGTTATTTGGAATGACAGCATGTGGACTCAGGAGCCAACTGTGAAACAGAAAGTCAGTCAGGGAAGTGCAGTCCTGGCATCTGACCACATGGAGGACGCTCAGAGCCTTGACTTTGAGGGAGGGTCAAGGGCGTCGGCTGTGGGGGTCAAGGGTGGGTCAAGGGCAAACGCGCTAACCCAGGTGGTTCTCCTTTCCTGGGCAGGTTTCAGCACAGCCAGCCCCACAGGAGCCCAGCAGAAAAGACTACGAGACCTACCAGCCGTTTCCGAATTCCACGAGAAACTACGACGAGTCCTTCTTCGAGGACCAGGTCCACCACCGCCCTCCCGCCAGCGAGTACGCCATGCACCTGGGGCTCAAGTCCACCGGCAACTACGTCGACTTCTACTCGGCCGCCCGACCCTACAGTGAACTGAACTATGAAACGAGCCACTACCCGGCCTCCCCCGACTCCTGGGTGTGAGGCGGGCACCCCGGGAACCGTGCATGTGCATGCAGACCACAGACATTGCTATTTTTTTTCCCCCCTGCAAATTTAGTTTGTTAAAGCCTGTTCCATAGGAAGGCTGGGATACCCAGGAAGGAAACATTTAAGAGCTATTTTAGAAAGCTCCATGAACGTTCACTTGAAAGTCAGTAGAAAGTGATCCTCAATCTGACATCGGGCTACACCTTTCTAGTTCGGGCTGTAGAGTCTTAAAAAGTGCTTTCCACGGGATGTGGCCGAAGGCAGCACGGGAGGCGGTCAGGGTGACGGGGCACGAAGGTTATAAGCACAGAGGCGGTGACATAGTTCACACACTTTAGAGGGACGGCTTGTCACGCTTTGTTTACTCTCTCCATCCGTTGTGATTCTAGGCTTCAAGTTGCATTGGGGTTCCTCTGTACAGCAAGATGTTTCTTGCCTTTTGTTAATGCATTGTTGTAAAGTATTCGATGTACATTACAGATTAAAGAAGACAAGAGCATTGTGTATATTACACCAATGCCTCGGCGACTCCTCATCAATGGTTCTAAATATTGCTTCAATTTCAAACTTTTGAAAGATGTATGGATTTCCAGTTTTTCTTTTTTCTTCCTCCCAGTAAAGTTTCAACAGGGAAAAAAAAATGGGGAAAAAAAAGGAATATTTAGCAGTATTGTTCGTTCTGATATGTGAATTTGTTTGTGGCAACTAAACAAGGCATTCAGCAGTTTCTGACAATTAACATCCATCATTCCACACTCCTTGTCAACAAAGTGCTTTTTCACTGCCTAAAATTTTAGATGTAGATATTTGAAATAGATTTTTTCATTTATACCAGTTTTCTTTATGATGATACAGTGTTAAAAGAAAATAAATTACAATTGATCTGTCATCCATATTTGCTAAGAATGTCTATTTCCAAGGACCTATCTGACAAAAATACACATTCTTGCTTGTGTGTCTGCGTGTGTGGGTGTGTGTCCACGTATGTACAAAAATGACCCGTGTGAGATTTTATTTTGATAGAAGCAATTTCATTTGCTATTCATCTTGTACAAACTTTGTTTTTGCTTTTTAGTATAAATGTACATCAGTTTGTTCCTTTTGTACTCTATCTCTCTGACCATCTAGTGACTCAGGATATTAAGCCAGTGGAAGTAAAGTTATAGGATTTTCACATATTCACACGTTCTTGGATACCAAGCCTTTCTACTTGCCCATCTCCTTTCATGTTTAATGCCCTCAGAACATGATAAAACCATGGCCAACTCAATAATTTCACTTTGGGGCCAATTACTTGAAATATCCACGGAAAATGTAAACTGCTCGCCTTATTTCCCCCTGAAACTTTTTTGTTCGTGTGGCAGGGAGCAGTAGACAATTACGGATTTAGATGATTAAAAGCAAACTTGAAGCTAATGGTAGAATATGGTTAACAGAGCTAAGAAGTTAAGGCTAACCATTCAAAAGGACACGGGCTGGGGGTAACTTAGCTTTGCTCTTTAGATGCAAGTGACTGAGGCCAATAGGTGCCTAGTAAATGTTAACTGTTCTTGAAAAAATAAAACATTAAATAACAAAAGAAATTGGCTGCCATCTTCCTTTAAAACTTTCTCCCCTTCGCTTCTACATAGTTTAATTCAACTCAGAGTCTAAAATTCACGGTTCTTTCTCCAAATTTAATAGCAACCAAAAGATTTCTTGTTCATGCATAGTTGTGCAAATGCAAAACTCATTTCCAGGACAGAAGAGTAGACAGACATTTTCATATCAATTGTCCTACAGTTACTCACAAGGTGGACCTTCTTGCACTATCTACTATAGGAAGACAGCTTTCTGAGTCCCCTCCCAGGAAGGCTCCAGCCCCTGTGAAAGTGAAAGTTTAGTTGCTCAGTCGTGTCCAACTCTTTGGGATCCCATGGACTGTAGCCTACCAGGCTCTTCTGTCCACGGGATTTTCTGTCCACAGTGCTGGAGCAGGTTGCCATTTCCTTCTCCAGAGGAGCTTCCCGACCCAGGGGGCGAACCCAGGTCTCCCACATTGTAGGCAGACACTTTACCATCTGAGCCACCAGGGAAGTCCCCAGCCCCTGTAGAGAGAGAGAAATATGTAGCTTCAAGGACAGTGTTTCCATTCCATTCCTGTCATAGAACGAAATAGTAAAGCTCATCAAGGCAGAGACGAGGTATAGACGTAATTTGTGCATAACTGAATAGCTGGTTTAGCTTCTCCAAAAGGAATCAGAAGGATGCATTCCCGGGCTTAGGTTGTGCAGGGAGAAGTTCATGTGTGTCCCAGAGCCCCTACCCTACCAGGAGCTGTGTATTTCGTGTGACTCTGAGTCTGCGCTCCAGCACTGGCAACCTTTGAAGGCAGATGTCTCTGCTGCCTGTGGTTCTATGAGAGCACATTGCACCAGGCTGACGTGAAAGGATTCGGCTAGAAGCCTCCAGAGCCAGAGTTAGAGCTAGGAGAAAGTCAATTCAAAATGCTCATGGTTACTCAGGTTGCATTCTTTTCATCATTTCCCCACACTCAAACACAGGGAGAGAGAGAAAGGACAGATGATGATAGATTATAAGTAGAGAGATGAATAGATGGATCGAGAGATGATGGTAGATGGATAGATGATAGACAGATGACATTTTACCTGAAGTGTGATGTGGCCAGAGCCCACCCTTCTCCTTGGCAGTAAAGGTTGGTCGGCATATGATTTATTGTTTATAACATGGATGTACTGGACAAAAGTCCAAAGGGGCAAGAACTGTTTTTGCTTTCATTGTGCTGAAGTGACCGTGTGACCCCGCCCCCGTAAGTGGCTGCCTCTTGGGTCAACAAGAGCCTCCAGACCTTGGATTGTCTACTGAAATGGGACTGGTGTCTTTCAGAGGAAAAGAGATAAAAAAAGGAAATAAAAATTTCCTCTCAGTCCTTATGGTGGACCATAGATACACCTGATATATTCAATAGGATATGAAATCCAAACATTATATATGAAAAAAAAAATTCATTTGAGAGCTTTGATCACCAGGGCCTAATAGAACACTTCATGTGTGTGTGTGTGCTAAGTCGCTTCAGTTATGTCTGCCTCTTTGCAACCCCATGGTCTGTAGCCCGCCAGGCTCCTCTGTCCATGGAATTTTCCAGGCAAGAGTACTGGAGTGGGTCGCCATTCCCTCTTGCAGGGGATCTTCCCAACCCAGGGACTGAACCCATGTCTCTTATGTCTCCAGCATTGGTAGTTGGGTTCTTTACCACTAGCACCAAGTATAAAAAATCTTAATATTTTCATATTAAGTCATATTAGGTCCATGGAGTAGGACCACTTTAAGGAACACTTAAACTCTACCCATGTGAAAATGTTAAGATTTTTATATTGATTCTATTTTAATACCTCAATTAACTATTTCAGTCCTCACTGTCAATCAAGAGTTAGACAACAAAATATCAGACAGGTTTAGGAGAATGAGGATGACCCAAGATGTCATGTCATACTTGATGATAAGGTTAACCAGTGACAATCCATTTTTTGTTAATAAGAGTCAGACATTATGGAAAACTGCTGTGAAAAAATGAAAGTGCTTAAATTCATATATACATATAATGTTTAGTGGTTAAGTCATGTCCGACTCTTTGCAACCCCATAGATTGTAGCCCACCAGACTCCTCTGTCCATGGGATTTCCCAGGCAAGAATACTGGAGTGGGTAATCATTTCCTTCCCCAGGGAATCTTCCCGACCCAGGGACCAAACCCACATCTCCTGCATTGGCAGATGGATTCTTTACCACTGAGCCATCAGGGAAACCCTCATATAATATATATATGCCTGTATAAATTTATTTGGTCTGTTTTATTTCTCTTATTCAGCTCTTCTTCAGTGACTGATGTTTTCTACCTGTATCTGAGAGATATGTCCCTGAGAAATGAGGTTTGACTGTAAGAAGACATGGTGTTTTCACTCAGGAAATTCTCAGCCAGGACTGGACTCCCTGAGGACAAGTCAGCTCTGCTCCACTCAGGATCAGCCACTGAAGCTCAGAGGCTGGAGACTGGACTTACTTAACAACTCAGTCATGTAAATGCCTAGCTCTTGGGCCCGAGTAGCTGAGGGCAGGAAAAGCTGCAGCCCTTCAGACACCCCTGGGCTTCCCAGGGGGCTCAGTGGTAAAGAATCCACCTGCCAGTGCAAGAGATGCAGGAGACATGGGTTCAATCCCTAGGTCTGGAAGATCCCCTGGAGGAGGATATGGCAACCCACTCCAGTATTCTTGCCTGGAAAATTCCATGGACCGAGAAGCCTTGAGGGCTACAGTCCATGGGGTTGCAAAGAGTCAGACATGACTGAGCAACGAAGCACGCACATACACAGTCATGCTATGAAGTCTCTCCACGTGCTCCGTCCAGCAGAGATGCTTTAGAAATGTCTTACAGGTCATCTCAAGGTTCCCAAAGTCCATGTCCCCAGATAAAGAATCAGGCACAAGCCAAGAGGGATTCCACTAGTCAATGCAATTGCAAAATATTGCTCAGTTGCACAGGGACAAGGGTGGAAATAGGCTCCCTATCTTGGGGCAGAAGGGAAGCAGTGGTGGCAAGATTATGGAAGAGGTTGTAGCACTGGAAATAGTATACCACTGTTGTCTTTCTGATACAATCTACCAGCCGACTATACAACTGATAACATTTTGCTTTAATAAATTCCTCTTCTTTAATGTGTAGCCAATATTTCTTAATAATGGCAAAAGCAATGCCTTCTTATAAGAAGTAAAAACCAAATAATATAGCTTGCAAAAATGGGAGAAAAAATTCATATTCTTAACCTTAGAAGGAAAGATCTTGGGTTTGTGTTTCTCTTCAGCTGAATACAATCATGGAAGTGTGGTTCCTGGCAGCCAGAAGACAACCACGAGGGGACCAGAATAAACTGAAGTCAAAGCTGAGGACAGCAGATTAGAGAAATCAAAAGAACTGGGCTCTTCTCTGAAATCACTTGAAGGGCATCACTTTTCCCAAATATTCCCAAATGGGCCATCATTAAGCCCTTATACCCACATTCTAGAAAGTCTCTCTTGCTGTCTCCTATGACATAACAGAAGGCTGAACAGATGAAAGAAATCCCAAGACCAAGACTTATATTCACATCATCATGTCCGCAGAATGCCTGCATGCTAAGTCATGCTTCAGTCATGTCTGACTCTATGTGACCCCATAGACAGAAGTTGGCCAGGCTCCTCTGTCTGTGGGATTTCCCAGGCAAGAATACTGGAGTGGGTTGCCATTTCCTTCTTCAAAGGATCTTCCCAACCCAGGAATAGAAACTGAGTCTCTTATGACTCCTGCATCAGCAGGCAGGTGTTTTTTGTTTTGTTTTGTTTTTACTACTAGAGCCACCTGGAAAGTCCATCCTCCAAACAGGAATATGCTTTTATGAAGACAGGAAAACAGATGATGTTTTTAAAGTGTTAATTTTTAGTAAACAGAAAGGCATTCTGTAGACACTTTCTCTAGTCTTCATTCTGTCCTATTCTTTTAATGACCAGTCATATAGGCTATAGATTCATAACTGAATGGGTCTGGAATTGTGTTACTGCCTCAATACATTATCAATATTAGAGGAATTTCTGGTTCTTAAGCAGCTATATTCTCCATGGGCTCATGATCTAATGAGAACAAATGAAAGCTGATTAAAGGGTTGAAAAAATTAAGGAGTAACACAGTCTAATGTATTGAATGTTGATTGATACAGCTTTCTTCTGAGTCATGTCATCTTTGGGAATGCATCGTTTCTGAATGGGAATGTCTGATTACATCTCCCTTTGTCACTTCCTCTACTGCTAACACACGCCACCTGAATTATCAACACAATGTAATTACTTCCTTCTCTGTTTCCACGATTCCCAGTCTCAAGGCAAACTCATTAACACTGGTACCTGAGCCCCTCTAAAGAAGATCCAAAGCTAACTCTAAAGAAGTTCATAGCAATGAAACGTTGCTACGATGAATGACTCTGGCTCTCCAAGCACAGGCTCCGCCCACAGCTGTCCAGACCATTCACAAGCTCAGTCACAGAAGCATCTCATCCAGGCGTTCCGTTCACTCAAGATTCTGAAGGGCAGAATCTTTACTTCCCAAGAGTTTACCATGCATGCATGCGTGCTCAGTTGGGTCTGCCTCTTTGCTACCCCATGGACTGTAGCCCGCCAGCCTCCTCTGCCCATGGAATTTTCCAGGCAAGAATACTGGAGTGGGTCTCCATTTCCTCCTCCAGGGGATCTTCCCGACTCAGGGATCGAACCTGCGTCTCCTTCATGGACAGGTAGATTCTTTACCACTGAGCCAGCTGGGAAGCCCGAGAGTTTACCATAAACCTTTTCTGAAAAGAAGCTGTTGGTCACAGGACTGGTAGCAGATGTGCTCATGGCATTGGAAGGGTGCTATTAGGACCCAGGAGGTAATTATAGTAAAGCACCTATGAAATAGACATGAAAGGACAAGGAAACCTAGGTTTTTTAACAGTCCTCTTTTGTTTTATATTCCAGAGATGTCCAAAAAGCCAGAGAGGAGATTGGCAGTCCCTTTTGGGTGGACATTCACCGGGACGGCAGTCACTAGCCCAGTTATAAGGACGTCATAAACTTTTCTCTGTGATTAATTTTGACCCTACTACAGTTTGAAAGATACAGCTATATTTTTAATAATTTAAAAAGACTATAGCAAGAAATCTTCCCATATTTTTAAAATGTTTACCAATATTTAATTAAGGTTACCAGAATTAGCAAATTAAAATATAGAACACCCAGTGAAAATTAAATTTCAATGAAATAGCCAATAATCTTTTAAACCTAAGTATGTTTCATGAAATACTTGGAACATATTTACAGTAAAATTTTTTTCATTGTTATTCGAAATTCAAATACAAGTGAACGTCTTCATTTTATCTGGCAACCCTAATTTGACCTATATTTCTGCCATTATTTTTCTAAGGAGTAATGCTTTATAGAAAAGTAAAAATGAATTCCAGAATTTATTACTTGATTAATCTTAATTATTTTATATGTGTATATATACATAATTATATATACTATATATATATACACACACACATATATGTATGTAATACATATAATGGTGAAAACACAGAGTTAGGGCTCAGAAACCCTGTTTCTTCTTCCTTATTAGTCAACAAGGGGTGATAATATATGTTATGCTTCCCCTTTTCAATTTTTGTGAAGATCAGATTAGGCTTATGACCAGCATGCTGGTGAATATTTGACAACTGACTCTCCAAAAAGCGAAAAGAAAAATTCCTTGATTTACAGTATTTGCCAGTTTCTATGATGCAAATGCACACACCCAATTTCAAGTTGGTAGTATGATGTCACAAACGCAGAATCAAAAATGGTGCTCTATTGGCAACAAGCCAATATATTATCTCCAGGATACAGATAAAGCAAACATAAATAAATAATCTCAAGAGCACAAGTAATAGTAAAACGTAGTAAAATACTTAGGTTGTGTTGGATTCCAAGTAATAATTACTATTATTTGCTACATAATTAATTTAATTCTAAATCTAGATAACACGATACTTAATAATGCTGTGTTTAACCATCATTTTGCAAATTCCTGCTGACACAGGCCAGCTCTAGGACCTATGTATGACTGCCTATGACACTGTGAACTGCGACCCAAACATAAGTTATAAACATTCACTCATTGACCAACATTGATGGAAGTTACCATGTAAGAGGCATGCTAAAAAAATTCTGGGAAAACACGCAACAAGGAAAGCAGTGCAGTGAAGAAGCATGGACAGCTTTCTAAGGGTGCAGATCCGGGTGAAGGAGACGGGTAACCGAGGGGCGGAGGGCAGTGCTGGCCATCACCCACGCTAGTGGGGGTAGGAGCGCGTGCCCTGCCCTGGAGAGAGAGATGGACTAGAGGGGTGAGGGGGGCAACTCCCTGAGTCAGGAAAGCTCTGTGGAGGGCAGAGCAAGGGAAGGCTGCCAAGGCGAGGCTTGTGGAGAAGAATTGGGGAACAGAGTTGTGGAGAAGAAGGATTCATGAATTGGAGGACATCTCCCTGCCCAGACTCAGTACTGGACCAGGAGCAGCTGGAGCAGGGATGGATTTAGAACCTGGGCTCCCCATTTTCCTGGAGTCTTTAAACCTGATTCTGCAAAGAATAAGCCCAGAAGAGAGGGAGTGTTAGTTGCTCCATTGTGTCAGACTTTGCGACCCGATGGATTATGTAGCCCGCCAGGCTCCTCAGTCCATGGAATTCTCCAAGCAAGAATACTGGAGTGGGTTGCCACGCCCTCCTCCAGGGGAGGGGAGAAAAAGCCATCGTAAAGATGACAGTTGTGGCCCGTCTTGTTTTAGAAAAATAAAGTAGAACTCTGTTTCCAACCTTGGCTGTTTTGAGGCAAATAAGTGCTCCTGCTACCTGGGGACAACGTTACACAGCTACTTCTGGCTGTTACAGGAAGTGAATTACTGTGGCTCAACCTGATCTTCACAAAACTTGCAAGATAGGAGCATAACATATATTACCACCCCCATTTACTAACAAGGAAAGAGAGACCCAAACATTACCTAGCATATTCAAACAGGGTTTTTGAATCCTAACTCTGTGTTTTCACCATTATATAAACTATATATATAATTATTTGTATATTGTTGTTGTTGTTCAGGCCAAACAACTAACAGGGAGCCCCACCTATCAGCAGACAATTGGATTAAAGATTTGCTGAGCATGGCCCTGTCCACCAGAACAAGACCCAGTTTTCCCACAACCAGTTCCTCCCATCAAGAAGCTGGCACAAGCCTCTTATCCTGATCCATCAGAGGGCAGACAGAAGAAGTTTGAACTATAACCCCACAGCCTCCAGAACAAAAACCACAATCACCAAAATGATCACATGGACCACAGCCTTGTCAAATCAATGAAACTATGAGCCATGCCGTGTAGGGCAACCCAAGACGGACAGGTCATGGTGGAGACTTCAGACAAAATGTGGTCCACTGGAGAAGGGAATGGCAAACCACTTCAGTATTATTGCCTCGAGAATGCCATGAACAGTATGTGTGTGTGTGTATATATATATATATATTTATAAAACAATGAAGGTTAATCAAGTAGTGGATTTTGGAATTTATATTTACTTTGCTATAAAGCAGTACTCCCTAGAAAAATAATGGCAGAAATATAGGTTAAATTAGGGTTGCCAGGTAAAATGCAAGATACCCAATTATATTTGACTTTCAGATAACAGTGGAAAAGATTTTCATGGTAAAATTTTTCTACAGCTGCCATAGCAAATCGCCACATATTCAATGGCTTAAAAACAGAAATATGTTACCTGCAGAGGTCAGAAGTTCAAGACGGGTGGGCAGAATTGTGTTCCTTTGGGGACTTTGGGGGAGAATGGGTTTCTTTACTCTTTGCAGCTTCTGCAGATCACCTGCTTTCCTCAGCACCATCTTTAAAGTCAGCAGCACAGTATCTTCAGACAAATCTCTGTCTGACTGGCTCTCCTGCTTTCTCTGTCTCTCTTAACCTTAGTCTCGTGTCTCCCTCTCTCCCTTATAAGAACCTTTGTAATTACTCTGACAATCTCCCCATCTCGCTCTCTTTAACTCGATTACATCTGCAGAGTCTGTTTTGCCAGGTCAGCCAACATTCTCATCAGCCTGGGGATGAGGATGCAGATAGCTCTGGGAGGACTTAATCCTGTCTGCTACCTCTGGCTTTGCTGGAGAGTCATACAGAGACCATGCCAAAAAAAAAAATCTTCAAATAGGTCCTTGCTGTGTTGATATCTAAATTCCTAGAAAAAGACCCTAAAATAATCTAGCTCATGGTATGTGCTTTGTGGGGTGAGGGGGTGGGGTGGAGAATAAAATTCATTTATTTTTACACTTGTACAGTTCCAAAATCACTGAACAGGTGGCAATTCTCATACATATTTCTAGTTTTTTTTTTTTTAAAGATTTCTTTTGCTAAATGTGTTTATGTTATTTAACCACATTCATTGGAGCTTCCCTGGTGGCTTGGCAGTAAAGAATCTGCCTTCAAATGCAGGATACTCAGGTTCGATCCCTGGGTCGGGAAGGTTGCCTGCAGAAGGGAATGGCTACCCACTCCAGTCTTCTTGCCTGGAGAATCCCACAGACAAAGGAGCCTCATAACTGAGAGACTGAGCACAGCACACAGCACAGCCTTCAGGCTGTGAGAGAATACATTCCCATTGTTTTAAGGCATCCAAGTTGCGTTAACTTTTGACAGGAGCCCTGGGAAACCAACACACTTTGTTCAGGCAAGAGTCCATCTAACTGATAAAATCTGACCTTGCTCTTGATCTCTCAGTTCAGTTCAGTCACTCAGTCGTGTCCAACTCTTTGTAACCCCATGGACTGCAGCATGCCAGACTTCCCTATCCATCACCAACTCTTGGAGCCTGCTCAAACTCATGTCCATAGAGTCGTGATGCCATCCAACCATTTCATCCTCTGTCGTCCCCTTCTCCTCCTGCCTTCAATCTTTCCCAGCATCAGGGTCTTTTCCAATGATCAGTTCTTCATATCGAGTGACCAAAGTACTGGAGTTTCAGCTTTAGCATCAGTCATTCCAATGAATATTCATATCTCAGTTGGATCTGAGTTCCAAATCAGTTGGAAATCAGACTGGTTGGATCTCCTTGCAGTCCAGGGGACTCTCAAGAGCCTTCTCCAACACCACAGTTCAAAAGCATCAATTCTTTAGCACTCAGCTTTCTTCACAGTTCAACTCTCACATCCATACATGTCTACAGGAAAAACCATAGCTTTGACTAGATGGAACTTTGTTGGCAAAGTAATGTCTCTGCTTTTTAATATGCTGTGCAGTTGGTAATCAGTGAGAGACTTCTCACTGATGACATTGTTTAAGTCTCATTCTCCCTTCCCCTTCAGCCCTGTATCTGGACAGACTCCTAGGAAGACCCTAAGTTCACTTCCTCCTCTGGAGTTAGTAGGAAATTTAACCTTCCCATGCTTGGGAGCTTTCCACAGTCCCACTCCTTAGTCACTTCAGAAAGACCTAAATCCACTCCCTCTGCCTTGCTCAAGTCACCCTGGACAAGCTCATGACCACCCAACTCTTCCCAGAAGTAATAATACGTTCTCTTAAGTTCTCTGGAGCTTGGAAAGCCATCAACTCCAATACCCAAACCAAGTTTTTGGTGGGATGTTTGCTCCTTTTTTCAATAGTGATTATACTTTTAATATCCTGTTAAAGGAGGAGACATCAATCCCGGGGTTGGGAAGATCCCTTGGAGGAGGAAATGGCAACCCACTCCAATATTCTTGCCTGAAGAATCCCCATGGACAGAGGAGCCTGGCAGGCTCTCAAAGACTTGGACACAACTGAACCGACTTAGCAGCAGCATACTTTCAATATCCAGTGATTAAAGAAATGCATAATAGCAAAGTTGCTCTGAATTTATTAACGCTTTGAAATAAATTAATACTTTTTATTTCAACATAATACATGCACTTGAATATAATAGTAAGTATACATGAGGGATGTCGTATATTCACTTTAAGACAATGCCCATTTGGCATTCCAAATCCATTTTATTAATTAACTTTTATCAGTTTTCAACTGAGGTATAGCTGATTTACAATGTGGTGTTAATTCATTTTAATTCATTTTTTAATAATGAATGGCCAGGTCAGAAGTCAGGGCACTAAACAAGCTCAGTCCCAAAGACTTATGGAACATTTATGAGTCCTTTGCAAAAAGTAAAAAGTTCAAAGAAACTTTTACAAAATGTTATTATTTATTAATTTATTTTTGGTTGTGCTGGGTCTTTGTTGCTATACTCGGGTTTTCTCTAGTTGCAGCGAGCGAGGGCTACTCTCCAGGTGTGGTACGTGGGCTTCTCATTGTAGTGGCTTCTCTTGTTGCAGAGCAAGTGCTCTGGGGCACCCAGGTTTCAATAGTTGTGGCTTTCAGGCTCTAGACCTCAGGCTCAGTAGTTGTGTCGCATGGACTGAGCTGCCTCAAGACACGTGAAATCTTTCCAGAGCAGGGATAGAACCTGTGTCTCGCATCAGCAAGCAGATACCTAACCACTGGACCACCAGGGAAGTCCGAAAGTTAAAAAAATAATAATTTTTTTTCAGCTTGCATGGTGAAAACATCTAGGAAATACTGCACATTAATCTTCTTCCTCTTGGCGTCACAAAGCAAAATAAGTTTAAAATTTCTGAGAAGTCCTGAAATATCAGTAGCTCTGTACTTTTGTTTACCCTAGACTCTCAATTCTAGAGTTTCTGAGTCACGTTTGACTATAAAACCCTTTCTTCCCATCACACCTGTTGGGTGCTTGGTGCTTTTGCAGAGAAACTAGGCAACACTGAAGAGGGAAGACACTGGCATTGAATGCCTGACATCTACAGAAACCAATAGGACCTACAACTTCTCTTCAACACCTGAGACACCAGCCTTCATGTTCATCACCCGACCTGTCTCTTTCCTCAGTTCGTGAGAAGAATTCTAGAGGTCATTAAGACAAGCTGACATCAGAAACGATCAGTCAGCGTCTCTGAGAACCTTGTCCGTGATGGCACCACAGATTTGGTGTCATCTGATTTCAGCTTTAACCCAATTTTTAGCAAGTTTTGACAAGGCTAACTTAATTAGCAAGCAGACGATGGCAGCAATGCAACAATAAAAAAGAAAGAAGGCTCCTTTGGATCTCCAAGGTGATGACGCATTTCTGCTTTGGTTCCAACTTCTGCTTGCCATGAGTCTGGGACTTGGCATTCACCTCCTCGGGCCAGATGCTAAATTAAGTTTGAAGACATTCAAGGTATTCATTATTGATTGGGATTTTGGCAGCAACAGAGAGAACTAAAGAAGCAGCAGCTGTGGTTTCAAAGGTACCATCTCTAAGTTAAGACTTGCCAAAAATAACAAGGAAACTTTCCAGGTCATCTCCTCTTGGAGGGATCAAAGTCAGCTGCCCTGGGCTCTTGGCAGAAACAATCAAGGAAAACAGTGCTCCCAGTGGCCCCATCGCTCCCTGCATGGAAGAAAAGAGGAGCTGCCAGGTTGAGAGTTCACATTAAGTAGCAATAATAAGCCTCTTAAGAAGTGGATGGCAACCCACTCCAGTATTCTTGCCTAGATAATCCCATAGACAGAGGAGCCTGGCAGTCTACAGTCCGTGGGTTCACAAAGAGTCGGACACGACTGAGTGTCTAAACAACAAAAAATAAAAGAGAAGAAAAATGGCTCTCTCTCACTTGAGAACCACATCTGTCACAATATTTTGGTTGCACGTGACTGAAACCTTGACCCAGACTGCAACAAGCAAAATAGAATTAATTTACTCATGTCAACAGAAATTCCAGAAGTCAGCAGGCTTCAGGCATGGCTGGATTCAGAAGCCAGATAAAATCACCATGGACCTGCTTCTCTCTATCTCTTAACTCTGTCTCCAGGGCTCCTGGCTGTAATAACCAGGTGCAGATGTCACAAACTCTCTAAGAATCTTGTCCTCTCAACTATAAATCCATTAAGCTGGAATAACTCCAAGAAGCCTCAGCGAAAGTCTCAGGGCATCTCATTAGTCATTATAGGGTCCCAGGCTTATCCTTGAATGAGTTACTATAGATGGAAGAATGGAAAGCTCTAAAGATACAAACTGTTTAAAAATTATTACAAACCAAGCACCACACTAAGAGCTTTCCTGTGTATTTCTTAAAGCCTTTTTAAAATCCCAACATTAAAATATACTTTGAAATATTTTTTAAAATGTTTGATCTTATAGTCAAGAAAAGAGAGACTCAGAGAGGTTAAACACCTTCTTCAATGTCATACAGTAAGTGGTGGGATTTAGGGCTTCCCTGATGGCTCAGCTGGTAAAGAATCCACCTATAATTCAGGAGACCTGGGTTCAGTCCCTGGGTTGGGAAGATCCCCTGGAGAAGGGAATGGCTACCCACTCCAGTATTCCGGCCTGGAGAATTCCATGGACTGTATAGTCCATGGGATTGCAAAGAGTCGGACATGACTGAACGACTTTCACTTTAGAGAGTTATATGAGTGTTTGGATTCATATACTTGAGTTATGAGCTTCCCAGGTGGCACCAGTAGTAAAAAATCCACCTGCCAATGCAGGAGACTTAAGAGACTTGGGTTCAATCCCTGGGATGGGAAGATCCCCTGGAGGAGGGCATGGCAACCCACTCCAGTACTCTTGCCTGAAGAGTCCCATGGACAGAGGAGCCTGGAGGGCTACAGTCCATAGGGTCACAAAGAGTTGGACGTGACTGAAGCGACTTAGCATGCACGCGGCACACAGTTGAGTTAAGTGGGGCTTGGGAGCCATTTAGCCCAAAGCAGAATCATACTTACAGCGTCCTTCACATATGTTCTCCCAGATGTTCACAACCTTCCAGGGAAGGACACAGAATAAAATCAGCCCAATCTAACCCAGTGAGTAGCAGAAAGGCCCCTCTTACACTGATCTTGCATCCATTCCCCATGTAAGTTCCTTCCCCTAGGTCTTTTTGACACCGAACCTTCATTTCTCCTTTGAAAGTGAATGTGTTAGTCACTCAGTTGTGTCCGACTCTTTGCGACCCCACGGACTATTGCCCCCCAGGCTTTCTCTGTCCATGGAATTCATTAAAACTCTCAGTCTCCTTTATCTGAGGGTGGGGGTGGGCAGGGTTGCTACGTTTGTTCTTGCAACTATGAATTAATATTATTAGGACCTTCTCTTTAAAATTTTGACCTTTTTAATCGCACTTGGATTTCACCTTGCTTGTTTCACCTGTCTTTCTGCATCCTGAATCAGTGTTCAAGGAATCAGGCACCTCTCAGCGCCATAAACCTGACCCTGCAGGCTTCATTCTGGTCCCATATCCAGTAGGAGCAAACCCCGCAGGTGACTTTTTAGAGTCAAAAATTTTATCAGTGAGGAATATGGCTCACCTTGCCATTTGTGGCTCAGATTTGTGCTCCTTAGCTTGTAAATATCTCCCAGATTTTTACTCATCAAAACGGATGCATTATGGAAGTAATTAATACCAGCAACTTAGTCTTAACCATCTCATCTCTGGGAGAAGGTGAAGGACCGGGAAGCCTGGCATGCAGCAGTCCACAGGGTCACAAAGAGTCAGACTGAATGACTGAACACTAGACTTAACCTTGCCCAATGCTCTGTCCTCACGATGTGGCCTTTTGAACTTGCGCTGTCTCACAACCTAGTAGGTGACCTTGGGCAGGCCCTTTTCTTGCCAGGGCCTCAGCTGCCTCCACTGGCAAAATAAGAGTATTGCACTACAGGGGCATCGAGGGTCCCCCTTCCTGCAAATTTATTCTTTGAAATCTCTGGCTGTGCTTCTCACACAACCAAATGCTCAATAAAGCTTTCACTTCTTGTTCTCATGGTTTGGTTTTGGATTTTGACACTATTTTTAAAACACCCTCAATTTTCTGCAAGTTTAGACAACAGCTAGTTCAGTGTCTCACCTAGTACATTTACAGTCCATCCATTTACTTGCTTGTAGATTTTTTTCATTCCCTCTCATTTCGTTTCAAAGGTTTGCACGTCGAAGTAGCTTCTTGCCTGTCCAGAGAAATTTCTCTGGGTAATTCGTGGAGATAAGTGAAGTGTACCTTTCAGACATTTGAATATATACCTCGGCTCGAAGCAATTCCCACCAGAAACTCCAAGTGATATGCTTTCAATTACAGGCCAGGAATAGGTTATTTTCTCTTATAAAGACAAAGAGTCAATGGGACTTTATTAAAATAGCATTTCCTATCTTCCGTGACCACATCTTGTCTCGTTGACTCCTGGGAGCTGTGTTCTCCGCTAGCATCCTGGTTCAGCAGACACATTTTACAGTCTATCAGAATTTCCACTACCAGCCACCACTACTGATGCTGCTTTAAAAACATGAGCATTTATCTGTTTATCTCTGCACCATGTCAAGTTTGGCTCCTCTTTCAAAAGAATGAACAGCAAGTGAAGTAAGTACATGTTTAGCTTATGAACGTAAAAGAGAAGTTATAAAATTAATGAATCCAGCTGTTTCCAAATCTCCTATTAGACAAAGCCATTTGTCAACTGAATACCTCCTACACCTTGATTGCAAATGTTCCAGCTATGAAAATGTTGATGAATCCTGGAAACTTGTTCCAAAAAATCTCTGACTTGGATAGGGCTGTCACGGGTCATTAAAATATCCAATAACCATCACTAGACTAACAGGAGATTTTATTTCAAACAGAAAAATTAATATAGTTGATGAGAGCAAGAAATAAGACATGGAATAAGTAATGCCTTCACTTTTTTTCTGGTCTTAAGCATTTGTCCATGACAGACATGTGCATGCTTTTTCAGTTATGTCCAACTCTTTGCAACCCCATGGACTGTAGCCTGCCAGGCTCCTCTGTGACCCCATGGACTGTAGCCCGCCAGGCTCCTCTGTGACCCCATGGACTGTAGCCTGCCAGGCTCCTCTGTCCATGGAATTTTCCAGGCAAGAATACTGGAGAAGCTTGCCATTTCCTTCACCAGAGAAGAGAGGATCTTCCTGACCCAGGAATTAAACTCACGTCTCCTGCATCTGCTTCCTTGGCAGGCAGAGTCTTTACCACTGCACCGCCTGGGAAGCAGAAACACAAAGAGCTTTAAGCAAGGGCTCCCGTCTACTTGGAAGAAGTTATTTGAATTTAGCCTTTCCTTTTATGAATAAAGTGATATCCAATTTTTTGTGCACCTTAGGTTATAGCCCTCTATTCAATCAAACAATAATACCACCCAGACAAAGAGTTGTCAAAATAAGAGTAATTGATTTGCAGGACTTCCCTGGCAGTCCAGAGGTTAGGACTCTGCACTCTCACTGCTGGCTCCTGGGTTCGATCCCTGGTTGTGGAACTAAGATTTCATAAGCCCCATACAAGGCTAGAAAAAAAAGTAATTGATTCTGGCTGATAGAGTAGAAAAAGAATGCTTTTACAGGACTGTTGGGAGGGCTAATGAAACAGAATTGAGGTTAAGACTCCAGACACCTAAAAACCAACATTGGAGGTGCCTATTGAGGAGCTCATGCTTCTGCTGCTGCCTCTGGGCACAGAGAAAGCCACGCTGATATCACCTGCCTCTGCTGCTTCTGTGTCAGGGTGGGATTTGCCAGACATCTGCGCACCCACCTGTGCTGGGAGAGTGGATTCTGCCCAGAGCCACCCCTCCTTCCATGGTGGAGGATGGGGGGTCAAACTCAGGTCACATGTTTGCACTGATGCTTCAAAGATGGCTCAGGATTTGAACATTCCAGTCTGTGCCTCGGGAAGGCTGGACTCAGTCCAAGGAAGATGTCCTAAGAGCGTCCCACCTCCAGGCAAAATGACAAACGCCACTAGGACATCCTTGAGGATTAAAATTACCTCTAACTTGAAAAAACTAAAAATATAGTTACCATATGATCCAAAAATCCCACTCTTGGGTATATAGCTGGACAAAACTTAATTAAAAATGACACATGTACCCCAGTGTTCATAGCAGCACTATGCAACCTAAATGTCCATCATCAGAGGAATGGATAAGGAAGATGTGCTATTTAAATACAATGGAATATTAGTCATAATAAAGACTGAAACAATGCCACTTGCAGCAACATGGACAGACCTAGAGATTAGCATACTAAGTAAAGTAAGTCAGAGAAAGACAAGTATTATATGATATCACTTCTATGTGGAATCTTAAAAAATCATCCAAAGGAACTTATTTACAAAATGGAAACATACTCACAGACACAGAAAACAAACTTATTATTACCATACGGAGAAGGGGAGGGAGAGGGATAAATTACGAGGTTGGGATTAACAGGTGCACCCTACTATATATAAAATACATAAACAACAAGGACCTAATGTATAAAGCAGAGACCGTGTTGCCAACAAAGGTCCGTCTAGTCAAGGCTATGGTTTTTCCAGTGGTCATGTATGGATGTGAGAGTTGGACTGTGAAGAAGGCTGAGCACCGAAGAATTGATGCTTTGGAACTGTGGTGTTGGAGAAGACTCTTGAGAGTCCCTTGGACTGCAAGGAGATCCAACTAGTCCATTCTAAAGGAGATCAGCCCTGGGATTTCTTTGGAAGGAATGATGCTAAAGCTGAAACTCCAGTACTTGGCCACCTCATGAGAAGAGTTGACTCATTGGAAAAGACTCTGATGCTGGGAGGGATTGGGGGCAGGAGGAAGAGGGGACCACAGGGAATGAGATGGTTGGATGGCATCACCGACTCAACGGACATGAGTCTGAGTGAACTCCGGGAGTTGGTGATGGACAGGGAGGCCTGGCGTGCTGCAGTCCATGGGGTCACAGAGTTGGACACAACCAAGTGACTGAACTGAACTGAATGTATAACACAGGAAACTATATTCAGCTACTCTGACTCCACCTGCCAGTGCAAGAGATGTGGGAGACACAGGTTCAGTTCCTGGGTGGGGAAGAACCCCTGGAGTAAGAAGTGGCAACCCACTCCAGTATTCTTGCCTGGGAAATCCTATGGACAGAGGAGCCTGGTGGGCTACAGTCCATGAGGTTGCAAAGAGTGGGACACAACTGAGTGACTGAGCACCATAATGGAAAAGAGTCTGAAGCTGTATACTTGAAACTATCACAATATAATAAATCAACTATAGTTGAATTTTTAAAAATGACATCTACCCATTGTCATTCATCAGCCGACTAGGAGAAGCTGTGAGTAGGACATCCACTGTCAGAACTCTGTAGCCTATCAAATCTCCCTGCTTCTTCCATCTATTCCATTTGCCTTCCTTAGGCCTGGCCTCCCTCCCTCCCAGCCAGACACAAAGTGTTCCAATGCTAAAGGTTGAGATGGAGTGACAGGAGCCCGGTTTATCCTCCCATCGTCAACACCTGGGAGACTGGACAAGATATGTGCAGAAAAGGTTTGGACCGACCGGGATTATCATCCACAAGAGGAAGGAGACAGAATGGCCCCAGGATGGCAAAAGGGCAAGGAGGGGAACAGAACTTGGCTGAGTTGAGAAGAGCTCAAGTTTAGGGAGGCAAAGGGGACCTGAGTTTGTGGGCAGAGAGGAGAGAGGGAAGCTGCACAAGATAAGTTGAACAGTGGGCCTCTCCCCTGACCCTGAAAAGTCCTTGCCTTGTACTCCCTTGCTGGACTTCTCCTAGACCAACACACTGATTTTCATACAGTTTTCAGACATGTTAAGGAGCAGCTACTAGGCTACAAAATTCCACAGTTAGCACAAGAGTGTTTCCTGCGTGTCCCAGGTCATACTTTTTAGAAAGATCATCCTTTAGTTTCTTCTGCAAATGTCTTAATTAATTCAGTCTAAAATGGTCTTCTAAGCAGCCCTTCTGCTCCAAGCATGTCTCTAAGTGTGGAGAGACTGAGATAATGTCTGGTTAAGGAAGTCAGCTCAGTAAGGAATACACCTCTGACTCATTCCATAAGGTACATTTTGGATGGTCATGCTTTCAGCAAGTAACCTTTGCTCTGTATCCTGGGAACATCTTTCTTTTGAATTTCAACATATCTGCAGGCATCTTGATTACCTGCAGCACTCTGAGAATCTTCAGGAACAATTTTTGTGCTCATCTAAGAAACTGAATTACTTTAAATACATAAAGACCAAGCTGCTGCTGCTGCTAAGTCACTTTGGTTGTGTCTGACTCTGTGCGACCCCATAGACGGCAGCCCACTAGGCTCCCCCGTCCCTGGGATTCTCCAGAACACTGGAGTGGGTTGCCATTTCCTTCTCCAATGCATGAAAGTGAAAAGTGAAAGTGAAGTCGCTCAGTCGTGTCCGACTCTATACGACCCCATAGACAGCAGCCTACCAGGCTCCTCTGTCCATGCATGGGATTTTCCAGGCAAGAGTACTGGAGTGGGGTGCCATTGCCTTCTCCGGAAGACCAAGCTACAACCCAGCTAATGTTTTCCTCTTCTTTCCAGTGGATATATGTTAGGTTCTGGCCACCAAACACCCACTCATTCTGCTTTGGGTAATAATGATACCGTTTTCCTCTGGGGCTTGACTATCTTCCCCACCCTCTAATCTGTACATTGGAATGAGAGTTGGCTCTTCTCCTAGCCCGGACTCAGATCTGACCAATCAGAGTATGGTATCTCCCTAGTCACTCTGATTGGTTCAGAGATGATCATGTCATCCAATCAGAGCCAGTAAATGTAAGAAGACTTTTCCGGAGAGCTTCTTAGCAGTAAAGACGATGAGAACCAGCTGCTAGCTGAGAATGAAGCTCTGTGTGTGTGTGTGTGTGTGTGTGTGTGTGTGTGTGTGTGTGTGCGTGCGTGCGCGCGCGCGCTCAGTCTGTGTGTGTATCTGACTCTTTGCAGCCCCACGGACTGTAGTCCGCCAGCTTCCTCTGTTCATGAGATTTCCCAGGCAAGTACACTAGAGTGTGTTGCCATTTCCTGCTCCAGGGGGAACTTCCTGACCCAGGGATAAAATCCTTGTACGCTTGTGTCTCCGGCATTGGCAGGTGGAGTCTTTAACACTAGCGCCACCTGGGAAGAATGAAGCTAAAGAAGCAGAATTCAGAACCGGGAGATAGATGCGTCTCAGATGGCCATCTTCCAATGCCTTGGCCAAGTCTCACCTTGAGGATTTTAGTAAATGGACAAAAAACGCCCCGTTTTCTGCTTACGTTTGAGTTGCCTTTCCTATCGCTTGCTATTGAAGGGCCAAACCCCACCCGAAGCAGATCTAACCTGAAGCTTTTAAATAAATGAACCTATAATTTCCCTTCTGCTAAGGTCTGAGTTGCGTTTTCCAGTACTTGCTATTAAAGCCCTCCTGATACACTAATTGAGTCACTCCACTGCCCCATTTTGTGCTGATTTTCCAAACTGCTTTAACGCCTGCTCATCACATAGGAAAACAGGGGCGTTTCTACAGATCCTTTATTTTAAATGTGGTCTCTGGACATTCCTGGTTCTGTGGATAATAGGATGAGAAATGCTGAACAACATTAGGCAAGTTATTTGGGGCATTTTGTTTCACACATGCCAAAGGACATTATGAATTTCCAATGTTTATTTGGAAACTGCCAAGTAAAAATCAGCACTTGCCATCTGCCTCTACAAGGAGTAAGTCACTAGCCACTGCAACCGCTGATCTTTAACACCCACCAGAAAGAAATGAGGCACTCCGTGCTCATTGGGAAAAATTGGCAGGATGGGCTTTCAGATAGTTTGATACTTTAAGGAGAAGATTTTTTAAGCCTCAATTCTTGCATTATCTGAGAGGTAGGAAAGCACTACAATCATTAATGGTGACATCTACTCCTCATGATTGGAAACAAGCCTTTCCCAAAATGTGTGCCTGACCACACATACTTCCTTCACTAACATCATATACTCTGATAATGACCTTCTGCTCTAACTCTTTGGAGCAGTTCCTCAAAGCTATCTGGGAGGCTGTTTCCCAGGCTAACCGTAGCTGACTTTTTTGTTTGTTCATATTTTCTCTATTTAGTGCACCATTCTTTAAAAAAAAAAAATTATCAATTGTCAGTAATTGGTATGCTCACTTTGTTTCCATAGAAGGTTATTTTAATTATATCCTAAGATGAAGTAGCCCTTTTTAAGGACATAGAACCGAAAGAACTATGGACACACGGAGCTACATAATTCCATAGGTCACTGAGAGACAGGGCACATCGGTACAAGCATCTTAGCCAAGTGTGGGGGCTTGTACAGTGAAAGGCAGTATCGCCATTCTTTTTGAGGAAGTCACAAGAGGGAAGGAAAGGAAACTGGTGAGCAGAGAAGAAAGTCACGTCAGTTTCATAGCAATCCACCTGGGAGGTGGAAATTTGGAACAATCCTTGTCCCTCCTCCATCTCACTGACAATTCCTTTCCTGGTGTTGCCTTGGATTCTTCTTCCTCCATTCACTCCCTAAACATTGATCATCCTCAAACCTCGCCTCTTCTTGCTCTCTGCCCTCTGTTTATATAAATCAATGATTTGAGCCATCAGTTGTTTACTGGACACCTTCAAGTTCATATCTCTTGCCAAGACTGTACCCCAAGCTCCAGACTTAAATGTGAGTGTCTTCATCACTTCTCCCATGAACATCTCACAGGTGTGCAAATGATTCATTTTCCTCCAGTTCCCTGTATACCTCCCCTTCTCTGCATCTCCCAGATCAGAAGATGTCCCCACTGCCTGTGCAGCAGGGGACATCTAAACCCTCCTCACTTCTCTGCCCATATCAATAATCAATTCCATTGCCTTAAAATTTCTCAGTCCCACATGTCCCTTTCCTTCCCACTGTCTCTGCTGTATCAAGCCTTTATCCTTTTCACCTGGACTCTTGAAAACAGCATCTTCATTGACTTCCCTTTCTCTAGAAGCTCCCCCTCCAACCTATATTCTACACTTTGTCCACTATTCTTGAGCAGCATAAATCAACCCATATTGCTGCCCTGGTTTTCAATTCCTTTCTGAGAACTTCCAGCATAACATCTGAATTTCAAAAACTTTGGTCAGAACTTGCCTCCACAGTAGCTCCTGAAACTTTCTACCAGGACTTCCCCGGTGGTTCAGTGGCTAAGACTCTGTGCTCTCAATGCAGAGGGCCCCAGTTCAATCCTGGCTCAGGGAACTAGATCTTTCATACTGCAAAAAAAAAAAAAATCCCACATGCTGCAATTAAGACCCAACACAAACAAATAAACAAATAAGTAATTTTTTAAAAACTTTCTACCATACCTGTCCTTACAACTGTCCCAAGCAATTGGCCATGACACAACGGTCCCCATGACTGCAGTCCTGTACATCTGGAATGCCCATGGCCACTCTCCAAGTCCATCAGGGCTCAGACTAAACACCATCACCTTTAAGAATGGTTCTCTGGTGCTGTGATCTGATTTGGATCTCTCTCTCCACAATGCCTCCTGCATACACTGTCATGTCCTTCCCACTCTGTATTGCAATCACTGGTTTGCTTTGCTCTTTCTAGAACAGAAGGCAACTTGAAGTCCACTCTGGGCATCTTGATGACCTGAGCTTCTGCCACGAAGCCTGGCGTGTGGCGGTGCTCAATGTGGTGAGTGCTCCGTGTAATTGTTGGGGGAGAGGGGGGTGGGCAGGTCACTTGAGACAAGTCTCTGCTCAGAAATTACCTCACACTCAGAAGACTTGGACATATTACAGGAAACAACCAGCAAGGAACTGTACTATTGCAATTAAAGTGACACATATAGGATTTGGGGCACAGGAGCAGCATTTGACATAGAAATTGGCCAGGTGACAATTCTTGGACCCCTAAGATAGGAGGAGAGATTTTATTCAAGGTTACAGACTGAAAAACATAATGATTTAAGCTAACTTTCGTTAGCTTCTTTGGGCTCATTCTCCATTTTCCTCAGACCCCTGATCAGAAATCTCATGTAGGGGGTGTGTGTGTGTTTTAGTTCCTCAGTCGTGTCTGACTCTTTGCAACCCCATGGACTGTGGCCCACCAGGCTCCTCTGTCCATGAGATTTCTCAGGCAAGAATACTGGAATGGGTAGCCATTTCCTCCTCCAGGGGATCTTCCTGACCCAAGGATCGAACCCAGGTTTCTGCATTGCAGGGAGATTCCTTACCACTTGAGCCACCAGGGAAGCCCAAACATATGTGAATATAACACCAATAAAACTGACCTCTATTCTTTGAACAGGGTGTTTTTTGAATACTCTATAAAATAAAAAATAAATTTTATGTGAAGTCTTTTCAAATAATCCCAAACTCAACTACACCTCTATTCAGATCAGATCAGTCACTCAGTCCTGTCCGACTCTTTGCGACCCCATGAATTGCAGCACACCAGGCCTCCCTGTCCATCACCAACTCCTCGAGTTCACTCAGACTCATGTCCATCGAGTCAGTGATGCCATCCAGCCATCTCATCCTCTGTCGTCCCCTTCTCCTCTTGCCCCCAATCCCTCCCAGCATCAGAGTCTTTTCCAGTGAGTCAACTCTTCACATGAGGTGGCCAAAGTACTGGAGTTAGCTTTAGCATCATTCCTTCCAAAGAAATTCCAGAGCTGATCTCCTTCAGAATGGACTGGTTGGATCTCCTTGCAGTCCAAGGGACTCTCAAGAGTCTTCTCCAACACCACAGTTCAAAAGCATCAATTCTTCTTCACAGTCCAACTCTCGCATCCATACATGACCACAGGAAAAGCCATAGCCTTGACTAGACGAACCTTTGTTGGCAAAGTAATGTCTCTGCTTTTGAATATGCTATCTAGGTTGGTCATAACTTTCCTTCCAAGGAGTAAGCATCTTTTAATTTCATGGCTGCAGTCACCATCTGCAGTGATTTTGGAGCCCAGAAAAATAAAGTCTGACACTGTTTCCCATCTAGTTCCCATGAAGTGGTGGGACCAGATGCCATGATCTTCGTTTTCTGAATGTTGAGCTTTAAGCCAACTTTTTCACTCTACTCTTCCACTTTCATCAAGAGGCTTTTTAGTTCCTCTTCACTTTCTGCCATAAGGGTGGTGTCATCTGCATATCTGAGGTTATTGATATTTCTCCCGGCAATCTTGATTCCAGCTTGTGTTTCTTCCAGTCCAGCGTTTCTCATGATGTACTCTGCACATAAGTTAAATAAACAGGGTGACAATATACAGCCTTGACAAACTCCTTTTCCTATTTGGAACCAGTCTGTTGTTCCATGTCCAGTTCTAACTGTTGCTTCCTGACCTGCATACAAATTTCTCAAGAGGCAGATTAGGTAGTCTGGTATTCCCATCTCTTTCAGAATTTTCCACAGTTTATTGTGATCCACACAGTCAAAGGCTTTGGCATAGTCAATAAAGCAGAAATAGATGCTTTTCTGGAACTCTCTTGCTTTTTCCATGATCCAGCAGATGTTGGCAATTTGATCTCTGGTTCCTCTGCCTTTTCTAAAACCAGCTTGAACATTAGGAAGTTCACGGTTCACATATTGCTGAAGCCTGGCTTGGAGAATTTTCAGCATTACTTTACTAGCCTGTGAGATGAGTGCAATTGTGCGGTAGTTTGAACATTCTTTGGCATTGCCTTTCTTTGGGATTGGAATGAAAACTGACCTTCTCCAGTCCTGTGGCCACTGCTGAGTTTTCCAAATTTGCTGGCATATTGAGTGCAGCACTTTCACAGCATCATCTTTCAGGATTTGAAATAGCTCAACTGGAATTCCATCACTTCCACTAGCTTTGTTCGTAGTGATGCTTTCTAAGGCCCACTTGACTTCACATTCCAGGATGTCTGGCTCTAGGTGAGTGATCACACCATCGTGATTATCTGGGTCGTGAAGCTCTTTTTTGTACAGTTCTTCTGTGTATTCTTGACACCTCTTCTTAATACCTTCTGCTTCTTTTAGGTCCATACAATTCCTGTCCTTTATCGAGCCCATCTTTGCATGAAATGTTCCTTTGGTATCTCTGATTTTCTTGAAGAGATCTCTAGTCTTTTCCATTCTGTTGTTTTCCTCTATTAGGAGGATACAAACCTTTCCTTTGAAGCCACAATATCTCTCCTTTTTTTAAAACACTGAAACTTTCCTTTTTTTCTTAGCAGCATCTTAATTTATGAGGTATTTCCATCCATAAGATCTTTATTCCCTCTAACATAAGCATTTCCCTGACAATATCTCAATGTACCTACAATATAAAGAGACCTCCCCCCCCCAAAAAAAAAAAACCTCTAAAGCATTGTGGATACCAATACAGGTTCTGTGGTTTAACTGTTTCTCATTTAGTAAAGAGAAATTTACCAACCTTCCACCCTTCATGGGCATTTTCCAAACTCCAATAACCACTAGAATGTCAAAGCCATTTCTTTTATCCAGTTGGTAACCTCACACATAAGAACAGAGGAGTTCAGACATTAAAATGCCATTAAGATCACTTTGGTTGTAAGATTCCCACAGGCTCAGCAAATCTGGGCCTAATTACTGCCACCCTAAATGTGAAAAGAGGATATTCTGAAGTTGCTTACAGGAAGGTCTGGCACGATTTAAAAAAGATGAAAACCAGCAGTGAGACAGTGGACAACTTTAACTTAATTAAAAAAATAGCTCTTGGTGAGAAAAGCAACTTGCATTCAGAATTGCTGATACAGAAACACTGAAATACCTAAAGTGCTCTGATAATTAAACAATCTAAGTTCTTCTGCATCCAGTCTTCTACTTCTCCCGTTGCAGAAAAGTTATGCGCTTCCCTTTGAAGAAAGAAGGAAAGATCATGATCCCATTAAAATAAGTTTTAGCTAGGAGGGGTGGTAAGGGAAAGACCTATGAAGAAAGCGTGTGACCCCTTTCAAGGCCAACCAGAAGAGACCACGGTTTAGATCCTCTTAAACCTTTTATCTTCTTGGACTCCAAAATCACTGCAGATGATGACTGCAGCCATGAAATTAAAAGACACTTGCTCCTGGGAAAGAAAGCTGTGACAAACCTAGACAGCATTTAAAAAGCAGAGACAAAGGGCCTTTGCTGACAAAGGTCCATATAGTCAAAGCTGTGGTTTTTTTCAGTAATCATATACAGGTGTGAGAACTGGTTCATAAAGAAAGTTGAGTGCTGAAGAATCGGTGCTTTTGAACTGTGGTGCTGGAGAAGACTCTTGAGAGTCCCTTGGACAGCAAGGAGATCAAACCAGTCAATCCTAAAGGAAATCAACCCTGAATGTTCATTGGAAGGACTGATGCTGAAGCTGAAGCTCTGATACTTTGGCCACCTGATGCAAAGAACTGACTCAATGGAAAAGACCCTGATGCTGGGAAAGACTGAGGGCAGGAGGAGAAGGGGGCTACAGAGGATGAGATGGTTGGACAGCATCACTGATTCCACGGACATGAGTTTGAGCAAACTCATGGAGATAGTGAAGGACAGGGAAGCCTGGCATACCTGCAGTCCATGGGGTCACAGAGTCAGACATGACTTGGCAACTAAACAACAGTTACTATCAAGTGAATGCAATTCCCAACAGTATGTCAAGTACAGAAAGGCTCAGCTATGGAGAGGCTCTTCTCAGTTTAAAAAGAAATTATCTTCTTTCTCATGGCTTCATTTTTTTAATAGTAAAACTTAAGAAGATAGCTGACAGCTATGAAAAGCAGAGACCAGGGACATGAATCTGAGCAAACTCCAGGAGATAATGAAGGACAGGAGAGCCAAGTGTGCTGCTGCTGTCCATGGGGTTGCAGAGTTGGACATGACTTAGTGGCTGAACAACAACAAAACCAGCAGCCTTTTTTTTTTTTTTCGCTCTCTTTCAATCCCAGAAAGACTCATCTTCTCTTCCATTCTAACCTCTTTCCAGTCTTCACTTACATGCTCACTTCTCTCTTGATTTATCTTCCATTCTCTTCCTACTTCTTCCATCACTGTTGGTGATACACATTGGAAAACTGGGAGACAGGATACAGAGGTAAATGACTGTGGATTTTCCAATATTAATGTTATCTTGAGGCAAACAATGAGAGTTTGAGTGCACATTCTCGCATCAGCAGTTCTATCTCAGTGTACCTGAAGTACAGTGAACTCTGAATTAGAATTAAGTCCTTGGTGGCTCAGTCAGTAAAGAGTCCAGCAATGCAGGAGACCTGGGTTCGATCCCCGGGTCAGGAAGATCCCCTGGAGAAGGAAATGGCAACCAACTCCAGTAGTCTTGCCTGGAGAATTCCATGAACAGAGGAGTCTGGAGGGCTACAGTCCATGGGTCTCAAAGAGTCAGACATGACTAAGTGACTAACTTTCTTTCTTTCTTAATGTAAAAAAAAAAAAACAGTTCAAAAGTCACTTGAATATTGTGTCAGGTCCTCCTGGATCCCCATTTACAAGACTTTCTGTGTGTCTTACACATAGTTAGGCACTAGGGTGAGCTTGCAGGTTTGGGGAGAATACACAATCCCCGTGCAACCCAGAGGATGCTAAAGAAGTTTTGATCATCTCTATCTAGACCCTGAGCCTCCTCCAGACCTCCAGTGTCTCCTCTGTGTGGGCTCAGAGCCACCAGAATAGACACCAAAGAGGCCATCTTGCAACCCACCCAAGAGGCCAGGTCCCTCCTGTCCCACTTTCTCTTTCCCTTAGGGACTGAACAACAACAACAGAATCTCCTGGGCAGAATTGCAGGAAAGCTCCCCAAAACCAAATGAGAAACAACCCATTCCTGTACTTAACACTCATCTCTTGATCCAGAGATGCTTCTAAAGCCCATTGCTGGTCATGAGTTTGTCTTAAAGATGACATGTTTCATTGTTGGGGCAAAGAAACTAAGCCTTGATCTCATCTACCTTTAAGATGCACCTTATTCTTTAAACCATGAAGTACCTGATGATGCCAAAAAGGGATGAACAATATGTGCCAGGAGGAAAATGAAAATGACAAGTCTCCATGTCCAGCTCCTAATTAGTGAAGAATTACAACTGCCTTCAAGTCACTGTAAGAGGCAAAATTGCAGAGCTGTGACTTCTCCTGAAAGGAATGTGTTGCTGAGTTTCTTACTCCTGGCTCTTGAAATTTAAAATCTCATTATTTAAAGAGCTTCTAGCAGTATCGCAGCCTATTAGTTTCCAACACTCATTCTCAAAAACCTATTCTACATGAAGCTGTGTTAGGTGAAAAGGCCCATGCAAAAATGGAATAATTGAACTGGAAGATATCTAAGTCATGAAGTCCACCCTCTTTTCAAGTAAGACCCATTTTAGCCTCTGTGCAGGGAGAAACGGGCCCCATGTGAATCTTAAAGAACTTTGGAGAACATGTGACACCACTCAGCTGTTAGAGCTGAGACGGTGGTTACATCAAAGTGAAGCCAACTGCCTCTTCTTGTACAGCCCTCTTTGATCTGGGCACCATGACTGGCAGTGAACACTCCAAATGCTACCAAACCAAGGGCATTCACTCTTGTGTATTTGAGACATTCACTCAGACTCAGCATGATTCAGGATGATTCAGAATCAGATACACTGACCCAAGCCCTACCTTCCAAAACATAGAAGTTCCAGAACAGTCTTCACGAAATTCCCCAGTGGCTCAGCAGTAAAGAAACCACCTTCCAATGGCAGAAACACAGGTTCAATCCCTGGGTCAGGAAAATTCACTCCAGCCTTCTTGCATGGGAAATCTCATGGACAGAGGAGCCTGGTGGGCTACAGTCCCCGGGGTCTCAAAGAGCTGGACACAACTTAGCAACTAAACAACAACGGCACCATTACATCTGCTCATCAGCAGTGTCCAGAGTCTCAGTGGAGATGCATAAACTTCAGTCTGCCTCATTAGAACTATTGGTTACCAAAGAGTGATGGGAAACAGCATGGAGACTGGTGGCTGGCGCACAAATCCCAAATATAAGGTTAACCATCACACCTTAAGAATTAAGGCCCCGAGTAAGCACACGAAAAGATCCTCAACACCACTAATTATTAGAGAACTGCACATCAAAACTACAGTGAGCTATCACTTCACACCTGTCAGAGTGGTCATCATCAAAAAGTCTGCAAATCACAAATGCTGGAGAGGAAGTGGAGCAAAGGGAACCCTCCTACACTACTGGTGAGAATGGAAATTGGTGCAGCCACTACGGAGAACAGTATGGATGGTCCTCAAAAAATTACAAATAGGGTCCCCATATGATCCAGCAATCCCACTCCTGGGCATATATCTGGACAAAGCTATAACTCAAAAAATACATGCGCCCCAGTATCCACGGCAGCACTACTCACAATGGCCCAGACGTGGAAGCAACCTAAATTCCATCTACAGATGAATGGAAAAAAGATGTGGTAGATAAACACAGCAGAATACTACTCAGCCATAAAAAGGAGTGAAAATAATATCATTTGTAACAACATGGATGGACCTAGAAATGATCACACTAACCGAAGTGAGTCAGAGAGAGAATGGCAAACACCACATGATGTCACTTATGTGTGGAATCTAAAATATGACACACGTGAACTCATCTAAGAAACGGAAATAGGCTCACGGATACAGAGAACTGACTTGTGGCTGCCCAGGAGGGGGGAACAACTGAATTAGAGTCTGAGACTATAAGATGCAAACTATTATATATAGCATGCTGTATTCTATTATATACAGACTGGGAGGAGACATGGATAAACAAATTCCTGCTGTAGAGCATAGGGAACTGTATTCAATTGCCTGTTATAAACCATAATGGAGAAGAACATGAAAAAAAGAAAAAAGAATTAAGGCCCCAAAGACAGAAACAATGGGAAGGTCACCTCTTGCCTTCTCTTTCTGTCAACAGTTTTACTGTCCTAATCACCTCTGATGATATCTGTCAATTCTAGCTTCTCTGGCTTCCTTGGACTCCAGCCTCAGTCTTCTCAACTCAGGGAGACAGCTTACTTGGGGGCAGACTCAAATTTCTTGAATTTGAAGGCTCCTAATCAAATTGCTGGAGAAGGCAATGGCACCCGACTCCAGTACTCTTGCCTGGAAAATCCCATGGACAGAGGAGCCTGGTAGGCTGCGGTCCATGGGGTCGCTAAGAGTCAGACACTACTGAGCGACTTCACTGTGACTTTTTACTTTCATGCATTGGAGGAGGAAATGGCAACCCATTCCAGTGTTCTTGCCTGGAGAATCCCATGGACAGAGGAGCCTGGTGGGCTGCCGTCTATGGGGTCGCACAGAGTCAGACACAACTGAAGCGACTTAGCAGCAGCAGCAACAGCAAACAAGTTGCATCATGAGAAATGCTGGGCTGGAAGAAGCACAAGCTGGAATCAAGATTGCCGGGAGAAATATCAGCAACCTCAGATATGCAGATGGCACCACCCTTATGGCAGAAAGTGAAGAGGAACTCAAAAGCCTCTTGATGAAGGTGAAAGAGGAGAGTGAAAAAGTTGGCTTAAAACTCAACATTCAGGAAACAGAGATCATGGCATCTGGTCCCCTCACTTCACGGGAAATAGATGGGGAAACAGTGGAAACAGTGGCAGACTTTATTTTTGGGGGCTCCAAAATCACTGCAGATGGTGACTGCAGCCATGAAATTAAAAGACACTTACTCCTTGGAAGGAAAGTTATGACCAACCTAGATAGCATATTCAAAAGCAGAGACATTACTTTGCCAACAAAGGTCTGTCTAGTCAAGGCTATGGTTTTTCCAGTGGTTATGTATGGATGTGAGAGTCGGACTGTGAAGAAGGCTGAGCACGAAAGAATTGATACTTTTGAACTGTGGTGTTGGAGAAGACTCTTGAGAGTCCCTTGGACTGCAAGGAGATCCAACCAGTCCATTCTGAAGGAGATCAGCCCTGGGATTTCTTTGGAAGGAATGATGCTAAAGCTGAAACTCCAGTACTTTGGCCACCTCATGCGAAGAGTTGACTCATTGGAAAAGACTCTGATGCTGGGAGGGATTGGGGGCAAGAGAAGAAGGGGACAACAGAGGATGAGATGGCTGGATGGCATCACTGACTCGATGGATGTGAGTCTGAGTGAACTCCAGGAGTTGGTGATGGACAGGGAGGCCTGGAGTGCTGCAATTCATGGGGTAGCAAAGAGTCGGACACAATTGAGCAACTGAACTGAACTGAACTGAACTGAAGCAAGTTGCCAGATCCAGTTGTGATGAAGAATTTTCTTAGACCACCAGGCAGCCAAGCCCTTCCTAACCCCTCCCTGAAACGTCTGCTTCCACTGGGTTCTTGTCTGAGAGCCCACAACCAGCATCGTGTGCCAATTCCAAAATCCTAACACAGCATTTTCATAATTACCTAGAAATAACATCCTAATACATTGCCATGGGTTGATCTGTCTCATTTGTTCTGCCAAAATATTCTTTGCATCCTAAGTACTACTGAATAGACACCCTCATGGCACTGCCCTCATTTCATCACGAACTTACTTTTCCCCATGCTCAATTAGTTGTTCACTGTATCCAACTCTTTGGAAGCCCATGGACTGTATCCTGCCAGGCTCCACTGTCCGTGGAATTTTCCAGGCAAAAGTACTGGAGTGGGTTGCGATTTCCCTCCCCAGGGGATCTTCCCGATCCAGAGATCAAACCTGAGTCTCCTGCATCTCAAGCATTGGCAGGAAGATTCTTTACCAGGGAGCCATTTTGGAAGACCCCAGTTTTCCCAGAGAGGTTTAATTTAAGAGTTAATATCAAGGACCTTTACATAGCTCTGTGCCACCCTGGTATATCCAAATGGTACAACTGAGAAGCATTTGTCAAAAGTAGAGTGTATTCTGAAGAGACAGATGCTTACATTTTTTTCCCTTACCTTGAACTAAACACTATTTCCAGAGCAAAAATTACAGACCAGCTTTGCTGCAGGCCACAGCAGCAAATCCAAACAATAGCTTTCCTGGCAGCCCTAAAGCAGACCCGTGACCCCCAGCACCCGTCACTTCTGTGGGTTGTCCTCACTGCTCTTCTCTCCACAAAGAAGTACATTTTCCAAAGGACAAAAATAAGCAAGCAAGGCTGTCTGTCATTTTAATTCTTCATTTTTCTGAATAGAATGTTTGTCTTGGTCTATTAAAAACTACAGGGCCACTCATTCGGAATCCCTTCATTAACAGGCAGCATTAAGCCTAATCCCTTTTGCTATTTTGAAGAACTGTCTTCTGTGCGTTTAAAAGCATGCTCTCCTGGTGAGGTTAAACCCTCCACCTCTCAGCACTGTTTCATTTTGCTCAAGCTCCTGACTTCAGGTACACAGGGCATTTTATGATGTCACTGTAATTAATTAGAGAACAGAGCTCATATTGTACCTAGAGAAAGTACTCTTGTATTCACTCCAGCATTCTTGCCTGTGAAATCCCACAGACTGAGGAGCCTGGCAGGCTACAGTCCATGGGGTCGCAAAGAGCTGGACACGACCGAGCAACTGAGCACTCAGGCACCCATATTGTATCCAAGAGATGAACATAGGCAACAGTATTTTTAAGCTCTAAAGAAAAGTACAAACACTGGCTGCCTTTATTATCCTTCAGTACCTAACACATAGCAAAGGCTCAATACATGTCTACTGGACAAACTTAAATGTGGACAAATAATAAAGGAACAAAGAGAAATATTTCATTAAAATAATAATACATTAAAAATATACAATCTCCCAAGGTGCCAGCATTGCTGACCCTACAGTGTTGGTTGGGGACTGAAGTGACCTCTCATCCTGGACACTTACCCCTGGAACTAGATGTCTCTGGGGACCGTCTGGTGCCAGCCTAGTGTTGTACTGTTATTATTTAGCAGTTTTATTTTACCTGTGAATATGTTATTTATTGCATGTTATTTATTTGTTTGATTTATCTATATATTATTTAATTTTTACATATGCTTTGCAATATCTTTATGAAGCATTAGGTTATGGAAGTAGGAGAAGAATGTTGTTCATCCATTTCATCATCTCCTCTCACTAAAGAAAAGACAGATATGATAATACATTCCAAAGACATTTAAAATGGTGGAAATGCAATAGTGAGAGACAATGGACATAGCATCAGCTCAAGGAAAGTTTCACCTGATCCTTGGTTTTCTTGACGCTCAATTTTAGGAGGCTTTTTGCTGATCATTGCTGCCCATGGTCCAAACAGATATTAGAAATAGGATAAATAATTGTTGAAGGTGATGCAGACACATCAGGTCCTGAAATTTAGATGCAGATAAATAACTCCTTGAACGACCTTTGCAGCCTTTTATTGTATATGAAAGAACTTGTCAGATGAAGAGATGGACACTTCTAACTCTGCCACTGTTTCAGTGTGTCACAAATAGAGCTCTACTTTCACATCTCCTTCTTTAGAATCTTCACGCCAGCTCTTTCACAACTATAGTTTTTAACCTCCAGGGAAAATACAAAGTGCATTTGCTTTGTCCTGTATTCTGGTAGCATCTATAAATCACTGAATCCGATTTTCAATAAATAACCTCTCAAGATTCGATTGTTTCAATTTTTGTCCTCTCTACTGGCGAACCTATTGTTGACAGTAAGAGATAGCTTTGTGATGTTTTTAGAAATTTAATTTATGACACAAGCTGTGCAAAATCCCCTCCTTTCAAACCTGGTGCGTTTGTTAACCTCCAGAATCACAAATGCACCATGAGCTACTTCCTTCATTGCTGGAGAGATACCAGCTGTTTGGGTGACAGCTGGTACAACAGCCCCTGGCAAGTCCCCGGCCCCATGTCAACAATGATAACATGCTGCTGTATGGGAAAAATAAACATGAGTGACCAAACCATGTACAGAGAAAAAGCATATATCTCTGCCTATACATGCCTTACAAGTAGCTGTGAAAAGAAGAGAAGAGAAAACCAAAGGAGAAAAGGAAAGATATAAACATCTGAATGCAGAGTTCCAAAAAATAGCAAGAAGAGATAAGAAAGCCTTCTTCAGCGATCAATGCAAATAAATAGAGGAAAACAACAGAATGGGAAAGACTAGAGATCTCTTCAAGAAAATCAGAGATACCAAAGGAACATTTCATGCAAAGATGGGCTCGATAAAGGACAGAAATGGTATGGACCTAAAAGAAGCAGAAGATATTAAGAAGAGATGGCAAGAATACACAGAAGAACTGTACAAAAAAGATCTTCATGACCCAGATAATCACGATGGTGTGATCACTCACCTAGAGCCAGACGTCCTGGAATGTGAAGTCAAGTGGGCCTTAGAAAGCATCACTACGAACAAAGCTAGTGGAGGTGATGGAATTCCAGTTGAGCTATTTCAAATCCTGAAAGTTGATGCTGTGAAAGTGCTGCACTCAATATGTCAGCAAATTTGGAAAACTCAGCAGTGGCCACAGGACTGGAGAAGGTCAGTTTTCATTCCAATCCCAAAGAAAGGCAATGCCAAAGGATGCTCAAACTACCGCACAATTGCACTCATCTCACGTGCTAGGAAAGTAATGCTCAAAATTCTCCAAGCCAGGCTTCAGCAATATGTGAACCGTGAACTTCCTGATGTTCAAGCTGGTTTTAGAAAAGGCAGAGGAACCAGAGATCAAGTTGCCAACATCCGCTGGATCGTAGAAAAAGCAAGAGAGTTCCAGAAAAACATCTATTTCTGCTTTATTGACTATGCCAAAGCCTTTGACTGTGTGGATCACAATAAACTGTGGAAAATTCTGAAAGAGATGGAAATACCAGACCACCTGATCTGCCTGTTGAGAAATTTGTCTGCAGGTCAGGAAGCAACAGTTAGAACTGGACGTGGAACAACAGACTGATTCCAAATAGGAAAAGGAGTACGTCAAGGCTGTATATTGTCACCCTGTTTATTTAACTTATGTGCAGAGTACATCATGAGAAACGCTGGACTGGAAGAAATACAAGCTGGAATCAAGATTGCCAGGAGAAATATCAATAACCTCAGATATGCAGATGACACCACCCTTATGGCAGAAAGTGAAGAGGAACTAAAAAGCCTCTTGATGAAAGTGAAAGTGGAGAGTGAAAAAGTTGGCTTAAAGCTCAACATTCAGAAAACAAAGATCATGGCATCTGGTCCCCTCACTTCATGGGAACTAGATGGGGAAACAGTGGAAACAGTGTCAAACTTTATTTATCTGGGCTTCAAAATCACTACAGATGGTGACTGCAGCCATGAAATTAAAAGACGCTTACTCCTTGGAAGGAAAGTTATGACCAACCTAGATAGCATATTCAAAAGCAGAGACATTACTTTGCCAACAAAGGTTCGTCTAGTCAAGGGTATGGTTTTTCCTGTGGTCATGTATGGATGTGAGGGTTGGACTGTGAAGAAGACTGAGCACTAAAGAATTGATGCTTTTGAACTGTGGTGTTGGAGAAGACTCTTGAGAGTCCCTTGGACTGCAAGGAGACCCAACCAGTCCATTCTGAAGGAGATCAGCCCTGGGATTTCTTTGGAAGGAATGATGCTAAAGCTGAAACTCCAGTACTTTGGCCACCTCATGCGAAGAGTTGACTCATTGGAAAAGACTCTGATGCTGGGAGGGATTGGGGGCAAGCGGAGAAGGGGACGACAGAGGATGAGATGGCTGGATGGCATCACTGACTCGATAGATGTGAGTCTGAGTGAACTCCAGGAGTTGGTGATGGACAGGGAGGCCTGGAGTGCTGCGATTCATGGGGTCGCAAAGAGTTGGACACGACTGAGTGACTGATCTGATCTGATCTGATCTGATACATTTCTGAACATTTATTATCTTGCCCTATTATTCTGAGAAAAAAAACCCTCCCTACTATTGATGCTTTTGAACTGTGGTGTTGGAGAAGATTATTGAGAGTCCCTTGGACTGCAAGGAGATCCAACCAGTCCATCCTAAAGGAGATCAGTCCTGGGTGTTCATTGGAAGGACTGATGTTGAAGCTGAAACTCCAATACTTTGGCTACCTGATGCAAAGAGCTGACTCATTTGTAAAGACCCTGATGCTGGGAAAGATTGAAGGCAGGAGGAGAAGGGGAAAACAGAGGCTGAGATGGGTGGATGGCATCACCAACATGATGGACATGAGTTTGAGTAAACTGAAAGTTGGTGATGGTGAGGGAGGCCTGGCATGCTGCAGTCCATGGGGTTGCAAAGAGTCAAACATGACTGAGTGACTGAACTGAACTGAATTCCTAGAATTAGAAAAAGATAAATGTAGGTATGATGCCATAATGATGGAGAGTTGACCCTTGGATAATAGGAGTTTGAACTGCCATGAGTCCACATATACCTAAATTTTTGTCAATAAATACAGACTACAGGACTATGCGATTTGCAGCAGGTTGAATCTGCAGATGCAGAACTACGGATATGAAAGGCAACTGTAAAAGCATAAAAGCCAGCATCTCTAATCCCTACATTGTTCAAGGGCCAGTTGGATTAATCCCTATGTTGTTCAAGGGCCAGTTGCCCGGTTGGTTTAGACAACCTAAGTCACAGTCTCACAGTTCTAGAAGCCACAAGTTCAAGATCAAGGTGTCATCAGAGTTGGTTTCTTATGAGAGCTCTGTAGCTGTCAGCAGTTCCCATAATTTTCATGTTCTTACTCTCCCTTTTCTTATTTCCTATGGGACCTGATGAAAAGGTCTATAGTGTGTGTACTGGAGTCTCAGAAATGGAGGAGAGAGAGAACAGAGCAATATTTGATGTGAGAGCAGAGAATGTTCTAAAACTGACAAAAGAGGGACGTACCTGGCAGTCCAATGGTTACAGTCTCACCTTCCAAAGTGGGAGTTGTGGGTTCAATCCTTGATCAGGGAGCGTAGATCCCACTGGCTTTTCTGGAAAAAAACCAAAACACAAAACAGAAGCAATATTGTTACAAATACAATAAAGACTTTTAAAATATAAGAAAAAAACTTGAAAAAGAATTTTTTAATTGACAAAAGAAATCAGACTATATATTTTTAAAATAATATAAACTAAGCAATTGGAATTAGAAAATTGCACTTAAGAACATCACAGCTGAAAACCAAAGACAATGAGAAAATCTCAAGAAGAGCCAGAGAATGGAAAAAACATATTATCTCTCCAAAAACAAAAAGATGGACAACAGATTTCTTAATACAATTGAGACTGAAGCCAAAAACAATGTAGTGGCATATTTAAAATAATACAAGAAAGTAATTGCCACCATAGAATTAAAATTAAGGATAAAATAAATATTTTTCAACATAAAATCTGTACTAACCTAAAGAGAAATCTTTTTCAGATAGAAGAAATATGATATGAGCCAAAAGCATGGAACTGTAGGAAGAACTAAAAGGAAGATAAAGTATAAAGTGTGAATAAATCTGAATGATACTAACAGTGTAAAACAATAACAATAGTGTTTTCATAAAATTTAGAAATATATGAAATTAAAATAGGATGACAATAATATGAAAGATCAATTTAATTCAGTTTAGTCACTCAGTCGTGTCCGACTCTATGCAACCCCATGAACCGCAGCGTGCCAGGCCTCCCTGTCCATCACCAACTCCTGGAGTCCACCCAAACCCATGTCCATTGAGTCAGTGATGTCATCCAACCATCTTATCCTCTGTCACCCCCTTCTCCTTCTGCTCTCAATCTTTCCCAGCATTAGGATCTTTTCCAATGAGTCAGCTCTTCGCATCAGGTAGCCAAAGTATTGGAGTTTCAGCTTCAACCTCAGTCCTTCCAATGAACTCCCAGGACTGATCTCCTTTAGGATGGATTGGTTGGATCTCCTTGCAGCCCAAGGGACTCTGAAGAGTATTTTCCAACACCACAGTTCAAAAGCATCAATTCTTCAGTGCTCAGCCTTCTTCACAGTTCAACTCTCACATCCATGCACAACCACTGGAAAAACCATAGCCTTGACCAGACGGACCTTTGTTGACAAAGTAATGTCTCTGCTTTTTAATATGCAGTCTAGGTTAGTCATAACTTTCCTTCCAAGGAGTAAGCATTTTTTAATTTCATGGCTGCAATCACCATCTGCAGTGATTTGGGAGCCCAGAAAAATAAAGTCAGCCACTGTTTCTACTGTTTCCCCATCTATTTGCCATGAAGTGATGGGACCGGATGCCATGATCTTAGTTTTCTGAATGTTGAGCTTTAAGCCAACTTTTTCACTCTCAGATAACATGTTATAAATGTTAAAAGATAAAGTTTTCTACTGTGCTTCCTTGTCCAGGAAGTAGACTAATATAGTGTAATGATTTATTACTACTAAGTTATTTTAGATTTTAGTAAATTAAGGATATACCTAGTATTATCTAGAGTAAGAAGAGTAGAAAATATACAACTAGAAAATTAATAGAGGATAAATGAAACGGTTAAAAAGTACACGAAAATTGCAAAATAATGCAGGACAAGGAAAGAAGCATAAACAACTAGGACAAATGGAAAATAAATAGAAGGTGGCATCTGTAAATCAAATATATCAATAATTATATAAATGTGAAATGTTCAAATACTTTCATGAAAAATAGAAAAGACTATATTAAGAAAATAATACTAACACTGCTTGCAGGCTTCCCTGGTCACTAAGTGGTAAAGAATCCACATGCCAACGCAGGAGATGCAGATTAGATCCCTGGGTTGGGCAGACCCCCTATAGAAGAAAATGGCAGCCCACTCCACTGTTCTTGCCTGGGAAATCCCATGGACAGAGGAGCCTGGCAGGTTCCAGTCCATGGGGGCACAAAAAAGTCAGACACGACTTCTGGACTACACAATAACAACAATAATACTGCTTATAAGAGATTAACTTGAAATATAGGAACTGCAACAGTTGAAAGAAAAGGGTGGAAACATAGACCACATTAATATCGATCACCCCCCAAAGAACTATTGTTGGTATACGAGCATCAAAGCAGGTTTAAGTTAAGATGTTACTAGAGATAAAGAAACACTTGTAATACTTTTAATATAGCTTCAAAATATATAAAGCAAAAGCTAGAAAGGAAAAATATATATGTGCCATCATAGAGATTTTAACAAATCCCCTCAGTAATGATAGCACAGATTGGGGAGGCAAAGACACAAGACAGAACAACATGAGTAATGAACATGAAGTAGCTGTCACATAAACAACACTACCTACAATGATACTACATTGCTCATCACTTTATGGTAACTGTATGAGAAATAGTTACCCCAAATGTCCATATTCTGTACTATAAAAAGCATCTCAACAAAATTCAAAGGATAAAAATTATATAATATATGGCCTTTGGACTCCGTAAAATTGTGCTAAAAATCCTAAACAAAAAGTAAATAGAAAATCCTAAAGCTTGAAAAATTAAGCACATGTGTAAATAATCCCTGGGCATTACTTTGTATTGTGTATTTACCTAAGCTCTGGAGCTGTGGACTACTTCCCCAAATAAAATCCTTGCCTATAATGCTTGCCTTGACATTTGTTTCTTAAAGGATCTGAGTGCATCATTTCTTTATTGAGCTTCCCCAAATCTTGTGTTAATCACTTTCATTTTATGAAAGTGAAAGTCGCTCAGTCATGTCCAGTTCTTCACAACCACATGGACCGTAGTCCGCCAGGCTCCTCTGTCCATGGGATTCTCCATGCAAGAATATTAGACTGGGTTGGCATGCCTTTCTCCAGGGGATCTTCTTGATCCAGAGACTGAACCTGGGTCTCCTGCATGGCAGGCAGATTCTTTACCATCTGAGCCACCAGGGAAGCCCATTAACCAGAATGAGCTGGTCCAATTCCTCCTACAGTCCCTCATATTTATTCCTCATGTATCAACCATTCAACAAACATTTACCATCGCCAACGAGCCAGGCCTGATGAGTTTGGTTTGTTCCCTGCATGCCTCCTGTCTTGACTGCATTGCTTCTAAAAGGTACAGCGAAAAGCAAACCCAGCCCTCAAGCACAGTTTAGCAGGTCCTGTTGGGAAGGAATGCTCACCTTCCACGTTCAGGACACACAACTTCCATTCAGGCAGCTCGATGCTGGACACAGGACACTGCCTCTTACTGCACTCTCACTGTTGACTTGAAATCCTGGAAACTTTCCCTACTTACTCCTGTGGATTCTGTCTTATTCTGTATTTGAGCAATTGCTCTTTTGAAGCTTATATTTATAAGCTCTAACTTCACCGGACAGCTCATCCTGTTAGCCCAGTCTGTGGTTTTATCCTGTTGTGGTTCCTTTGGGTCTTGACTTGGAGAGGAAACCTATTTGCTCACACCCGTGTGTTGATGGGCAAGCTTCAGACTTCTGCATCTCTGGGCAGGCCTGGTGAAAAGTGGCTGGTTAGCTGAACAGAGGGGCTTCCCTGGGGGCTCAGGGGTAAAGAATCTGCCTGCAATGCAGGACCTGCAGGAAACTCGGGTTCAATCAGAAAGATTGAACTTGGGTTCAGTCAGGAAGATTCCCCTAGAGGAGGAAATGGCAACCACTCCAATATTCTGGCCTGGACAATTCCATGGACTGTACGGTCACAAAGATTCGGACACTGAGCAACTTCCACTTTCACTTCCAGTATTCTTGCCTGGAGAATCTCATGTTCAGAGGAGCCTGGTGGGCTACAGTCCATGAGGTCTCAAAGATTCAGACATGACTGAAGTGACTGAGATGTACGCATGTAAGCTGAGCAGAAGCATAGTACACATTATCTCTTTCCCCTAACTTTAATTTTCTATAGGAAACTTTGCTTTTTGGAGAACTTAGAGCCCATTTAATAGAAGCAGATTCTGTGCATCCTACCAGTAACAGTGGGAAAGGCTAGAGGTCCTGCTGGCAAGCAATGTGGAGTGGGTTCACTGTGAATTTTTATAAGGACAATGACTTTTCAGAAGGCTATAGCTGAAACACTGATGAAATGTGTTCCTTCACAGATGACTGAGTCTAACCATGTTTGCGTGTGATTTTAAAATTCAATATAGGGGCTTCCCAGGTGGCTCAGTGGCAAAGAATTCATCATCAGCCAAGTTCAGTCATGTCCAACTCTTTGCAACCCCATGGACTATACAGTCCGTGAAATTCTCCAGGCCAGAATACTGGAATGGATAACCTTTCCCTTCTCCAGGGCATCTTCCCAACCCAGGGATTGAACCCAGGCCTCCCACATTGCAGGTGAATTCTTTACCACCTGAGCCACAAGGGAGGCCCAAGAACACAGGAGTGGGTAGCCTTCTTCAGGGGATCTTCCTGACCCAGGAATCAAACCGGGGTATCCTTCATGGCAGGTGGATTATTTACCAACTGAGCTATGAGGGAGTGGTAAAGAATCTGCCTGCCAATATACAAGAGTCACAGGTTTGATCCCTGATCCAGGAAGATCCCACAAGCTGCGGAACAACTAAGCAGGTGCACCACAACTATTGAGCCTGCTCTGGAGCCCGGGAGCCACAACTGCTGAAGCCCGCATGCCCAGAACCTGTGCGCTGCAACAAGAGAAGCCACAGCAGTGAGACGCCTGCACACTACGACTAGAGAGCAGCCCCGCTTTCCACAAGACAAAAGCCCAGGCAGCCGTGAAGACCCCGCAGAGTCAAAAAAAAAAAAAAAAAAAAACAGAAAATTATTTAAAAAGTCAGTTCAATTCAGTCACTTAGTCATGTCCGACTCCTTGTGACCCCATGGACTGCAGCACACCAGGCCTCCCTGTCCATCACCAACTCCCGGAGCTTGCTCAAACTCATGTCCACCGAGTCAGTGATGCCATTCAACCATCTCATCCTCTGTCGTCCCCTTCTCCTCCCACCTTCAATCTTTCCCAGCATCAGGGTCTTTTCCAAGGAGTCAGTTGTTCGCATCAGGTGGCCAAAGTATTGGAGCTTCCGCTTCAGCATCTGTCCTTCCAGTGAATATTCAGGACTGATTTTCTTCAGGATTGACTGGTTTGATCTCCTTGCAGTCCACGGGATTCTCAAGAGTCTTCTCCAACACCACAGTTCAAATGCATCAATTCTTCAGCACTCAGCTTTCTTTATGACCCAACTCTCACATCCATCCATAACTACTGGAAAACCCATAACTTTGACTAGATGGACTTTTGTTGGCAAAATAATGTCTCCACTTTTTAATATACTGTTTAGTTTGGTCATAGCTTTTTTTCCAAGGAGCAAGCATCTTTTAATTTCATGGCTACAGTCACCATCTGCAGTGCTTTTTGATCCCAAGAAAATAAAGTATTTCACTGTTTCCATTGTTTCCCCGTCTGTTTGCCATGAAGTGATGGGACAAGTGATGGGACCAGATGCCATGATCCGCATTTTTTGAATGCTGAGTTTTAAGCCAGCTTTTTCAGTCTCCTCTTTCACTTTCATCAAGAGGCTTTTTAGATCCTCTTCATTTTCTGCCATAAGGGTGGTATCATATTTTTAAAAGTACATTTCAAAAAATTTCTTTTTCTGAATTAAAAATTCTTATCCAATGCCAAAGAGGAGAAAGTTCTGTTAGGTTCAGGGAAAGTGAAATAAAGATCTTTGATGTAGTAACTTATGGGCCTACTCTGTCTGCTATTTCGAACCTTCATTGGGGTGTTAATAAACAGCAACCAACAAACCGTCAGACAATTCTGCCTTCCTAAGTCAGAAGACTGGCAGAACAGAAAGGACATCCAGAACAGGTAATACCAGACATCACACGATGCTGGACAACCTCCCTGGGTCTCACTTTCTTCAGTGGCCCCCTTGTCTATTTCATAGGGTCATGGTAACAATCAGCATCTTTAGTATGAAGGTGCTTTGTAAACTGCAATCCACTATTCAAATGTCAAGCATGATTATTTATAAATTCCAGAAACTCCTAACTTACTCAGTCCCCTAACCTCCCATGCATGATTGACACTTAGGGTTATGAAATAGTTTTTAAATGGATGGCATGCATGTCCAACTCAGGTAATATAGGAGAAAAATATTCTCATTGAAGACAAAGAAGAAACAGTAATTAGAAAGAAGAAAATGACAAAAATGAGAAATAAGAAGCTCTGGAATTAATCAGCTTATAGTGTCAGGAATCTGAATGTGGGAAAGTCTGTTTTATGATATTTCACTGAGATACAAAGGAAGGTTGTTGGTAATGGGAACCATGGCCAGCTTTGATGATTCTCTTCCTGATGTTCAAATAGACTCCACTCTTTTCCCTTCCCTTTGGACTTGGTTGGTTTATCGTCCCCAAAGCTCACTCATTTAGCTTGCTCACTCATTATTTGTCCCTGAGACACTTACACAGACCTTTAATAACCAAAGTGTTTGAGAACACAAGGACCCAGATAACAGGGAACAATGCAGAAGGTCAACATACGCTATGACAAACCTAGACAGCATATTAAAAAGCAAAAACATCACTTTTCCAACAAAGGTCCATAAAGTCAAAGCTATGGTTTTTCCAGTAGTCATGTATGAATGTGAGAGTTGGACCATAAAAAAGGCTGAGCATCAAAGAATTGATGCTTTTGAACTGTGGTACTAGAGAAGACTCGTGAGAGCCCCTTGGACAGCAAGGACATCAAATCAGTCAATCCTAAAGGCAATCAACCCTGAATATTCATTGGAAGGACAGATGCTGAAGCTGAAGCTCCAATCCTTTGGCCACCAGATGTGAGGAGCTGACTCACTGGAAAAGACTCTGATGCTGGGAAAGATTGAAGGCAGGAGGAGAAGGGGAAGTCAGAGGATGAGATGGTTGGATGGCATCACCGACTCAATGGACATGGGTTTGAGCAAACTCCAGGTGATAGTGAAAGACAGGGAAGCCTGGAGTGCTGCAGTCCATGAGCTTGCAAAGAATCAGACATGACTTAGTGACTAAACAACAACAACAGCAAAGTAAGCAAAGAACTGAAGCCAACAAATGGACAATGATCAGAACATTGAATGATTTGTCCATAGGCTTTTGGCACCCATTTTTCTGCATGAAATGATGGAGTATCTGTCGCCACACCTATTCTCTACAACTAGAAAGACCCCTAGAATCTTGGAGAAGAGTACAGAAAATGCATCTATTCAATTCAGACTGTGAAAGCAGTAATGTACTTGCATTTCACCTCTTTCTTGAACTTCAGGGAGGATGGAAGAGGGTGGAACAGGTTGAGCAATAAATATCCTTACAAAGCAAATGCCTTCATTACAACACATATCATATCTTGACAAGTTCTGTAGGCCCCGAGCTATGAGATGGTGTAAAAGTCTCATTTTTTCATTCCATTGACTTTAATTAGACTCACAAGTTTGACAATTTATAGGTATTATCAGTAAGATTTTTTAAAGCCAGTATTCTTAACAGTTAAGTTCCTCCAAACTCACCCAGCTCAACTGCACAAATTTTAAAAGAAGATACAAGCATATATTTTTGTGACACTTTCTAGTATCCAGTCTACAGAGTAGCCATAGGAAGATATAGTAGAGCAATAACATAGAAACGGTTCTTTAAAAATGACTCTTTCAGATATTCATAAAACATCTGAAAATGAGCCAAAAGCTTTCAGACTATGGAGAAAGGATTCTTTTTTTAATCCTTTGAAAGCCCCTTCTATATGTTTTCATTTATGTTTTTCTGGGAGCTCTTTCTGTTCCCCTTAATGTCTACACAGGGATGCTTTTTGAATACATGGATCTAATATGCAATCACTTAACACCTGTTGTGTTTTCCTGACTGGGGCCATTAAGCATGTTCACCTTCCAGGAAACATTCCAAGACTGCAACACCATGTCACCAGCAATGTCAGTTCAAGCTGATCCAGGATGGTGTGTAATTCTAACTGAAAAACAGCATCAGTATATGGGACACAAATACTATCCTTAGGAGGGAAATCCAGAGCATGACATTTCTTCAGATCACGTGAAAAAAGAACTCAACTTTACCATGGTTTACTGTTCTGTGCTGTTGATAGTAGGGCTGACAGAGACAGTGGAAAGAAAATTTGATAGGCATCTCCTACTGAACAAATAATATGATTATTAGCAAAGATGACTGGTCACTGAAAGGAACTTGAATCTACTTCTATAGGTTTGTAGATGTCTGATGGAATCAGAGAAGCTGGAAAAGTTAAACTTTCTTTTCCTTTGCTGTACTTCTTGTCTCCTGGTCTCTCTTACTCTGAACAGTGTCTTCTTTTGTGCCCAGTTCTGGAATAAGAAGGATAAACAAACAAAAACTTATTTATAACTTGCTTCTTTGGGGAGCTTAGAAGACAGAGAGATCTGTGCTCCTCTGAAATAGGAGATGGGATGACCTGAGTCTTGGAAGAGACAGAACTCTTAAAAGGTACCATGCCATGGGAGTGATTATATTTTTGCCAACTCAAAGATCTTTGATAGAGACGTTGATCAGAGAATTTCTATAAACTGTTTGATTTTTCTTCATTAGAAGAGACCTATAAGAAATTACTTCTATCGATAAACAACAAGGATACGAATGGGTCTTTGACTGGAGTAGCCAGTTGCCAACCTGGTGAGACTGGAGGCCTCCTCCTGATCCCGGGTTTGCAGTCTGACTCGCCACGGGCCCTGCAGTCATCCGAGGTCTCCCTCTCTTGGGGTGAGTAGTGAGTTCCAATTCCTGTTTTGCATCTAAGTCATGTGGGGAGGATTTATTGTGGTTCAGACAGTAAAGAATCCGCCTGCAATGCAGGGGACCTGGGTTCGATCTGTGAGTCAGGAAGATCCCCTAGAGAAGGGAATTTCAACCCACTCCAGTATTTTTGCCTGGAGAATGCCACAACAGAGGAACCTGATGGGCTAGAGTTCATGGGGTCACAATGAGTCGGACATGACTGAAGGACTAACACTTTTACCCTTTTTTTTTCACCTGGGTCCCACCCTGGACGTATTAAATCAGACCATGAATGGCAGGGTAGATGTTGGTCTTTTTTTTTTCTTTTTTTAATTTTATTTTATTTTTAAACTTTACAATATTGTATTAGTTTTGCCAAACATAAAAATGAATCCACCACAGGTATACCCATGCTCCCCATCCTGAACCCTCCTCCCTCCTCCCTCCCCATACCCTCCCTCTGGGTCATCCCAGTGCACCAGCCCCAAGCATCCAGTATCGTGCATCGAACCTGGACTGGCGACTTGTTTCATACATGATATTATACATGTTTCAATGCCATTCTCCCAGATCTCCCCACCCTCCCCCTCTCCCTCTCCCACAGAGTCCATAAGACTGATCTATACATCAGTGTCTCTTTTGCTGTCTCGTACACAGGATTATTGTTACCATCTTTCTAAATTCTATATATATGTGTTAGTATACTATATTGGTGTTTTTCTTTCTGGCTTACTTCACTCTGTATAATAGGTTCCAGTTTCATCCACCTCATTAGAACTGATTCAAATGTATTCTTTTTAATGGCTGAGTAATACTCCATTGTGTATATGTACCACAGCTTTCTTATCCATTCATCTGCTGATGGGCATCTAGGTTGCTTCCATGTCCTGGCTATTATAAACAGTGCTGCGATGAACATTGGGGTACACGTGTCTCTTTCCCTTCTGGTTTCCTCAGTGTGTATGCCCAGCAGTGGGATTGCTGGATCATAAGGCAGTTCTATTTCCAGTTTTTTAAGGAATCTCCACACTGTTCTCCATAGTGGCTGTACTAGTTTGCATTCCCACCAATAGTGTAAGAGGGTTCCCTTTTCTCCACACCCTCTCCAGCATTTATTGCTTGTAGACTTTTGGATCGCAGCCATTCTGATTGGGGTGAAATGGTACCTCATAGTGGTTTTGATTTGCATTTCTCTGATAATGAGTGATGTTGAGCATCTTTTCATGTGTTTGTTAGCCATCTGTATGTCTTCTTTGAAGAAATGTCTATTTAGTTCTTTGGCCCATTTTTTGATTGGGTCATTTATTTTTCTGGAGTTGAGCTGTAGGAGTTGCTTGTATATTTTTGAGATTAGTTGTTTGTCAGTTGCTTCATTCGCTATTATTTTCTCCCATTTTGAAGGCTGCCTTTTCACCTTGCTAATAGTTTCCTTTGTTGTGCAGAAGCTTTTAAGTTTAATTAGGTCCCATTTGTTTATTTTTGCTTTTATTTCCAATATCCTGGGAGGTGGGTCATAGAGGATCCTGCTGTGATGTATGTCGGAGAGTGTTTTGCCTATGTTCTCCTCTAGGAGTTTTATAGTTTCTGGTCTTACATTGAGATCTTTAATCCATTTTGAATTTATTTTTGTGTACGGTGTTAGAAAGTGTTCTAGTTTCATTCTTTTACAAGTGGTTGACCAGTTTTCCCAGCACCACTTGTTAAAGAGATTGTCTTTAATCCATTGTATATTCTTGCCTCCTTTGTCAAAAATAAGGTGTCCATATGTGGATTTATCTCTGGGCTTTCTATTTTGTTCCATTGATCAATATTTCTGTCTTTGTGCCAGTACCATACTGTCTTGATAACTGTGGCTCTGTAATAGAGCCTGAAGTCAGGTAGGTTGATTCCTCCAGTTCCCTTCTTCTTTCTCAAGATCGCTTTGGCTATTTGAGGTTTTTTGTATTTCCATACAAATTGTGAAATAATTTGTTCTAGCTCTGTGAAGAATACCGTTGGTAGCTTGATGGGGATTGCATTGAATCTATAAATTGCTTTGGGTAGTATACTCATTTTCACTATATTGATTCTTCCAATCCATGAACATGGTGTATTTCTCCATCTATTAGTGTCCTCTTTGATTCCTTTCACCAGTGTTTTATAGTTTTCTATATATAGGCCTTTAGTTTCTTTAGGTAGATATATTCCTAAGTATTTTATTCTTTCCGTTGCAATGGTGAATGGAATTGTTTCCTTAATTTCTCTTTCTGTTTTCTCATTGTTAGTGTATAGGAATGCAAGGGATTTCTGTGTGTTGATTTTATATCCTGCAACTTTACTATAATCATCTTCTAGCAAACAAAAGCCCAGGTCCAGACAGCTTCACAGCTTAATTCTACCAAAAATTTAGAAAAGAGCTAACACCTATCCTGCTCAAACTCTTCCAGAAAATTGCAGAGGAAGGTAAACTTCCAAACTCATTCTATGAGGCCACCATCACCCTAATACCAAAACCTGAAAAAGATCCCACAAAAGAAGAAAACTACAGGCCAATATCACTGATGAACATAGATGCAAAAATCCTTAACAAAATTCTAGCAATCAGAATCCAACAACACATTAAAAAGATCATACACCATGACCAAGTGGGCTTTATCCCAGGGATGCAAGGATTCTTCAATATCCACAAATCAATCAATGTAATACACCACATTAACAAATTGAAAAATAAAAACCATATGATTATCTCAGTAGATGCAGAGAAAGCCTTTGACAAAATTCAACATCCATTTATGATAAAAACTCTCCAGAAAGCAGGAATAGAAGGAACATACCTCAACATAATAAAAGCTATATATGACAAACCCACAGCAAACATTATCCTCAATGGTGAAAAATTGAAAGCATTTCCTCTAAAGTCAGGAAGAAGACAAGGGTGCCCACTTTCACCATTACTATTCAACATAGTTGTGGAAGTTTTGGCCACAGCAATCAGAGCAGAAAAAGAAATAAAAGGAATCCAAATTGGAAAAGAAGAAGTAAAATTCTAACTATTTGCAGATGACATGATCCTCTACATAGAAAAACCTAAAGACGTTGGTCATTTTTTAAGTGCTCCTGGTGATTCTAATGTGCAGACCAGGCTGAGAACTACTAGGTCATTCCATCAATCTCTTCTGTGACACAGACTCATGTTCTGGCAGAGGAAGAGAGTGAAGTCACTGAGTCACTGCTGTCATTTACACCTTTGCTTGAAGCATACAGCAGGAGAAGAGCCAAGGGCGAGGACAGGAGGTGGAAGCTGATGAGAATGTGAACAGGAAAGCGAGCGGAGGAAAATGCCAACCACTCTGGGATGGTGGAGAGTCCAGAAAGTCGAGGTGAAAATCAGGACCAACGATAAAGAAAAAGAGAGGGGGAAAGGACTTATGGAGACACATTTCACTTATTTCAAAATTGTGCTAGAACCAGCTAATTACTGGAACAGGAAGTGGGGTTAGGTCATGTGGAAAGGGAGATTGATTCAGTACTTTCTGGTTTGGAGGGCAGGTGATTCAATTCATTGTGGAAGCTGAAAAAGACATGGGCAAATAGTGACCCTCAAAATTTGTTTCCCTAAGGGCACCACGTGGGGAAAACCACCCAGGATCTTTTCTGTTTTCAAGAGCATGAGCAGTCATCATTAGTCTACTATAGTCCAGTAGCAAAAAAAGAAATTTCTTTTTTACCTAAAATGAACCCCTGATTTTAAAAAATAATAATATTTTTTTTAGTACAGTCCCCAATTTTATGGTTCTGGGTAATGGTAATTCAGTGCAGGTTGGCAATTTCACAAAATGTAACAATGCTCCATTGTAATGCCAGGTTGAAATGAAGCGCTCTGTGGAACCTGTTAGTAGCTAAAAATTGTGTAGGGCAATCATAAGCAGTACAAAGCAAAAAGCTAAAATATAAAGAGTCCTGCTCTCCTGATGAGAATTTTTAGAAAATCAGAGCTGTGTATTTCAATAATGTGCTTATTTGCAGATATATTGTATTTTCATCATGTCAATTCAGCTAGTTCTTGGTTCTGTCTATTTATTCCCTGGTTCCCAATATAGGGTAAGTCATTGAAAGTACTGATTTAAAGACGTATGTTTTTAACATTACCACCTCTGAAATCAGGATGTGCTGTAAAATAAACAGGATCTTACACTGGAAGAAATAGGGTTGCCCTTCCAGGCCTGACCAATCACCTCTTTCCTCCATGTTCAAGACGTGCTACTTCTAAAGGCTGTGACACACTCTTTTCATGGACTTCTTTCTGGTAATAGCATTTCTGGGACACTTGGATGCTGGGCCCTGACTCTTCTGCTGGGGGCCTGTGCTCTTGCCCTTTATCTTGATATACCTGCCATCACTCAGACTCCACAGCAAGTCCATGAGGAGCAACTCTGCACTGAGAGGTCCCAAGTCTTGGGCGAGAGAGACCATACGATTCTCATGAACGTTCTCCTCCAAGCATGCAGTTGACCTCCTTTTCATAAGAGAAAGTTCCGGTTCCTTCATCTCCCTATAAGGGCTCTAACCTCATCCCTGGGGCCCCCCTCTCATGACCTTGTCTAAACCTAATTCCCTCCCATGGGCCTCATCTCCCAGTCCCATCACCGTGGGGATAAGGTCTTTAACCTACATTGTTGGGAGAGACACAAACATTCATCTCATAGGAGATGCAAGAAAATTAATAAATACCTCATTTAGTATGATGCAGTAAAAGTGAAATGAATACTCAAATAAATGTTTGTGTAGGCAAAGAGAAGAGTGCGGAAGAAAAATGTACTTAATTGCTTACATTGTGCACCTAAATTACATCATGGGTAGTTAGAAGGAGGGATGGGAACATTTTATTTATTTATGGCTGTGCTGGGTCTTCATCACTGCATACAGGCTTTCTCTAGTTGCAGGGGCCTATTTCTGTATTTCTCTAGATGAGGGGCCTATTCTTCGTTTCGGGGCTCAGACTTTCTCGTTGTGGAGCACTGGCTCTAGGATCCATGGGCTTCAATAGTTGTGGCTCACGGGCTTAGTTACCCAGTGGCATGAGTATTCTTCCCGGACCAGGGATCGAACCCATGGCCTCTATATTACCAGGTGGATTCTTAACCACTGTACCACCAGGGAAGTCCCAACAAGAACATTTTAAATTTGACTTTAGACTTTTCTGCAGTGTTCGAATTTTTCTGGGAAGGATGTATTGCTTTTGAAGTTTCAGTAGCTAAAAAAAAAAAAAAAAAAAACACACACAAACAAGCATGAACCCGTAATCTACAAAAACTGTGCTGCCCTTGCCTAGTCTGAAGCTCCAATATTAATACATAACAGGCTGGAGTGTGGCCTCTTATAGGATGCATTTCTTAAAGAGCAGCCTCTGAGTAATAATGTCTGTATTCCAGGTACCACAAGAGGAAGCCAGTGGGAGCCTCACCCTCATGCCTTGGTGAGAAGACCATCATGTTTCTGGTCCTGAGGTGGTCCACCCGTGATGGCGTTAGCAAGTGGAGTGTGGAGCCTGCAGCGTAGCTACACATCTCAGAGAGAAGCTTCCTCTGAAACTTGAAAGAGAGCCAGTGATGAGGACTGTCAGAGTAATTACAGTCTTCCCAATAAAAGGGACTTCTATCATTGCAGTGGGCGAACGCTTCTATTTAGATTCACAGCTGACTCATGATTGGACGTGGTTGGCCACATAATTATGAAGTCTGGGTTCCTAAATGATAAATTAGATGCAGTGCCTTCGTTTTGTGTAAGTCCTACTTAGAGCCACATGGCCTGAAATAGAGCCCCTTTGAAATGAATCACACTGTACACCAGAGACTGGAAAAATAGATTACATTGAAAATGAATCCAAAAAAATCCATTTTCCCCCCTTTCACTGAACTCGCCAAAGTCTTAAATCTTGTATTCATATGAGGCTGTTGAAGTACCCTGGGTCTAAACTCAAAATATAGGTTACAAATCATGGGGTGAAAATCCTTTTAATGAGTTGAATTCTTTGAGCGTGAGGAAAGATCTCTAGCACTTTACAGATTCCCAAAACTAAAGGCACCCTTCGGAGGACATCTGGAGCGTTCCCAGGTCCCAGTGCTCACCGGACCTACAGGCGCAGTCACGCCCCAGAAACGCAGCTAGCTAACATGCTCCTTCTTCTGTCTTTCTTTTTAGATTTTTTAAACTGTGATAGTATGCACATAGCATTGAAATTTACCATCTAAATAATTTTTAAGTGTACAGTACCAAAGCATTAAGTCTATTCATATTATTGGACAACCAATCTCCAGGACTTTTTGTTTTGCTGAACTGAAATTCTGTACCCGTTAAACAACAGCTCCTCACTCCCTTCTCCCCAAGCCCCAGCCCCAGGCACCCATCATTTTACTTTCTGTTTCTATGAGTTTGATTGCTCCAGAACCCTCAGGGAAGTGGACTCCTGCAATATTTTGTCCTGGCTTATTTCCCTGAGCCAAGAGTCGCCAGAGATGTTGTAGCATGTGTTAGAATTTTTTTTTCTTAAGCTGAATAATACTCAATTGTATCTATTGGCCACATTTCATGTATTCATTGTCTGTTGATGAGCACTTTGCTTGCTTCTTCCTTTTGGTCATAAGGAATAATACTGCTATGAACATGGCTGTACAGATATCTGAGACTCTATTTTCAATTCTTTTGCAAATATAACCAGAGCTGGAACTGCTGGATTATATGATAATTCTGTTTTTAATTTTTTGAGGAGCAGCCATACCATTTTCCATATCTTCTTTCTTTTTAATGAAAACAGGTTCATTTGGGTTTTATTCTGGTGATGGAAAATTACATGCTCATGTATGTCAAAGTGGAAAGAAAACAAAACCAGTAATTCCCCTACCCAGCAAAACAAATGTTAATGTACAATAACACTAGTTACTATGCATTGTATAGTATGTATATTATATGATGAATATAAAGAATATGTTGTTATTACTCTTATCCTGATAAGAATAAACTAGGGATACATATGTGCGTGTGTGTGCTAAGTTGCTTCAGTCATGTCTGACTCTTTATAACCCCATGGACTGTAGCCCACCAGGCTCTTCTCTCCATGAGATTCTCCAGGCAAGAATACTGGAGTGGGTTGCCATGCCCTCCTCCAGGGGATCTTCCTGACCCAGGGATCGAGCCAGCATCTTTTATGTCTCCTGCATCGGCAGGCAGGTTCTTTACCGCTAGCACCACCTGGGAAGCCCAAGGAATACATGTATTCCCTAGTTTATTACCTGATTCCTTGTAGTCAAAATATTTTAAAAGAAAGTAAATGCCATAACTAACAATAAAAATCAACTAACTAAATGACCACTAATGAAACTGATGCTCCCTGAGCCTCCCTCCACAATAACACTGCCTGTCAACTGGGAATCTGTGTTAGACAGTCTCTCTCACTGACTCTGGGATGTTCAAATAAAATATAAATTGATTCTAAAGTGGAACTTTAGACCCATGGGGTCACAAAGAGTCGGGCACGACTAAGCCACTGAACTGAACTGAAAGTCCAACTGGAAACATGGCAAACGATGACTGATTTCATTAAATCGATGCACCGATATATATGATCTGAGATGTGGCTGGGCACTGGTGGTTTCTCAGAGTCCCCAGGGTGATTCTTAGGTGCAGCCAAACCTGAGAAAAAATGCAGTCAGTGAAAGGTGCACACTGTCACCTAAGGCAAGCCAGCACTGGCCCTGGGTCCAGTTTCACTAGCTGCTCCCAGATGAAGCTCCAGCTGTGTTCTCTCCCCACGACAGCACCTTCCCTCTCTACTGAGCATTTGCTGGAAGGACTGATGCTGAAGCTGAAGCTCCAATACTTAGGCCACCTGATGTGAGAAGCCAACTCATTGGAAAAGACCCTGATGCTGGGAAAGACTGAAGGCAAAATGAGAAGAGGGTGGAGAAAATGAGATGGTTAGATGGCATCATCAACTCAATGGATATGAGTTTGAGCAAACTCCTTGAGATGGTGAAGGACAGGGAGGGCTGACGTGCTGCAGTCCACGGGGTTGCCAAGAGTTGGACACGACTGATCGACTGAGCAACAACAACTGGAACATTCCCACCAGTATGACTCAAACATGTTGCTATTTCTCCCATTTCCCACCCCCACCAAAAAGATTATCCTTGACTCAAGGAGATGGCACCCCACTCCAGTACTTTTGCCTGGAAAATCCCATGGACGGAGGAGCCTGGTAGGCTGCAGTCCATGGGGTTGTGAAGAGTCAGACACGACTGAGCGACTTCACTTTCACTTTCCACTTTGATGGATTGGAGAAGGAAATGGCAGCCCACTCCAGTGTTCTTGCCTGGAGAATCCCAGGGAAGGGGGAGCCCGGTGGGCTGCCGTCTATGGGGCCGCACAGAGTTGGACACGACTGAATCGACTTAGCAGCAGCAGCAGCACTCTCATCTCTAGGTTCTGTCCATTCTTCTGCCCCTCTTTATAGGAAAATCCTGGTAAAAGAATTGTCTGCTCTCATCTCCACTTCCTCTCTCACAGCAACAAGGCTTTCTTCACCATCTCTCCAGAGAAGCTGCCCTGGGCCACTAATTTCCTGGCTCCAGTCCAGCGGTCTTCCTCAGTCCTTAACAAACTTGGTCTCTCAGCATCAAGTCATCTCTCCCTCCTTCCTGAGACGCTTCCTCCACGTGGCATCCAGGTGGGCCTTCTCTCTTGGTTTTCCTCCCCTTCATCTCGAGCTACTGGGTGCACACCTCCCTGTCTCCCCAGCCTGGTCCCGCCACACGGACACCATTGCTGCTCCTCAAACACATCAGACTCAGTCCTGGCCTCTGCTCCTTGCATCCGCTGGTCCCTCTGCCTGGAGCGTCCTTTCCTCAGGTAACCTCCCTGTTTTCTGCAAGTCATCCCTTCCCCTTAGCAGACACTCCTTCCCTTTCCTCTCCCCGGTGATCTTCTGCACCCACAACCAGGATGTCTACTTCTTCTAGCGCTGACCTGATTGTCGATTTCTTCTCGTCTTCCCCTGTATAGACTGACCTCCAGGGAAGCATTTCTTTTGTTCCCTGCTTGCTCTGTCTTCTGTGCCTACAAAGTGCCCACACATGCTAAGTGCTTCATAGTTGGCCATGCACACTTGGTGGACTTCCCTGGTGGCTCAGTGGTAAAGAATCCGCCTGCCAATGCAGGAGGCATGGGTTCGATCCCTGGGTCGAGAAGATCTCCTGGAGGAGGAAAGGACAACCCACTCCAGCATTCTTGCCTGGGAAATCCCATGGACAGAGAAGCCAGGCAGGCTACAGTCCATAGGGTTGAAAAAGAATCAGACACCACTCAGCAACTAAAAAACAGCAGCAACAACATTCACACTTTGTAGGAAAAAGGATGCCAACACAGTTCGGTATTCATTATTTTTAAAATTAGAGCTTGCTGTTGCTGCTACTAAGTCACTTCAGTCGTGTCTGACTCTGTGCGACCCCATAGACGGGAGCCCAACAGGCTCCCCCTTCCCTGGGATTCTCCAGGCAAGAACACTGGAGTGGGTTGCCATTTCCTTCTCCAATCCATGAAAGTGAAAAGTGAAAGTGAAGTCGCTCAGTAGTGTCTGACCCTTAGCATGGACTGCAGCCTACCAGGCTCCTCTGTCCATGGGATTTTCCAGGCAAGAGTACTGGAGTGGGGTGCCATTGGCCATTAAATTTTAAATTTTGTCAAGAATAAAATATACAATTTCTCAAAAATTCTAGGTTCAATCTTTAAGATAAAGTCATAAAATACCTTTCTCTGTGCTCATATTTTCATTCCAAAAGTTGTGTGCCCATTTAGGTAGATGAGGATTAAAAGACTAATCTCTAGCACCCCCTCACACTGATGCAGGGAGATTTTGTATATTTCAGGAAAGTATCATATTACAGTTGCAGTTTATAATTTGCATTTTCACTTAATACTGTATCTTAGACATCTTCCTGTGTCAACAAACACTACTTTGCACCAGCATCTCAGTGCCTGAAAGGCTGAACAATATGGATAGATCTAAACAGTAATGACGACGACAGTAGCAAACATGTGTAGAGCACATATGTCAGGTGTTTTGTGAAGCTCTCAACATGCATGGCTTTATTAATTCTCATAACACCTCTAGGGAGTGATAAGTTATTATCTGTGGTGTTGCAGGAGACTCTTGAGAGTCCCTTGAACTGCAAGGAGATCCAACCAGTCCATCCTAAAGGAGATCAGTCCTGGGTGTTCATTGGAAGGACTGATGTTGAAGCTGAAACTCTAATACTTTGGCCACCTGATGCGAAGAGCTGACTCATTTGAAAAGACCCTGATGCTGGGGGGGACTGGGGGCAGGAGGAGAAGGGGATGACAGAGGATGAGATGGTTGGATGGCATCACCAACTCAATGGACATGAGTTTGAGTAAACTTTGGGAGTTGGTGATGGACAGGGAGGCCTGGCATGCTGCGGTCCATGAGGTCTCAAAGAGTTGGACACAACTGAGCGACTGAACTGAATTGAACTGAACTGAACTCATGAAAAGGCCAAGGTTTAGAAGTCGTCTTCCTGGGACTGAAATCCTGGCCTGTCTGATGCCCAGTGTGCAAACTCATGTCCCACATTCTGCTGCCCACATGTTTACTCCTGCCTCTATTGCCCTGATGACGAATTTCTAGAGATGGAACTTCTGTGTCAAGAGTGTGCACAGTTTAGCTTTACAAACACGTACGAATTTTCCTCCAAAAGAGTGCAGTGAGTTTATAATTGTCATTTCTCACAACTTCACCATTCTTTGGTATTTTATTGCTTTAATGCACCTTTTAATTACTGACTTTGTTACAGTTTGTCTTTTATAAATGTCTTGTTTGTGAACTTGGATTGTTTTTTCTATCGTGGTTTTTCTTTTCCTTATATCCATAGAAACTCTATATGTTTCGATGATTCAGTTCAGTTCAGTTCAGTCGCTCAGTCGTGTCCGACTCTTTGCGACCCCATGAATCGCAGCACGCCAGGCCTCCCTGTCCATCACCAACTCCCAGAGTTCACCCAAACACACGTGCATTGAGTCAGTGATGCCATCCAGCCATCTCATCCTCTGTCGTTCCCTTCTCCTCCTGCCCCCAATCCCTCCCAGCATCAGGGTCTTTTCCAGTGAGTCAACTCTTTGCATGAGGTGGCCAAAGTAATCCTTTTTTAATGTTTTTTCCTATTCTTTTTCTTCATAGACATAGGTTTTATCACTGAACTAAAATTTTTCATTTTGATATAGTCAAACCTTCTCTTTGGTGGTTCCTGCTTTCAAGCTCAGGACCACAGACATAATGACCAAAGCTTTTGCCCAATCATTTTAGCTTTAATTTTCACATTAAAATATTTAATTCTTCTGAATTGTATGTGTGTGTAAATTGTGAGGTAGAGGTCCAAATTTGTTTATTTCTAAATTGTTAGCCAAAAATGCCAATTAATATTTATAAAATAGATCTTTTATCCAATAATTGAGTTGCCACTTTTTTCTTGTACACTTGAGTCTTTTTCTAGAGTCATTTCAGTTACCAATTTTCTTTTCCTGCATTAGCACTGTACTGCTTTAAATGTGCATTAAAATAACTTAAAAATTTGCAGGACACAACTCAGTGACTGAACAACAACAATAGGAGTAGTTTTAGCCCCTTTCAGATTGCATAGCTACTTTCTTACATATAGTCTATTTAAATACTTGGGGAGAAATGGCATTAGGTTCTGAATTCACAGAATAATTTAGATAAAAAATTTTATCTTTCCACTTTACGAAACTGTATCTGTCATTCTTTATTTACTCAAGTCTATGTATTCTTTTTTAAAAAACTGTTTTAGTGTTCACATAGTTCCTGCCCCACGTGGCTAGTTAACTTTATTCCTAACAATTTGATCACTGCTATTGTGAATGAGATGTTGTATTTCTGTTATATTTTCTATTTATTGGTGATTGAGTAAAAAAAAAAGGGGGTTGATCAAAATGAGGATATGGAAGCAATGAGCACTTGTATATCCTTCTGATACAAACAAGAATTGAGTACAATGGGATTCTGTCTAGAAAAGATGAAGATATGGATTCAGCCCAGTTCCTGGTACACACTCTAGATCCTTGGGGTCTGCAGCAACACTCACATTTCTGAAAAGGAACATGTACATGAGAGTTCATGACAGCAAACGATGGGATAAGTAAAGCCATACATATATATGCACTGGAATAGTACGTAGCAATGCGATGCATGTACTCGAGTCCCAGGCATCCACTTCAGGGAGCCCTGCAAACATGATGCTGACCCAAATAGGCAAGCTTGATAAAGAACCCTTCCAGTAGAATGCCATTTCGGTGGACATCAAACCAACAGTAATAGAATTTAGAAGCTCATATAATTTAATGAAAAGGCAGGTATACCTCAGAGATATTATGGATTTGGTTCCAGACCACCACAATAAAATGAGTCACATGAATTTTATGGCTTCCTGGTGCACATAAAAAATATGTTTATACTATACTGTAGTCTACTAAGTATGTAATAGCATTATGTCTGTAAAACAATGTACATATTTTAATCAAAAAATACCTTTTGCTAAAAAATGCTAACCATCATCTGACAACACAGGGCTATCACAAACCTTTTGCAAAAAATGCAGTATCTGCAAAGCACAATGACTTTTTGCTTTCATACAACAAAAAATTATGCTTGTATTCAAGCTGCACAAAAATGACACACATCAAATCCATGCTGAGGATTACCTCTGAGGCAAGGAGGTGATCAGGAGGGAAATACAAAGAACTCCAACCGTATCAGCAGCTTTTTAAAATTTCTTAAGCCAGATGGTGGGTACGCAGGTGTTTATTTCATTTTTCTGGTATTGTTATGCATCTACAATATTTTATACTAATTTGTTAGTAAAAATGCTATAGCTTTTTGTAGCTCATTTTGTAACCAGACAGTTTACTCACTTATCTCATTGTTTGTAAGAGTTATTCCACGGGGTTTTGTTGGGTTTTCCAAGTAGATAATCATATGATCTGAAAGGGATTGCTGCTTTTGTCTTACTGGGATATAGAACTCTAGTTTAAATTTCTCTCTAATTTTATTAAGTAGCACTTCCGGAACAAGGTTAAATGGTAGTGATTGTTCTAGGGGCTTCCTGGTGGCTCAGTGGTAAAGAATCCACCTGCCAATGCAGGAGACAGGGGTTCGATCCCTGGTCCGGGGGGACCCCACTTGCCTCGGAGCAACTAAGCCCCTGCACCAATGCTACTGAGCCCACATTCTAGACCCGGGGAACTGCAGCTACAGAGGCCCACACATCCTAGAGCCCGTGTTCTGCAACAGAGAAGCCACTGTAATGAGGAGTTCGAGCACCGCAACTAGCGAGCAGCTTCCCACTCGCCACAACTAGAGAAAAGCCTGCGCAGCAACGAAGACCCAGCACAGCCAAAAATAAATAAAAGTATTAAAAAAGTAATCTATTCTAATGTTTCACCATCAAATATGATGCTGGCTATTGTTCTGTTTCAGTGATAGGCTTCCGTGACTTACAGGTGTGGAATAGAGTGATGTGTGTGTATATTGCAATGTGCATATACATGTGACTGACATGTGTGTAATATTACATGATATGCATATACAGTAACTGATTGTGTGATATGTACACACACATGTGATTAGCCTGTATAAAATACGTGCCTGGTATTTTATCTCGTATCTTGTAACAAAGTGTCTTGCCATCTACTTTATGAACAATGTGGGGCCTGGTAAATATTTTTCGACCCATGAAGAAAATCATATAATTTTTCTCATTTCGTGTTTGAAAAGGACACACTTATATTAATAGGTTTTCTCACATTAAGCCACACTTACATTCCTGGAGCCTTATCCTCAGCATTATTTTTTTACATCCGCTGCTGTATTCTATCTGACAACCCTGCAGGGAAGATGCTTGCGTCCACATTTCAGAATGAGTCAGGTTCTCCAGATTTTTCCCATTTTTGCTCACCCCAATGGTTAACAGGGTAGAACAAACATCAGAAAAGAAGAGAGAGGCTGCAGTCTAGAATAATTTATAGACCCTACGAAGGATCGGTTCCCTGATGACATTAAAGAACTCTCCCAGAAAAGCATGGGTTTGAGGTGGGGTATGGGGTCTTCAACAGTTTTCTTAATTTTCCCCTCTCGATGATTTTCTTTTCATTTTGAGGAATGAAATCTAAAGATGACATTGTCTTACAACCACTGCAGTGACAACACCCCATGGTCAGATATCTCTCCAGCTGCAGATAAAATCATTCTTGTGTAAACTGATGACATACTCAGCCATCACCTATACAATGTGTATTTTATTTGTGGAAGCTGGAATTTTTTTCAGACCCTTTCCAAATGAAATAAAACCACCTCCTTCAGTGGTCCTGCTATGGTTATTCAAGTTAAAGATAGCAGAATGAGGAGAAATTGCCAATCTTCTATCTGAATTATGACAACCTCAATAAGCCTAATAGTACATTTTCAGCTGGTCAGAGACTGACAGTAACAAGCTATATTCTTGCTAAGAAAGAAAAAACTAACAAAGAAATTTCAAGGGGAAAAGAATAAAGTAAAAATAGCTTTCTGTACAGCAGGGTTTTAAGAGGAGAACCATAAAAACCCTCATATTTCTTTCCTAATGTTGATGAGCTCCTGCCCTGAGGTAGACAATGCAGGTCAATTGAGATTACTGGCTGGAAAAGTTCTAGGCAGGGAAGTAAAAATCCAATATCTCAGTTGTAGCAGCAGGGTCAAAGCCAACCTGTAGAAAATTCTGAGCCATGACTTTTGATGCCGTAGCAGAACTGCACTGCTGTAAGTCATTCTTAACTTTGGAAAGCAGGCCCGTATTGTTTTAAGTATAGTTTTTATTAGCAGTAAAGTAATGTTTGGGCTTCCCAGGTGGTTCTAGTGGTAAAGAACCCACGTGCTAATGCAGGAGACACTAGAGACCCTAGAGACCCAGCGTTTGATCCCTGGGTCAGGCAGATCACTTAGAGAAGGGCATGGTACTCCACTCCAGTATTGTTGCCTGGAGAATCCATGGAAAGAGGAGCCTGGCAGGCTACAGTCCATAGGGTCACAAAGAGTCAGACACAAATGAAGCAACTTAGCATGCACGCATGCAAAATGATGCTTGTTATCATTTTGCAGTAGTTCCCAGTCAATAGTCACCAAAAAATCTCCATCTTCGGGCTTTAGGAATTACAATAAATGATACAGAACCTCAGCTCCATACAACTGAAGGTTGATGATCACTCTTCAACATGGATTTCTGGAACACTGACTGTGACCAGCTTTAAGCTGAATTAATATCAGATGAGCTCATAACTGTGTTAAGATCATTATCTTCTCCTTCTCCCTTTGTTTTACCTCAAATTTGGGAATTTGGTGGTGACAGATGGTAACTAGACTTATCACGGTGATCCTTTAGTAATAATATATAGAAATATCTCATCACCTTGTCATGTAGCAGGAGCTAACATAGTGTTGTAGGTCAACAGACTTCACAAACAGACAAATTCGTAGAATGAGATCTGATTTGTGGTTATCGGAAGCAGGGGCTGCGGGGAGGGATGGTTAGATGGTTAAAAAAATAACTGAGGAATTTGCTCTCTCCTGCTCAGTGCTGTGGTCTAACACAAAGACTCCCCTGCTGGTGGGCAAAGGGCAGACACAACAGGTTTGCTTTAGTCTTTAAAACCAAGATCATATCAGTTTCCACTTATGTGTTACTCTTCCATATCCTTCCCAGGAAAGGCATCGAAATAAAGGGTAAGAACCATGGCTTTACAGGCCAGTAACCCAGATAATCTGGGTTCTTTCATTTCCTTCAATGACACTTAACAAATTCATTTCTAAACCTCAGTTTCCCACCCTAAAGATGTCCCACCATAGGTGGGCGATGAGGATTTAAAAATACCATTCTTAAAGGGCTCAGCTTGATCTTCAGCATCTTCAAGTTTCTTAGAAAATACTTCAAAGGCCTTGGCTAGTCACTCAAACAATATTATCTGCTTTTTGTCCCTGAATTCCTGTAACAAGTTACTTCAAACAGGACCTCAATCCCATAGAATTTTATGTGCTTGATATATTTATCATCTTTTTTAAAAGTCCTGTTATCATTATCTGGATGATGATGTGGGCCCACATGCGTTCAGGCTGTGTGTCTGTTCTTGTGTTTATGTCTGCGCAAGATGAAGAGCAGAGTCCTGGTGTAGACCACATGGAGATTTTACAGTGGCTTGAGCAGAAAAACGTGGGGCAAGAACAGCGCCAGCTCCACCACTTAGGGCAAATTGAGGGCCACGAGCATAGGAGCAAATATGCAATGATGATGTTTTTTAATGAAAAGATATTTTTAGATTTCATGATTTGGGGGGCCGGTTCCTTGTTAATTGGCTTCTGGAGATAACACATCATTGATTTAAAGTGAGATCATATGTATACACAGAGAAAATCATAATTTAAAAAGACACTTGTGCCCCAACATTCATAGCAGCCATATTTACAATAGCCAGGACACAGACACAAACTAAATGTCTATAAATAGAGGGATGGATAAAGAAGATACAGTACATATATACAATGGAATATATGCAGCCATAAAAGTGAAATTGGATCGTTTGTAGAGACACGGATGGACCTAGAGACCATCATGCAAAGCAAAGCAAATCAGAAAAAGAAAAGCAAATATTGCATATTGATGCATATGTGTGGAATCTAGAAAAATGGCGTAGATGATCTTATTTGCAAAGCAGAAATAGAGACAAAGATGTAGAGAACAAATAAATGGATACTAAGGGGGACAAGGAGGTCGGAGGAATTGGGAGGCTGGAATTGACATATATACACCACTGATACCATGCATAAAACAGATAACTCATGAGAATATGCTGCGTAGCACAGGTGAGTCTACTCAGTGTTCTGTGGTAACCTGAACGGGAAGGAAGTTCAAAAGGGAGGAAATACGTGTATATGGATGACTGATTCATTTTGCTGTACAGTAGAAACTAAGACAACATTGCAAAACAACTATACTCCAATAAAAACTAAAGTAAATAAATAAAAGGAGTTAAGGATTCTTTAAAACAATTCATCCACACTGAGAAACTGTCACAGGCAAGAGGAGACTAAGTGGAAGAAATATGGAATCTCGGAAATAAAAGGGACATCAGTGTAAGAACAGGTGCTATGTGGACAGAGTCTGGAGCGTGGTCATTAGTAAAGTACCAGTGTTGCGCTTTGGTAGCAAATGCACTATGGCCGGGTCAGAAGCTGACGCTAAGGGAAACTAGCTGATGGGTATGTGGAAACTCTTTATTGTCTTTCCAACTTCTGTGAAGTTACTCCAATGTAAAAATTTGACTTTAAAAATTAAAACATCAAATAAGAATTAAAGAACATTTAAAAGGCATAATTGGCACTAATTGTGACCTTGCTTGATATTCTACACCAGAGACTCTCCTAAGTGTTTTATGTGTATCATTTATGCTCATATGGGCTTCCCAGGTGGTGCTAGTGATCAAGAATCTGCCTGCCAATGCAGGAGATGCAAGAGACATGGGTTCAGTTCCTGGGTCAGGAAGATCCCTTGAAGGAAGCATGGCAACGCCCCCCCGCCCACTATTCCTGCCTGGAAAATCCATGGACAGAGGAGCCTCGTGGGCTGCAGACCATGGGGTCTCAAAGAGCTGGGCGTGACTGAGCGTGCACATACATCCTTCATGTGCTTTCTTTCTTACTAAAGCCCCAGGAGGCAAGCACGACCTTTTCATTCCTCATTTTCCAGATGAAGACAGCAAGAGACAGAGACGTTAAGCAACCTGACCAAGGCCACTAAGTCCTGAGCAGGAACCTCAGGCTTTTGACATCTGTGGTTTTAACCACCACACAACAGACTGTTCACAGCCGTAGTCACTCAAACGGTGGCCCATCCTGGGGAAAGTCTTAAGATAAGTTGACAAGAAGAAACCATAAATCTCTCCTTCAGTCCATTGTAAGTAATTTAGTTTCTAGAAAACAGTACCCATCCCCCCCCCAAAAAAAACCACATTAAATGTGAATGTTTTTGGTTTCCGGGTTTCATTCATGTATCAGCCATAAATTTGCTAGGCTATAATCCTAAATATTTATACTCAGTTTTAGGCTTATATTTAAATGATTTTACAACAAAAAGAGTTTCAGTCAACCCTACAGGGTCAAAATATTTTTGTAGAGTCCATATATATCTCAAGTTTGAGAACACAGTGTTACAACCTTTCTTGGCCAGCTCGCTCACTTTGGGCCTTGCAATGTTCCTCCTGCTCCAAGGTCCAGTGGAATTCTTTATCTATAAATTACTTAGCTTCAGCCCTAAAGTAACATGGGAGAACACAGCTGCCATGCTGCAGGGTGGAAGCCCAGGATTTAGGGTTCCTGGGGTCCTCACTCACCTCCTCAGTACTTTGATCTCTGAGTCACTCACCCCATGGGTGTGTCCATCTCTTCAACAAAGCGCTCAGCTCAGTGAGGACGGAGCGAGGCTCTCCCCACCCGCTCACTCTCTTTGGGAAGAACACACAGGGTTTTGCCAATAGCAGGTGCCCAGTGATGTCTGTTCATTCCAGGGAAACCCCAGCCAAAGTTCAAGGCCATCCTGCCTGGGAATTTGCCTGTTGGTGCTTTTCACAGCATCTTGGGGGATCAGGATGAGTCCTGGGACCTCACTGCATCAGCCCCTCCCAACACCCACCTAGCTGAGCTGTGCACACAGGGATGTGTGTTCATGGTAAGTTGAGGCAGCACGTGTGATGTTGCCTTCTGAGACTGTTCTGGAAAACCTGCCATTTTCACACAAATTATATTTTATTATTACTTTTAGAGTAAACATTGGAGAAGGCAATGGCACCCCACTCCAGTACTCTTGCCTGGAAAATCCCATGGACAGAGGAGCCTGGAAGGCTGCAGTCCATGGGGTTGCTGAGGGTCGGACACGACTGAGTGACTTCACTTTGACTTTTCACTTTCATGCATTGGAGAAGGAAATGGCAACCCACTCCAGTGTTCTTGCCTGAAGAATCCCAGGGACGGCAGAGCCTCGTGGGCTGCCATCTACGGGGTCGCACAGAGTCGGACACAACTGAAGTGACTTAGCAGCAGAGTAAACACTTTATTTTCTTTGTTGCTGTATGAATCACAATGATGGAATTGTCCTTCTCTCTCTTTTTTTTTTTCCTCCCTTTGGCCATGCCGCGTGGCTTATGGGATCTTAGTTCCCCAAACAGGGATGGAAGCCTTGCCCCCTGCAGTAGAATTGTGGAGTCTTCACCACTAGACCTCCAGGGAAGTCTCCCACATATTTTAAATTTCATTTCACTGAGGCCCAGAGCCTCTCAAAGAGTTCCCCGGGATCACACAGCTAGTGAGGATGGAGGCAAGGGTGGTTCCACATATTTCCATGTGAACCTGGCCGTCTGGATCAGAAGCTCCCAGAACATAGGAAACTTGTCTCAAATTTTGCTGCACCCTGCTTGTCACTTAACCTAGATCACAGTAGATTTACAATGAGTGCTTCTTCAATGGATGAATAAACACGTACATTAATTACTCTGGGACAGTTAATAAAGGCTAAATACCCCAGATGCTATACCCTACACTTGGCATCGATGAAGCAATTAGCCTGCACAGCTCTGTGTACCAAAGCCACAAGGTGATTCGTGAGGCTCTTTGGAGATGATATAGGATTCTGGCAAGAACCTTGCCGAAAACAGGAGATTTCAATATGCTTTGAGAGAGGCGGCCGTCGATATGTTGGTTGCTGAGGCATCTATAATACAGAAACAGACGGAACCACTGCTTGGCTCTGTGCTGGCATTTTCCCTAATTCTCTAAAGAAATGTATCAAAGGCTCCAAAAGGACAGGCTGGGATCTGTCCCATGCAGGCTCAGAGAAGACACGACCATTCTCCCCTACCCCAGTTCCTCGGGGGTCAAGTGGGCAGACACTAAAATGATGGGGAAGATGACCTTCTATAACTTCCTCTGCTGGAGGGCAGGGAGAAAAGCAGAGATATTTTGGAACTGTCGAGGGGCAGCCGTGCCTGGTCCGGCACAGGTGGACACAGTGGCAAGAGGGAGAGAGCGGCTGGTGGCAGCAACTGCAAAGGCCAAGTGCCCAGGCAATGTCAGTGCTTGGCCAAGGGTGCTGACAAGGGCAGGCAGCCAAGGCTTGCCCATGCCCACAAGGGCTGCTAGTCTGATGGCTTTCCAGAGCAGGAAGAGGCTTGAGAAGAAATTGGCAACATTTGCCACAAGGGTGGAGGCTCATGCTCTGCTGGGCATTGCTGTGTGCCCCACTCCCCATGAACCCCATCCCCTTGGCCAATAACCCCCAAGGGCAGCAACTGTGACTGAGTCACCCAGATCAGGGTGCACACCAGATTCAAGGGTAAGTGAAGTGGGCTGGGAGTCATGAGACACACAATACCTGCTGGATTCCAGGCCTGGGCTGGCCATTTGCAACTTCTGATGGAGTTTTCATTGTTGGGACTGGAGAGACTGATGTGAGAAGCCTGAGAAGCTCTCTGTTTGGAAAGAGATCTCAACTGGAATCTAGCCTACCTCAAGAAACCAGAGACCAACAAATCAACAACCTAACCTTACACCTAAAGCAGCCAGCAGAATCTGCTTTTGAGGCCATGCAGGTCTTTGTTCCAGGGTTGCCACCCCAAAGCATCTCTTGGTCATGCAAACACAAAGCATGTCTTGCCATTGTTGTGAAGTCCTTGATCACAGACGCTTTACCAGAAGATGTCCAAGTGCTGTCTTTGGGGATGGCTATGTCAATGATTTTTCATACTGTTCATGGGGTGCTCAAGGCAAGAATACTGAAGTGGTTTGCCATTCCCTTCTCCAGTGGACCACGTTTTGTCAGAAACGTGACCATGACCCATCCATCTTGGGTGGCTCTACACAGCGTGGCTCTCATAGTTTCACTGAGTTAGATTAGGCTGTGGTCCATGTGATCAGTTTGGTTAGTTTTCTGTGATTGTGGTTTTCATTCTGTCTGCCCTCTAATGAGTAAGGACAAGAAGCTTATGGAAGCTTCCTGATGGGAGAAACTGACTGTGGGGGGAACTGGGTCTTGTTCTGATGTGCAGGGGCCATGCTCAGTAAGTCTTAAAGGAAATCCTAAAAGAAAACTAGTCAATCCTAAGGAAATCAGTCCTGAATATTCACTGGAAGGACTGATGCTGAAGTTAAAGCTCCAATATTTTGGCCAGCTGATGCGAAGAACTGACTCACTGGAAAAGACCCTGATGCTGGGAAAGATTGAAGGTGGGAGGAAAAAGAGATGACAGAGGTTGAGATGGTTGGATGGCATCACTGACCCAATGGACATGAGTTTGAGCAGCTCTGGGAGTTGGTGATGGACAGGGAAGACTGGCATGCTGCAGTCCATGGGGTTGCAAAGAGTCAGACATGACTGAGTGGCTGGAACTGAACTGAACTGAACTGATGTCGATGATTTTAGTCGAAATTCATCTCAGTTAGAGGTTAGGGCTCTTCTGTTCCTTTAGAAGAGTCCCTCTTCTGTGGATTCGGACTTCTTTGAGCTGACCATCGCTGGTCCTGCAGGGGGCACATGAGTATGCATGTCAGTGTTCCAGCTCAGGTAGGCTCTCCCTGAAACCATCAGGAGCTACAAGCCTGGAGATACCTGAATAGATGGGAAGGGCTTAGCTTCACTTGCAAATGAGAGTCTATAACAGGAACCACACTGGACTTGGCTAAAAACGATCTAGGCTGATATCCTACTCATAGGTTAAATAACTCAGGTCTGGGGAAAGATGAATGATGGACTGCAACATTTCAGTGAAATTTCTTTTAGGGGATCATCAGGCAAACCTCCTCAAAGAGGGAGGGATTAGGAGTTGAAGGGGGTGGGGGTTCCTTTGAAGGCAGTAGATGTAGCCACTATCAACCAACCTGGGAAGACAGAGATTTTGGGTCAGGGGCTGAAACTTCAGTGATGCACCTCATGTTAGAGTGTAAGTATGTGCTGGTATGGTAGCTCAAGAAAGGCTGGTGGGGCTTGCCTGCTGGCTCAGTGGTAAAGAATCCACCTGCCAGTGCAGGAGACACAAGTTCAGTCCCTGGTCTGGGAAGATCGCACACACCGTAGAGCAATGAAGCCCCTGCACTGCAAGTATTGAGCCTGTGCTCTAGAGCTGGGGAGCTGTAACTATTGAGCTCACATACTGCAACTCCTGAAGCCCAAGGGCCCTAGAACTCATGCCCCGAGCACCGCAACTAGAGAAAAGCCCATGCACCACGAAGACTCAGCACAACCAAAAATAAATAAATAAAATCATTTTTTTTAAAAAAGAAAGAAAGGCTGCTGGAAAGAGAGGAAGTGGCAGCAGCCAAAGGGAAGCTCTCAGGATGGCAGGTGGCCACTCGCAGAAGAGCCAGCATAGACCGCAGACAGAGCAAATTGCACGATGGTCCTGAGCTAGTGGTGGCTAACCTGGCAATTAAGAGAGAGTAGGAAAAGGCTAAGGAATTCCTGAGTCTTCCCAACTGTTCCTGGGAAGAAGGATGGATTTTACTAGGAGCAGAATGAGGGTTCAAGTGAGTATATTTGGAAATATATGTGATTTCCAAATTTGGAAAATGTGTATGAGATGTGTTCATGGAGGAAAATCTGAATCTGAAACATGCCGCATATTGCCTGCCAGGCAGAAGAGCTCCTAGAGCTGTTTCCAGCACTGAATGGCTCTGCACTCCACCCCCAGGCTGGTGACCCGGGAATCAGCCATTGCAGAGGACCTGACCTTGTGGCTTCCCGAACTGACTCGATGCTGAGCAAGATGTTGTGCGTTCAGGATCAGGTAAAATAGCACTAACTCAGGATGATCAGAAAAAAGGAATTAATGACCTTCTTGAGGCAACCTACCCATCTCTTGAGAATGATGGGGCAACTCTCGACTCTTATGTGCAGTCATAATATGTAAAGCATCTCAACTTGCTCCCTGTCTGCTTTTCTGAGGGTATCTCCTTCAATTCCTAAGTAGCTCACTTCATTTGCAATAGTTGCAGAGGTGTCTAGAAGTTACTCTGAGTGGATTCGCCTCTCTGTTGGATGAAGGAAAGGATGTGTCCTTGATTTACTTTTATTTCTCTGTCGTTCAGTGCAGCATCACACAGACAGTAGAGATTTATAACTTACAAATGTACATCTAGGCGTGACAAATCAAATGGCCAAGGCACAGGTGCGCATACTGCAGGCTAAGTCACTTCAGTCCTGTCTGCCTCTTTACGACCCATGGACTGTAGCCCACCAGGCTTCTCTGTCCGTGGGGTTCTCCAGGCAAGAAAACTGGAGTAGGTTGCCATGCCCTCCTCCAGGGGATCTTCCCAACCCAGGGATTGCACCCGCATTGCAGGCTGATTCTTTATGAGGGAAGCTCACAAGTACACACACATACACATACACACACACACACACACACAAATCAGCCAGTTGCCTGCATTCCTTCTGCCTCACTTGACTGATCCTAGCTCCTCCCAATCTTTGCACTCCAAGCATGCAAGGCCAGTGGTTAAGCCCTGTACAGTGAGATGGCACAGAGCGAGCAGACACTTTAAAATGAAGTCAGCTTTCCTTGGATTCAATAGCTTCCTCTTAACTCGATCTTCTTTTAAAGTGGCTTCTTTTGTGCTGCCTTTGTTTAAGAATAAAGTGTGCAAAGACTGAGCTAAAGCAGAGCATTCGTCACCAGTCACATCTGAGAACCCTGGACTCCACTTGAAGGCAGGCTGGTGACCACCTGCTTCCCTTCTCCCTTTTTACTCAATGATAAACCCAAGGCTTCAGTTCCTTTCTGCCAAAAATCTTTTAATCTTGCTTTTTGAAAGAATCTCATTAGCACATTTTGTCTTTCCCTGAGAATGTTACTGAGTGTTAAACCATAGCAAAAGGAACTCTGTCATCAGCCACAGTTTTCTAATACCCTCCCTTAGTTTGCAGAAAGAATGAAATAATCAAAACAATCCTTGACCCCAGGAGGGAAACAAGTCAAACTCCGCAGAGCTGGAGAGATGAGTCTGGTGGGTACGTTTCTACTGGTGGGCACGTTTCCCTGAGTCACAAGCAAATCAGTAATCCTCTGCTAAAGGAGAAAAGATAAAACTGTTCTCCAGGTTTTGTTAGGGAAGAAATCATTTCATTGATGGCCTGGGCTCTGTTCTCAACATTTTTGAAGACGTATTTATTTATTTATTCAGCTGTGTCAGGTCTTAACTGTGGCACGTGGGATCTTTCGTTGAGGCCTGTGCTCTCCTTAGCTGCTCTGTAGCATGTGAGATCTTAGTTCCCTGACCAGGGATCGAACCCGAGTCCCCTGCATTGCAAGGTGGATTTTCAACCACTGGACCACCAGGGAAGTCCTCCTTTTCTTGACTTTTAATGGCCCACTTAAACACACAGAGACAGCACAGAAACATTCTTTGGGCTTGTTTAGGTTTTTCCATAAGATGCTATGGAAAAGCCCAATGAACTTTTTGGCAAGCCCAATATGATCCTATCACTCTGCTGCTTAGAAATGTTTGCAAAGGAATTATGAAAAATCAGTTCAAACCCTTGCATTTTCCCAGGCCTAGCTCGGTCTGCCCCAGTGCCCCCAGGCAGATCCACGCTGAACGGGGCCGTTTCTCAAAGAGACCATGGTTTCCCACGGTCTGGGAGCTCCTTCTTTTGTTTTCTCAAGTTCCCACTACCCTGTCCTGTTTTAGAAAGGCTCCTCCAGTCCTTCAAACACTGCATTCTGGCACGTCTTCTAATTATTTCAAATTTGGTGTCTTTTTATTTTTCTTTAAGCAGCTCTGTCCTCCACTAATTTGTATTTTCCTTGAAGACAAGCATGAGACCATTCGTTTTGATATTTCCAGGGCTTTCCCTTATGCTTAGAGAGTAGTGAGTACTCGACAAAATTTGATTCTTGAGGTGAAATTCACAGTAGTTAACATCTGGCATAGCCAAGGCAACAGACGCTGGGACAGACCCAGCAGACAGAGGTTGGCTGGAAAAACCGGTCACCCACACAATCATGTGCTAGCTCAGCATCAGCATGAATCTGATGATTCAGTGAATGAATGAATGAGTGAAAACTGAAGATCCTTCTTCCTGGCCTTAATCCCTTCACTTCCCCCAGGGACAAAAAGAACAGAGTAAGGACCAGACTCCCCCGACTCCCCAGCATCCTCACAGTGGCTGTTCTGGAAAGCTCCCATCAGCCAGGCAGTCAGCACCGGGCTCAAAGCAGCCCTCCTTGCCCATCTGTCTCAGGCGTCATCACTGCGCTTGGTGCCATTTGTCTTGAGAGGGTCTTCCCTCCAACACATTCACACCTCTCCTGGAGGGAACACAGTTCTGCTGCAAGATGATTTATGTTCAGAAAGTAATGGTCAGAATTTCTTATCCACTCCATCTATGCTGCTGAAGGGGCTAAGAGATGTATTTTGAACAAAGTAAGACCAGGACGGAGCACCTGTAGAGAACGAGCTGATAAATGGGAGGTAGAAAGCAATGCCGTTCCTAGCGGGGAAGGTGATATTCCCCAGATAGACTCCAACCAGCCCGCCTCTGAATGAACACGGCTGACTCCACAGTGGGCCGGTGCCCTCTTGGTGGCATCAGCAGGTTTGGGCGCTTTCCTGCTCCATGTGGGGACATAACGTAAACCGGGGTCTGAGTCGCCTGCTCCTTTTTTCTCTGTCTTCATTTTGCTTGACTCAGCCAATGGTCCTGCTGTAACTATGGTACCCACCTCCATCTCCAGGAAAGGGACATTTCTAATCTCTACCCTTGACTCTCTCTCCTACACCCCAGCATCCCAAATCCATAAAATATAAAGTTTCTGTTCCGGAGCAAAGGGAAATGTATTATGATACATCAACAGCTAGCAAGTAAGTCTACATTGTGTCAGATGGTGAGGAGGGACATATTCGATGTTTGACACATGCCACATCAAAGATGCCAGATCGAACCACATTAATTTAAAAAGGGATTTTGTAATAAACTCACAAGACTTCTAATAATCCAGAACATCCCGGGCCCAGTGAGCTGAATGGAGGTGCAGTCCGATAAGCTAACATCTCAGAGTCCCACCTTTGCAGTCCAATTTGAGACCTGAATTGGATTTGAGCCACCTGGCAGGAAGGAAAGAAAGATCAATCAGATATTGAGAGCAGAAAATCATAACTTGTTAGATCTGCTATGAACCACGGGCATGTTCATCTAATGTTACCTTCACGGCAACCCAGGGAAATCCACACACAAGCCAGGCATCACCACTCCCAGCCGACGGATCTGGGTGGGTTTCAGAAGGTTGGAGAAGGTACCCACATTCAAATAGAATATTTGGGTGAAGTGGACGCTGGGCTGCAGATCCCCAGTGGCCTGCCTCAAAGTTCTCTCCACTGAATCATGATGCTTCCTAATAAAAAGGGGTACAGGACAGCTTAGACAGTAAAGAATCTGCTGCAGTGCAGGAGACAAGGGTTCAATCCCTGGGTCAGGAAGATTCCCTGGAGAAGGAAATGGCAACCCACTCCAGTATTCTTGCCTGGCGAATCCCATGGACAGAGAAGCCTACAGTCCATGGGGTCACAAATAGTCAGACACAACTAAATGACTAATGCGTTCACTTTTACTAATGTTAATATTAGTTATAACATCTGTGGTTAGCACTGTCCTAAGACTTTCCCTACTTTAACTCCCTGAAGCCTTCCAATAAATCCAGAGTGGATTCTGCCCTACCCCCATTCCACAGATGAACAAACTGAGGTACCAAGAGGTTGGGCAGGTACTGAGGTACCTATAAGTGCTAGGTAGGAGCAGGGCTGACTTTGACGCTAGGCAGATTGGCTCCAGGGCCAGGTTTTGCCTCTGACAGCGTAAAACCATAAGCACTCATTGTTGCTTACCATCCCAGCTGGACATTGAATTAATCCTATTGATCCAGAATTCCCCAGCACCAGTCCCCACAACGAGCCCTGAGAACGGACCCTCATCACTGACCCCTAACAGTTGGAAGACAAAAGCCCAGGTCTGTGTACTTGTCAATCTCGGGCCCTCTAGATCCTTTTTCTGGACACATAGATGGGTGACCTTTGGAGAGGACACTGTAATCAGATGCAAGGAAAGAGGCCATTCTTTGGACACAAAGCTTAGAGATAATATTTTTAATTTCTTTTGTTTCTACCTAGCTAAGGAATCATAGAACATCAATTCTGGTTTTATTTTTGATGTCTTACGTGATGGGCGAGCTGAGCTGTCCCTCCCCGATCCTTCCCAGCCTGGCTTATTTCTTGCAGACTTCTACTTCCCCGAGGGAGCCTTGGGCTGAGCTGTGTGCTTGTTACTCAGAATGTATTAATAGCCGCCTCTGTCCAGCGTCTTGCTGTTGTTCCTTCAACATGAATGTGAGGCAAGCAGGGAACATGGCATTCTTTGGGGTTAAAAATAAATAAATAAAAAGACGGTGTGTGGAAGTGTGGAGAATCGGTTAAGGAAGGGAGAGTGTTGGGTATGTGATATGGAATAAAACCTGCTGTCCCCTGCAAAAATAAATAAGATGCCTGCAGAGCACGAATCCTGCTCCTGCCCTGTCGGAGAGACGAAGCTTCAGAAACTTTTTCAGCTACTCATTTTGTGAAAAGAGGTGAAGTCTAGAAATATGCATTCTGTTTTGTATCATTTTGTGGAGATCACGGATTCCAAAACAGAATCAAGACGTGGAGTTTCGGGCTATTTCCAGGTGCCAGGAGTGGTTGGAGTGATGGAATTAGAATCCAACATCCTACAATCCCCTAGGCTTTCTGTGGTTTATGGAGTTGATGAGATAGATCTGCAGGAGTCAGTAATTTAGGGCTCATCACCTGCTGCCCTGAATCACTTAAATATTTATTTCAGTGAATAAATATATGATGTTAATACAGTATGTAGAGTTCAGTAATAATGGCATTTCTGGGATGATATTAGGCTAGATGGAGAGATATTTGAGGGGGATGCTCTGCCAGCACCAACAAAATCCTGCCTCCCTGACTCTTCGTTGCCTTTTGAGGATCTTCTGGACCCAGGAAGCCCCAGGTGGAACTAGTGGTAAAGAACCCATCTCCCAGTGCAGGAAACGTAAGAAGCACAGGTTTAAGTCCTGAGTCAGAAAGGTCCCCTGCAAGAGGAAGTGGCCCCCGACTCCAGTATTCCTGCCTGGAGAATTCCATGGACAGAGGAGCCTGGCAGGCTACAGTCTGTAGGGTCAAAAAGAGTCGGACACAACCGAGCACGCATGCCCAGAAAGTAGAGCCAGTTATACAGAGCCAAGTAAGTTTGAAAGACAAATCTATTAAATTATATATACAGAATCTAGGGAAATGGGACTGATGAACCTAGTCCCAGAGAATGGAAATGGAGACAGAGCACAGACTTATGGACACAGGGACGAATAGAGAAAGTAGCATTGACATGTGTACACTATCATGTGTAAAACAGACAGCCAATGGGAAGCTGCTGTCTAACACAGGGAGCTCCGCCCAACACTCTGTAACGACCTAGAAGGGGCAGGATGGGAGGGGTCTAGGGGGGAGGTCCAAGAAGAAGGGGATGGATAGATAGATAGATAATTATGACAGATTTGCAATGTCATATGGCAGAAACCAACACAAGATTGTAAAGCGATTATCCCCCAATTTAAAAAATTTTTTAAAGAAAACACTATCTAGTGTTATTATTATAAATGAGCATCGCCCACGTTACCTGGGAAATAATTCTCGACTCCCATTTCCATTCAAAATGAATGGATGGAATGTTACCAATCCTTCGCCTCACCTGAGCATTTCCTGAGTTTTCATGTGCTGCTGCCCTAGGACACTGGGAGCAGGGGTGCAGGGGTAGACACACACAGAATTGCATCTAGAAATGATCCCGATGTCCCCTGGGAAATCTACACCCCACAGAGCAACCCCACAAAGGGCACCTCTTGAGAAAGAGTGAAGTTTTTCTGGTCTGTGAATTGCTCCCACGACGCCCAGAACACATTGACTGAGATCAGCAACTCATCCCACCCCTGATCCTCAGAGTTTTTTATTTGGCACATGAAGTTTTGTGTGTGTGTGTGTGTGTGTTTTTTCTGGGAAAGTTGCTGATCACCCAGCAGGCCTACAGAAACAAGTCCTCTTGGGGTGGAGCTCAGATGGTGGCTTTTAAAATGAGAGCTCCAGGCAGCTCCCTGTGTCATCAGCATTGGGGAACCATTGAACCATTTACAAGAGGAGGAGCATTGAACCCAGAGAGTGAGACACCTCCCGGGTCATTTTAATAAAAGAATGAGAGTAAGACAAGGCCACCAGCAAGGGTTGGTATAAAGGACCCATGGAGGGCCCAACAAACGCCAGGACAATAGTCCAAGCAGTGCAGAGACACCAAGGAGGACACTGAAGTGCGTGAGCACCGAAGTAGGGAGTAAAGGAGGTTCCAGAGAGGAAAATACAATTGATTTACAATGTTGTGTTAGTTTCAGGTGTCCAGTAAAGAGTTTATATATATATCAGATCAGATCAGTCGCTCAGTCGTGTCCGACTCTTTGTGACCCCATGAATCGCAGCACGCCAGGCCTCCCTGTCCATCACCAACTCCCGGAGTTCACTCAGACTCACGTCCATTGAGTCAGTGATGCCATCCAGCCATCTCATCCTCTGTCGTCCCCTTCTCCTCTTGTCCCCAATCCCTCCCAGCATCAGAGTCTTTTCCAATGAGTCAACTCTTCGCATGAGGTGGCCAAAGTACTGGAGTTTCAGCTTTAGCATCATTCCTTCCAAAGAAATCCCAGGGCTGATCTCCTTTAGAATGGACTGGTTGGATCTCCTTGCAGTCCAAGGGACTCTCAAGAGTCTTCTCCAACACCACAGTTCAAAAGAATCAATTCTTCGGTGCTCAGCCTTCTTCACGGTCCAACTCTCACATCCATACATGACCACAGGAAAAACCATAGCCTTGACTAGACGGACATTTGTTGGCAAAGTAATGTCTCTGCTTTTGAATATGCTATCTAGGTTGGTCATAACTTTCCTTCCAAGGAGTAAGCATCTTTTAATTTCATGGCTGCAGTCACCATCTGCAGTGATTTTGGAGCCCAGAAAAATAAAGCCTGACACTGTTTCCACTGTTTCCCCATCTAGTTCCCATGAAGTGATGGGACCGGATGCCATGATCTTCGTTTTCTGAATGTTGAGCTTTAAGCCAACTTTTTCACTCTCCACTTTCACTTTCATCAAGAGGCTTTTTAGATCCTCTTCACTTTCTACCATAAGGGTGGTGTCATCTGCATATCTGAGGTTATTGAGATTTCTCCTGGCAATCTTGATTCCAGCTTGTGTTTCTTCCAGTCCAGCATTTCTCATGATGTACTCTGCATAGAAGTTAAATAAACAGGGTGACAATATACAGCCTTGACAAACTCCTTTTCCTATTTGGAACCAGTCTGTTGTTCCATGTCCAGTTCTAACTGTTGCTTCCTGACCTGCAGACAAATTTCTCAAGAGGCAGATCAGGTGGTCTGGTATTCCCATCTCTTTCAGAATTTTCCACAGTTTATTGTGATCCACACAGTCAAAGGCTTTGGCATAGTCAATAAAGCAGAAATAGATGCTTTTCTGGAACTCTCTTGCTTTTTCCATGATCCAGCAGATGTTGGCAATTTGATCTCTGGTTCCTCTGCCTTTTCTAAAACCAGCTTGAACATCAGGAAGTTCACGGTTCACATATTGCTGAAGCCTGGCTTGGAGAATTTTAAGCCGTACTTTACTAGCGTGTGAAATGAGTGCAATTGTGCGGTAGTTTGAGCATCCTTTGGCATTGCCTTTCTTTGGGATTGGAATGAAAACTGACCTTCTCCAGTCCTGTGGCCACTGCTGAGTTTTCCAAATTTGCTGGCATATTGAGTGCAGCACTTTCACAGCATCATCTAATTACAAGATATTAAGTAGAGCTCCCCCATGCTCTCTGACAGGTCCTTGTTCTTTATCTATTTTATTTACAGTCATGCATTCAGACTCTTGCCTGTGCATCTGGCCAAACAGGCAGCCTTGCTCTGCCTGTGGACAGGACTATTTTTCTCCAGCACTCATGTCCTTGCTGGGGGCCATCATAAACCCACGCCAGTCCACAAGCAAGGCATTCTGACTCACCCTTCCCTGGGCCCACTTCAGAACAGCTGTGTGTCCCAACCATCCTGCCTTCATTTCTTGAGTGGATGGAGTCTGAGCAGAGCCCAAAAGTGAAAGTGTTAGTTGCTCAGTCTTGTCCAACTCTTTTGTGACCCCCCTGGACTGCAGCCCGCCAGGCTCTTCTGTCCACAGAATTCTCCAGGCACAAATACTGGAATGAGTAGCCATTCCGTTCTCCAGGGGATCTTCCTTACCCAAGGATCAAACCCATGTCTCCGGCATTGCAGGCAGATTCTTTACCTTCTGAGCCACCAGGGAAGCCCCTGGTGAGCAGAGTCTAGTCCATCTGCACTGACGCTTCACTAAGGCGGCGTTGCCGCAGAACACAATGGTGTGAGCAGTCTCCTCCGTGTCAGCCTTGCTTCTCACTTTCAGTTGGGTGAACGGCTGGGTTTCTGGCCTCCGATTCCCCCACAAACCAAATTATAGCGCAACTCATAGCCCTCACCATGGAGGCAAAAGCCTGGGATTGCCAGAGGTGGCTCCAAGCCAACGTCAATTCTGCTTCCCCAGTTCCATGAAAAAAACTCAAGGGAAGTCCACCCGGGTCTGCTACTGTCCAGCCCCCATGGCTCCCAGGCCTTCCAGGGTCCTGAAAACCCTCCTTCTCATCCCGTCTCAAGATGAAAGCAGTGGCCATTTATTCAGCTCCTCCCATGAGCTCTTTGTCCAACAGTTTTCATCCGTTGTTGTTCATCTTGATCATTTTACAGCTCAGAAAAGTGGGTTTCAGAGAAACGCAGAGTGCCTTATCCCAAACCAGGCAGTCAATAAATGCTTTTGGTGTTCCAGTGTTCCAAAAAGTCATAGTATTTTTAAGAACTGAGATGTGAATGCTTTTGTTGTTACAAAAATCATTTTGATATTTAAAAAATACAAGCTCCAAGGTATTTATGATTTTTGCTCCAGATCAAGGACTCAGTTGTTCAATTTTTAAAAATTTTATCCAAATTCTAAACACGCGTCTGCCTAAGAGAGCCAGAATGAGCACCCACATTGCGGTATTGCAAATTTCTATTTTGAAAATAAGCCTTACTCTATTTAAAAATTGTTTTAACAAGCAGAATATGAAAATAATAGGATAAAAAGTGATGCAGCAACTGCACATTGAATTCATTGTCTGAACCCAATGAAAGCAAAGGAAACAAAGATTAAATCACATACTCTCTTAGAAACGTCAGCAAAACTACTAATATACAGGCTATTAAAAACTATTAACATCACAGGCTCAGACCGCCATGACAAAAAGGAGGCTTAAACAACAGAAATACATTCCTCAGAATGCTGGAGGCTGAAAGTCCACTACCCAAGTGTGATCAGGTTTGGTTTCCCCCGAGGCCTCCCTCCTTGGCTTGCGGACGGCCACCTTCTCATTGCGTCCTTCTGTGGCCTTTCCTCTGTACACGTGCATCCCTGGTGTCTCCTCCTCTCCTGATAAGGACTCCAGTCCTATTGGATTAGGGCCCTATGCATATGGCCTTATTTAACCGTAATTACCTGGTGACTCAGTGATAAAAGAATCTGCCTGCCAATGCAGAAGCCTCAGGTTCAATCCTTGGGTTGGGAAGATCCTTTGGAGAAGGAAATGCAACCCTCTCCAGTATTCTGACCTGGGAAATCTCATGGACAGAGGAGCCTCTGCTACAGAGGGAGTGTGCTACAGTCTATGGGGTCACAAAAGAGTTAGAGAACACAACTCAGCAACTAAACAACAAGAGCCTCTATAAAAGTCTTATTCCAAATACAGTCACGCTGAGGGTTAGGGTTTCAACACGGGGATGTTAAGAGAGACATAATTCAGCCCACAATTCAGTTTGCTCTTTATGAGTTAGAGTGCAGCTCATGAGGAAAAAAATTCCAATTTAACTCTCTTGGCACTTTCCTGTTTAACCCAAGGATTCATCTTGATGTCAAGGCCTTCTCCCCTAATCTTTTGGGTGTTGCTCAATCACCCCACCCAGAAGACTCTGACTCCCCTCGGCTCCAGGCCTTTGCCAGCCTTGTAACTGTCCTTGAACTATTTCTCTCTGGTTGGTTCAACACCTCTGCACCACGTTCTCAAGCCCCTTCTCCCCATGTTGAAGGTCCACCAGTGTTTGTTCTCTGCCAGCTCTGGGTTGGGACTCAGGATGTCCCTGGGATTTCAGTGGCTGCAGTATTTCTAGACGTTCTGCAGCATCTCCACATCTCCTGACAGATGCCAGCCCATCTCTTCCTGTCTCCATTTATGTGGGCAACCAAGCTCCTGGTCCTGAACTGAATGGCGCATCCTTACCACAGCCATTTCTGGAGTAAAGATGAGGATGAATGTGGAGCCCTAACAATGCTCATCACTTACTGGCTAAGGAGACCAGCCCATCTCTTCCTCAGGTTTCTGCAGTTCCCAAGGTCTCCTTAGTGCAGTCTTATGCACAGCCCATTATGTTCTCCAAGAATGGGTTTTCCTAATTTTACATTAAAACATAGAGTGAAATGGGAACAGGGCATGAGTGGGACTTCTGGGGTCCTGACAGTGATCCGTTTCTCTGTCTGGGAGTTCACTGCACAAGCATGTTCAGTTTGTGAAAACTCTCCATACACTTACAGGTTGCACAGTTTTAGTGTGTGACACTTCCATAGCAAATTCCTTCCATCCCCCACCAAAAACACACAGCAACACGAAAAGACAATTTTGAAAATGAAAAAAAAAGCATCCATAATGCCGCTATCCTTACGGTGTCTTCATTTTGTGTGCTTTCCTCCAGTTTCTGTGCATCCGCTTTTCTATTTTTATGCAGACCTTTTGGTATCCTGCTTTTCCCACTGAATAATATGGAGTAAACATTCCCCACAGCTTAGTTGCATTTTAATTTCAATGGTTTCATATTTTCCCCACTGTGTGGCACATTAAACATAGGAACTCAACAACACAGTTCTCAGTGAGAGAAGGAGCTATTCTGGAGGAGGCTGCCTATGGTGGGGTGTCTAAGAACAAAGACACCTGAGTGCCCCCCCAGTCCAGCCCCAGGGAACAGAATGGGAACCTGAGGGTAACTCTGGGGAAGCACAGCTCATGTTGAAACTCCAATACTTTGGCCACCTGATGCGAAGAACTGACTCCTTGGAAAAGACCCTGATGCTGGGAAAGATTGAGGGCAGGAAGAGAAGGGGACGACAGAGGATGAGATGGTTGGATGGTATCACCAATGCAATGGACATGGGTTTGAGCAAGCTCTGGGAGTTGGTGATGGACAGGGAGGCCTGGCGTGCTACAGCCCATGGGGTCATAGAGTCGGACACGACTGAGCAACTGAACTGAACTGAACTCCCATGAAATAAACTATATTCCTACAAACCAGTATTGAACATCTCATGCATCTGGATCTCAGTTTTCTCATCAGTCACTTACTAGCAAACAAACTTAGAGAATAACGTCTTCACTCTGAGACTTGGATTCCCACTTGTGAAAGGAGAACTCCACCCTCACAGGGCTCAGGATTAAATGTGATAGCACCCAATGAGTCTAGCACATAGTAGGTGCTCAGGAATCCTCAGCGGAATCACTGAGGAGCTGTGGATCATCAGAAACTCATCAAACACACTTGACACTTGAGTTCTGAGTCAGATAGACTAAGTTCAATGTCTCCTCTCCCCACTTACTGAGGGTTCAAGCCAGCTCCCTCAATTACTAATTAAGAGACATTAGGCAAGTCACAACTGAAGCGACTTAGCAGCAGCAGCAGGCAAATCATTTCACCTCCTGGCATAACACATCATAACGGCATTGCTGTGAGAACTAATGTGATTTATTGGAAGTGCTAAGACATAGTGCCTCTTGATAACTGGAAGATATTTAATGGAGTTTTGTATATTTAATATGCCCAGTCAGGATATCACAAATCAGATCTCAGCTTTGTTCTGGCTGTTAAGAAAGTTACTTAACATTTCTGTGCCTCAGTTTTCTTACAAGTGAAGTGAAAATAATAATAATTGTAATAATCAGATATATTATAGGGCATATAATAACTTCCCTGGTGGCTCAGACAGCAAAGAATCTGCCTGCAATGCAGGAGACCTGGGTTCGATCCCTGGGTGGAGAAGATCCCCTGGAGAAGGGAACGGCAACCCACCCCAGTATTCTTGCCTGGAGAATCCCATGGACAGAGGAGCCTGGTGGGCTACAGTCCATGGGGTCACAAAGAGTCAGACACGACTGAGTGACTAACTTTTACTTTCATATAATAATAATAATCTTAGGTAATGGTAGTTTAAAAAAATTAACTAAATAGAATATCCCAAATCCTGATACAGTGCTTGGCACATGGTAAGTTTCAATAAAACTTTATGAATAAAAAAGGGAAAGACAAGAGACTTGAGAAAATAACTGGAATCCCAACCCCCTGGTGAACAGCAAGGAAGCAACAATATACAGGTATTATGTTATTTTAGGAATTAACAATTTAAGGATCCATTCACTGAACCAGAGCATTTGGGCTCTTTTCTGAGTGTTTATCATCGGCTCTCGAAAGCTCTCAACCCGGGAAGGGCTCTTTGCGTCTGACGTGTTGACTTTTCAAGTTGCTTTTCCCCATTCAAGCTGGAAGTCCTCTCCTTGAGAAAACAGGTGAGGAAGAAAAGTGATTGCCCCACTCCAACCAGAAAGCCTTTCGTGGAGACAAAAGAGGAGCCAGCTCAGATAGAAAACCTCAGCTCCGATTCCAGCCCCCCAGCTTCTATCTCTTCAACACAAACTGGTGCCAGTTTCAACTGCCTGCAGATCAGCCCCAAGCAACACTCTTTCCAGCTTAAAAATGGTCAGTACTTCCTTATTGTGGAGCAAATCGTATAAAAATAGGTCAGATTCAGTATTCAGAATCCTCCAGAATCTGGCCTCCATCCATCTCTCTGGCCTTACTTCCTGAAGAAAAGTCAAAGTCACTCAGTTGTGTCTGACTCTTTGTGAGCCTGTGGACTATAGCCTTCTAGGCTCCTCTGTCCATGGATTTCCAAGGCAAGAATACTGGAGAGGGTTGCCATTCCCTTCTCCAGGGGATCCTTCTGACCCAGGGATTGAACCTGAATCTCCCGCATCCTAGGCAGATTCTTTACCAGGGAAGCCCCATCCACCGCTCTGGCCTTACTTCTTAGGAATCTCCAAAGTTACTGTCATGCACTAACTCAGCTCCACTGGTTACTAAGGCTGGATCTATATGTGGGTATATATCTATACCCACATATAGATCTCCTCTATATGTCATGATGACTCTGTTTCATCCAACTCCTTCTGTTAAAATTCTACCCATTCTTCAAGAGCGGTCTTCTAGTCTTGGGTGATATCACCTACACCTGCCACTCTTTCTCACTCTTAATTTTTCCTTTTGATACCGACCAGGATTTTTGGCCTTCCCCAATTAATAGAAATTGACTAGAGGCCAGACAAGAAATTCAGGCAAGGCTTCACTGGGTCTCTGTGCCAGCTGCAGGAGAGGGTGAAAACAGGTAACAGTTTCCTTTGCTTGCTCTGCAAGGAAAGATCGAGCTGGTTTCTTATACAGGGTGAGGGTAGGGAAGTGTCCAGGGGTTGGGCTGGAGGAGGGGGTGTAGGTGGTCTTCCCACCCTTTTGAGGGGTTGAGTGCAGAGGACACACTCTGGGCGCTGAACTATGTGAAGCCAAGACAGCTGTGTAGGACTGAGCCTGCCTGGCCGTGGGTGAGACTGTGCTCTCCACCTGTGGTCCTCGACCCTGGCTTCACGCTTGTCACCCAAGGAACTTGAGAAGAAGAAAATACTGATGCCTGGGCCAAGTCCTCAAGCCAGCTCATTCAGGATCATAGGGCTGGGTTGAGAGAGTGGGTATTTGGTAAAGCTCTCCAGGCGATTTTAGCACGTGGCCAGGGTTGGCGACCAGTGAAGTCACTAGTTTGGGCTCTCAGCTGTGGCTGTGGTGCCCCTGGGTCCATCTCGTTCGTATTTCCTCCCCACCCATTCATTCCAACTCTCTCTGGGGACTTGCCCTCAAAGGGCACAAGGTAGGGTGTCTACAGCCATGGCTCCCACCTGGGGACAGTCCCCCTTGCCCACAGGGGATGTCCAGCGATGCCTGGAGGCATTTGGGGTTGTCACCTCTGGGGAGGCAATGGATGAAAGGCCCAGAGATGCTGCTGCTGCTGCTGCTAAGTCACTTCAGTCGTGTCCGATTCTGTGCGACTCCAGAAACGGCAGCCCACCAGGCTCCCCTTTCCCTGGGATTCTCCAGGCAAGAACACTGGAGTGGGTTGCCATTTCCTTCTCCAATACATGCAAGTGAAAAGTGAAAGTAAAGTCGCTTAGTCGTGCCCGACTTGTAGCGACCCCATGGACTGCAGCCCACCAGGCTCCTCCGTCCATGGGATTTTCCAGGCAAGAGTACTGGAGTGGCTTGCCATTGCCTTCTCCAGGGAACAGGACAGCACACACATCCCCCGCACACATACACACACAACAGAGAACTACTCAGGCCAGAGCGTCAGTAGTGCTAAGGCTGAAAAACCTTCATCAACAGGAGGGGACAATGGGCTGCAGTGGCCTCAGGCCAGAGGCCTCCTCCACGGACACAGCATGGGAGCCGCAGGTCTTCTGCCCCAGCCTGGGTCTCCAGTCCAACGCACCGGCCGTTTACCACAGCCCCTGGACCTCATCTGCAAAGAGCTTTCTCAAATTCCAGGTTGCCTAGTCCATCTGCTCTTATCCAAAGAAACCAGATATGAAAACCTGAAATTCCAGAGAGACCAGGAAAGGCAAAGTAAAAAGAGGGAGGAAATGTACTTGCAAAGGCCGTAAATGCAGCAGGTACACCGTGACTGTGCAAGACCGATAGCCCGTGAAAAATTCATTCTGGTTTCATTCAATAGTAACTGACCAAAAGAGAAGGAGAGACTCAAGTAATTTTGAACCTCGCCATCCCGGCCAGTGCCAGCCGGTTGACTATCTGGAGGGAGGTACTGTCAATCACTGAGTCTGCGAAGCAGAAAAACAGTAATTTCAGAGAGCTTGCAAATCACCCAAACAGCAGCCTGTTTTCAGTTCTCTTTTCCATTTAAAAGCGTTCAAGCAGAAGCTAGATGGAAAGCAGTCCTCTGAAAATGTGAAGATAGAAGGTTTATTGGTTCCCTCCAGACCAAAAGAGGGGAAATAAGGTAGTGGACACAAAGAAAATGAAGTATGCATTTCTCTCACTCCACCTCTAATGAATGGAATTGTCAGACGAGTCAGCCTCCATGGAGAACAGAAAATGGGCTGTCCATCACTTCATCTTTAGGCTGTAAGTATTGGGTACCAGAGCCAGAGAAAAGCATCCTGATTCCTCGACAAACAGAAACGCCTGCCTCTCAGAGAAAACGTTGATGTCTGTTAATACAGGCTGAAGTTGTTGCCGTGAAGATGGAGCCTTTAATTCACAATAACCACCAACATCCAGTTGCCACTGGGAGCTTGAAAATGCATGCAGAATAAACAGGTTCTCTTGTGAGGTGGGACATTCCTGGTTTGACCAATGTTAACAGGATCCAGCAAATGTTTTACAAGCAGCACGGTCATCAAGGTGTCACCTTCTGAGTTAGAGCGGGGGCTCCTTTCCATAAAGAACAATTTAAAGCCAAGTTGAAAGCTGTCGTGCTCTTTTTATCTCCATGATGGAATGTATCTGAAACCACTACAAGTTAGAAATGTCCTCGGCACCTTGTTTTTTTCTGCATCTGATTCCTTGATGTCACTTCCAAAGTTTTTCGGTTCTTATCCCATCGTGCATGCATACTGAGGTCACCCAGGAATGTCCAGCTCTTTTGTGATCCCACAGACTATAGCCCTCCAGGCTCCTCTGTCCATGGGATTTTCCCAGTAAGAATACTGGAGTGGTTTTCCATTTCCTCCTCCAGGGGATCCAAGCAACCCAGAGACTGAACCCGCATATCTTGTGTCTCCTGCATTGCAGTCAGATTCTGGCAGTAAAGAATCTGGATCTGATACACATTCTGGAGGTGTTTTCTGGAATTGGTTCTCTATGCTGTGGCCTTGGAACAGAATAAAATCAGTCTTCTCCATACCAAGACCAAATCAGGGTTAAGCATACATAGGGTTTTAAAGAAACGTGTCTTCCTTCCATAGATAATGGAAGGAGTGTCAGATGAACAGATGTCTGCGTGAATGAAAGGTGAATGGATAGGCCAATGGATCCATGAAAGAATAAAGAGATGGCTAAATGGATGGATGCCCATGGATAAGGACACAAAGATGGGACAAGTATGCAGTTATATTGTTAAGGGCACAGTCAAGAGTGCCTAGTTCTCTCTGGCAGAAAGCAGTACAGATGCAGAAGACTTCAAGAAAAAGCTCTTAAATGTTATCAGAAGGAGATCTCTTAGCAGAGTGGAAGGTTTGGAGCTTTTGAAGAAAAAATACTAGCAGGAGAAAGAGCAGAGTTTAAGGTGGAGTCAAAGAGTGATGAGTGGTCCATGGTGGCAAAGAAAAAGCGTGACAGAAGATGAGGCTTTATACAGAAAAAGAAAATTTACAAGTGACCCCCATCACTCTGTGAATGAATTTTGTGTTTTTGTTTTTGTTTTTGTTTTCCTTCTGTTGGAAGGAAAACTTTTATGTCCAGTTATGTTTGAGTGGTAGGGGTCTGCTAATTAAATGACAGCAGACATCAATAGGAGAAATTTTATTCCACCTGCATGCAGGAGCACACTGTAAAGAATGGCTTCCTGAATAGCCAGGGATAAGGGTTTATATGGGCTTCCCTGGCGGCTCAGATGGTAAAGAATCTTCCTGAAATGTGGGAAACTGGGGTTTAATGGGGGTAAAGTGGGGGAAGGGGTAGAGCTTCAGTGAGAAAATATGGAGGGTCCTGAGAAGGCTCACTCACACAATTTTCTCAGAATATCTCAATGTTAAAGGTCAGTTGCCTACCTACTGATAATTCCATCAGAAGGGTGTTTATGACAGCTAAATTCTTAGGAAGCTCTGATTTAATCAAAGAAGGGACATTCGGGTAAGATTTCCTTTTGGATTTGCTATAACCTGAATGAGCTTCCTTGATGGCTAATAGGTAAAGAATTCATCTGCCAGTGCAGGAACGTGGGTTTGATCCCTGGGTCTGGAAGATCCCCTGGAAAAGGAAATGGCAACCCACTCCAGTGTTCTTGCCTGGGAAATCTCATGGACAGAGGAGCCTGGTGGGCTACAGTCCACGGGTTCCCAAAGAGTTGGACACAATAAGCAACTAAACAGCAACAATACAACGTGAATGTTTCAGTTTTGAATAACTGTGCTGCTCTGTCATTCTCTTCACTTCCATGCCCTTTTTCAGGTTCACTGGCCATTTCAACATCCTACTACAGACTTTTGACTTTGTCCAGAGGAGAGAGGAGCTCTGAAGGGCTTTAAAGCAATGCAACTTGTTGAAAGATGAGTTTTAGAGAGAACTCCAGCCACAGAGAAGACCAATGCAAGGCATAACAAGATGAATGGCTCCAAAGAACAAGGCACTCATGCAGGCTTGACACTCAACGCCCCCAGGAATGGCCAAGAGGAGGTGACATAGTGGATGGTATGGGGGACACAGGCAGAAGGGTGGCCCATGGAGGGGCTGCTATTATACCTCCCTAGGGACACAGTGGCTGACTTTATTTTGGGGGGCTCCAAAATCACTGCAGATTGTGACTGCAGCCATGAAATTAAAAGGCACTTACTCCCTGGAAGGAAAGTTATGACCCACCTAGACAGCATATTAAAAAACAGAGACATTACTTTGTCAACAAAGGTACATCTAGTCAAGGCTATGGTTTTTCCGGTAGTCGTGTATGGATGTGAGAGTTGGACTATAAAGAAAGCTGAGTGCTGAAGAATTGATGCTTTTGAACTGTGGTATTGGAGAAGACTCTTGAGAGTCCCTTGGACAGCAAAGAGATCCAACCAATCCATCCAAAGGAAATCAGTCCTGAGTATTCATTGGAAGGACTGATGTTGAAGCTGAAACTCCAATACTTTGGCCACCTGATGCAAAGAGCTAACTCATTTGAAAAGACCCTGATGCTGGGAAAGATTGAAGGCAAGAGGAGAAAGGGATGACAGAGGATGAGATGGTTGAATGGCATCACCGACTCAGTGGACATGAGTTTGGGTAGGCTCCGGGAGTTGGTGATGGACAGGGAGGCCTGGCGTGGTGCAGTCCATGGAGTCACGAAGAGTCGGACATGACTGAGCGACTGAACTGAACTGAAGGGGCAGCGTGGTGCCCAACACAGAATCTGACCCCCACAGACTTGGGTCCTGTCCCAGCCCCATTACTTCCTGTCTGGAGGTGATTTATCGTCTTCGAGCCTTCCCAGCCATTTAATGGGGATAACAACTATGTCAGGAGGTTACTGTGAACATTAAAATGAGAAGATGATGGTAGAGCATGGAGCAGAGTCCTGTCCACAGTGGAGATCCATGAGAAAGTGTTTTCCTGTCCCACCTTCCAGCATCCCTGCACGAGGGGAAACCGTTTCATCAGCACACGTCAACTGTCTGCCTCCATGTTTCCACCTGAGAAACACTCCTGCTCCCTCCCTCCATATTTCTTAAGTAACTAATAATCGGATAAATATCCCCTCCTGTTAACACAGGGCTTTCCAGGTGGCTCAGCAGTAAACAATTCACTTGCCAATGCAGGACACACGGGTTCAATCCCTGGGTTGGGAAGATTCCCTGGAGGAGGAAATGGCAACCCACTCCAGTATCCTTGCCTGGAAAATCCCATGGACAGAGGAGCTTGGTGGGTTACAGTCCACGGGGCCGCAAAGAGTCAAACACGATTTAGCGACTGAACAACAACCTGTTGTATTCTTGCCACCTCTTCTTAATTTATCTTCTGCTTCTGTTTAGGTCCATACCGTTTCTGTCCTTTGTTGAGCCCATCTTTGCATGAAATGTTCCCTTAGGATCTCTAATTTTCTTGAAGAGATCTCTAGTCTTTCCCATTCTGTTGTTTTCCTCTATTTCTCTGCATTGCTCACTGAGAAAGGCTTTTTCATCTCTCTGTGCTAATCTCTGGAACTCTGCATTTCAGAATTGTAAGAAAACAGTGTGAGAACTGGAGCCAGCTGGAGCCCAGAGCTTCCCACTGATTTGACACGACTTACTCTTCTACACACTACATCAACAGGACTTTACTTGCCCAGGAAAATCAATTTGTGAATTACGTCATTATTGTTTCAGAAACTTCTAGAAAACCCATAAATCCTGACAACAGTTGACTCGGCTAGCTCTTGCCAGGATAGGAACGCTTTTCTCAAAGAAACAGATCATCCACTGGGCTTAAAGAACATCCCTTTAAATCTCCCAGCTGGCTTGACGACTCTTGCCTGGCTGCGCCCACCAGGCCTGAACCGTGATATTGCAAGTTTTGCCCAAGCCCAAACAGCCTCTCCCTTCCCTGAAAGACCCCCTTTGGGGCTTTTAAAGCCAGGAGGCATCCTCTGAGGGCCCACTTTTCCTGTTCACATATCCATACCACCTCTTGCAGACCCAGCCTCAGCAAGTCCCCGGAGAGAAGCATTCTGTCTAACAGATCGTGAAGTCATGCCTCGCTTGGGATCCCCATGGGGTGAAATCCCTCTCCACCCAGAGAACGCAAGACAGAATTTAAGGCTCGGACCATTGAGTGCTGAGGTTTGTGTGATCAGAAATGCATGCTGCCACATAACTGTACTTCTATTTTTTTACTTGGGACCTAAGGGACATCCAGGAGGGAATGATGAATGGAATGTTCCTACAGCAAACCACAAGCCCATCGTTAGCAGACGGATGACTACAAATGATTCCAATGGCTCCCGAGAACCAGAGCTGAAGTTTTATTTTTACACAGCACACTTGTCAGAAATCACCAAACGAGAGACCAGCGTGGCAATATTTATTTTTTCAACTGCTCAGGTCCCAGAAAATGGTTTTAAAAGAGGGAAAACAGGCTACAGATCAGTCCTTCCGTTCTGCCAGGAACCTCAGGGAAGTTAAGTGGAGAACATCTGGCAAGACCCAGGGATGAAATCCCCAAAACATCTGTCACTAGCAAATGACAAAAAAATCCCCGAACACCCAGAATGTCTCTCCGTGTTTGTCTCATTTTACCTGAAACTCAACAGCTTTTTTTAATCTGTCAGCCAGCACACGCCGTTGGTCATGACAGTACACTGAAGGCACGTCCCGGGGAAGCTGTTTAACATCTGTTTAAAGGAGGTACCATCCAGCAGGTGCTCGGGCTTGTCTGTGCAGACGACAGGGCTGTGCGCAGCTTGGGAACGGTGGCGTCCACCCGTCCCTCATATTCTGACAGCTTCCTTGGTTACAGGCTTGCTGACTCTCCGCTGCACAGAGAGTATCAGCAATGCTTCCATTTTCAGCTAAAGAACAAAAAGTTCTGACTCAGATGAATGGCGTGGTCCTCTCCTCACCTGGATCACGCCCTGCTCTGCCCTGCATGAGAGTTGGCATCTTTTCCGATTCAAATATTTGGCAAGATGAAGGGAGGGTTTATGACGGTTCTCAGGAGGCTGACACTAGTGTTAGGGGCATCGGGCCACGTGGCATCTAACAGGGGCAGAGCATCCTGAATCTCATACAGACAGCAGGCCCCTGCTGCTTGGCACCCCAAAGCAGGCCATGCCACTAGGCTGCCTCCAGGCCTCCTCACCCCTCCATCCAGGATACAGTATTTATTGAACAACTGCTTTGACTAAGAGAGAGGGGTTTTGCCTTCCTGCAGAGTTGGGTTTCTAGCTTGAGAGACAAGATGAGCATCTTTGATACAAAAGCCAAAACAAGTGATTCAGACATAATAGCAGCTGCCAAGTTTGGAGGAGACAAAGATCCATAAAAGCTGACAGGATTGGGAGAGGTTTTCTAGGTGACATCAGAGTGTGTGTGTGTGTGTATCTGTGCTAAGTTGCTTCAGTTGTGTCTGACTCTTTGTGACCCCATGGACTGTAGCCCACCAGGCTCCTCTGTCCATGGGATCCTCCGGGCAAGAATACTGGAGTGAGTTGCCATATCCTCCTCCAGGGGAATCTTCCTGGGGGTAAACTTTATAGAGACCAAAAGCAGGAGAGAGGCCATCCTGGGAGAGGCACCCAGGATGAGTCGAGCTGGAAATGAGCGGATGGGGTTTGAGGATGGCTTGGAGAAGCATCAGGGTTATCTGGGGCCCAGGAGAGAGGGATGAGACGTGACAGGAAGAGGAATGCTGTGGAAGCAAGTCGTCACGCACTGAAGGAACCTCGTTCTGAAGCAGTCCTCGGCCCCGTTTCTCTGCAGCCGACTCTCTGCCCAGGATCACAGGACATTTATCAGAAAACTGTTACTGGCTTATTTCCTCCTGAGACCTGGGAAAAAGATGGGGGAGCTAATGAACATGAATTTAAACACTCTATCTTACTGAAGGTACCAAGTTAAACATACACAAAATACTCTTTAAGTACATGTTGACCAAAACAGAATTAGCCCAATGGTACAAGCTCTAAGGCACTCAGGTGCAAAAAAGGGTCACAGTTCTTCATTTTTCCTAAATCAAATGACAGAGAGTGACACAAACTCAAGGGGACAGAAGCAGACCCACAGATTGGCGCTCATTTGATTCATGACTGAGGTGAACTACAGAATCAAAAGGAAAAGATCATCCTTCCCATAACTGGTGCTAGGTCACTTGAATAGTCACAGTTTTAAGAAATAATCTTAGGCCCTCACACTATATACAGAAAACAATTTCAGGTGGTTACGGTAGGTGGGTGCTCAGTCGTGTCTGACTCTTTGTCACCCTGTGGACTGTAATCCACCAGGCTCCTCTGTCCATGGGATTCTCCAGGCAAAAGCAGTGGAGTGGGTTGCCATTTACAACTCCAGGGGGTCTTCCTGACGTAGGGATCAAACATGCATCTCCTACATTGACAGGCAGATTCTTTACCATTAGCACCCCCTGGGTGGTTATATGCCTGGAAAATCACATAAGAGAATATCCTTCTGCACTTGAAATAGCAAAGATTTCATAAAGTATTAAAAACACAAAAGCACACTGACCCTCAAGGAAAAGTTTGAGAAACTGCAACAGTTTAGAATTAAGTTTTGTTCACAAAAAGCCAACATTAAAAGAGTGAATGAGAATACACAGAGAGGGAGGTAATATTTTCAATGCTTATATCTGATTAAGAAGTTGTACCCAGAATGTGAATAACTCCTTCAAACCAGTAAGGACCAGACGGGCAAACCAACAAAAAGTAAGAAAAAGATGTGACTAAGCAACTCATATATTAAGAGGCTAACCACATGGTCAATGAACATATGAAAGGTCATTCAAAACGCATTAGTGATTAGGGAAATGCTAACTCAAAGTGTTGTTGCTATTGTTCAGCTCCTAACTTGTGTCTGACTTTTTGCGACCCCATGGACTGCAGCATGCTAGGCTTCCCTGTCCTTCACCATCTCCCAGAGCTCCCTCAAACTCATGTCTATTGAGTCAATGATGCCATCCAGCCGTCTCATCCTCTGTTGTCCCCTTCTCCTCCTGCCTTCAATCTTTCCCATTATCAGGGTCTTTTCCAGTGAGTCAGCTCTTTGCATCAGGTAGGCAAAGGATTGGATCTTTGGCTTCAGCATCAGTCCTTCCGACGGATATTTAGGGTTGATTTCCTTTAGGATGGACTGGTTGGATCTCCTTGCTGCCAAGGGACTCTCAAAAGCCTTATCCAGCACCACAGTTCAAAAGTGTCAGTTCTTCGGAGCTCAGTTTTCTTTATGGTGCAACTCTCACATCCATACATGACTCCTGGAAAAACTGAAAATGTAGTGAAATACTGTTATGCCTTCACCAGATGGTTAGTATGGAAAAGATGCAATGCCATGCGTTGGCAAGAATGTAGAACGCCTGAGACGCTCACACATGCTGTTAGGTGAGTAAACTTTGAAACCACCTTTGGGAAGGATTTGACAGTGTTGATGGAAATAAGCCATAAACAATCTATGATAGGAATAGAAAAGAGCTTTATCTGAGCCAAGCTGAGGGTGATAGCCCAGGAAACAGATTCAAGGAAGCACTTAAATTGTGTTCTGCCAGACTGAAAAATGGGGGAGATTTATAGACGCCAGAAAAAAAACCCCACAAAGTTACATAAGCTGTTTGTCAAGAGTTAGGTTTGCAGCTAGCAAGAAGTAGGGTGCTTGTGAAGCATGGGTTACTTAGGGTCAAAAACAGTTGCATAATTACAGGGGGAGACTTGAGAGCATGTGGTTGCTGCTGACAGGCCTAACAGGTATTGTTTTGAGAGGGCTGATGGCATCCCTGAGTGGGATAAAGTTCAGAAAATGCAGGTTGTCAGTCATACAGGAATGTCCACAATGGCTACGCAGCTCCATTCTGAATGCCAGAACCGTAGTTGCTCCATTTTGGTTTGTACATGCGTTCCTTTGCTTAACGGTTAAAGCAGATGTAGGGAGCAGGTTTAATGGGCCACAATCAGGCTGTTTGGTTAGCTTGAAGTCCAAGTTAAATCAGATGTAAGTCAGCATGACTTCCCCATACCTTAATATGTGAAAATTTCTTCCATCGGTAGGATTTCTAAAGTTAGCCATACACAAACCCCAGGACCCAACAATTCCAATACTAGTATTTACCAAAGAGAAGTAGAAATATGTTCACACAAAGATTCACATTCCAGTTTTTATCACAACTTTATTCATAATAGCCAAATACTGGAAACAGTCATATGTTTATCCCCAAGAGGAAAAAAAAAAAAAGCTAATTGTGATCTGTTTATACAACGGAATGCTACTCAGCAATAAACAAATTACTGATTATATAGAGAGGGAAAGGAATATACATACAATAGTGTAGGTGACCCTGCGATGGCAGATAGAATCCTGGATATAATGTAAAAGTTCATATTTTTTTAAAAAAAGAAATACTTAAATTATGATATCTCCACTCAACAGAATATTACATAACAGTTAAAAGAAATAAAATTGGATGTGTTGATAAGGAAAGAGTGCCAAGGTAAAGGAACTAGAAAGTTCAAATTCGGAGCAACATGTATAGCATTTCACATTTATATTAAACAGCATATAATACACATATGAAAACTTTCTGGAAGGGCACCAGGAAACAGGTGACTATGATTAGCTCTGGGGAAGGGTCTGGGGCTGGAATAAAGTAACCACCTGGCCATCAAAACCAACCTAGCTCACATTTCATTGCAGATATTTTGTACTGCTTGGTTTTTTTTTTTCTTAGTCACAAGCATATTATTTTCTTAGCTTAGAAGATTTAATTAATAAAGTGTAAAATGCTCTACAAGCATACATGTTCAGTCACTTAGTCGTGTCCAACTCTTTGTGACCCCATGGACTATAGACCACCAGGCTCTTCTGTCCATGGGATTTCCCGGGCAAAAACACTGGAGTGGTTTGCCATTTCCTCCTTCAAGGGATCTTCCCGACCCAGGGATTGAACCTACATCTCCTGTGGCTCCTGCATTAGCAGGCAGATTCTTTACCACTGCTGTTGCTGTTCAGTCACCAAGTCTTGTCTGACTCTTTGGGACCCCAGGGACTGCAGCACACCAGACTTTTCTGTCCTTCACCATCTCCCGGAATTTGCCCAAGTTCATGTCCATTGAATCCTTGATGCCATTCAACCATCTAATCCTCTGTCACCCTCTTCTCCACTGAGCCACACCTATAAAAAGGATACAGTGGTGATGCTGGTCAAATGTAATAATTTGCATCCTAAAATGTGGAAAGCTGAGAGATGGTCCCCAAAGGTGTACAACTTCTAGTCCTGGATCCTGGGGATGCTACTTTCTATGGCTAAGAGGATTGAGTTAAGGACCTTGTGATGGGGATGTTATCGGATTAGCTGAGTGTGCTCCTTGTAAGAGAAAGGCAGAGGGAAACTGACAGCAGTAGGGACTGAAGTGATGCGTTTTTAAGATAAAGGAAGGCGTCAGGAGGCCGAGAGCAGAGGGACTCTCAGTGGCCACTGGAAGCTGAAAAGGCAGAGCAGCAGATCATCTCACAGTGTCCAGATGGCTTGCGGTCTTGCCAACACGTGGATTTCAGTCTTCTGAAGCTCTTTTCAGTCTTCTGGCCTTTAGACCCACCCGAGAAAAAAAATCTGCATTATTTTAAGTCAGCAAGTTTGTGGTACAAAGAACATGTATAGGAAATTAACATAAGATTCTCAAGTGGTGGAAAGAAAAAGTCCACTCTTACTGGATGGATCTAGTTAGCAGAGCCCTGCCACATGGAGAATCTGAGCATCTGATACAAAATAAACTCATGACTCCAGGTTTGCAGGTGTGTTCCTTTTGGCTCAGTCGGTAAAGAATCTGCCTGCAATGCAGGAAACCCGGGTTCCATCCCTGGGTCAGGAAGATCCCCTGGAGAAGGAAATGGCCACCCACCACAGTATTCTTGCCTAGGACACAACACGACTTAATGACTAAACCATCAACCACCACAGTGAGGATTTTATTTGTATGGCCCATTAGCTTCACCACTGACATTTCCTGGATGTTAGGTAGAAAGTTTCAGAATTCAAAGACTGAATTCTTCAGCTGAATACCAATTCTCTGTCCAGGAAACAATCCAGTACAGGTTCATAAATCAATACACACATGTTACAACTCCAGAGTATACTTTTGCCAACATCTACGACAGAGGAGAAATAAGTGTGGGTTTTTTAAGGCTGTTTTTTTCCTATCAGCTAAAATCACTTCTGGGTTGAGATCTCCTGGGTTTATTACCTTTTCACTCTAAGTTAATGAGAAGTTAAGTGGCAAAATTTTCAAACCTTTGTGAAGTAAGCAGTTGTACCTTCCTAAAATTACTTTTGAAGTTTCATGGAATAGATCAGTATGAGGAATGCTAATAATGGCCTGGTGGTGATAGTAATCAATCTTTTCCCCTAACACACAGTATCCAGAGCTGCAATTCCTACATTTATTCAAAACATTTTCTTACTTGCGATGAAGCGATGTGTTAAGGCTCTAGGATTTCCCTCTCAATTTAGTTTGTAGATTCAAAGTACCATGTTTTAACCTCTCTTTTTTTAAAGGTGAATCTAGGAAAGAGAGAGGCTTCAAAAGTCAGACTCTCTAGCTTCTAATGGTGAATTTTTACCATTTTCTTGGTGACTAATTATCAAGTCACGCCTCTCTCTCTCTCCCAGGTATTTCAGAATTTGAAAATTTCTCCCAAAGGAATGAGGACATATGAGTTTCCAGGGCACCCCCTTCTGGAAAGGCTCTGATTTTTATAAAAGGCAAACAAGGCAGGGTGTGTTAGGCAGGGTTAAAGAGAGAAATTTGCTAAGAAATTTACGCTGCCAATAACTCAGGTCTGACAACCACTATGAGAATCAGAACATGCGTGCATTAACGAAGTCTGTGCTTGAGTTTTCATTTCAATGCAGCTTCCGTACACAGAACAAAGCTCCTTCTGTTGTATCCTTTCGTCTCCCCAGGTCTTTACTCTTGCCTCCAGCTCAAGACATCAAAACTCACCCTAAATTCCCAGACAGGACCACATAACATCATCTGCATGTTCAGGTACCAATCTCTGGCCGCAGACAGGGTGGAACTAGGTCACTGAAAAAAAAAAAAAGAAAGAAAGAAACAGCAACACAACAACAGCAACAAAGTATCCTTAACTTCCAGAAGACTGTCTGCTTAATATGCTCCAACTGAGGCAGGAGATAAAAGGGCTTCAGGCTAGGCATTTACAACCAGCCTCCTGTTTGCACTTTGAGACGGAAATAACAGCAAGAACAGGATAAAGAGCTGGATTTTGCCTCCTGAGGACACTTTATGATAATAGTTTTGGCAGGCACAGAGAGAGGGTAAACCCTATTTGAGTAAAGGATCAAGAGGTCACATATTTCCCATCCTTGGGGCAAGGGAGACATATGTGCAGAAAGGCTCCTTGGGGGTCAAAAAGGAGAGGGCGACATCCCATAATATGTGATGCCAAGGCTCCCCCATCATCCTCTGGGCTGAAATCTATCTTGAAATAAAAGTTTGTGCATGCATGTTGGGGAAGGTCCTAGGGCAGGTCAGATGTGGGGGGGGGGACCCAAAAAACAGATAGTTGGCCAAAGTTAAACAAAGACCCAGAAGAACTGCTGTATGCAACTGATTTACCTGTCTCTTTGCAGTACCCCTCCTCGTGAGGGGGGCCACCCACAGCATTTCTCCCCAGGCGTGCATCTCTGCCTTGCTTCCACCTTATATAAGCAAACCCTTTCTCTTTTGCTCTCCCACTTGTGCTGTGTCTCTAATAATAAACTTTGCACTGTTTTTTTTTTGTTTTTTTTTTTTTTTACTTTACAGATTTTGCCTCCTTCAGAAATGCATTTTTTAAGGGAGGCAAGAGCCTGGGGAAATTTGCTTCTAGCCTCCAGCCCCTGGTGGACTAGTGGCTAGGATTCCTGACTTTCATCCAGGCTGCCCAGATTCAACTCCTGGGATGAGAACTGAAATCCCATTGCAAGCCACTGCTCACTGCTGTCTCCTGAGATCACAGTGAGCACTGGTTGACTCTGTTTTTTGCTGGGACAATAGTTCCCTGAACATGAGGGTTATACAAAGAAGGATGAGGCGAAGGAACTGAACTAGGGAGAAAGCTGTGTTTGAGATGAAATACTTGCTGCTCATATTAACTCCCACCTTCTGGTCCAATTCAGCTGGGCATTGCCAAAAGGAAGATCATGTTCACAAGAGGGGATTTCCCCAACACCACCAGAACTATTGACCCATGAGAGCTTCCAGGTAGAGGCTACCAGAGTAATCATGACCTTATGATCTGGCTCTAGCTGGTCATCCCCACCCCTCCCACCCACCCTCATCCACACAGATAGTTCTCTCCTGCTATAGACTCAGACTCAATCTGAAAGGAAATCAACACTAGATATTCATTGGAAGGACTGATGCTAAAGCTGAAGCTCTAATACTTTGGCCACCTGATGCAAAGAGCCAACTCATTGGAAGAGATCTTGATGTTGGGAAAGATTTAGCACAGGCGGAAAAGAGGGCAACAGAGGATGAGACGGTTGGATGGCATCACCGACTCAATGGACATGAGTTTGAACAAACTCAGAGTCTTATCTTCTTTGTTCATGCAAGTCTGCCCAATCATGATGGTAACCATGCCCATCACTTATTAAGCGCCTGTTAAGTAGTTTCCTGGCTAGAATGGCATCTCTTTCCACCACAGACAAGCTAGGCTCCTATTTGCATCTGAAAAAACTATGACTCAGAGGATTCAATTTGCTCAAAGTCAGATTGTTGGCAGTTGAAAAGCCAGCGCTGGTCCTCTCCTGAAAACCTGAGCCTTTTGCACTCTTGCCTCCCAGGAGATAGGCAGTGACACAGAACAGTTTTTATGAAAAATTTATAAGAGTTGTGCTGCCAAATTGATTTTTTAAATTTCTGTAAATTCACTCTTGAAATCACACTAAACTTCCTACAAATTATGAAGCTATAGTCTAATTCAAAATAGAGAGGAGGGGAGGAAGGGAAGGAAGGAGAGAGGAGGAAAGATTAGAAAGACTGAAACTCAGGGAAATTCTGTTAATATAAATGGCCAGAATTTCTACTGACCTTCGTCTAAAACAGATGGCTAATTCTGAGACTATTTTTTCAAATAAACCAAATAAAAGGAGAAGCATCTTGTAGATTTTCCCATTGACTTTGCATCTCCAGAGCGGAGGCTGTCAAATTGGCAGAGGATTTATTTTTTATGGCTTATTGAGCCTGGGGCAAATGGACCACGCCGAAGGAGAGCAGTAAATCGAGCCTGTAGCTGGCTTCCACCCACATCTGATAGCAGCCCCCATGTTAACAGGCGTGGTGGAAGACACCAGAAAGAGCAAAGAGGCTCTATCTGATTCTGGCCCCTGCTCTCTCAGGGCCAGCGCCAAAAAGATAAAGTAACGCTCTGATATGAGATGTTTGTGATTTATCACCTTTATTTTTTTTCATATTCACAGACTGAAAACAACTCCTTTGAAGATATGGTGTTTTATTGGGTTTAAGAGGTGGGTTTATGAAATAAATAACTCTGCAATCGTAAGTGAAATACTAAAATACAAGCCCTAGAAAAGCTCCAATGGGCCAAGCGAAAACTGTGAATCAAAGAGAAAAGAGGGTGGGTTTCTCACGTAGATTTAACCCATCTCTGCACATTCACGCCATGAGCCAGCAGGGTGAGGGTAAAGTGATGCTGACTATGTTTTCTCCAGGCCTGCTTTGGAAGATAATTGTAAATTGAGAATATAATATAATCACCAACACAGTAAAGCACTTCATGGTTCTTGAATTATTTTCACATACAGTACAAGTTCATTTGATCTGATATTTTTGATTTCTGAAACATGCAGCTGCTGAGGCCCTGTTCTGATAGACACTGTCAAAGGCTGGTCCTCCCAGGACACACTAAGCAAGGATTCAGGCACAGGCTGTTCATTGAGGCCAGATGCCCCTCCTGGTGGGCGGGGCCAATCAGGAACCTCAGAAGCCAGTTGCTGCTCAGTCACTCAGTCGTGTCCAACTCTCTGCAACCCCATGGACTGCAGCTCACCAGGCTTCCCTGTCCTTCACCCATTTCCTGGACTATGGTCAGATTCATGTCCATTGAGTCAGTGATGCCATCCAAACGTCTCATCCTCTGCTGCCCTCTTTCCTTTTGCCTTCAGTCTTTCCCAGCATCAGGGTCTTTTCCAATGAGTTGGCTCTTCGTATCAAATGGCCCAAGGACTGAAGCTTCAGCTTCAGCATCAGTCCTTCCAGTGACAGTTCAGGGTTGATTTCCTTTAGGATTGACTAGTTTGATCTCCTTGCTGTCCAAAGTACTCTCGAGAGTTTTCTTCAGCAGACAGGCAAAGGTACAATGTTGGGTGAAGTCCCAGACGCTGCCTGATTCCAGGCGGGCTCTGAAGTGTACGTTATGCCTCAGCATTTGTCCCACTGGTCAGCAAAGGAGGCTGGCTTTTGTACTAGGAGCCATCCTTTTGGGGTGTGGGGCCACCTAAACTTCCAGGAACTTCCATCTCTGTTCAAAGACAAGAAAGGATGGCGGCCCTGGGCAAGTCATCTGAAGGTCACAGAGAAACCATGGCTGTGAAATGCCAGGTTGCTACTGATAGACTCAGAGTTCAGGAAGAGGATCCTTTCTTCTAAAGGACGCCTGCTCATCCTTCAAACTTCTGTCCAGGGGATAGGGACACCTTTTCTGATAACTGGTCACCCAAGTAGAAAACCTCTTCTTTTATGATCTTTCTTCACCCGGAAAAAGCATCCTTCTACAATAACACTCCTCATCACAATTCTAGTGAGTCTTTCCCCACCAGCCCATAGGGCTCCTTGTTAGTACTTTTGATTCTGTGTGTGTTCAAGTCGCTCAGTCATATCCGACGCTTTGCAGCCCCATGGACTGCAGCCCGCCAGGTTCCTTCTGTCCATGGAATTTTCCAAGCAAGAATACTGGAGTGGGTAGCCATTTCCTACTCTAGAGGATCTTCCAATCCAAGGATTGAATCCTCATCTTTTATGTATCCCGCATTGGCAAGTGGATTCGTTACCACTGTGCCATCTTAGGGAACAGATATTAATGAATCTTTCCAGGACCCTAATTATGTCCAGGAAGGCAATGTGGAAAAGCCAGCCCACTGGCTGTGAGTTACTAATATAGCCCTAAATGGCTTCTAGCTGTAGGAAAGTTTGTCAAGTCAATTTTCTGAAAATGCAGAAGGGAACGTGGAAGTGAGTTCCTAAGAAGTTCAGGTTCTTAGTCCTACATGTCCACTGTGGGTCTGCCACGAGGTTCTACCTGATGTAGTCACTCAGGGACCTGACACCTGGTGGACTTCCCTGGTGGTCCAGTGGTTAAGACTTTGCACTTACAGTGCAGGGGGCCCAAGTTCAATCCCTGGTCAAGGAGCTAGATCCCCCATGCCGAAGCTAAGAGCCCTTCTGCCACAACTAAGATGAAGGGCAGCCAAAGAAATTCTCAAAAAAGAAAACCTGGTTTCAGATAACAAAGACCGTTCTTAGAGCAATGGCATATTGCTCATCAAGAATCTCATAGAGAAAGTTTCTCAAAAACCTGGGCTTTTCTCGTTTTCATAGACAATTATGGAGTGATCCTATCCATTGTGGAGAGCTCTAGGGATAAAGGGGTTTTTCTGCAGAATATAAAATACAGAAGATTAAAGCAATGTCATGGCCAGGAAGATTCTCTCGCTTTCACCTCACATTTAGGTGTTCCTTCTAGTGATGTTCAAAGTAGAAACACGTTCAGCAAATAGTTTGGGTCTTTGAAGAAGTCCTCCTTTCAATTTCTTCAGAAAGTTCACAAATGTATTTTACAAGGCACGTAGGGGAAAAGGAGATCAATTCTACTGCTGAGAGAGAATCTGGGTCAATTTTATAGATTCACACCCACATGAAATCCACGTAGGGACAAAACTGGGAAGACATTGGTTAAAAGAAAAATCACACCAAGTGTCAGTATAAGTTAAATTGCTATATGATTATAGTTCCATAGATGGAAAATATCCTGGGTCTCTATCAAGATCAATGTCTTTGGCACCTTACAGAATCTTCCACGGGATTGTAGTAGTACTTTAAAAACCTTACATGATAGTATTTCTTAGGAAAGGAAGACCGGCAGCCAAATTTCCATTTTTGCTCATCAAGATTTCAATTGATTTTACTTGAACAAGCTGTTTCATTCAATTCACACTGATTAACCTTAGCCCAATCACTGGAAACGTTGTGGTTCTGGGATGAAGGTTTTAATTGTCTTCCTAATGTACTTGGAAGGTCTCTGGCATGTTGAATATAAGAGGTTTTCCAGACTATGTGGACAAAGGCGGGAATCTGAGTAGCCTGGACCTCAACTGAAGAGAATCTCAATTTCCACCTGACCTTCGTGTCTCTTTCTAAGACTGTGTTTCTCACTATTTTCTTTTTCCACCAGTATTTAAGTAGATGAGTATAGATGTCAGCTATATTCTTACCTCTAAAAGATTAAAAATTTAGCAATAAATATTGCTTTTCCCTGGGCTTCCCAAGTGGTACTAGTGATAAATAAAGAAAAACCCCACCTGCCAATGCAGGAGACATAAGAGACTCAGGTCCAATCCCTAGGTTGGAAAGATCCCCTGGAGGAGGAAACGGCAACTCACTCCAGTATTCTTGCCAGGAGAATCCCATGGACAGAGGAGACTGGAGGGCTACTGGAGGGCTACAGTCCATACAGTTGTAAAGAGTCAGACATGACCGAGGCAACTTAGCACACACGCATGCATTGCTTTTCCCTCGGTCTGTAATGTACAAATAAAATTTCCGTCTAAATTCTCATATTCTTGTATCCTCTCTTTGTATCAAAGATGGGGCTTTCTATAAAACTTAAAGGAGTAGAAAAAAGTCAGTCATTAAAATAAATAATAATGCAATCTTTTAGAAAATAAAAATGAATGAGAAAAAAAGAGCTCACGATGAATAAAATATTAAAGTTGTAATGATTCAGCTTCGTTGCCTCATCCTAGTCCCTACCTGAATAGGGGCATCTGGGGTAGTCATAACTGGTCAGTAGAGCTTCTGGAAACAAGGAAGATGTGCTTCCTGGCTCCTGCATGGACATGGGTGTGCTGCGTGACTGGCTTTGATCAGAGGTTCTGAATAGAAGTGACACGTATCCCCTTAAGACCTTCCCGGGTGCTTTGTTCTCAGAGCTAATAGCACCTTTCTATAGCAGCAATGCTGTGGGGCCACTTGCAGAATGACTACATTGAATAGAACCTCCTTGCAGACCCACAGCAGACATGTAGCATGAGTGAGGACTAAAGCTTCCTGATTTCAGTACTCTGGGGATGTTTGTCACAGCAGCTAACCACGCCCCTCCTGAAAAATACAGATTATCAGCAAGGTTCTCAGGACAGGAATCTTCAGTTTTTCATTTGAGAGAAACAAAGCAGTCCTTAATATCCAGTTTTCCACCTGAAATTCCTTATTGCCTTCAAAAAGCCAAATGCTCCTTCTCTCCTTCCCAGCTCTCTTGTAGATTTTATTCTTAAGGCTGACGGCATTGCAAGTGGACAGACACAGACTTGAAAAGCTTATTTAACCTCTTATAAGCACCTAGGAATTGACACAGTTCATGATCATGAACCTTCATTGTCAAACCTGTAAAATATGGTTAGAAATACTTTCCACACAGGGCAGTTGTGGAATTAAATGAGATAATGCATGATACATGAACGAACCTGGAACACAGCAGAGCATCAATTTTAATCTAATTGTACTCAGATCATCCCGAAACGCTTGTTAAAGTGCAGATCTCCACGTCATCCCCATCAGGAGATCCAGGATCCAGGAGTCTCACTTTAGCCGAACTCCTGGGTTTCAACGGCAACCCACGCCAGTATTCTTGCCTGAAGAATCCCATGGACAGAGGAGCCTACAGGGCTACAGTCCATGGGGTTGCAAAGAGTCGGACACGACTGAAGTGACTGAGCAGGCACGCATGCACCTGGGTTTTGCAGAGGACTCTTTCCTTGAGAAGCCCTGGGTTCTTATATCTGTGACTTACATTGCTAAGAATAACCCTTGGAGGAGAATCTCTATCAAGTCAGTCTGCAACAAGCTAAAAAATAGAAGGAAAAAACAGCATGGCTTTGAAAAAAAAAAAAGTTCTGTCGGGATACTATCCTTTACTAGTCTTAGTATATTTAAAGTAAAGGTAGATTCAAAGATTTTTCTTTTCTATGTCACTCATGTTTATTGGGCTCCCCTTGTAGCTCAGTCGGTAAAGAATCTGCCTGCAATGCAGGAGACCCAGGTTCGATTCCTGGATCAGGAAGATCCCCTAAAGAAGAAAACGGCAACCTACTCCAGTATTCTTACCTGGAGAATTGCATGGACGGAGGAACCTGGCAGGGTACAGTTCATGGGGTTGCAAAAGTCGGACACAACTTAGTGACTAAAACAACACCACCACATGCTTATTGTTCATTTTAAAAGTTTTAACCTTAGAGAAAACCAGAAGTCAAAGAAGTCTAAAATTTGGTTCTTTCTTTAGGTACAATATATTTGAGAGAAGAGTCTGGATAACACACCATCTAGAGCAATGTTTCCTAATAGAAATAACATCACCATACATGTAATTTTAGTTTATTTTGTAAGCACACCAATAAAGGAAAAATGAAACAGGTGAAACTAACATTAATAACACATTTTAATACATTATATGCAAAATGATTTCAACATGAAATCAGTACAAATTATTATTAAGATATCCTTATCAAATCTTTCAAATCCAATGTGCATTATACACTTACAATACATCTCAATTTGTATGCTAAATTTTCATTGAGAATACTTGATTTGTGTCCAAATTTCATACAGTTTACAATTGAAAAAGTAGATTCACATGCTCAACTTGTTCCCAGTATACTTAAAAGTTTTCCAACAACTTTTTAAAAAAATGATCCAAGACTGAGTTAGGAAAAAAATTTTGAGATTAGCAAAGTACGATCTGCAGGCGTGCATTCATGATCAGTCATGTCTGACTGTTTGCAACCCTCTGGACTGTCACCTACCAGGCTCCTCTGTCTATGGGATTTCCCAGGCAAGAATACTGGAGTGGGTAGCCTTTCCCTCCTCCAGGAGATCTTCCCAGCCCAGGGATCGAACCTGTGTTTCCTGCATCTTGGCAAGCAAATTCTTTACCACTGAGCCACTAGGGAACCTCAGAGATTTAGGGCTTAGAAGACCTGTTCCATGCTCAGAGTTTAAAAGGAGGCTGCAGTTCCTGGGCTCACTCCCCTGAGAGCCCACTCCATTTGCCCCTGGTCATCACTTACATGGGAGCCCATGGTCAGTCTTCACTTCTCCTTTCTCAGAGCATCAGTCCACCAGTGTGCCCAGTCGTCCCCTGAGATCATACCAGGAGCCCCCAAAGGCCCCACTAACTATAACAGCTTCCTTCTCAGCCCACAGTGCAGCATTCTGTATCCGCCTGGGCATTTGCTTACTTGCTGTAAGAGCAACAGTGTATGACTGGGGACCAACTGAGATGCACAAAGATGAACAATTCCTCTCAGGAGAGTCTGCAGAGGAATCAAACTCTCATTATTTACGTTGCAGTGTGGGGACCAGGTTGGCATGCTAACATGTTTTCTATGCAGCTCAAGGGCTTTGTGGCACTTCTAGGGTCCAGGGAGTGGTCTACCAGGGGAACCAAAAAGCTCCAGAAAAATAATTCAAGCTCATGGAAGAGAGGGCCAAGATAGAAAGGCTGGATTTATGGGTCAGAATGGAAAGCGAGTATAATTCTGTGTGAAAATGATCTCTGTAACTTGAAGTGTCCTTTAACCCAAGTCCCTGTGGACTCATGTCTCCATCCTGGTTGGGGAACTGCAATAAAGGGCTAGTGAAATATAAATGAGTCATTTTCATCAAAACCTCCATGTGACAATGAGAGCATAAGGCAGTGGCATTTAAGGATTTCTGCTCAGTGAAGGCTGTCATAAACAAGGAAAAGAGACAGATGGTCCACCTAGAGAAGGTAGTTTAACTGTATACAACAACAAAGTCCTTTAAATTAAAAAATAAAGATAGTAAGGTTTGCAAAGAGCTGAAGGGGTGGATGAGGTGTTGGGTAGACACCAGGGAGCACCAGTACCCAAAAAGCAGGTGCAGAGGTGCTGAAAGCTGCCAGCAATGGACAGGAAACAACTTAGTGGTGGGAAACCAGCATCAGAATGGCAAAATGGAAGGGAAGACCCCGCCCGGTGTTGGAGACATGGGGAGACAGGAAGACGTGTGTGTTGCTGCTGGGCACGTGCAGCTCCTACGGAACTAGGGAAACCCCAGGGCAGTTGTATGTAGGACTCCATGAAGCTAAGTCTGCATGCGCCCAGGGCTCAGAATTCACTCCCATCTGTCCATCCAGAGAAATGGTCACTCGGGTCCCAGGGACCACGTACAAGGAGATCTATTGAGGTCTCGCCTGTGGTCACAAGGAGGAACAGGCAATCAAGGCCTTCTCAGCAGGAAGTGGGCAGATAAAACCTGGTGGTAAACCCCGCAGAACATGTACACAGCACAAGGGGCAGCAGACCAGGTGAGGGACAGATCTCTCTGTGGACAGGGCTGCGTGGGGACAGAGGGAAAAGTGTGAGTTCACAGGGGAACACGCTTCAAGTCAGCTACACACACACCCCACACACAACACTACACTTTCCGGGTAGACACCGTCTAAATTTGGGCCTCTAGAAGTAGAACCTGAGACAAGAGCCAGATGGACATGACGCTTTGAGGCAGGGCTCCCCTGGAGAAGGAAATGGCAACCTGGTCCAGTACTCTTGCTTGGAAAATCCCGTGGATGGAGGAGCCTGGTAGGCTGTAGTCCATGGAGTCGCAAAGAGTTGGACACGACTGAGCGTCTTGACTTCACTTCACTTTCAAGGAGGGTGAGAAAGGACAAGAGTGCAGAGGTTTGCATCAGGATAGTGGAGTGAGAGGTTGTAGCGCTCACTTCCTCCCATGAATGCATCAAAAATACACGCACATGTGGAGCAATTCTCACTGAAAACTAACTGGAGACTGACAGAAGGACTCCTGTATAACCAGCATTGCAAGAAAGGTACACACATAACCAGGTATGAAGGGAAGAAAAGCAATTAAGTTGGGACCTATTTCCCTTGGAGGAAGTGGAGAAGAAAAGGAAGCTTCTAAGCCTTCCCTGGTGGTTCAGATGGTAAAGAATCCACCTGCAATGCAGGAGACCCGGGTTCTATCTGTGGGTCAGGGAGATCCCCTAGAGAAGGAAATGGCAACCCACTCCAGTATTCTATGGACAGAGGAGCCTGGTGGGCTCCAGTCCACGGGGGTCACAAGAGTCAGATATAACATAGCAACTAAACCACGTTTCGGTGGAGATTCAACCTGAGGAGTAAGCCATTTGAGCCACACATTGGACTCCCCAGTCCTGGCCTGTGTGGAGAAAGCAGTCCCCTCGGCTGATGGGAGGACTGCTGGGACTATTATAAGGGCTGTAGGGAGCCTGGACACCACTCGAAGAAAGACATGCACACAGGTTGCCCCCCAGCTAGGCAGAGAGGGGTCTGCTCTAGCAGCTGCCCAGCTTCCTGCAACCCCCTGCACCCCAGACCTAGCCGGGAGAATGCTCCAGCCTCATCACTCCAAGTCACAGAGCAGCACTGAATCTGGGGTAGCCAGGGCCAGGGAAAAGATCCAACTGTGGAGTGCAGAGGTGAGCCAGACCTAGCATAGATCTTGCATGGGGCAGTGGAGGTCATTGTTGGCATCTACTTAAGCAGTGCCTCTGAAACCACCCAGATCTCTGATGGAATCTGCTCTGCACAGTTCACCCTCTGATACACGCTGAGAAGCCACAGGGGCCCATCTGTCCTGAAGAGTGATTCCACAAGAGGGTGGGGGTGGCAGAGGCTGGGGGCTGATCGGCTGTGAGCAACAAAGGGGACTGGCACCCAAAGCTGTGTCCAAGCAGAGCTGTGGATGCCTGCAACTGATACAAGCCAAGAGCCCACATGGGCCCCCTTGCTTCATCACTTCCCACTTTAGGGCAAGGGACCCAGTGTAGGGAGAACACACACTTAGAAGGAACAGAGCCACACACTTAGAAGGAACTTGGAAACTAATTAGGAAAACACACACTTAGAAGGAACTTGGGCCTAACCTTTGTCGCTTCTATTGAACATAATATTGGAAGTCTCACCCACAGCAATCAGACAAGAAAAAGAAATAAAAGGCATCTAAACCGGAAGAGAAGAAGGAAAACTGTCATTGTTTTCAGATGATACTTTACATGTGGAAAACCCTAAAGCCTCCAACCAAAAACGATTAAAATAAATAAATGAATTCAGCAAAGTTGCAGGACACAAGATTAATATGCAGAAATAAGTTGCTTTTCTATGCATTAATAATACAATATTAGAAAGAGAACATTAAAAAAAATCCTGTTTAAAATCACATCAAAAAGAACAAAATACCTAGGGATAATCTTAACTAAGAAGGTAAAAGACCTATACTCTGAAAATTATAAAAATCAAAGAAGGAAACTGAAGATGATACAAAGAAATGTAAAGATATCCCATGCCCTTGAATTGAAAGAATTAATATTGTTAAAATGGCCATATTACCCAAATCTACAGATTTAATGCAATGTCTATCAAAATACCCACAATGTTCATCACAGAACAGAGCAATTCTAAAGTTCATAAGGAAACAAAAGAGTTGAATTTCCAAACCAACACAGAGATCAGTGGAACAGAATGCAGAGCCTGTAAGTAGACCCAGCACCTATGGTGAACTAATCTTTGACCAAGAAGGCAAAATGTATGACGGAGAAAAGACAGTCTCTTCCTTGAGGGGAGCTTGAAAACCAGACAGCTACATGTAAAACAATGAGAACAGAGCCTTTCTTCATACCGTATACAAAAATAAACTCAAAATGGATTAAAAACCTGAGTGTAAGACCCAAAGCCATAAAACTCCTAGCAGAGAACACAGCCAGAACACTCTCTGACAAAAATCGGAACAGCAATTTTCTCTTGAATCTGTCTCCTAAGGCAAAAGAAATAAAAACAAAAAAAAAGACAAGTGGGGCCTAATTAAATTTATAAGCTTTTGTACAGCAAAGGCAACCATCAACAAAACAACCTATAGAAGGGAAGAAAATATTTGCGAATGCTATAACTGACAAGGGGTTAATATCCAAAATATAGAAACAGCTCAAATAACACAAAATCAAAAAAATAACAAAACAACAAACAACCCTATCAAAAGTGAGCAGAAGGCCTAAACAGATATTTTCAAAAGAAAATATATGGGTGGCTAACAGGCACATGACAAGAGGCTTAACAATGCTAATTATTAGAGACACGCAAATCAAACCACAGTGAGGTATCACCTTCACACCTGTTGGAAGGGCCATGATCAAAAAGTCTACAAATTTTGGAGAGGATTTGGAGAAAAGGGAACTTTTTGTACACTCTTGTGATGGAAATCGGTGCAGCCACTATAGAAAACAGTATGTAGATTGTTCAAAAGACTAAAATCAGAACTACCATAGGATCAGCAATTCCAGTCCTGGGTATATATTGAAGAAAATGAAAACATCAATTCAAAAAGACACATGCACCCCAATGTTCCTAGTAGCAATATTTACAATATCCAAGATACAGAAGCAACCCATGTCCATCATGTTGATGTATGGCAAAACCAATACAATATTGTAAAGTAATTGGCCTCCAATTAAAATCAATAAATTTGTATTTTAAAAAAGAGATGAATGGATACAGATGTGGTATACATAGATAATGGAATATTACTCAGCCACGTAAAAGAATGAAACGCTGCCATTTGCAGCAATGTGGACGGACCTAGGGAATATCTTGTTTAGTAAAATGAATCAGAGAAAGATAAATATTGTATGTTACCACTTATATGTGAAATATACATATACATTGCAAAACAGAACCAGACGTACAGATATAGAGAATAAACTAGTGGCTGTTAGTGGGGAGAGGGAGGAGGGGAGGGGCATGCTAGGAGTGTGGGATTAAGAGATACAGCTACTATGTATAAAATAGATAAGCAAAAGGACATATTGCACAACACAAAGAATTATAGTCAACATCTTAGAATAGCTTTCAATGGAGTACAAACTATAAAAATACTGAATCACTATGCTGCACACCTGAAGCATACAATACAATAAATCAACTATGCTTCAGTTAAAAAATAACAATAATAAAAGTGTCATGATCCAAAAGGAAGGCTAATAAGCACCCGTATCAGTACAGGCACCCTCACAGATACTGTAGGCTTGGTTCCAGATCTCTGCAATAACGCTAACATTGCAACAAAGCAAGTCACAGGGGCGGGGGCGTTGGCAGGAGCAGGCTAGGGCAGGGGAATAAGCTCAGAGAGGGTGTGGGCTAAGAGAAAGTCTAGAAGGATCCCCTGGGGCTGTGGAGCATACAGCACATCCTGGGACTGACTCCCTCTGGAGGCAAGGAGCTGGCCTTTAGTATCTGTTAGCAGACAGTCTTTGACTATGTTCCCCTATCCTGGAGGTGGGTGAACTCTGAGCCAGAAGTCCTCCAGCAGCAGAAGCCAAGTATCAGCATCCAGAGATGGGGCAGCTGGAGCTGTGAGCAGCCCACACTCATGGCAGTGGGGGGGTCAGGTACACCACCCGGGAAGGGGTCCAGGTGGGGCGACATTAGCATCCAGTGCAGGTATGAACGCCTGCAGAGTAGGTACCTGTGGAGGCAAGAAATTGCAGAGGGGGCTGGTGATGACGGAGCAGCATCTCAGAGAGTGATGAGAAGTCGCCAGAAACAGGAACGGGATGAGCTCAGCCCCTGAACCTGAAGCACCTCCTTGTGACTGTGAGAAGGAAGAAGACACATGGGAGGGGTCCGCGCTTGCTGCTTTCCCGGAATCCAGTATAAAACGAGAAGGATGGACACCCTGCCATCTGCTGGACTGGCCAACGGGCGCAGCACAAAGCGTGTGCAGGCTGCAGAGAGATGGTGGCTCCTGGCCCAGGTTTGTCTGTGAACAAAGAATCCCAGTCCCCCGCCTGTGAGGTATATAGAGTATCTGCAGCCACGAAACAAGTGATCAGAGAGGTAAAAGCAGAAGACGCACAGAACAAAAGCAAAGAAGATGCACAACTTCCCTCTGTGAAACTGACACTCAAAAGGCAGAAAGAGACAAAACACTGGACTCAGAGCAAGGCTGGAAACGGCAAATCCCACACTGCCAGGGACCTCAAACGAGGAGGCGAGGACTAGCACAGAAAAATAGGTTACTGCAAAGAGGGAGGAGTTTCTATTGAACTAGAAACTACAATCGCACGCGCATGTGTGTGTGTGCGCACACGCATGCACGTGTGTGTGTCAGGCAGGGCCCCCCAATTTTTGTGTTGAGAGCTGCTGCTCCTGGCTCTGTCCTGATCAGGAAAAGTGGAAAGCATACAAGCAGCCATGATTCCACGTGTATCACACACACACACACACACACACACACACATGAGAATGCCCCTTCCTCTTCTCTGAGTCAAGCTTTGTCTCTTCTGCCCGAGAGAAAGGCTTTGGTCCCTTGGTCCCATAGAAACCTGCAGGTGAACAGCTCTGGGGGCTTCTGCCCACAGCTCACTCCTCTGAACTGAGACACAGGCCAGGAGGCTAGGTGGGGAAATCAACCTTCAGAAACACTCTAGGGGACATCCTTGGCAGTTCAGTGATTAAGAATCTGTATTTCCAATGCAGGGGATGTGGGTTTGACCCCTGGTTGGGGAACTAAGATCCCACATATTTCATGGTACAGCCAAAAAATAGAATTAAAACCAAATGCTAGATTATTTTTTTCAATGCTCAGCTCATCACACAGCCTCTGTCTTCTTTGCCCAACCTCAAAAATCCCACATGAAGATTAATTTCTGCCAACCTCTCCTGGCTTGCTTGCCCTCTCAGCCATCAGCCTTGCCCAGGTACATGGAGATCTTAGGTGGGTCTCAATCTAGTGGTCCTTGACTGGCCGCAGCAGCACCCAGGAGCCTGTTAGCAAAGCCAGTGCTCAGGCATCACCTGAGAGGTGTCAGAATCTCCAGAGTCAAGACCAGGAAGCTGTGTTGAAAGGAATTCTCCAGTGGCCCCTATGCCAAGCGTGAGGATCCCTGCTTCTTTCTGAGCCTTAACCAACAGAGAACGTCATGGTCTTCCAAGAGCTGTGATCTTGGGTCTCTGGTCAGCTCCCAGGGAAGCCAAGTCTGAGACTAGAAGTCAGTCCTAGAGGATGGAGCACTAACCTGTAGAGAAGGGATGACGGAAGTAAACAAGGGTGTGGTCTCCACTGGGAAGCCCTTCAGCCTGACCCCATGAAGAGCTCCGGGGCACAAATAGTATCCCAGAGCTAGTCCCATTCTGGGCAAAGAGAGTGGTTTTGTCCCCCTGTCGCCAGGCAGCTCTGCACTGCCCTCCCCACCAGGGCTGGTCCCAAGCCTCCTGAGTGCGGCCACTCTCAGTCCTTGGGAGGTAATTCCCAGAGGAGAGCATCTCTGAGCCACCCGCAGCCCAGACTCAGAGCAGCAGGGGAACTGTGCAATAAAGGGACCTGGGTGGGGTCCCTTCCGTTTAGCTCCCCCAGATTCCTGTAAACCCCAAGCCTTCAGGATATCCGATGTGAGGACTGAGGCTCGGGGAGCGGGGGGAGGCTCCTGGGTGAATTCCCCCAACAAAGCACACATTGGGTGGTTTCGATAGCTGAAACTTACTGTCTCACGACTCTGGAAGTTAGAAGCTGGAGATCAAGGTATTGGCAGGGCCGGGCTCCCACCCAGGGTTCTCCGGGTCAGTCCATCCTGGCTTCCTCCTAGGTTCTGGTCCCGGCAGCCCTTGGCATTCCCTGGCTTGTAGACACAGCACTCCAGGCTCCGCTGCCGTCCTCTCGTGGCCTGTGTCCCTGAACTCCCTCTCTGTTTCCTATAAGGACATCAGTCCCTGAGTTGACAGCAGTCATTGAGTTTAGGGGCCACCCTAACCCAGCTTCATCTCCCCTAGACCCTAACTGCTTACATCTGCCAGGACTCTGTGTCCAACAAGGTCACATCAGTAGGGACCAGGGGCCAGAACTTCAACATGGCTATGGGGGGGAGAGGACACAATTCAATCTACAGCCCTGAGGATGACTCAACGTGCCACAGAGGTGACCCCACCTAACCCAACATCCAAGAAAACTCTAGGTCAGTCCCTTGAGCAGGAAGCTGCTAATAAATAATATTAGAGCCAACTTCAAGAGGCTGAAAACGCAGTCATCACACCCAGGCCAACTGTCTAAAAAAAAAGCACATTCACACAGCCCGGCAAGTTCCTTCTACTGGTTCTGCTTCTCCATACAGTGGGTGGAGTTTGGCCCTTGAAAGGGTGTCAGAGTGCCAACGAGGATGGGGCCCAGTGACTGTCCCCCACATGGAACCAGTCTGGGCACCTGATGCTCGCTGAGCCAGACCCTTTTGTGAAGTAGCCCTTGGGCACTTTTCCTACCCAGTAATGCTGCTTCGTAGCTTTCTCTTGGCCCTTCCTCTACTAGCACCGGACCGTGAGGTTGCAGGGAAGAGCTGGCCCCAAAGAGCCAGCAGATCAAGTCACCAAACTCCACTTTGGGGAGCCCTGGGGTGAACTTCTGGGAACCCAGAGAAGAAGTATGGTCTCAGAAATCACAGTTTTCCACTGTAATATCCAGACAGGTGAGGGAAGGAAGGGTTTTCATCGTTGCTGATGTGGGAGCCCTACCTGGGGGCACCCAGAGTAGAGAGCTGGCCCACAGCACAGAGTGTGGACAGCAAGAGAGGGAGGGGAGGGCGAGATTCAGCCCCTCTTGAGACCAGTCGCCCCCGTCCCCAGGAGGGTCACGACTCAAGAGCATTGTAGGCTTGTCTGAGCATCTAGTGGGGAGCTGACCCTTCGAATGTCTTAAGCTGTAAGAGGTGGTTCTTGGGATGCAAAAAAGGGAGCCCAGGAAGTTGGAGTGGGGGTGCAAAAGAGCTGACTGCTGAGAGCGAGTGTGCAATGTTGGTGGGCAACTGTGCTCTGAGATCAGGAACCTGGTGGGCAACCTGAGCTGGGGGCTAGATGGAGAGTGAGGCTGCGTTATCAGAAGCTGAGCTGAGACCTGAGTGTGAACAGAGGCGGCAGTGATGACAACCCAGCTCTGTTGGATCAATCACAGAGGGCCCTTCTGCGTTCAGAGAGCGCCCCCTGTGATCAGAGGTTGGCTCCCAGACCAGACCTTTGCCTCCTGGCCATACTCGCTAAGATACAGATCACCCCCAAAGGAAAAGGGTGGGGTAAAGGGACTAGAAAGCCTGAATCAATATGTATTTCTCTCCAAAGACACTGAATTTTCAACCAAGGATGATAGAATTGCCGGGAATCGGCAAGATTAAGTTCTTGGCCATTAGCAGAAATGAGGGCTTGTGAGCTAAATTAAGCTCAATTATAAAACAATAAAGAAAGTTTTGTGTCTGTACGCCAGAGTTTTTATGATTGTGAAATTTGTACCCACCATACAAGAGCTGTAATTTCAATGCAAGGCAATGTGTGATAAATGCCGTATCAGTTGTAGAAACAAAGTGTTTTGTGATTTCAAAGAAAAGAGAAAGCGTACCTACTGGAGTTTTAGAGGCTGTCTATGTTTGTAACTTAGCCTATTCATCTTACAGATTGCCTGACATCTTTCCTCAAACCCAGCTTTCCAAAGCTATATTAGTTATGATTCTTTCTGCTGCAAGTCACAAAACCTGTAACTCAAGTCAGCTTATGAAAAGGAAAAGGACTCTGGTTCTCAAAACTGAAGAAACCCAGAGGGAGCTCTTGCTTCAGGTATGGTTTGATCCAGGCTGAAACTGAAGAATTTCACTGGGCTAGAGCTCTGTCTCTGGATCTCTCAGCTCTTCCTTGATGTTTAGCTCATGCACAGGCCCCATGTGCTCACAGGTTATCTACTCCTGTTCCAGCCCGACCAGCCTTTCTCATTTCCCACCAACAGGAAAAGGAAGTATACCTCCCGAGAACAACAAAAGCCTGGGAACTGAATACCCTTAGCTGGGATGGGTGGCATTTGTGCCCTGTGACCATCAGAAAGCCAGTCACCCTTTTCAGAAGAATGGGATGTGCTGACCCTATGCTGACTGACTCATACATGGAGTCAGCGTGTCTCAAAAGTACATCATCAGAGAATGGGGGGAAAGGTTCCCACAAGACAAGGAAAGAAGGCTGGAGGCCAAAGCAATAAATGTCCAGTCTTCTGTTTCAGAATGTGGCTCATACTTTAGTTGCTTTCCCATCCAACACATCCCAGTTGCTCGTTCAGCTGGGAAATATTCTGCTTGGTTTCCCATCACAGAGTGGTTGGCTTGGTGAGCTCTTTGGATTAGTTAATGTCTTGGCTTCTAATAAGGTATACCAATGTTTGTCCTTTTGGGCTGCTGTAACAAAATACCATAGACTGGGTGACTGGTAAACGACAGACATTTTCCTCTCACAGTTCTGGAAGCTGGAAGTCCAAGATCAAGTTACCAGCAGATGCACTGTCTGGTGTGGACCTGCTTCCCTCTGTGTTCTCAGATGGTGAGAGGGCAAGGAATGGCTCTGAGGAGTCTCTGTTATCAGGGCACTAATCTCACTCATGGGGGCTCCACCCTTATGGCTTAATCACTTCCCCAAAGCCCCCACCTGCTGATACCATCAGCTTCGGGGTTAGGATTTCAATACACGAATTTCAGTTCAGTTCAGTTGCTCAGTCGTGTCCAACTCTTTGCAACCCCATGAACCTCAGCATGCCAGGCCTCCCTGTCCATCACTAGTTTACCCAAACTCATGTCTACTGAGTCAGTGATGCCATCCAACCATCTCATCCTCTGTAGTCCCCTTCTCCTGCCCTCAATCTTTCCCAGCATCAGGGTCTTTTCAGATGAATTTGGGAGTATACAAATATTCAGACACAGGTATTAAATGCAAGTTACCCTTAGAGGAAAGAAAGGGAATATACTATCAAGCCACAAAAGGGTCTCATAGACCCTAAGAAAGAATGGATTTGCCTCAGAAAGAGATGAAAGCAAGCCCTGGAAAACCAGGAACCCAGGAGCTGCCCTCTCTGACCCTCTGATCCTCTCTCTTTCTGCATGTGTATGTCATTCTCTTTTCTCATTTTGATCAGAGCTTTCTATGCTTCTGTCTGCATTGCGAACACAGCCATGGCCCCAGCTAGAGAGCATTTGGTAGCCTAGAGCTGTCTTTTGCTTGCTTCCCCTCTTATTCTAAATCCTTGACTCCACACCTGGCTTCAGGTGAATCGCAGTCAGAGCATCACATTTTCCCAGCTGAAAATTGGCTCAGCTACACGCATGCAATTCAAGCAAAGTGAATGAAATGCAAAGCCAATTGCTGAGATTGAAGGGAGAGAATATTGCACTCTTCCTCACGGACTTGAACTTGGGAGCTGTAAACTGGAGTTGCTTAGCTTTCTTGATACAATAATCTGAGATTGCACCACCCAGAGGAGAGAGTCAAGTAACGTTGACAGAATCTGGGTACTGTTAAAATGTTCAGTCTCCCAGACAAAACTAACCTTGATTGAGTTTTACCTTTATACTTTTCAGTTGTAAAGTCAATAAATCCCCTTCTGCTTAAGTCAGTTGGGCTAGATTCCAGCCACTTGCATCCCAAATAATTCTGATATACGATACCCATATGTTACTGTTTGTATTAGTCTGCTCAGGCTGCCATAATGAAATACCACAGACTAGATGGTTTAAGCAGTAGATATTTATCTTCTCATAGCCATGGAGACTCGAAGCCAAAGATCAAGATGTTGGTTTCTGGTGTGACCTTCCTCTCTTTGGCTTGCAGATGGCATTTCTCACTCACGTGGCCTTTTCTCTGTGTCTGTGTGCAGAAGGAGAGAAACATCTGGTGTCTCTCCCTTTTCTTATAAGGATTCCAGTTCTGTTGGATTAAGGCCCCACCCGCATGACCTCATTTAACCTTAATTACTGTCATAAATGCTCTTTCTCCAAATACTATCGTATTAGGGATTAGGGCTTCAACATGTGCATTTTTTTTATTGTTCACTAAGTCATGTTCAACTCTTTGTGACTCCATGGACTATAGCACACAGATTCATCCACCCTCCACTATCTCCTGGAGTTTGCTCAAATTCATGTCCATTGAGTTAATAATGCTATCTAACCATCTTATCCTCTGTTGCCCCCTTTTCCTTTTGCCTTCAATCCTTCCCAGCATCAGGGTCTTAAGCATTTTGAAAATGAAAGTGTTAGTTGCAAAGCCGTGACTCTTTGCAACCCCATGGACTGTAGCCCACCAGGCTCCTCTGTCCATGAGATTTTCCAGGCAAGAATACTAGAGTAGGTTGCCATTTCAAGATTTTCCAGGCAAGAATACTAGAGTAGGTTGCCATTTCCTTCTCCATTATGCATTTTCAGTTCAGTTCAGTCGCTCAGTCATGTCTGACTCTTTGCAATCCCATGAACCGCAGCACACCAGGCCTCCCTGTCCATCACCAACTCCCAGAGTTCACTCAAACTCATGTCCATTGAGTCGGTGATGCCATCCACCCATCTCATCCTCCGTCTTCCCCTTCTCCTCCTGCCCCCAATCCCTCCCAGCATCAGGGTCTTTTCCAATGAGTCAACTCTTTGCATGAGATGGCCAAAGTACTGGAGTTTCAGCTTTAGCATCATTTCTTCCAATGAACACCCAGGACTGATCTCATTTAGGATGGACTGGTTGGGTCTCCTCATAGTCCAAGGGACTCTCAAGAGTCCTCTCCAACACCACAGTTCAAAAGCATCAATTCCTCAGCACTCAGCTTTTTTCACAGTCCAACTCTCACATCCATACATGACCACTGGAAAAACCATAGCCTTGACTAGACAAACCTTTGTTGGCAAATTAATGTCTCTGCTTTTCAATATGCTATCTAGGTTGGTCATAACTTTCCTTCCAAGGAGTAAGTGTCTTTTAATTTCATGGCTGCAATCACCATCTGCAGTGATTTGGGAGGCCCCAAAAAATAAAGTCTGACCCTGTTTCCACTGTTTCCCCATCTGTTTCCCATGAAGTAACGGGACCGGATGCCATGATCTTAGTTTTCTGAATGTTGAGCTTTAAGCCAACTTTTTCACTCTCCTCTTTCACTTTCACCAAGAGGCTTTTTAGTTCCTCTTCACTTTCTGCCATAAGGGTGGTGTCACCTGCATATCTGAAGTTATTGTTATTTCTCCCATTTTGGGGGGACACAATTCGGTCCATAACACCGTTCTCATAAAATCCAAACTCTAAGGAAAAAGAATCTTATTAGCCCAGCTTGGGTCATGTGTCCATACATGTTGCTGGAGAGTTTTGGAATGCCATCATGGATGTGGGCAGTTCCAGCAAAAGAGGGCATCACTGGAATCCAGGCAGATGTGTGCCAGAAGCAATTCACCCCAGTGTGTCAATGCTTAGTTGCTCTTCCTGAACCTGGAATAAAGAGTCCTTCTACCGACTTGGTCTGTGTCCTCAGTGTATTGCGGAACCTTGGTCTAGGACTAAGAATATACTATATCAGCATGTGTAAGGACATCACTCTTTAAAGGCACCTGCACTAGCAGGGGGCTTACCAGTGGCACTGGTGATAAAGAATCCTCCTGCCAATGCAGGAGACATAGGAGACTCGGGTTTGATCCCTGGGTTGGGAAGATTCCCTGGAGTAGGGCACGGCAACCCTACTCCAGTATCCTTGCTTGGAGAATCCCATGACAGAGGAGCCTGGTGGGCTATTGTCAGTAGGGTTGCAAAGAATCTGGCATGACTGTAGCAACTTAGCACACACACCCCTGCAAGCAAAGAATATGGTTGTCATTCTTTGAAACGTTGCCGTGTTTTACTCTGAATCAGTAGCATGTTGTCTACAAGTGTCCCTGGCCTCTTTGACTGCCTCCTTGCTGAGGAAGCTTTCAATTATTACACGTTGGGATCCCCATATGTGCAACACTTACATTGGTCTCAGGGCTTGCAGAGGAACTACAGAGTTACTCCTGAGTTTGTCCCTCCCAGTACAGGTCTACTGTGCAGAGAGGACCTCTCAATGGTCAGACACACTCCACCATGAGGATACATGTAGGTCCTTCAGCAGAAGTCCTCATAGGTTAATTGGATGCTTCTTACTTTGTCTTATGGACTTAAAGAGGGTAGCTGTCTACAAGCCAGAAAGCAGGTTTTCAGCAGGAACCAACCACGCTGGAACCTTGATCTTAGACGTCCCAGCTTCCAGAATCATGAGAAATACACAGTTTGTTGCTTAAGACACCCAGTCTATAGGATTTTGTTGTACCAGCATGAGGATAAGACATCTCACTAAAAAAAAAAAATGGATTAAGAGACATCCAAGGAATGAAGTGAGAAAGCAAGCCTTCTTCATGCAGATATTTGCCACGTCCAATGTGGATATAAATCTATTCTTATACACTTGGGGAAGTGTTTCTTAGACACAGCTTGCATTCAAAGGTTATTTACATCCTCAAAATGTACTCAGGTTTGCAAATCAGTGGGGACTGCAGCAGTACTAATGTAAACAGGGAACAGGTGCAGGACGCTGTGGGTGACAACCAGAGGCAAGTGTCTGCACGACATTGAGTGACTAATGGGACAGGGATCAAACGAATAGAAGAAAGTCTGGCTATCAAATACTATGGGTATCCAAATACTACGGACATCTGTCACGGTTCAATCAAAGAAGCAGAACCTAGGACATGTACATACATACATATGTATCTGTAGATGTGTGTGAGTATGTATACTATATATTACACACTGAGGACAGTGACTGCAGCCACGAAATTAAAAGACGCTTGCTCCTTGGAAGAAAAGCTGTGACAAACCTAGACAGCATATTAAAAAGCAGATACATCTCTTTGCTGACAAAGGTCCATATGAAGCTACAGTTTTTCCAGGCATCATGTATGGATGTGAAAGTTGGATCATAAAAAGGCTGAGTGCCAAAGAATTGATGTTTTTGAATTGTGGTGTTGGAGAAGACTCTTGAAAGTCCCTTGGACTGCAAGGAAATCAAACCAGTCAATCCTAAAAGAAATCAACCCATAATATACATTGGAAGGTCTGATGCCAAAGCTGAAGCTCCAATACTTTGACCAACTGATGTGAAGAACCAACTCATTAGAAAAGACCTTGATGCTAGGGAAGATTGAAGGCAGGAGGAGAAGGGGGTGACAGAGGATGAGATGATTCGATGGCATCACGGACGCAACGGACACAAGTGTGAGCAAACTCTGGGAGAGAGTGAAGGACAGGGAAGCCCAGCATGCTGCAGTCCATGGGGTCGCCAAGAGTCAGACACAACTTAGTGACTGAACAACTGTATACATATCACATATTATATCATATATTATGTATTATACATTTTACATTGTGTATTATGTTGTATCATTAAATATTACATCATGTATCATACATCAAGACTTCCATGCATTTTGTTTTATAGACAAAGATTTGCATGTGAGTGTCAGTTGCTCAGTCATGTCTGTTGCTCTTTGTGACCCCATGACCCATAGCCCACCAGGCTCCTCTGTCCATGGAATTCTCCAGAGAAGAATAGTGGAGTGGGTAGCTATTCCCTCCTCCAGGGGATCTTCCTGACCCAGGGATTGAACCCAGGTCTCCTGCATTGCAGGAGGATTCTTAACCACTGCACTACTGGTGGCTCAGATGGTAAAGAATCTGCCTGCAATGCAGGTGACCCGGGTTCGATCTCTGTGTCAAGAAGATGCCCTGGAGAAAGGAATGGCTACCCAGTCCATTATTCTTGTCTGGAGAATCCCGTGGACTGAGGAGACTGGTGGGCTACAGTCCATCAGGTCGCAAAGAGTTGGACATGAGTGAGCAATTAGAGACAAGGATTTGACCTTATGCAATTGTGGACCCTGTTGTTTCAGAGTCTGACGCTGGAGCTCCATGTCTACAGGGTGGGCAGTCAGGAAGAAAAGAGGGTTATAAGCTGGAAGAGGTCAAGGACAAGTTGGTTCCCTTCTTGTGTCGGGTCTTGTTGCCTGTAAGTGAATAGGTATGCTGAAGAAGTCTGCCCCTCTGTCCCAAGACTAAGCTGCACATGAGCCCAGAATAGTAGACATGGGTCCCTTGGCAGCCACTTGCCAACGTGCCAACACATCAGTGACAGTGCGCATAAGCTACAAAGAGCTTCATTTCTACCCTCCAGATCTCCCAGAGAATCCTTCTTACAGCCCATCCTGACTAGAATCAGATAGCGAAGAGATTCTGACATATCGCCAACTCACCTTACCTTGGCTGTATAATAAATTACCCTAAAACTCAGTGCTGTAAAACAACCATTTGTTATCCTCCTGTATGCAGTGGGTCAGGAATTGAACAGGGCACCACAGCCATGGCTCACCTCTGCCCCACAGTGTCTGGGGTCTCGAGGGCTGGGGCCTGCAATGATCTGAAGCCTATTTATTCACATTGTCTGCTGGGTGATGCTGGCTGAGGCTGGGGGCCCAGCTCCTCTCCTTGCAGGACTCTCCATGTTTGACCGTCCTTGCAGAATGGTCACTGGGTTCCCAGGGGAGACATCTGAGGGAGTGTCAGGTGGAAGCCACATCATTTTTATGACCTAGCCTGGGCAGTCACACGGTATCAGCGTTCCTATTTTGTCTTAGTTGGAGAAGCCCCAAGCCTCATCCTGGTTCACGAGGATGAAACACAGACCCCCACCTCTCAGCGGGAAGACAGACATTTGCATTGTAATAAGAGACCAATGGGTGATATATAAGTATAGGGACAACTATCTTTGAAAACAAGCTGCCACAATGACATTGATGAGTAATGACTGTGGTCTCCCCTTTATTATAGGGAAAAACATCCCAGTGTCATTTTGTTTGTTGCAAGGAGTAAGAATTCTGAATGACCCTGTTATCTCCTGTACCAGCTTGGCTCCATAGTTTTCAATGAGACTTCTGTCCCAAAACAGAAATCTGCACTGACCTTAGGACTCAAAATGCTTGGTTAAGAAGAGCATGTTTCCTGATCATGCTGGCAAGTTACTCAGGAACATTCTGATTGGTCTAGCTTGGGTCATGTGCTCATGGCTGAACCAATCACAATGACCAGAGAAATGGAAAACTCTTATTGGTGTTCCTGTAGGCAGGCTGGTGTCATAACAAGATTCATTCCTGCCATGGACAGAGCAGAGATTTTACTGAGGTTCAGGAATGTCTCCAAAATGAGGAGATGTGAAGCAGATCAAAAGTATTTCACTTCACCATGCAGAGGTGAAAGATTTAATCATACTAATATTGCATTATCAATAGCTAATCACTTATATTTTCTGATTAAATCTTTGTGGGTATCCACATAAGACTTCCCCGTGGCTCAGTGGTAAAGAATCCACCTGCCAGTGCAGGAGACACAGGAGATGTGGGCTCAATCCCTGGCTTGAGAAGATCCCCTGGAGAAGGGAAAGGCAACCCTCTCCAGTATTCTTGCCTGGAAAACCCCATGGACAAAAGAGCCTGGCAGGCTACAGTCCATGGGGTCGCAAAGAGTTGGACATGACTGGATGATGGAGCACAGTTAGTGCTTCACAAGATATAAGTTATTAATACAATCCCCATGATTCACTGCAAAGTAAAATAGCCAATTTAACTCCAAAGAAACTCGAGGGGAAAGTCTCAAGTAAATGTATGGAATACACTAACTTAATACTACCAAGTTCCATGAGGGAAATTTTACACTAACATTGGTTATAACCCAGTCAGTGCAGAAACTCCACGTCTCAAAACCCCAAAAGTGAGAGTGAAAGTGAAGTCGTGTCCAACTCTTTGCAACCCCATGGACTGTACTTGTACTTGCCTGTACAACCCCAGGCAAGAGTACTGGAGTAGGTGGCCATTTCCTTCTCCAGAGGATCTTTCTGACCCATGGATCAAACACAGGTCTCCCTCATTGTAGGCAGACACCTTACCGTCTGAGCCACCAGGGAAGTCCAAAGCCCCAAACATCTGCTGAAAATCTCATCCTGGGTGTTAGTCTCCTGGGGCTGCTAACAAAGTACCATAGACTAGGCGGCATAAACAACAGGTTTATTGTCTCAGAGCTCTGGAGGCTAGAAGTCCAAGGTCAAGGTGTCAGCCAAGCTGGTTCCTCCTGAGGTTGTGAGGGAGAAGCTAGTCCAAGCCTTCACCTGGCTCCTGGCTTCTGGTGGTTTGCTGGCCATCCTCGGTGTTTCTTGGCTTGTAGAAGCATCACCCCATTCTGCCTTTATCTGCACATGATATTTTCCCTGTGTGTGTTTCTGTGTACTAAGTTTCTCTTATTATAAAGACACCAGTTATAATTTATTAGAATCCAACCTAATGACCTCATTTTTTTTGATGGGGTATACTCATGTTACAGCGTTGTGTTAATTTCTGCTGTACAATGAAATGCAACCAGCTACGTATGTGCATCTATCTCTTGGATCTCCCTCCCACCCACCTCTCCCCACTCCTCTAGGTCACCACAGAGCACTGAGCTGAGCCTTTTGTGCTATGCAACAGATTCCCACTAACTATCTATTTCAGACATGGTGGTGCATGTATGCTACAGGCCTCATTTTTGTCTGATTACTAAAAGTCCCAATTTTCAAAAAAGACCATATTCTAAGATACTGGGGCTTAGGGCTTCAACATATCATTGAAGGGTGGGGGTATAATTCAACCCATATAAGTCTGGTTTCATATCAGATATTTTAAGTACACTTAAAATATAGTAGCTACTCCGTAACATTCACACCTTATAGAAGCACCTTGGCAAAAACCACTATTTCCTTTTGGAACACTTCTGCTGTCATTAATAGTAGCCGCTCCATCAAAGCAAACAATAATACTTCCTCCAATATTAACACAATATAATTATTGACTATTTCTTGTTTATTAGGATATTCTCATATAAGATATTACATAACATTTTCCTCAATCCACAAGAACTAGGAAAGAAACACAGTTCCATACCTGAAACCAAACAAGCACATATTACCTCTGTCAGAGACAAGCTAATATTAATCATTATTGCCATAGTAATAAAAAATGCCCTGTCATTCAAAGCAAAATTGTCAGGCAACTTAATAAAGTACTTGAATAAAATTCTAGGCTATTAGAAAACTGTATCAACATGAGAAGTCTTGGAGGAAATAAATATGAAGGCAAATTTACATGCTGTATTTTTAAGATTCTTAAAGTTACCTGTTTCTGTGGTCAGCAAAAATAGTGATTTATCTCATAGATGGAAAAAAAAAGCTATAATCTCACTAGCTTGCCTTTGTAATTGGATCCTTAGCTGGTGTATAGTCTTAAAAATGGAGGTTGAAGTTCCATCTGTTAACTGGTGTGGTGTTTTGTATTCATTAAACTGAGCTTCACAGGTGGTGCTAGTGGTAAAGAACCCACCTCCAATGCAGTAGACATAAGCGACGCAGGTTAGATCCCTGGGTCAGGAAGATCCCCTGGAGGAGGGCATGGCAACCCACTCCAGTATTCTTGCCTGAAGAATCCCATGGACAGAGGGAATTGGCAGGCAACAGTCCATAGGATCACAGAGTCGGACACGACTGAAGTGACTTAGCATGCACACACACAAACTGGTAAATCCCTCAATTAGAGGCTGTGCCTGTAAATTATTGATTAGCCTTAAGTTTACCTGGACTTTTGGAGTAGGGGGAATCAGAGTTCTTATCCACAGAAGCCAAAACTATTTATAATATTCAGTCTAAATTTCCCAGTCATAACCATGGGCATGCCCATATTTACCTTATTCAGTTCAGTCTCTCAGTCATGTCCAGCTCTTTGTGACCCCATGGACTACAGCATGCCAGGTTTCCCTGTCCATCACCAACTCCTGGAGTTTACTCAAACTCATGTCATTGAGTCAGTGATGCCATCCAACCATCTCATCCTCTGTTGTCCCCTTCTCCTCCTGCTTTCAATCTTTCCCAGCATCAGGGTCTTTACCAATGAGTCACTCTTCACATCAGGTGGCCAAAGTATTGGTGCTTCAGCTTCAGTATCAGTCCTTCCAGTGAATACCCAGGACTGATTTCATTTAGGATGGACTGATTTGATCTCCTTGCAGTCCAAGGGACTCTCAAGAATCTACTCCAACACCACAGCTCAAAAACATCAATATTCTTCAGCACTCAGCTTTCTTTATGGTTCAACTCCCACATCCATACATGACTACTGGAAAAACCATAGCTTTGACTAGATGGACCTTTGTCAGTAAAGTAATGTCTCTGCTTTTTAGTATATTGTCTAGATTTGTCATAGCTTTTCTTCCAAGGAGCAAGCATCTTTTAATTTCATGGCAGGAGTCACCATCTGCAGTGATTTTGGAGCCCAAGAAAATTTACCTTATTAAGAGAGTGAGTTCCATTTTTTTGTATATGTATTGGTCATGCAATATATTTTTTAATTAATTTTTATTGGACTATTGGAGTATAGATGCTATACAATGTTGTGTTAATTTCTACTGTATAACAAAATGAATCAGCTATATAAGCCCCTCTTCTCTGGATTTCCTTCCCATTTAGGTCACCACAGAGCACTGAGTAGAGTTCCCTGAGCTATGCAATAGATTCTCAGGCAATGGCACCCCACTCTAGTACTCTTGCCTGGAAAATCCCATGGATGGAGGAGCCTGGAAGGCTGCAGTCCATGGGGTCACTGAGGGTCGGACACGACTGAGCGACTTCACTTTCACTTTTCACTTTCATGCATTGGAGAAGGAAATGGAAACCCACTCCGGTGTTCTTGCCTGGAGAATCCCAGGGACGAGGCATCCTGGTGGGCTGCTGTCTATGGGGTTGCACATAGTCGGACACGACTGAAGTGACTCAACAGCAGCAGTTATCTATTTATAATTTTCAACATATTAACAACTAGTCTTTCTCCTCATCCAAGTATCAAATGCTTTCCAAGTGAGAAGAAAGGCTGTAATATTTACAGATAATACAGAATACTAGATTGTTGGAATGCAAATTGAAAATGTTTTTTTCTATTTTCTTTTTATTGGTCAAATAGGGATGGAGAGAAAAGATAAGCCACATTCAAAGTGATGTCAGTTTTCTTGGGTGTGATAACAGTATTGTGGTTATGTAAGAGATTGCTGTCATTTTAAGGAGATGCATGCTGTAGTATTCAATAATTAGGGATGAAATGCCAAGATATTGGCAACTAGCTTTCAAATGATTCAGTAATAACCATATGTACGAATGTATTGCTGTTGTTCAGTCACTAAGTCGTGTCTGACTGCGATCCCATAGACTGTAGCTCACCAGGTTTCTCTGTCCATGGGATTTCCCAGGCAAAAATACTGGAGTGGGTTGCCATTTCCTTCTCCAGGGGATTTTTTCAACCCAAGGATTGAACCTGCATCTCCTGCATTGCAGGCAGATTCTTTACCACCAAGCCACCTGAGAACCCCATATGTATATGTGTATATATACAAATATATATATATATATATTTGCAATTTTTGAGCTTAGGATTTAGCTCCTCTTGTGCTCTCTCCCCCACTTTCTGTATATTTGGCAATTTTTATAATAAAATGTTTTGTTGGTGAGAATGGGAAACGTTTCCTTCTTCTGGGAAATGTGTTAATGAACATTTATCCTGCTTCCACACATTCAAGATTCAACTCATCACATCCCCGCAGCACCCCAAAAGAACATAGTAAGGCTTAAAGACCTAGGAAACATTGTCGGGAAGTGAAAACATCTCCATTTATGTTTTCAAATTATTGCCTACTTCACAGAGTGTTTTGAGGATTAAATGAACTATTTCTAGTAAGGTGCTTAGGACAATACTTGGCACAGAGTAAGTGCTCAGTACAAGTTGGCTGTTGTGACTATTTTTATGTACAAAAGCAGTGCATGCTGATGGCCTGGTGTTAGCAGGTAGGTACCACAAGTGCTGTTCTACCAGGAAATTATAGGCATTTGCAGGAAGAAAAGATTTCCACTGACTCTGGTGAATAGAGGAGGCGAGACAGGGCTGGCAGGACCGTGGCTTCCGTGAGCAGGGAGGTTGGAATGCGGAGATGTGGAAGCGACACGCATACTCTCTACTTCTCGCCTCTCTTTGAATAATTCGAGAAAGAAAATTAATCTTCTATTAAAATGTGAGTCTTTAACAAACCCTACCCTGTTCAGTTCAGTTCAGTCGCTCAGTTGTGCCCGACTCTTTGCGACCCCATGAACCGCAGCACATCAGGCCTCCCTGTCCATCACCAACTCCCAGAGTCCACCCAAACCCATGTCCATTGAGTCGGTGATGCCATCCAGCCATCTCATCCTCTGTTGTCCCCTTCTCCTCCTGCCCTCAATCGTTCCCAGCATCAGGGTCTTTTCCAATGAGTCAGCTCTTCACATCAGGTGGCCAAAGTATTGGAGTTTCAGCTTCAACATCAGTCCTTCCAAAGAACACCCAGGACTGATCTCCTTTAGGATGGACCCTACCCTGACTTCAGCCTAAAATGTAATATTGAAAAACAGAGACATTACTTTGTCAACAAAAGTCTGTCTAGTCAAGGCTATGTGGTCGTGTATGGATGTGAGAGTTGGACTATAAAGAAAGCTGAGTGCCGAAGAATTGATGCTTTTGAGCTGTGGTGTTGGAGTAGACTCTTGAGAGTCCCTTGGACTGCAAGAGATCCAACCAGTCCATCCTAAAGAGATCAGTCCTGGGTGTTCATTGGAAGGACTGATGCGGAAGCTGAAACTCCAGTACTTTGGCCACCTGATGTGAAGAGCTGACTCATTGGAAAAGACCCTGACACTGGGTAAGATTGAAGGCAGGAGGAGAAGGGGATGACAGAGGATGAGATGGTTGGATGGCATCACCGTCTCGATGGACATGGGTTTGGGTGGACTCTGGGAGTTGGTGATGGACAGGGAGGCCTGACATGCTGCAGTTCATGGGGTCGCAAAGAGTCGGGCACAACTGAGTGACTGAACTGAACTGAAAATGGAATGAAGCGCAATTACTATGGTAAACACTTGTCATAGTTAAGCAAGGACACTTGAGCCAGAAAAACTACTCCTTTCCAAACATTCATTGACCTATGTCATTAAAAATTTCTATTTTTCTTTGCATGGGAAACTTCAAATTTTCTTGGCAAAATTTTAAGATGTTGAAAGTTACAATGTAAGCCATATCCCAGGTGGCTCAGTGGTAAAGAATCTGCCTGCCATGCAGGAGACATGGGTTTGATTCCTGAGTCAGGAAGATCCCCTGGAGATGGAAATGGCAACCCACTCCGGTATTCTTGCCTGAAAAATCCCATGGACAGGAGAGCCTGGAGGACTGTAGCTCATGGGGTTGCAAAGAGTGGGACACGACTGAGCAACTAACACACACACAAGTCATGTCATGCTGGTCGGCTAAGATTCCACTTAACAAAATAGTACTACATTTTTACAAAGAATGTATGTGGAACATTACAGTATAGAAAGTGACTTTCCATGTACTGTGCCCTTTGAGCCGCTGACATTCTTGGGGTGAAGTTGGGGGGTGATCCCACCTTATCTCATCCTACTCCCCACACTGTTCTATGGAGAATTTTGAAGCTGAAGTCAGCACGTACATTTCTGGAGCCTCACTCTCGAAACCTCTGATGTGAGCATCTGGAGCACGATTGTAATCCAGCCAGGAGATGGATTCCATCTGGGAACTAAATTAGCTGAATAACCTTGTGCGTAACTTTTAACATTTCTGAACCTCAATTTTCTCATCCTTGTTTACCACCCAGATTATTATGTTGATCAAAGAAGGTGTATGAAGCCACTTTATGAATTTTAATGCACAATGTTAATGTTATTGCTGTTGTTCTAAATGACCATTTCTCTAAAGAACTTACAGAGAAAAACTTAATAAAATCAATGAATAGTTTCACCCTCCAATCTGCATATACTACAGACCATGCCTTAGTGAGCGCTAACTATGGGCCAGGCCCTGGGCCCAGCTTTTTCATGCATTATCTCAATCCAACCTTCAGAACAATTCTACAAAGTGAGCCTAATGGCGATTCCCATGTTGCAAAAGAAGTGTACAGGAATGCTGCCCAGGAGACGGCATCTCGAATGTGGGAACCAGGGTTTGCACTCGAGTGTGTCAGTCCAGAGCCGGCCCTCCTCTCTACTGTGCTTCCTGCAGATTTGCATTCCTTGGTTATACACATGGGCTTGTAAGAAGATTGTGTGCGTGCATGCTGAGTCACTTCAGTCATATCTGACTGTTTGCAACCCTATGGACTGTAGCCCACCAGGCTCCTCTGCCCATGGGATGCTCCAGGCAAGAATGCTGGAGTGGACTTCCCTGACCTCCTCCAGGGGATCTTCCCCACCCAGGGATTGAACCTGCATCTCCTGCGGCTACTGTATTGCCGCCAGATTCTTTACAGCCGAGCCACCTGTGAAACCCAAGAAGATGATTAGTTTTTCTAAATCACATTTCACAGACTTGTTTCTCCTACGGCCTCAGATGAGAGGCAACAAACACGAATTGCAGAACACCACTGTGGTTGCGTGGTTACTTGGAACACGGCCTCACTGCTACACCGCGGCATTCCAACATGCAGCAAAAGGGGAGACTCACTGCCTGCTTCACCTCAAGGGTCCTAAATACAGCTCTCTGCCACCAACTGGCTACACTGGCTAATTCATACCCCTCCACAACCCCCCACACACCCACCCTTCCAATTCTTGGTCTAAAGATCATGCCACCTGGAAACATCTTCCCTGATGTCCTCTCTCCCCACAAGCCCCCTCGAGTCACAGCCCTGCTCCCTACCCAAAGCTGCTTTAATGCTCCCCTCTTGCACTCTCTGATGGGAAGAGCTGACTCACTGGGAAAGACCCTGATGCTGGGAAAGATTGAAGGCAAAAGGAGAAGAGGGCAGCAGAGGAGGAGATGGTGAGACGGTATCACCGACTCAAGGGACAGAAGTTTGAGCAAACTCCAGAAGACAGTGAAGGACAAGGAAGCCTGGTGTGCTGCAGACCATGGGATCACAAAGAGTCGGACACGACTGAGTGACTGAACCACGACAGCCTGTTCTCTCAGGTCACCAGATACTTTCCCCGATAAGCACTTTTCCCATTCCATGTGTAGCTGATGGAGAGCAACGTTATTCTTAGTAGGTGATGGGGGTACTGAGAGTGTGGCTTAATCAAAAAAAGAATTCTGCCAAGTCAAGAGGCTGGATAATAAAGGAAGGAAAAAACAGACAGGGGGTTAGTGAGAATGGTTAGAAATGACCCATCTCGTTTGTTACTCTGCAGAAGAAGGGTTTAGGAAAGGAGGTGGACTGAGAGCAGAGGGCCTTAAGTGACGACCACTAACAGCTGTCCCTGAAACAGCACTTCATAATTTACACCCTGGCTTCTACGCACAAACTGCCCAATGAATATTTAACCATGACTAGAACTACCTTATGACCTATGTCCTTCTCGACTAATTGAGGGAAACGCTCTACTTGCTGATAAGCATTCTGTGCTTACACACAAGCTACATTTATTCATCCACGGCAGTGCCAATTCCAAATCAGATAATTTGGAATGAGAGAACGTTGTATTTCTTATAGAAGATATTGTCTGCTGTATTAACGTATTGCCGATTCAGAGGTACTAACTGAATTACTTTGCTGTACACCTGAAACAGACACAGCGTTGCAAATCGACTATACTTCAGTAAAATACAAAAAACACAGAACAACAGAGCATGGCAGAATGGTAACGGAGACTGTTCATTTGGCTTTGCCAGGCATTACAGACCTAAAAATGCAGACACATCTGAAGGAGCTGAGTGGGGGTGGGAATAGAATCGCTCTGAGCATAGTGACGGACTTGAGATCCAGGAAGAAAGTCTGCATTTGCAAATTGCATGACCCTGGGAAAATCATAATTTCTCAATTCCCTCATCTGTTCCATGAAGCTAAGAATGCCTACCATACAAGCTTGCTTAATGGAGCACATAAGAGAAAGTGTGGGAAATATTTGTCTACTGCAAGATACTAAGCACATGGAAGTTTTCAGCTTTGAGTGATTTCTTTCAGCATCTTGTACAAATCAGGCATTAAAAATAATGTCTCTCTTGGCCATAGTGAGGCTGCAGTCTGAATGTAGGGGTGTGCTTTTATAATTCAAGTCGAAATGCTTCATCCAGAGCAACCTGGTATCAGAAATTGGACTGTTGTTTCACTATTCATTTATTAAACTTCTATCTAAAGCAGAAGACCTAAGAATTGAAAACAATATCCTTTTATTTATTTTTTATTTAAAAAAAATTTTTCTTTTGTCTGTGTCTTGCGGCTAGCAGGAATTTAGCTCCCCGATCAGTGATTTCTTTTTTGTTGTTCAGTCACTAAGTCATGTCTGACTCTTTGTGACCCCATGGAATGCAGCACACCAGGCTTCCCTGTCCTTCACTATCTTCTGGAGTTTGCTCAAGCTGATGTCCACTGAGTCCGTGATTTCTTCTTAATATTTATTTATTTATTTTCACTGCAGCAAGTCTTACCACATGCAGAATCTAAGTTCCTGACCTGGGATTGAACTCGAGGTCACTGCAGTGAAAGAGCCAAGTCCTAACCACTGGACCACCATGGAATTCTCAAAACACCATTTAAATTCAGAATTATCTTTCATAATCCTTCAAGGAAATAAAAGATTGCTTCATTTTCATTAGTGGTAAAGAATCCACCTGCCAATGCAGGAGATGCAAGAGACATGAGTTCAGTCTCGGTCAGGAAGATCCCCTGAGGAGGGCATGGCAACCCACTCCAGTATTCTTGCCTGGAGAATCCCATAGACAGAGGAGCCGGGCAGGTTACAGTCCATGTGGTAGCAGAGAGTCAGACACAACTGAAGTGACTTAGCATGCAGCACAAGACCAGTTTCATCATTTTGTGATCAGCTATTGCCTGCACTTTTCATTTTTATGAGCTCTTCCTTCCAGTGTACATGGCACTTAAGTCTAATTTGTTCTAATTTGGGATCCCCAAATACAAACTTCACACAGGATTTCACTTATCTCTGAAATAAAGTTATCGTTCTAGTTCTCAATTCCTTCCTCCAAAACATTATTGTTTGTTGCATTATTGATCTTACTCAGAAAATTAGAATATTAGCTTTCAAGTCCTTTACATTAAAATGCCATTTGTTAATTTGTATTAAATAGCTGGCATTATGGGCCCACTGAGAATTAACTTTGCTTCTAGCTGTTACTAATTATTAACATTTTTTATCCTTGGCCTTCAAGTATTTGTTTTGTTACCCTACTTTCCTAGCTGTTCCAAGTCATAAGTCATCAGGGAGGAAGCAATTAAGCTACCAGATTGCCCTAATGGCATTCATCCTGGGAGAGCATTCATATTATGAACTAGAGTTTGTGTATTAACAACTGGTAAGATCAATCTGTTTAAATATTGAGAATTAAAACCCAGAGACTTCCCAATTTTATGTACAAATATCCAGAGTCTTCTGCTTGACCTTGAGCTTCTGACTAGAGAGAATTACAGGCTCAGTTGCTCACTCATGTCCAACTCTTTGCAACCCCATGGACTATAAGCTGCCAGGCTCCTCTATCCATGGGATTTACCCAGCAAGAATACTAGGGCGGATAGCCATTTTCTCCTGCAAGGGATCTTCCCAACCCAGGGATCAAACCCACGTCGGCTGCACCTCCAGCATTAGCAGGAGGATCCTTTACTACTGAGCCACCTGGGAAGACCAAGAACTGGGGATGTCCATTTCTTCTTCAAACACAGAGAAATCCTTGGTAAATATTACAAGATGGTGTAAAAGTCCATAGTGAAGTTCAAATGTAAGGGAAATTTTCTGGTGCTGCTAGGAACTAATAGGAAGCTCATCCAGAGAGATGCTACAGATTTGGACAAAGACCCTACCAGCTGGGGTTTTAATGCCTATGGAGGGAAATGGTAGGGTCTTAGACCCTCGAGAGCTAGAAGTAGCTGGAATTGCTAGCCCTCCCTCAACCCAGCACCTCTGGAGACCTTCCACCTCCGTCAAGAAGTCATTCCGTTATTGGAAGTGGACTAGTTGTCTATGGCTGTGTAACAAATCACTTCAAAGCCTCCAGTTTAAAACAGCAAATATTTATTATCTGACAGTTTCTGTAGGTTAGGCAGCTGGATGAGGCTTAGCTGAGCCCTCTGACTCAGTGTCCCTCAACAGGCTGAAATGGGGATATCAGCAGGGAGTGGGTTTGCTTCCAAGCTCACTCATGTGGCTATTTGCAATATTCCCTTCTTCACGAGCTGTTACAGCTTTCCTTCCAAAAAGAAAGTATATTTTAAGCTATGACAAAACTAGTGTATTAAAAAGCAGAGATATCACTTTGGTGACAAAAGTCCATATAACCAAAGCTATGATTTTTCCTCATGTACGGATGTGAGAGTTGGACCATAAAGAAGGCTGAGCTGAAGAATTGATGCTTTCGAATTGTGGTGCTGAAGGACTCTTGAGAGTCCCTTGGACTGCAAGGAGACCCAACCAGTCCATCCTAAAGGAAATCAGTCCTGGGTGTTCATTGGAAGGACTGATGCTGAAACTGAAGCACCAATACTTTGGCCACCTGATGCAAAGAGCTGACTTGTTAGACAAGACCTTGATGCTGAGAAAGATTGAAGGCAAGAGGAGAAGGGGATGACAGAGGATGAGACAGTTGGATGACATCACCAAATCAATGGACATGAGTTTGAGCAAACTCCAGGTGATGGTGAAGGACAAGGAAGCCTGGCATGCTGCAGTCCGTGGGGTGGCAGAGTCAAATACGACTTAGCAACTGAATAACAGCAACACAAAGTGTTGGCCTGAAGGCCTCAGTTCATTGCTGGATATTGGCTGGAGGCCTCTCTCAGATCCTAACCACTGGGTATCCCTATGGTGACAAGCTTCCATCAGAAATAGCAAGCAAAACAACGAGAGAGGTTAGGAAAGATGAAAACCAGCAGCTTTCCATAACCAATACAGAAGCGACATCCCACCATTTTTGCTACATTCTGTTTATTAGGTCCAGCTTGTGCTCAAGGTGTGGGAATTATAAAAGGGTGTGAAGACTAGGAGACAGAGATAATTAGGTGCCATCTTAGACACTGTTGAACACATGATTATTGATCTGGACCCATGTGTTCTTGCCCAGGAGTGGGGTTATTAGGACATAGAACTTTGGAGGTGGGACTTTGCAGACCTAAGATTCAGAGCTCTAAGAAGTGCAGCCCAGCTGGTATTGGTGTCTCTAGGGGTGAGGCTGACACTGGTGATGTGAGAAGAAGCTAGAAACTAGGACCATTGTCATCACTGGGATGATGAACCATTGCCAAGGTGACGCTTCCAGAGTAATGAGCCAACAAGAAGTCTCTTCCCTCTCTCTCAGTCTCCCACTCCCATTCTGAGCCCCTCATTGGCAAAAGCTAAAAGAGAGGAAGATGGCAAAAGGGAAATGTGATTTGCAGAATCCCAGCCCATCCAAAAATGGAGTCTAGAAGGAGAAGGGGTCAAAGCTGACAGCTTATAGCTGAATAACCAGGACAAACAGCAAGAAGGATTACCTTCCCACTGGCCCCAGAAAGTGGCAAGAAGGCTTCTCTCTGTCTGGGGATCTTGGTGAAAAACAATTTTAACATCTCCAGTGAGAAATCAAAGCACTAACTTTGTACACAGCATAGATGTGGAGTCTGAATTTATATCATCCAAATAATTCAAATGGAAATCTCAACAAATAGCAACAACAAAAATCCCCAGCAATCACTTGTGAAACCCCTGTGGTTCCCAGCAGAAGCAGATGCAAAAACCCTCTGTAGGGACCCTGCTGTAACTCAGGACACGTGGGCTTCCCACAGAAAGAAAGAAATCTACACTAAAAATGAGCTCATTACCCAAAATTAAAAAACAGAAGAGGAAACAGTTCACCGTATGGTTCATGGGATTCAACAATCACAAAAACAGAAGGAAAAAAGAAAGAAAACAGAAGCAGCTGGTCATGGGCTTGAGAGGTTAGAAAAATGTTGAAAAAATTACAAGCACATCTGTTTAAAAGAATAACAGAAAGATCAAAGAAAATAATCATAATGAAAGAACAAGAAAACATTGGGGGCAGGGAAAGGCACATTTCTCCAACAGTTAAAATAGGACATCTAGAGGAGAAAAATACATCCATTGAAATAAAACACTCAGTGGTCAGGTTAAATAGCAGATTAGAAAGGGAAATGAGAATTAGCCAACTGAAAGCTCAAGAGCTAAACAAATTATCCAGAATGTGGCACAGAGAGAGACAAAGTGTATTTTTTTTCCTTTAATTTTATTGTTTTTAAGCATTTTTACTGGAGAAATATTAGTTACAATGATGTATTGGTTTCAGGTGTACAGCAAAGTGAATCAGTTGACAAAGAGATATTTCTTAAAGAGAGTTTCTAGTTAAACACAACATTTTTGACACAAGCATTTATCACCCTCCTTCCTGAAGAGTCCCCTAAAGTAATAGTGGTAAAAAAAAAAAAAAAAAAAAAAAGAAGGCAGAAATCCAAAGGACAGAAGGAATGGGAGAGGGGTGCAGTAATAAAATGTTAGCAGTTAACATTTAGTCCAGAGAAAGCTAGAATCTAAGCTAACAATGGCAAAATCCTAAGCAGGCAAATTCATGCTGCAGAGATCTGGTGCCTCTGAGAGCAGGTGGGCGTGTAGAACCTAACAGAGCTGGCTGAAAGACTGAATGAGCACAGGTTGGGAGCAGTTCCTCCCTCGTTCCCCAGCAGAAAACTCTGTGGAGAAGTTGAACTAAACAGACTCTGAACTCAGCGAAACCCAGCTCAACCTTGGACAAGGACCATGCTAAAAACTGAGAAAGTCAGCCAAGTTCTGGAAACTACAGGATGAACCCTGGCCCCTTCCAGCATCTGAGTTTGAAAATATTGTTAGCAAATGTCTACCCTTCCGACAGGCAAGTGCCAGATGTCCCCTTTAGGAGACCAAGCAGCTCCAAAAGAAACATCTACTATTTTTTATATAAAATGCTTTACTTCAAACCCTGCTAATTTTTGGCTAGGTTCATATTATGAGTGAGGATTAAAAAGTTGATTAGAAGCTCTATGTACCAAAAAGAAAAGGGAAAAAAAAGAAGTAAAAAAGAACAGAAAAGAAAAAAGGCCCTGAGGAGACAGAAACAATACTTATAATCAGAAGAAACAGAAGCAAGAAAAAAGAAATTATATCTTCAGAGTTATAAGACAGCACATACATTAAACAAGAACAGGAGATAATTAAAAAAGGAACAGTGAAGCACAGAAATCATCTCTTGGAAAATAAAAATATGATAGTAGGAAGAAAAATTTGCATGATGAGGTTGAAAGATAACAGAAGGAAGGTGAGTGCTAACCAAGAAGGCATCGTGAAGTCGTGAAGTCGCTGTCGTGTCCAACTCTTCATGACCCCATGGACTGTAGCCCACCAGGCTCCTCCATCCATGGAATTTTCTAGGCAAGTGTACTGGAGTGGGTTGCCATTTCCTTCTCCAGGGGATCTTCCTAACCCAGGGATCAAACCTGGGTCTCCCACATTGCAGGCAGACGCTTTACCATCTGAACCAAGAAGGCATAAATAAGAGCTAATTCCTTTTTTGTAGTAAAAAATCAGATGATATCCAAATCTGAAAAATCAGTAATAGCATCAGCATATTGTAGTAATGAGTGAGTGTTAGTTGCTCAGTTGTGTCCATCTCTTCGAGGTCCCCACTGACTGTAGACTCCTCGGCCCATAGAATTCTCCAGGCAAGAATACTGAAGTGGGTTGCCATTTCCTACTCCAGGGGATCCTCCCTACACAGGGATAGAACCTGTGTCTCTTGCATCTCCTGCACTAGCAGGCAGATTCTTTACCATTAGCACCACCTGCCAAGCCTCAGAGTGAAACTGTTAGTTGTTCAGTCATGTCTGAGTCTTTGTGGCCCCATGGAGTGTAGCCTGCCAGGTTCTTCTGTCCATGGAATTCTCCAGGCAAGAATACCAGAGTGGGTAGCCCTTCCATTCTGCAGGGGATCTTCCCAACCCAGGGATTGAACCTGGGTCTCGTGCATTGCAGGCAGATTCTTTACCGTCTGAACCACCCAGGGGCCCAGAGGGCAATATCAGAAGAAACTGCAAAAGAATTGAAAACAGTTGTGTCTAGGAGTTGGAATCTAGTGCGAGGCAGGGGCTACTCTATCTGGTCATTGGTCATCATCAAGCCATCACGCCATGACCTCCCCAATGGGGAGCCCAGAGGGGACTCAGGATGAAAACAGGATGCCCACCACCTAGAAGTCAACACCAGCAGCCGCCCCAAAAGGTGCACCCTGAGAAGACTCAGGATGAGAAAACAGGATACTGACCCCAGGTAACTGAGATGTAGATCAAAGGAATGATTTCAGTGAGCCCAGACTCTTGCATCTTCCCATACATAGAAAAGCACTAAATTCCTAAACTAGAGACGTCTATTTTCTTTAGCAGTAATCCTTTGACATTCCAACTTCCTGACCTTTGCTGCAAAAACTTCTGTATATCCTGCCCCCGCCCCTTGCCTCTTTCAGAGCAGTCCCTCAGAGCTGTCTGAGACGCTGTGTCTCAGTCTTAGGTCCTCAGCTGTGTCTGCCAAATAAAACACAATTCTCAACTTTCAGGCTGTGTTCCTTTTCAGCTCAACAAGCTGTGTTACTCTGGGGGCTTTTCACTTTGCTGACTCCTGGTTTCTCCAGGTGACAGTCTTGCCTGCTCCCTTGTACAATTGAATTCTAATACCTAGCTCACATGCACTCTGACACCCCAAACACACTCAGGGAATTTAACTCAGTGCAACAAGAATTTCCTTCTCTTGGATATCTGCGTCCCCAGCACCATGGGATTTCCTGGGTTCTGTCCCAACCCCTCAGTCTCCCCTTTCACATGCCCAGATTCCCAGAGTTCTGCCTTCACGTCCTTCCTGTTCATCCTTTTATCCTTACCATCCCTAATCACCACTTCGGTTAAGATACCCCCGACCAGCACAATGAATGGGGTTTTGACTAGTAGATAAATGAAAAGGAATAATAAAGCTCAAGAAAGAGAGAGAAGCAAAGTCTTCATATGTTCAGAAATGCAGAGAAAGCTCTCTGATCTTCTCAAGCCACTCCACTGTACTTATCTCTCTTTTTTTTACTTCTAAATATAGTGGCTAGAAGTCAACCCAGAAAGTATGTAAAATAAAAACACATGAATAAGTACCAAGAACACCAAACTGAGACTCCAAGTCTAGAATCCAATAATTCCTTGGAAAATGTTTCTAACAGATATTCCTTTGAGAGTCAGAAGCTCAAACCCATCGTGACATTTAAAGCACCTCTCATGTAAAGCACTGTGTATGAATTGTTTGTCTCCATAGGGAGGGAAGAAGAGGATTCAAGTGACAGCCCAGATCAAGGTAGACTGGTCTGCAGGAAAACCAGGAAGTTAGGAAAAAAAAAGGGTGGGGGGGAAGGGAGCTGAAATTTCAGGAAGGAGTATTCTTCACTAAAAAGTCCAGAAATCAAATCCAGTTTCCCTTGCTATGTATCATTCTGAGACCTGCAACAATGCATATGTCCACAGATGCTGTGGGCTGTGATCAGAAATTTTCAAATAACCAGCAAAAAAAAATTTCCTTCAAACATGGGTTTCAAAACTTCCCTGATGGTCCAGTGGACTTCGCAGGTGGCTCAGTTGTAAAGAATCTGCCTGCCGTTGCAGGAGACGTAGGAGATGAGGTTTCGATCCCTGGGTCAAGAAGATCCCCTGGTGGAGGAGATGGCAACCCACTCCAGTATTCTTGCCTGGGGAAATCCCATGGACAGAGGAGCCTGGCAGGCTACAGTCCATCAGGCTTCAAGGAGTCAGACAGGACTGATCCACAACTAGGAACTGATGGTCCGATGGTTAAGAATTCACCTTGTAATGCAGAGTTTGTGGGTTCAATCCCTGTAAGATCCACATGCCATGGTCCGTGTGCCACAATGAAAGATCCCGCATGATACAAACAAAATCCCACGTGCCGCAATTAGGAGCCGATGCAACCAAATAAATAAATATTTAAACAAAACCCCCATGGGGTTTCTTCCTGCTAGAAATAGAATAGTCAGTGTACCTACTCTTACAGCAGGAGAGGACGGGGGAAATAAAGAAAGGAAAAAAGTGAATATCCAAGAAAACAACCACATGCTGTGATGCTTTAAAATAAAGCAAAAATATTGACTCTGTGTATTAATCAAGGAGGAAGAGCCACATGCAATTTCCCAAATAAGAAGTAGTTATGGTTACTGCACTTTGGGAGGCAGGAGTGGAGGGAAGTGTCACTTTAAATAACTGCGATTTAAGCAAAACAGCAGCTTAATAAAGTGTCAGCAGCTCCTTCACAGTTTAAAAACAGATGGGCTTTGCTACTCAGGAAGAAAGAATTTTTCGATGTGCTGAGACTTGGAGAATCTGTCATTGCCCTTTACTGAATCATTAAAACTCTGAAAAGCAGAAATAATGATATGACTTCCATTTCACTTCAGAAACTTTAGGGCTTCCCTAGTAGCTCAGTTGGTAAAGAATCTGCCTGCAATGCAGAAGACTGGGGTTTGATCCCTGGGTCGGGAGGATCCCCTGGAAAAGGAAATGGCAACCCTCTCCAGTACTCTTGCCTGGAGAATTCCATGGGCAATGGAGCCTGATGGGCTACAGTCCACGGGATAGCAAAGAGCCAGACATGACTGTGCGACTCGCTTTCACTTTCAGAAACTTTGGTGCTGTGTATTACATGTGGTCAAAAACCATCATCTTCTCCACATGATAATACAGAGAACAGACAGTTATATATTTGCAAACTTTGAATATGATTTCAGCCAAAATAGCTTTACTATCCTTTTATCTTTCTTACGAAAAGCATAATCTAAAGATTTTGTTGTCTTTGGGAGGAAACAAGACGCGAAGCTGAGAACTGGGCCACCTGACTCTGTCGTTCTCCTCTCGTCCAGTTCGAAACGCTTGTCTCTCTCAATAGCCAGCATTCTCTGAGATCTGCAGCTGGGCTCAAAGCATTCAAGTCTCAGCACAATCTTCTCGGTAATTGTAGCCCTTGTCTGGAAAACTGCCTTAGTCTGTCGCCCTAGACGCTCCGCCTCTTGTCATAACGCTGCTTTCCCTGGGCATACAGAGAAGCCTTGCCCTGCCTGCTCTGTGGCACCGGGGCTTGCCACACTTCTTACAGAAAGTCTGACAGGTTTTAGGAACATTCACTATATTTGAGTAAGCACTACTGGCATGGCTTTTTATCTTTTTTCTGATCGAGTACCCAGGATGCTAATAAAATGGCTAATATTTCAAGTTCAGATCTGTGAAGTCTGTGTGTGTGTGCATGTGTGCATATCAGCGAGGAAGGGTATACATTTCCTTTCTGTCACAGATACGCTGGGCATCTCCTCCCAGGCTGGCCAGAATTTTCCCAGTTTTAGCACTGAGAAGCGCCAGTTTCCTGAGAAATTCCTCAATCTTAGGCAAACCAAGACAGTTAGTTACCCCAGACACAGGAGCCTCTGTCTTTTACTTTCAGATGCTACTATGAATTGTTACAGAGCCTTTTTTCCTTCTATTGTCCCAACTTTATTGAAATGTAATTGAGGTAAAACATTGTGTAAGTTTCGGGTGTATAATGTATTGATTTGATACAGTGTGATACAGTATCACATTGATACTGCAATGTGATCATTACCATGGCATCAGCTAATACCTCCATCATGTCACATAATTGTTATTTCTTTTTTCCTGTGATGAGAACTTTTAAGATCTACTGTCTCAGTAACTTTCAAGTATGTGTTAGGGCAGTACATGAGATCCCCAGAGCTTATTCATCTTCTAAGCAGAAATTTGTACCTTTTGACCAAGATATCTCCATTTCTCTCATTCCCCAGCCTCTAGTAGTCACCATTCAGTTCTGTTTTCATGAGTTCAGCATTTTTATATTCCACACATAAGTGAAATCATACAGTACTTGTCTTTCTCTGTCTGGTTTATTTCACCTAGCATAATATCCCCTCAGATCAGTCGCTCAGTCGTGTCCGACTCTTTGCAACCCCATGAATCGCAGCACGCCAGGCCTCCCTGTCCATCACCAACTCCCGGAGTTCACTCAGACTCACGTCCATCGAGTCAGTGATGCCATCTAGCCATCTCATCCTCTGTCGTCCCCTTCTCCTCCTGCCCCCAATCCCTCCGAGCATCAGTCTTTTCCAATGAATCAACTCTTCGCATGAGGTGGCCAAAGTACAGGAGTTTCAGCTTTAGCATCATTCCTTCCAAAGAAATCCCAGGGCTGATCTCCTTCAGAATGGACTGGTTGGATCTCCTTGCAGTCCATGGGACTCTCAAGAGTCTTCTTCAACACCACAGTTCAAAAGCATCAATTCTTTGGTGCTCAGCCTTCTTCACAGTCCAACTCTCACATCCATACATGACCACAGGAAAAACCATAGCCTTGACTAGACAAACCTTTGTTGGCAAAGTAATGTCTCTGCTTTTGAATATGCTATCTAGGTTGGTCATAACTTTCCTTCCAAGGAGTAAGCGTCTTTTAATTTCATGACTGCAGTCACCATCTGTAGTGATTTTGGAGCCCAGAAAAATAAAGTCTGACACTGTTTCCACTGTTTCCCCATCTATTTCCCATGAAGTGAGGGGACCGGATGCCATGATCTTCGTTTTCTGAATGTTGAGCTTTAAGCCAACTTTTTCAATCTCCTCTTTCACTTTCATCAAGAGGCTTTTGAGTTCCTCTTCACTTTCTGCCATAAGGGTGGTGTCATCTGCATATCTGAGATTATTGATATTTCTCCCAGCAATCTTGATTCCAGCTTGTGTGTCTTCCAGTCCAGCATTTCTCATGATGTACTCTGCATAGAAGTTAAATAAACAGGGTGACAATATACAGCCTTGACGAACTCCTTTTCCTATTTGGAACCAGTCTGTTGTTCCATGTCCAGTTCTAACTGTTGCTTCCTGACCTGCAGACAAATTTCTCAAGAGGCAGATCAGGTGGTCTGGTATTCCCATCTCTTTCAGAATTTTCCACAGTTTATTGTGATCCACACAGTCAAAGGCTTTGGCATAGTCAATAAAGCAGAAATATATGCTTTTCTCCATATTGCTCTCAAAATTAGAACTAGAACTGCCATATGATCCAGCAATCCCACTTCTGGGTATATGTCCAAAGGAAGTGAAAACATCATATTGAAGTCTCTGCACTCCCATGTTTATCGTTTGATGTGATCATAGAAAAGATATTTTTTCTTGATGGAAGGTCCTGGCACCATAAGGAAGCTGTGAGAACCCATTTATCCCCAATCCTAACATAAGAATCTTGGCATCTGCCTTGGTTTCCATTTGGAGCCGGAAACCAAATCATTGGCGATGGAATGTATAATTCCTAAAAGCTGTCCCACAAAGAAACCTAGGTGTTTCATAAGACGCCCAAGCGTTCATTCATCACTAGCTTTGCAGGATATTTAAGAGGAGTGACTATAATGTTCCTCCAAAAAGGTGGAAGCAGACTTGGCCAGTTCGGGAGACCTAGGTTTTTAATCTGGTACTGTTCTGACTAACTGTGTAAACTTGAGTGAGTTGCTTCGCCTACACGGTTGACTAACCAACAGGTTGACCAGCCAGCTGGTGGGTTGGGCTGGGGGTTCTCTTCCCAGATGTCTGACTCTCATCGTTATATCTTCCCAGCTACATGCTAAGAACCCTGTCCAACTCTAATGGGCTCCACATGCTTGTGTGTTCCAGAGACTGGGCAACTTCAGATAATAATATAGACCTTCTATTGGACATGCTTCTTCAGGCTACCCATAACTTTCCATACAGATGATAGGGTTAGGGAACAACAGCTTTCCAGAAGATTTCACTCCCCTAATAATCATGATTAACATTTCTCCCCAAATTCTGAGACCAATTAGAATTTCTACCACATGGAAGGGCTTCCCCGGTAGCTCAGTGGTAAAGAATCCACCTGCCAATGCAGGAAACTCGGGTTCAATCCCTGGCACGGGAAGATCCCCTGGCAAAGGAGATGGCTACCCACTTCAGCATCTTGCCTGGAAACTCCCATGTACAGAGGAGTCTTGCAGGCTGGGGTCACAAAAGAGTTGGACACGACTCAGTGACTTTAAACAACAATAACAACAGCTACATGGAAGCCAGGTACTAAACGACACTACACTTTGTGTTTAATTACTAGTTAAAAGAGAACAATAAGCATCATTTAATCAAACCAATAGAAAGAACAGCTTTAAGTGATAGAAGAACTGTGTGGGAGTGTTAACTTGTCATCTTTAAATAGATCAGACATGGTTTTGTCATAAGGCTGTATACTTCTTCCCATTACAATCTGATTCTCATTTTGGAGTTAAGAGCCCCATCATGGCATTTTATTTTAAAAGTAAGTTCACACCAACATAGATATAAGAAGATAATAAGGCAACATTATTTCCATTGCAGTTCATCATCAAAGTTGCAGATCCCAAAGCAGCAAAACTTTGTTCCGGACTTGCAAAAGACAGAACAAAGCTTCCAGAGCTTTGTGACTCTGGAAGGTGCTGTCAGCAAGCCCTCAAGTTTCTATGTTCACACCTTTTGTATTAAAGGAGGAATAGGTCAGTAAAAATTAATTAAAAGAGTTACTTAAGCAGAAAAGAGAAATTTACTGAGCCATTTCCCACTTCTTGGTGAAAACCTTATATCCCAGGCCACAGTCTCTCTTGAGCTTGTGGCTTTATTTCTGATTTAACAGTGGGGTATCTCTCAGCTTCCACATCCCATCTGCATCCATTTTCACAATGACTGAACAAATGCAATTAGCTTGCAGTGAGCCAAGTAATGGTTTTCTTAAAGGATTGGGAACACTTTCTTAGACTCTAACACGCACGGGCATCTGCCACGGCTCCTTCCAGCCGTGCTCCTGTTCTTAGCAACCACACGTTTTTCCTAGTGCACCGAGGCAAGTTTTGCTGCAAGAAGACAACGCCAGGGGATTGAAGAGCCAGCTGAGGGTGTGGATGGGAAGCTGCGGGGCCTCGCTGCTATGGCTAGCTGGTGAACTCTACCCGGAAGGAAAGGAAACGGCCGCGGCACACTTACTGAATCCTGGGTGTTGCACTTAGGCTTTTATATGCAGGATGCCTGTTGTCTAGAATGTCTGTTCCATCGGAGCAGATACTTCTGCCTTGCCTGCCACCGTATCCCCCATACCCGTGGAAGGCACTCAAAGAATATTTGTCAGGGGCAGCAACCTGAAGACCCCTGGGATTCATCTCCATCCTTGGATTTGGGAGAATCCAAGGCATGTTCTCACTGTCCGTGGTCCAGGGAACCAGTGAGCTTCTCAGGAGTCATCACCCCTGGGAATCCTCTGAAAGCTCAGCAGCAGTAGCTCCAAGACGTTCAGAGTTAAAAGAGCTTGGAAACATTTTCATGGATACCTTTGTTCAATGCAGAGGCCATCGTGGATAAAAAATATTTGAATGAGACAATCTAATCTCAAAAGGAGCCCTTCATCTTCCCTGATTAAATTAGCTGACACTATTTCATAAAGTTACTGGTCATTCAGTACTCTTCAGCTCTATTTCTTCAATATGTGTCTTCAGTAATAAATATTTGATAGTCTGCTATGTGTGAGTCACGCATTCTACTAGGGACAGTGGATTTGGCAAACTGAAACAGACGTGTCCATAGTAGACCAACAGAGCAGCATAAAGACTCCTGGATGCACGTACATGTATGGCTGAGGCCCTTTGGTGTTCACCCGAAACTATCACAACATTGTTAATCGGCTGTACCCAATACAAAATGATTTTGGTGTTAAAAAATAAAAGCAAAATAAAAGACTCCTACATCCCAGTCTCTTGGTAACTGCATTTCATCAAACTAAGACATGTCAAATGTCAGAAACATCTTGATTTCAGAGATGGTATGATGTGAAATATGATATTTTTACCTCTCCCTACACTTAGTTCTTTCTTCTATCGCACACATAGGAACAAAGAAATCTGAATGTGCCTGACAGTTTGGGGTAGAACCAGAGCTCTTCTCATTGGAACAGATGTTGTAGTAAATAGACTAACCACTGAACTCTATTCCCAGCCTCAGTGTCCTTCTAGTACCACGATCTACTAATACGCTATCACTTTCATTTGAGTACACATTTTGTACACACACAAAAATTTAACCAAAATGGGAATTGACAGTAAAAATACATTTTAAAAACTTATTTATTTGCTTAGTTAGGCTACAGTGGGTCTTTGCTGGGCACACAGGCTTTCTCCCGCTGTGGGGAGCGGGGGCTGCTCTCTAGTTGCGGTTTGCGGGCTTCTCACTACGGTGACTTCTCTTACTGCGGAGCACAGACTCTAGGGAACTTGGGCTTCGGTAGTTGTGGCACATGGGCTTAGCTGCCGCATAGCATGCAGGATCTCCCTAGGCCAGGGATACAACCCATGTCCCCTGCATTCGCAGGCAGATTCTTAACCACTGGACCATCAGGGAAGTCCACTAAAAATACATTTTTAGTGCCAAAGTAAAGTGATAAATTGGGGGGAAAAAACTAGGTTTTTATGCTTGTATACTCTTTGATAGATCCTTATTTAAATTCTATTACTGCTGACTTTAAAAGGATTTTATTTTTTTCATAATCAGTGCAAAACTATTTGGCAGGTTAAATTCTGCCTGTTTCAAATACTTTATTCTTGGTAGAAATTTTCAGCTAGCTTATACAACAAGCATATTCTGAGTCTTCTTTCAGAAGACTGACACCAATATTGTGTATTTTTGTAGCCCAAAGGAACTTGTCCAAACAGCTTATTTTTAAAGAAAGAAATGAACAGCAATTTTCCTTCAATTCATTTCTACCTTTTCAATTCTTTGTGTGGGAGGTGGGGGGCACATTCTGTTACTAAGTGAATTTTTCCATACAAATAAATCAAGACTTCCTCATCATGGTGATTTCTAATACTGAATCTTGAAGAACATTTAGTATATAGAAACTTGCTCAGCAAAGTAACCATGGTGGTGGTGGTTTAGTTGCTAAGTTGTATCCAACTCTTTTCGACCCCATGGACTGCAGCCCTCCAGGCTCCTCTGTCTATGGGTTTTCCCTGGCAAGATTACTGGAGCTGGTTGCCTTTCCTTCTCCAGAGGATCTTCCCAACCCAGGGATTGAACCCAAAGTAATCATAGTTTTCTGGAAGTGTTCCCTTTTGTAAATTTATCACAGCAAAAGCACTCAGAAAAACAAAAGGCATAAATGTGAAGCCAGTGAACCATCAGCCTCCCAAAGTGGAAGGACTGGTGCTGGGTTTCATAGCACCTGGCATATAACAGGCTTTTAATGAATAAACATTTATTTTTTGAATGAATGGGTGGATAGAAGGATGGGTGAATGGATGGATGGCATCGCCAGGTAAGATAAAACTATAATAAGCAAAGGATAACTGTTCCAGGACTATAGAGTATTAAAAAATAGCCATAAGAACCCAGTGAGGGAATCCACTGGCTTAACAGAATGTCAGGTTAGCATTATCTGAGATCAAGTTAGCTAAGATGGAGGTTGTTCTTTATTTCCAGAATGAATCATGGATTTATTCTAATCTGTAGAGCTAGAAAGATTGTTAGTATTCACACAAAGCAGGAAGGCAACTCCAACAGAAAGTGGATGTTGTTGAGTTGCTAAGTCATGTCCAACTCTTTGAGACACCACGGACTGCAGTGCACCAGGCCTCCCTGCAGAACATGGACAGGCTTTCTAAACTGGGATATTTTAAAAGCTTCACCACCCAGCTGTAGTTACTACAGCTCTGTTGGTTTCCCATTGTGGACTCCGCACTTAGTCTCTCAGGGATGTCCAACTCTTTGCAACTCCGTGGACTGTACCCCGCAAAGCTCCTCTGTCCATGGGGATTCTCCAGGCAAGGATACTGGAGTGGGTTGTGCAGTGGGTTGCCATGCCTTTCTCCAGGGGATCTTCCCAATCCAGGATCAAACCAGGGTCTACTGGATTGCAGGCGGATTCTTTCCCAGCTGAGCTACCAGGGAAGGACTCAGCAAGACCCAAATAAAGTTCATAGAGATTGTTCAGAAAATTAGATGAGTTTATGAATCCTTTCTCCTCCAGTCCATAGGTGGATTGCAACAGAGGTAGCTGCCAAATCCTTGAGTTCTCAGTCTGTGTCCAGAGCTGATTTTCCTAAAACATAACGCTTTCCTGAGTCTCTAGCAAGAAGCCAAAGGTTTGACTGATGGACTCAAGTCCTGAAAATAAGTGAGGAAAGGAAAGGAAAGGAAAGTCAAGTCGCTCAGTAGTGTCTGACTCTTTGTGACCCCATGGACTGTAGCCTACCAGGCTCCTCTGTCCATGGGATTTTCCAGGCAAGAGTACTGGAGTGGGTTGCCATTTCCTTCTCCAGGGATCTTCCTGACCCAGGGATCAAACCTGGGTCTCCCACATTGCAGGCAGACGCTTTACTGTCTGAGCCACCAGGGAAGCAAATAACTGAAAATAACTGATATCAGAAAATAACCCTATCAGAAAATAACCCTATCAGAAAATAACTGATACGGTGGGAAACAGAACAGTCCTTTGACTCAACACTTGTCATTTAGCCTTGTCACGTGCCCGAATCAAAGCGAGAGGGCGGAGTCTGATGCTGAACATTCCGCCAACCACCCCAGTGAGGGTGGAGGGTGGAGGGTGGAGGGTGGGAGGAGAAGGCAGCCCAGGAACCACCTGGCTTTGACTAATTGTAAGCCACAAGGCTCAGCGGCAGCGAAACTGCTGAGCTGGGTTTTACTTTGCCTCAGGTGTCACTGGCAGGGTTGTCAGCTGAGCAGGAATTGCTGCTGAATCTTTATTCCTGGCAATGAGGCGAGAAATAGCAAAGGCACAGCGGGATCTTCGGATCACAGGTTGGGTTTGCCAGGCTTAGGGTTGGGGAGAGAGACAGTCGTCTTTTAATGCACTAACTGAACAGTCAGGCTGGAAGTCAAGATCTCTAAAATTGAAGAGGGAATCCCATATTTTGTCTGTTTCCAGTTCTTAGATGAGGCTGTTCTTTCAAGAGAAGTAGCAATGTTCTTTTAGGTAAGCAAATGAAACAAGTAAATCCTCCTCTCCCTGAAAAAAAGTAAAAATCATTCAATTTAAATAATTTAAATACAAATTCTCTCTTCTTTTTATAGCCTGTCTATAAACTTGAGACCTTGTCTTCCCCATCTTTTATTTCCCATAGTACAGTTTACGGTGCCACAAACACGGCAAGGAGTGAATAAATATTATTAGAATGAGTGACAGAAGACAAAGCCCGCATAGCTTAACTCTCCATCAAACAGAAATGCAGGCCTAAAAAAGAGGCATAAAAAAGACACAAAGAAGAAAAATTTTGCAACTAGTATATTCGGCAGGAAATACCCCTAGTAGATAAAACGAAGACTTTAAGGTAAGACACCCGAGCAAATCCTGCCCCATCATCTTCTCTCTCTGTGATCATTGGGAAATAACCCCATTTCTTTAAAAAAAATATTTTTTATTTTTCGCTTTAAAAAAAAAAAAAAAGTAAAATGTAGTTGATTTGCAATGACTCCAGTGTGCAGCAAAGTGATTCAGTTTTACAGGTAGAAGTTATCCCATTTCTTGAACCTGAATGGTGGACTTCGCAGGGCTCTCATGATCTGGTGAGGCCATGAGTCAGATTACATCATTCCTCTGCCCCAAGACCTCCCTCCAATGACTTCCCATTTCGTGCCAGGTAATAGCCAAAGTCCAGACAGGAGCAGTCGTCCCACTCTGCCCTCAACCTCGACTTTCTGGGGGAGAAGGGCTAAAACAGATCCTATATGTCTTGTTGATTTCTTTCAGTTATTTTCTGTTTTCGACCTAGAAGGTAAGCTTGGTGAGGGCTGAGAGGTCATAGACTTCATCCACAACATTTTGAATGGTGCCCAGAACTCAGTAACTATTTGCTGAATGAATGAGTGTCCAGCACTTAGGAGCAGCCCACTAACTGGACATGTTCACCCAGTCAGCCCTTAGCGGATCATTGAATCTGTAGATGCGAAACCCAAGCACATGGAGAGCCAACTGTCTTCTTTGCACTGGACCATTTTACACAAGGCAGTAGAGCATGCAGGAATGCCGGTGTCCTCGGGGCTCCTAAAACCACCTCCCCTACCCGCTCCTACCCGCCATGGATACTGAGGAAGTACTGTGTTCTTATCATCTAGGCTCTCAGGAGGAACTAAGCTAGGTACTGTGTGCTTCACGTTAGACACAAAACTCAGTCTTCAAAGAACAAAATCGTAAACATTTACAGTGAGTTTTTTTAAATTAACATCTCCTTTCTTTACTTTTGGTTGCCCTGGTCTTCATTGCTGTGCTTGGGTTTTCTCTGGTTGCAGCGAGGGGAGCTACTCTGTAGTTGTGGTAGGCAGGCTTCTCATTGCGGTGGCATCTTTTGTTGCGGAGCACAGGCTCTAGGCATTCGGATTCCAGGAGTTGCAATCTGTGGGCTCAATAGTTGTGACACATGGACTAGTTGCTCCACAGCATGTGGAATCTCCCCAGACTGGGGATCGAACCTGCGTCCCCTGCATTGGCAGGCAGATTCCTATCCACTGCACCACCACAGAAGTCTGTGAAATGTTTTTATATAATATTATTAAGACCACAGAAACTGATAAAATGAGAAGGAGACACAAACCACAGAGTAAAGAGAAGCTACAAGAAGAACCTTAAAATGTAGACAGATGTCAGGATATGCACTGGAAAGAGCTAATATACAAGAAAATGGAGTCAAGGAGACAGAGAAGGAAGAGCTTCAGAGAAAGGAGAGAGAGACAGGGACCATTAATTACACGTTTTTGCAATGCCATCTGCAACTTCAAAACTTTGAGATACAAATTTGAGCACATAAAAAGCTCTGTTTTCTTCCCTTGCAGATATTTTCCTCAGCACATTGCCAGCATGGCAAATGCATTGATGCCATTCAGTGGTTTCTAAGAGGCATACTTTCTCAGACATTCAGATATCAAACATTTTTTAGAGTTGCTAATATAAAAAATAACTTCACGATTGCACATCTGGAAAACCCAAATGAATCAAAAGGAAAGCTACCATGATAATAAAAGATTTAGTAAGGTGGTGATTTTTTTAACAAAAATAAATAAATAAATAACCAGCATGTAAAATAATCAAAAAACTAGGAAGATATAAAAGATCACACTTAACGATAGTGAAAAAGAGAAGACATACATCTTTCAGGCATAAACCTTACAAAGAAGTATCTGAAACACATACGAGGAAAACAGTAAAACACTCCTGAAAAGACACAAAACTAGAAAAACAAACAGGAAGACGCTCTACATTCTTGGGCTGGAAGATTTACCATCAAAAAAGTATGAGTTCTCAACAAGCCCATGTATGAATTTAACGTGATCTGAATTGTAAAATGTATTATGTTTTTCCCCTCTGGATCAGAGCGGTTGATTATAGAGATCATCTATGATAACAAACAAGCAAGCATAACACCTCAAAAAATCACAGGAATGAGTGAGAAAGGAGGGTGGACTTACCAGATATTAAAACACACTATAAAGCTTCTATAATCTGAAAGGTTTGCATAGGTGCTTGAATAAACCTGTTGTTGTTCAGTTGCCAAGTCATATCTGACGCGTTGCAACAGCATGGACTGCAGCACGCCAGGTTTCCCTTCCTTCACTGCCTCCTGAAGTTTGCTCAAGTTCGTGTCCAATGAGTCAGTGATACTATCTAACCATCTCATCTTCTGCCACCCTCTTCTCCTTTTTCCCTCAATCATTCCTAGCATCAGGGTCAGCTCTTCAAATTAGGTGGCCAAAGTATTGGACAAAGTATTGGATCTTCAGCTTCAGCACCAGTCTTTTCAAAGAGTAAGTACTGAATGGACAGAGAAGCCTGGCACGCTACAGTCCATGGGGTGGCAAAGAGTTGGACATGACTGAGCATGTGCACACACACACACACACACATTTCTTGGAAAATACGCTTTTGCATGTCTAGAGTGGAAATACATGAACTGAGTTTGAATATTTTTTGCTATCTGGAAAGCTACACTCTCAAAGGTAAGCTAGGATCTACCAAAAAGGTAAGCTTAGGATCCAAGTGAAAACAACCCAAATGTCCATCAGCTGGTGGACAGACACACGAACTGTGGTACACCCATGGTGTTGTTGTTCAGTCGCTCAGCCACGTCCGACTCTTTGCCACCTTGTGGATTGCAGCACCGAGGCTTCCCTGTCCTTCACCATCTCCCAGAGCTTGCTCAAACTCATGTCCATTGAGTCAGTGATCCCATCCAGCCTCTCATCCTCTGTTGTTCCCTTCTCCTCCTGACTTCAATCTCTACCAGCATCAGGGTCTCTTCCAATGAGTCAGCTCTTCATATCAGGTGGCCAAGGTACTGGAGCTTCAGCTTCAGCAGTAGTCCCTCCAATGAATATTTAGCATTGATTTCCTTTAGGATTGACTGGTTTAATCTCCTTGCAGACCAGGGGAGCCTCAAGAGTCTTCTCCAACACCACAGTTCAAAAGCATCAATTCTTCGGCGCTTAGCTTTCTTTATGGTCCAGCTCTCACATCCATACGTGACTACTGGAAAAACCATAGCTTTGACTAGATGGATCTTGTTAGCAAAGTAATGACTCTGCTTTTTAATATACTGTCTAGGTTTGTCATAGCTTTTATTCCAAGGAGCAAGCGTCTTTTAATTTCATGGATGCAGTCACCATCTGCAGTGATTTTGGAGCCCAAGAAAATAAAGTCTGACACTTTTTACATTGTTTCCCCATCTATTTGCCATGAAGTAATGGGATCAGATCCCATGATCTTAATTTTTTGAATGTTGAGTTGTGAGCCAGATTTTTAACTCTCCTCTTTCACCTTCATCAAGAGGCTTTCTGCCATAAGGGTGGTGTCATCTACATATCTGAGGTACACCCGTAGAATGGCCAAGTCCTTAAATTCATAATAATACTAAAAAGAAAAAAATCTTGGTTATCTTTGGGAAGCAACTAATTATTATTAATATTAAAATCAGTAGGTAAAAACAAAAAATACAAGGCTTTATCCTGCCTTTCCTAAATGAACTGTCTCTGAAGATAATTACATAGGCAATGAGGGAAATTTTCTTTATAGAAATAATTCAACAAATAAAAGAAGACTAAAGACAGACCATCACCATTTTGCAATCTGTAATGAATTAATGTATTTGGTGAGTCAGGGATTGTTCCTACAGCCCACCAGTGATTTTTATCAAGAGTTCTAAAGCGAAACAAAACAAAGGAGGGCGTGCTCATCCACGGTGCTCAGCACCACGGAGAGAGCCAAGCGATCTTTGTGTACCTCTCTTGGAAGGAAGAGGGCTTCTTCATAGCTCAACCAGTAAAGAATCTGCCTGCAATGCAGGAAACCTGGGTTCCATCCCTGGGTTGGGAAGATCCCCTGGAGGAGTGCATAGCAGCCCACTCCAGTATTCTTGCCTGGAGAATCCCCATGGACAGAAGAGCCTGGCGGGCTACAGTCCATGGCGTCACAAAGAGTCCGACACGACTGAGTGACTTAAGCACAGTTGGAAGGAAGTTCACCCCAGCACCCAAGGAGCAGCCTTGCCAAATAAACCAAATTCGAATCTGATCATTCATCTACCTACCACTTCATAGGAAGAACAGCAGACAGAGGGACAGGATGAATATCACAAGGGAGAAAAATCAGCTAAATCCAGGCTGCTGGAGACCCTACAAAATAAAGACCCAGACATATCTGCCAACAAGTGCAAGAAAAACCTGTGAATGAAGGCAGATGTTAGAGAGATGTCACCCAATGCCCTGCCAGGACTGTGTTTGCCTCCTGATTCAAACGAACAGATGGAGGAAAACCACAGAAATGAACAAGCCAATCAGGAAAGAGCAGCCCTGCTGGGTGTTTAATGATATGAAGACATTCCTGTTACTTTTGTTGGGATGTTACAATACATAATGCATAACACACATATACGTGATCTGTTTTAAAGTTGCCCTAAAACCAGCGTATAGAGCAATCCACCCTGTATACCACCTGAAAGTCATCTCTAACTTGCCTTCCAGCACCGGAGCCCAAGTCCCTCCAATGCACCGCAGCCTCCTTCTCACAAAACAAGAAGAGACAAAGGTGCCCCCACAAGTGTGTCTACTCTTTGGGAACCGACCAGCCCCCACCCCTCAAGGCTAAAGTGCCTTCAGTCAGGAAGAAACACTGCTTCTTTTTATTCTCCAAAGAGCAATGCAGTTTCTCCCTCCTCAACATCACACAACGGGAAAATGAAGTCACTCAGGCATGTCCGCCTCTGTGTGACCCCATGGACTGTAGCCTACCAGATCCCTTTGTCCATAGGATTTTCCAGGCAAGAATACTGGAGTGGGGTGCCATCTCCTTCTCCAACATCACACAAGGAGGCTGGGAGAACCCACTTGCCTCCCAAGAACCTGCCTCAGAACCTCAGAAATGGCTACAGTCTAGGGGGTCCTATTCTTACAAACTGTCCCCAATGCAGAGCTTTCCAGAAAGTGTGTTGGTCTTTAAGCATGGGTGGAAAGGACTTCTGTAAACACCTTCAGTCCTGCCCTTGGGGTCTGAGATTACTGGATACAGGACATGCGGCCTGAGGGAAGTGGGGAGGCCACAGCGGTGGGGAGAATTCAGGGGGTACCCCATTCCTGTCCCCTCCCCCCATGACATGGAGAAGTAGGGCCTTGGTGATCCAGACACCTCTGCAGTCATATTGGGTTGGCCAAAAAATTCATTCTTTTTCTGTAACAGATTACAGATGACTTGAAAGAACATTTTGGCCAACCCAATACTTCCTGTTTCCACTTCTAATGCTGATCCTACATTTCCCACCGTTCTGTTTCCACAATGACACCACTTCTTCCAATCAGAGACTATGCTGTCCCCATTCCAACAGGGGAGGAGCATGCTTGCATCTCCAGTCAGGCCCCCTGCCCTTACCATGATCCCGTCCCACCCACCCAGCCTGCCTGAGGCCCCAAGAACTCAGAAAAACTTTCCCCCTTTCCCTGCCTTTCACCTTCTCCTTACTTTTTCCACTCATCTCCTCAGTAGCATGGCCTCCTTGTGGAGAAAAGTGCTTTCCCAACAGGAATCTGTGCTAAGATACGACTGTTTAGCAGCCTTTAGTGCTTTCTGAGAATTATCTCCTCCAGAGGCTGCTGCATTTGAGAAGAAGGTGCCAGAAGAAACCAGTGGTGACAACTAAAATGACCTCACAAGGGCGCTTGCTTTTCAGTTCTATGCAGCGTGGAGGCCAGCGGTGCTCTCCCCAGGTTCTTCTGACCAGCCTGTAGCTGTACCCACCCCAAGCTGCTGAAAAATGTTGGCTGGTGTTATATTGAATTGTGCCACCCCAAACATTCTTGTGTTGATATTCTGGCCCCCAGCACCTCATACTGTGACTTTGTTGGAAATAGGGTCTGAACAGAGGTTCAGTTCAGTTCAGTTCAGTCGCTCAGTCGTGTCCAACTCTTTGCAGCCCCATGAATCGTAGCATGCCAGGCCTCCTTATCCATCACCAACTCCTGGAGTTTACCCAAACTCATGTCCATCGAGTCAGTGATGCCATCTAGCCATCTCATCCTCGGTCATCCCCTTTTCCTCCTGCCCCCAATTCCTCCCAGCATCAGAGTCTTTTCCAATGAGTCAATTCTTCACATGAGGTGGCCAAAGTACTGGAGTTTCAGCTTTAGCATCATTCCTTCCAAAGAAATCCCAGGGCTGATCTCCTTCAGAATGGACTGGTTGGATCTCCTTGCAGTCCAAGGGACTCTCAAGAGCCTTCTCCAACACCACAGTTCAAAAGCATCAATTCTTTGGCGTTCAGTTTTCTTCACAGTCCAACTCTCACATCCATACTTGACCACTGGAAAAACCATAGCCTTGACTACACGGACCTTTGTTGACAAAGTAATGTCTCTGCTTTTGAATATGCTATCTATGTTGGTCATAACTTTCCTTCCAAGGAGTAAGCGTCTTTTAATTTCATGGCTGCAATCAAGTTCAAATGAAGTCATGGGAAAGGTGGTTCACCCACTATGACTGTGGTCTTTATAGAAAGGTCCCCTTTTATTTGGACACTTAGGGGAACATGACATAAGGAGACACAGCAAGAATATTCTTTTTTAGATTCATTCGTTTTTTTGATAGTAGGTTGTTATAAGATATTGAATATAGTTCTCTGTGCTTTACAGTAGGACCTTGTTTATCTGTTTTATATATAGTCATGAGTATCCATTAATTCCAAAGTCCTAATTTATCCCTCCCCCATCACCTTTCCCCTTTGGTAACCCTAAGTTTGTTTTCTATGGCTGTGAGTCTGTTTCTGATTTGTGAATGAGTTCATTTGTATCATTTTTTTAGATTCCACTGTAAGTGATATCCTATGGTATTTGTCCTTCTCAGTTTAAATTACTGCACTTAGTATAATCATCTCTAGGTCCATTCATGTTTCTGCAAATGACATTATTCTATTCTTTTCATGGGTGCGTGACATTCCATTGTATATACGTACCACATCTTCTTTTTCCATTCATCTGTCGATGGACATTTAGGGTGCTTCCATGTCTTGGCATTGTGAATAGTGTTGCAATGATGAACACTGGGGATCTTGACTTTGGACTTCTGGCCTCCAGATGGTGAGTCAATAAATTTCTGTTGTTTAAGCACACTCCTCACCCCACCCCTGGTCTATGGTCTTTTGTCCAGCAGCCTGCATGGATTAATGTACCAATGCATTTTGTCCCAGCTGCCTGCATGGACTAACACAGCTGGTAATGCACCACTGGCCTCATCTGCTGAGCATTCCCCTTGCCCCAGTAGAAGCTGCTCCACTCCTACCCCATGACCAAATATGATATACAGGGCCAGCCTTCTTGCCTCTAAAGGGACCAACCATGCGGTACAAGGCCTGCTCTGGAGTTTCCCGTGGGATCAGGCTGAAGCTGGTCTCCAGTGGAGCCCACATTCTCACCTGGCTCCTCCCCCGACTTGCTCTCTCCTGACTCCTCCTGCCCTTGTCCCGAGAGCACTACCTCAACAAACACCTTGAACAACGTCCTGTCTCAGGCCCTGCCTCTGGGTTGTCTGATATAAGACACTCCGCATCTGAGTCAGGCTGTCTGAGTGGCCGGAGGTCCTTCCAGCCTCCCCCAGCCCTTCTCAGCACAGAGGCACGTCCTTGTCTCCACCTCGCCATCCCTTCTCCCTGAAACCTCATGGCTCTGACAGCTGGGACTCTAGGGTACCCCGGAAACCCAGCTCCATCAGGGAGTCTCAGGGCCAGGAAGTCCCCTTACCCTCCATCTAGCCACATCTTGGGGTCCCAGGGATAGCAGCACATGTTACTCCCCATTGAGGGAGAAAAACTACTGCACGGCTCCTTCCCCTCGAGCACAGCTGCTCAAGGCATGTGTATGTCACTGTTCTGGGGAGGCCTGCGGATCATCACAGATCCTATTCAGGGCCTGCCAGCAGGCCTCACTAATGGGACAGACAAGGGGGGAAGGAAGAAAAATAAAGTGCAGGGTGGAAATGGTAGTGTTTTGAGATTCGCTGCTGCTGCTAAGTCGCTTCAGGGAAAAAAAATCCATCCATTTTCCCATTAGATTTCACGTCGTTAAGAGTTTCATCTCTCGGTTTTTTCCTGCAGTAGTGAAAAGAAAGCATTTTTCCTCTCATTTTGCAGGCGTTTTGGAAGAGAGGTAATATTTTTGTTTTTCCTTTTCCTTTTTTTTTTTTTACCTCTAATTGGGTTCTTCACTCTCATGACAGCCAGAAAGCAAATAGGAAGGGAGAGCTGGTGTAAATCACTCTCCCTTTGATCACGTTTCAGCAAGTCCAGGCCAACCCACACGTGCAATTTATTAATGGTTCCTGTGTGTGTGCAGAGCAGATGGTTTTAAGGGTGTAGCTTTGCACTCAGCAGCCTGCTCCCTGCTGAATACTGTTGCTCTCGCACGCTGCGAAGCATCTCAAAGGCAAGCTAATTTCAGAGGAAAACGACAGAATCCCCCCTTGCCCTGCCCCCCATCCAGCCACCTTTCCGAGGCAGAGCCTCTGTAGGATTGTCTCCAGAGATTAAATGTTTTTCTCACAGAAAACATTCCAGGATACTCAGGCAAAATGCTGTGCTAAGTAGCCTCTATTTTACAACATAGCTACAATAGCAGGTGAAGTAAATTGTGTATTCAGGGTTTCTCCACCCAGAGTTTCACATATTCCTCTGGGTCATTCCAGAAGGGACACAGTTCAAATTCATCTTTCCTGTTTCTTGCTTTTCTAATGGGATTATTTTAAAATTTTGGCTCCTAATTACAAAATAGAATAAAGGGACTTCCTTGACGGTCCAGGGGCTAAGACCCTGCACTCTCAGTGTAGGAGCCAGAGTTTGATCCCTGGTCAGAGAACTAGCTCCCACAAGCTACACCTAAGAGTTCTCACGCCACCGCTAAAGATCCAGGGGTCGCAACTGAAACAAACAAACAAACAAACAAACAAACACTAAGACTTGGGGCAGTCAAATAAATAACTATTTTTAAAAAAATAGAGAATAGCATTGAAACATGTATATTACCATATACGAAACAGACCGCCAGTCCAGGTTCAATGCATGAGACAGGGTGCTCGGGCTGGTGCACTGGGATGACCCTGAGGGATGGGATGGGGAGGGAGGTGGGAGGGGGGTTCAAGATGGGGGACACATGTACACCCGTGGCTGATTCAAGTCAATGTATGGCAAAACCACTACAATATTGTAATTAGCCTCCAATTAAAATACATAAATTTTTTTATAATAGTAATAAATAGCATTTCAAAATGGAGCAAAATTGGACTTCCCTGGTAATGCAGTGGTTGAGAACCTGCCTTGCAAGTCAGGGTACACAGATTCAATCCCTGATTGGGGAACTAAGATCCCACACTCTACAGAGCCACTGAGCCTACGCACTGCAACAGATTATCCTGTGTGCCACAGCGAATCCTGGATGCCCTAAATAAATGAATAATTGAAAAAAAAAACAGAGCAAACAAATTATGAACAATGTTATTTTACCCCACTTATCTTTAGGAAAATATGCTATTCATTTATCTATCCTTGAGCGAAGAGGGAAGGCTGAGCAACATGCGGAAGCTGTGCTTAAAAATTTCACAGTCACATATTAAGGTAATCCAAAAAACACTAAGTAGAACACGGGGCAGAATGTGATGGCTGTCATGAGGATTTTACAGAGCAGTACAGGCAAGCGAAAGAGTGGCCCCACCGAATCGTGGGTTTGGGAGAGCAAATGGCATTATAAAGAAGGCAGTATTCAGGTCAGACTTGAGTAATAGACATGGTTTCGGCAGTTAGAGATGGAAGGGGCATGGCGTGGGAATGCAAACCTGTTTTCCATAAAGGGAACAACCTGTGTGCATGCCAGGCCACAGAGGCAGGAGATCTCAGGACATATTCACTGCATGAAAATCAGTCCAGAGTTCTGGGCTGATTCTGAGCTGAAGCACAGAAAGTGGATGCATAAGCAGTGAAGACAGTAAAGGCAGGTCAATTTCAGATCCTAAGGTCCCAGAAAGGCCTCCGGGAGGAAGTCTGCTTAATGCTAAGAAACTAGAAACTGTCAAAAAGTTTTGAACAAATGACTGACTTGATCAGAGCTATCTATATTTGTTTCCTAGAGCTTCTGCAGCAAAGTACCATAAGACGGAATGCGTGGTTTCACTTCAGTTCAGTTGCTCAGTCGTGTCCGACTCTTTACGATCCCATGGACCACAGCACGCCAGGCTTCCCTGTCCATCATCAACTCCAGGAGCTTGCTCAAACTCATGTCCATTGAGTCGGTGATGCCATCCATCCATCTCATCCTTTTCCATCCCCTTCTCCTCCTGCCCTCAATCTTTCCCAGCATCAGGGTCTTTTCCAATGAGTCAGTTCGCATCAGGTGGCCAAAGGATTGGAGTTTCAGCGTCAGCATCAGTCCTTCCAATGAATATTCAGGACTGATTTCCTTTAGGATAGACTGGTTGGAACTCCTTGCATTCCAGGGACTTTCAAGAGTCTTCTCCAAACGCACAGCTCAAAAGCATCAATTCTTCGGTGCTCAGCTTTCTTTATAGTCCAGCTCTCACATCCATACACGACTACTAGAAAAACCATAGCTTTGACTAGATGGATCTTTGTTGGCAAAGTAATATCTCTGCTGTTTAATATGCGGTCTAGGATGGTCATAGCTTTTCTTCCAAGGAGCAAATGTCTTTTAACTTCATGGCTGCAGTCACCATCTGCAGTGATTTTAGAGCTCAAGAAAATAGTCTCTCACTGTTTTCATTGTTTCCCCATCTGTTTGCCATGAACAACTGAAATTTATCTGGAGTTGTGGAGGCTGGAAGTCCAAGCTCAACATGGCAGCCGGGTTGGTTTCTTCTGTGGCTTCTCCCCGGCTCTTTCTCTGACCCCAGATGGCCATCTTCTCTCAGATTTCTTCACATGGTCTCCCCTGTGTGCACACCTCCATGCCCGAATCTCCTTTTCCTGTAAGGACACCAGTCATACTGGATTAGGGTCTGCCTCAGTGACCTCATTTTAACTTAATCATTTCTTTAAAAGCCTTGTCTCCAAATATTGTCATGTTCAGAAGTACTGGGGGTCAGGACTTCAACATATGAATGGATGGGTTGGAGGTACAACCCAGTCCGTGTTGTAGTCTGTGCAAAATATACCCTTAAAGAGGATGGAAACAAAGAACAAGAAGGCGGTGGTGTCATGGAGGCCACTGGAGGCTGGTACCATGGGTCCAGGGAGAAGCAGTGACCGGACAGGAATGAGGAGGCATTGTGAAAATGGATGCTTAGGGCTTGGCACTGATGGATGCTGGAAATGCTGAGAGGGAAGAAACCAATGAAAACTTCATGCATTTCCATGGGCCGGCCTGCACTGGGCATATGATAGTGCTAGTCACTCAGTCAAGTCTGACTCTTTAAACCCCATGGACTGTAGACTTCCAGGCATGGAATTCTCCAGGCAAGAATACTGGAGTGGGTTGCCATTCCCTATTACAGGGGATCTTCCCGACCCAGGGATCGAACCTGGGTCTCCTGTATTACAGGAGGATTCTTTCCCATCTGAGCCACCAGAAAGTAAAATTCACCAGTAAATTGGAAAGAAGAAATGGAATAATGGGGGAGAAGACTGGGGCAGGGACTAGTGTGGGAGGCAAATTTGCTTTTTTTTTTTAACTTTCTGTAATTTATTTTTTGCATTTATTTTACTAAAATATAGTTGATTTACAATGCTGTGTTAATTTCTACCATGCAGCATAGTGATTCAGTTATACATATATATATATATATATATATATATCATTCTTTTCATATTCTTTTGCATTATGGTTTATTACAGGATATTGAATACAGTTCCCTGTGTTGTAAAGTGGGACATTGTTGTTTACCAAACCTACTTTTAACAGTACTTTTGTGTTGTGGCTTTTAAATAATTTTGTGTCAATTCAAAAAATCAAAAACAAAAGTAAAAAAAAAATTATGGAACTTCAAAGGGTTTTCCCTTCTGGTCTGGCTTTTTATATCATTGGACTCTCTCCTGGATCCCTGGTCATGTATGCTGAGGACATCGTCCAAGATAACAATCCAGGGAAGACATCACCGAGGTCAGAGGTGAGGCCAGCTGCTAGAAAGAGCAGAAGAAACTCACCAGAACCACAACAAAACTGTTATTTAGAGAGTAATTTGATATAAGAAGAATTAAGCCTGGACTCTTCCTAGGAGTTTCAGTTACTCAAGGTCCACCCCTCTTCCTCCAAAACCTTCATTAGAGGGGGACTCCTGGCTGTTGAGATGGTGAATGAGATGACACCTATAAAGCGCTAAGCACCCCACGTGGTACCGAGTAACTGCCCAATATGTCATCATGTCACTGTCACCATGGCACCGACAACATCCTGTCTCTGATGTATGCCGTTTTGAAGAGCATCTCCTGCGAAGCACACGGACCAGAGGGAAGCAGTGGTCCCTGGTTGATGCCCAGCCAGCTCTTTTCTTGCAGCTTCCCTTGTTGCCTGCCATCAGAATCCCAACTGTGTTCAGGGATTAGAAGGCCCTGTGCTTCTGTGGATGAGGCTCACTCTAGCTCCTGGGACAATCTTGACTGGTCCAAGCCAGTCAAGCCATGTTACTGCCCTTGTGGATGATGGATGTAGGTTTGGCAAAGGGATGCAGTCATGGTCAAGGGCAACAGGGGGAGGAATCTGCCAGGAAATATCAGAAAAATTATTTCCTGCTCTTACAAAGGGATAGAGATGATGTCATCTGTGTGATATGATGGGAATCATAGCAACCACCGTTGGACTATGCGGGAAGCCAGTTTAAAAGGACAAACCAAGCCACCTGGCAGCTTAGACGGTAAAGGGTCTGCCTGCACTGCAGGAGACATGGGTTTGATCCCTGGGTCGGGAAGATCCTCTGGAGAAGGGAATAGCAACCCATTCTAGTATCCTTGCCTGAAAAATCCCAGGGACAGAGGAGCCTGGCAGGCTACAGTCCATGGGGGTCACAAAGAGTCAGAGACGACTGAGCGACTAACACGCTTTCAAGCCACCAGGGGCAACAGAGACAGAAGGGGGAGTAAATTGAGTCTTAGATGATTCTGCTGAGCTGCTGAAGTAATCAGTCCTGGCACTGGCCCATCTCGGGGCTTCTTTTTAAAGGGTAATGAATGACTTTAGCCTTGCTAGTTGTCTGTTATTTGCGGCCCAAAGTGCCCTAATTAGTATAACTCTGTATGGTCCACACGGAAAAGTTCGTTCAACTCCTCTTCCTCTGGAGCATCTCTGTCTTCTCCGCCCAGACTAGGGGTGGAGTGTGGACACCCCTTTGCGGGGCTCTGTACACCAGCCTCCCCAACTTCAGAGCAAGGCACACATCCTGGAAACAGCCACCTCTTGGCGGAGCCTGGGAAAACAAGTGCTATTTTCTGGGAGCCAAAGTTCACACACCCACTCCCTTCCAATCTGGATCTTCCATTCCGGAGTGACTCACATGGCTTTCCCCTGGACTCCTTTCAATATTTTCAGCATCCTAGTGCTGGTGTTTCTAAATCCCAGTGCAGAATTCCAACTGTGGGCTCGTCAGCCTTCCCCAGACTATTTTCTTTGTGTTTATCGCCTGGCTTCTTTTCTGATCTGAGTCACAATGCTTTGCCTATGTTTATCTGCTGATAAAGAAACAAGTCCTCCTCCCCGCCGGCCACCCTGGGCTGTCTGCCATTTTTCCCAGATCCAGTCTCCCCTGCTGGACCTGAAATAGTAACAACCACAACAATGCCTCACATTATACTATGGAGTTCTTGATAGTTTACAAGGCATTTCCAACATGCCATCTAACGTCACTCTTGCAATGATGTATGAGATAACTAGAGCAGACAGAATTATTCCTATTTTGTGGAAGAAGAAACACATTTACAGAGGACGACTTGTTGGGCCACAGTCAAACGGCAGATACCTGGCACCAGCAGAAATCAAACCCAGAACTAGACAGTTTCTCTCCATCTAATTCCATTCCATTCCCTGTGTATTTACTCTGTCTTCCCTCTGTGCTCAGCATTTGGGGGCTCTCCTGAGACAATTGTAAGAATGAGGACTGATGTTCCTGCTTTAAAGAGATAGAGGGAGATCAAATTGATACCAAATTGCAGTGCCTGGAATTGAGTCGCCACTCATCTTGTACTTTCGTGTCAACGTAATGTGGTTCCAGCAATTTAATATACTCTCCTCTTTCTCCCACTAGGAAGGAGCACTTTGATTTGTTTTTCTTTTTTCTTTTCTTGGACTCTATATAGGAAAATGAAATGTGAAGAGTGGATGATGTCTAGTATTTATGAAGCTGACAGATGCATGTACTTAGCAGAGAGAGCAGAAGTAAATGAGAACTAGAATAGGGAGACCTACGGGATGGGGACTCACAGTGGGGGATCCAGGGCTTATTTGATGAGCTGAATAAAAATCTAAAAACATTATCTATTTTCACAAACACTTATTGTGCTCCAAGTGTATCAGTTAGTTACTGATGAGTAACAAAAAGCCTCCCAAATTGTGTGCCTTAAAACCACAGCCATGTATTAATATCATTTCTGAATCAGCTAAATGGGCTTGGGTGTCGTTGGCTGCCATGCTCACGTGTCTGCAATAGGTGGGGAGCGTGGCTGGGGATGGGCAGGTCTGTGATGGTCTTGGGCTGGGACATCTTGGGTCTACTTCACATGATCTTTCATCTTCAAATGGGCTAGCCCGGCCATGTTCTCATAGAGACACATGAGAGAGAACAGAAGTGCACAGGGTCTCTGGAGGCCCAGAGTCAGGCCTGTACCCACAGCCTCATCTGCTGCATTCACTGAGTCACTGCAAGACATAAGGCCAGGTCATGTGCAAAGGTGGGGAAATACACGTTACCTCTTGATAAGCAGAGATGCAAAGTCACCTGATAAGAGGCTGGGAAAGAGGGAGGAGTAAAGAATGGAGGCCCATCCCATGGGCTGAATTTGGAGGGCTGAGAGAAACCGGTGCGTAAGACTGTCTTAGCCCTTCAATGTGCAGACAATTTCAGGTCAATCTTAAGACTGATTCATGCAGGCCATGTAGGATTCCTTAGAAAAGTACCAGCTGAGGCGTCTTTGATGATCACAAGGTCAAGGGGATATTTTCGCATGAGAGAGGGTAGCAGTTCCTACACCTAAAAGATGAAAGAACAGACCAAGAGGTGGCTTTAGCCAAGGTCAGGGCTGCGATCTTGACCTTGACCTTGTCACTTCCTCCTGGGAAGTGCCCCTTGGGGACTTTGGAATGCTCACACATCCAGATGTGGCTCACGCTCACCTGTGAAGAGGACATCACACACACTGTTGTGGGTCATCCCCACAACACCTGATAGTAAGGACCATTCTGAGATTTGTTGTTGAGTTTTATTCAGCACACCTTTGAGAACTCGGAGGCAGAGAGCAGATGTCAGGTTCGGCTGAGCTCTACTGTACAAGAAAACCTCTTCCTCGGAAGTGAAGGGAAAAAAAAGAGTCTTCTACACTTTGTGTAACACAGAAGGAACCTCCATGTTTCCACCCAGGCCACCCAGGCTACAGAATATTTTAAAGCTTGACAGTCTTCTATACAAAACAAAAGTGAACTGTTAGGAAAATACAGCATCTGAAGTGGATGTTTTCGTAATTATCTAGATACTAATAGAAGTTTCCCTGGTGGCTCAGTGGTAAAGAATCCGCTTGCAATGCAGGAGATCCCAGTTTGATTCCTGTGTCGGGAAGATCCCCGGAGAAGGAAATAGCAACCCACTCCAGTATTCTTGCCTGGAGAATCCCATGGACAGAGGAGCCTGATGGGCTACAGTCCCTGGGGTCATAAAAGAGTCTTAGCAAACTAAGCAATGACAAAAAATACCAACAGTCAAATGTTTTATGGCCTGCTGAAAATCAGATTTGATCTAACATCTACTAACAGTAAACAGGTTGGGACAAAAACACACCTCTCCACGAACCCTGACATGTCAGTGCCCTTGTTCTATTACAAAGAGTTTCAAAAAAATAATAATAATAATAAAGAACTGCTGTCTTTGGAACAACTGTCGCCAGGAGGGAGATGTGGAATTAGCCTGGAGACCCTGCTGAAAATCGAAAATATATGAAATTCATGAACCTGTAAAATTTGAGCATATTCCCTTTCACAGGCAGGCAGCAAAATGACAGCCATGCTCAAACAAAACAAGCAATTCCAGTTAAGGAAAGGAGTACAACCAAGGCTTTATTTGGTCCAGGCTGAGGTTAGACTTGTTAGAAGAGGCAAGATTGGAAAAGAAACCATAGAAGACAGTCAAGCAGGTGCTCCCCCCCCCACCCCCGCCACCATCGGGGCTGTTTACCCCTCCTTGCTCTGTTCATCAATCGATGGAGGTTTTAAGCACCTGGATTCCTGGGTTGGGAAGATCCGCTGGGGAAGGGATAGGCTACCCACTCCAGTATTCTTGGGCTTCCCTGGTGGCTCATCTGGTAAAGAATCCGCCTGCAATGTGGGAGACCTGGGTTCAATCCCTAGGTTGGGAAGATTCCCCTGGAGAAGGGAAAGGCTACCACTCCAGTATTCTGGCCTGGAGAATTCCATGGACTGTATAGTCCATGAGGTTGCATGCAAAGAGTTGGACATGACTGAGAGAATTTCACTTTCACTTTCACTTTAGGAGGGCATCACCTCGGAGGTAAATGTCTCCCTCTAGCCCTGCGATGGTTCTGAGAGGTCTAGGGGGTGAGGGTGGGCATGGAGGGCCCAAACACCCGGCCTCCGGCAGCCATGGGCTTTCGGTTCATTTCACTGATGCCCACACAGTGCCCACCGATGACACACATCCAGGGCCTCACGTGGCCCTGCCCACCAGGCACCTGGGACATTGCTGTATCTCTTCCTAGATGGGCCCTGTCCTCCTGCAGCAACTCCTGGGGGATGACAGTGGTGATTTCCCACTGCCTTTCAAGCTTCTCATGCACCCACCCCCACCCCCAGCAGTGCCCAGAGGTACCCTCTTGTACAGGGAGGGTACCCTCACAAAGGTCTGCAGCTGGCCTGGTGGAATGTGAAGTCCACAAGCTGTCCACAATCTCTACTCACTAGGCTGTAGTTTCCCCCCGAGCAGAGCAAGGGGCAGATTTGGGGAAGGACTCCCACCTCCCTGGGCCCTGCCTGCAGAGTCTAAGAGCAGTGGTCTCCCCGGGGCAGCACAGTTGCACACGTAATGCAGGAAGAGTTAAAGGCTCCTGAAGTCATGGATTCCTCTCCTGGCCTGGGGAAGCCAGCGTTCCTAGGTCACATGTGAGATTCTACATCGGTGGGAGACAGAGTCAAAGGAACCCACAACTAAACTGAACACTTGCCTCTGGCCCCTGAGAGACTGAATGGTGATGAAGGGCTGGAACTTTGGCCTCCAGTTCTGCTTCTCCCACTTGCTGGCTCTGAGATTTTAGACAAGTTACTTCAAGTCCTGGAATCTGTTTACCCACCAGGGAAATGGGAATACGAGTTACCTACCCCAGTGGAGCTGGCCTGATGGATGCGAAGAACTGACTCACTGCAAAAGACCCTGATGCTGGGAAAGACTGAAGGCAGGAGGAGAAAGGGACGACAGAGGATAATATGGTTGGATGGCGAGTCAATGGACATGAGTTTGAGTAAACTCTGGGAGTTGGTGATGGACAGGGAGGCCTGGCGTGCTGCAGTACATGGGGTGGCAAAGAGTCTGACTGACTGACCCCAGTGGATCCTTGTGAGGTTTAAGGCTTCTATGGTACATAAAGATTGTAGAGAAATGCTGGCAAATCGTAAGCCCACAAAAGGACGGAGCAGCCTAGCCTCGGGGCACAAAGTGGAGGCCGGGGCTCCTGCTCACATCTCTCACTCTGGTGATGACTCAGGCCTCTACCCCGAACAGCCTAAGCAGTATCTACAGAGGTCAGGCAAGAGCCAAGAGCTCACAAAGGTTCAGTATCCTCAGGTCAGTCTGAATTTTCAGTGATGAGGAGGAAGAGGCCCAGCTGGAAGATTCTGGAGAAGCCAGGAGGCTCTGACACCATGGCCGGTCCAGACTCTCACCCCACTCCCACCCCAACTGCCTGGCATCAGGCCACATCAGCTTTCCCTCCCCCATCATTCCCCACCAATGCCCCAGCCAAGGCATCTTCTCCTCTTTAAAGGGCCCAGAATGTTAAGTTTAATGGGCAGGCAGGAGCGGTGGAGGAGAGAAGGGGAAGGATGTGATTGGCATGGTCCCAGCCTCACGTTGCCCTGGGGGTCACTCTTCACTCCCCAAAAGCGTGTTCAGCTCTGAGCAGCTGTTTGCCCATTTGCCTGGCTAATGAATGCCCCACCAGGTCTGGCAGGCTCAGGCAGGGAGGGAAGGGTGAGGAGGAAAGAGAAACCATGCAGAAGGGAGGAGTTGCCTGGGCCTCGGCCACACGCAGAGGCTCACTTCAGTGTTCACACGGGCACATGCACAGGTGCATGCATGAATGCATACAGAGGTGCACACTTGTGCACACATGCACATATATACCTTCTGGCTCACTGATGGCAGAGGCAGTGGTTGTAGGACCATCCAGCATTCTCCTCTGTTGGTGAAGCCCCAGACCACGTCCCTGGATGATCACTCTTTGTCCAGCGCTTGTAACATGTCTTCTGGGGCTTGAGTCACTGAGATGTGACAGCCGCAGGCACTGGGCAGCTGTAAATATTTAACAGACTTAATGGCACCCCACTCCAGTACTCTTGCCTGGAAAATCCCATGGACGGAGGAGCCTGGTAGGCTGCAGTCCATGGGGTCACTAAGAGTTGGACACGACTGAGCGACTTCACTTTCACTTTTCTCTTTTCATGCACTGGAGAAGGAAATGGCAACCCACTCCAGTATTCTTGCCTGGAGAATCCCAGGGACAATGGAGCCTGGTGGGCTGCTGTCTATGGGGTCGCACAGAGTTGGACACGACTGAAGCGACTTAGCATAGCATAGCATAGCATAGGGAGCGGTGGGTGGGCCATGATTTGTTACTGTTGTTGTTTAGTTGCTAAGTCATATCTGACTCTTTGCAACCCCAGGGACTGTAACCCGCCAGGCTCCTCTGTCCATGGGATTTTCCAGGCAAGAATACTGGAGTGGGTTGCCATTCCCTTCTCCAGGGGATCTTCCTGGCCCAGGGTTTAAACCCAGGTCTCCTGCTTGGCAGGTGAATTCTTTACCACTGAGCCACTAGGGAAGCCCGCCATGATTTGTAGGGCTTGCCAATTTCTGGGGTGTAAATGCTCTCTTGAGGCTAGTTTCAGGCCCTGACATGTCACTGAAAGTGTGGTCAGGAAGAGACTCCTCGGACCAACTGTGGTGAGCATCCCTTCTGCTCGGGTACCAGGGAATCACAGGTGATGTGAATAAAAGTTAAAAGACCACAGTACTCAACCCTCGCAAGAAACGGAACCAAACACCAGCCCAGCTGCTGGCCAAAGTTTGTTTATTCAACTGACAATATTTATTGAAGTAAACAAAAACCAGGGATAAATCTTAGGGGGAAAAACAGTCCTTTTGACTTTTGCCAAAATACATAATTAACACTGACTCAGTGGACATGAGTTTGAGAAAACGCCAGGAGATAGTGAAGGACAGGGAAGCCTGACGTGCTGCCATCCGTGGAGTTACAAAGAGTCAGCTGTGACTTAGAGACTGAACAACAACAGTTAACATAGGTGGGATGCTTTTCAGTCTAGAAATTGGCAGGATAAACATCACCAGGTAAGCGTAAGCTCAGGGAGACATCATCTCTTGAAATTTTTGTTTGTTTTGGTTTAAAATAACTTCAAAAGGCTTTATAATGCACAAAGCCAGAAAAGAACTTACTAGAAAGGCACCTCAATCTAACTGAGGTCACGTGGAAGGAGTCTCTGCCTCAGATGTGTGGGATCGCTTTGTATGAAGGGTGAAGGGTCGTGTGAACCTTCTGGAGTGACTAGCTGGGGTGGGCAGATGTAAACTTCCCCCTCCTGAGAAAAAAACTAAGTCCTTCTGTGAGCAACAGCCTCGTCCCATTGTTCTGCAAAATCCTCACCAAACAATTTCTTTTCATTCCTCTGCTTTGGCCTAGTTGTGTGCAGCTCACATTTTTATTAGGTTTTTTAAATAAACCTGAGATGACTCTCAATGCAAACAGAGAAAACCTCGGTTACAGTCCATTTGAAAAACCGCTCACTAGAATAGGGGAAGCGAAAACACATTTTTGTATTTATCTAAAAGCAATGGAGCCTCAAACAGTAGTTAAGATTATAATATTCTTGAGGGAGGCAAAATCCTCAATTCCAATATAAACTATACAATTGGTTATCTCTATACTGTTAAGAAAGTGTCCCTGCCAAATGAGCTAAATATACTCTGGACAGCCAGGATCCTTTACAGAACAGCAATCTGAATGAAGGCAAAGAAGAGATAGAAACAGAACACCACCCCCAGACAGTAACCCAAAGCAGAAGACTGTAAACCTATTGGAAATGTGGGTTTAATGTCTCATCCTCCAGGAGCTCATTAGTGACACTGTTGGGCTATCAGAGCCTAGATTTATGAGACTCAAACTTTAGGACTGACAGACACAAAAAGGTGAATGTCCAGCCACAATCCCACTGTGGGAGGTAGGAGTCAGGACCAACCCCAAGTTCAAGCTAAATTGGGTCAGGAGGGCATGCAGATGCTGCCTTATCAAAGCGTTCTTTTCAAAACCTTTCTTTATAAAATAACTTCCACCTCTTGAATTTGAAAGTTACAAGAATCCTATCTTGTACATTTTTCCAGAAACTTGGACATTGAATGAATGGAGGTGAACCTGCTTTTCCAGGTAATGGGGGATAGAACAAGAAAAGATGCAGCCTTGTGTTCCTCAAAAGTCAAGGCATGAGGGTCCTGGAGTCCCCTAGTTGATTCCTTCTTCCACCATTTTGAAGTTGTACAAGCCTTGGCAAGTTACTTAACCTCTCTGAACCTCAGTTTTCCTCATCTGAAAAATAGAGGTAGTAATAAGTATCACCATACATAATCAGCATCACTGTTGAAATTATTCATTGAGATACACCAGGCACGTGGTGAAGGTTCACCAGTTGTCAGCTATTGGTTCTACATTTCATTGATCCAGTTCTCCCACATTTTACCATTTCTTCCATGCATATGACAGTCTGCAGCATCCTGGCACTGTGTCAAACTTTAACTGCACATCTTACAATCAACTGAGTCTTGGTTTGATGAAACACAGTGTTGTAATTATCAGTATTATTATTACCAAAGAGATCTGACCATAAAACAATAATGAGACTGCTTTCACGGGCTGTGGACAATAAGCAGCCTTATTATTTTAAAACAGCATGGCACAGACTTCCCGGCTGGAAGACTCTCCTGGGGGCCTCCATGCTGTGGTAAAGAGGGATGGATGTTGCCTTCTAGCAGTAAGTGACTTGCTATAGATCTGTCTTGTCTTAAGCAGCTCAAGATCTGAAAATCTGGATCTCTAATTTAAAAATTAACTAGGAGATAATACTTTAAAATAGAGACCTTCACAAAAGTATCATCCATTTAAAGTAATGTTTCTCAACTCAATTTTTATCACCTCTACCCCTCAAATATTCTTTTTAGATATTTTTGTCCTAATCACTCCCCAGTGAAATATTAAGACTAAAGACATACTGTATATCTACTTATGTATTATATATCTGTGCTTTGTTCATAAAAAGCTATACAAATGACACACTAAAAAAGGATTTTTCACCCCCCTTTGAGTGCAGAATTACTCCCCTTGAGAGTACATGCTTTAGAAACAGATCTTAGAGAGCATTTGAAATACTACATGACAGGACAGTTTTATTTGCGCTCAATTTTTACATGACATGTCAACTCTGAAAAGAAGGAAACCCAAGTACTCCTTGGAAGGAAAGTTATGACCAACCTAGATAGCATATTCAAAAACAGAGACATTACTTTGCCAACAAAGGTCCATCTAGTCAAGGCTATGGTTTTTCCAGTGGTCAAGTATGGATGTGAGAGTTGGACTGTGAAGAAAGCAGAACGCCGGAGAATTGATGCTTTTGAACTGTGGTGTTGGAGAAGACTTGAGAGTCCCTTGGACTGCAAGGAGATCCAACCAGTCCATTCTGAAGGAGATCAGCCCTGGGATTTCTTTGGAAGGAATAATGCTAAAGCTGAAACTCCAGTACTTCGGCCACCTCATGTGAAGAGTTGACTCATTGGAAAAGACCCTGATGCTGGGAGGGATTGGGGGCAGGAGGAGAAGGGGACGACAGAGGATGAGATGCCTGGATGGCATCACTGACTCAATGGACGTGAGTCTGGGTGAACTCTGGGAGTTGGTGATGGACAGGGAGGCCTGGCGTGCTGCAATTCATGGGGTGGCAAAGAGTCAGACACGACTGAGTGACTGAACTGAACTGAACTGAAGTAGCATATTTGATAAAATGTTCACAGTGAGATGTCCACACCGTGTTCATTACAGGCCAGTGTCTCTAGTTGTTTTTTAGACCATGCTACCTGAGCAATTCACCAGGAAGGTGGGACATATATCAGCTGGATTTGCCTCTACAATTAATGTAAACTTGTCTCAAAGTTACATTGACATTTTTTGATATGTATAAGTGTTTATTCACCCCGTGACAAGTAGCCCTGGATTATGTCACTCATTCATATGATAGTTATTGAAATCATTTTTGCAGTAGCTCCCTGATAATTTTCCTTATCTCACCTTGCTTTGTCGCTGAAATCAGCATCCTGGTTAACCATCTTCCTGAATATTTTCTACAGTTTAGCTCCAAGGGCAGGATTCTCTGCATCCCTAATCTCACTGGTCTTGACCAGGATGAAGTTTCTTGGGCCCCAAAGGAAGGAATCTGGAAGCAGCAGAAACAACTGCTTCCTGCTTCTCACTTCCCACTTGCTGCTTCTGGCTTCTCACTTCCCACTTCCGGCTTCCAGTTTTGGCCCAAGCTTCCGGTGCCTCTGCCTAGAGGCAGAGACTTAGTGTAAAGATGGACAGATGATACTCAGGAAATGAGCTCTGTGGAGCTGAAAATCTTTGCACAGGAGGAGGAAAGAACAGAGGCTAAAGGAAGGGGAGGAATGAGGGGAGAGGGAGCCACAGCCTCTGTGAAGGCAGCAAAGGGAGGGAGCCAGTGGGGAAGAGCCAGGAAAAGGGATGGTCACCCCACAGGGTAGAACTCCAAGGAAGTTGGAGTGGACTTGGGCCTGGGGCTGCAACCGGGGGAGGCCCCAGCCCCTGCTTGGATTACCCCGTCAGTAGCCCAGAAGTAACCAAGATGACCCGACCCAATCCAGAGACCACTCAGAAGCAGGCTGGGAGGTTGCCCTGGGAACTGCTCCAACCCAGAGCGGGGTCTCCCAGGGACCCAGAGGCTGGGCTCAGGACAGCACCCAGACTCCCCACCCCACCCCCAGTGCCCAGCAGACAGGCAGCTTAGGTGGCTCGTGTCTGAGATGTCATTTAAAGAGGGTAGGCCCTCCCACTCCACAAGAGGAGAGTGGTTCCTAAAATGTTAATTTTAAAAAACAGCCTGAGATCATTTTCCCTGAGTTATAGCCCAAGTAGGGGCTCTAGGACACTCAATATGACCATCAGCTCTGTCCTGTTGAACCTCAGGGAAAAGGCCTGAAAGAGCCTTCTCTCCATCCCCGGACTTGAGGGCCTTTGCCCTCCATGGAAGGCAGTATTTGTTCTGATACGGATCCCATCCCTGGCTGCCTTGTCTGGGCCTTACTGATGTAGATGGGGCCAGCACTGGCCTCATAGCTCCTCTTTCCTTGTGTGATGACCTGCCAGGGTCCCTGACCTAGAACTTGCTTGGCAAAGCTGGAGGTCCTCAAGAATGAGAACTGTGGAGGTTACTGAAAAATGCACTGTTATTCCTGAAGAGAGGGTCCCAGGCCTGGTAACCATGACCCTGATTTTCCTCCTAATCATAAATAAATGATAGCCTCTTTTTTCTTGTTTTGATTAGTGGAGAGGATCCAGGATGAAGAGGGCTGAGAGGTGGACAGGGGCATTGCCAAGGAGTTGAAAGGGCAGAGGAACAGGAAACAAAGACCATCTTGCTGGACTCTGCAATTTCTCCAGGGCTCTGCTCTGCTTCCACCAACTCTCACAAAACAGAGGTGGTGTTGAGGAGTTCATATCATATCTGAAGTCCAGAATTGTGCCGGGCTGACTGAAAACATTGGCAGGAACCACTTGTAGTTTTAAGCTGATTGATTGCATATTTAATTTAACTCCACTATTGGGGTAAATTCAAAAATCACTTTGCAGATCTTTCACCTGACAAACGAAGGGGGCTGAAACAGGTAAGCTGGTACTGACACAGGATGTATCAAGAGACTGTAGGTCTGCTAAGAAAGCAAAAATTAGAAGCTGGAAAGTTGAGCACTGGACAGACTTGGTAGAAGAAGGCTCACACACACACACACACACACACACGCACACACACACACATACACCCTTTGTTATCCTGTTTTATTTCCATCATTGCGGTTAACACAACCTGAGCACACATCATGGGCTTACTTCGTTTGTCACCTGTCAACCCACCATTAGAACACCCTGAGAGCAGGAACCCTATGTGTCTTGTTCAACTGCAGGGACCCCAGAATCTAGAACACCTGGAGCCAGAGCTCATCACTGTTTGGGAGGGAGGGGAAGGAGGGCTAGCAGCTGGGCTCTTGTCCCATTATAGACGCTGAAATCAACCACACTGAACAGCCCTGCACAAGCTGGTGATGTCAATCTCCTCCATACGCATCAGGCCAAGTACAAAACCATGGATGTGGGACAATGACCATCTCTAGAATTCTAAGGTTACCTAAAGGGCAACTGTACAAACCAAAGAGAGTAAGATGGAGAGAAGGAGAGTCCTTCCCAGTTCCAGAGGCTGGAATAAGCCCTGGATAATTCCAAATAATTCCAACCATGATAAACCCGCTTAAGAGGGGAGTTTGTGGTCGGCACTGTACAGTGAGCTGGAAACCCCAGAAATGGTCCCATCAGTAGGGTCTTGTCCCCGGAATACTGAGGCTCACTTTCCTTGGTCTGTAACTTTGCCCTGGTCAACACAGTGGGAATGCATTGCTTAGGGTGATGTATACATAGAGTCCTGGCCCACAATGTGTGCTTAGCCCACATTCTGATGTACTTACGTGGAAGGAACAGAAGCTGTGTGGTCTGTCTTGATGGGACAACAAGCACACTTGACTGGGAGATGTTTCTTTACTCTGAGCATAATAAGCCAGCTCATTTATAGCAAGACTGTGTGTAAACCTAGCTCCAGTCTACACCGGGACAACACATTAAGATGCATATCAGCCAACCGGAGAGTCCAAGAGGCGGACTGTGGTCAGAGGATGCTGGGCATGCACCCAAGGAAAGAACAGGGGTGTGGACCCTGGAAAACTAAGGGCTCAAAAGGGCCTAGAAATCTTATGGAAGCATCTGACAATGAGGAAAGAATGTAGTCACTCAGGCTACAGAAGGGGAACAAAAAAGTTAGACCTATGAGATAGGGAAGAAAAACCAGCTAAATGCAAAGAGGCTTTGGTAACAATTAGAACTTAAAGAAAGCTGAGCACCAAAGAATTTATGCTTTTGAACTGTGGTGTTGGAGAAGACTCTTGAGAGTCCCTTGGACTGCAAGGAGATCCAACCAGTCTATCCTAAAGGAGATCAGTCCTAAATATTCATTGGAAGGACTGATCCTGATGCTGGAACTCCAATATTTTGGGTACCTGATGCAAAGAACTGACTCATTAGAAAAGACCCTAATGCTGGAAAAGATTGAAGGCAGGAGGAGAAGGGGACAACAGAGGATGAGATGGTTGTATGGCATTACCGACTCAATGGACATGAGTTTGAGCAAGCTCCAGGAGTTGGTGAAAGACAGGGAAGCCTGGTGTGCTGTGGTCCATGGGTCTCAAAGAGTCGGACATGACTGAGCGACTGAACTGAACTGAACTGAAAACTTGATAACAATTAATGTACAATAGAGAAAAGGATGGCTTCTAGAATTGTTCTGACCTGGACTGGGGCCCTAACCTGCGTCTACTACTTCTGAAAGTGAAAAGTCACTCAGTCATGTCCAACTCTTTGCAACCCCATGGACTATACAGTCCATTGAATTCTCCAGGCCAGAATACTGGAGTGGGTAGCCTTTTCCTTCTCCAGGGGATCTTCCCAGCCCAGGGATCAAACCCAGGTCTCCCACATTGCAGGTGGATTCTTTACCAGCTAAGCCACAAGGGAAGCCTTAGTTCTGAGGTCTTGGCCAAATTACCCAATTTCCTTATGCCTCAGGCTTATTATCTCTAAATTAGGAGACATGACAGCAATTTCTTCAAAATTTGCTGTGAAAGTTAAAATTGTATAATGCATATAAGACACTTTGCACAGATAGTAAGTGCCCATAAACATAGCCATGATCATGTTATTATTGTGGAAAATTCAGGACATACTATTATGGGCTATCACCACCCAGCAACCCATGGTTTCTCAACACCTCAATATTGACTGTTGAGGCAGGGAGCTTCTGGAGGAAGTGAAGGGTAAAACTCCAAAGTTTGGAAAAAAGTCAAAGTTGAATCCGTTACCATTCAAAGTATTCAATGGGTTGAATTGTATCCCCAAAAAGACATGTTAGAGTCCTGACCCCAGTACCTCAGACCATGACTGTATGTGGAGAGAGGGTCTTAAAGGCTGTAATCAAATTAAAATGAGGTCATTAGTGTGGGTCCCAATCCAATAAGATGGGTGTCCCTATAAAAAGGGGACATTTGGACACACACGGGGCAAGACCCTGTTGAGAGACACAGAGAAGACGGCTGTCTACAAGCTGAGGAGAGACTCCTGAAATCAAGTTCTCCCTCCCAGCCTCAGAAGGAACCAGCCTGCAGGCATCTCGAGTCTGGACTGCTGGCCTTCCGAGCTACAAGACAGTAAACACCTCTGGTTCAAGCCCGTGAGTCTATGTGGTACGTTGTTACGGTGTGTTTGCTCGGTTGCTCAGTCATGTCTGATACTTTGCAACCCCATGGACTGTGGCCCGCCTGACTCTTCTGTGCATGGGATTTCCCAGGAAAGAATAGTGAAGTGGGTTGCTGTTTCCTCCCCCAGGGGAATCTTCCTAACCCGGGGATCAAACCCACGTCTCCTGTTTCTCCTGCATTGGCAGGTGGATTCTTTACCATTCCGCTACCTGGGAAGCCTGTTAACAGCAGCATAAATAAACTAAAACAGGTCACCACTTACCAAACATATAGGGCCGCTTGGGTGGAGATGGCTATGGGCAAACTACCATCCGTCGTAAATACAGACTCCTGGGTGCCAACACCAGCAACTGATCCAACTAGGTCAGGACGGGACTCCAAATCTGCATTTAAAAATCACCCCCAAGGTACGGCAACGGATGGTCGGTTTAAAGGCACTGGATGGACAAGCTCCAGAGGACTCTTCGGCTCTATTAACCATCCACATGAAGCAAACATGAGATTGAAGGTGTCTGCACACACATATGTGTCTGCGTGTGTGTCCACGTGTCCAGGGCTGTGTGCTTTCTAAGCATATACCCATGTTCAGAAAATAGCTTCAAGATTCTGCAGATGAGAATGACCGAAGAAGAGCAGAGCATACAAGTTGAGTTGATTTGTCTTTTCCAGAAGCAGCTTATCTTGGGCCAAGCAGCCCTGGCAGCTGAGTCCTGCTCCCGCTGCCGGCACAGCTCTGGCTGACAGCCACTCAGGCAGCTGCCAGGGGTCTGAGGGGCAGCGGGGTGAGCGGATCCAGCTGGGGTGATGCTGGGGCAGCTGCAGCTGCCCAGTGCCCGCTGCGCACGGCTCCTCTGCAGAGCACAGGTGCTAGAAGCTGCTGGGCACGACAGCTGTTCCACCAAGTGAGCATGGGTCAAAGCGGGAATGTTTGCAAAGTCCACACCTGTATCTGTGATGTGCCATAGTTTCATTTTCAAAGAAAGAAATAGCAGCAGCTCAATACAAAGTAAGCATTTTTCTGGCATTTTCTTTTGTATAAATATTAGCCAGTTCATATGTATAAGGCCATTTTTCCACAGGAGCTTAGATATTAGGTCTGTGCATAAAGATAGCTGAAGACCCAGCACACTATGCAAACCTATGAGAGGACAGCGAGCCCCAGCATGTGTTTAAAAATAGGTGGGGATGTCTGAACTCATGTCAAATTAACAGTCTGCTTCTAAAGGGGGATAATTTATTAATAGCTGCATAATATTCTCCAATTGCATTTAACTTAACTAAAGCAGACTGAACAAATTCTATCAAGCTGAAAGCTATACCATTCCCTCATTCAGCTCTGGGTTGTCGTTTTTTGTTGTTGTTGTTTTTTTCCTCCTGTGTAATGGTTATCTATAGCTGCATAACAAATTGTCCCCAAAATGTAGCTACTTATTAACAGATGACTGGATAAAGAAGATGTGGTGCATATATATAATAGAATATTAGCCATAAAAAAAAGCACAAAATAATGCTATTTGCAGCAACATGGATGGATCTAGAGATGATCATACTAAGTGAAGTAAGTCTGACAGAGAAACATAAGTGAAAGTGAAGTCACTCAGTCATGTCCGACTCTTTACGACCCCATGGACTGTAGCCTACCAGGCTCCTCCCTCCTTGGGATTATCTAGGCAAGAGTACTCGAGTGGGTTGCCATTTCCTTCTCCAGTGGATCTTCCCAACCCAGGGATCGAACCCAGGTCTCCTGCATTCCAGGCAGATGCTTTAACCTCTGAGCCACCAGGGAAGCCCTACCCCTTGCAGCTTTTTACATTTAAGAAAAAGATGCAAAAAGATAATATCATATGATATCCCCATATGTGGAATCTAATTTTTTAATGATACAAATGAATTTATTTACAAAACAGAAATAGGCTCACAGATTTTTAAAATAAACATGGTTACCAAAGAGGAAACACGGGAGGGAGGGGTAAATTAGAAGCTGGGGATTAACATACACACACTACTATATGTAAAATAGATAACTAACAAGAACCTACTGTATAGCACTTGGGAAATCTACTCAATATTCTGTAATGACCTATATAGGAAGAGAATCTGTGCTCGCTTGTAACAGACCACCCCTTGTAGCTTTTTACATTTAAGAAAAAAGGTCTCAGGCTGATAAACCGGAGGCAAACAGACCTGATTACTGGGCTACCTGACAGCAGCTCTGTTTTGAAAAAAGGCAAGAAAAAGAAGCAAGCAAGACTCTCACTGCTTTGTTCCTTACCGTATACCCCGGACTGTGAGCTCCACCTTTGTGATCCCCCCGACTGCCCATGTTGGGGGTGGGGCACAGTTCTTGAGATGTAGCCTGCCGTGTCTTCCCCCGTGACTGGCAGAGGAATAAAGCCATCTTTCATTCCCTCCAAACTCTGTCTCTGTATTTCTATTCAGCATCGGTTACAGCGAGCCAAGACTTTGGTGACATGGGCAGAGCTGAAACAGGAAAGAAGCAGCCTTTACCTGATTTCACGTCATAAAGAAGCCAGTCTGTGCCTAACCCTTGAGGCTGTCTCTCTTGGTGTCATTAAGTGATGCAGTTGACAGGGGTGGGCAAACTTCCTGCAAAGAATCAGACAGTAAACTTTTTTTGGCTTTAAAGGCTATATAACCTCTGTCCCAGCTATTCCACCTTACCATGAGAGCACAAAATCAGCATTAAGTAATATGTAAAAGAGTGGGCATAGCTGTGTTCCAATAAAACTTTACTTACCCAACAGGCATCAGGCAAAATTTTGTTCACAGGTGTAGTCAGCCAAACCTTCAGTTGAGAATAGCATATATTCTATTTGGGAATAAAATAAAAATTAGCAGTAAAGGTACAGTAGTGCTAGTATGATCCTATTTTGAACAAAGGTATTTTGGTCACATGTATAAAATGCTTCATCACAAACAGATGCAAATCATATTGAGTCCGTAAGGATAATCACCGTCCAAGTAGAGGACACATAACCGGCGAATTCTCCTGTTGTTTTTCAAGTCGTGTGACAGTTGAATCAATGGGGTGACCATGGGAAGACCTGAAATTACCTGATACTTTCCCTTTGCCATTCTAATAATGAATTTCTACCAAATCAACCAGAAGAGGAGTACTATTTATGTATTTATTTCAGTTAATGATATAACAGAAAAACATCATGCTGTCCATGAAAATCCTATGTGTTTGGGGGGTACAGATGAAAGACAAAGCACATGATGGAACTTACTAAACCTAAAGCTGAAACTCCAGTACTTTGGCCACCTCATGCCAAGAGTTGACTCATTGGAAAAGACTCTGATGCTGGGAGGGATTGGGGGCAGGAGGAGAAGGGGACGACAGAGGATGAGATGGCTGGATGGCATCATCGACTCGATGGATGTGAGTTTGAGTGAACTCCGGGAGATGGTGACGGACAGGGAGGCCTGGCATGCTGCGATTCATGGGGTCACAAAGAGTCAGACACGACTGAGCGACTGAAGTGAACTGAGAGTGAAGACAGAGGAAGAAGGTTGATGGAGCTCCTTTGAGTCTGAGCACCTGGAAACAGGAGTCAGGCCATTATCACAAGATCAAGGAAGTTTGATGGAATCTTTCTGTTAGGGGGACCACTGACCCAAACTGCCCACCGTGGCCAGGCACAGTAGTAACCACTTACATTAGTTATCTTATGACAGGATGTCCTGGTAAGGAACATGGAGCTAACAAGCTACCACCAACTGGAAGAATGTGGGAAAGATTAAGAGTAGAGAGGAGATTTCAGTCTGTATGTCCTACCAACCTCCAGAATCCTTCTCACTGGAACCCATTTGACTGAGTGATGCATGTGCCACCAGGAAGGACCCTGAGTCAGACTGATTGGTCAGAGACAACCCAGAAACTAAACAATTACCGTAAAGCCTGAGACTGTGAACCATGTGGCAGACCAGTCCTCCTGGGTTCCCCAACCCTACTACTCTCCACTTCGGTGTTCCTCCTCAGTGATGTCTCTTGCTTTGTCAGCATGTGTTATCTCCTTGGAAAATTCATTTTTGAGCACTAGATAAGAGCTGGCTTCCACAGTGGCTCCGACAGTAAAGAATTTGCCTGCAAGCTCTTGCTCCTTGGAAGGAAAGCTATGACAAACCTAGACAGCATACTAAAAACCAGAAACATCATTTTGTTGGCAAAGGTCCATATCAGTTCAGTTCAGTTTCCCAGTTGTATTCCATTTTTTGCCACCCAATGGACTGCAGCATGCTGGGCTTCCCTATCCATCACCAACTCCTGGAGCCTGCTCAAACTCATGCCCATCGAGTCAGTGATGCCACCCAACCATCTCATCCTCTATCATCCCCTTCTCCTCCTGCCCTCAGTCTTTCCCAGGATCAGGATCTTTTCCAAAGAGTCAGTTCTTCACACCATATGGTCAAATGATGGAGCTTCAGCTTCAGCATCAGTCCTTCCAATGAATATTCAGGACTGATTTTCTTTAGGATGGACTAGTTGGATCTCCTTGCTGTCCAAGGGACTCTCAAGAGTCTTCTCCAACACCACAGTTTAAAAGCATCAATTCTTCAGCACTCAGCTTTATGGTCCAACTCTCACATCCATACATGACTAGTGGAAAAACCATAGCTTTCACTAGATGAACCTTTATAGGCAAAGTAATGTCTCTGTTTTTTAATATACTGTCTAGGTTGGTCATAGCTTTTCTTCCAAGGAGCAAGTCTTTTAATTTCATGACTGCAGTCACCATCTGCAGTGATTTTGGAGCCCAAGAAAATAAAGCCTGTCACTGTTTCCATTGTTTGCCCATCTATTTGCCATGAAGTGATGGGACCAGATGGTATGATCTTTGTTTTTTGAATGTTGAGTTTTAAGCCAACTTTTTCACTCTCCTCTTTCACTTTCATCAAGAGGCTTTTTAGTTCTTCTTCACATCCTGCCATAAGGGTTGTGTTATCTGAATATCTGAGGTTATTGGTATTTCTCCCAGAAATCTTGATTCCAACTTGTGCTTCATCCAGCCTGGCATTTCACGTGATGTACTCTGCATATAAGTTAAATAAGAAGGGTAACAATATACAGCCTTGATGTACTCCTTTCCCAATTTGGAACCAGTCTGTTGTTCCATGTCCAGTTCTAACTGTTGCTTCTTAACCTGTATGCAGATTTCTCAGGAGGCAGGTAAGATGGCCTGATATTCCCACCCCTTGAAGAATTTTCCACAGTTTATTGTGATCCACACTGTCAAAGGCTTTGGCATAGTCAATAAAGCAGAAGTAGATGTTTTTCTGGAACTCTCTTGCTTTTTTAATGATCCAATGGTTGTTGCCAATTTGATCTCTGGTTCCTCTGCCATTTCTAAATCCAGCTTGAACATCTGGAAGTTCATGGTTCATGTACTATTGAAGCCTGGCTTGGAGAATTTTCAGCATTACTTTGCTGGTGTGTGAGATGAGTGCAATTGTGTGGTCATTTGAACATCCTTTGGCATTGTCTTTCTTTGGGATTGAAATGAAACTGACCTTTTCCAGCCACTTCTGAGTTTTCCAAATTGCTGGCATATTGAGTACAGCACTTTCACAGCATCACATTTTAGGATTTGAAATAGCTCTACTGGAATTCCATCACCTCCTCTAGCTTTGTTGGTAATGATGCTTCCTAAGGCCCTTGACGTCCATGTATTCAAAGCTATGGTATTTTCAGTAGTCACATACAGATGTGAGAGTTGGTCCATAAGGAAGACTGAGCACAGAAGAATTGATGCTTTGGAATCACAGTGCTGGAGAAGATTCTTGAGAGTCCCTTGGACTGCAAGGAGATCAGACCAGTAAATGCTGGTCTGGAAAGGAAAATCAACCCTGAATACTCATGAGAAGAACTGCTGCTGAAGCTGAAGCTCCAATACTCTCCACCTGATACAAAGAGCCAACTCAGTGGAAAAGATCCTGGTTCTTGAAAAGATTGAAGGCAGAAGGAGAAGGGGGAAACAGAGAATGAGATGGTTGGAAGGCATTACCAACTCAATGGGCATGAGTTTGAGCAAACTCAGGGAGATGATAGTGAAGGACAGGGAAGCCTGACATGCTGCAGTCCAAGGGTTTGCAAAGAGTTAGACGCAACTTAGTAACTAAACAACAACAGATAAGAGCCACTCTCGGACCCTGGAAGGGGTCCTCCTTCTTGCAAAATTTTCACTCATCATTCATCTACATAACCAGGAAAATATTCCAAACAATGGACTAAAGGCTTCCAGTGCTCACTCTTCCATTTCCTCATTTAGACTACACTTTGGAAATCCCAAACATTCAAACTCAGAGTGCCAAGAGGCAGGGGCATTTTTCCTTTAAAAGAGGGTAATAGTGGGTAAAAGTTAGCAGCCTCAGGGGCAGCATCAACCTTACCCTCTTGTGCCTATACATTGTTGCTTTTATTCAGTTGCTCAGTCATGTCTGACTCTTTGCCTTTACATGGGAACCTGTAATGAGACTCATTCACAGCCTCCTGGGATAATATGGGGAGTTGTTTGTAGTCACGGAGCACTAATACACATAATCAATCAATGTCTTCTCCTCAACTGTGATCAAAAACTGAAGAGATTTAACTTTTAAAAGGGAGACTGATGTGATGTTCATAAATCAGTGAGCTAAACATTAGCCCTCGTAAGTGTCATAAAATCAGTTAATGATCCTTTCTGTGGTGAATACAGTTCTTAATCAGTAATGCCATTACTGTATATGATGCCTCCCTTAAAATGTCTCAGCCAATGCATCTCAACATGCAGCATTCACTTTCTTAACAATCACGTGAAAAAATAAGGGTATATCAGGAATTCAAAAACTGCTTTGGAATTTCAACTTCCTAGCAGGTCCCGAAAAATTATAAAAAAAAAAGTCAAATGTTTGATGGTTCTCAAACTTTAGCATGAGTGGGAATTAACTGGAAGGCTTGCTAAAATACAGGTTGCTGGGCCCCACCCCAGAATTTCTGACTGAGTAGCTCTAGGGTTGAGAGCTTACATTTTTGCGAGGTCTCAGGCGACGCAGGTGCTGCTGGTCCAGGGACCACACTTTGAGAATCGTCGACTGAAAAGAATTGCACAAGCTAAAAATTAGAAGATGAGCATTCTGCATCTCTGAATGTTTGGAGACCTCCCTTCTCTTCCTTTTCTTAAGCTTCCTTATTTCCTTTCCATTTATCTACTAGTCAAAACCCCACTCACTGTGCTGATGGTGGAGACATTAACTGAAGTGGTGATTGGGGATGATACAGATAAGAGGTTGAACAGGAAGGATGTGAAGGCAGAGCTCTGGGAACCTGGGCTCATGAAGGGTGAGACTGAGGGGCTGGGACAGAACCCAAGAAACTTCATGGAGCTGGGGACATGGATTTCCAAGGGAAAGAAACTCCTGTTGCACAGAGTTAAATTCCCTGATTTTGGCGGTGTCCGAGTGCTTGTGAGCGAGATACTAGAATTCAATAGTACAAAAGAGCAGGCAAGACTGTCACCTGGAGAAACCAGGGGTAAGCAAAGTGAAAAGCCCCCAAACTGACACAACTTGTTGACTTGAAAAGATCTACAACCTAAAAGCTGAGAATTGTGTTTTATTCGGCAGACACAACTGAGGACGTAGGCCTGGGAAGCAACCTCTCAGACAGCTTTGAGGGATTGTTCTCGAAGATAAGGCAGGAGCCAGGATATATAGGGAGATTTGCAACAGAGACCAGGCAGTCGGAATATCAAAACGCTACTGTTAAACAAAGGAAACCAGACATCTCAAGTTAATGAATTTAACTTGAATTAATGAATTTCTCTGTCAGAAAACTAAGATCATGGCATCCGGTCCCATCACTTCATGGAGAAACAGTGGAAACAGTATCAGACTTTATTTTGGAAGGCTCCAAAATCACTGCAGATGGTGATTGCAGCCATGAAATTAAAAGATGCTTACTCCTTGAAAGGAAAGTTATGACCAACCTAGACAGCATATTAAAAAGCAGAGACATTACTTTGTCAACAAAGGTCTGTCTAGTCAAGGCTATGGTTTTTCCAGTGGTCATGTATTGATGTGAGAATTGGACTATAAAGAAAGCTGAGCACCGAAGAATTGATGCTTTTGAACTGTGGTGTTGGAGAAGACTCTTGAGAGTCCCTAGGACAGCAAAGAGATCCAACCAGCCCATCCTAAAGGAGATCAGTCCTGGGTGTTCATTGGAAGAACTGATGTTGAAGCTGAAACTCCAATACTTTGGCCACCTGATGCAAAGGGCTGACTCATTTGAAAAGGCCCTGATGCTGGGAAAGATTGAGGGCAGGAGAAGAAGGGGAAAACAGAGGATGAGATGGTTGGATTGAGGCATCACCAACTCAATGGACATAAGTTTGGGTAAACTCTGGGAGTTGGTGATGGACGGGGAGGCCTGGCGTGCTGCAGTTCATGGGGTTGCAAAGAGTTGGACACGACTGAGAGACTGAACTGAACTGAGCTGAACTGTGTATGGAAAGATGCAAGAGTCTGGACTCACTGAAATCATTCCTTTGATCTGCCCTCAACTATCTGGGGCCAGAATCCTCTTCTTTCCCGCCCAGATGCCCTCAGGGTGCACAGTTGGGGGTGGCTGCAATCACAGAGGCAGCCTGCTTGGCTCCATCCTGAGTGCCCTCAAGGCTCACCACTGGGGGCAGCTGCAGTGGCTTGAAGGCTGCAACTTTGTTTGTTTACTGATGGCAGGCAACATTTTTCATGCACAGACCCATTATTCTGAAGGAGTCTGTAAACTTTCTATGAAGGCTCAAATAATAAAATTTAGGCTCTCCAGCCTGCTTCATATCTACCATATCTCAACTCCAGCACTGCAGCATGTGGCTAGTAACCATAGACAATACACAGATGAATGCACATGGCTGAGTGTCTATAAAACTTTAATTAAAACCAGAGGCAGGTTGGACTTGGTTCATGAGCTGCAGTGTGCCCATCCCTGCCCCAGAGGAGGAAGGACCCTCACCAACAGACCTACCCTGGCTCTCAGGGTCTGAGTCACATCTGAAAGGCATAAATCCCTCCACGCCCACAGTTTCTTCCTGAAGGGTCTCGCTTGACCTGAACAGAGAACCACAAACACCAGCACACCTGGATTTTATCTTTTAAAATGTGTCCCGGAGGAACTCTTTGTTCAGTACACCTGCACAAACAACACGGCATGTTAACATCTCAAAGCTTCAGGATCTGGGGAGTTGTCCGGGGTTCAGCTGGTTTAGAGCAGAATATCAGAAGCTGACCTCTGTCACTTGTCACCTTGCACCCTTTCAGCCTCCAGTCATCCAGAATATAAGCTCTAAAAAAGCTGAGAAAAGTGAAAAGGAAAGCGACCCCATGGACTATACAGTCCGTGGAATTCTCCAGGCCAGAATACTGGAGTGGGTAGCCTTTCCCTTCTCCAGGGATCTTCCCAACCCAGGGATCAAACCCAGCTCTCCCTCACTGCAGATGGATTCTTTACCAGCTGAGCCACAAGTAGCCCCCAAAAAGCTGAGAATTTATCTTCAATTTCTAGAAAAGTGCTTGGCATGGAGTAGGTCCTCAAAGGTGTCTGCTGAATTAAAGAAAGTCTATAAAATCAGGAAACCCCTTTTTAGTCTTGAGATTTCTAGGTCTGTCCTCAGAGTCTGGTAAGGGACTGTAGTTCCCTCCTCCTGCCCTTATAACCCTGGGATGGTAGCGAAACCGCTTAACTCAGATAGGACTCAAACCCAGCCAAAACCCAGACAGGGGCCTGAACCCACAGGCTGGGATTCAAATCCACCATCTTTTAATTAAAATCACACACCTGGTCTCAGGACTTAATGAAGCTCAGTTTTTGTTTTTTTTTTTTTGTTGTTGTTGTTTTTGTCTCACCACAGAAGGAATTTGGTGAGAGGGAAAGTACATGGGTTTACTTAGTGAGAAAACACATTCCATAAACAGAATGTGGTCCTTAAAAGAGCAAGAGTGATCCTGGGAAAAACACAATTCACAGACAAGAGTATGGGCCATTTCAGAAGGCAGGAGGCTCTGAAATACTGCATGGCTAGTTTTTATGGGCTGGGTGATTTCATAAGCTAATGAATGGGAGGATTAGTCCAACTATTTCAAGGGCAGGGATTTCCAGGAATTGGACCACCACCCAGTCTTTGGCCTTTTATGGTTGGCTTTGGAACTGTCAACTGGCGGGCATGTCATTAGATGCTAATATATTATAACAGGGGTTTGTTGTTATTTTTCAGTTGCTAAGTCATGTCCAACTCTGTGACCCCAAGGGCTGTAGCATGCCAGCCTACTCTGTCCTCCACTATCTCCCAGAGTTTGCTCAGATTCTTGTTCACTGAGTCAGTAATGCTATCTAACCATCTGATCTCTGCTGCCTGCTTCTCCTCCTTCCCTCCGGCTTTACCAGCATCAAGGTCTTTTCTAATGAGTCAGTTCTTCACATCAGGTCTAAAGGATTGAAACTTCAGTTTCAGCATCAGTCCCTCCAATGAATATTCAGGTAATTTCCTTTAGGATTGACCGGTTTGATCTCCTTGTCCAAGGGATATAGGCTATTGGAAGTCAAATCTTTCACTGTCTTGGACCTAGTTGGTTCTAACCAGTTTATGTCACATCTCTAACAGTAATGTCATTCTTTTAAAGGTTATGCCTTGCCCTCTTCCCTTCTGGCTCAGTAGGAAGGACAGGGCTTCCGGGGGCAGGGGGCCAGGGGTGGGGGGGCGACTTGGGGCCAGTATATGTGTATCAGGACCATCCCCTGTGAGTGGGTGATAAGGACAAGGTTCCTTCCTCTTTCTCAGCTACAGTAGCTGAGGATCCTGCTGGAATCTCAAGGACCACTCAGTTCTCCAGCCATGTAAGTGACATTGGAAAAGCTTGTGAAGAACACCAGGGAGGAGCCCAGGATAAAAGCAGAGTGCTGTGGGCAGCTGATGGAGAGCCTGGAACCAACACTGTGTCTCATGGGATGGGGCAGATTTTAGCACCAGAAACTCCAGCAGGGTAGTATCAAAAAGAGAGTGGCTGAGGGGAGCAAACCTTCTATTTATGTCACAGATCCACTAGAGACAATACTTTTTATTTACCTGCAACCTGCAAGCATGGAAGGAGAAAAAACTAGACCCTGAAGTCTAAGAATCTTCCAACAAGCAAGAGATTTGACATAAGATATATAATCTATGGTGGTGAGCTAAATTGATACAAAGCCAGGGAGCTTTTGCAGCTTGAGTTCCTAACAGTAGGCATGATTTATGCACTAGCACTATTCCTCACTAGGTGTGGGTTTGGGACTCGATGCAATTCTCTTACACGTATTTCATGACTTGGTGTTATACAAGGAATGGGGTTAAAGATTACATTCCCCAATGAGTAAGCAGCAGGTAACAGGAGAACCCTGACTAGTACACTACCTATGGGAGGTCTTTTTTTTCCCCTATTAAGACCTTCAACTGGTTGGAGGTCCACTCACATTATGGAGGGTAAGCTGCTTTACTCAAAGTCTACTGATTTAAATGGTAATCTCATTCTTTACATGTCTTCAGAGAAACATTTACAGTGCTATTTGACCGAATGCCTAGGTGCTGTGGCCTAGCCAAGTAGACACAAAGATGAACATTTGCCTGGAGTTATCCTCTGATGGTGTTGTAGAGAGAGAAGCTCAGGTATTGGTCCACGTTTCTTCCTGAAGTTACAGGAGCCCTCTCCTTAATTCCACAAATTCTTCCTGTATTCTACAAGATTCCAGTAAATATTCAGAGTTGGTTTCTCTTTCTGAGAAGAAAAAGGAAGAAGAGAGGGGAGGGAGGGGAGAGAAGGTGGGAAGGGGAGCAGAGGAAAGAACAATAACATCCTTAAGTGAAAAGGGAGCAGTGAATAAGCCAAATCCAGCCCAGGTGTGGCCCAGTAATTACTCTCCCATCTTGCTGGAGTGACATTACACCACGTTTTAGCTCTTCTGTGGACCCTGCAAGGATTAGCTTAAGTGTAACTTTTCTTTACCCAAACGTTCCATGGTTCTTTGTTTTTCTTTTTTTTGTGAAGTTGCTCAATCATGTCCAACTCTTTGCAATCCCGTGGACTGTAACTTACCAGGCTCCTCTGTCCATGGAATTTTCCAGGCAAGAGTACTGGAGTGGGTTGCCATTTCCTTCTCCAGGGGAATCTTCCTGACCCAGGCATTGAACCCAGGTCTCCCGCATTGCAGGCAGACGCTTTACCATCTGAGCCACCAGGTAGGGATATGAACAGTTACGTTGTAAATTTCCAGCACACTACTGAAAGTTGTATATTTTCTTTTATCTTTTCTATAGTCAGTGGCAGTTTATTAATTTATGTCAGTGAAAAACTCTGAATGGTGCCCCGGGGGCCCCTCCAAACCTGAAGGATCGGCTCGGGGTATGTTCTTATCTAAATTAATAGCAATCATATTTCCCAAGCTTGGACCTTTTTTTAAACATTGAGCAACAGTTGAGCTGACTTTTCTTGCAAACATGGTAAGAGCTAGGATACTGGCTAAAATCATCACTTACAGACTTCTCTGGTCTACAAAAATCACACACAGATACTTTAGCCTGCATGGAATAATTAATCAATTATTTGGCTGAGATAAAAAGATGGCTTAAAAAGAAACCAAGGTAACTTCAGCAGGGAAAATAGGCTTTAAATTTGTAGAAGAAAGTACTTTCTATTTCTAACCCCAGAACTGTGAGAGAGAAGAAAACTGCAAATGAAAGAGCTCAAAAGTTATCTTCCAGAATCAAGGCCAGGTATACACTTATTAATAGACTATTATCAGTTTTTTTGGAGAAGGCCATGGCACCCCACTCCAGTACTCTTGCCTGGAAAATCCCATGGAAGGAGGAGCCTGGTAGGCTACAGTCCATGGGGTCTCAAAGAGTCAGACACAACTGAGCGACTTCACTTTCACTCTTCACTTTCATGCATTGGAGAAGGAAATGGCAATCCACTCCAGTGTTTTTGCCTAGAGAATCCCAGGGACCGGGGAGCCTTGTGGGCTGCCATCTATGGGGTCACACAGAATCGGACACAACTGAAGCGACTTAGCAAAATTATCAGTTATTAGGCAAATTCAAGATTAGGGTATAAAAAATTTAGTGTATGTTCACACTGATTCCTAATAAAGAGCTGAATTCATGAATAAATTAACCTAAATCTATAAAATATTTGTGCATACTCAGTTGTGTCCAACTCTTTGTGATTCCATGGATTATAACCCACAAGGCTCCTCTTCCCATAGAGTTTTCCAGGCAATAGTACTGGAGAAGGTTGCCATTTTCTACTCCAAGGGATCTTCCTGACTCAGGAATGAACCCACACCTCTTGGGTCTCCTGCATTGGCAAGTGAATTCTTTACCACTGGGCCACCTGGGAATCCTTATAAATCTATAAAATAACCATATTTAAAACCCTTTCTGAGACACGTGTACCCCAATGTTCATCACAGTACTGTTTACAATAGCCAGGACATGGAAGCAACCTAGATGTCCATCGGCAGACGAATGGATAAGAAAGCTGTGGTACATATACACAATGGAGTATTACTCAGCTATCAAAAAGAATGCATTTAAATCAGTTCTAATGAGGTGGATGAAACTGGAGCCTATTATACAGAGTGAAGTAAGTCAGAAAGAAAAACACCAATACACATATATATGGAATTTAGAAAGATGGTAACAATGACCCTATATGTGAGACAGCAAGAGACATAGATGAACAGACTTTTAGACTCTGTGGAAGACGTGGGTGGGATGATCTGAGAGAATAGCATTGAAACATGTATATTATCATATGTGAAATAGATCACCAGTCCAGGTTCCATGTATGACAGGGTGCTCAGGGCTGGTGCGCTGGGATGACCTTGAGGGATGGGATGGGAGGGAGGTGGGAGGGGGGTTCAAGATGGGGAACACATGTACACCCATGGCTGATTCATGTCAATATATGGCAAAAACCACTACAATATTGTAAAGTAATTAGCCTCCAATTAAAGTAAATAAATAAAAAATTTTTAATCCAGTAACAAAAAAATACAAAAAATAAATAAATAAATAAATAAATAAAACCCTTTCTATTGGGGAGGTGATCTAGGTGAACATCATCAACATAAAAATGAAACTTCACTTATGTGGCCTTCCATCCCAAAACTCATAACCTCTGTTTAACAATGAAACAACAAGCAAACATAAATTGAAGGATAATTTACAAGATGACATAGTAAGCAAGAATCCTTATCTATTTTTTTCCTGGAAGCCTGAGGGAACATACAAAGAATAAATGATAGACTCTAATGCCTCCAGGATTATTGATATATAGTGATTCACTTTCTCCTTTGGACATAGAGAATACTTCTATTTAGGTTTTCCAAAGTATATTGTTATCATCATTTTTCAAAACGTATTCATAGATAGTATTTCTTGAAAGCACTCAAGACATTCAGATTGCCTAATGAGAAAAAGGCACAGTATGCAGTTTGGAAGAGAAAAATGTGGCCAAGAGTATCCTGTTCGAGGTTTTTGCCATTCCTTACTTAAAAGCCTGTGAAAAATGGGTTTTTTTAGTTCTGTGGAAAATGCCATTAGAATTCTGATAGGAATTGCACTGATCCAAAGATGGCTTTGGGTATTATGGACATTTTTAACAATATTGATCTTTCCAATCTATGAACAAGGGATATCTTTTCATTTGTTTGTGTTTTCTTCAATTTCTTCCATCAAAGTCTTGTGGTTTTCATATTCATTTCCTTGGTCATATTCCTATTTTATTGTTTTGCTGGAATTGTGAATGGGAAAGACCTTAAGGGCGTTATACTAAGTAAGATAAGTCAAACAGAGAAAGATAAATATTGTATGACATCACTTACATGTGGACTCTAAAGGAGCTAAACTCATAAAAACAGGAGTAGAATGGTGAGGGTAGGGGGGAGTGGGGAATGGGAGAAATCTTGTTCAACGTACAAATTTGAAAAGTGAAAGTGTAAGTCACTCAGTCATGTCTGAATCTTTGTGACCCCAGGGACTGTAACCCGTCAGGCTCCTCCGTCCACAGAATTCTCCTGGCTAGAATACTGGAGTGGGTAGCCATTCCATTCTCCAGGGATATTCCCAGGGATCGAACCAGGGTCTCCTGCACTGCAGGTGGATTCTTTACCTTCTGAGCCCCCAGAACTAGCAGATAAAATGTCTTGGAGATCTAACACACAGGATAGTGATTATAGTATCTGTATTCTAAACATCACAGTTCCTAGAAGACTACATTTTAATTGCTCTTACCACAAAAAAAAGAGAGAGAGAGAGAGAGAAATGATAATTATATGACATTATAGAGGTGTTAGCTAACGCTAAGGTGGTAATCATCCTTTGATATATAAATGTATGAAATCAACACATCATAAGTGTTAAACTTACACAATGCTGTATGTCAATTACATCTCAATTTTTCAAGCCTGTGCAAGGCAGCCCTTTTGAAAAATCATGTCAGCGACACTATTAAAACTCGAAGACTGCTCAGACTGCCTTTTCAAAGGCAAACAGCACAGCGGGTGAGTTGTGTGAATCCAGAAACAGCTGTCATGAGTAGGGAAGCCCAGTCAGTGGGGGCTGCTTCTATCTCTGAAGGCCATCCTCACACTTCCCTCCCAGCTGTCATCGCTGGCCCAAGGCCAGTGAGTCAGCCTAAAAGAGGGGAGCCCCTGAGAGTCCCCCTGCTGCCTTGGGCCAAGCCGAGGCAACACCCCCAAGCCATTGTAATCCTGGCCAGTTGTAGGGTAGACATTACCACTGACTACAGTGTGGTGATTGTATTTTAATCCAAACATAAATATTTTTCTTATTGTTAAATCAACAAGTGTCTGAAGAATGATCTAGGACAGCAGTTCTCAAAGTGTGGTCCATGGAGGTTTTCTATCTATCCACGGCACTTGTGAGGTCAAAACGAATGTTTTTAAATACTACTGAAATGTTATTTGCTTTTCTTTCCCCCCTCTTATTCTCTCTTAAGTGTACAAGGAAGTTTTCCAGAGGTTGTGTGTGTTAGTTGCTCAGTTGTGTCCAATTCTTTTGCAACCCCATGGACTGCAGCCCACCAGGCTCCTCTGTCCATGGGATTCTCCAGGCAAGAATACTGGAGTGGGTTGCCCTCCCTTCTCCTTCCCAGAGGTTACATGACATGATATTGCAAGAGACTGAATGCAGAGGCAGAGGTAAGAGCCCAGCGGTCTCTTCAGCGGGACTTAAACCAGGACCTTCTGGTGCATCATTACTCCCACCTCACGTCAGGCCGGACCAACCAGGCCTCTGGCACGTGGGCTGCTGTTCCCTCCATGTTTCTCTCCTGGGGTAACGCCCTCCTGCTGCCTTCTGTCACCAGGAAGGTTCTGTTCCACACACTCCCTCCCTCAAAACCTATTCCTTATCACTATTCCTACCCACTCACAAACCTGCGGGAATCTCCTTTCTGTCCTAGAACTTTCATTGTCTGTTTTGTATTTTAAAATAAATGCCTAGTTGGATGTTGATCTAAAATCTCTAACAAGTAATGTGCTTTGGCTAAACTCATGCTTAGCCCTTTAAAGTGTAGCCAGAACTTTCAATGTGGTGTCACGTGTATAATACTTTCTGTGAACATTCTAGAGGGGCATGTTACGATCCCCACCTTTAGGTGAGGGCGCTGAGGCGCACAGCGAGTGGTTTCTCTGATGTTGCACATTTCGTGTGTGAGAAGGCTGACTCAAACCTCAGCCATTCACAGGTTCTCCTCCTCAGACTGATTTCACATGGAAAGCTGAGTCGAGGCTTCTGGGCCTGAAGAGAAAGGAGTGAAGCCTAAGTGTCCTTTGGCTGGTCATCTGTCACTTAAGCTCTCTAAATGTGACATACTCACAGCCTTTCACACACACGCACACACAAACTAAGAAGAAAAGGGTAAAATAATGTCTTAGTACCACTAAACCTGGATGAAAGTGAAAGTTGCTGGGTTGTGTCTGACTCTTTGCAACCCCATGGACTATACAGTCCATGGAATTCTCCAGGCCAGAATACTAGAGTGGGTAGCCTTTCCCTTCTCCAAGGGATCTTCCCAACCCAGGTCTCCTGCATTGCAGGCAGAGTCTTTGCTAGCTGAGCCACCAGAGAAGTCCAAGAATACTGGAGTGGGTAGCCTATCCCTTATCCAGCAGAGCTTCCAGACCCAGGAATCGAACCGGGGTCTCCTGCACTGCAAGTGGATTCTTTACCAACTGAGCTATCTGGGAACCTGGCTAGATTCTTTAAAAAGAAAAAAAAAGCTAACAAAAGTACGTTGTTCTTCTATTTCAGGTTTCATACTCCCTTGAGATGATTTTATCCTGCTGAAAGCCTCTTTATTCTTGATATCTTTGTCATGTTTGTTTTTCGTACTTATAGCAATTCATATACGCTTGTAGGATATTTTATACAAGGGATAAATGCTAAGACATAATACTGAGTAACTATTTGAATCCCCGCGTGAGAGGTGTATTATTGCCTCCACTATAATCACAGAATGTGGAAGTAGCTTGCGCAAGGTCAAATAATGACTCAGTGAAACAGCCAGAAACAAAGTTATCCCTACCCTCCACCCTCATTTCTTGCTAAAACACATTTTTCATAAAGAACTTACGTAGCATTTGCAATTCTGTGCCAAATCAGTATTCATGGTTGTCGTATTCCCATCTTTTTTGCAGTTTCTATTTTCCAACTTCCAAATAAAGATAAGAGGAATATTTTGCTGAGATTTGAGCTGTTTTTTTTTTTTTTCTTCAAATATCCTTAGCTAAAGGATGACCTCAGATGTGATGAAAAGTGACCTTAAGATCCTCTACCAGCTGTTGAATCACTTTTGCAAAATGCCTCAAAATGCTTTTCAATTACCCTGTGACTAACTGACAAGTTGGGGTCCAATGAAACCCTGAAGGACTCCGTGTGTGTGTGTGTGTTTTGTGTGTGTGAGTGAGACAGAGAGAGAGAGAGCCAGAGGGAGGGAGCGAAATAGCCCACCATTCTTATTTGGCTTTGGGACATGCTTATCTATCTTCTTCAAGTATTGTATGTGACTTGTGGGTGTCAAAGAAATTATATTTAAATAAATATTACTTAAACCCCCACAACATAATATACTGAGAAACATCCTGGATGTTACAAAGCAAAGTTCAGAGTGGCTGCTGCCCTCACCTTCCAAGCAAAATCAACAATGGAAGAGAAATCCTGTGAGGTGAGTCACAATATAAAAATTCTCATCCATTAGACAACAGCACAAGAAGACAGAGGCATGGGTCAGCACGAAATGAAAACGCAATGTTCATCAAACTGATTGATAGGTGCGGTTATTTTAAAACACCGTGGGATAATTCTTGTATTTAATGAATACAACCCAGACAGCATATTAAAAAGCAGAGACAATACTTTGCAAACAAAGGTCCATCTAGTCAAGGCTACGGTTTTTCCAGTGGTCATGTATGGATGTGAGAGTTGGACTATAAAGAAAGCTGAGCACCGAAGAATTGATGCTTTTGAACTGTGGTGTTGGAGAAGACTCTTGAGAGTCCCTTGGACTCCAAGGAGATCCAACCAGTCCATCCTAGAGGAGATCAGACCTAAGTGTTCATTGGAAGGACTGATGTTGAAGCTGAAACTCCAATACTTTGACCACCTGATGCGAAGAGCTGACTCATTTGAAAAGACCCTGATGCTGGGAAAGATTGAGGGCAGGAGGAGAAGGGGATGACAGAGGATGAGATGGTTGGATGGCATCACCAACTCAATGGACATGAGTTTGAGCAAGCTCCAGGAGTTGAGGATGGACAGGGAGGCCTGGCATGCTGCAGTCCATGGGGTCGCAAAGAGTCAGACACGACTGAGAGACTGAACTGAGCTGAACTGAATAAGAACTGCATATAGATTGCATCACCGACTTAATGAACGTGAATCTGAGCAAACTCCAGGAGATGATGAAGGACAGGGAAGCTTGGCATGCTGCAGTCTATGGGGTCACAAAGAGTTGGTCTATGACTTAGTGACTGAACAACAACAACGAGAACTTCTTCTGCAGTAACAGCAGTACATACCATAGTACATTCTACTTATAAAGCACTTTTAAAGGTGCATCCAAGGACCGTGGCAAGAGCTGGGCTCTCCTGGGTCTCCCCAATTAGCTACCAGTCCCTGTGCTTGGCCTTTCACATCCCTGAGGACCAGCCCGAGTTTGGCCTTTCATAGGCTTGGCTCCTTCATCCTTGAGGGCAGAGAAGCTCTGGTATCTCAGGATCTTATGGAGAGCAGATGATGGAGAGCTATATGGGTGTGCAGGGGGCACTGGGAAGGCCCTGGATTCTCCAGGCCTGAGGGAGGGCAGCGTTCACATCTCCAACTTGCAGATAAGGAAACTGAGGTTCGGAATGTTTCAGGGACGTAACTGAAGGCACAAAACACACACACACAGAGGAGAGAATCTGCATTTTCTGTTTCTTCTTTGAATACTTTTCCAGTGTTTACAGCATTCATATTAAGTAGTGTCTTAGATTCAGTGCCATTTTCCCCAGTATCATTTGGGATGACAAGAGAGCCTTCTTAAGAGAGGAAGGGAAAATTAGCTCCCAAAACTTACTTTAAAAGGCAGCCAGTGGTGGGAGGCAACGGGTTTGGGGCTTAATGCTCTGGTTTCTGGTACCAGGATGCACTCAACAGGGTTGTGTCCCACATAAGTCCAACGATCCTTTCTTTTCCCTTTTGTTTGCCTTTTTTCTTGGTAAAAATGGGTCAGCCTATTTTACTCCCAGAGGTATGGTGCACTTGTAAGATTATTCACTCAGGAATTCTAATATTTATTGTGTGCACATCCACATAAAGAGTTGTGTCTGACATTTATCCTCAGGATAGACGACTTGTGTGCCTGGACACACACACACACACACACACACACACACACACGAACATATAACACACAGAGGGACAAATGTACTTATGAGTGAAAGTAGAGTATCAGAAGAGACTCACGGCCACCTGAACTCGCGCCATCTCCATTTGCTGTTGCTGTTCAATCACGAAGTTCCATCCAACGCCGCGACCCCATAGACTGCAGCACGCCAGGCTCCTCTCTCCTCCGTGACTGTGTTTAGTTCTCATTCTGTGTGTAGACCTCATTTGCTGCTCTTCATTTATGCAACAGTTGTGAGAAAGTAAATGTATCTACACTCCAGAATGATGGGGGAGAATGTCTATCTGTGCCCACCCCGGTTTTGGATGCTGAGAATGCAGCGGGCAAGCTGGACAGGAACTCTCTCCTTGTGGGGCTGAAACGGACTGTGCATCAGAGGAGAAAGACAGCAATGCCCAGGCAGAGAGATGATTGATGAGGATGAAGACAAAGTGGTGAGAGTCAAGGGCCTGGGCTGCCTTCTCTAGATCAGGACCTTCTCTAGGTCAGGCTAGGCTCTTTCAAACCCTTATTCAAGAATGGGGAGGTGTTAGCCATGCAAGAATCTGGGGAGATGATCCTAGGTGGAGGGAACAGCTAATGTTAAGGCCCAGAGAGAAGGACTAGCTTGTCACATGGGAGGAACATCAGAGAGGCCAGTGTCCAGAGTCGCTGTTACAGAGGAGCTTCTGGGGACAGGCAGGGCCCCATCACCGGGGAGGGGTTGCATTTAGCTGCATGTAAAGATACCATCCACAGAGGCTGGATCTAACAGGGGACTGTTTTCCACAACAGTCTGGAGGCAGGGTCAGCTGCTCTGTAAAGCCTCCACAGAATCTCAAAGCCCCACCTCCATCTGTCTTCCTGCTCTGCCACCTCTTGCATATGGCTTATATGCCTTTGGTTGCCTCATGGGTGCAGTACAATCACTCTGGCTTCTACCTTCTGTATGAATTCAAGGCCATCTGAACAATGAAGTCAACAGGAAGAAAAGTGGTCCTCTTTCAAAAATGTAGAAACTTCCCCAGAAAACCCCAGTCAACTTCCACTTGTATTTCAATGGCCGGAACTGTCTCTTGACCACTCCTAGCTGCAAGGGAAATATCGGTACTTTTTTTCAAGCTCAATTCCTTAAATAACAGTATTTTCTGCAGTAAAATGCAAGGGATTAGGCAGGTACTCCCATCATAATGAATAGTCCGGATTCTCCTTTAGATGGGAAGGTCTCTGTGGGTAGGTGGGTGACTCAAGAGTTCAGGTTCTACATATAAAACTAGGCACAGCTGTTATACCAGAAGGTCTTGATCAGTGTAGTCCCAAAACAGGTCTCAGGCAAGTATATGGATACTCTCAGTCCTCACTGCAGCCCAGTGGGGACCAGAGCCTCCAGGGCCCCTGGGTAGTTAATTCCTTCCTCAGAAGGTTCCTTACCTCCAGGGTTACTTGCAATATCATGGGTCACTGAATCTAAACTGCCATCACTCTTAACATATGACTTTATGTGCCACTAAGGGGAAAAAAGCCATACCAAAATCAGATTGGTTATATTCTTTGCAGCCAAAGATGGAGAAGCTCTATACAGTCAGCAAAAACAAGACCGGGAACCAACTGTGGCTCAGATGATGAACTCCTTATAGCAAAATTCAGACTTAAATTGAAGAAAGTAGGGAAAACCACTAGACCATTCAGGTATGACCTAAATCAAATCCCTTACGATTACACAGTGGAAGTTACAAATAGATCCAAGGGATTAGATCTGATAGACAGTGCCTGAAAACTATGGACGTAGGTCCATGACATTGTACAGGAGGCAGGGATCAATACCTCGCCCAAGAAAAAGAAATGCAAGGCAAAATGGTTGTCTGAGGAGGCCTTACAAATAATTGAGAAAAGAAGAGAAGCAAAAGGCAAAGGAGAAAAGGAAAGATATACCCATCTGAATGCAGAGTTCCATAGAATAGCAAGGAGAGATAAGAAAGCCTTCCTCAGTGATCAATGCAAAGAAATAGAGGAAAATAATAGAATGAGAAAGACTAGAGATCTCTTCAAGAAAATTAGAGATACCAAGGGAACATTTCATGCAAAAATGGAAACAATAAAGGACAGAAATAGTATGGACCTAATAGAAGCAGAAGATATTAAGAAGTGGCAAGAATACATAGAAAAACTATACAAAAAAACACGGCTTAATGACCCAGATAACCACGATGGTGTGATCACTCACCTAGAGCCAGACATCCTGGAATGTGAAGACAAGTGGGGCTTAGGAAACATCACTAGGAACAAAGCTAATCGATGTGATAGAATTCCAGCTGAGCTATTTCAAATCCTAAAAGATGATGCTGTGAAAGTTCTGCACTCAATATGCCAGCAAATTTAGAAAACTCAGCAGTGGCCCCAGGACTGGAAAGGGTCAGTTTTCATTCCAATCCCAAAGAAAAGCAATGCCAAAGAATGTTCAAACTACCGCACAGTTGCACTCATCTCACATGCCAGCAAAGTAATGCTCAAAATTCTCCAAGTGAGGCTTGAATAGTACATGAACCAAGACCTTCCAGATGTTCAATCTGGATTTAGAAACGGCAGAGGAACCAGAGATCACATTGCCAATATCCACTGGATCATCGAAAAAGCAAGAGTCCCAGAAAACACCTACTTCTGCTTTATAGACTATGCCAAAGCCTTTGACCATGTGGATCACAGCAAACTGTGGAACATTCTTAAAGAGATAGGAATACCTGAGCATCTTACCTGCCTCCTGAAAAATTTGTATGCAGGTCCAGGAGCAACAGCTAGAACTGGACACGGGACAACAGACTGGTTCCAAATCGGGAAAGGAGTATGTCAAGGCTGTATATTGTCACCCTGCTTATTTAACTTCTATGTAGAGTACATCATGTGAAATGTTGGGCTGGATGAAGCACAGCTGGAATCAAGATTGCCGCGAGAAATATCAATAACCTCAGATATACAGATGACACCACCCTTATGGCAGAAAATGAAGAACTAAAGAGCCTCTTGATTAAAGTGGAAGAGGAGAGTGGAAAAGTTGGCTTAAAACTCAACATTCAAAGAACTGATCATGGCATCCAGTCCCATCACGTCACGGCAAATAGATGGGGAAACAATGGAAACAGTGATAGGCTTTATTTTCTTGGGCTCCAAAATCACTGCAGATGGTGACTGCAGCCACAAAATTAAAAAATAAAAGATGCTTACTCCTTGGAAGAAAAGCTATGACCAACTTAGACAGTACATTTAAAAGCAGAGACATTACTTTTCCAACAAAGGTCCATCTAGTCAAAACTATGTTTTTCCCAGTAGTCATGTATGGATATGAGAGTTGGACCATAAAGAAAGCTGAGTGCCAAAGAATTGATGCTCTTGAACTGAGGTGTTGGAGAAAACTCTTGAGAGTTCCTTGAACTGCAAGGAGATCCAACCAGTCCATCCTAAAGGAAATCAGTCCTGAATACTTATTGGAAAGACTGATGCTGAAGTTGAAGCTCCAATACTTTGGCCACTTGATACAAAGAACTGACTCACTGGAAAAGACCCTGATGCTGGGAAAGACTGAAAGCAAAAGGAGAAAGAGGTGGCAGAGGATGATGCTTAAATAGAATCACTGACTCAATGGACATGAGTTTGAGCAGGTTCCGGGAATTGGTGATAGACAAGCTTGGCGTGCTGCAGTCCATGGGGTTGCAAAGAGTCAGACATGACTGAGTGACTGAATTCACTGACTGAAGGGGAAAAAATGAGTCCAGTTAAACTATAACACAGTGTTTTCTAACCCAGAATGTTTTTCCTGTACTTCTTAGAAATGGTTCTTTTAGACTTAAGTTTTTAACTATATAGCACTCACAGAAATTATTCTTACAATTAATTTGGTTACATGTCCTTCAAGTGTCTATTTAGACTCCAGATCGTCAGTGTCTGTGTATTCCTCAGTATGTTCTATCAATAGTGTTGGTGATGGAGCATCTCTTCAAAGTGTCCCACTATTGATTTCGGATTTTCTTCTAAGCTGCTGACACCTGTCTGCAAGTTTGGATGTGAATGCAAGACAATGACAACTACATCATGACTGCTGCCTGGCCAACAGCTCTCTTGCTAGTAGTGCCACTGAAATGGGGGGAATAGTTCCAGATCCACCCGTAGTGTGTGCATTTCTACACGTGCCCTGAAGCAAAGAGCTGGGCAGCACTGGGTGAGACCTCCAGTTAGGGAGGCTGAGGGAGCAGTGGAATGTGAGCCTGGCACTTAGTGGAGGGACAGGTGTAGAAAGACAGGTTTGCAGATTTGTGACCCACAGGCACACAGATAATGGGCCTCATGGGCCAAGGAAGCCAAGGCAAGGCGGAGAAAAGGGTTGGTGTTGAGCCTTGGGATTCTCAAGTGTTTAGAAACCTACAAGAGGAGCCAACCAACACCACTGAGAATTAGCAGCAGGTATCCAGTCCAAACCCTGGATATCAAGGCAGTGATAGCGAAGCCTGATGTCAGTTAACGAAGAGGGGCACAGTCAGCGAGGTCAAGTGCTGCCCAGAAGTCAATGAGGATGAGAGCTGAAGAGTGACCACTGGACTGGGCAGCAGAGAGGACATGAGTGACGTTGATAAATGGACCTTCCTGGTGGGTGGCAGCCTCTGTGGAGCTGGATGACAAACAGATGGATTGGACTGGGTTGAGGAGTGAGAGTGGGTGAGGTGGTCTTCAAGCAGCTGTGCTGTCAAAGCTAGACATACGGCCGAGAGAGATCGCGGTGTTTCCATTTCAAAACCACATGACATGTGTGGATACTAACAGTACAGTGGGATTGACTGTGCAGGAGAGGATACGAGTCGTGGCAAAGTGCTTGAGAAGGTGAGAAGGACGTGATCCAGAGTACGAGACCAACTCAGCTTTGGGCAGAATCAAGACCCATTGCAAAGCCATCATCTTGGCACAAACGCACAACCTTCCAAAACCTTTATCCAGGTTTCCAGGCTTCACAGCACTGCCTCATCTTCTTTCGGGGGTGGGGGACACCCCCGAATGTCCTGTTTCTAGCATCTTTTCAATAAATCCTGCAGCCATGAAATTAAAAGACGCTTACACCTTGGAAGAAAAGTTATGACCAACCTAGACAGCATATTAAAAAAGCAGAGACATTACTTTGCCAACAAAGGTCCTAGTCAAAGCTATGGTTTTTTCAGTAGTCATGTATGGATGTGAGAATTAGACTATAGAGAAAGCTGAGCACCTAAAATTGATGCTTTTGAACTGTGGTGTTGGAGAAGACTCTTCAGAGTTCCTTGGACTGCAAAGAGATCCAACCAGTCCATCCTTAAAGGAAATCAGCCCTGAATATTCATTGGAAGGACTGCTGCTGATGCTGGAACTCCCAATACTTTGGCCCCCTGATGGGAAGAACTGACTCATTTGAAAAGACCCTGATATTGGGAAAGATTGAAGGCAGGAGAAGGGGACGAGAGAGGATGAGGTGGTTGGACGGCATCACCGACTCAATGGACATGAATTTGAGTAAACTCTGGGAGTTGGTGATGGACAGGGAGGCCTGGCGTGCTGCAGTCCATGGGGTCGCAAGGAGTTGGACACGGCTGAGTGACTTAACTGAACTTCAATAAATCCGGGCTATTCTCGTACCCCTGGTCGGTCCCCGTTGGTGTCTCATTTCCTAACTGCGGCTCCAGATGTGAGTTGGACGACGTGGCAGACCGGCCGGTTCCCCGACGACGACACGCACCACCAGCCTGGGGGCCCCGCTCTGGAGGCTCAGCTTCCCCACCACGGTCACAGTCCTTCTGGCGGGTTAGCGGACCACCGCCCACGTGGGTGACACCCTCCCGCTGGACTACGCTCATCCAGTCTCCCGCTCCTGCCTCGCCAGCATAGCCAGCGTCTACTGACGCCCAGCCCTCCCCACGCCCCCTTCTTCCTCCTCAGCTTCAAGCCTTGGCGTCCTACGTGGCGCTAAGGACTGCGCATGCTCAGTCTACGGGGCGCGCGCGGGGGCCGGCGGGGCGGGGCTGGGCTGGGAGAGCGCGGTGACGCCACTGCGCAGCCGCGGGTGGGCGGGACCGTGCCACGTCGGCGCGCGCCGGCCGCGCCCCCTCCCGGCGGCCGCGGTCAGCTAGCCTGTGCGCGACCCCGGAGCGCAACGCGCGCGCTTCTCGCTGTCGGCGCGCTTCCCTCCTGGCCGCCCGAGCCCGCCGCCGCCTAAGTCCGTCCGAAACCGGCTTCGCACCATGTCTTCGCCTCCCGAGGGGAAGCTGGAGACGAAAGCTGGACATCCGCCCGCCGGTACGGACGCATTCCCACTTTCTCTCCTCTCGCGGGTCCGGAGGGCGGGCTCGAACCCGCGGGCATGGGGCGCGGGGCACGCGGGGCGCCGGGCGGGGAGGCGGCGGCCCGCCGGTCCGCTCGTGCGGTCTGAGGTAGACTCAGCCCCGCGCGGGCGACACCTGTTTTCTTTACGCGAAAACATCGCAAGTCCGTGGGAGTTGCGTGCAGATTAGACTGACTTGAAAGAAGCCCAGCCGAACAATGTGTCCCCAGAAGTTTGTGCGGTGAATGCTTCCTTAGAATGCACAGATGCTTTAGAAAGGAAAACGAGGAGCCGAAACAATGACAAATCACAGAGTTCTCAGCGTCTTGGCGATGATTAATTGTAAGCTGACAGCATTACAAAAAAGAACCAAAGGAGTGGAAATCTTTTTTTTTTTTTTTTTCGTTAACCACTCAATATGACTTTTTTTCCCGCCCTCCAGTTTCTTTCTCATTCTGCTTTTCCTCAAAAGTGGTTTTGTTTTGTTTTGTTCTGCTTTTTGCTTCTATACATCCTAAACTTCTGAGACAAGGAAGTTAAATGCTGGAGTCTTTTTCTTCGAAAATGAGACTCTGAGCAGCCTTTATTTTCATATCGTCTCCTCCCCCTTTTGAGCACAGTTCCTGTTTGCTCTTTCGAATCTGCCCAAACGGGTCGATTGCTTTTTTCACCTCTCCTTTGAAATGACCATCAATCCATATGGACGGGCACTAAGGGAATCAGAGGTGACTGACTCCCAGTGGCTTCGGCGTGTGGGGTTTTTAGGGTCTTCATTCCACACGTCAGTGAAGAGTATCAATTCAGTCTGCTAGTAACAGAGGCCTGAGCCAAACATGGCTGCTTTCTGTGGAACATTTATGCCATCTTCTTGTTGAAGGAAAGATTTCCCCAATTTCTGCCTGCCGTCCCCACCATAGGGCACTAATTCTTTGTCTCTACTAATTCTTTGTCTCCACAGTGAATATAGCAGTTCCTTAACATATGTTGCATTCCAGCGTAGGTCATACTTTTCATTAGTGAAACAAGCTCTCAACAGCAAGACAGGCACCAGGAAAGAAAAATGGCTAACCGATGCATGGGGGTGGGGGTGTGAGAGGCATGGGATTGTAGAAAACAGTTCCACTGTAATGGAAAATAGATTTTGGGGACCTCTGTGTTGAATTAGTTTTAAGTTAAAAAAGAACTTCAAAGCGTTTCCTTTCATGATAACTCTGGCCTATAAGTCCTACCACTGCGGGTTCTTGCCCAGCTGCCTGATGACCTGGGCAGCCAGGCAGGAGGGAACACCTTCGTTTACACTGGTGACCCTCAGCCACACAGCCGCAGTCTGCCTGGGGCTCCCCTGTCCCCAGGGAGTGAGTAGCAGTAGAATGTCCGTGTTGGGACGATACCAAAGCAAAGTGGCAGTAATTGCATACAGAGACAGCCATATGGAGATCTTTAAGATCGGAGGAGTAAACTGTTGCTATTAACTCCCTGGGAGAAATTTCACAAAGGACTCTGAGTTTTCTCTGAATTGTAAACAGCTAAGCTGTGTGAATCACGAATTAAGTATCTTATTTATGTCCAAGGAGAAGGGAGCCAATGTATTTGTGCTGGCATAGCGGTGAACTTGAGTTCTGAGTTTGAGGCTGGTCACTTCTCTAGGGCTCGGTTTTCCTAATCTGTGAAATGGGAGGTTTGTGCCAGATGGTCCCTGAGGAGATAGCAGGGCAGAGCTTCCTTTCTGCGCTTAATGTCACCATGTATAGGATTGGAGCCCAGGGACAGTCAGTGCCTCAGGTAAACTCCTCCAGTGACTTCAGGTTAGTGACTCTTAAGGCTTTGAGAGCCCAGTCCAGCAGGAGCCACTAAGGAAGCCGTCACTGTCATCCTGGCTTTCGCAAGGGTGGTCACACTTGGCCAGAGCTGGAGGAAGGGCCTGGCATTCTGGCCCAGGGGTGCAGGTTAGAAAGAGACCTTTCGTTGGTTGCAGTGTCTTGTCTCTCAGTTAGTACCGCACAGAGACCTCTGCGTGGAAGCCTTTTCTGGCAGAAAGGTCTGGGTGGTCTTGTTTACTCCAGCATGACCAGAGAACAGACAGTTCTGCAGAGTGAATGTTAAAAGAAAAAAAAGCATCTACTGTAATAAAGGGTAATCATCACGGATAGCCCAGAACCCAGTTCCTAAGTCAAAATAACAGCCTTGAAACATTGGGAACACTTTCATTAAGTGCTTAAGTTGGATGATAAAATCTTGTGCCTAAGTCTGCAATCAAAAACAATAAAATTCTCCTCCGTGACTCTCTTCATGTTCTTTTGTGTTTTCTCATTATTGTTCTCTGAACCAGGTACGCTTCTCTGCACCCCACAACGTCTACCTGTCTGCCTGTGCCCCTTGCTTCTGGGCCTGGGTCCCGTTGATGAGCAGGGCCTGGCTCTGTGATACCTAATAAATAGCTTGTGAGTTTCTCCATATCCTCTTACTGCCTCTCACTTCCTCCCTGGCACTCGAGGCCCACAACTTCCCTCCACTGCTGAGCTGTCTCCAGCGTGTCCTGGTGGTGCAAGCGGGACTCTCAGCCAGCTTAGGCAGCAGCAGCATCATGGAAATCGTAACTCATGTTTGCCGAGTGTTACAGGGCGTGGGGTGCTTCCCGGGTGGCACTAATGGAAAAGAACCCGCCTACTAGTGAAGGAGACGTAAGAGATGCAGGTTCCATCCCTGGGTCAGGAAGATCCCCTGGAGGAGGGTATGGCAACCCACTCCTGTACTCTTGCCTGGAGAATCCCATGGATGGAGGAGCCTGACAAGCTATGGTCCAGAGGGGTGCAAAGAGTCGGATAGGACTAAGTAACTTAGTATGTGTGCATGCTTAGGGTGTGGGGTATAGGGGAGAAAAATCACTTTCCCTTTATTCTTCTAGGTTTCTGGCTGAGATCCCCCTTATGATAAAGAACAGACTAATAAAGAAAAAGAAGCAGTTCAATAACATATATCTCTCCTGTATGCATAGCAGATGCTCAAGAAAAATGAGTGACTCCCAAGCCCCACCTTAAATACTAATGATAAAACATGCCCTAAAACATGCCCTGGAGAGGAGGTTCCCCTTGTGGGAAGGAGCCAGGAAATGCCTGGTAAGCCAGGGGAAGGTCGTTATGCAGAGTAGGATTCTCCTGTGACTTAGTCATCTTTCTTTTCCTGTTAGAAAAAGAGATACTTACACGTGGAGATCTCCCTTTGGAGTGTAAAAGTTCCCAGCAAGGGTGACTTCTCTGTATCCAGCTTTTCCTTGTGTGCTGTTTCTTAAATCAACTCAAAATCATACTTGCCCAAGAGTCAGGTTTTGGGGGTGGCAGCCTGCTCCCCTTCACCAGTTAGTTCTAAGTGCTTGGCACTAATGAACAGTCACCTTGCAGTTGGGATCAAGGGGACAATGCCGTTTTTAAACCTGGCCAAGCCCTCTGGAGTGTTCCCGACACCCCCAAGTCAGTGACTTCAGGGTGGCTCCCCTGGGTGGGGGGGTGGGCGGGGCTTTGCCTCCTGGAACCTCAGCTGCTGCTGCTGAACCTCAGCAGCCCTTCTCAAAGGGGCTCCATTCTTCACCAGGTCCTCCTTCCCGGACGTGAGGTTAATGAGGCTCCTAAAGAGACTCGGAGGAAGGGGACTGTGTGCATAAATACAGAGTCCACCCACTGAGTGCTGGTGGGCACTGCCTGGCATCCTGTGATGTGCTGGTGGCTGGGTCCTCTGTAAAAGTAGCCAAGTCTTCATGATTTGAGAGCTCGCCACTGCTCTCGGCGACCAAGTATTTGTGGAGAAATGAAATGAGATTGCTGCTTTTCTGGGAATTCTTGTAAATAACAGATGAACCGAGTGAGTGAGGTTCTGTTTCATCTAATAGCAGAACTCTGATCCCCAACAGAAGGGGGGACTCGGTGACAAGCCACACTGTGACTCACTCCTGCCAGTTTCCGTGGGTTTCTGGCAGTGGTGGGAATAACGTCTCTTCATAACATACGTTTTGCCAACCCTGGTCCCCTCCCATTTCCCCAGGGGACGCAGACTGTATGTCAGGAAAGTTCTCATAAATCTAGTACGTGATGGCTTGAAGTGTTACTAATCTTGTGTGTGGTTTCCTTTCAAGAGTAGACTTTATGTCCCTTCTAGAACTGAGTCAAATGGAAATACAAACACAATTCTATTCATTATAGTGGAAAAAAGACCACTTTGTTTTTCTTTAGTAACTTCAAAATAATTCAGTTCTCTGGTCTACTGATCATTCAGGATGCATTTAAAAGGTTGTGGGTGACACTTCCCCTGAATTACCTCCCTTTGGAGGTTTCGTATTATCCAGGCCACTCTGTTGCTAGAAAGGCAAGACTGATTTGGTTTTTATTGTATTAGCCATGAAATCAAAGGTGTGCTAATCATGACCCCCAGTGTGCTCAACCCAGTCACACTGATCAGCGCTTGAAGATACAGGACAGAGGTGTCTGCCTTTGCTCCTGTGTGGGTGTGCTCTGTTGCTAAGACATGTCCGATGTCCGACTCTTTGCAACCCCGTGGACTGTAACGCGCTAGGCTCCTCTGTCTATGGAGTTTCCTAGGCAAGAATACTGGAGTGGGTTGCCATTTCTTCCTTCAGGGGATCTTCCCGACCCAGGGATAGAACCCACATCTCTTATGTCTCCTGCAATGGCAGGCAGGTTTTTTTTACCACTAGTGCCAGTTGGGAAGCTCGCCTTTGCTCCTGAGATGCCAAGTAAAAAGAGAGACCCTTTTAGTCACGGCATTTTTTTGTTTTTTTCAAGAGCTTCCAGTTGGGGTGGACCAGGCACTTCTATGACGTGTTTAAGATTTCCCCTCTGTGCTCTGAGACTTTGGCTGACCTGTGCCTCCTCCCCCTCACTTCTGTGAGTGTCCTGTTCAATTCATAAGATGCCTGCACACTCTTACTTGGTCTTGTGAATGGCCTCCCCTTCCCAGCTTCATAGACTCTTTTGTTTGTATAGGGACTATACACTTTTGTATCAGGTCCTGTATTAGTTACAGTTATATCAGCTGTATTACGTTGTATTCACTGTTGTAACAGACAGGTCCAAATCGCAGTGGCTGAACAAGTCAAGGTTTGCTTCTGTCCCAGGAGGCCCTCCAACCGGGGGAAAAATGCAGAGGGCGAGGCCCCTCCTGTCCAGTGTGTGGACTCCTCGGAGGGGACTGAGTGCAGGCTGAGGTGTGGGGGCCTGGAGATGCCACCTGCAAATGCCAGGTGTCACTGTGTTAGTTTCCCGTGGCTGCTGTAGCAAAGGACGATAAACTTTGTTGTTTAAAACAGCACCGCTCTATCGTCTTACGGTTCTGGAGGTGAGAAGTCCAAAATGAGTCTCACTGGACAGACATCAAGGCATTTGCAGGGCTGGTTCATCTGGCGGTTCCAGGGGAGAACCCCGTTTCTGCTGCTTCCACTTTCCAGACGCCCCCACGCTCCTGGGTGCACGGCCCCTTCCTCCACCGCAACAGTTGTTCCAGCCTTCCTCACAGTAGGCACGCTGATGCTCCTGTGTCACATTTCAGGTTCCCCTTGTGAACACAGTTGCCCAGCCACGTACTCTAGAATAGCCTTCTTATTTTGAGGTCAGCTGATTAACAACCTCAGTACCATCTGCAACTTTAATTCCTCCTTGCCAAGCATAGTCACAGGTGGGGGACTAGAGTGTGGCCAGCTTGGTGGGGAGGGGGACATTACCCTGCTTACCGCAGTCTATTTTCCCTGGAATCAGCCACGACCCAGGTAAATGGCCCCACTCACTGCAGGGAAGACTGGGGTTGTGGTCAGTGAACACTGTCGGGCTGCCTGTCCCCGAGAACCTCCAGGCAGGGATCTTGCTCTTCCCTGGGCTTTCTGAAACCAACCTCCCTGAACTCAGTTTCCCCTGTGTCTGCCTCTCCCACTCCTCACCTTTGGACCAGTCACTGTCTGGCAGGTCTTGGCCCCGTCACCACACGAGCTGAGCACCGAAGAATTGATGCTTTTGAACTGTGGCCCTGGAGAAGACTCTTGAGAGTCCCTTGGACTGCAAGGAGATCCAACCAGTCCATCCTAAAGGAAATCAACCCTGAATATTCATCGGAAGGACTGAAGCTGAAACTCCAATATTTTGGCCGCCTGATGGGAAGAGGTGACTTCCTGGGAAATACCCTGATGGAGGCCACGAGTTGAAGTAGCCAACAGAGGATGAGATGGTTGGATGGCATCACCGACTCAGTGGACATGAGTTTGAGTCAACTCCAGGAGATAGTGAAGGACAGGGGAGCCTGGTGTGCTGCAGTCCATGGCGCCATAGAGTCGGATAGGATTGAGCAACTGAACAACGACCAGGCACTCTGACCTCTGGGTCACAGCCGCAGGGGGATGGAGCCCACACTGCGTGGAAGACCGAAGGCCTCTCTAGTCCCAGCCCACGCGCGAGGTCTCTGAACCTCACCCCGCCTCTGGAGAGCGAGCAAGGTTCCTCCGTGTCAGTTAAGGGCCTTCCCACCCTAACACCTTTCGCCTCTGAGTGGAGAATAGCAGTTTCCCTTCTTTCATCCTCTGTTTTCTCAGAGAGGAAGCCATCAGGGGTGCAAGTTCAGCAATTTATCGGGGACTCATTTTTTCGGGCAAGCATCACCCGTTGTGGAAAGCCCCTGTGGGGACTGACTGAACGTGGCCGCGGGGCTGGGGAGCTCCCGGGGTCCCCTTAACTCAGAGCCGCTGCCCCTCTTTCTCCCACTCCTTGCGGCGCGCCCCTCGCTCAGGACGCCAGCCTCCCTGGCTGGGCGTGGCCTCTTTGCTGGCCAAGGAGCCCCTCTCCGGGTGGGGCCCCTCCTCTTCGCTGAGAATGACCATGACCGCCTCCCTGTGCCTTGGTCCCACCCACTGTCCCCATCCCAGGGCCGTCCAGTCTCGTGCCCACTTCGCTTTCCGGCCACAGCGCTGCTCTACCTGGGAGGATTTGGTTCACCCCTGATCTGCACCTTGGGCGTCTCTGGTTTGCTCGCCTTTTGTTCTCGCCGGAACAATTCTCAGAGCCCTTCCTGGCTTCTTTTTGGTGGGTTTGCTTTCCTTTGAATCACATTTCAATAGCGCTTCCCTGCAAGAGCAAAGGGAAGCCTCTGCTCGGGGGTCCTGCCCTGCTGGTCCCCGGGGCTGGCCCCTCCCTGGCTCCGGGCGCTCTTACCGTCTCAAGCCCGCTGGGGACACCCTCCTCTTCACCCTGCCTGGCCTGCTTCTGTGGGTCTTCCTGGCCTGCTGTTGAGGGGATGGAGCCGTCTGTTGGGGACCCTTTCACAGCCAGGCACCCCTGCACCTGGGGGGGTGGGGGCTGCCCCGCCCCAGGGCGCACTGTCCTCGGTTGCTTCCTCCCCTGACAAAGGCCGAGGTTTCCTCCGCCCTCTTTGCTCTGTGGGCAGGAAAAGCTGCTTCACAGAGAGCTTTCCACATCAAACGCACTTTCTTCCTGGGCAGGTTGGGCCTAGAACCTGCCCGGAGGCATCTCTCTGAGGAGCACTGATGCTCTGTTTCCTGGAATGTTCAAGCAGGAAAAGGCCTGTGGGGTGAGATTAAGGGCACCGGCTACCTCTGCTCGCTGTGGCTTCCCCTCCTCCTGGGGTTGGGGTTGGGGGGTGATCTGCACCACAGGGTTAGGGTGAGGTGGGTGGGGTGGTAACTGGCCAGTGGTTAGAACCGGGCCTGGCACGTGGCCACCCAGTGGGAAGGGTTATCCAGGGTCCTCAACTCTTCCAAAAGCTTCCTTAGATGGTGATGGGCTGAGGACAGTCCTGGAGGTGGTCAGCTGCTGGGGCGGGGAGTCCCTCACCATGGAGGGCGCACGGCTCCCTCAACGATCTGGTGTTCAGGTCCTGCCACCCCCACTTCACACAGAGGAAACTGGGAGGAGGTGGTAAGCCACCAAGGACACACACACAGAGGGCTCTGAGCGCTGGGTGCTCAGTGTTAAAACAAACCTTAATAACAAACTTAACTAGCTTAATAACAAACCTAGACAGCATATTAAAAAGCAGAGATATTACTTTGCCAGCAAAGTCAAAACTATGGTTTTTCCAGTAATTATGTATGGATGTGAGAGTTGGACCATTAAGAAAGTTGAGTGCCAAAGAATTGATGCTTTTGAACTGTTGTGTTGGAGAAACTCTTGAGAGTCCCTTGGACTGCAAGGAGATCCAACCAGTCCATCCTAAAGGAGATCAGTCCTGAATATTCATTGGAAGGACTGATGTTGAAACTGAAACGCCAATCCTTTGGCCACCAGATGTGAGGAGCTGACTCATTGGAAAAGACTCTGATGCTGGGAAAGATTGAAGGCAGGAGGAGAAGGGGATGACAGAGGATGAGATGGTTGGATGGCATCACCAGCTGGATTGACATGAGTTTAAGCAAGCTCCAGGAGTTGGTGACGGACAGGAAAACCTGGTGTGCTGTAGTCCATGGGGTTGCAAAGAGTCAAACACGACTGAGCAACTGAACTGAATGAGAGTAGCCAGGAGTTGAGCATTTGTGGGAGTCAGGCCCTGATGGAGGTGTTCCATGTGGGCTCCCTCTTCAGTCCTCAGAAAACCTCTGGGGGTAGAGCATTGCCACCCTTTCTTCACAGATGGGACCCGGAGGCAGAGTGCCAGCAGCTTGCCTGGACACTCACAGACACACAAACACATACACATGTAGAGCTGGCACTTGAACCTGGGGATCTGGCTCCCAGAATTCATAACTAAACCTTAACTTCTGCCCAGGATTCCTACCAAGAGGAAGCTTGTTATTCTTTACATTTGAAGCTCACATTTGAATAACAACCATCACAACAAAAGTCTGTTCTGGTTTTTACTACTGTCTCAGAAAAATACTTGCATTTGCAAATAATTCTGCAAAGATTTCTGCAGAAGTAACTCTTCCTTTGTTTTTCTGACCAATGAAGGGTCCTAGTGACAGTGATAAAACAATCGATAAATATATGCTGTCATATTTTTTGGCAGTCATGCAAGTTAAAATGAATCTGTCTCAGCCTTGAGTTATTATTATTGCCACTTTATTGCAGCATTAATCACCACCCATACTGTGAGAGACTGATGAAGTTAATTGTTTTTATAAACTGGATTAAATGAAGTGCTGAAATGGAGGTGTGGGTCTGGGAGTGTGTGCCTACTTCAAGAGAGGAGTGGACAGGCTCCCTGCGAGCTTCTCAAGACTTGATTATTTTGAACATCACCTTGACATTCATCATCTGTTCCTTTTGTAATGAGTTGCACACCCTTTTTACTTTTAGCCAGTTGATAGAATACACCCGGGACTTACAGTGTCAAGGTGTTTTGTCTGCCAAGTTGAAATGATTCAGAGATTATTTTTAAATGGGCATCTGTATTACTTTGTGCAGGCTGCTATAACAAAATAGCACCAACTGGGTGGTTCCATCAACGGAAATTTATTTTCTCACGGTCGTGGAGCCCAGGAGTCCAAGATCAAGGTGCCAACAGGTGTAGTTTCTCCTGAGGCCTCTCTCCTTGGTTTGCAGATGGCCACCTTCCCTCTGTGTCCTCATGTAGCCTTTCCTCTGTGCACGTGTGTCCCGGGTGTCTCTTCCTCTTCTGATAAAAAGACCAGGCCTATCAGATTCGGGCCACCCTGTGTGTGTGTGAGTGTGTGACTCTGTGTGTGTGTGAGTATAAAGTCAGTCGTGTCCGACTCTCTATGACCCCATGGGCTGTAGCCCGCCAGGCTCCTCTGTCCATGGGATTCTCCAGGCAAGAATACTGGAGTGGGTTGCCATTCCTCTCTCCAGGGGATCTTCCCAACCCAGGGATCAAACCCACGTCTCTTATGTCTTCTGTATTGGTAGGTGGATTCTTTACCACTGCACCAGCTGGGAAGCCCTAGGGCCACCCTAACAGCCTCTTTTTCACTTGGTTAGTTCTCTTTCTTTTAGCTGCACTAGGTCTTTGTTGCAGCATGCGGGCTTTCTCTAGTTGAGGGGCCTAGGCTTAGTTTTCCTGCAGCATGTGGGTTCTTAGTTCCTGAACCAGGATCAAACCCAGATCCCTTGCCTTGGAAGGCAGATTCTTAACCACTGGGCCACCAGGGAGGTCCCCTTAATCACCTCTTTAGAGGCCTGTCTCCACACCCAGTCAGGTCTAAAGTTCCAGAGATCAGGGCTTCAATGTACGAACTTGGGGAGGTCATAGTTCAACTCATAACAGCACCTTTGATCCATTTCTTATGGACATGGGATAGGATTGGGATAAGTGGGGCAGGAAAATGCTTTTTTGTTTTAATGTTTAATGGGACGATTCTAGCCTTATTGTTCAAACAAAAGCATTCATAATCTTACATTTCAAGAGAGTGGGTAAAGAATAACGTAAACATAATTGTAGAATTTTCAGTCTCCATTTCTTAAGGTTTGGCAGGCTTCATAACCCTGGAAATCTTGAGAAGCCACCTGAAAATGGTATTTTTGTTTTCTTTTTCTTCTTTAAATCTTAGCCCAAAGTGAGGGTGATCTCTAGGAGCAACACCCAAAGAAGAAACTAAATTGAGAACGGTTAGTCTGAGCCTTGGGCCCCCAAGAGGCAGGAAGTGACTTGGTGTCTCCTCTTCTTCCGATAAGAACACCAGTCGTGTTGGGCTTCCCTGGAGGCTCAGATGGTAAAGAATCTGCCTGCAATGCAGGAGACCTGGGTTCGATCCCTGGGTAGGGAAGATCCCCTGGAGAAGGAACGGCTACTCACTCCAGTATTCTGGCCTGGAGAATTCCACAGACAGAGGAGACTGGCAGGCTACAGTCCATGGGGTTGAAAAGAGTTGGACATGACCGAAGCGACTTTAACTCATGTTTAATTAGGCAACCTCCCCTCCACAACACACACACAGCCTCATTTAGCTTAAGACCCCAGCTACAAGCTGGGTGCTCAGGAGCCAAACCCGTGGAGAAAGGGTGCAGGAAAGTGTCCAGCAGCACAGTGGGTTGGTGAGGAAGCTGGTGTGTTTCAGCCTGGCCTCCAGATGGAGAACTGAGTCTCCTTGAGAATTTGTAACTGCAGATCTGCCTGTACATGGGCAGTCTGTTCAGATTTACACTTTGGTCTTTCCTGTCCTGAGAAATCAGATGTAAAAAGGATTTTCTGCTGCCCTTACCCTTGGTTTGACAGAAGCATGCATAGCATCTTTCCAAGGGGTGCTGCCTAGACCACCCCGGAGGATCCCCACAGACAGAGGCTCACTGAAGACGGTCCCCCTAAATGAGCCAGATTCAGAAAAACGAACAGTGGGGGTGAGACTCCTGATGATAAAATAGTTACATAGGACTTCCCAGGTGGAACAGTGAATAGGAACCCACCTGCCAACGCAGGGGTCACTGGTTTGATCCCTGGTCCAGGAAGATTCCACGTTCTGTGGAGCGACTGAGCCTGTGCCCCACAACTTCTGAGCCGAGCTCTGGAACCTGCGAAGAGCAACTCCTGAGCCCGTACTCCACATGAGAAGTCACCTCCGTGAGAAGCTTGTGAACCACAACTAGAGAGGTGCACAGCCCCAACTAGAGAAGCTTGTGAGCAGCAACTAAGACCCAGCACAACCAAAAGTTAAAACTAAAAAAATTAGGTATACAACCATAAGACAAGTATGCCTAGAATGATAAAATGTATAAAAGAATCAAAAACATGGGAAACAAGTAAAATGCTCTCAAATAAAGACCAGATGAATTCGAGGGGGGAAACGCTCTAGAAATGAAAAGATAAAATGATTGGAATCAAAATCAGTCAGGATAATTATTCCTACTTCAAAAAATTTCAGGATAAAATCAGATTTTTGAGAGAATTACTGGACAGGATTATACTTCTTTCTTAACAAATGGAATATCCACACTGAAAAGAAGTGTGGTGGCAGCAGGGAGAATCTCGTCCCAAACCTAGGCCAGCAGACGTGTCATTAAATGCAGTCTTTTATTTCTCATGCCTCTGCTTTACCTTCCTCTGAGCGAGTGCCTCTGGGTACCACTGGCCGTGCTGCAGCCACCAGCAGCTTTCTGAGTTCTCCCAGGGAAATTGAAAACTAATAAACCTCAAGTGTATAAGCCTCAAGGTGTCTCACATTCTCCTTCCTGTTTGCAGCATCACAAAGAAAGCAGTCCTGAGCTGTCATCAGCAGGGTCCAACTTAAATTTGGCTGTACCAACTCAATGGACATGAGTTTGAGCAAACTTCAGGAGATAGTGAAGGACAGGGAAGCCTGGCATGCTGTAGTCCATGGGGTCACAAAGAGTCAGATGAGACTCAGCAACTGAACAGCAAGAACAACTTAATTTGAAACACTGGAAGAAGTGGCCTGACCAGCTGGCTGTGCTTTGTGATCGAAGCAGGGCTGTGACAGAACGTGGAGTGGCTGTCCTGGGGCAGAGGGGGAGGGCTGTGGGTAGGTTGGGGGGTGGGTAGTGCTGGGAGCCCCACATACGAACCCTGGACAGTGAGCTCAGTTAGCAAAGTCTGCTTTCCATTAAGTGCTGGGAAGCTGCCGTGCACCTCTGTCTTAGTCTGTTTGGGCTGCTACAACTGAATACCATCGACTGGTGGCTATAAACAAAGGACATTCTGGAGGCTGGAAGTCCAGGGTCAGGCCAACAGCAGATTCAATGTCTGGTGATGTCCTGGTTCACAGACAACTATATTCTCTGTCCTCCCTGGCAGAAAGGGTGAGGGAGCTCTCAGGGGTCTCTTTAGGAGCGCGCTAATCCTGTTCATGAGGGCTCCACCCTTATGACCTAAGTGAAAAGGAAGGAAAAAAGTGAAAGCCACTCATTCATGTCTGACTCTTTGCGACCCCATGGACTGTAGCCTGCCAGGCTCCTCTGTCCATGGAATTCTCCAGGCAAGAATGCTGGAGTGGGTAGCTGTTCTCTTCTCCAGGGGATCGTCCCAACTCAGGGACTGAATGGTCTCTTGCAACAAAGGTGGATTCTTTACCATCTGAACCACCAGGGAAGCCTGATGACCTAAGCACTTTCCAAAGCCCCACCTCCAAACAGCATCACTTTGGGAGTTAGGACTTACAGCTTCTCTTCTCATCTAAACTCCTCCAATTTAGGACATGGCTCTTAACCCCTTTCTGGAGATGAAGCATTGAGACTTTGAGCAGCTGACGACTATGAGAACATGTAGCTGAGGACATGGAGGGACCTGCTGACTCTAAAACACAACGCTGTCAACTGCTGTGTGACACTGGCTATTCATATAAGGCCAGCATTTCCAAACTTTATCCCGTGGAATACAGGAGTCCGAAAGGATGATAACCAGCATTACTGGGGAAGGAGGGACATTCTGTGGTGAAATACACTTGGGAAAGACTGCACACTCTGTGCCCACGTAAAGCTTACAGTGCATGCTAAAGGCAGAATATCTGTCTTGAGGAAACCCACTTAGTTTGTTCAACCTAGCTCTTTCCACACTTACTAGATCCTAGAATCTCCGTTTTTATTGCTGCTTTTTCTCTTGCAAAACAGCATTAACGTATTAATTATTAAGGAGATACAAGTAAAACTATAATAAGATACCACACCTACTAGAACAACTATATTTACAAAGAAATGCAATAGCAAGTGTTGGTAAGCATGTGGAGAAATTGGAACCTCCACTGGTTGGAGTGTAAAACAGTGCCATGGCTTTGGAAAGCATTTGAAGATCTTTCAAGAGAGTGAATATGGGATTACTATGTCACTCAACTATTCCACTCCTACATATGTACCAAGGAAATAAGGGTATAAGTCCGTGTGGCCACACAAAACTTGTGCATACACAGTCGTTCATAATGGCTTTATTCGCAGTAGCCAAAATGGAAAAAGCACACATGGCCGTGCACAGATGAGTGCATCTTAAAGTGTGGGCTATCCATGCAGTGGTGTATTATTCAGCCATGAAAAAGAATGAAGGGACTTCCCTGTCGGTCCAGTGGTTGGGACTTTATCTTCTAAATTCAGGATGTGTGGGTTCCATCCCTGGTTGGGGAACTGGGATCCCACATTTCTCGAGGTCAAAAGGCCAAGAGAGAACCAAGACAGTGTTGTAACAAATCCAATACAAACTTTGAAAATGGTCCACATCCAAAAAAAAAAAGTCTTTACAAGAAAAAAGGAAGGAAGTACTGACACATGCTACAACATGGGTAAACCTTGGAAGCATGATGTTAAGAGAAAAATCTTGTCACCAAAGGCAGCGTATTTTACGAATCCATTTGTCAGATGTCCGGAATAGGCCAGTGCAGGTGACTGGTTGCTAGGAGCTGAGGGGAGAGGAGGGGTTGGAGAGGGACCCTTGATGGGTTTCTGTTGAGGGTGATGATATTGTTTGACAATGATTGTGGCCACAGTGGTGTGACTCTGAATATACACAAAACTGCTGAACTGTACACTCTAACTAGGGGGACCACATCGTATGTGAATTATATGTCAATAAGGCTGTTTTTTAAAAACGAACTTAACTTCTGCCAACCCCAGGGTTTCACAGCACAGTCTGGGAAAGGCCGTAACCAGAGCGGGCTTTGTGCTGTGACATGGCCGATGTCCTGTGTCGCCTGTGGCTGTATCCCCATCAGAGCACCATCGGCATTTGAGAGAATGTCACAGGCAGGGATGGAGTGGCCGCTGCTGCCTCACAAAACCGAACAAAACCTAAAAGCCAGCGGCCGCTTTCTCCACGTGGTTTGTACTCTGGTACCACCACTGCTCTTAACCAACTTGAAAGGAGACCAGACACACAGATGAGCCTTGGAAACTTTCTAAGTGGCTCCAGAGCACGAGACAGTGTTGAGCATCCTATCATACTAAATCTCCCACAACAGTACTGGGGCTTCAACACGGTTCAGTCCCTGGGTTGGGAGGATCCCCTGGAGAAGGAAATGGCAACCCACTCCAGTATTCTTGCCTGGACAATCCCATGGACAGAGGAGCCTGGTGAGCTACAGTCCACAGAACTGCAAAGAGTCAGCTGTGACTTAGTGACTCAAGAACTGCAATAATAGCACTATTCTCCATGATTAATAGCTGTCACTGCCAGCCGGCCTGGACTTGGGGCCACAGGACAGCCACACACCTTTGAGTAGCTCCCCTGCCATCTGGTGGTTGCATGTCCACACTGATCACACACCTTCGTCTTCATTTCAGTGAAAGCTGGTGGGATGCGAATTGTGCAGAAACACCCGCATTCTGGAGACACCAAAGAAGAGAAGGACAAGGACGACCAGGAGTGGGAAAGCCCCAGGTAGGAAAGTTCTGGATTCACAAGTCACCCTTATTCGGTTAAACATTAACGTTTGTTCTCTGCTGCTTGCTTCTGATAAACCCTGAGCTCCTGGGGCCCTGTGCTGTGAGCTTTTCCTCTCCTGCTCAGTGAGGAGGGGGTTCTGTCCCCCAGACAGAGGAGAAACAGGACAGCTGGAGCACGCCTTCTTCTCTTGCCCCGAATAAATCTAAGTGGATTCATCCGTCTTTGGGCAGAAGCCCTCCACCACCACATTGAAATCACCCACAGACCTTTGAAAATGCTGTTCTGATTGAGTCTCTGGGCTGTCAGGGCAGAGAACCACTGATTTAAATAGTGTTCACAAGCGTTAGAGCTTTGCCAGTTTCAGCCAAACCTTAAATCATTGAGGCCACACCCTGATGAGTAACTGAGTACCCTTAAATGACGTCTTTGCCCCCAGATCCCTGGGTCCCCAACAGCTCACCTTCCTGCAACACCACCATCTCTGTTTACACCTGCTTTCCTTGCAGGTTCTGATGTCAAGTTTGGTCCAAAGACCTTGTTACAAGCCCATCTCCTTCCACCTGTAACACACAGCCACGCGCCACCAGTCCCCACCTGTCTGAGCGTGTCCCCAGAAAGGGAAGTGAACACTAAGCTTTGCACCATGTAACTCATCTCCAGCCGCGTCTCAGCCAGAGGAAAAGGAAGTGTGGAGAGCAGCCAGCCCATCTTTGTGCATTTCATTCCAAAAGTCCTAAATAGCAGGTGGAATGCTCCCCAGGTTACCCATGGGAGACTGAAGTCCACAGAGGCCAGTGCTTGCCACACTGAGTAGGAATGAACCCCAAGCCCAGGGTCCCGAGCAGGCCAGGCTTCCAAAAGAATAGCTCCTGACAGCAGGTACCCTCCGAGAAGGACGTGCATGGGTTTGGTGACCCCACATATCTGCTTATGTATATGCTGTGCCATTGGGTATTTTCTGGAAAACGTTGAGTGTCACTTAGGGCGGTCCCTGGAGGGGAGGACAAAATCTGGGGAGAAGTTTCTGAGTGATTATTGCCCATTTTAAGTCATGAGATATCAGCACCAGGAAAATCAGCTCAAGTTCTGGTTTTTTAAAAGAAGAAGGTGGTTTAAAGAAAAGTCTCGAATTTTCTTCCACTAACTATTTTCACAGATTTGTGTTTGGAACATAACCACATCACGAATTCTCCTACAGGTCCACGGTCCTGTATCTGAAAACCGTGGGGCCTAATTTATATCAGAATTCAGAAATTCTAATGTCTTGGGAGAGGAAGCAGGTTTTAGCAGAAAAAGACCATATGCATTTCATACAGTACCCATTGTGGGGTCTCGAGCAGCCTGTTGGAATCTGTGTATGATGTTTACACCAGCTGAGATGCATTTTAAAGATTTACAGACTTGGACCAGTTCAGGGTAAGTTTTGCCTGCATAAAAGAGTTAGAACGTTAGGTGTTGAGAACATTCTTGGACTTGGAACCGAGGATAAAAACATGTGACCTGTAGCATTCTTCCACTAGAAACCTGGAACGTCATTTCCCTTCAAATCCACGGGTTCCTTAAGAAGGAAGAGAGAGGATGAAACAGAGAGCTGTATCTGGGGGGGGGGGGGGCGGGAATCCTGGGAAATTAATGAAATATGCTTTTCTGCATGTTTAAGTGGAATAAGGGACAAATAGCTACTTCTGTGTGTAACACAGTGTCAATACAGTGACAGCTGATCATTTCTTATCGTGTTTAGAAATAACGACAGAACAGCCCATTCATTTTCTATTGATTTTTTTTTCTCATGAGATGAAATACAGCATTTATGGAAGATGCACAATGTGAATAAACGTTCCAGAGGGTGAATGATTGCAAGAGAAAGGAGGGGGATACCCAGCACCCTAGGTTTTAGTCTCTTACCCACCATGAAGGCTGGTTTGCTCTGGAACCAGGTACTTTTGAATCAGGCTGACTGCAGGGCGGGGTTTGCACATGAGCCAGGGTATGTTTGTTCCCTGCAGTCACACTGTTGCGCCATGTTCCTGGTCCGGCTGATGGCTCTTGTCCTCTGGACAATAGCTTCTCTCCTCGCTGCTGTGGGTTAAACCCCCCACACACCGTTGACAGAGGCGAGGAAGCCTCTGTAGACGCTGCAGCTCTCGGCATATGTTGCCAATACAACTTCCAAACTCCCCGCACCAGACCTGGTATTCTGTGTAACAGTCCACTTCCACCACCACGCAGCCTCCGTTTTTCTAGGGGGCTGATTGAATAATTATAGTTAATAACGATCACTGATGGTATTACAGAGTGCAGGGAACCTAGCCCAGTTCTAATGGGGGCTCTGCCCATGTTGATTCATTTGATCCTTGCAACTACTCTATTCTCATCCCCCTTTGGGAGTTGGCTTTTCATTATTATCCCCATTCTGGATTACTACTCCCACTTCAATCACTCAGAGAGATTAAGTGACTTTTGCAAAGTCACACAGCAAGTAAGGGGCAGAGCCAGCATCCCAGACTGGAAGCTGGGTTCAGAGCCCCCTACTCTTAGCCCCTGGACTATGTGTACCATTGGGTTTAATGTTCACACCACCTAAAAGCTGCCCATTACACAGATGAAGAAACGAGGCTTAGTGAGCTTATCTGACCCAGTCAGTGGTTCAGATAAGGCCAGGATTCAGCCCTAACTCTGTCTTGACTTGGAATCCCGTGTCCCTCGTGTCATCGTGAAGTCGCTCAGTCGTGTCCAACTCTTTGCGACCCCATGGACTATAGCCTGCCAGGCTCCTCTATCCATAGAGTTCTCCAGGCAAGAATGCTGGAGTGGGTTGCCATTCCCTTCTCCAGGGGATTTTCCCAACCCAGGGATCAAACCCAGGTCTCCTGTATTGCAGGTGGATTCTTTACCATCTGAGCCACCAGGGAAGTCCTAGATCTCTCTATAAAATAAACACTGATTCTGGGGTTGCCCACAACCTTTCCTATATTCCTCAAGCCCACAGTCCCACCCATGCAACCTCACCAAAGTAGATGGCCTAATTACAGCTTGTAACAAGCTTTTGGGACACTGGGCTGGTTTTCCTTTACATATGGAAAGGCCATAGTTATTTCCAGAAATTAGTCAGACATGTAATGTTTTACATTAATTTCTTTTGGAAATGTCATGGCATGTGACTTCAAAATTCACATTACCCTCATCCTAAAGTTTTCTATTTTATCATGTTTTGAGCCAAGCGTTCTCCAGATATGAAAATAAATGCATAATCTCAGATGCCATTTTCCTCCTTGGATCTGCGTTTGCAAATCTCTCTGCTTTCCTTCCTAGATATTTAAAGCTGGCTTTGCATTTACTGATTCATCTCTGGTGGCTTCCTTTCCCAATCAGAAAATCAAATACTGATTGCAGAGAAAATGAACAACTGGAGCATTAAAGAGGTTGTTGTATGACCCAAAAAAACCTCAAAGCCCTCTTACTTGTACTTTTCTTTTGCAAATCTTTATGTTACCCTTTGTCCCCTTAGTCCTATCATTTTTCATATATTAAAAAGATAATTCCTTATACCACCAAATTGTTTTAAAATGCTATTAAAAAAAATAATGTAGCAGAAATTTGAAAATGTTTTCCAGACATTCCCATCAGGCTGAATTCTAGTTACCTGCGGCCCTTTGTATCCAAGACGAGTAAGAGGTTTCATTGTTGTGAGCTCATACTCCTGAGTGGGTGCAAGACTCGATCTCAGAACTGACCCAATCAAGGAAAGCTGTGATTGTTTTCTCAAATCTGTCTGCTGAGCATATTAAGTCAAAATGTCCAGTTTCATTATGTAACAGAGAAACTGCAGACATAGAATGGACTTCAGGGGTCATTAGCACCCACTAACATACAGTGTAGTGGCGAGCATGCGCTGAGGCCCGAGCGTGAATCGAGCTGGGTAGAAAGTATTTTAAAAGGTAGGCGGCAAGAGGAGTAAAGTAGAAGTGGAAAGGTTAGGTGTGGACTGGGGGTGGATTGGAAAGGGCTAGAAGGAGTGAGGTAGGGGAAAGGGGAAGGGTCAGGAAGGAACAGCCCTTCCTGAGCTCCACAGTTTGTACAGGACTGACTTAGGGCTGTGATGCTGTTTCATGTTCACATACCTCCCCCATCAAAATAAGCAAACAATTCCAATCTTCCAGGATGTGGGAAATACCCAAGATGGAATACACACAGTAACAGATGGCCCTAAGTGTAACACAAATGCTTAGTGTTATTGACTGCAAGGAGTACAGTGGAAAAAAATGACCTAACCTAAGTAACTTCAGGAAACATTATTTTGACTGGATACTATAAGGCTAAAGACAAAAAAAAAAAAAAGGCAAAAAAAGAAATGCATAAATGCTACACTCCAATTAGTCAATGTTTCATACAGGACTTTGGGTTAGTGATTCTGAAATTGCTTTATGTGTGCACCAAGACTGAACAAAATAAATATGTTGTGACTGATGAAGAGTCAAGTTTCTCACGGTCAGAAAAAGGGGAAGACTAAGATAACTGTAATATTTAATTAGAATTAGAGGTATTAGTATGAACTCAGGCTTCCCTGGTGGTCCAGATGGTAAAGAATCTGCCTGCAATGCAAGAGACACAGGTTCCATCCCTGGGTCAGGAAGATCCCCTGGAGAAGGTAATGGCTAACCACTCCAGTATTCTCGCTTGGAGAATCCCATGGACAGACCAGTATTCTTGCCTAGAGAATCCCATGGACAGAGGAGCCTGGAGGGCTACAGGCCATAGGGTCACAAATAGTTGGACACGACTGAGAGACTAACACTTTACTTCAGTATGAACTCATAGCTTAACTGGATGAATAGATGGACGGATGGATGGACAGTAGGTATAGATGCGAACATACATATGTAAATAAACATACATGGAGGAGATACATACATCCGAGCTGTGTTCACTGACAGGGCATTAAAGAACTGTCACCACATAGCCATGAGCACCCTCTAGGGCCAGGATCTTGGTTTCCAAACACCATTCCCCAGTCAAGGGTATTTTGGCTGCTGCTGCTGCTAACTCGCTTCAGTCGTATCCGACTCTGTGTGACCCCATAGACGGCAGCCCACCAAGCTACCGCATCCCTGGGATTCTCCAGGCAAGAACACCAGAGTGGGTTACCATTTCCTTCTCCAGTGCATGAAAGTGAAAAGTGAAAGAGAAGTCACTCAGTTGCGTCAGACTCTTTGCGACCCGTGGACTGCAGCCCACCAGGCTTCCCCGTCCATGGGATTTTCCAGGCAAGAGTACCAGAGTGGGGTGCCATCGCCCTCTCTGAGGGTATTTTGGAGAAGTGGTTCATTCCAGAACCAGGGCTGGAAAAGTACCAGATGAGCCTGGCACAGCTTGTAGTGCCATAACACAAGGAAGTGTTCCCAAAAGGATGGGGACATGTCAGAACAACACAGAAACCAACCAGAAGGCGCACCTAATGGCAAAGCTGGAATAATTTGTGATAACTTAAATAATGATAGTATTAGATTATAACCCCTAGAGTAAAATAGATATCCATGAGTCCATACTGATATAAATAATTGAATACATAGATGAGAAGGGGCAGCTCTTCTTTATAGAAGAATTCCAATGAATAAATGTGTAAACTAGAATATTACCAATAGGCAAACACCGCAGTAATTGTTGTCGGCAGGATACACTGAGGGATGCTACAATTAGAGGGCAAAAACTCAAGGAGAAATGGGCTATTTGCACAGTCTGTTTCCCCCAATATACTTATTAATTGCTAAGCAAGGAATTTACATGGAGACCACGATATTACAGTAGAAGACACTCATTTACAGTAGAAGACCTGAAATAAGAAGGCAGAGAGTTGCTCAGTGTTATGTGGCAGCCTGGATGGGAGGGAGGGAAGTTTGAGGGGAGAGTAGACACATGTATATTATGGCTGAATCCCTTCGCTCTTCACCTGAAACTATCACAACTTTGTTTGTTAATTGGTTGTCAGTTCAGTTCATTCACTCAGTCCTGTCCACCTCTTTGTGACCCCATGGACTACAACACACCAGGCTTCCCTGTCCATCACCAACTCCTGGAGTTTACTCAAACTCAAGTCCATCAAGTGTGTGATGCCATCCAACCATCTCATCCTCGGTTGTCCCCTTCTCCTCCTGCCTTCAATCTTTCCCAGCATCAGGGTCTTTTCCAAGGAGTTAGCTCTTCGCATCAAATGGCCAAAGTATTGAAGCTTCAGCATCAGCCCTTCCAATGAATATTCAGGACTGATTTCCTTTAGGATTTGATCTCTTTGCAGTCCAAGGAACTCTCAAGGGTCTTCTCCAACACCACAGTTCAAAAGCATCGATTCTTCAGCTATACCTCAATACAAAATTAAAAGTTTTTTTAAAAAGGTAGGGGGAGCAGAGAGTTATCTCGTTGGACCTCAGATGGAACTTGCATATCCATGATGTTCCTTGTTGTTGCTCTGTGTCTGTGAATGACCGTGAAAGTGCTGTATTTGTTTCACAACAAGCTTTCACCTGTTGTTCTTCACTGTCACTGATAACTCCAGCCTGAAACAGTTGTTACTAGATGTAGGCTGAGTTACCATGGGGCTGCTGTAACAAATGCCACAAACTGGGCGGCTTAAAATAGCTGTATTGTCTCACAGATCTGGAAGCTGGAACTCCAAGATCCAGGTTTCCTCAGGGTTGGTTCCTTTGCTGGCCATCTTTGGCTTATAGATAGATCACTTTTTTTTTGTCTATGCTGTGCAGTACTCAGGCTCTTGGTTCCCCAGAGAATGAACCTCCTGAACTGGGAGCTCAGAGTCTTAACCACGGGACCACCAGGGGAGTCCTAGATACATCACCTTGATCTCTGTCCTCATGTGGCCTTCTCCCTGTGTCGTCTCACCTTCCCTCTGTGTGTGTCTCTCTCCCGTTTTGTAAGGACATCATGCATGCATGCTAAGTTGCTTCAGTTGTTTCCAACTCTTTGCACCCTATGGACGGTAGCCGCCAAGCTCCTCTGTCCATGGGCTTCTCCAGGCAAGAATACTAGAGTGGGTTGCCATTTCCTCCTCCAGAAGATCTTCCCGACCCAGGGACTGAACCCGCATCTCTTCTATCTCCTGCATTGGCAGGGGGTTCTTTACCACTGGCGCCTCCTGCAAAGCCCCACTCATGTTCGATTAGGACCCGCCCTAAAAGCTTCATTTGAACTCATTTACTTCTGTGAGACCCTGTTTCCATAAAAGGTTAAATTCTGAGGTCCTGAGGGTAAGAGCTTCCCATAGTTGGGGGTGGGGAACGAATCAATCTCTAGAAGATGCCAAATGATAATCTGTGGCCATTATTAATGATTCTTTCAGTTAAAGTTAATTCTTAAGTAAAAAATGGAAAATTGAAAACATTGAGGTTAAGAGATAGTACACCCTATACGCCTGAGAATTTTTATCTTTAAGCTATTATCTTCATGTTTGAACTTGAATGAGGCTTGTGAGCCAATTTCAGCATCATCCTTACTTTGCAATAGGATCATCTTTTATATCCAGGCTAGTCGTCAGCTATCTTTTAGAAACATTGTAACCCTTTCCCCATAATGTGTGGAGTTGCCAGTGGACTAGGAGTGCTGAGTGCCAGCCATCCACTCCTATGCTGTTTGGGTGCCCCGGTTAGCAGGCAGGACCCATGACATGGCAGCCAACCCCTGCCCTCAGCCACAGGAAGAGTCTTAATGAGGTGGGGTGTTGAATAACAGGGGATGTCCTTGTGATGGGGCAACGGGTTGTCAACTGCTTGTGGACTGAGATGCCACCTCCAGGGAAGAGCCTTCTTGAAGGTACAGCAAGATCCTCCAGATAGAAGGCACATGAGGCACGTTGTCATGGCAGCAGGAAATAGCGATGGACGGTCCTGTCTGCCTTGATGGGGACACGGGGAGAGTCTCGTTGCTGTTGGGCAGCTCTGTCAGGTTTGCCCAGGAGTCTCAATGGTCAGTGGTTCTGTGTCTGTAGGCCACCTGGGCATGGATGAAGTGGTACAGTTTGTATGCTGACCAGCGAGCTGTGAAAGTCATTGTTTTGCCTGGAGCTGCTTGGGCTGCAGAAGGTTAACAGAGCTCATGCAGATGCCCGGGTCCCCACATGGCAGCCCGGGTCAGTGGGTAGCATGGGAGAACCTGCCAAGGGGTAGGGAGCATCTGTCTGCATCACGGAGTCTGCAGCCCCTCCTCAAGGCAGCCCTCCTGTCCCCATCACTCTGCAAAGGCTCAGGTACACCTGCTGGCATTTCCACCTGGGTTATAGTAGGACCTTCTCACCAGGCAGCCTGCCTCCCCTCAAAGAAGCAGTGAATTCATTTCCTTAGGGCTTCCAGAATAAAGTGCTACAGACCCAGGATTGTCTCACAGTCCTGGGGGTCGAGACATTTGAGATCAAGGTGTTAGCAGGCCCGTGCCCTCTCGGAAAGCAGTAGGGGAGGATCTGTTTCAGTCCCCCTCCTGGTTCCTGGGCTGAGGCAGGAGAACTCTAGTGTTCACACGGCTGTCTCACTGTGTGTGTCGGGGGCCTGTTTCCCTTGTTCATAAGGATGCCAGTCATATTGCATCAGGGCCCACCCTAATGACCTCATCTTAATTAATTCTTGTTTAGTTGCTAAGTCGTGTCCAACTCTATGTGACCCCATGAACTGCAGCACACTGGGCTCCTCTGTCCTCCACCATCACCCAGAGTCTGCTCAAATTCATGTCCATTGAGTCAGTGATACCATCTAACTATCTCATCCTCTGCCACCCCATCTCCTTTTGCCTTCAATCTTTCCCAGCATCAGGGTCTTTTCCAATGAGTCGGTTCTTCGAATCAGGTGGCCAAAGTATTGGAGCTTCAGCTTCAACATCAGTCCTTCCAATGACTATTCGGGACTGATTTCCTTTAGGATTGACTGGTTGGATCTCCTTATAGTCCCAGGGACTCTCAAGAGTCTTCTCCAATACCACAGTTCAAAAACATCAGTCCTTCAGCACTCAGACTTCCTTATGGTCCAACTCGCATCTGTGCATGACTCCTGGAAAATCATAGCTTTGACTAGTTGGACCTTTGTCTGCAAAGTTATGTCTCTGCTTTTTAATATGCTGTCTGGGTTTGTCATAGCTTCTCTTCCAAGGAGCAAGCGTCTTTTAGTTTCATGGCTGCAGTCACCATCTGCAGTGATTTTTGGCGTTCAAGAAAGTAAAATCTGTCACTGCTTCCATTAACTATGCAACAAGTTTATTTTCAAATAAGGCCACATGCTTAGCTACTGGAGGTTAGGACTTTAACATAAGAAGCAGAGGAAGCAGAGGGACACACAATTCAACTGTTAACAAGCTTCAGCACCTCATGGCATGAGGCACCGGTTGGCAGTGCCCAGCTTCCGTGACATCCCACAGCAACAGCAGCACAATAACTTAGCAGCTATGAGGCCCACACGGCAAATGGCTCCTGCTTCTGTGTGAGCATGTACAGTTGCCTAGGCGGAGCACTGCAGCAGTCTGCCCCTCCCATCCCGGTGGGTACCCTCTATCAGGGGAGTGACTGTGCACCCCCCAAATTTATTTTTTTAATTTTTTTAAAAAGTATTTATTTTACTCATTTCCTCGGTTGCACTGGGTACTAGTTGCGGCACGCGGGATCTTTGATTTTCACTGAGGTATGCAAAGTCTTTTAGTTGTAACATGTGGAATCTTTAGTTGTGGCATGTGGGATCTAATTCCCTGGCCAGTGATCGAACCCGGGCCCCCTGCATTAAGAGCTCGGAGTCTTAGCCACTGGGTCACCAGGGAAGTCCCCCCATCAATTTAAAAATTGCTGTTTGCCTGCACCCCCCATATTTGTATATTCATTTTTAAATTATGCTCTGCATATTTTGCTACTGTTATATACATTGTAAAATGTATACAAAATGAATATTAATGTATGAGATCAAGGTGAAATAAGCAATGTTTTAAATGTCCTGCCAACCATTATGACTTTTTATTGTCATTAGCTCATATCTCAAGGTCCAAATACCCTTGAGGTAGTGTTTCTCATTAATGATTCAGGATGTAAATCTAAATTTCTAATGTCCTTCCTGGTGACTTCAGGTTTTGTGGGAAAGGATGGCTTCCTGTCAAGTCTAATTAGATCTTCAGTGTTTGTAATGTGGTTCGTGAAAGACTTGTACCAGGGCAAGAAGCTTGAGCTTGTCTCTTTTTTTATTGTGCGTATCTTGGTGGTAACCTCAGCCTCTGGAAGGTTCTTTCTGCAGTAGTTTTTGAAGCCACATGTTCATTTTGTTATGTGTGTGCTAAGTCGCTCAGTCATGTCCTACTCTTTGTGACCCCATGGACTGTAGCCCGCCAGACTTCTCTGTCCATGGTTTTCTCCAGGCAAGAATACTGGAGTGGGTTGCCGTGCTCTCCTCTAGGGGATCTTCCCGACCCAGGGATCGAACCCTAGTCTCTTACATCTCCTGCATTGGCAGGCGTGTTCTTTACCACTAGCGCCACCTGGGAAACCCCCTCATCTTGTCACAGTTAGTTTAAATTCATTCATTGTATATTTGAGCACAGTTCTAGGTTCTTGAAATGTATCAAAGGTAGAACTAGAGAATTTACTTAGCCCACTAACCAGACAGTGTCATGCGTATGTTGTCAGACAGGAAGCCAAGGAAGGGGCACCGGGCCCTGCGGGTGGTGACCCTGCTGCTCCATCCGGAGCCCCGAGGACCAGGAGGCCGGGTGGGGGACCGTCAGCCGCAGACAGGCAAAATGGTCCCTGTGAGTAAACAGCGCTGATGCTTAGTTCATTGTGTTTGAGGTTTTTTTAGATAGAGGATAGATGTAAATAAAATAATTTGCACGTTTATCCTTTTCCCTGACTGTGCTGTGGCCTTCTAGAGACAAGGACTGCCTTCATCATTGACTTATGGGTGGGGGCTCTGATAGGAGTTCCCTGGTTGTATGCGTGTCCTCAGTCACAAAGTCACATCCGACTCTGCAACCCCATGGACTGTGGCCCAGCAGGCTCCTCTGTCCATGGGATTCTCCAGGCAAGAATAGTGGAGTGTGTTGCCATGCCCTCCTCCAGGGGATCTTCCTACCCAGGCTTCCCATGTCTCCCGCTGAGCAGGAAGATTCTTTACCCCTATGACACCGGGGAAGCCCCTCTCTGGTTGTATGTAGTTCCATGTCTTCCAAAACCCATGGCTACATGTATTTTAGGATGATCGGGAGGAGCACAACGAGGTACATTAAGAAGTTTTGTCCAGAATTGCTCAATGAATACAGAGCCACTGGTGTGGGATGCAGAATACTTTGTGTCCCAGGAGTCGTGGGCAGTGGTGTCATCAGGAATTCAAGAGTCTGAGCTCCCCTTAGATGGGCCCTGAGGCAGGCTGGGGTCTGGTGGGTGGTGAATCAGAACCTCACCATGCAGTGGAGGGAGGAAGCATGTGGGCATCCCTGCGTCAGGGGAGCCTGGCTGGACCCTGCCGGGGTGAGGCTGAGAAGGGACGTGCAACAGGCTCCACTGTCCTCCGGCACCTGGCGCTACTGGTCATGGGCTTGGAGGCAGTATTTAGCCAGTATCTGGTTCCGTAAGGGATGCAGAAACGATGTGTGATTGATGCGCTCTGAGCATCCGCTTCCCTCCCTTCACAGTCCCCCAGCCTCCTGACCGGACCTCCACGCTGCCCTCCGCCTTTCATCAGATGGAAGAAGGGGAGAAAGGAGATGGAGCTATCGGCTTCCGTCTCCAGACACAGCCCTGTGCGTGTGCACCGGAGCCAGCCTCTTGGAATGGATAATCCTTTTGTTTTCATGGTGCTCCTCAGAGGGCTGCAGTGTTTATCAAGAGCGTTTCCTCATTACATAAACACAGGAACTGAATTTAAATCAACTCTCCAGTGGCTGGATTTTACAGAATGCAATATGTAATAATAACGACATAGAATAATGCTACCTAGAAAAATAACTACATAGAAACAAGAGCCCTTTATTGAGTTTATTACATTACAATGACTATGCCTGAAATTTTTAAGCCCTCTATTTAAATAAACTCTATTTTTAAAAAAAAAAGAATGAATGAGGAAAACAAAAATAAACTCTGTTGACTTCAACTGGGTCAGAATGCATAGCACTCAGAAAATGCTTAGTGAATCAGTAATAATGAGCTTAGCATTTGATTCTTTAAAGGTAAATAGTTAATTAACTTAGTAACTTGGTTACCTCTTATTTTCCAGCGGGTGAAAGAGGTGAGCCAGGTAAGGTCGGTGTTAAGGAAGAAAATTCTTCCTCCTTCTGGGATATTCCATTGAGCACTCAGCTCTCTCTAGGGAGAGGTTGACTTTGATTTCTGGTTGTGTACATCTTGTAGGGGAAGATATACTCATTAATGTGCGCCAGAGTCATGAGGATGGCATTATACTCAAGAAATTCTCATAGAATCGTTGGATTAGAGCTGGACACACCTGAGAGGTCACCTAATCCAGATTCTCCAGGAGGAGCTCCTGACAGATAAGATGCCAGATTTTATTAAGGACCTAGAAAGGTCAGATACCAGAAGCAAAACATCTATTGGGAAGAGATCCACAGAGATTTTTATGTTAAGAAGAAGCCCTTGCCCACGTATGGGTATATACGCAAAAGTATTGAAAACAGCGTCTCCAAGAGTTATCTGCACACCCGTGGCAGCATTATTAACAATAACCAAGAGGTGGAGGCAGCATAAGTGTCCATCAGGGATGACTAGGTAGCCAGCATGTGGTGTAGACATACAGCGGAATACGAGGCAGCCTTAGGAAAGCAGGAAATCCCGTCACAATGCCACAGCATGGATCAACCTGTGTCAAGTGAAATAGGCTGCCCAGGTGCTCGGTGGTAGAGAATCTGCCTGCAAAACAGGAGACGTGGGTTCGATCCCTGAGTCAGGAAGATCCCCTGGAGAAGGAAAAGGCAACCCACTCCAGTATTCTTGCCTGGGAAATCCCACAGACAGAGGAGCCTGGCAGGCTACAGTCCATGCGGTCGAAAAGAGTCAGACATGACTGAGCAACTGAACAATAAAAACAAGTGGAATAAGCCACTCACAAAAGGACAGATATTACACAGTTCTACTTACGAGCTGGTTGGTGTGCTGGTAGGGGTGGTTGGCTTCTTTCCTGGCACTTCAGGTGAGCACAGCCCCACAGGGGAGCATCCCAGAACGTTCGAGAAGAGTATGTCCTTGGCACCCCCAAGAATTTGTCCAAAAGTTGGACCGCCACCACGAACTTTTTATTCTGGCTAACTCTGAACTTGTGTAAGTCAGGACTAAAGATGAAAAGTGGGGGAGCAAAGATTCCAAATGGCATCTGTTGCTCCTTTTGTAGCTGATTCCCTCAGTGTGATGGTGGTGAAATTTAGAGCGTCTTCAGCCAGGCTGACTAAATTTAGAGAAGTAATTGCTGTTTACCCTTCTGGGGACATCGTGGGAGGCCTGAGAATGAAAGGATGGAAAGCCAAGATGACAGAGTAGAGACAGCCAAGTTCTGGTTTGGGTGCCCGTTTTCAAAGATGACAGTGGAGTATAATCTTTAAGTTTGATTATAGGGGGGCTAACTGGTTTCCTTGTCTTTAACAACATTCCTTCCTACAGAATAGCTGGACCTTTGCTGCTGAAGTTCACTTTATGACACAGAGATTCAGTAGAAAGCGGACCAGATGCAGTCATTTTTTGACAGTTTTGAAATCTACACTTTTTGCGGAGAAAGTACCGTTGATACTCTGCACTATTGGATAAGTTCTGGGAGTTGAGAGAAAAGCTAAGATGGTTAACATGTGAGTGTAGTTACTGAACCTGCTGTTCAGTTAACAATGAAGAGTTGATACTCTGAGCCTGGGAACATATATGAAATTTTGACAGGTAGGGAGAGACTGCAGCTGCCAGGGAACAGCATTAAGGGGCTTTTGCGGACAGGTTGGGTGAGCGATGCTCCTGCTGGAGTGTGAGCTGGGCGGGGTCTCCCTGCCGCCTCCTCCTCCCCATGCCCTCCTCTCCTCACTCACACCATGCCTGAGGTCTCCACGTACAGGTGTTTCTCTCCCAGCGGCTGCAGCGGGTCGTGACCAAAAACACCTACCGTCAGGCAGGATATGCTCCTCCTGGCCCTCGGTTCATTTGAACCTGGGACTTTGATGATATACCATTCACTTGGACTTACTGGCAGGTCACCTGTCTGAAGAACATTCACAGAACAGTGAATATAGATCGGTAGCACTACTTTAACTTCTTGCACCCAGAATCTACCACTCTGTACATCTATTTATATTTCTTTTCCCTGAAGCTCTGAAAAATAAGGCCAAAGGAAAGGAGTGCTGGTCCATCAAAGGTACCCAGTGTTGTCTTTCTTGCCTGCCCCTTGGGCTGTCTAAACCTTTTCCCCAGCATTTTAAGTAACTCCATACTTGCATTTTTTTCTTTTTTAATAGCTGCTGCTGCTGCTGCTGCTAAGTCACTTAGCAGCAAGTGGAGAAGGAAATGGCAACCCACTCCGTGTTCTTGCCTGGAGAATCCCAGGGATGGCGGAGCCTGGTGGGCTGCCGTCTATGGGGTTGCACAGAGTCGGACACTACTGAAGTGACTTAGCAGCAGCTGCTAAGTGATGCAACCCAGTGATGATTAAAAACCAAACATGGACTGCAAAAATGAATGGGGAGAATACTGAAAGTAAAACTCTCAGAGTCCCAAGGAATTAAAAAGAACATGAATAAACAGTTCATAAAACAATAGAAATTTGTCAACAAATATTACTAGTAAACAAATAAAATTAAAAGTAAACAAATAAAAAAATAAGAGTTCACTTTCTGGTGTCTAAAAAAGTGAACTAAAAATATCCTAATGTTATATGTAATTGTCTATTAAATCTCTATTATATAGAGATTGGATATCTCAATCCTAAAAAATGTTTTAAATTGCCTACAGATTTGAACACATCATTTTCTTCCACCAAACCCTGATCCCCTCCAGATTTTCCACTCCTATTATCTTTTCCCAGCTTTAATGAGATATTACTGACATATACATAAATTCAAGGTGTGCAGCATGATTTGATAGGTATATACATTGTGAAGTGACCACCACAATAAGGTTAGTTAACACCTCCACCCCCTCAAGATAATTAACATTTTTAGTGATGATAAGATTTAAGATCTACTCTCTTAATACAGTATTAAGTTATATAATAGTGTATGTGTGTGTATATGTGCTGTTCTCAGTCATGTCCAACTCTTTTGTGACCCCATGGACTATAACCCGCCAGGCTCCTCTGTCCATGGGATTCTCCAGGCAAGAATACTGGAGTGGGTTGCTATGCCCTCCTCCAGGGGATCTTCCCAACCCAGGGATCAAATGCAAGTCCCCTGCATGGCAGGCAGATTCTTTACTGCTTAGCCATCAGGAAGCTATAAAAATACATACATACATATATATATATATATATATACACACACACACATATATATGCATACATACATATATATATGACTATATACATATATTGGAGAAGGCAATGGCACCCCACTCCAGTACTTCTGCCTGGAAAATCCCATGGACGGAGGAGCCTGATAGGCTGCAGTCCATAGGGTCGCTCAGAGTCGGACAGGACTGAGTGGCTTCACTTTCACTTTTCACTTTCATGCATTGGAGAAAGAAATGGCAACCCACTCCAGTGTTCTTGCCTGGAGAATCCCGGGGATGGTGGAGCCTGGTGGGCTGCCGTCTATGGGGTCACACAGAGTCGGACACGACTGAAGCGACTTAGCAGCAGCATGTATGTATATGACATCTGTAACTGACAGCTCCCCGTTTCCCCCACGCTGGCTGGCTGGCAGGTAAAGTAAAACCCAGATCCTTTACAGGTTGCAGTTTAACAGGTGGGGTGGAGGTAGGAGGTGTGGACAGCGTGGGACTTGCCCAGTGGTGCTCAGCCAAGCAGCAGTGCTCCTCAGGAGCGGACAGAGCCTCTCAGGTTTCAGAGAATTTATGAATCACCTCGGAATGCCATGGGCTGGCGGGGGCAGGGGGTGTGGTGCGTGGGCCTGAGGTTCCGGGAGGGTGGCATTGGTGCTGCCTCCTCCCACCACACTTAGAGTAGTCAGACCCCATCCCTGTCTGTCTGATGAAGTCTATGTGCCTGTCAGAAGTGTATCAACACTACGCCAAAGGTTGCATATCCAGTCGTGTCTGACTGTTTGTGACCCCATGGACTGTAGCCCGCTAGGCTCCTCTGTCCATGGGATTTCCCGGGCAAGAATACTGGAGTGCGTTGCCATTTCCCCCTCCAGGGGATCCTCCCCACCCAGGGATCCAATCCACAACTCCTGCATTGGCAGGAGGGCTCTTTACTGAGGGTTCTCACCTGAGAAGCCCATGTTTTATAAAAGGTAGAGAATGTTATATGAACAATTTACCTTTTGGCTGTTCATAAGTAGTTATAACTTCCTAATTGGTCACCGTATTTATAAGTCCTGCAAAGAGAAGGAGCAGACACTCAGAACTGTCCAGAGAGCAGGACTGAACCCTGTTTCTATGGGACTTGAATCTATTGAGAAAGCATCTATCACTCAGCTGGGTGCGTTTATGACTATGTCTCATCTTAATCAGGCCTCAGGGAATAAGTTTAGAAGATGGTCCCTGCTATCAAACAACCAATTCAACATCATTCAGAAAGTCTGATAGTCAAATAATGATAAATACCGGCCGCTCTTAAACTAGTGCTTTATATACTTAGTCTTATTTTGTCCTCCCAACCTACAGGAAAGGTGGACGTTTATTTTATGAATGAGGAAATTTGCTCAGAAAGGCTAATGATGTGCCCAAGGTCATTCTGATAGAAACTGACGGAAGTAGGATTTGAACCCAAACCTATGATTCCAAAGACTCACGCTGCTATATTTAAAGTGGACCATCAAGGACCAGCTGTACAGCGCAGGGAACTCCGCTCACTATTATATAACAACCTAAATGGGAAAAGAACAAGAAGAGATACGTGTATATGTATGACTGAAGCATTTTGCTGTACACCTGAAATTAACACAACATTGTAAGTCAACTATACACACATATAAAATAAAAAGTTTTTTTAAATATCCTTTACTATTACATTAAAAAAAAATCAAAACCCACAACAAAGACTTGCTATTTTTCTGCCCGGCCCTTGTCTTCTGGCAACTGGCCCTCTTTTCACAAGGAGTTGGAGAGCAATTATTGAAAAGAGAGCCTGGGACTTCCCAGGCAGTCCAGTGGTTAAGACCCTGTGTTTTCATCACGGGGGGCATGGGTTCAACCCCTGGTTGGACGAGACTGGGTCCAGCACTATCTGAGAAGCCATAGATTCAAGGTTTCCAAAGTCAGCTGCAAAGAGAGGAAACCAGACCGAAGTACAAATGAGAGGAAGTTGGCGTCAAGGTAAAACCAGTGACTCACAGTTCCTAAATTCGTTATGACTTTAGGTGGAAAAAAGAAATAATGGCCTAAATGGGAAGGGTGGTGCCACAGGGACCCAGAACAAATACTGTTACAGAATGGGAGAGGCTGTTTTCATTTTGCCAGAGCTTCTGAATGTGATTATAGGTAGAAACAGATGCAAACCGCTGCCACCCTCTGCACAGCTGAGCCTGTGGGGTGGATTTCTACGAGAAATCTTTTTTTGCATTTGTGGAGTCAGAGGGGAGCCTGAAGTGGAGTGAGGCTTAGGCCAGCAAGTGTCAGTTGACACCCACCTCTCCTCCTGGGAAGGGGAAGGAATCCCACCCTGAGTATCTCTGGACACTCAGAGCCTGTGGCTTTGTGTCCAGATGGCTGTCATCCTGAATGAGAAGCGCTGAACACCCAGGTGTGGGGCCGAGCACGAGGGCTTCTTAGGGAGACCCAGAACCAGAGCAGAGAAATAGTCCCCTGGAAACCGGCTCAGGCCTTTCATCTGTTGGTTTATCTGTTGGTCTTCTCGGTTTCCTTTTTAAATCTCGACCACCCTTAAGACTGTGCAGTCAAGTCACTTGGGTACCCGTCATCCTCAAGGATCAGGTTTCCACGTTTTCCTGAAATGTGCCTACAGCATGTTGGCTGGGGAGGTGGAAATGGGGGCAGGTGGGGGACATTGGCGGCTCCCTGTGTCCTGGCCTGTGGCCCCTGGGTGGTCCCAGGTAGAATGCTGGCCTTTGGGGCCTATCTCCTCATCTGTAGCACAAGGTTTGTAGACCAATCTGTTTCTCTTTCTGGACTTTTGTAGTGAAACGGGAGGAGGCAGTGAATCTCTGCAAGCTTTGAGGAGAGAGAACTAACAACACAGCATGAATTAACATCAGTCTCTGGTTGTTATGGAGATACTTCCACGTTCTAGAATTCCAATACACGTGGGAGGAGATGAGAAAACAGAATTCTGTCCTCCAGAAACTTGGGGAGATGGCTTAGTCCTCACTGAGGTCCTCTGCATTCCCCTGTGGGTAGAGTAGTTCCTGGGTGCTCCTGTGTGCTCAGTCGCTTAGTTGTGCCTGACTGTATGTGACCCCATGGACTGTAGCCCATCAGGCTCCTCTGTCCTTGAAATTCTCCAAGTAAGAATGCTGGAGTGGGTTGCCATTTCCTCCTCCAAGGAATCTTCCCAACCCAGTTCTTGGGTAGGTATTTATAAACCATTTCAGGCTTAAACAGGATGAGAGGTGCTGTGCTCTTAAATCTTTTTAAGTTTTTACTAAAAATTATTGTAAGACAGTTTTAGGGTAGCACAGGAAATGGGCTGCCTGTGCTCAACAGCTCATTAAACAAATCTCTCAGGTTTACTTTTGTGCTATATGTGTCTTTCTGCCCCTGAACGATGCCGCATCTGTATTTCGGCATTTCTTCAATAATCTTCCAAATGGATGGCTGGCAGATGCGCTCGGATGGCAGCCAGGCCCCTTCAGATGCAGGTCAAGATGGATAAGCATCCTTTTCACACATCCTTAGGAGCCCCAGCAACACTGCACTGTGATGACTCCGCAATATAATGAGGAGGAAGATGTTATTGTTCAGTTGCTCAGTAGTGTCTGACTCTTTTCAATCCCATGGACTGCAGCACACCAGGCTTCCTTGTCCTCCACTATCTCCCAGAGTTCACTCAAACTCATGTCCATTGAGTCAGTGATGCCATCCAGCCATCTCATCCTCTGTCACTCCCTTCTCCTCCTGCCTTCAATCTTTCCCAGCATCAGGGTCTTTTCCAGTGAGTTGGCTCTTCACATCAGGTGGCCCAAGTTTGGAGCCTCAGCTTCAGCATCAGTCCTTCCAGTGAATATTCAGGATGGAGTTGCTTTAGGACTGACTGGTAGAAGATGGTGACATATAGTAAAATGTAGAGCCAACTCAGACCAAGACTTCTAATGAGACAGGCGCTTGCTTTCACACATTCCTTCTTTTACTTCGGACCCAGAGTCTGCAATACAGTCTCTCCTTGAAAAGCACTGTATGTTAGTGACTGTAGCATGCTGTCTGTTCCTTTACTAAAAATACTCAGAACTGTTGTTTTCTTTCTTGCCTGGTTATTTTTTTTTATTGCCTGAGTATTCTTAACAGTTGTTTCTATAAGCACCTCTATTTCTCATCTGTTATTTCTCCCCAAATGTCCCAAGGACGTGGGCTTACCAATAAACATTATGCTGCTCCAGAGGAGCTTAGTATTGTTTCTAGGGTTCATAGCCACATAATTGTTCTCACGGGGTATCAAGGTGAAGTAGGATCCAGCTGGAAGACCTGAGTTGGGCCAGTTGTACCACTACCTAGTTGAGGGATCTTGTACAACTCAAATGATGTTTATAGGATAGGAGACACATAGGCTTCCCAGATGGTGCTAGTGATAAAGAATCCACCTGTCGATGCAGGAGACACGAGAGATGCGGGTTAGATCCCTGAGTCTAGAAGATTGCCTTGAGGAGGAAATGACAACCCACTCCAGTATTCTTTCCTGGAGAATCCCGTAGACAGATGAGCCTGGTGGGCTACACTCCACGGGGTCACAAAGAGTCAGACACAACTGAGTGACTGAGCACAGGAGATGTGTATATAAGGGATTAAATTAATTGCCTTTTTTTTTACATTCTTATTTGTTATCTAATAAACTATTAATGTATCTTCTCTTTCCTATCAGCTTAAGAGTTTATTGTCATAAATACTGTTTCAGATGAGAGAAATGGTTCGCTGGTTTTCTTTTGTAAACTGCTTGCTCTTTAGGCTTCTCTGGTGGCTCAAAGAATCTTCCTGCAATGCGGGAGACCTGGGTTCAATCCCTGAGTTGGGAAGATCCACTGGAGAAGGGCATGGCAACTCACTCCAGTATTCTTGCCTGGAGAATCCCCATGGACAGAGGAGCCTGGTGGGCTACAATCCATGGGACTGCAAAGAGTCGGACACGACTGAGCAACGAAGCATGTGATAGCAGGAAGGAAGTGAGGCGGCAGAGGAGTGAGGCATGTCTGACTATATTTCTTTGGCTTGGCCATTTCATCAAGGGGCATGATTCTGAAGGACGGCTGACCTTCTGACGGCCAGGACTCTGCGGCTGCAGCAGCCAGGGGCTAGAAGACGTGTAAAGAGCATTTCTCAGTACACTGAACACCGAATGTCTCGCTGTGCAGCTTTGGTGATTGATATTTGGTTCTGTGGTCTCATTCCTAACTGAATCCCTTAAAGGGAGGTCGGGAATAGTGATTTCCAGAAAGAGTCAGCGTGAGGGCCTGTTGCTGGGTGGTGGGTGTGAGCTGAGAAGCATCACTGTCAGGGCACATGTGTCTTCATTTAGACCCTGATATATTTCCCTTGGGCTTCCCAGGTGGCGTTAGTGGTAAAGAACCCGCCTGCCAATAAGAGACAGTGTGTTCAATCCCTGGGTCCCCTGGGTCCGGAAGATCCCCTGGAGGAGGGCATGGCAACCCACTCTGGTATTCTTGCCTGGAGAATCCCATAGACAGAGGAGCTGGGCGGGCAATAGTCCATGGGCTCACAAAGAGTTGGACACGACTGAAGTGACTTAGCACACATATTTCCCCTAAACCGTTCTCCTTAGGAGGACCAGGGCATCTGCTCTCGGGGGCAGGGGACCCACACACCGGGTTTAGTCGGTGGCTGCTTGTCGGAGGGGAGGAGATGGAATGAGGTGGCTGCCCATGGATGTCTAGTCCAAAGGGCGTTTACCTGGCACCATTGATGGGTTCCTGCAAAGTTCATCGTTAATCAGGTTCCCCAACCAAATGCTCTTCCTTCCTGACTTGCTGTCAGAGTTTATTCAGCCTTGCTTTCCCACTGATTCTCCAGCGGTGGCACTCAGTCTCTGCCTGTCCTCCTCACATCCTGAAAACTGTAAATGATCAGTGAGCAACCCTGGGACACGCGCTTCCTAAAATCGTCCACAGCTGTCAGAGCAGGGGGCTGCACGGCCGCCAGCCGGCGCCCAGTCGAGTGCTCTGGGAATTAGAATCAAGGCCCCGGCTGATCCTTGCATCTCTGCCGGAGAAATTAGAAATGGTGTTCACCTCTGCCGAATACCAGGCGTGCCGTATCATCAGGAGGCTTCTTGTCAGGTCCAATTTGGGATCATCAAATTAATTGTTACATGTGACAAGCTGACATGCAAAGAAAGTGATAAATGCTTCGGTGCAGCCTCCCGGTGAAAATTCCACGGTGAGCTTTCGTGGCCCCAGGGCACGGATGATGGACAAGGCAGGAGAGCTCCCGTCCTGCTCAGCTGCCCAGCTCTTTCCACAGCATGGGAGAAACAGCCCCGTTTGCCTGGAAACCTGCACTAACCCCCTCCTTTCCTGACAGTTGTGTGAATCCTTCACTTCTGTCTTGCTTCCTCCCCAGATAAACTCTTGTGAATTGCTTTTCAAGTAAAGAATCCGCCAACCTGGGTTCAACTAGCTCAGAAAGATCCCCTGGAGAAGGAAATGGCAACCCACTCCACTATTCTTGGCCTGGGAAATCCCATGGACAGAGGAGCCTGGCGGGCTACAGTTCATGGGGTTGCAAAGAGTCCTATACGGCTGAGCAACTAACACTTTCACTTTCCTCCCCAGATAAACTTGTGAATTGCTTTCCAGGGGACACCTTTGCTGCTACTGCTGCTGCTAAGTTACGTCAGTCGTGTCCAACTCTGTGCGACCCCATAGACGGCAGCCCACCAGGCTCCTCTGTCCCTGGGCTTCTCCAGGCAAGAACACTGGAGTAGGTTGCCATTTCCTTCTCCAATGCATGAAAGTGAAAAGTGAAAGTGAAGTCGCTCAGTTGTGTCTGACTCTTAGCGACCCCATGCACCGCAGCCCACCAGGCTCCTCCCTCCATGGGATTTCCCAGGCAAGAGTACTAGAGTGGGGTGCTATTGCCTTCTCCGAGGGGACCCCATTACCCCCTAGAAATAACCAAGCAACCATTTCATAGGGGCCTTTGCTGGGGTCTCAGGAACTGCTAGTTAAATGGCCTAAGGGACAGGGAGATCACTATCTGAGTTTTTTTGTTGCTCCGGGAACCACACTGTTGGCTGCTGCCGATGTCCTGTGGGGAGAGGGCGCAGGGCACAGCCATTAGACTCAGCTTGTCCGAGTGTCACCTGGAGGGGCCGGGAGTGTCAGCAGCCCGTGTGCTGGGAGGTGACCCCCCATGTTCTTTATTTCCTTTTTTAATATTTATTTACTTGGCTGCACTGGGTCTTCACTGTGGCAAGTGGAATTGAGTTCCCTGACCAGGGATCAAAGCCAGGCCCCCTGCATTGTGGAGCTCAGGGTCCTAGCCACTGGGCCACCAGGGAAGTCCCTTAAAAAAAGTCTCTTTTCTTGGCTGCACCACACGCCCTTGGGGAACTTCCCAGACCAGGGGTGGAACCCAGTTCCCCTGCAGTGGAAGCCTGGAGTCTTAAGCGCTGGGCCACCTGGGAAGTCCACTCCCCATGTTCTTTAGAGCCATCTTTGGAGTCATCCCCATCACGTCACAAACACTTTCTAGTATCAGGTGTAGAAGTGTTCCTCCACGGAGCAGACCCAGGCCATCAGGCTACGGCATTCATTTAATTTTTTAATATTTGAACTAGGCTGGGGGAAGACAAACAAACCAAAACCGAACCCTGTCTTTTCATTTTCATTCTCTCACTATGCTCTGCAGCATTGGCCCTCTGTGGTGGTGGGGGCGGGGAGTCCTCCCTTCTCCGGGCTCTAAAAATAGCAGCTCAGCAACTATTCGCTTATTTCCCTCCACAGTGGGTGCCGGCAGTTTAAAGCCACATTTGAGACTCATGCTATCAGAAGGACCCACATAAGAAGCCCCTGCTCTCTTAACAGGAGAGCCTACCGTCTGTCCATCTATGTTTCCTCGTTTTTCAAATTCTTTTGAATTTTTTCCTCTATTTTTTGTTTTTGCTTCCTCCTAATACAAATTTTCTTAGGTGTGCTAAGAGGTATGAAATGCAGTTATCAAAATATTGTGTGTGTGTGTGTTAGTCACTCAGTCATGTCTGACATTTTGCAACTCCATGGACTGTAGCCCGCCAGATTCCTCTGGGATTCTCCAGACAAGAATACTGGAGTGGGTAGCTATTCCCTTCTCCAGGGGATCTTCCCAACCCAGGGACTGAACTTGAGTCTCCTGCATTGCAGGAAGATTCTTTAACGTCTGAGCCACCAGGGAAGACCTATTTTAAACTGGGCTGCATTTACTTAAAGAATTTAATCACAAGATTGCATGATCGCGGCTGTCACTTTGAAATGGTGGTGACTGTAAACTGTTTTTCAAGGTAGCTGCGATGTAAGAGCGAATTAGGAGTTACAGGTTCTGCTCACACTACTGTGGCTTGTTGTCTGAATTCACAGTGAGAGAGAATGAAAATTAAAAGACAGGGTTTGGTTTTGGTTTGTTTGTTTTCCCCTAACCTAGTTCACGGATTGCCTGATTTTTTTATCTCTGGACCCCTTGGATTAAGAACCCTTGTTCTCTTAGAGCCATGTTATAGCAGAACGTCCCTAGTGGTTCAGATGGTAAAGAATCTGCCTACAATGCAGGAGACCCAGGTTTGATCCCTGGGTTGGGAAGATCCCCCAGAGAAGGGAATGGCCACCCACTTCAGTTTTCTTGCCTGGAAAATCCCAAGGACAGAGGAGCCTGGCCAGCTACAGTCCACGGGATCGCAAAGAGTCAGACACGACTGAGCATCTTTCACACAAGTTCAAATTCACTCTAATTTTCTGGCACATCAGACAGGTTTTCGAAGGTCTGGGTGCTGGCGTGGTTCTCAGGGTTCTACACCCCGTACGCACCTCCGTTCGGGGGGAGGCCCACAGCTTAGTTGAAGCGACTGGACAGCAGGTCTGCAGCTCTGCCGGTCCTGAGTACCTTCTCCAGTTCCAACTATAACAGGGTGGACTGGCGAGACTCCCTCTAGCCTGATGAGGGCTCTCAGCTCAGCCGCCTGCACTGCCAGTTCATTACAGAGCTTGTGCTTCTTCTTCCTCGGTCCTCGTCCAGCAGGGCTCCCTGCAGCACCACCTGCTCCAGCTCTGCTGCTCCGCAGGGCACCCCAAGCCTGCCCGGAACTGGGGGGACTGCACCCTGGAGGGTCCTGTCAACCTCTGCAGTGGGACAGGGTGCAGAGTTAGGGCCAGAATGCTTATTTAAAATATTTCTTTATTTCCCTGTGCCTTGCCTTAGTTGGGGCTTCCCTGCTGGCTCAGACAGTAAAGAATCTGCCTGCAATGCGGGAGACCCAGGTTCTATTCCCTGGGTCGGGAAGATCCCCCTGGAGGTGGGCATGGCAACCCACTGCAGCATTCTTGTCTGGAGAATCCCCATGGGCAGAGGAGCCTGGCGGGCTACAGTCCACAGGTTCGCAAACAGACACGACCGAGCGGCCGCCACACACACTCTTGTCCCGTCGTCAGCACCCCCACATGCGGGAGCAGGTGTTCCCCTAGTTGTTTCTGAAGGTGGAGGAGACTGGACCTCCAGGGCTGCCCCTTTCCCCGTGAGCACCATGACCTTGGGGACAGCTTGGTTCTCAGCCTGAGTCAAGGCGGCATCTCCTGGGAGTAGGTGAAATACAGATCACCAGCCCTGCACCCCCTCCCCACCTGGCATTTCTGGTTGAGCAGATCTGGGGGTGGTGGGGGGTAGTGTCTGCCTCTCCAGCCCCTTCCCAATAAATTGACGCTGCCGTGTGGGGCCCATGCTTAGAGCCACTGCCCTGAAGCACACGAGGGACACGTGATAAATTAGGCTGAGCACTGACAGCCATGCTTGCCTTTCGAGGACTCCCCCTGGGACATGTTACAAGGAGCTAACTGTCAGCTTATTTTACATTAGCCATGTTTTTTGATGATACTGTGAGATGCGGGTGCATCCTTGTGTAGAATTTTTCAAGCCTGCTCATCCCAGCCGGCCAGCCCCGTAAAGGACCCTGATAAAAAGTCCTGTGGCCCCAATTTCCCCGCCTCTTTGTCTTCCTGTGCCCTTGGGGTTCCTGTGCATTCACTCCCAAGAGGCCTCTGGCTGAGAACCAGGGGCCCGCTGGGTGGCCTCAGGGCCCACACCCACTGATTACCCACCAGACAGCGGGTCCCACACAGAACAAGGTAGGCCCAGGAAATGACCTGCGGGCCACCCAACGAACAGGGCACAATCAGAACAGCATTTTTTAAAGTGTTTTTTAATACAAATATTTTTAAAGTTCCACGTATTCTTTTACTGCTTCAAACAAACCAAGGGAAAAAAGATTTTTTATTTTCAGCAAATCAGGAAAATTGAACACATTATTGATTACATACTACTTTTTAAATGAATATTAATTGCGTTGGGTGTCCTAAAATGGTATTGTCTTGTTCTGTCAAAAATCCTTGTCTGTTAAAGGTATCTGCTTAAATGTTTATGGATGGAATGATGTGACACCAGGGATTTGCTTTAAAAGCCACCACGAGACCAAGTTTAGTGGGGAGGCACAGATAATGGAGCAATGTCGGCATGTGAGCTGTAGGAGCTGGGTGCGAGTGCATAGGATGCTATCTACCTCTGTGTGTTTGCAAAGTTTAAAGGAAAAAGCTAAAATTGAAAAAAAAAATTTAAGAGTCCCGCAGTCAGAGAAGTCTCGTCAGTGCCTTTCGTGGTCACCTCTTGGGAATTCCACGGGCACCTGAGCTGTGACCTGGCCTGGGAGTCTCAGCACAGAGAAAACCGCAAACCCCGTGCAGCCTCAATATCTGCCGAGCCCGTCCACAGCCCTCTGCAGGGGGCAGCGGGGAGCTCACAGCGGCGTGGGAAAGGAAGCCTTCTCTGCGGGTGGAAGGCGCTAGCCCTTGGCCTTTTTGCCTCATTCCTCTCTGGGGCACGCTCTGTTTGGCTCTTGCCCCCTGGGCACAGCTACACAGCCTCCAGGAGACTAATGTGGGGTCAAATGGAATTCACTGGACTTTGACTTGCCACCCGCCATCCCAAGTAATTTGCCTCTTTTTAGAAAAATGTTTATTTATTGGGTGCACCAGGTCTTAGTGGCAGCACGTGGGATCTTTAGCGGCAGCATTCGGACTCTTTAGTTACGGCGTGGGGGCTCTAGCTTCCTGGCCAAGGACCGAATCCAGGCCCCCTTCATCGGGAGCTTGGGGTCTTAGCCACTGGGCCACCGGGCAAGTCCCCTGCCTGACCGTTTATAGGAATGCGTGTATGTATTCTGAATGGCATACCTAACAGCTCTTATAAAGTACAACTTCATGCAGTAGAACTTTACCAGTTCATATTAATTGTATTCAACAACTGGATACTTTTTTTAGAATTCCAAGTTAGAAAATAAAAAGAAATGTGATGTTGTTGCTTTTGCAACCATACTGTAACTCAGGCTTGTCTAATTAGAGTGTTGCCAGTAAAATTCCTCGTAGAAGAGTCGTGCTTTCATGGCTAAGTAAGAATTCTTTGTAATAAATGTATTCACTATTTGTGTATACAGATGATACACAGATACTATTTTCACTGTTGAGTGTTTGGGGTTTCTTCCCCAAACCTTTCTTCCATAAGGGGTTTTAATATCCTTCCTGCCATCTTGTTTATGTTGCCTACTCATCCAGACTGTCTCCTAATGGATATAAACTTCAAATCAGTGAAATCTGACTAAATAAGGTTTTCCTCTAATGGAAAAATCAGTCGCCTGACAACACACTCAAGCCACCCTCCAGCGCCTCACCATCTGGTCCAAGGACTGTGTCCTGGTCAGAGACCCTTAGCTGTTTGCCAGCCGATTCTTGTAACCGCCCTGCAGGGCAGGCATTTCCCTGTGAAGCCCTACAGTGATGTTCAGGCATTATTATAATTACAGACAAAAGTGGAGGCACAGGAAGGCCTATGGTTTCCTGTGACTCCTCAAAGTAAACTGGACTTTCCAAATGCAGGCTATAGTCCATTGGTAGGTCCTGAAGCCCGTTCAGTGGCATTTTTTTTTTAATGGAATAGGATCAAGCAGAAAATATGTGGGTGCCTCCCAGGCTGCAAGAGTCAGAGCTGTTTGTTTAGGTGTGCCAGTGTGCACACACTGGGTCCCGGTGTTACATGACCCGAGTTTTTATTGTGGGTCTTGATCAAAGCTGTCCGATAGAGAGTAGTTTAAGCAATGCCAGACTTGTCGTTCTGTCACTAAGTCCTGTCTGGCTCTTTGCAACCCTATGAACTGCAGCACACCAGGCTTCCCTGTCCTTCTCCATCTCCAGAGGTTTACTCAAACTCATGTCCATTGAGTCGGTGATGCCTTCCAACCATCTCATCCTCTGTTGCCTCCCTTCTCCTCCTGCCCTCAACCTTTCCCAGCATCAGAGTCTTTTCCAATGAGTTGGCTCTTTGCATCAGGCAGACTGGAGGATTAATAACTGAAGATTCAGCTTTTTCTCCTTAAGTTTTAATTTGGGTGTCTGTGCCCCCAAGTCATTTCTGTGCCCTGGCACACTCTGGCCTTTCAGAGGCACCTGCTACATGGAGCTGCAGTGATGCCTGGCCATCGATTAGTAAAGTGAGTTAGTCTTAGCAACTCATCAGTCACCGTCTGATTTTCTTATCAAATAAGCAACATTTGGGTGAATTCACAGGATTGTGTTGCAACCTCAAAAGACTTTAAAGTATGTGGAGGTTTGGACTCTGAAAAACACTGCCTGCCCTGGAGGGCCCAGATTTGTGAGTGTGGATCCCAGCTTCCCCTCTTACTCGCTGTGTAGCCTTGGGCAGCTTGCTAAACCTCTCTGTGCCCTGGCCTCCTCATCAGTGGACAAGTTGTGGTTGATGATAGAGCTTACCTGATCAGGCCCCTTGTGAAGACTGCATGAGTTAACACACCACCCGCACCTGGATCTGTTCCTGGCACAGACTCAGAGAAACATTAGCTCTTAGCAGGATGTCCAAAACAGACCCTTCACCTCCTTTACGGTCAAAATCCTAGAGCTGAAAGCAGTCCTCCCACTGTAAGTAGATCCCTCTGGTGGTCCTAGAACATTAGGGCACAGGGGGCCGCCGGGGTCTGTTCTGACTGTGGAATGCCATCCACAGGACAGGCTGGCAGGAGGCAGTGGTCCATGCTGCCCCAGGCACTGCCACCTGCTTCACAGGTTTTAGTGCATCTTTTCAGTGTCCCCGGGGCTTCCCTTGTAGCTCAGTCAGTAAAGAATCTGCCTGCAGTGCAGGAGACCCAGGTTCGATCCCTGGATAGGGAAGATACCCTGGAGAAGGAAAGGGCAACCCACTCCAGCATTCTTGCCTGGAAAATCCCATGGACAGAGGAGCCTGGAGGGCTACAGTCCATGGGGTCTAAAGAGTCAGGCGACACCATGGGCTGAGCGACTGAGTGACTAACCCTTACTTTAACTTACTCTTAGCCTTTAGTGTCCCACTGTTTGATACAAGTGCTGACCCTGAGCAAAGCTTGAGTTCCCCCGTCCTAACTTTGGAAATAATTGTTGCTTTCTTGTCCCACCTAATAGTACATGTTTGGAAAATGGTTTGTTTCTAGGGATCTCACATATTTTCAAGGGCAATTTTACTATTACCCAAATGAAAGTAAAATTCCTAGTCACCACTTGAATGTCGCTTTGTTCCAGCTCCGGGAACAAATGTTCACCAGTGATACTTGGTCTAGTTCTCCCACCTGACCAAGAATTTCATAATTTCTGGAATTTCCCAGCATGTTGATAGATCAAATAAATTCCAAAGGAAAAATCAGAGCCAAAGGTATAACTTCACTTTGCTTTTAAATCTGCTGCTGTGCCCTCGTCATCTTGCTCAGCCAGGAAAAACGGTATGTGCATTCATGTGTGCAAAGTCATCTCAGTCCTGTCCAACTCTTTGCAACCCTGTGGACCGTAGTCCACCAGGCTCCTCTGTCCATGCAGTTCTCCAGGCAAGCATACTGGAGTTGGTTGCCATGTTCTCCTCCAGGGGATCTTCCCAACCCAGGGATCGAACCCCCATCTCTTAGGTTTCCTGCATTGGCAGGCAGGTTCTTTACCACTGGCAATGGGGAAGCCCCAGGAAAGGGTATACTGGCTTGGAAAGGAACGCTAGAGGAGAGCAGAGGCTTAGACCACAGATGGGTCCCCTTTCACCGTGAAAAATGCCCATTGTCCACCAGGTTTTGCACAGACTGTGTGTGCCAGTGAGGACATTCAGCTCTCGGTGGGGGTGCTGTGTCTCCCCGTGAATGACAAGGTGCTCAAGCATCTGTGAGCAGGATTCCCAGCCTTGCTCACACTCAGCAGTAGAGGGAGCCCGGCTTGTCCATCCAGGACTCCAACAGCATGTGGCCGGGGATTACTGGCCGTGAGAAGGAAAAGAAGGAGGATTAGAAAAATGGGTTCTAAATCACTGTGGTTTCTCTTCCAACCCTGGAGATAAAACACTTTCCAAGTGCATCAGCCGCATTCACCTCTATGCACAGCCTGGAATGCAACTGGAGCTGCCTTTAATCAGCGTCCCTGAATGTGTCAGAGCCGATGGGAGTTCTGCCCCAGAGATTTCATATTCAAATGCATTTAAGAAATACATGTGAAATGAAGTTCATCTGGGTGCCTTACGACATCTCGGGGTCCTCGTGCGCTCAGGACATTTAAATCTCCAAGAGGAGGAGATGGGCAGCAGGGTTTCCAAGAATTAGTTGACCAAGGTTACTCGAATCACATTACAAGACTAGAGGTAGCTGGCACACAATGTGTGTGTTAGCCACTCAGTCGAGTCCAACTCTAGGCAGCCCCGTGGACTGTAGCCTGCTAGACTCCTCTGTCCGTGGGATTCTCCAGGCAAGAATATTGGAGTGGGTTGCCATTTCTTTCTCCAGGGGATCTTCCCAACCCAGGGATCAAACCAGGGTCTCCTGCATTGCAGGTGGACTCTTGACCCTCTGAGCCACCAGAGAAGACAACAACAATACTATAAAGCAATTATCCTTCAATTAAAAATAAATAATAATTTTTTAAAAAGACTAGAAGTGATTGGAACATTTGAGGGCCACAGTCCTGAGAGTTGTGCATGTGGCCGGTGTTAGGAGGACAGTTTGTCCGAGAATTTGAGGACCCAGGTTCCTGTCGGGACCCCACTTCCTCTCAGACAGGGGACCACAGGAAACACAGTCTCCTCTGTCGCTAGGTGGCTTCCTCATCTGTATAAAAGAGGGCAAGCTCCTCACATGCCACCCACGCTGCCCACCTCACAAAGAGTGGCTGGAGCGTGGGCTCTGAGATCAGCTGCAAATGCGAGACTAGGTTATTAGTGCAAGTTGTCTGAACCCAGAAAACACTGGGGCGGGCTGCCAATCTGGGAGGAATTTCCTGGTTGCATCTGTTTCATTCTGCCTTGCCAAAGGTTTGGCTTAAATGCATGAATCAGATTTTGCTGTCTATAGATAAATGTACAGAGCTGACTGCAGCTTCTCTGTATAATCCCAGACTAATGCCTACGATTCTTTTTACCCCTCGACAGCTGTACTGTCTTGTTTATTTCAAATCCATTTCTCTTGCTTGGTAGCAGAGGGAGCCTCCTAGGAGGCAGCGAGCGGAAAGTGCCCCAGTGTCCCCAGAGAAGCAAAGTGCACAGTCCAAGGGGGCTCTGAAAACTGCAGAGGTTTTCATATTTTCACAGTAAAACTCATACGGTGGCAGAAACTGAAGTGCAACTATTTTTAGTTCTTGTTTATCCTACTTGGTGGCACCTCCATATGTTTGGCTGTAGAAAATATGAGTGGTTTTGACTAAGGGGTGCTGCCCGGACCCCTTCAGGAATATTCATTAATCACAATTTATGCAGTGTGGTGCCTTTGTAATGTTTGCAACAAAATCTGAATTCTGAAACTTATCTGGCCCCAAGGGTTTTGGTTTGAGGTCAGGGGAGATACTGGAGACTCTGAGGCACAAAGGGCCATGTGAAGATGAACATTACCTGCGTGGGCTCGGGGTTGGAGGCGCAGGCTGCCTTGTTCCTGGGTGCAGGTGGGAGGTTGCTACACCCTGTGGATCACTTGTCACTGTCACAGTCATCATTGTCACGGCACCTGGCAAGAGGTTTCATCTGTGACCCTCTCTCTCTCCTTCCTCCCTGCCTCCCTCTTAAAGTCACAGCCAGCCAGTGCCCAGCCCCGGGCTGGGTGGCAGGGACCCACGTCACAGCACAGGGCCCTGCTCTCTGCTCCACTGGGGCACCTTGGGAGGCCAGCCACGGAGAAGGCTCCCTGGTACCCCACACCCAGGCTGCTGGGTTAAAGAAGCCGTTGGCATGCACCCCAGGTGCTGCTCGTTGTTTTTGGTTAGCTGCCAAGTCATGTCTGATCCTTTTGAGACCCCATGCACTGCCAGGCTCCTCTGTCCATGGGATTTCCCAGGAATGGAAATACAGGAGTGGGTTGCCATTTCCTTTTCCAGGGAATCTTCCTGACCCAGGGATCAAACCCACGTCTCCTGAATTAGCAGGCAGATTCTTTACCACCAAGCCACCAGGGAAGCCACAAACCAGGTGCTAGCTACCGCCAAAAGCCAGCAGTATTTTATGAGCCTTGGAAGTCTTGTAGAACCAGTCCGTTTTGAGTGATCAAATGAACACTGCTTATTTATAGCAATTTCTTAATGATTTAATGTTTTACTCAGCCCTCATAATCCTGTGGTATATTTCTTTTAATTGTTAGAGGAAAGGCCCCTTTTAGAGCTAACGTCACTGGGCTCCTTCCTTGGTGATCCTTTCAAAATTCTAAAATAGAATTCCCAACAACTACTCCCGATACACACATTTAAGAATCCAGCTGAAGAGGCAAGTGTTAGTCGTTCAGTCGTGTCTGCCTCTTTGTGACCCCAGGGACTATATAGCTCACCAGGCTCCTCTGTCTATGGAATTCTCCAGGCAAGAATACCAGAGTGGGTTGCCATGCCCTTCTCTAGGGGGTCTTCCCAACCCAGGGATCGAACCTGGGTCTCCTGCACTGCAGGTAGATTCTTTACTGTCTGAGCCACCAGCAAAGCCCCAAAGGGAAGAGGTAAATGGAACTTAAAAACCTGTCTGTGATGTGAGTTGGAATAGCAGGTGCCCGAGTGCATCTTCCCCAAGCTCTGGAGACAACACCTTGGACATTATGGTCCCTCTTGCAGTAAAGTGAAGTCACACTTTATTAAAAAAGACTCCAGTTTCTTTACAGGGTTGGCTGCCTTTGAACCTGTGCCTTAGGTCTGTAATTTTTGATATTTTTAGGGAAATGTGATGAGAGTCCTGCAAAGAAACCCAACCCATCTGTTGACATCTACCAGGAATGGCCATAGAAAAAGTTGATGGATTCTTTTCCTGTGAAATTGAATTCGTAGACTCTGGACAGTGGTCTCAGTAAGGTGCTCGCCCCTTCTCTCTCTTCCATCTGCCCTTGGCTAACTGTTCTTATCCTCTAAGACTCAACTCATCGTTCCACCAGCACTCTCAGTTTGGCATGAGATGATTTAAGAGGTACCTCTTAGCCTGAGCCCTGTCTTAATAGGGAGAGACTGTTTATTAGTCTTCAAGGTCATTCTGGCAAAAGCTGGGGAAAGAGCCCATTTGATTGAAAACACCAGGTCCACCACCCCCTTCGCCAGTGGATCTGGCCCAGCCAGCCTAGTAGGTAACAAAAGCAAAGCTTTGAATTGCTCCTTGCAAGCCTTCGAGGCTCTGGTGCCAGAGGAGCTCTGTGCATTCCTAAGACATGAGCCACAACTCACCCTCCCACACCCCACTACTATAGACTGGTGCCCACCACTCAATTCGTGCTGACGGCATCTGTTAAGGCTCTATGTGCACCAGATACTACGTCAGGTGCTGGGGACAGTGTAAATTCAGCCATTAACCTTGACCTTGAAGGGGCACTGGGCATGTAAGCACTTCTGCTGTATCACGATACGTGGGAAGTCCTCAGGGGAACACAGCTGGGGAAGGGTCAGTGCAGGGAAAACAATGGAAAGAAAACCCGTGTGCCACCCTCGAAGATAGCTCAGGTTTTCAGGTTATATGGGCAGGAGTTCAAGAATTGCTAACATGCATGATCAAACGCCTACGAGCCCGAGTAACGGTGAGGATCCTTCTAGAATTCTGTCTTGGCTTGGAGCTGCCATGCAACGTGCTTAGACTGGTATGTCTTCCAGCGTGAAAGGAGGTGCAAATAGTAATGACACTGTGACCGAGGCCTAAAGCTGGACTGTCCCAGGGAGTCAGGGACATGTGACTCCCACGAGCACGGGGGCCGATTCTGTCTTCTCTCTGCTGGCCAGGGAACGGGCAAGAGGGGGTTGGCTGCTTTGTTTCTTCTTCCCAGAAAGGGTAGTAGACAAATATACAATGCCTTCTGCCCTTGTGATCTGTTTTGAAAACTGCGATGCAGAAAATGTCTGAATTTATGTCATTAGTAATTGTTTTAGGAACTCATAGACCTGTTGCTGCTGCTGCTGCTGCTGCTGCTAAGTTGCTTCAGTCGTGTCCGACTCTGTGCAACCCCATATACTGCAGCCCACCAGGCTCCGCCGTCCCTGGGATTCTCCAGGCAAGAATGCTGGAGTGGGTTGCCATTTCCTTCTCCAATGCATGAAAGTGAAAAGTGAAAGTGAAGTCGCTCAGTCATGTCCGACTCTTCGCAACCCCATGGACTGCAGCCTACCAGGCTCCTCCACCCATGGGATTTTCCAGGCAAGAGTACTGGAGTGGGGTGCCATTGCGTTCTCCGATAGACCTGTTACTGAACCATAAAGATGTTGCTTTTTTTCCCTTTATATTCAAATCTGTGCCTTTTTGAGGCAAATACTGAGGAAAGGTAACAGAACATCTTGAGCTTAAGAAGAACTCCTCTTTGACTGGGGTTTCCTATAGGGGATACAAATTATTTCTTTTAAAACAGTGTTTCAGTCCCAATTGGAATTGACATATATACACTGCTGGGCATAAATAGGCTTTCCTCCTAGCTCAGTCGGTAAATAATCTGCCTGCAATGCAGGAGACCCAGGTTCAATTCCCCTGGAGAAGGAAATGGCAACCCACTCCAGTATTCTCGCCTGGAGAATTCCATGGACAGAGGAACCTGGCAGGCTACAGTCCATGGGGTCACAAGAGTCAGACACAACTTAGCAACTAAACCACCACCATGAGTAAAATAGGGCTTCCCAAGTGACTCAGTGGCAAAAGAAGCTGCCTGCCAGTGAAGGAGACATGGGTTTAATCCCTGGACCGGGAAGATTCCCTGGAGGAGGAAATGGCAACTCACTCTAGTATCCTTGCTTGGAAAATTCCATGGAGGAGCCTGGCAGGCTACAGTCCATGGGGTCACGAAGAGTTGGACATGACTTAGCACACAGGCACAGCATAATATACATAAAATAGATAACTAACGAGAACCTGCTGTATAGCACAGGGAACTCTACTGTCTCCGTGGTGAGCTAAATGGGAAGGAAATCCAAAAAAGAGAGTGTCACCAAGTCCCAGGTCGCTCTGCTCACCTCACGACAGGCCAACAAATCGGAGACAAGGTGTTGAGGCGAGGAGTATTACTTTATTCAGAGAGCTAGCTGATGGAGAAGATGGCAGACTAATGTCTCAAAATAACCATCTTATGGGGATCTGGATGCCAGGTTCCTTTATGGGGGAGGTGAGGAAGCAAAGTAAAAGGGCCATTAATCTTGCAAGAATCTCCTAGAACAGCAAGCCTCAGGCAGGGGAGGTGTTAATTTCTTCCTGCCGTCCACTTTGAGGACAGGGTGCTAAATGAACAAAAGCGCTTTGGTTTAGGTCAGGCAGAGGGGCAGGATTCTCTGAGGCAGCCCATTATGTGTGATTATAATAACAAAAGCAACGGAGAGCAAGTCAAAGAAACAGTTCCAACGTGGAGTCAGCAATGGCTTTTTCCTATAACAGGGATATATACACACATATATATATATATACTGATTCACTGTGCTGTACAGCAGAAAATAATACAACATTGTAAAGCAACTGTACTCCAGAAATATTTAAAAACAAACCAAAAAACCCACACAAAAAACAAAAACCAGTGTTTCAAGTTAGTACTCCCGTTCCATCCTCTCCTGCCTCCGTGAGAGAAGCACGGACACCGGTGATGTTTATCTGGGTGCTCGGTCGAGTGTCTCATGTGGAACACGGCCCTCTGATTCCCCCAGGCAAATGATTCTCAGCCAGGCACCCACTCCCCAGCAGACTCCCTGCCCCACACCTTTCCAGGTAGCCCCCTGGGAGTCACGTTTCTTAGTCTAGGGTCCTTCCCTCTGGTGTCCATCACAACAGCTCCACCATCGAATGCAGTAACCGAGGCTGCGGACAGTGCAAACCCAGGGGACTCATACCCTCTGCTCCAGAGACCACGTGGCCCACATTCCCGGGAAGAGCTCTGGTTTTAAACACTATTTCCCTGTCACACAGGAGTTTCTACTTGTCTGGCAATGTGTCCTAGTTTTCAACAACAAGGTGCAAATCAATGGCAGGGTTCGCTCACCTGTGGCACGTGACCCAGAGAAACCCAGAGGTACCGGGGCCCTGGGTCCACTTGCATGTAGGTCAGATGTGTCCTGAGCCCCAGACCACCCTCCAGAGTTAGGCTCTGTTGATGGTGTTGGGTCTGTAGAACTCAGCCCTCTGGCTGAGTTGTTTAGTGTTTATTCAGCACACAAGCCCAGGCACAGAGGGTGGTGAACACACCCATGTGGATGAACCTGCCAAACCCTAGACATCTCTGCCACCCCGGATCCTGACGGCAGCAAGTCCAGCTTCCCAGCCAGAACCTGCTCTTCAACTGAACTGCCCGCCTCTCCCAACCCTAACAAAACTCTCCCAGCCTTAGTTTACATCCCAAATCCTTTACGTTTGTGACGGTAACTCACAGTTGCCCTTGACTGAGGGCAACCTTCGGCTCCTCTGAAATGTGGCCACACTGTCCTCACACATTCCATCACCCCCTCAGAATAGATGGGCCTTCAGTATGGGTTTATTTGCCCAATGGTGGTGGAAGGCAGGCCCTGGGCGGCGTGTGTAAACGCCTGCCATCTCAAAATAGAGGTTCTTCTTTGATGTCTTAAACACTGAGTTTACATTGGCACTTCCCTGCTGGCTCAGACAATAAAGAATCTGCCTGCAATGCAGGAGACCCAGGTTCACTCCCTGGGTTGGAAAGACCCCCTGGAGAAAGGAATGGCAACCCACTCCAGTCAGTATTCTTGCCTGGGAAATCCCATGGACAGAGGAGCCTGGTGGGCTACCATCCATGGGTCGCAGAGTCAGACACGACTGAGAGACTAACACTTTCACTTTCAAGCTTACATTTAGCCCTAATACCCCCAGGAGCTCAGTCATCACCAGCCTGCTGAGAGCTCAGCCCGAAGTCTCATCCTGGGCGCCCTCTGTGTGACTGTGGCCGTGGGACCATCTCTCCAGGTATAACTAGGCTTGGCAGGAAGCTCCAGGCTGCACTGGTTCAGCTTCAGTTCTTCCCCCAAAGCCCCAGGCACAATCCATATCGTGGTCTCCCAAGTACTGCCTCATGTTTACAGGTTACACTTCCTCCAGCCACAAGAATGTGCTTCTCTGCTTTAATTTTTGCGAGTACTATGACCACCGTCCAGTTCGCCGTCCACACGGTGACATGGGGATAAATCTGCTTTCGTTCACATGCTAACCTCATGACAGCTCCTTCTGGAGTCCCACCTCGTATGCAGCATGCCTGACAAACAGCGCTCCCCTGATCTTCCTGAATCCCTGTGGGATCCAGGGGTGACGAGCTCCACATCTCAGATGAGGACGCTGAGGCTCAGGTGCTGCATGGTTATTGTTGTGATTGTCATTCAGTCTCTTGGTCTCCCATGGACTGTAGCCCGGCTCCTCTATCCTTCACTGTCTCCTGGAGTTTGCTCACATTCATGTCCATTGGGTCGGTGATGCTATCCACCCAACTCATCCTCTGCTGCCTCCTTCTCCTGTTACCCTCCTCACATGTTAATATCGGGTACCATGAATGCATCATCAGTGGCAAAAGGAGATTATCTGGGTGCCTCCATGGAAAGCAAAGGGCCTTCAGGAAGACAATACCCAAAGGGACACTGGAAGGGAGGGTGGCAATGAGAGCTTTGGGGGCTCTGCCCTTCCTTCCCCACTTGGAATCCTTGGTCAAGTTCAGAGTGAGCCTCTGGTCCCCTGCTGGTACTCAGGAGCAGCCCTGGAGGATCCTGTCCCCATTGGAGGATCAGCCTGTGGACCTCCTTCCTGTCGATGAGGACGAGCTTGGTTTCCCTGTGGTTGTCATGGAGACTGGCCACACTGAAATAAGGAAAACCCATTTCTGGAACATGGTGATGAGCCGTTTTCCAGTTTGGCATCTGGGGAACCTCACAGGTGTGCCCTGTGGGCTTCCTGATGACATTCGAGGGGTCTCCGGGCCCAGCTCCCTGAGGACTTTCATCTTCCCCCCTCCCCCTGGCCCCTAACCCAGAGTGCTGCCCAGTGGGTGTTAGTGGGGGAGAGGAGGACCGTGATGAGAGGCGGGGGGAGGTCCTTGCAGCTGCCGCCCAGGCAGCAACTGGGAGACGCATCTGATGCAACTTGAGGCCTTCCCAATTCTGAGGCATGTTGGGTACTTAGGCTGTGTACGTGTATACACACACATATTCTTGTTGAATGAATAAGTCAGTGAAACTGATGAATCAACAAATAACCCAACAAATGAAACTGATGAGTCAAGAATAAACCATAGGGTCCCGAACAGTGATTTCCACCCCCGACAGTGACCTGGACTGTGGAGGGAATCTTGGCTTCCTGACTGTTCACCAGCAGGGAGAGAGTGAAGGCTCTGACCAGCGCCCAGCGTGCACTCCCCACGATCGCAGGGACCTTGACGCAGTCTGTCCTGCTGCGCTGCGTGCTAGCAGGATATTCCCAAGAGCTTGCTCTCAGTGCGTGGGACAGGGTGGGAGCTGCCTGACTGAATGGGAGTTGTCCTAACTCACGCGTTGGCTTGTTTCAAGAAGGCAGAATTTGCAGTGCATTTAGTTTTCTGTGTACTTGACTCGGCGCCTCTTTTTCTGTTAATTCTGGAAAAGGCAGGAGGGCGTGGTGCAATCTGAAGAGGGTCCACAGAGGCAGGGTTTTAATCAGGCGGCGGTGAATCTGCAAATCCGCAGACCACTGAGGACCGCAGCTTATTGCTTATCGTGTGCACCGGGCTGCCTGGGGAGAGAGCCACGGCCGCTATCAGCTCATGGAGTCCCTCTGCGCCGTGAGTTTGGAGGGTGGATTAAGGATGTAATTACTGGGGAATCCAGCAGCAGAGAAATCCAAAATCTCTCATCCATCTCTCCATGTACTTGACTTTAACCTGAGCTGTGACTGGTCCTCCCAGGCCATGTCTTGACTTTTGTGAGAGGCAAAGCTCCCACAGCCAAGATAGACCTGCTAACAGTCTCCCGGGAGAGAGTTAATCCCGGTCTCCTCTTTCTTGGCTGGGGTCTCCCAGAACCAGCCTAGCGAGAGCTGGTCCCACGCAGAGCCAGCCCCCTGCACCTCCCAGGATGGGAGTAGACCCAGATCAGAGGAGGGTTTTGGTGTCTGTATTTGATTTAACATCAGTGTGTACCTCTTTCTAGTAGGAATTCTACTAACAGTCATCTTGTCAGGGTTTTTCCTACTTACACAATCATTTTCCTTTTTATAGCCATAATAGCTGTCTTCTAGAAAATACATACTTTGTACTTTGAACCATGAACCCCCAGCTCATTATAAAACATGACCTTGACCCTGAAGACAGCCAATGAGATCTGATTTCAAGCTGTAGGCCACAAATATATATATATTTTTAGCACCTGTCTAGTCAGCATTGGAGAAGGAAATGGCAACCCACTCCAGTGTTCTTGCCTGGAGAATCCCAGGGACAGGGGAGCCTGGTGGGCTGCCGTCTATGGGATAGCACAGAGTCAGACACGACTGACGAGACTTAGCAGCAGCAGCAGTCAGCATTAGCTATTCACTGGTGAAAAGTGTTGGTTGCCCAGTCGTGTCCAACTCTTTGCAGCTCCGTGGACTGCAGCCCACCAGGTTGCTCTGTCCATGGGATCCTCCAGGCAAGAATACTGGAGTTGGTAGCCATTCCCTTCTCCAGGTGATCTTCCTGACCCAGGGATCGAACCCAGGTCTCCTGCACTGCAGACAGACTCTTTACCATCTGAGCCACCTGGACTTCCCAATATTGGAATTCAAAAGCATGACACTGAAACAAATGTGTTCAGAATCGAAGATGGGTTCGCTCATTGTAAGTGCTACTTACTGAAATGAGGTAACATTTAGAATATTTAATACATAGAATGATCGCTACACTGAATGTCGGATAGTTACATGAAGTGTTCTCAGGTTAAGCTCAGAGCAAGTCTCTGTTGTAACCAACTGGTTTTGCCAGTGGGGGCAGTATCCTACCGTAAGCACAGTTTATATACATTATTTCACTTGAACAACTCTTCTTTAAAAGAGGAATTGCTCCCATTTTGCAGATGGACACGGAGGCTCAAGGAGGCTACTCCTCTGAACTAAGATTTGAACCCAGAGCCCTTTGTCTCCAAAGCCCAGCCCTCAAACACTCCGTTACACAGCTTTGCTCTCTGCTGCCGAGTCCTCACTGCACTTGGTAGAGACAGTGGCAGAAGGCAGTGCTTTCCCAAGCCCTGCAGATGCTCGGCTCACCCCAGCACACTCAGGCAACCAGGCTAGGTTTCCCTCATCGGACGTGGTGACCACTGTATCGTGATGAATGCAGACACACACACACTGGCCTGGAACGGCACCTGTGCATGAAATCCTTAGGATGCAAGCTAAGAATTAGAATCAGGACTGTGTTTATCTTATCCTCTTTGCATCCAGCAAGAGAGAGAGAATAAGGTGAGAGCAGAGGGAAGACGGAGGAGGGAACACTTGTTAGGTCACACAATGAGACGGTCCTATGTGTAAAGACACTGGTGGGAAGCTTAGAGTAGCTTTCTAGAAATACGTGTCTGGAGGGAAGAAGGGGCTTCCGAGGTCCTGGTAAGGCAGCTGCCACCGTGGCTAGAGTGTCTGTCAGACACTTGTTTATACATAGTCCATCCTCGCCTTACACAGTCAGTACTAGGGGCGGCAGTCTTCTCGAAATAAGCAGGTGGTGAGGTGCTGGCATCTGGATCAACAACCAGTCTGGTATCTGGGCGGAGTGTCACCTGGAGGGCAGACTTTTTGCAATTCCAAAGAGCATCTTCTGGCATGGAGACTCATGTCTGGGACAGACTCAGAGAAACAGGCTGGGCTGGGCTTTGTCCCAAAGTCATGGCCCCCTGGGATCAGCAGGCCTGAGTCAGAGAACTAGAGACACCATGGCTGATGCTGAAGCTCGGTCTTCTTGTTGATACGAAGATGTGAACACAAATTCAGACTTTGTCCCCAGAGAGGAGCCTTTGCTCACGCCCTTAAAAAGACATTACAGGAGACTTCCTCAGTGGTCCAACAGTTAAGAATCTGCCTTGCAATGCAGGGGTCGCGGGTTTGATCCCTGGTGGGGGGACCAAGACCCCACATGCCATGGAGCAACTAAGCCCAAGCTCCGCCACTACTGAGCCCACACGTCGCAACTAGAGAGAAGCCTGTGTATCACAACAAAAGATCCCACGTGAGCCACAAAGATCCTGAGTGCTGCAGCGAGACCTGATGCAGTCAAATTTTTTTTTTTTAAAGGATTTTGCAAACTCCGAATGCCAAATCCTGGAAGGAGTTGGATTCCTGATCATTTTCTTTAGATCTAGAATTTCTCCTAAAGCCCTTGAGTCGTACTTGGTTTCCCTGTAGTCAGACCCCCTGAACAATGGCCTCGCCCTTAGGGAGAAGGGGGCACACCCTAGGGTGCCAGTGTCCCTTGCCCACCCTGGACTCCCAGTTTCCTGGGGCAAGTTTCCCGGGCTTGGCCGAGCCGGACAAAGCCTGGCTGGCCTGAAAGTCGCAAGCTCAGAGGACCAGCAGTGCCATCTTGTGGGAGAGCTCTTGAAGCGCCTGACATCAGGCCGAAGGAGGGAGGCAGCCTTGACTGCCAAGCTTCGAACAGTTAGAGACAAAGCGGTGCCTGGGTGCAGTCAAGTGCGAGGGCTCCCTCTGGGCACCAGGCATGCTAATTAGGATTTTGGTGTCCAGAAAATTAATAACTTTAATAAGCAAATGCCAAGCCAGAAAGATATTTCAAGAATTAACAGTGGCCAGGAAGGATTTTTGCTTGCCTTCCATTTACTAGGAAATCTATTCAACATCACCCCAGGTGGGATATATTTCTCAGTAAACTCTGAACACAGAGTCACAGACTATAGCCAGAGCTTCAGCTTCTGGACCACCTCCAGGCCCAGTCCTCCCAGCAAGGAGATAGCTTTTCTCAGGAGTCCGTCACAGGACCTGAGCCCAAACTGGCCCACTTCCATCACTAAGAGATGAGAGGCTTGGACCCCAGGCACTCTGCTGACGACAGCAGATGAAGCCAAGCCCCTTCCTTCTCACTGGGCTGTGGCGTCGTGTCCTTCCTGTTACACACGTGTGTGCACATGCTCACACTCAGATCTCAGCCTAAACTCCACGTCTCAAGGTCTGCTCTGGATTCCTTCTACAAAGTACCCCGACCCCAACCACCCGCACCCCGCATCCCAGGTGTTAGCCGCTCTTCAGAAAATGAAATCGAGACTCTGATGCAACTTTCTGGGTCCGAGCGTTCATCAGAGCCCTGCTGCCCGATTCCCAGGCAGCTTTGACCTTTAGGGAGATTTTAAGAGTACAGTCCCTTTCTGAGCACTCACATCCTTTCTCACCAGGAAGGGCGGGAGCATCACGTGATGATGGCTCCCAGGTCCTCACATAGCCGACATGAGGATGCTCCCGCCGCCACTACCAGCGTCCCCACCAGCTTCCTTGCCGGCTTGCTTCCTGTGCTGTGACCACAGCTGTGGGTGCACAAGGAGCTGGTGGGCCAGGTGGAGCTGCCCGCTGCAGGGCAGCCACCCCACCTTAAGCTCAAGTGGCCTTATCACTGTCCAGGCTTTGTTCCAGTCTTCCGTGGGCTGGAAAACTAACAAGCAGGCCGTTCCGATCGGGTCAAACAGGAATCAGATAGACTGAGGACCCAGAGGGCTTCTTTTCTTCAAGTCCATGGTTTGGTGACATCTGTGTATGTATCTCAGATCCTCTTTTTGCTTACCTGGAAGCTTCTCTGTCCCGGATCAGCAGGGTTATTCTACACGGTCAGGGGATCTGAAGATGAGACAGAACTGAACCAGCTGTGAATCAGGGGTGGAGACATAGGAGGGCTGGGGATGTCCTCGTCACCCCGGCACCTGCCATTTGCGGAGTACTTGCTGTGTGCCAAGCAGCGTGCGTATGTGTAGCTCCTGGTGAGAGAGGGTCCACTGCCACCCATTCCACAGGTGAGCAAACTGAGCCTCAGAAGGTCAGACACCAGCCCACCCACCAATCACTGGCAGAGTTGGGATGGTCTGACATCAGAACCCACACTCAGCTGGCATCCACCTGCCACCGTCCTCTGGGCCTCCTTCTTAGACCGTGTAGACTGCATTTTGACTCAATGGATAGTTTGAAACCAGGCTTTGCTCCTGAAGCTTGGGAGCTGAGACGTGGGCAACGGTGGGGCCCATGAACCAACACAGAGCACAGAGCTGAGGGGTCCAGGCCTGCGTCCTCCAGGCTGTGCTTCCAAGGACCACGAACAAAGTGCAGCCTCTTCAGCCACCGCGCCTTCACCTGTAACGAGGGAAACACCTGCTGAAGAGCATCAGGTGCATTAATAACTTATATGGAAGTGCTCCGTGCCCTAGTTAAGTGCTAGAGACATAAATGATGGTTTTCAAGGAAAAAGAATCTGTTACCAAGTCAGAAAGAAAGTGCTGAGGCTGATTTGAATACCTTGTACTGTCTGCCTGGATAGTGGATCCTCTGACTGCATGTAGATTACTTACTTTAAAAATCTGCAACTCTAAATCGTGTGTAAAATCCAGAATCTAAAAATAGAGGCTGTTCCATGACCCAGTTCTCAGCCCTGAAATGAGGGCAACAGGCTAACGCTCTGGGCTGCCCTTGTTCCAAGTCTGGCTCAGAGTGCTTATCCACTACGCAGGCATCAGGTGACTTACTGGACCTCTCTGATTTACTGTCCCCTCACCTGTAAAATGGGCTTCCCAAGTGGCTCAGCAGGTAAAGAATCCATCTGCAATGCAGGAGACCCAGGTTCGATCCCTGGATCGGGCAGATCCTGTGGAAAAGGAAATGGCAACCCACTCCAGGATTGTTGCCTGGGAAATCCCATGGTCAGAGGAGCCGTCATAGAGTTGGACACGACTAAGCACCTAACACATATATGACAGGTGAATACTGGAAACCCACATGCATCAAATGTTTGGCAGCTACACAGGCGAAGTGTGAGAGAGCTGCGGTATCTGCTGATGTATGGGAGGGTTGCTGCTGCTACTGCTAAGTCGCTTCGGTCATGTCCGACTTTGTGTGACCCCACAGACAGCAGCCCACCAGGCTCCTCTGTCCCTGGGATTCTCCAAGCAAGAATACCAGAGTGGGTTGCCATTTCCTTCTCCAATGCATGCATGCATGCTAAGTCACTTCAGTCGTGTCTGACTCTGTGCAACCCCATGGACAGCAGCCCACCCAGGCTCCTCTGTCCACGGGATTCTCCAGGCAAGAATGCTGGAGCGGATAGCCCTTTCCATGGGACAGTTACAGGGGCTCTAAATTCCCGCTAATTCCATCAGGTTTGCGGTTCCTTTAAATTTAAATAATATGGTTTTCAAAGACTGAAAAGGCCTAAGGATGTGGGGAGGGCAGGAATGATATTTTTCACTGTCTCTGTTTCGTGAAAGTAATGTTGCTTCTTCAAACCAACATCTGTCAGAATGATTCTCATCAGATTAAATAAATCCTCAAAGCCGCTCTCACAGTTTATAGAATCTTGGAAATGTAGGTTATGCTTCACGTGGAACCCTAATGGAATTTAAACAAGTGTGTTTTTGCAAGCACAGCTTGGAGAGCACACACTTTACTGGGGTTTGTGAATTTAAGCTACCATGTCTCAAGTTTAGAGAGGGCTTTTACTACAGGAAGGTAATAGACAATCCCTGACCAATTTGAGATGCTATTAATTGAAGATGGAAAAGACCAAGTCTGATGAAAACCAGCACTGCACACACACTCTGCCAAAGAGACGTGTGAAAACAGAGATCGCTCTTAGATAAGACACGAGGGGCTAGCCTTCAGTCAGTCACCTCTGCACAGGCAGTTGCCATGTGTCCTTATGGTTGGTTATGGCCTTTTCAGTGTTTTAGAGGAGAGAGGACTTTGTTGGGGGCAGTGGATTTTATGCTATAAAGATCTTGAATGGTCAATACAAATGTTTATTATTCCCTGCCACAAGAAAGCTTATTCTTAAAATTAGTTACTAAATCTAAGCACAATGAAATACCACTTCACACCCACTGGGCTGGCTTCTATCAAAAATAAATAACAGAAAATAATTAGTGGTGAGGGGGCTTCCCTGGTGGTCCAGTGGCTAAGGCTCTGAGCTCCCAAAGCAGGGAACCCAGGCTTGATCCCTGGTCAGAGATCTAACCAGTCCATCCTAAAGAAAGTCAACCCTGAATATTCATTGGGAGGACTGGTGCTGAAGCTGAAGCTGAAGCTCCAATGCTTTGGCCACTGTTGGGAAGAACTGACTCATTAGAAAAGACCTGATGCTGGGAAAGATTAAAGGCAGGAGGAGAATGGGACGACAGAGGATGAGATGTTGGATGGCATCACCAACTCTATGGATATGAGTTTGAGCAAGCTCCAGGAGATAGGAAAAAACAGTGAAGCCTGGAGTGCTGCAGTCAGGGGATTGCAAAGCATCAGACACGACTTAGCGACTGACCAACAACAGGGAACTAGATCCCAAGTGCTGCAACTGAAAGCTCCTGCATGCCACAGAGAAGATGGAGGGTCCCAAGTGCTGCAGCCAAGACCTGCCCTCACCAAATGAATAAATTAAATAAATAAATGTATAATTTTTTTAAAGTGGTGAGTGTGTGGAGAAATTGAGCCCGTATGCATTGCTGGTGTGAATCTAAGATGTGGAAACACTATGGAAAGCCATTCGGTGCTTCCTCTAAAATATTAGAATCCAGAGCATGGTTCTCAAGCTTCCAATGGGAAACCCTTGGCTGTGAAATCCCTGGAGGTGGAGCTGGTGGGTGATTTGGAGCAGTCGAGGCATGGTGTTCTTGGATTCCAGACAAATCCAAACATAATGACATCACAGACTTACACTTGGACCAAACTTACTCATCCCTGGCTTGCTGTTGATCCTGTAGCCAAGCCATATTTGTAAAAAAAATAACCAACCCAGTTAACCACACAACAAAAGCTAAATAAAACAAAACCAGCGTCATGTGGGGAACATTTCTGTGCTGCTTAGTAAGACTTGAAGTCCTTAGTCTCATGGAGTAACAGAACTTACTTGGGGGAATTTCAAGTGTTTTTGCTAAACTCTTTGGTATTAAAAGACACTTCCTCCTTGGAAGAAAAGCTATGACCAATCTAGACAGCATATTAAAAAACAGAGACATTACTTTGCCAACAAAGGTCTGTCTATTCAAAGCTATACAGTAGTCATGTATCGATGTGAGAGTTGGACTATAAAGAAAGCTGAGTGCTGAAGAATTGATGCTTTTGAACTGTGGTGTTGGAGAAGACTCTTGAGAGTCCCTTGGTCACCAAGGAAATCCAACCAGTCCATCCTAAAGGAAATCAGTCCTGAATATTCATTGGAAGGACTGATGCTGAAGCTGAAGCTCCAGTACTTTGGCCACCTGATGTGAAGATCTGACTCATTTGAAAAGACCCTGATGCTGGGAAAGACTGAAGGTGGGAGGAGAAGGGTAAGATAGAGGATGAGATGGCTGGATGGCATCACCAACTTGATGGACATGAGTTTGAGTAAACTCTGGGAGGTGGTGATGGACAGGGAGGCCTGGCGTGCTGCAGTCCATGGGGTCGCAAAGAGTCGGACACGATTGAGTGACTGAACTGAACTTCCAGTGTAAACAGCGAACTTTCTGAATGCTGGGACTTTTGCCTGCAGCAAAAGAAAGCTAAAACGAGTGATTTCCTTCCAAGGTAGAGCAGCAGAGCTGGTGGGAGGTGGGCTGGGCAGCTCAAGGGTGATGATTCCACTCTGTCTGCCCACAGGACCAGCCTTAAGCCAAGCCACCCGCTTCCCAGAGCTGCCCTCACCCCACTGTCCACCCTGACTGGCCAGCCTTGGATTCACCTAATGGCTTCTGGGTCCCCTTATCTCTCATTGAGACATTTCAGAAGCGTGCACACCTGTGTACTACCTGGAACTGTGTTGTGATGCTTCTAAACTATGACACGTGCGGTTATTTTTATAGAGGCATATGTGTGAGTGCTAAGTAACCTCAGTCATGTCCGACTCCTGCGACCCCATGGACAGTAGCCTGCCAGGCTCCTCTGTCCGCGAGATTCTCCAGGCGAGAATACCGGAGTGGGTTGCCATGCCTTCCTCCAGGGGATCTTTCCGATCCAGGGATTGAACCCATAGAAGAGTTTATAATATCATAGAAGTATGCTCACCAGATGCTAAGTGCAGAATGCAGACTACAAAACAAGGAGACTCTTTTGGTAAGAAGACAATTTAATAAGGACACAAGTGCATCTCTCTGTCCACAAAAAGGAAGGCTAGAAGGACGTCCCGCACGTCAACAGTAGTTCTCTCCAGGTAGCAGAACTACAAGTGATATTAACGTGCTTGGCTTGTTGCTTTTGAACAATGAACATGTAGTGCTTTCATCCTAAATCCTGTTCCCTCAGTACTGGTGACAGGGTGGGTCAGTCAGTATGATGAAAGAGATTAAGAAATAGCAAGAGCTTCACAAGGACCTTACTTTTTCTTTTTTTCTTTTTTTATTCTTTGGCTACACCATGGGACATGCAGGATCTTAGTTCCCTAAGACAGTGAAGTGAAAGTGTTAGTCTCTAAGTCTTGTCTGACTCTTTTGTGACCCCCATGGACTGTAGCCTGCCAGGCTCCTCTGTCCATGGGGTTTCTCAGGCAACAGTACTGGAAGGGGTTGCCATGCCCTCCTCTGGGGATCTTCCTGACTCAGGGATCGATCCCAAGTCTCCTGCATTGTGGGCAGATTCTTGACCGTCTGAGCCACCAGGGAAGCCCCTCAGTTCCCTAACGAGGGATCAAACCCGTGCCACCGGCAGTGGAAGCATGGACCTTACGTTTTTAATACTTGGCATCCCAGAAAGGCCAAGAGCTTTGCATCGATCGGCTCTGAGAATCTCACCCATTAGAAGCTTCTGGAAGCCAAGGACTCTGGCAAGGGGAGCGCCTCACAGCCCAGAGGACCAGAGGCTCCTTGCCTGGAGTCTCCTGTTCTCTTGTGACCCTGCCCCTTCCCTGCTCCAGGGATCACCCAGATCCACAGTCTGCTGAGACCAAAACCACTGGGCTTGCCCATAGCTGAAGGATTGACCAAAAACAAAGAGAATGCTTTTCAGCAACACGTCCTCTGTCTGCTACAGCGTTCTCCCTCTCCGCCTGAGCTCAGCCTCAGGAGGAAGGGGACCCCCGGGTGTCTGGAGCATGGCGGCCATCGGGTCCATGTGATGAAATAACGGCCAGAGGCGTGCTCCCGCCTCCCTCCGGGGGCTCCTTATGCGCCATGTGGTCACGAAGTCAGTCTCCCCATTCGCATCACCTGCGTGTTCCTCTCTGAGAGTCGTGGTGGCCCATGTCTTTTCCTTCTTGTCTTCCAGTCCACCCAAGCCGACCGTGTTTATCTCCGGAGTCATCGCCCGGGTAAGAGCCCTTTCATCATTTCAGGGTTTCAGCACACAATCTCCTGATTCCTCTTGTCCTTACTCCACCCCGCTCATCCACCCGGGACCCGGGGGTGGGGTGGCTCTTAGTTGCCCGCCTGTCCACGGAACGTGCTTCTGTGGTCAGGGACAGACTGGGTGGTGGCCGGGAAGAGCCCAGAGCACCTGCCTGCCTCTCCTCCACCCTCTTCTGTCTTCTTTCTCTTTAGACTTGACCAGTGTCAGCAGCCTGTCCACAGGCCAAAGGGTTTCTGGGGGATCTGTGAGCTGACAATGTTTTTACATTTTTTAATGGTTGAAGAAATTTGAAATAAGAATTACATGGCAATACCTGTGAAGTGTTAGTCGCTGAGTCGGGTTCAACTCTTTTGTGACCCCATGGACTATAGCCCACCAGGCTCCTCTGTCCATGGGATTCAAAACGACCACAAGAACTGCTCTAGCAGAAGAAAGCCACCCAACACCCAAGCTTAGTTCTGAGTGAGTCATGTGGTACCTGACCCCTGGTGTGGGGGCAGAGATGGTGAGCTTTCTCACCTTCTGGAAGGTACATGGGTCTTTGTGCCCCTTTAAACTCCCCAAAAAGCCTCAGGACCTCCCCACAGTCCTAGGAGATGGGTTTCCATCTTCCAACAGGTTGTCCACTCCACCACCCACCCACTCGCACAGGGAAGCCAGAGAATGCTGGGTTTGGTTCTTGCTCATGAACTTATTCAGGCTTCCCTGGTGGCTCAGACAGTAAAGAATCCACCTGCAATGCAGGAGACACGTGTTTGATCCCTGGGTCAGGAAGATCCCCTGGAGGAAGGAAATGGCTCCCCAACTCCAGTATTCTTGCCTGGGAAATCCCATGGACAGAAGAGCCTGGTAGGCTACAGTCCATGGAATCACAGAGAGTCAGACATGACTGAGTGACTGAGCAGACAGGCGTGCATGAACTCAACCAGCTGTCCACGGTTGATGAGACAGTGCTTTGAGCCAGTGCTTTCCGTGTCTTCCCACAGGGTGACAAGGACTTCCCTCCAGCGGCCGCCCAGGTGGCCCACCAGAAGCCCCATGCCTCCATAGACAGGCATCCCTCCCCGAGGACCCAGCACATCCAGCAACCTCGCAAGTGACCAGCGAGGACCCAGCACCCTCACCAGCCACACCTTGGTTCCCTGACACTTTGTATTTCCTCTGGCGAAGAGAACTGGCATCTTCCTCAAAACACTGCCCCATCGGGAAATCTAAGACAAAGCAAAGCACCCATTATTTAGCCTTCAATTTCCAGCTCTAAAACTAGAGTCAGACCCCCAAACCTCACTTCCAGGGAGTCCTGGCTGATGTCTTTCAAGGACCATCACGCCTCTCTCTGTGCCCTGAGCACAACTTACCAAGACCTGAGTGACGTGACATTGTTCCCAGTTTAGCTTCAGTTCTGGTTCATCAGTTGCCCTGCCAGTGGTCTTAAAAATTAGCAGGCACAAATCTGGGAGGATTAGATTAAAGTCAGGGGAAAGCTCAATCATTGCATGCTTTTTAGTAATAGGACAATCAAATCTTAACACCTAGAGGGAAGAGAAAGAGATGAAGGCGTTAATTTCAGAAAACCTGAGTAGGGAGGATATGCAGCAGACAACAGCATCGCTGAATTTCCCTCCCTTGTGTGAGGAGGGATCCGAGCTCTCCCAGAAAAGCCAGACAAGAGCCTACCACTTTGAAGAGGCTCTTTTATTCCAAGAGTCACCTGGCTGAAAAATATTGCCCAAACACAATACTTCCAGAATGAGATTTCTCAGTGTGGGTCCCAAGTCCTGCACGGCCCCACCATCCACACAGGCTCGCCAGGAAATCAAGGTGAACCTTCATTTTTTCAGTGATCACCTCGAGAACCGCTTTGGAGTTCTTGGAGTGATCCCTGACCAGGTGGAGGAATAGACACATGGCTAATCCTGGAACGCTAGAGCAAAAGCATTGACCACAGGGAAAGACGGAAGGGATGAAAACCTGCCTTTCCTCCCCGAGGGAAAAGTAGAAGCATCACCCACCACTGGAGCTGGAAAAGCCTGTTTGTCAGTCAGTCAGTGTCAGAACAACCTCTGCCCCAGGGCACCGTTCACTTAGGCACCTCAGATTACCCTCCGCTTTCTGCCTGGGTTTCCTGCCCAGAGCTGCCCTACACTGCTTACTGCCTCACAGTAACCGGGCGCCCTGCTTTTCTGAAAAGCAGTTGTTCGAATCTCCCGGAGCAGATGCTCTGGGAGCTGGTGTGGCCTGACTGGCCCACTTGCCAGTGCGGTATTTGCAGCAGGTCCGCAATGGGGGCAGCAGGCCCCCCACAGCCTTTCTGACACTCTTTCCAACTCCACGTCCACGACTGGTAAAGGTGACGCAGACCTAGCTTTCGCCCCTCTCTAAGGGAAAAGCCAGCCCTGCTTCACAGCCTAAAGGCGACTTGGTTTCCCCTCTCGTTGACTTGTGGAGCCGGGGTCTCACCCTCAAGGCAGTGCATAGTCACATCTCATATTTCTTCATCACTGAGATGTTCCTATAAACAGAGGCTGGCTTTTGGAGATGCCACCTGGGTGTGTAGCCTCCTTCTGGCAACCTCCCGGAGCCAGCATCTCTGAAGGATCCTGAGAGCAGGCAGCGCTGGGCCAGTCTGTGGACCGCTGCACACGTGCTGCAGAGATGAAGGCGCATCCTTGGCACCTTGCAGTGCTGCAGCCAGGAGCGCCGTGCTGTGCATTTTTCTTGTCCTTTTAGCTACATCTGGTGTGTATCTGTGGGCTTCTGATCATTGAAAGCAAATTGTTCCCCTGAATGAATTTATCAATGGTTAACTTCAAGAATAATCATTCTAATAAAGCTCCTGCGTGGTTTGTTTTCTCTTATATCTCAGAGATTGTTCTTTCTCATCTCGCTAGGGTTGCCAGATGGTTTCAAAAGAAATACGAACATGCAAAAATAAGGAGTATGTTCACAAATTGTTTCCCAGACACAAAGCCAAACTATTGGACACCTGGCACCTCGAGTCTAATCGCCTCCTTTGAAATGTCATAAAGTGGAAAAGCTTTAATATGGAGGGTTAAAATGCACTCCTTGGGCCGAGCAGCTGGCCCTGTGCTCAGAAGGTCCTTTGGGAACAGACTTGGGAAGAATGATTAGTAGTAAGCCCAGGGGTGGCTGTGAGCAGCGTTTGACAAATAAGACATTCACCTAATTTATCCAAAGATCCCCTGGAACCCTTATGAGCAGGATGAGAAAATAATCCTAATTATTAGCTTTGAGATCCAGAGTCAGACTACAGATGTGAGCTGGGAGGGACCCTGACCTGTTTTCACCCTAGAAGGACAGGGCAGCTTGGCAGCCCTGAGCCAGGGGAGGGCACGTATGACCAGAGTCTGTGTCCCCAGCCCTGGCCTCCCCCGGCCCCTGGTGTCACCTCTGGAGGCTGCTGTTTGCATTCACGCCTCCACCCCCCTTTCTAAGTTGAGGACAGAATGAGGGTCTTGCGCATTTAGTGTCACTGGGTAGAGAGTTGTTCTAGGTACATAACATTGACTTACCAGGCCATGTCACCTTCTGAGAAATGTTTGTGTAGACATTTGTTGGGAGGAGGTTACCAAACACTTCCTATGACTCATTAGGGCCCACACCCTCCACTTAGAGAATGCAGCCTACCTTCTTCCAAAGTCTGTATTATCTTTCAGAATGATCTATATCTAAGCAGACCTGAGAATGACAAGAGCCACAGGTCTTCCACCATTTATTACACTCATGATTATATCTAGTTACTATATGACTGTGAAGGGCTTCCCTGGTGGCTCAGAGGGTAAAGAATCTGCCTGCAATGCAGGAGACCCAGGTTCGATCCCTGGGTTGGGTAGATCCCTTGGAGGAGGGTTAGGCAACCCCCTCCAGTACTCTTGGGCTTCCCTGGTGGCTCAGATGGTAAAGAATCTGCCTGCAATGCAGGAGCTGCAGGAGACCCAGGTTCGATCCCTGAGTCAGGAGGATCCCCTGGAGGAGGGCATGGCCACCCACTCCAGTATTATTGCCTGGAGACTCCCATGGACAGAGGAGCCTGGCTGGCTACAGTTCATGGGGTCACAAAGAGTCGGACATGGCTGAGTGACTAACACACACAAATAGAAATACCAAGCACACAACAAACGGGGCAGAATTGCCCCCCAGGGCGTTCCACATTGTCACAAACATCATTGTCATTGTCACCTGCATTTGTTAGTTGCCACCATGACAAAGTACCCCAGACTGGAAACAGTGGAAATGCGTGAGCTCCTGGTCCTGGAGCCTAGAGGTTTGCAGTCAAGGTGTGGGCAGGGCCGCCTCCCCAGAAGCGGCAGGTGACTATCATCCTCGGCCTCGGCCACTTCCGACGGCTGCTGGCAATGCCTAGTGATCACTGACTTGTTGCCACAGAGACCCAGGCTCTGCTTCTGCTGTCACTGGACTAGAGCCGCCCCCATCCAGTGTGAAAAGTGGGAGCATTAGTCATTCAGTTGTGTCCTACTCTGCCACTCCATGCACTGTAGCCCGCCAGGCTCCTCTGTCCATGGGGTTCTCCAGGCAAGAATACTGGGGTGGGTTGCCATGCCCTCCTCCAGGGGATCTTCCTGATCCAGGGGTTGGACCCAGGTCTCCTGCATTGCAGGCAGATTCCTTACCATCTGAGCCACTAGGGAAGCCCACCTAGATGACCTCACCTCAACAAATCAGATCTGCAAGAAGCCTAATTCCAAATAAAGTCGTGTTCATGGACCCTGGGAATCAGGACCTGAACTATCTATCTTCTCGGGGGGACACTATTCAATTCAGGACCTCAACCACATGATGAAAGCCAGAAACCCTGCTCCCAGCTCACACTGTTGGAATAGCTGTTCATTCGGTCAATTGGTTCCTGAGCTTTACTGTGAGAAAGTTTTGCCCACCACAGATTTTGTTACAGTGTTGCTGTACACAGAGCGGCCAAAGCCTGTGTGGGGCGGGGGGGGTGGACAGGGAAGAGAGCAAGGCAGAAATGCCAAGGGATGAGTGACCCAGGCCGTGGGGGGGCCGTCCACCCCCAGTTCTAGTAGCTCCTGAGATTGCAGCTCTGTGCTGCATGCATCCTCAGGTCAGAGTCACTATGTCCCAATAGCACATATCGTATCTTCTGTAAGAGTGCTCTACAGGTGGTAGTCAGCCCATTTTTCACAGATGGGAAGACTGAGACTGAAGCTTAGTGCCCAGGGTCAAAAGCCACTGTTAGCCAACACTGGTCCAGGGAAGATACACAAATGGCCAATAGGCACCCAAGAAATGCTCGAGATCATCAGTCACCAGGGAAATGCAAATCGAGACAGTGAGATACCCATTCACACCCACGGAGATGGCAGGGATCAAAAGTCCAAATAATAAGCCTTGAAGACGGGGGAAATCAGACCCGTGCGCAGTGACTCATAGAGAGAATGAAAAACGGTGCGGCCACTTAGGAAAACAGGCTGGCAGTTCCGCAAACAATTAAACAGAGTTACTGTGTGACCCAGCATGTCTATTATTTCTGTATATACCCCAAATAAATGAAAACACATGTCTGCACAAGAATTTGTACACAGATGTTTAGGGTAGCATTATATGTAACAGCCAAAAGGTAAAAACAACCCAAATAGGTCCATCAACTGAAAACTGAATACACAAAATGTTATATACACACATACACACAAATGGACTATTACTCCATTGTAAATGTCGTTCCATTATTTGGCCATGCAAACGAATGCAGTGCTGATCAACGGGACAATATGAGTGCACCTTGAGAATATTATGCGCAGTAAAAGAAGCCAGTCACAAAAGACCATGTATCATAGGATTCCATTTGCATGAAATGTCCAGAATCAGGAGATATCTAGAGACAGTGGCTGCGCAGGGCTGGGGGTTGGGGGGCAGGCAGGATACAGGGGGTGAGAGCTTAAGGAAACAGGGCTTCTTTTTGAGGTGATGGAAATGTTCTGAAATCAACTGAGGATGGACCTAGAGACTGTCACACACAGCGAGGTAAGTCAGAAAAACAAATAGTGCACATGAATGCATGTATGTGGAATCTAGAAAAATGGTATGAAAGTGAAGTCGCTCAGTCATGTCCTACTCTTTGCAACCCTGTGGACGGTAGCCTCCCAGGCTCCTCCATCCATGGGATTTTCCAGGCAAGAGTACTGGAGTGGGTTACCATTTCCTTTTCCAGGGGATCTTCACAACCCAGGGATCGAACCTGGGTCTCCCACATTGTAGGCAGACGCTTTACTGTCTGAGCCACCAGGGAAGAAAAGGGGTATAGATGATCTTATTTGCAAAACAGAAATATATAGACAGACAAATATATGGCCACCAAGGAGGGGAAAGGAGTTGGGGTGGGAGTAATTGGGAGGCTGGCATTGACATGTATGCACTACTGATGCTGTGTAGAAAACAGGTTCCTAATGAGAACTTCATTGTAAGGCACCTCCTCAGTGCTCTGTGTGCGTTAGTCGCTCAGTCGTGTCCAACTCTTTATGACCCCATGGACTGCAGCCCTTTGGTCTCCCCTGTCCGCTCAGTGCTCTGTGGTGACCTAAATGGGAAGAAAATCCAAGAAAGGGGATATGTGTACCGGTGCAGCTGATTCACTTTGCTGTACAGTAGAAACTAACACAACATTGTAAAGCAACTCTACTCCAGAAAAAATTAATTTAAAAAATAAAATCAACTGAGAGGATGCTTGCATGTGTCTGTGACTACGATAGACCCATGGACTCTTACACTCCTTTCAGGATCCTTAAGGAAGGTACCAGTCAGAGCAGACATACCAGTAATTATAAGGTGATGAATAGGGGGATTCCCTGGTGCCTCAGCTGGTAAAGAATCTGCCTGCAATGTCTGAGACCTGGGTTTGATCCCTGGGTTGGGAAGATCCCCTGGAGAAGGGAAAGGCTACCCACTCCAGTATTCTGGACTGGAGAGTTCCCAAGAGTCAGACACAACTGAGCGACTTTCACTTTCAATGGGGGTGCTTGAGGAAAGGGTTAGGGTGGTGGGCTTTGCATTGGTGCAGGCTCACACCTGCCTGGTTCCAACCTGGCCCCTGTTGGGGTAAGAAGTTTCTCAATCAGCATCTCTGGATCTCAGCCCTTCACCTGTCTAATTGGGCCACTGTGTACGCAGAGTTTGGTAAAAGATGAAAAGAAAATTGCGGGCATTAACCCCCTGGTTAATAGGGAAACCAGTTTCGGTAGGACAGGGTTTCCAACATGAACAGCATGCTGGAACTGTGCAATGCTGAGACTGTGGGTTAGCAGGGAGAGAAGATTCCAGAAGGAGATGGTTGGCTCAGTGCCACTGTAGATGCTGTGCAGGACCAGCAGCAAGGAAACACAGAGAAGACAGGAGGCATAGTGAGTGACCTGTGGAGCAGGGATGGGCACCCTGGGACCAAAGGACCCCCTGGGGATCCCGTGTGACCCTGAGATCAACCAAGCTGACTTCTGCCCCGGCTCCTGCATGCTGTGCCCTGGTCTCTGTTGGGGCTCATGTCACCCCAGTACAAACTCAGCCCTTGAATGGTTTCAGCAAGAAATGCGATTGTAACTTACAGGTGTTACTGGAGGGAGTCCAGCCCTGGGAGGTACCGGAGGGGAACATGTCATCTTCCAGTGCCTCCAGCTTGCCCAGCTGCTGCTGCTGGAGCCTGAGACCCACCCGGGCACCAAGAAACAGGCACCCTCACGCCAAGTCCCCGTTGGCCCTCTGCTGCCTGGCCTGACCTGGGAAAACCAGTTCACTTTTTGGCACATGCCCTCCTAAAGGAATGAGAAGCCCTGGGACAGTTCCTGTCTGGGGCCAGAGAAAGGAACTTGGGCTGCTTCTCAGGTCCATGTCTGTGGCATCGATGCCTGTCTGCTTCAGAGGACACTCAGCTGCATCCTCAAACGAGGGTCAGAGTCAGCACCCCCGATGCAGTCCCAGGGAGGTGCTCCCTCAGAGTCTATGTCCCTCCTCCCCCAGCTGGGCAGCTGGGTTTTCTTCTCTGGGTTCAGCTTCATCACCAGCAAGAGGAAGCCTCCAGAACCTCCCCGATGGGGCTGTGTAAGCATGCCATCTATGTTCATTTATCATCATTATTGTGGTGGTTGTTAATTGATGATGCAAGACCAGAGACATCGTGAGAGTCTGCCCAATTAAAGCCAATGCCAGGAGGGAGCTGAAGAGCAGGTGCAAAGGCAACCAGGCTCTGAGCTGAGCATTTTGAACCTGCTCAGAGGTTACACTGCCGAATGCTGACTCAAGTGTGCACCGGTGCACACCAGCCTGGAACGATCCTGCTCCCAGGCCCAGTCCTGGCTCTCCCACAAGCCGGCAGCCCACGTGTGCTCAGGAGCAAGGCTGCAGGTATGACAGCCCATGCGGCGGGCAGGGACCACCTGACCCCAGTGGGCACTGGGCTCATGCACCCTGACAAAGGGCAGGACTCAAGGGAGAGCCTGCAGGGTGGGAGATACCACAAGACCCAAAGTGTTTTTAATTAATGAATTCTTTTTTAAACATCTGCCTCCTACCTCAGCAGCCTGTGGGGTTCTTCTGCAACCCTGCAGCTTTTTCTAACTTCGCAGCTACTGTGCTGGTTAAATGCTTCCTTCTACAAACCCCAAAGTAAACTTTTCTCCCCCAAGAGTTGGCATCCTGCTGCCTCTGCAGTGTAAAAATGAAAACAAAACAAACAAAAAAATTTAAAAAACAGGCATTTCATAACCCTCCCAGGAGACATCTATAGCCATATGCTCCTGAAGAACAGAGAGGGACTGAGTGGGTGGTGGCGGTCAACCAGAAAGTTTTGTGTACTTGAAATATCCTCAATTGTTGTATTAGCTGAGGTTCTCCAGGGAAACAGAGCCAGCAGATAGGTGACAGATAGACAGATGATCGATAGACAATATACAGGAAGAACAGATATAAACAAACATATAGATGGTACATGGATAGATAGAATAGATATAAAGAAATAGGTACATGATAGATTGATAAAGAGAATAGATACAAATAAGTATGTAGATGATGGAGGATAGATAGAATAGACATAAATAGATGATAGATGGATCCATTCAGTTTAGTCGCTTAGTCGTGTCTGACTCTTTGCAACCCCATGGACTGCAGCATGATAGATGGATAGAAAAAGAGATTTAAGGAATTGGCTCATGTGACTATGGAGGCCCGTGCTCACTGAGTGCTCATTTGCTCAGTCATCTCCAACTCTTTGCAACCTGGTGGACTGTAGGCCATCAGGCTCCTCTGTCTGTGGGATTCTCCAGGCAAGAATACTGGAGGGGGTTGCCATTTCCTTTTCCCAGAGATCTTCTCAACCCAGGGATTGAATGCATATCTCCTGAATTGTCAGATGAATTCTTTACCACTGAGCCACCTGGGAAGTCCCGTATGGAGGTTCATGAGTCCAAAATCTTCAGGGTGGGCCAGCAGGCTGGAGACCCAGAGAAGAGCCAACACAATTCAAGTCCAAAAGCATTTTGCTGGGAGAATTCTCTCTTCTCTGGGAAGGACAATCTTGAGCTCTATTCAAGCCCAAACACATTATGAAAGGTAACCTGCTTCACTCAGGAGTCCACTGGTTTAAATGTGAGTCTCAACCAAAACTACCCTCATAGAAACATCCAGCATAATATCTGACCAAATATTTAGGCATTGTGGCCCAGTCAAGTTGACACATAAAATAGACCATCACAAGAGTTCATGGTAGTTCGTTTTTCTTGGAATTCTTGGAGCATCATGGATCTGTTTTTACTTTGACCATGTGGCATCCTCACAACCTTCTGTCTAACATTGAACTTGCTCTTCTGAACAGACATTCTAAAATTCAATTAAGGGCATGCACGACAAGAGAAAATAATTTTTCCCTCATCTTCCCACTTAATCTTAAATATTATTACAAATCCAACTGCCATGCTTTAAAAAAAAATCCAATTTGTCAACTGGAAAAGAACCCACATGATCTGATATAATGACCTGTTATAGTCTGGAGAAGATTTAGGACTCTATCCAGAAGCCCGGAGTGAGCTTTTTGATTACATTTCAGCATTGTCATTCTGTGCTAGCAAGGGTCACCTAAAAGAGAGTTCCACATTTTGTAACACAAGGGCTCAGCTTCTGTGCAAATTTAACAGAAACCTGCTTGGGTCTTTCTTTGAACAGAGATGTATTGAAGCCTTTAGAGTATTAGTAAGGATCTTCATTATCTCAAGGGCAGTGGTTTTCACAGAGGGAGTGGGCAGTGTCAGCCCCAGAGAACACTGGGTGGTGTCTGAGGACATATTTGGTTGTCACAACAGGGGGACTGGAGAGGAAGCGGGGATGCTAGCAGCTGAATCTTGTAGGTAGAGGCCAGGGATGCTCATAAAAGTCCTTCGATATTCAGGACAGCCCCTGAAACAAAGTATCCAGACCAAAAACATCGGCAATATGGAGGCTGGGGAACACTGTTGTGTTCTCCTTGTTGTTCAGTTGCTAAGTCATGTCCAACTCTTAGCAGCTCCACGGACTGCAGCAGCCAGACTTCCCTGTCCTTCATCATCTCCCGGAGTTTGCTCAAATTCATGTCCATTGAGTCGGTGATCTATTCTTATAGTAATACAATTAAACAATAAAAGGCAAATTCCCCTCATCCTGGAATCATGAGGGAAAAAAAAAAAAAAAAAAGTTATATGTGTGTCAGAGACAGAGCATGTTTCGTGGAAGCAGCTGAAGTAACTCAAGCTTGTATGCTTTTCAGTCCCTGGAGCAAAAGATATCAAATTGCTATGATGCAGATTCACTCCTGGGTGCGATGGAAAATTGTAGATAAAGCAAGCTTTTTCCTTGCTCGACAACGTAATGGCTGTTTTCTCAGTCACCGATACAAAGAGTGGAGACCACGGTCTCTGGTTGGCTTCCCCTGCACTCTCCCTCAGGACAGGCGGGACAAATGCTCAGGCTCTTGGCTCAGCTGATTTAATAGCCTCAAAAGGAGGTCTAGAAACTTCTCTCCAAACAATTGCAGCCTGTTTTCCAAAATAGATCGTGTCTGTCTCAAGCTGATTCACCTCAGAGATATCCGTACAAGCGGCAGAGGGGAGGACGGAACCGGAAGAGGAAACCGAGCGCCTGCGTCAAGCAAGCGGCCAAGCGTGATGTGGGGGCAGGGAGACCCTCGTGGAGGCAAAGCGCGCCCTCGGCTCAAGACTGTGTCCTCGTCCTGTATCCGTGTCTCCTAGCATAGTCCCCGCCTCCAGCCCTCCGCAGCGCCTCCCACAAGTCCCTGTTTCTCTCACAGAAGGGCTAAGGCTAGCTGTGCACTCTTGAGAGCGTGGCCATATTTTTTTCCCTTAGAACTTACCACGCCACCTAGATCCTAGGCTAGGACTCCACATCACCTAGACCCTAGACTTGGAATGCTGCCATCCTGTCCCTCCTTCGGTTCTGAAAGCGTTCAGTGACTTTGTTCTACTTTTAGCTGCATCAAGTACCTAGAGTGCCAGAGTACAGCACAAGGTATGTAAAAGTCACCTGCTTTATCACCAAATTCTCTCCCTTAGTGCTAAGGATGCTGATGCCATTGTATGTCAGTTGGCTAGAAACTCTCAGGTTCAGTCACTTCCGAAAAAGCACTATTTGTCAGGGAGCCATCACTGCCCAGGAAGCCATGTGGAACCACACCAGTCACTCGGTGTAAATGAGCAACACTCAGTTAGGGGGAGATTCCTCTCAATGCCGGTCACCAAAATTCACAAGTACCCAATATATCACACCGGAACCAGAAAGGCTACTGCAGTGTTTGTGGTTCCCACATCTTCTCAGTCTACCTGCAGACTGGAAACCAGCGCACTGTGGGAGAACACCCATCCTCACCCAATGGGACCAGTGTGAGAAACCCACATCTGGACAAGTGCCACCTGTCAGCCACATACAAGGTGCACATAAGTGGGCAGATTTTAGGAATAGAAATGACTTCTGAATGAAAACAATAACAAAAAAGAGGGAAAAAAACCCATAAACAAAATCTAATAAACATGTTTGGGTAACCATAGTCAGGTTTCCATAAAGCATAATAAGAGAACCCCTCAAATTACACAGAATGTCACATCATGTATATTTAACATTCCTAGGCTGATGCTCAGAGAAGGCAATGGCACCCCACTCCAGTACTCTTGCCTGGAAAATCCCATGCACGGAGAAGCCTGGTAGGCTGCAGTCCATGGGGTTGCTAAGAATTGGGCACGACAGAGCAACTTCACTTTCACTTTTCACTTTCATGCATTGGAGAAGGAAATGGCAACCCACTCCAGTGTTCTTGCCTGGAGAATCCCAGGGACAGAGGAGGCTAGTGGGCTGCCATCTATGGGGTCACATAGAGTCGGACACAACTGAAGTGACTTAGCAGCAGGCTGATGCTAAGCCCATCATGCCAGTTAAAAAAACTAAAAAAGTTCCTCATGTCCTTTTTGTTTTGGTTTCACAGTTAAAGCTTTTTCTGGCTTAATAATTACTTTATTTTACCTTCATATGTTAAATTGGACTTCCCTGGTGGCTCAGATGGTAAAGCATCAGCCTACAATTCGAGAGACATGGGTTCAATCCCTGGGTCAGGAAGATCTCCTGGAGGAGGAAATGGCAACCCACTCCAGTATTCTTGCCTGGAAAATCCCATGGACAGAGGAGCCTGTTAGGCTACAGTCCATGGGGTCACAAAGAGTTGGATACAACTGAGCGACTTCACTTTCATTTTCATGTTAAATTATTTAATTATCCTCATAGAGGTGCTTAACATATCAAAAAGATCTCCAGAAAAAAAAAACTTTCCTAGGAAACAACAGCAAAAGCAAAGATTTTTATTTTGCAGGCACAAAACTGCAATATCTAAGAATGTAAACTCGTTTTATAAACAAGTATTTTCTTCAAGGACAATTAGATAAACTGAACATAAGAAGATATGATAAATGGGTATTTATTAACACTTTGTTTAAACTATATAAGCTAAATCAAACTTACTATTTTTCATAAACCAGAAAAGAATCCAAGTAGACAGATTACCCACAGGAAGAGATTCTGAGCCTAAATTAGTTATCACCATCACTACCATCACCATCACACCATTATTGTCCCTCTCTCCCTCTTAATAAACAAAATATGCCAGCAAATTTGGAAAACTCAGCAGTGGCCACAGGACTGGAAAAGGTCAGTTTTCATTCCAATCCCAAAGAAAGGCAATGCCAAAGAATGCTCAAACTACCACACAATTGCACTCATCTCACATGCTAGTAAAGTAATGCTCAAAATTCTCCAAGCCAGGCTTCAGCAATATGTGAACCGTGAACTTCCTGATGTTCAAATTGCCAACATCCGCTGGATCATGGAAAAAGCAAGAGGGTTCCAGAAAAACATCTATTTCTGCTTTATTGACTATGCCAAAGCCTTTGACTGTGTGGATCACAATAAACTGTGGAAAATTCTGAAAGAGATGGGAATACCAGACCACCTGATCTGCCTCTTGAGAAATTTGTCTGCAGGTCAGGAAGCAACAGTTAGAACTGGACATGGAACCACAGACTGGTTCCAAATAGGAAAAGGAGTACGTCAAGGCTGTATATTGTCACCCTGTTTATTTAACTTATATGCAGAGTACATCATGAGAAACGCTGGACTGGAAGAAACACAAGCTGGAATCAAGATTGCCGGGAGAAATATCAGTAACCTCAGATATGCAGATGACACCACCCTTATGGCAGAAAGTGAAGAGGAACCCAAAAGCCTCTTGATGAAGGTGAAAGTGGAGAGTGAAAAAGTTGGCTTAACGCTCAACATTCAGAAAACGAAGATCATGGCATCCGGTCCCATCACTTCATGGGAACTAGATGGGGAAACAGTGGAAACAGTGTCAGACTTTATTTTTCTGGGCTCCAAAATCACTGCAGATGGTGACTGCAGCCATGAAATTAAAAGATGCTTACTCCTTGGAAGGAAAGTTATGACCAACCTAGATAGCATATTCAAAAGCAGAGACATGACTTTGCCAACAAAGGTTCGTCTAGTCAAGGCTATGGTTTTTCCTGTGGTCATGTATGGATGTGAGAGTTGGACTGTGAAGAAGGCTGAGCGCCAAAGAATTGATGCTTTTGAACTGTGGTGTTGGAGAAGACTCTTGAGAGTCCTTTGGACTGCAAGGAGATCCAACCAGTCCATTCTGAAGGAGATCAGCCCTGGGATTTCTTTGGAAGGAATGATGCTAAAGCTGAAACTCCAGTACTTTGGCCACCTCATTCGAAGAGTTGAGTCATTGGAAAAGTCTCTGATGCTGGGAGGGATTGGGGGCAAGAGGAGAAGGGAACGACAGAGGATGACATGGCTGGATGGCATCACTGACTCAATGGACGTGAGTCTGAGTGAACTCCGGGAGTTGGTGATGGACAGGGAGGCCTGGCGTGCTGCGATTCATGGGGTCGCAAAGAGTTGGACACGACTGAGCGACTGATCTGATCTGATGTACCAGGTACTCGTAGCAACTCTGTTTGGTAGATGCTTTTATTATTGCTATTATGCAGATGAGGAAATTAAGACATGATGTGCAAAATTTACTTAATTTACGTAACCAGTAAGTGGCAAAGCCAAGATCGATCTGATGCCAAGTGCTATGCTGTTCACCACCAGTCTTTAAAGAGCAGAAAACTCCACTGTCATTTCTACACAATCCATCCCCCACTGTCTCATTCCCATCCTCACACTCTGACCAGCCAGTATGGCCCCCAGAGTTGGAGGAACAGTAAGGTCCTCTGCTTGTCAAACCCTGTTTGGCATCTCAGAGATGTTTGGCCGTGCTTTCAGGATGGGTAACCCTAGGAGAAGTGTGAAACCCATTCCTCCTGAAGGTCTTCTTTGGACCAGATTGTGAAAGGGACTAAATCTTGAAAGACTAGATCTCACTTTCACTGCATGGAAATCCAGTGCTAAATTCTCCCAGAGGCCTAAGGACGGACCTCCTAGCCTGGCTTCACACAGGCTCTGGGGAGAAAGGCATCACTTATCCTCAGGAACTATCCTTCTTCCTTTCACCATCATTGGAAAGATGGTGACCCAGCCAGTATGGGACACTGTTCTGGGCACTATAGATATCTCAGCAGTGAAGCCAACCCCAGATCATAGAGTTCACTAGACCTCTTGAGAAACCTGTATGCAGGTCAAGAAGCAACAGTTAGAACTGCACATGGAACAACGAAGTGGTTCAAAACTGGGAAAGGAGTACATCAGGCTGTATATCGTCACCCTGCTTATTTAACTTATAAGCATAGTGCAGGCATGCGTGCTAAGTCACTTCAGTCATGGCCAACTCTGTGCCACCCTATGGACTCCAGCCTGCCAGGCTTCTCTGTCCATGGGGATTCTCCAGACAAGAAAACTGGAGTGGGTTGTCATGCCCTCCTCCAGGGTATCTTCCCAATCCAGGGATCAACTCCGCATCTCTTACATTTCTGCATTGACAGCCTGGTTCTTTACCACTACTGCCACCTGGGAAGCCCAATATAGAAAGTACATCGTGCAAAATGCCAGGCTGGATGAAGCACAAGCTGGAATCAAGATTGCCAGGAGAAATATCAATAACCTCATAAATGCAGATGACACCACCCTAAGGGCAAAAAGTGAAGAGGCACTAAAGAGCCTCTTGATGAAGATAAAAGAGGAAAGTAAAAAAGCTGGCTTAAAACTCAGCATTCAGAAAACTAAGATCATGACATCCGGTCCCATCACTTCATGGCAAATAGATGGGGAAACAATGAAAACAGCGTTAGACTTTATTTTCTTGTGCTCCAAAATCACTGCAGATAGTGATTGCAGCCATGAAATTAAAAGAAACTTGCTTCTTGGAAGAAAAGCTATGACAAATTTAGACAGCGTATTAAAAAGCAAAGATATTACTTTGCAGACAAAGGTCTGCTTAGTCAAAGCTATGGTTTTTCCAGTTGTCATGTATGGATGTGAGAGTCGGACCATAAAAAGAAGACTGAGTGCTGAAGAACTGATGCTTTTGAACTGTGGTGTTGTAGAAGACTCTTGAGAGTCCCTTGGACAGCAAGATCAAACCAGTCAATCCTAAAGGAAAATATTCATTGGAAAGACTGAAGCTTCAATACTTTGGCCACCTATTTGAAGAGTCAACTCATTGGAAAAGATCCTGATGCTGGGAAAGACTGAGGGCAGGAAGAGAAGGGGACGACAGAGAATGAGATGGTTGGATGGCATCACTGACTCAATGGACATGAGTTTGAGCAAATTCTGGGAGATAGTGAAGGATAGGGAAGTCCAATGTGCTGCAGTCCATGGGGTCACAAAGAATCAGATATGACTAAGCAACGGAACCACAAAGGCCATGAGTGCAGTGTGGCCCTGGGGACTAGGAGTTGGGTCACCTTTCCACCTTCTCAGAGACCATGCTCAAGCCAAGGCAGCTCACCAGAACTGGGGCTCACATAGGGTCTGGGCTGAAGGGCTCTGGTCTGATTCTCTCTGGGGAGGATATGAGCACCCAGAAGGCCTTGAAAACCCCTGTCTCACCTTATGCCCCCCACAGGCCTTATTTTGTTGATCTGCCTTTCATGGAGAGTCACTGGGGTGCTGAGAGACATTCCGGATCAGGAATGGAGGCAGAGAAGAGACAGAGAACGCCTGAGGACTGTCAGTCAAGGTCACCAGCACACAGTCTGTGCTCAGAGTGGCCCCCAGCACCCTTCTGCCCAGCGGTACCAGGCAGGGTGTGGAGCATTCACACGGGGACCTGTTGTTCTATAGGAAAATGACTGTCCTGCCAGCATCACAGCGAACATGCAGCAAAGCCAGGACCAGACCCCTGTCTGTCTCCAAAGACCTTTCCCCATACAGCTTAGGACATGCCTGTCTCTGTTTGGTTTAATTAAGCAAGCCAAGCGTCTTCTTCCCCGTATGCTTTTCTGGGAGGAGAGCCAGGCTGTGTCTAATGACGCAGAGTATTTTCCATGTTGCTGTTTCTACAGAGCTGATGTAGCTGGTTTTCACATTCATCACATATCTTCCTAGTTAAACACCAGTGCCCCCATCAACAGGGTCTTAATCAGCAAGGTCCCAAGAGGCACTGGTTGCCACCCACCCCAGCGTCTCCGCTGATGGGAAGCTGCAGGTGGCAGGTCTGTTCCTCAATGCCTGGGCAGATGACGTGAGGGGTGGGTGGCTGCCCCAGGTGTGTTTCCAGCTTCCTTCAGGTCCTGCTCATCACTATTCTTGCCTGGAGAATTCCATAGACAGAGAAGCCTGGAGGGCTTCCATAGCTCCATAGCTCCATCAGATCAGATCAGATCAGATCAGTCCCTCAGTCGTGTCCGACTCTTTGCGACCCCATGAATCGCAGCACGCCAGGCCTCCCTGTCCATCACCAACTCCCGGAGTTCACTCAGACTCACGTCCATCGAGTCAGTGATGCCATCCAGCCATTTCATCCTCTGTCGTCCCCTTCTCCTCTTGCCCCCAATCCCTCCCAGCATCAGAGTCTTTTCCAATGACTCAACTCTTCGAATGAGGTGGCCAAAGTACTGGAGTTTCAGCTTTAGCATCATTCCTTCCAAAGAAATCCCAGGGCTGATCTCCTTCAGAATGGACTGGTTGGATCTCCTTGCAGTCCAAAGGACTCTCAAGAGTCTTCTCCAACACCACAGTTCAAAAGCATCAATTCTTTGGCGCTCAGCCTTCTTCACAGTCCAACTCTCACATCCATACATGACCACAGGAAAAACCATAGCCTTGACTAGACGAACCTTTGTTGGCAAAGTCATGTCTCTGCTTTTGAATATGCTATCTAGGTTGGTCATAACTTTCCTTCCAAGGAGTAAGCATCTTTTAATTTCATGGCTGCAGTCACTATCTGCAGTGATTTTGGAGCCCAGAAAAATAAAGTCTGACACTGTTTCCACTGTTTCCCCATCTAGTTCCCATGAAGTGATGGGACCGGATGCCATGATCTTCGTTTTCTGAATGTTGAGCGTTAAGCCAACTTTTTCACTCTCCACTTTCACCTTCATCAAGAGGCTTTTGAGTTCCTCTTCACTTTCTGCCATAAGGGTGGTGTCATCTGCATATCTGAGGTTACTGATATTTCTCCCGGCAATCTTGATTCCAGCTTGTGTTTCTTCCAGTCCAGCATTTCTCATGATGTACTCTGCATATAAGTTAAGTAAACAGGGTGACAATATACAGCCTTGATGAACTCCTTTTCCTATTTGGAACCAGTCTGTGGTTCCATGTCCAGTTCTAACTGTTGCTTCCTGACCTGCAGACAAATTTCTCAAGAGGCAGATCAGGTGGTCTGGTATTCCCATCTCTTTCAGAATTTTCCACAGTTTATTGTGATCCATACAGTCAAAGGCTTTGGCATAGTCAATAAAGCAGAAATAGATGTTTTTCTGGAACCCTCTTGCTTTTTCCATGATCCAGTGGATGTTGGCAATTTGATCTCTGGTTCCTCTGCCTTTTCTAAAACCAGCTTGAACATCAGGAAGTTCACGGTTCACATATTGCTGAAGCCTGGCTTGGAGAATTTTGAGCATTACTTTACTAGCATGTGAGATGAGTGCAATTGTGCGGTAGTTTGAGCATTCTTTGGCATTGCCTTTCTTTGGGATTGGAATGAAAACTGACCTTTTCCAGTCCTGTGGCCACTGCTGAGTTTTCCAAATTTGCTGGCATATTGAGTGCAGCACTTTGGGTTGCAAAAAGTCAGACACGACTGAGCAACTAACAATTTCACTTTTCAGCTGTCACCAGACTTTTAGTCTCCGGATAGAAAGGCTTGTTGGATCATGGGTGTGGCCTCTGTAAAGTCAAGCAGCTTTCAGAGCCAATGGGAAGCCAGTGGGTGGGTGTGGAGATTGGGCAGGAGAAGGGTCAGAGTTCAGAGCTCTACTCACTTACCTGGGAGTCTGAGCTTTTATGCTAAATGAAGTAAGTCAGACAGAGAAAAAATATATATATTCTCACTTATATGAGGAATCTTAAAAAAACAAACAAAACCCTAACTCATAAGATACAGAGAAGGGACTGGGGGTTGCCAGAGGCAGGATGTGGAGGGTGAATGAGATAGAAGGGGGTCCACTGATACAAATTTCCGGCTGTAAAATAGTAAGTCTCATAAGTCATGGGATGTAACGGACAGCTAGTGACTATGGTTAATAATACTGTACTGCATATTTGAAAGTTGCTCAGGTAGTAAGCTTACTCCTTTATGACCAACCTAGATAGCATATTCAAAAGCAGAGACATTACTTTGCCAACAAAGGTCCGTCTAGTCAAGGCTATGGTTTTTCCAGTGGTCATGTATGGATGTGAGAGTTGGACTGTGAAGAAAGCCGAGCGCCGAAGAATTGATGCTTTTGAACTGTGGTGTTGGAGAAGACTCTTGAGAGTCCCATGGACTGCAAGGAGATCCAACCAGTCCATTCTGAAGGAGATCAGTCATGGGTGTTCTTTGGAAGGAATGATGCTAAAGCTGAAACTCCAGTACTTTGGCCACCTCATGCGAAGAGTTGACTCATTGGAAAAGATCCTGATGCTGGGAGGGGTTGGAGGCAGGAGGAGAAGGGGACGACAGAGGATGAGATGGCTGGATGGCATCACGGACTCGATGGATGTGAGTCTGGGTGAACTCCAGGAGTTGGTGATGGACAGGGAGGCCTGGTGTGCTGGAATTCATGGGGTCACAAAGAGTCAGACACGACTGAGCAACTGAACTGACTGAACTGACCTACTGAAGGTAGTAAATCTGAAAAAAATTCTCATCACAAGAAAAAAAACACGATAACTGTATGTAGTGATGAATGTGAACTAGATATGGTAGTGATTATTTTGCAAAAACCCTGATTCAGGGAAAGATTGACAGCAGGAGAACAGGGTGGCAGAAGATGAAATGGTTGGATGGCATCACTGCCTCAATGGACATGAGTTTGTGCAAACTCTAGGAGATAGCAAAGGACAGGGAAGCCTGGCACAGTGTAGTCCATGGGGTCGCAAAGAGTCGGATGTGACTGAGTGACTGAACAACGACGACGGTGAAGCATCATGTTGTACACCTGAAAGCAATATAATGTTTTATGTCAATTATGTCTCCATTTTTAAGAAAGAAAAAAAATTGGGGTACATGAGGTCTTCAGTGCTGACTCCACACCCAGATGGAAAACACCCACCACCTGGACTGGTGCCCAAACAGGAGTCGGCATGCTTTCAGAGTCAAAACTTGAGGCTTTGTGGGCACATGGCCAGTGTCACAGCTGCCCCACTGTGCCCCTGGAGAATAAAGACTTCCGTAGACGACATGTCACTGAGCGAGCGGGCTGGGCTTTAGTACAATCACACTTACAGATACAGGTGGTGGCTGGCTTTGAACTGTGGGTTGTGGGCCACTGAGGCTAGAAGTGGTGGTCAAGATCACAGCTAAAGATCAGCAGCCTCTAGCTGGCATGTAAAGCCAGGGGCTGTTGAGATGCCCAGGCAGGGATGCAGAGAATGGTTCTCAGGATGGAGACCTGCTTCTAGCCTTCAGGGGTAAGTGAGGGCTGCGGGGGACAGGATGGCCATGACATGACGCCAGTGGTCAGAGAGGTGGGGCAGAGCGTGAGTGTGTGTGTTGAGAAAGGGCCTGGCCAGGGCACCAAGTTAGGGAAGATGAACACCCAGGCTTTCAGCATCTCTGACACATCTGCTGGGTGCTGCAGATTGAACTGTGCCCCCCAGAAGGACTTACCCCAAGCCCTTGTGCTGTTGTTGCTGTTCAGTAGCTAAGTCGTGTCTGACTGTGACCCCAGAGACTGCAGCACACTGGGCTTCCTTGTCCTTCACCATTTCCTGGAGTTAGCTCAAACTCAAGTCCCTGTGAATATGCCCTTAGTCAGAAATAGGGTCTTTGCACATATACTTAAGTTGCAATGAGGCCACGCTTGCTTAGGGTAAGTGGGTGTGAACCGATGACTAGTGGCCGTACATAAAGGGGGAAATGTGGACACAGATGCAGAGAAGGAAGATGCCATGTGGTGATGGAGGCTGCCACAAACCAAGATTGCTGGCAACCACCAGGGCTGGAAGAGGCAAGGAAGCACCTACCCTCGGAGCCTTTAAGGGGGCGGGCATGGGAGATTTTGATCTTCTGCCCTCCCAAACTACTAGGGGATGCATTTCAGCTGCTTGAAGCCATGCAAATAACCTTTTACAGAAATCACAGGAGAATAATCCAGGTGCAGCCTGAGAAGCTGTCTTTCTGACAGTTTTCCAAGTGGTGCTGATGCTGGCAGCCTTGGGAACCCTGGCCTTTGGAGCATCATTGCTTTATGTAACTGCAGACGTCCATTTGCTGGCTCCAGGAGAACACAAGAGTTTCCCAGATATCACAAGAGCCACCTGGCCTGGTACTAGGACTAGGAGTGTGTGAAAAGGCAAAGTGAGTGAAAGTGTTAGTCGCTCAGTGGTGTCCGACTCTTTGTGACCCCATGGACTATAGCCCGTTGGGCTCCTCTGTCCATGAGATTCTCCAGGCAAGAATACTAGAGTGGGTTGCCATGCCCTTCTCCAGGGGATCTTCCTGATCCAGGAATCAAACCCAGGTCTCCTGCATTGTAGGCAGATTCTTCACTGCCTGAGCCACCAAGGAAGCAAGAGTGTATAGAGTCAGAGAAACACAGACTGGGGCTCAGGACAGGCCCAGTATGTGCACAGCAGTGGGAAGGAGAAGGCAGGAATTTTTGCTTTTCTGACCCCCAACCTCTGACCTCTCACCTCACAAAGGACATCATACGCTTCAAACAAGGGAGACCCATTGCAATGGGGCTTGGTCAGGAAGGATGGCCAGTCTGCAGCTTTCAACCATCACTCAGGTTAGAAGGTAAAAACTGGTCCCCCCAACCCCATGGGCAAGAAGTGGGGGGACTGTGGGATGGCTCAGGGACTCCTCTGGCAGGAGTGGGGACATTTGGCAGCCTTCTTCACAATAGGGTGGCAACCTCCCCACCACAACCCGTGTTTCCAAACCCTCCTATCTCTGGTGGCCCAGAGCGGAGCCCTCCTGGTTCATCTTTTCCACTCAGTTCTTGGTCCTATTAAAGCTTCTTTTTCCAAACCATGAAAAGCTGACATCATATCCTTGCAGCTAAATGACTTCTTGATTTTGTGTTTTAAATAACACTTTTGAAATAGCAAGGTGGATTTGAGTTTCATTTATATACTTATAATTTTTTTATCCAGAAAAATGCATCAACATCTTGTTCGGTTTTGGGGGTTTTTAAGTGAGAGCAGTGATGAGCTTGGGCACGATGAACAGGCAGACAATGAGAGGTGGGCAGGGTGGTCCTGCCACAGGGACAGTGGTCCCTGGGGGACAGGGGGCTGTGGGCGAGCTGACAATTTACCTGAGCCATCTTCACATCAAAGTATTTTGTCAGCAGACTAGGGGTTTTCCGGGTCACCTTTCATATCCTTGGCTGGAAACCAGCCTGGTCATCATTATGGGAGACAGCAGGAACTACCTGCTGGGAGCCACTGACCACATGAAGGGCTGCATGCAAAAGCCCTTGAGGAACTCAAGGGGCATGACTTCTTTACCGCAGGACTGCCCAGAGCAGAGGCACTGGTCCTGGGGCCTGGCCGGCAGGCCCGAAGAACATCCCAGGAATACCGTGCCTTATGGCCATCTCTCACCCCTCCTCACTCCCCCAGTCACCACCCCCCAACCCCTCTCGTTGGAGCCTCATGATGCTGGAAGAAGGTTCCATCACCAGGGTCAGTGAGGAGAATAAAGACCGCCTCTCTCACTTTTCATGTCAGCTCACAGATTTCCTAATAAGGAGGGTCCTTTGTGTATTGAAAATCCTTGGACTGCAAGGAGACCCAACCAGTCAATCCCAAAGGAAATCAACCCTGAATATTCATTGGAAGGACTGATGATGAAGCTGAAACTCTAATACTTTAGCCACCTGATGTGAAGAACTGACTCATTGGAAAAGACCCTGAGGCTGGGAAAGATTGAAGGCGGGAGGAGAAGGAGGCGACAGAGGATGAGATGGTTAGATAGCATCACTGACTCGACGGACATGAGCTTGAGCAAACTCTCAAGGAGAGGGACAAACTCTCAAGGACAGGGAAGCCTGGCAGTCCATGGGGTTGCTGTAGACACGACTAGTGACTGAACAATAACAACAATATATACTTACATATAAATTTTGTACCCACCCACACATATATATATCTGAATCACTTTGCTGTATACCTGAAACGAATGCAACACTGTAAATCAGCTGATAAATAAACACACATATAAGTGCATTTCTAGAAAGATGCACAAGTGTCTGAGGGACTACCCTGAGGGAGCATGAGTCATTTTTCATCCTTTATTGTATTTGGTGGATTTCTCTTGTTTTTGTGCATTACTTTTTTAGCTGTTAGAAGAAAATGAAATTAATTGTTTAATTCTTTAAAAAGCTTTCCAAGGATGTGTTTTGGGTAAAGAAAAGAAACTAAAATGCAATTATGCTGTGCCACTTACATAAAAGGACACAGATAAAAATAAAACTACATTTCTGTTTCTATATAGCTGTTGTTCAGTTGCTAGCTCGTGTTTTACTCTCTGCGACCCCATGGACTGCAGCACACCAGACTTCCCTGTCCTTCACTATCGCCCAGAGTTTGCTCAAATTCACGTCCTTTCAGTTGGTGATGCTACTTAACCATCTCATCCTCTGTCTCGCCCTTCTCCTCCTGCCCTCAGTCTTTCCCAGAGTCATAGAAGACATGTAAATAAATACAGAGGGGCATGGCCGAAGGATGCCTCCCCACCAGTGGGCACTTCTGAGAAGAGGCAGGATGCAAAGAGATTATTTTCACATGTAAAAAAAAATCTTCCCTTTGCGATACAATGTGAAAAATAAGAGTGTGTCAGATGAAGGGAGTGCACACCTACTTCGCTCAAAATGAGTAACATTAAAAATACTGGTATCATAGTATCATTTCCTAATTTATACACACTTAGGTTTATCCCAATAGAACACTGTTGTACCATAAGACTGTTTATTTCACAAGTGATTTTTAATTCTGTAGCCACAGTTTTACATGACCACATCTTGTTATACTTTTTAAACTTTAGGTACAGAGTTTGTTCAAAGGTCAAAGGGAAAGACACATTCTTTCTGCTGAACAATATATCCCATCTAACTTAAAGATGATTAACCTTTTGGATATCAAGAATTGAAATGGCTGAGGTCACCTTTATTTGTAGGTCCCCAAATAGCCCTGAGGTCTAAATAGGAAAATATCTTTTATAAACCGTAACAAAACTCTCACCTCAAAATAAAACGCTATGAAATTTACACAATTATATCCTTATTCAACATTTTTACAATGTCCAGAAACCCACCGGATTTTTAGAAATGACAATGAAAATAGTTTTACATTCAGAAAACAAAGCTTATACCAACGTGACATAACCTGAAGCCTGGCCCCTGTGCAGAGTGCACACAATTCTTCATCACCCTTGTTAAAGACACATATCTTCAGACACCCAGCGTGTGCCAGGGAGAACGAGGGTTTGAATGAAAAGGATTCCAATGAGATTTGCCTTGCCTGTTTGTTTCAATGGGGTCTATTACTCAAATTCCCTGGGATGTCCCAAAGGTTCACAGGGTTGCTGGTAACACTGCCAGGTTTCTAGCATCCTTTTCTGGTTTTCATCCAGTTTTGAAAGAGCCATGAGTTTCCAAACCAGCTTCCAGAACGTCTGCTCAGAAACTGGTGTTAAAGTGCTTCAATGCGACCTCCCAAAAATCTCATAAAGCATCAGCACAGGCCACTGCTGGGCCTGCCTGGGTTCGTTTAGTTTCTCATCCACATTTTCTTCAAAAACAGGAGAAAAATGTCCCGTTATCATGAAGTGATTCTCTCAAAAACCAAACTGCATGAGCAGTGATCGATTAGGGCATCTCAACACTTGGACAGACTCGGGGAATTCTCAGCAGCCTCCTGGTTCTGCTTCTTAAGTTAGCCTGGTACCGAACCATCTGTGACCCCAGGCCGAATACCTGGTGGAGCTCCCCCCAAGAATCCCCTCTGGATTCTGCCACTCCACGCCAGGGATGCAGCCAACAGCAGAGAGGACCCAGGCCCGGCTACACAACCTCATCCAGGAGCCGCCCAGGCCAACACCACCTTTTGACAAGGACACCTGGGTGATGACACGCTGGTTGTGTTCTGTGCCACACTGGACACACTTGAGGGGTCCCGGTGGGGTCTTGGGCTGTCTCATCCTCAAATACACCAGGTCATAGCTGATATTCCCTGGCAGCTATAGTGGCAGTCCCCTTCGTGAGCACGAAACCCAAACTCCTTCCTGTGGGTATGAGTGCACCCGCTCACATCACGTCACACGCCTCCCCTTGCAGCTGAGAGCCGTCAGACCACTGCAGGGCTTGCCTTTCACAAGAGCCTTATTTCAGGCTGGGTCAGGGGAAGGAGAGATTGAACAGCAGCCATCTCATTCAACTGAGTTCCTCAAAAATGAGCTAAATCAAACCAGGTTGTGATGGTTTGGGGAAGTGGGGCGATTTTGTTTGCTTTTCTATTTCTTAAAAAAAAAACAAACTTCCAGTGAACTTTTTTTTAGCTGCTGATTTTAAATGTTAATGAAGACACACGAATTCATCCCTGACACAAGAGTTACCCAGAGGTTTGAAACAAATTCTCCATGCTGAACTGGCAGGGCAACCAGGGTTTCAGGAAGAGCTGTTTTGTTGCAAGTTCTTTATAGCAACAGCCTCCCCCCCCCCCACCCCGCCCCCACCGTGGTCACGATTATGTATCAATTTATGTATCAATGCCAGTTGTCCAGGTGAATGGGACTTTGTTGTTTAATCGCTCCTGATGGATCCTCCCGCTTTCCTTCCCAAGAAGACATGGTCCCCCAGGCCCCGCTGAAAGGGGCTCAGTGTGAGCCTGCTGCCCAGAACAGCAAGGACGAGACACACAGGCCAGAGTCCTGAGGGATCACTGTGAGCTGGGCACCCACAGCCAAGGGCAGAATCCAAACAGCTCCCCATGGGGCTCGTGAGCGTGGGGGGTGAGTTAGAATGTCCGCAAATACTTAAAAAGTGCCAGCACTTCATTTGGTAAAAGACAGTTGCAACTAGAAGCTTACAATAGTTCCTGATCAATCTCAGCACTGCATGGAATACCTGCATCGTATTAGATATCAGGATGGAGGATGAAACAGTGAGGGGTCCCAGGTGAGCCTGGGACTAGGGCTCATTTCGCAGAGCAAGCTCGGGTGAAGGATGCAGAGACGGTCTTCTGTCTTAATGTAGTGTGGGTCAGGGGGGAAAACTGTGCCCCTGCCAGAGGCTGTGGGAAACAGATCAGCCCTTCTTATTAGTCTTGGCTCCTTCATCCATCCCTTAGGAGTGCTTCACTTCATAGTAACTGGGTACCTGTGACTCTTCCCGGAGACTGAGGGCTCTGCATCCAATTCAGTACTGTGGTCTGGCCCTCACCTCATGGGATTCAGTTTCAGAGCCTCATCTCTACTCACTGGACTTTCCAGAGACCTGGCTGGCCACTGATGGCCCGGAAGGAAGTGGGCAGAGGCAGCTTGGATTGGCCCGCCCATCCCCACACCTACAAATCCCACTTTCCAACTGACATCACAAACTCAACCCTCCACCGCAGAAGGAGCGAGTCGCAGGAGGGCCGGAAGTTGAGATGATGACCTAGTGCAATTTCCAAGCCTATTTCTCAGGTTTCTGGTGCCGCCAGGAGCCCGTGGGGAGGCGCTGCAGAAAAAAGTCACAAAGGTTCATAATGTTGCACGTTGCATTCCTTGGGTGTAGCCGAAGACATGGAAGGTCTCTAAACACCATGGTCATTCCAGCTTTTCCCTGCCCTCTCCCGGCAGTGAGCCTGGCACAGGGCTGACTGTAGAACATGTGATTCACGGAAGCAGAGAGAAACACCATCCTTCTCACACCACACACGCAGGTATTGGATGGGGAGGAACCACTTCTAGAGGTAAAATCGATGGGTGGCCCATCTGTGTTGTCACAGCCACCTCTTCATACACAGAGGTTGAATTTTTTTTTCCTAAATACAAGGGTTCGCTTCCACGAGAGGCAACTGAGAGGCCCTGAGAAGTGACTTCACGTCCACTCCAAAGCCATTTCAGCCACCAGAGTCCCAAGGTTCTAAGAATCAAGAAGTCTCAATGGGAGGGGTGATTCCCAGGCATCGCCCTGGGGAAAAAGCAGCACTGACATTATCTTAGAAATATTTCTTCTGTCTAGTGTGATAACAACTCACTCAGATGCTAAAAAGTATTAAAATATACTTCACCTTTCCCCCTAACTCTATTTATATATAAATCCCTGAGAAGGTACCTGTCAAGTTGAAATTCACTATTTACAGTTAATAAACATCAGGAGTGCAAAGCAGACACCGGATCCTCCTTGTTCTGTGCAGCAGGGCGGTGCTCTCATCTGTCAGGTGAAACTGAAAGTTTGCTCAGTCGTGTTTGACTGTTTGCGACTCCATGGACTATGCAATCCATGGAATTCTCCAGGCCAGAATACTGGAGTGGGTAGCCTTTCCCTTCTCCAGGGGCATCGTCCCAACCCAGGGATCGAACCCAGGCCTCCCTCATTGTGGGCAGATTCTTTACCAGCTGAGCCACCAGGGAAGCCCCAACTGTCAGGAGAGCAAGCTAAATCTCCCTCCCTAAATGAAAAGAAGGTGGTGGGTGGGGTGGAATTCTGCACAGAAGCAGCAGGTGAAATCTGCTGTCCATTCACTCTTGAGTGTCTGGAGGGCACGACACGGTAAGTCATCAGGGACACTGTTGATCTCTCATGACTCCACAGTTTTCTGCTCTTTTTAGACCTCTGAGTAGTGGCGCCAGGGATGATCAAGGCATTTTAGCTAAATCTGGAGCAGAAGATAGGCAGAAAACAAAAAGAAAAAAGAAAAAGGAGGCAAAAGGGCCAGCAGGGAACTTACGTGGTGACAGAGCTGAGGGGGACACTGCCCGTCGGTGCCCCTATCCCTGACCGACACTGGAGGAGAAGGAGGGGTGAGCCCTTGGGGAGGAAAGTGCAGCCAACCATTCAAAGCAACCAAAACATATCAACACAAAACATAATCTCAATGTAGGGTGTAGACTGGCCCATCAGGGAAACAAAGACGTGTTTCTTTCCACCTCGGGGACCAGCGCTCATCTCATCCAAGGGCACTTGGCCAAGCCCAACTCTTAGGCTCAAGGGTGACCTACAGCCAACCACATCAGTGATGCTCAAAGCAGGTCCAGACCTCTGGGCCGTTCTTCCTGGGCCCTTCTGGAACAAGGGAAGAATTCACTAAAATCTGACTTTGAAAGATGGATTATCATCACATCTGCCTCCCATTAGCCTGGGTGCAGCCTGATGGTCTGTTAATTGAGGTTTTTGGAGAGATGAGTGTAAGATGCTCAGTGTCTGATAGTGGGGGGCGGGGGGAAAAGGAGGGCGAGCCAGTGCCACGCTGCCCACATCATGAGATGGATGGGCACTCGTCACCACGTGGCCAGGGAGCACGATTTCAATCCAGAGACAGAATAAACAGCTTCCCATTGGTCTGTAATGTTTTAAATCTATGGCTTATATGCAGGATAATATTTAAATAAAGTGCTGTTGGTAGTGCATATGTGAGAGAGACTCTGCAACCCAGAGAGCCAGAGATTCTTTAGTATTTCTCAGCTTTTTGGAGATAAAAGTATGGACAGAAAACTCCCACGGAGCGCTCAGGGCCTGGGGCAAACCACACCCGTGCACCGCCAAAGTTCCCGAATCTTGGCAAGTCTACAAAGCCTGCATGAGGATAAACTGAACACCAGGGGCTTTCATCAAAGGAAAAATAAAATTCCACACCAGGTATCTGTCAGAATTGAGTCGGGAGGAGGAAGCAACCCAGCTCACTCCAGGAGAATTTGCCAAAAACATGTTTGCTTAACATTCAGCTCTAATCCCTATTTCTCAAAAAATGTATGGCCCACCCGTGTCAGTAGTTTTGCAGAACTCTATACATCTAGCATTTCTTTTTACATCTTAAGGATATTTTAATTCAATTGTCTAAGAGCACATAACTTAATTTTGTATTTCTAGTAATAATTTATTAGCGTTGCCCCCATCTTCTTAAACACTTTTTTTCTATTTTTGAGTATGTTCAAGACTTCATATGCAGATTATCTAAAACCCCTTGCTTAAAATGAGCTTAGTTCTAGCAATAAATACACACTCTTCTATGCAGTCTCATACTTTGACAATTGGGTTTTCTCCATTTTTACCACTGGATGGAAAAGAGAGCTTCAGAAATTAAAGGAAATGTGACTCCCCTGTCTTACTTGAGTATTTTGCGGTAAAGCAAATGCCTTTATCCAATAGAAATCTTCAACATCACTTAATCCAATTAAGGACGTATGGTGCTTTAGAGCACCCCCAAGGAGATGGAAAGGCAAAGCCCCCCCAATAAAAAAAAGCAAAAGGGGGTCGACAGGAGGAGAATGCCACAGATTCTATGTGAAATCATAGAGATAGCACAAATAATTACTGCTAGAAACAGTATTTTGAACAAAGGGTCTTCAGACAAATGCATTAAGACCGTCGTAATTATTTACAAAGAGCCCTATCACTGGTCAAGTGCTCTAAGTCTGATCATAACTGAAAAATACAGAACTATACAGAAAATGTCCTTTGGATAAACTGGTCTTAAATTTTTCTGCACTGAGGTTCCAAGGGGGGCTTCTCGGGTGGCTCAATGGTCGAGTTTTAGGTAGAATGCCCACTACGAGTACTGATTGCTGGGGGAACTGGTTTCAGGCGATTCGATTAGGGCTTGGCCCACTTCACTCCTGGGTGCGGCCTGAACAAACAGGAACGTTTTCTGTGCGCCCTGGGAGGTGCTGTGCGTAAAATGCAGGGGCGCACACTTCCAGGGAGGACCACACCCAGCGTCCCCGCCGCCTCCCCCGGGGCTCCGGCCAGCTTCGTATGCCCGGCTGGCGGGCTCTGCGTCCTGCCTCGCCCCCGCGCGCCGGACACACCCGCCCTCACGTCCTTTTCCTCCAGGACGACGTCCGCTTTTCCTTCTGCGCCGCGGCCAGCCGCTGCTTCTCCGCCTCCTCCGCCTTCCGCTTCTCCTCCTTGGCCTCCTTGTACCGCCACTTGGGCAGCTGCAGGTGGCTGCTGTCCTTGGTGCTGCCCCGGGCCGCCCGCTCGGGCTGGAAGGTGGGAGCGGGCGCCTTGCTGACGCGCACCTTGGGGATGGTCACGCCGGGCCGCACGCTGCTCCGCCGCAACAGCTGCAGGGGCAGGAGGCTGGCCCTCCGGGGGGCGACTGGCGGCTGCGAAGACGCGAGGCCGGCTCTGGGGGCCTCCTCTTTGGAGACCCCCACGGCCTGGGAGGTCTGGGATTGCGGCTCGGGGCCCTCCCCCTTGTCCCTCTCCTGGGCTTGCGTGTCCTGGTCCCCGCGCGACGCCAGGATTTCCTGCACTGCCAGCCGCCTTTTGCCCACACAGGGAGGGCTCTCAGGGCACACGGTCTGGCAGACGATGGCCACGGCGGGGCTGTAGAGGCTCGTGGTCATCTTGACCATGTGGTCCAGGGCTCCCCCGTCCTCCATGCCTTGGCGCGAGCGGGAGGTCAGCGTGGACCGCACAAAATCCGTGAGCTTCTGCAAGCAGCTCTTGGAGCCTGTGGGCTTCTGACCTGCTTCCAGGGCCAGTGGCAGCTCTGGCTTGTACTTTACCCCAAACTGCTCCGGGCAGGGTCGCTCTAGTAGCCTCTGGATGACCCGAACCGCTTCAAACCGTCCAGTGTAGGTAGCCCACTCCTGGGAGGACATACCCCTGCGGGAGTCCCTGGCGTGGACATCCGCCCCTGAAAACCAGAAAGAGAAAATAGGAATGGGTGGGTGCAAGCAGACCTTTTCCCTTCCACAGGCAGAAAACAAAAGACAACAGGAGACAGAGATAGCTGACTCTACCTTGGAGCTGGGCCACCTGGGCGAACCCACACCTGAGTGTCACCTCTGGCATTTACTATTATAACACAACCCACCTTTAAGTGCCCGACTTCATGGTTTGTGCTGTGCTTAGTCACTCAGTCGTGTCTGACCCTGTGACTCCATGGACCATAGCCTGCCAGCCTCCTCTGTCCATGGGATCCTCCAGGCAAGAATACTGGAGTGGGTTGTCATTCCCTTCTTCAGGGGATCTTCCCAAGCCAGGGATCAAACCTGGGTCTTCTGCCTTGGCATGTGGATTCTCTACCACTAGCACCATTTGAAAAGCCCCTCTTTCCTATAAAGAAAACCGCTTAAACTCAGCACCTAAATTGTGGATTTTTTTTAATATAGAAATGAGACTTCATGGCTTTCTGGCAATGGAGAGACAGGTGGTTTGTAACACCTGGCGGATGCTACTAGAATGTTCTAAAAATACTACCAGTAACTGTCACTGGCAAAGCATTTGCTGTCTTATTTATCTATCAACTCTCCTTTTCCTCCAAGATCTCACTCTCGGAGGTTATGATTCTTATTTTTGCAGGAAGTGTGTGTTTGTTCACTTTTCGTGCTTCAGGTTAGCTGGTCACGGGTCTGTCATCTTTACCAGACTGTGGGCTTCCAGGACAGAGGCACATCTTAGTTGTTTTTGCTTCCTGAACACATATCATTCTGATTGGTGGGAGGCATGATTTTAATAAACGTCTGTTACAATGGATGGCAGTCATGGTTGCTGAGGGCACTGCCTGAAGCCTCGAAGCTGATAAGAGAGAAGTGTCCAGACCTGGGTCCTGACCCTCAACAGTCCGCACTTCCCCCCACCCTGCAGGGAGGCCTCTTCCTCTGTGAACTTTCTGTGTCGACACGGCCCAGGTCCTCAGGGCTTTAATCCCACAGTAATCTAAGTGCACTGTGAAAGTGTTTTGTACATGCAATCAGCATCCACAATCATTTGACTTTAGGTCAAAGAGATTAGCACCCAAAATGTGGGTGAACCTCCTCCAACTAGCTGAAGACCTTAGAACAAAAGCTGACGTTTTCAGGAGAAGAAAGAATCCAGCCTCAAGATCGCAGCATCCACTCCTGCCCAAGTCTCCAGGATCCTGGCATGTCCTACAGATTCCAGGCTTACCAATGCCAATTTCCGTAAAATTGTTGTTGCTGTTCAGTTGCTCAGTCGTGTCCAACACTTTGCAACTCTATGGACTGCAGCACGCCAGGCTTCCCTATCCTTCACTGTCTCCTGAAGTTTGCCCAAACGCATGTCCATTGAGTCAGTGATGCCATCCAACCATCTCATCCTCTGTCGTCCCCTTCTCCACCCGCCTTCAATCTTTCCCAGCATCAGGGTCTTTTCCAATGAGTTGGCTCTTCACATTAGGTGGCCTAAGGATTCAAGCTTCAGCTTCAGCATCAGTCCTTCCAATGAATATTGAGGGTTGATTTCTTTTAGGATTGATGGGTTTGATCTCCTTGTAGTCCAAGGGGCTCTCAAGAGTCTTCTCTAGAACCACAGTTTCAAAGCATCAATTCTTCAGTGCTCGGCCTTCTTTATGGTCCAACTCTCACATCCATACATGACTACTGGAAAAAAACCTCCCTAAAATAATTCTATTACTATATATCTCCCACCTGTTCTGTCTTTCTGGAGAAATCTGCCTCCTACATCTTCACAGTCTCCCTTACACAAGTCACTTCGTTCACAAATCTCCCCATACCACCCACTGCCCCTCCTGATACTGCAAAGTTAATCTTCAATTCAACTTGATGAAATGTTTGTAAGTTTCAGTAAAAGAGAAATTAATAAGGAATTGCTGTTCAGTTAAGCTTGGTCCAATCTCAGCTGCATATACAGTTAAAAATCATTCAGGATTTCAAGTCCCCTTAGTCATATTTCCACTGGCAAAACAATGTGGGGAAATAGGGCAGTTATCTAGCCTGCATGCTCTGTAGGGACCAGGCTTGGAAGAGGCTTCTGCATGTATGTCCCACATAGACTGGAGTGTCCGACACTCGAAGGCTGGTGAATAAGCACTGAAAAGAGGAGTAGGGGTCTCAGTGGCTTCCTTGCCCTGCAGCCGCCATGGCCCATGGCCCAGGCAGACCCAGCTCACCTGAGTTCGCCCAGTAACACTCTTAATTCTGTGACACATGAAAGAATCACCATATTAGAAGAGTGATAATTATTTGAAACTGGAAATCAGGATGGAACTCATTAGCTAGAGTACAATTTATAAACTGACTCAAATGAAAAGGGGGCAGTAAAAATGTCATTGCAAAAAATAGATGACACATTAAGCCTTAATTAATTGCATGTCACTTGAAAAGGAGCAAACTGCAAAATTAAAATCTTAATGAACACTGCCTGAAAGAGACATTTTTCAAATGCTAATGGAAAACTAAAGGAACAGCTGTCAAAAGTTGAGTGTGCCTCTTCCTCTCCAAAATCATCTTGGAAAATACAAACACTTGAAAGAACAAAGGCCATTCTGACTGTAGTGCCGTGCAAGAGTCTAGTCCTGCTACAAACAAGGGATTCACTTCCTTAAGAAATCACTGTGATTCAGGGTAATATTAAAGGCCTGGACACAGTCATTAAATCATGACAGACAAGTACTGATGATTAGCATTTTATGCACATACCTCTCAGAGAGTATGGAGCAGCTCTGAAAGGCCAGTGTACCAGTCTCCTGACCAGGAGACTCTTGGTATTCTCACCCCCACCTCCCTGTTGGTTCAACCAGGGCTTCAGCAGTGTAGACAAGAGCTGAGCTCCTGACAGTTAGTTCATTTGCTACCAAGTTGGGTGCTGTGAGTTGTCTATACAGGATCCTCTGTTTTGTTCAAGGCAGCAACTACTCAGTTCTAGGCAGTCCCTCATCACTGGTCTAACCCTGAGTTTCAAAACCTCAGAACTATTTGAACTGTGGTGTTTGAGAAGACTGAGAGTCCCTTGGACAGTAAGGATATCAAACCAGTCCTTCCTAAAGGAAATCAGTCCTGAATATTCATTCAAAGGACTGATGCTGGAGCTGAAACTCCAATCCTTTGGCCACCTGATGCAAAAAGCCAACTCATTGGAAAAGACCCTGATGCTGGGAAAGACTGAAGGCAGGAGATGAAGGGGATGACATGATGAGATGGTTGGATGACATCACTGACTCAACGGACATGAGTCTGAGCAATCTCTGGGAGATGGTGAAGGACAGGGAAGCCTGGCATGCTGCAGTCCATGGGGTCACAAAGAGTCGGACATGACTGAGCAACTGAACAGCAACAACACTGACATCTGGGCCAGATGACTGTATGTGGTGGAGGCTCTCCTGTGCATTGCAGGACTTTAAACAGCACCCCTGGTCTCTGCCCACTAGATGCCACTAGCACTCCACCAGCTGTGACAGCCAAAGATGTCCCCCAAGGAACCACACACATCTCCACCCCACTGAGGATCATAGTTCTAACCTCTATGACCTGCAATCTTGTTTTCCATTTTCCCAGCCTCCCTTACAACTGGTCAGGGAGCCCCAAAGAGAAGGCCATTGCATCCCTCATCAAAGGGACCCTTGGGACTTCCCTGGTGGTCCAGTGGTTAAGAATCCGCCTGCCAATGCAGGAGTCACACAGGTTCAATCCCCGGTCGGGGAACTACACCCCGGGCACCGAGACTACTGAGGGCTTGCTCTAGAGCTACGACTACTGACGCCCACGTGCTCCAGAGTCCACACTCCACAACAGGAGAAGCCACAGCGATGAGAAGCCTGCGCACCTCAACTAGAGGGTAGCCCCCGCTTGCTACAACTAGAGCGAGCCCACACACAGCAACAAAGACCCAGTACAGCCATAAATGAACAAATTGATTAAGTTTAGAAAAAGGGGTCACGTTATCAGTGATGCTGCTTCCTGTCCGAGACACGGATCTGAGGCTGGAGCTCCAGTGAGCATCCGAACTCTTCATGAGGTGACCAGTCAACACACTGGAAGGTGGAGGGGGGGGGGGTGGAGGGGTGGAGGGTGTGGGGGCAGTGCTGAGTCAAGAACAGCATAGAGGAAGAAACCTGGATCTGTATGTTCTCAGGGAGTCAGGGCCGGCTCTGTTGGGTGACTTCTAGTGAGGTGAGACAAATAGATGCTTGCTTTATTTAATCAACTGTCAAGTCGGGATTTCTGTTACTGGAAGAGGCAAACCTCCTAAAAGGGACTGCTGCTGCTGCTGCTAAGTTGCTTCAGTCGTGTCTAACTCTGTGCGACCCCATAGACAGCAGCCCACCAGGCTCCCCCGTCCCTGGGATTCTCCAGGCAAGAATACTGGAGTGGGTTGCCATTTCCTTCTCCAATGCATGAAAGTGAAAAGTGAAAGTGAAGTCGTTCAGCCGTGACCAACTCTTAGCGGCCCCATGGACTGCAGCCTACCAGGCTCCTCCATCCATGGGATTTTCCAGGCAAGAGTACTGGGGTGGGGTGCCATTGCCTTCTCCCCTAAAAGGGACTAAAGGAAGACAATCTACCTTCTGTTGCTCATTCTCAGGACCCTTTCCCCCGAGAGTCAAGGCCAGGTCCATGGGACCAGTAGGAGGCAGGCAGAGCCCAGGATGCATCACTTCCTTTCCTATGTCTCTGTAAGCCCCCAACCCCACGTGATGTGCTAAGACACTTCAGTCATGTCTGACTGTGTAACCCCATGGACTGTAGACTCTGTGCAACCCCATGGACTGTTGACAGGTTCCTCTCTCCATAGGATTCTCCAGGCAAGAATACAAGAGAGGGTTGCATACCCTCCTTCAAAGGATCTTCCCCACCCAGGGTTTGAACCTGGGTCTCCTGCACTGCAGGCGTATTCTTTACCATCTGAGCCACCCCAGGAAGCCTATCCCTGAGCAACCTACCCTTCAAATGAAGGCCCCACTCCAGTTCTACCCACACCCACAAGAGGCCTTTCTGCTCATGTTAGACAGGAGTGGGTCCCTGCTCCATCCTGGATGGGGGGGGGGGGGTCATCTTTCCCTCCCCACCTAGACACAGGTGATTACAACACACCCAGAGAGCTTCCCCTTTTGTGGTCAAGGACCGCTAAGTTTCCAGCCTTATCAGAACAAAACAAGATAAAACCACCTGCCCAGGCCGGCGCAGGCGCACCGAGATCTAAAAGGTGACTCATAGTAACCCTGGGTTTATTATGCCCAATTGTAGTAAGTTAGCATTGCTGTTTGCCCTCCCCCCGCCCCCCAACCCCTGGGGTTTCACTTGGGTGCTTGTGACTAAGCGCCTGCGGGCAAGGAGGAAGTTACACAACCTACAGCTGTCAATCAACCTGTCGTCAAATTACGCAGAAAAGGCGGGATTTTCCACCCTGCAAAAGCAATGCTACCCCGTTGTCCTGGGGCGGCGTCTGGTTTCGCTTCTTTTCTCAGGCGCGCAGGTTTGCTTTGCTCAGTGAAACTCTTGCTCCTTAAAACTGATCCGTGTCTCTTAATTGAATTCTTTCTCATCAAGAGGACAAGAACTGAGGGAATCACTGTTTTCTGGCGGTGACGGTCACACAAGATCAGTGGGGACCAGCCCTTACTGGCCTTGTCCTGGGCCACCTCCAGCCTGTATCTTGGGCACTTGGGGTGTAATCAATATGATATATTCAATATGATATGATATTCTATGTGATATTCAATATGATATGCTGTTCAATATGAATATCATATATTCAATATATAATCAATATATCATCTTGGGGTATAATCAATATGATATACTCAATATGATATGGTATTCAATATGATATTAAATATGAATAGGATATATTCAACATATTAATCAATATGATATCTTGGGGTATAGTCAATATGATAAACCAGGAGGCAGGGTCATCAGGAAGAGCCCTTAAAGGCAGGGATCCCACCCCATCCCCAGGCACTTCAGTCTGAGAGATCTCAGCAGTGCTGATTCCCACGTGCCCACCTGGTAACTCACATGGCTTGGTTTTTCAGTCTTCCCAGTCTGGCTTCCTTATCCCTGACTGGCTTTCTGGGGTGATTTTCTCGAACAAATACTTGCCCCTGGTCTCACTTTCTAGAACAAGTACTTCTGTGTCCTTGTCTCACAGCTGGCTTTCATGGGTGCCCAAGCTGAGACTGTGCCCTTGGTGATATAAAATCCCTGATTTTTTGCCCTTCCTCTTCTTAATAACTTGAAACTATTCCAACTTAATTATGGGAAATCCATGTTTTCCTCTACAAGAAGAAAGAAACCTCTCTGGGGACATCGTATCCTTTGGCTTTCCGGAAACACACAGTCAGGGCTTGCCTACAACAAGGATGAGGATATGATCAGTAGCGGTAATGCCTCTGCTCTCTGCTCATTAGATGAGCCTCCTCCACCTTCCTTTCTGTCTGTTTTGTTCCCCACAATCACAGGGAAACTAGAGGCTTTTGTTTGGTTGTGTTTGCTCCCCAAATGCCACAGCAATGACACACGTCAGGTATGAAAGCCAGCTCTCTTAAGCAAGTCTGGAACCAACCTCCGCCGGGTTCTGCTTCTCTTCAGAGATAATCACATCCTCTGTACGGTTCTCGGAGCCACTTATTAAACACACCCATCACTGTGGGGCATTAATATTCCACTGAATTAACAAGGTTCTGCAGTCAGCACCACCCAGCTCCAACCCCGCTGTGATATCAGCAGAGCTGACAGTTCTCCTTAGGAAGCCCAAAACGAAAGAGCCAACAGATCAGCTTTTTAGAACCTAGTTATATTTTTATTAAAAGCCTAAGTTTTGGTAATTCTGACATTACCTTGTTCTGCCTGACAAGGTAAGATAAGAGCTCATAGGCACTCATAGATTATGAACTATTAGAAAATCTAAACAGTTTAGGGGTGGCATTCAATTCAATGATTCATTATTTCTAAAAGGAAATAGTTCTTATTAAATATAATGAAATTCAACCCAGATTCAGAAAGACACTCAGGTTCAGAAGAATATTGCACTCGAAAAAATGAGAATGAGATACACAATTTTATCCTAACCATTATTATGTAGTAATGCAAAAATGCCTTTTGCTTTTAAAATGATCACAGGATGACCTGATTCTGTACTTTGCTCTTAGCTGTACATAAACATCAATCCAAAAGCAATACTCAGATTTTAGGATCTTTACAGGCTTTAGTTTTTCTTAATAAATTCAAATGGAAATAAGAAGACTTTAAAATACTGATGCCAATTATTTAAATATCTCAACAAGTATCCTTTTTGCTATGTATCAAATTCAGAAAAGACATTCAATCACATATTGTTTTCTCTTCTAAAACAGACACACACACATCTACTGTAAGAGAAAAATGTAACCCACTTTCCTGGGGAAAAGTAGAAGCTAACTTAGTGGCAACAGCAGAAAATGAAAATATTCTAAAGTTAAACAACAAAAGCCTTAGAGGGCAGTCAAAAGCTTCCTGAAGAAGGTGTCAGATTCTCTCTTCACTTTCCCCATCGTTTCCCATTTACATCACATCAGTGGCTTTCAACAACAGTCGACTTTCCCAATAGGGGACGTTTGGCAACGTCCAGAGGTATTTTTGGTTGTCCAAACCAAGAGGTGCTACAGTCACCTAGCGAGCAGAGGCCAGGGGTGCTGCTGAACAGCCTGCAATTCACAGGACAGCCCACCCTGAAGAGTCACCCGGCCCCAGTGTCGACAGGACCAGGATTGAGAAGTAAGAAAGTGAAGTATCTCATCATAAGCATATTTTCAAAGGGAAAAGTATACCATAGTTTTTCATTTAACAAATCATATTAAACACACAAAGTCACTAATAACCGACTTCCCTGGTGTTACAGTGGAGGGGAATCTGCCTGCCAAGGCATGGGACACGAGCTCGATCCCTGGTCGGGGAAGATCCCACATACTGGAGCAACTAAGTCCTCGTACCACAACTACTGAGCCTGTGCTCTGGAGCCCGAGAGCTACAGCCACCGAAGCCCGTGTGCCCTGGAACCCGTGCTCCACAGGAGAGAAGCAACCCTCAAACTGCAAGGAAAAGTAGCCCCCACTCGCCACAAAGAAAGCCCATGCGCCGCAACAAAGACCCAGCACAGCCAAAAATAAATAAGTAAATTAATTAAAAAAATAATAAAATCCGTAATAACAATAATGATAACCAAACCTTCCCTGGTGGCTCAGATGGTAAAGAATCCACCTGTAACACAAGAGACCCTGGTTCAATCCCTGAGTCAGGAAGATGCCCGAGAAGGGAATGGCAACCCACTCCAGTATTCTTGCCTGGAGAATCCCATGGACAGAGGAGCCTGGGATGCAATGCGTGGGATCACAAAGAGTAGGGCACGACTGAGCAACTAACAGTTTCACACTTTTTTACTTTTTCAACCATTACCGACAGCTTCCTCCATTCCAGGCAACCGTCCGTGTCATGTGTGAACTCAGTCAGTCCCCATCACGACGCTCTGCAGTAACTACTGACGTCCACTGAATATTACAGAAGAAACAGGCCTAGGGCAGGAGGTGACTGGCTTTGGCTGTAGAGAGGCTGAACGGAGGAGCTGGAATTTGACACCAGGATCCAGCTGGTTTTATGCGTCTTTCTGCTCTGACCACGTTCAGTCCAGGGATGCAGGCCTAGAGTTTTGTACTCATGAGGGATTATTCTAGACTGATGGGGTTGTGATCACGCAGATGGGAACAGGAAAGGGAAAGTATATGAAACCTAATGCCAAATTTGTTAACCAAATAACAGAGGAAAAGGGGGAAACACATTAGCATTGAATACACTGTCTTAAGCAGACCCATCTCTCCTGATATCTGAAAAATGGTTCTGAGATCCTGTAACTGCCTGAAACCTGCACCAGACCCAGGAAAAAAGACAGACAGGAAATCCCATGCAAGGTCTACAGTGATTAGCAGGCAATTGATCTAAGAGCAAGAGGGTTTGTAATTCAAATGAATTCACATGGGGAAAATTCCTGGATCGACAGGGTAAGTTTTTGGTGGTAAAAGTAAATAGCTACACTCAATTATAAGATCCAGAAGTAGTAAAAGCAGATGAAGGACCCCCCAAACACAAAAGCATCATAATCACCATTTAATTAGGAGGAACCATCCCTCCCCAACGTCCCCGATAAACTTCGTGGAAACTGATTGTTGTTGTTTCATTGCGAAGTCGTGTCTGATTCTTTGCGACCCCATGGACAGAGAAGCCCGTCAGGCCCCTCTGTCCCTGGGATTTTCTAGGCAAGAATACTAGAGTGGGTTGCCACTTCCTCCTCCAGGGGATCTTCCCGACCCAACGATTAAATTCAAGTCTCCTGCACTGGCAGGCAGATTCTTTCCTGCTGAATCACTAGGGAAGCCCACTGCTCTTTAAAAAAAAAAAAAAAAATGAAACTGTCATTGAGTCAAAAGCACCATCAATGAAATTAGTTTCAATTAAGATCTTTTTTAGTTACAAAAAAGTTTTTCATCTTTGAAGCCTGTCTTTGCTTACAGAATTTATTTTTCTTACAGCATCTCCTAAAACACTCCAGTTAAGTAAAGCAGGAGAAAAAATAAAAAACAATCCAAAGTCAGTTGGGAATCCTCTAACTCCAATCTAATCACAAGGCAAGGGTCTTCCCAAGTGTCGCTAGTGGTAAAGAATCTACTTGCCAGGGCTGGAGATATAAGAGATGTGGGTTCAATCCCTGGGTTGGAAGATCCCCTGGAGGAGGAAATGGCAACCCACTCCAGTATTCTTGCCTGGAGAATCCCATGGACAGAGGAGCCTGGAGGGCTACCATCCATAGAGTGGCAAAGAGTCGGACATAACTGAGTGACTTCACACGTGCACACACAAGGTACTGAGATGGGAGGGCACGCCTTCTCTCTAGGAGCTCGTAGGGTCCAGCGAGATCAGCTGAAGCCAGTGCCAAGAACAAAACCAAAATAAATTAAGATGATGAAATCAAGTAACAGCGACAACAGCGTCTCCCACTGACTGAGATGTGAAGATGCTGCTCTCTCTGTGCCTGACCCTGGGTGCGGGCTTCATGAACATTTCTCACTTAATTGTCAGAATAACTCAAGGAGGCTGTGGTCTACTGATGGGCACTGATTCTCTTTTAGCATGAGGAGGAAAAGATCTTCGCTCTTCACTTCAACAGACGGGATCTTTCTAGTTGTGGTATGTGAACTCTTAGATGTGGCATGTGGGATCTAGCTTCCTGACCCGGGATCGAACCCTGGCCCCCTGCATCGGGAGTGTGGAGTCTTAGCCAGTGGACCAGCAAGAAGTCCCAACACATATTTTTTAAGGAGCACACTCAGCATTGCCTGGGGCCCTGAGACCACAGAAGAAAGGTGGGGACGTACCTGCTAGCATCAGGGCTCGGATGCACTCCGTCCGGCCCTGCATGGCTGCTTTCATCAGGGCCGTGAACCCGAATGCGTTCCTCCTTTCAAGGTCAAGACCAGGGAAATAGTTCAACAAGTAGTTGGTGATGGTGACGTGCCCTGCAAAGAGAAATGCACACGTGGATGGACCACCCTCCACAAAGAGCGGGCATCCCAGAAGGGCTTCCTACACACAGAGCGAAATGGGGCAGCGTCCACCTGCAGGGCTGGACCACCTTTGGGAGGGTGGGCAGCGTGTGTGTTTGCCTCCTAAGCCACAGGAAAAAATTCTCAGGAGTCCAGGATACGAGGCGATGGAGGACCCTGCCTGGGCCACAGCGCTGCTGCCTCTGGTTCACATGAGTTCCCTTTTGCCAACCTGCTTGAAGGCCAGCTGTCCAGGCAACCTGTTAAGGAGTGGACATGGGGAGCAGGGAGGCTGCGGGGGCACACCTGAGCTGGTCGCATGTGGATTCTGTCAGCTCCCAGCAGGAGAGGGCAACGCAGAACAGAAAAGGAAGCTAGGAGCCATTTCCCAGAATTCCAGAGCCTCAGAGAGGAGACAGTCTGCATCTCATCACCATAGCAACAGGATGTGTTAGTGCATACTGCCACCCTGGCATGGCTCAGAAGGTCCTTTCTCTCTCTCTCTCTCTCTCTTACACACACACACCCACAGAGAACACAGGGAGTGTTGCTACCCAGACCCTCATCCATTAACCCAAGCAGGTAAGAATATTCATATCAGAATATAAATTTCTCCACTTCATCGCCCTGTACTTCAAAAAAAAGGGCCGGATTTTCTGCTCATTCTCAGAGGATTCTCAAAAAGCCTGCACACTCTTAGGTAGCGGTGAATAAGGAGAACATCATGTGAGAAGCTGTGTTCCCAGGATGCTCCTGGTTCACCCCGAGAAAGATCCTCAGACAACACACAAAGAGGCTCTGGGGTCAAATGCCCGAGCTGTCCGAAGCTGCTGTCCGACACCTGGGATGGGTAATGAGGCTGTCCTGTGCACTGTAGGATGGTCAACCGCCTCCCTGAACTCTGCCCACTAGACATCGTAGCTACCACACCTCCGTCCCTCCCAGGCATGACAACCGCAAGTGTCTCTGGACCTCACCAAGTATCGCTGCGGGCAAAATCAGCCCTGTTGAGAACCACTGTCCTAGAAGCTCAGATGTCACCATTTCAGGACCAAGGTGGAGGACAGCCTCCCTTTCTGCTCCCCTTCGCCCTGACCCTGGCACCCCCAGCCCCTCTTGCTTGCCATCTGCATCCTGGCCCTAATGATGGCTAACACACCTCGGGAGTGCGGGCAGTCTGCACGAGGGCCTGGGTACCAGTCTCCATCCTTTTTTGAGGGGGAAGCTGCTCTGGGTCTTGGTTCCTGCATGAGGGCTTTATCTAGTTGCCGTGAGCGGGGACTACTCTCTAGTCGCAGTGTTGGGCTTCTCATTGCAGTGGCTTCCAGGCTCCAGGGCTCAGGAGTTGCAGGGCACAGGCTGAGCTGCCCCTCGGCATGTGGGATCTTCCCGGAGCGGAGAGGAACCCACGGCCCCTGCACTGGCAGGCAGATTCCTCACCACCGGACCATGAGGGAAGTCCCCAGTCTCCATCCTTCTACCCTGAGGATTCAGCTCTGAAAGCCCCTCATCCCCACCCGTGCAGGTCCCTCGGAACCCCCCTCACTGTCAGGGCTGCAGGTGTAGGGCCAGGTGGACACTGAACTGTACTTTCTGCTGTTAACTGGGCACCACCAGCTCCTCGCAGGGAGGCTTCTGCACCTCGAAGAGGCCAGGAAACCTGAGGCTCCTTCCTTGACTGGTACCAGGAAGGGCACTGCGTGAGACTGGGGCTATGGCAGAGGAGGTAAGACCTCCCCGGAAGACGGCAGGCACGAGCCACAAGGTGCTTCCTAAGAATCACATACACACACGCGTGTGCACACACACACACACACACATGCCCTGCAGGCTGGGAGGCCGAGCGAACAGAGGCCCCCAGCACAGCGGCAGGCAGAAGCCTCCTCTCCTGCCGCAGTGGCATCGCCTGGGCTCCACCCTGGCCCTGCCAATACGTGCACACCCCTCAGTAACTAACTCCTCCCACGTGGGAGCCCTGTCCTCCCTGTCGTCGCACCCCGATCAAGACAGATGTACAGGTGGGACTGGGTTTCCTTCCTCGAAAGGCACCAGACGCTGCAGGCTGCTGGCCGAGCGATAGTACCTCCTTCTCATCAGCCTCCGGGTTAAAAACGAACAAGCAGCAAAAACCAGGGTGTGGACTCTAACAGAAGCAGTGTGGTCTGCTCCCCGTGGCAGACTTCAGCCCGCCTCCTGACCTCATTGCCAGCATGAAAAGGTGAAACTTCGCTGACTTTCTGAGATGAGCACTGACTAACACGGTCCTGTCACAGGGTTAACAAGCCAGAAACAAATGAGCGGGACCTTTCCGCTCTGTGACTCACAGATTCCAACCAGAGGCTGACACTTTTTGACTCTCTGCTGTTTACAGAACCCACGCCACCCCAGCCATTCCCCGCCCCCGCCGACCCAGGAAGGATGCTGGCTGTCAGATCCCCAAAGCAGCTTAACTGGGGCAAACTGTCAGGGCGGGGGCAGAGGGAGGGGGTCTTTTGATCTCAGTTGCATTTGTGGGCCAGCTAAGCGCTCTGCAGCACCTGTCAGTTAGATTTAGCCAGGGTCGTAGTGAAACAAATTGCAATTTGTTTACAGCCATTTTTTCTAAAAAACATGAAGGAGTGTGTCGGACGCATTTTCAGCAGGATGTCCTTTGCACTGACATGCTAAACGCTCTGAACAGGCAGGGAGAAGGAACACCTAGGATCCACAAAGCAAACGGTCCATTATATAGATCTGTCCTGTGTGTTATGTAGAGATCGGAAAAACCAACACGCAGCCCATGCGTTCTGACAACTCGGACTCAAGCTGTCATGACCCGTGAAATCACTCCCAGGTCCCGCTGGCTTCCTCAGGATGACAGAACAGTACCTCTTATCGCACAGACAACCTCACTCAGCTGAAACAGAAGATGGACCTGATGCTGCTAAGAATGAATAAATGTTAACCTTCTTTAAGATGACAATTAACCAAAAGGAGCTTTCTCCTTGAGTAAGAAAGATAGACAGATGATAAGTAGGTAGATAGATGATAGGTAAGTAGATACAGGGACAGATGATAGATAGGTAAGCAATAGATAGATGATAGATGGATAGACAGGGAAGACAGACAGACTGATAGGTAGGTACATATATTGATGAATGGATCATAGATAGATGGATAGATGGTAGGTAACTAAATAGAACCCGGCAAGGAGATCCGACCAGTCCATCCTAAAGGAAATCAGTCCTGAATATTCATTGGAAGGACTTATGCTAAAGCTGAAGCTCCAATACTTTGGCCACCTAATGCGAAGAACCGACTCCTTGGGAAAGACTCTGATGCTGGGAAAGATTGAAGGTAGGAGGAGAAGGCGATGACAGAGGATGAGATGGTGGGATGGCATCACCAACTTGATGGACATGAGTTTGAGCAAGCTCTGGGAGTTGGCGATGGACAAGGAGGCCTGGCGTGCTGCAGTCCATGGGGTCACAAAGAGTCAGACATGACTGAGTGACTGAACTGAACTTCCTTATAAAACAGAATGTGTCTTACATTAAAATCTAGTTTGAGCCTAGTCACCATGGACCATATGGAATAGGATTTGGTCCCTGAAGTCCTCAGAGTGGACTTTGACCACACACGGCTCAAAAACACCCCCTCCCATGGACCCTGTGAGCCTTACCCTGCCTAAAAGCAGGGCATAAGTGACCCAGGGAGTAAGTTAATTCTTGATGACTCAGCTTCAGTGGGGTGACTAAGTAGCCATGTGGACAGAGAACTGAGTACTTAAGAGAGCTGGGTCTGAGAACACCCAAGTTCAAGCTTCGAGCCTGCCACTTAAAATCCGGGTGACCTTGGAAAGGTCAGTCAATGTCACTGAATCTGTTTCTACAACTGGAAAACGGAGATAATATCAACTTCACGATGGTGAAAATGACGAGAGACAAGGTATGTATAAAAAGTGCCTAATAGACAAATCTCTGGGCAGAAAAACTCCAAATAACTTATACACGTGCTCCAGTCCCAAGGAGGTGACACAGTAGAACCCACTCCTTCACTCGTGGGCTGTGCACAGACTCCACTCCGAAGAGTAAACTATGAAGATGGTTGGGGGGGTAGTAATCTTCCAAGAGAGATGTCTGGCCAACACGACCTCAGCCTGGTGATCGGGGTCAACAGTCGTGTCCAGAGGTGGATGGACAAAGATTCTCTGCTGATCAAACTTCAGTCAGGCTCCTGAACCTTCTCCCAGGTGCATCTGTGCTCTTCCTTGCAAAATCTCACTTTAGCAAGAACCCAGCTAGTAAGTCAATTGAACTCTGGTTAACTCACCCCTGCTCCACTCTAGTATCTGATCTGTTCTTCATCCCCCACCACCCCGCAGGGGATATCCAATCACCCCGGCCCATCTTCATCAAGAATCTTGCTAGGGTGGTTTAGCCAGAATCCCTCTGATGTTCCTTCCGCCTTAGTAATTTTCCATCCACAGACCCCTCCCCTGCCATTCTGCTCCGTGGCTATAAATTCCCACTTGCCCATTGCAATGGTGCTCACGCCTGTCTGATGATTCTGAACAAAGTCAGCCTGACCGTCTATAACTAGTGTCATTGAACACTTTAAAAAAAAACAAAACCCTTCATGGGACATCATGAGACTAGCACTGTGGTGCTCCTTTGAAAAACCCACAACTCCACTCTAATCATGAAAAAAACAACAGACACACACAAATTGAGGGACCCGCCCGCTACAGACTACTACCACCCAGTGTTCTTGCCTCGGAAATCCCATGGACAGAGGAACCTGGCAGGCTACAGTCTGCAGGGTCGCAGAGTCAGGCATGACTGAAGTGACTCAGCACACACACTGCAGACTACTAGACAAGCACTCCCCAGACTGTCAAGGTCACGAAATCTGAGGAACTGTCACACCAAGAGGAACCTGAGGGGACACGACAACGAAACATCACGTGGGACCCTAGCCGGGATCTTGGAACAGAAAAAGTACCTTGGTGGAAAAACGAGGAAGTCTGAATTTTAAGAGATGGACTTAAGTTAATAATAAAGATGCATCGATACGGGTTTATTTTGTTCGATAATAAAATTTGTGTCATAATAGTGTAAGATTCTACCACAGGGGTAACCAGGTGTGGGGTGTTCTGAATTCTCTGCACAATCTTTGCAGCTTTTCTGTAAGTCTGAACTATTCTAATATCAAAAGTTTGTCTTATGAAAGGGGAATCTAGGCAAGGGCCACTCAATAGACTGCAAGGTAGGGACAGTGATTCTCATCCGGCTGCTAGGTGCGGATCCTATCCACGCCATACACAAGCCTCACCAGTGGAGGGGGAGGGGGGCTCATGGGTGGGCGTGCAATGGACAGAGAAGACGTGGTTGGACCCTCAGCAGGACAGGAGGGTAGAGAGGAGATGCTGACTCAGAAGGAAGTGAATGGACACGTCTCGGTAATTGTTGGGCTGAGCCAAACAACAGAAAAGCCAAAGGTGACTCCTGGAGACACCCCAGCCCCAGGGTTCTGACTCTACTTTGGATATTGCTGCTGTTGTTGATTAGTTGGCCAGTGGTGTTTTCCCTGAGGGTACACGAGGGTGGAAAAGTCCATGGTGGCCAAGTCTGACTTCCTATCTGTCTATGTTGCGGAAGAAAAGCAAAGCTCCCTTTGGATCATTGCCATGGTTTCAAAGAGAAAAGGTTAATATCTATACATTCTTAGAAGCATCATGTCCACCCTTGATTTCCATTGAGTGACGATACCCCAAGCCCCAAGTGGGGAATTTTAAACTTTCCCACTCTCTTTTATTTTTTTCTAAATTATTTATTGTTTGGCTTTACTGGGCCTGCTGCCACCTGGGCTTTTCTCTATTGCGGTGAGCTGGGGCTGCTCACTAGTTGCAGTGAGTGGGCTTCTCTTTGAGGCAGCTTTTCTTGTCGCGGAGTGCAGGCTCCAGGGGCGAGGGCTTCAGTGGCTGTGGCGGGGCTGTGATTCCCTGGCTCCAGGGCACAGGCTCAATAGTTTGTGGTGTGCAGGTTTAGTTGCTCCACCGCATGCGGGATCTTCCCCGACCAGGGATCAAACCCGTGTCTCCTGCATTGGCAGGCGGATTCTTTACCCCTGAGCCATCAGGAAAGCCCTAAACTTTCCCACTGTTACAGGAAACCCCTCTGCACCTCCTACTTCACAGAGGGAACTGAAACCACAGAAGGGAACTCCCTCTACTTTCCCCCCATCACCCCCAAACTTCCCCACATCCCTCCTAGAAAAGAGGGGAGGGTTCTTCTCCTATTGAAATGCCAATCTCTCCTCCCCATCCAGTGCTTTAAAGACATTCCCCATCCACTGCTGGAGAATACATTCACGCTACAAATTACTTCCTCTTTCTCTTCAACCTCTCCCACCTTGCAAATTCATTCCCACCAGACTGTATTATGGCTTAAATTTTCACCTTTTGCCATGTGGCTTCAACATTCTTCAGTTAAGAACACTGGGACTTCCCTGGTGGCCCACTGGTTAAGAATCTGCCTGCCAATGCAGCGGACACGGGTTCCATCCTTGGTCCTGGAAGATCCCCCACGCCGCGGGGCAAGTATGCCCGTGCGTCACAACTACTGAGGCCGTCACACCCTAGAGCCCATGCCTCACAAGAGAAGCCGCCACCATGAGAAGCCCTCGCACCACCAGCAGACAAAGCCTGAGCATAGAGGTTAACACCCAGTGCAGGCAAAGAAAACAGGGTTGGCCCACTTGACATCTGTGGAAGCTCGAAACACACACGCTGGCAGGACTATCTGCCTAAGGAGAACGTGCCCAAGATGACGTGATGGTTCCAGGAAGAGGATGAGAAATCCAGGCAGACGGGTGTGGCTCACTCACAGACACGTGAGCCAAGGCCGTCTAGATCAGCCGGCTCCCAGCCCATCCACAGACGCATCAACTATAAACACGGTAAACTAGGGCTGGAGACTGTTATGCAGCAATAAGCTGGTACACATGCTCAAGGATCTCCTGGCTTAAAATACACGACTGTCTTAGTCCATTCAAGCTGCTGTAACAAACTGCCATTGACTGAATGGCTTAAACAAGAAATATTTATTTTTTCACAGTGCTGGAGGCTGGGAAGTTCAAGGTCAAAGTGCCAGCAGATTCTCTCTGGTGAGAATCCACTTCCGAGCCCACTCCCCGATTCATAGATAGTTGTCCTATTGTGTTCTCACATGGCAGAAGGGGTAAGGAAGCTCTCTGGGGTCTCTTTTATGGAGCACTAATTCTATTCATGAATGATCCCCTCCTCATGACCTAATTATCTCCCTAAAGCCCCATCTCGTATTACCATCCCATGGAGATTAGGATTCAACATATGAATTTGGAGGGGGACATAAACATCCAGTCCATTGCAATGATCAACAATAATCCCTGTGGCCCTGTCTTTGCACTCCAGTCATCTGCCAATCATATGACATCTTTTTAGTCTGAATTCCAGTCACCTGCTCTCACTATTGCTACTTACACCCCCACCAATCCTCCTGAAACCATCTTCCTTCATTCCCCGATGACTGTCTTGTACCAAAAATCTGACAGTTATGAGTCAGTTCCCACCTTACTAGACATTTCCATAGCCATTAACCACGTGTCTGCTCCATCCAACACTTTCTGCAAATGTCCTGATAGCTCACCCTTCTGATTTTCTTCCTAGCTCTCTGGCCACCCCTCAATTTTCTTTGTGAATTCTTCTGTTCTCTGCTTTCTGAAATGCCACTGTTACTCGGATGCATGACTAAGCCTTCTTCTCATCTCATATACCCTCCCTCGGTGATCCTATCCACCCTCACGGATCAAGTCATCATCCTAAAACTTCCAGATCACTTATCTCTAGCTAATCTATTTTCCTGAGTTTCTTACCTAAGTATATATCTACTGGATATTTCATCTTGGGCGTTCCACCAACAAATCAAATTCAACATATAAAATTCAAAACATGTTTCTTCCAAACCTGCTCCTCCCATCCACATTCTTTGTCAATGATGAATATCAGCAATCACCCACCAAAGTGCCCAAGCCAGAAGTCTGGGCTTTCTCTTCAGCCCTCCCCTATCCCATCAACATCCAAGTATGGAGGAATTCTGCCAAAGCCACCTCTTAAACATCTTACAAGCCTGTCCGTGTTTCCCCATCCCCACTTCTAACCTGGATGGCAGCCACCACCATATCCTTCCTGGGGTCCACTCCTCTCCTAACTAAACTTGTCCCATTTATGCTCCATTTTCTACACTATCAGCAAGAAACTCTTCCAATCGACACAACTACTACTTAAACCCTCTCATGCTTTCTACTCTTTAGATAAATTCTTGACTCTTTAACCAGCTAGCTTCTTTCTATCTAGCCCTGCTCTCTGAAGGGTAGCAGAATACACCACCCAAAACATGCAACTGTGGCATAAGAATTATTTTGAGCCAAAGACAACAGAGAAGCAGATACAAGAAAAGCTCCCTGTCCTCCCCCATGTGCCTAAAAGCAGGACATACATTTTCTTATTTTATTCTTTTATTTTCCCAGGTTTTATTGATATAATTAACATCTAGCACTGTGCTGAATTAAGGAGTACAGCATAATGATTTGACTTCCATATATTGTGAAATATTACCACAGTAAGTATAGCTAACATCCATCATTTCATTCACATACCCAAAAAGGGGTACAATTTTTCTTCTTTGTAATGAGACATTAAAAAACTGCTTTCCTCTGTCCTGTATTTCTCCATAAATATATGGAGATGGCATATATTTCCATCTTCTGTCTTTAAGGAAGATACATATAAGCCAGAGTTCTGAGCCACCAGCTTGAGTTACTCATCTTTAGTTGGGTGTCCCCCACTTACACATGAGGTCCATGTGTTTATAGGTGTCTGGTTCTCTCTTGTTAGTCTTTTATTACAGGGGTCTCACTTGGGAATCCAGTAGGGTAGAGAGAAGGTTATTTTTCCTTCCCTATATCCCCTCTTTATTCTCAGCTCTTGCACGCATGGACTCTGTAATCACACAACTCTCTCTCTTTTTTAAAATTGTAATTTATTTATATATTTGGCTGTGCTGGGTCTTCACTGCTGCTCGGGCTCCTCTCCAGTTGCAGCAGGCAGGAGCTACTCTCTAGCCGCAGTGCACGAGTCTCTCATTCCGATGGCTTCTCTCGTTGCACCTCCTGGGCTCTAGAACACAGGCTCAGTAGTTGCAGTGCTCGGACTCAGTCACCCTGCAGCACGTGGGATCTTCCCCGACCTGGGATCTAACCCAAGTCCCCTGCATTGGCAGGCAGATTCTTTACCACTGAGCCATCAGGGAAGACCACAACTCTCTTTCCATTCACCCGTGTGCCATGCTTTCTCTAATCTACTGGTCTTTGCAGTCCCCCTGCCAGATATGTTCTTCCTTTGCTTCCAATGGAAGCTCTCGTCCCCCAAGATTGAATCAGGCACCGAAACCATGATGCCTCACAGTTCACATTTCCATGTGGCCATGGATTCCCACAGCCACCATAACCCTCATGACCCTGATCTCAAGTCCAAAACTTTCAATGGACAGCACACTTGGTAAATATTTAGTAAGTAAAAAAGCTGAAGGATTCCTACTTCTCCCTTGAAAGATGTTCACGTATCAAAAAAGTTGCTAATTTTCAAGTCCCTGGTGGCTCTGTTGGTAAAGAATCTGTCTGCAGGGTAGGAGACCTGAGTTCAATCCCTGGGCTGGGAAGATCCCCTGAAGGAGGTCATGGCAACCCACTCTAGTATTCTTGCCTAGGGAATCCCCATGGACAGAGGAGCCTGGCGGGCTGCAGTCCACAGGGTCTCAAAGAATCAGACATGACTGAACAACTAAGCACAAGTCATAAAAACACATTATCAAGACCACAGGGCCATCACAGTTAATAATTTTTGACTCATTCAACACGTAACCGGTACCAATTATAAGCTAAAAATCTTGTTTATGCTTTCATTCAAGGAAAGGAAACAGACAATAAACCCGTGCTGCTCTAAAAATGGGAAAACGTTACCAAATTAGGGTTGTCTAATAGCAATCCACTCCAGTATTCTTGCCTGAAAAATCTCAGGGACAGAGGAGCCTAGCGGGCTACAGTCCAAAAGGTCACAAAGAGTTGGATGTGACCCAGCACGCACACACCGAGACTTGATTGCTCTGACAGCAGGTACTCGGAATGGAATTTCCCAAATGAGGCCAGTAGAGGGAACTGTTGATTGGAAATATCAGGTTCCAGCAGCACCAATGAAGAGGACAGGTTCTTTGTTCCCATCCAGAAGTGGGGGCGGGGGGCTGCACGTGGGAGCAGCAGTGGGGAGCACACACAGGCCATCCCCTCTAACTAGGGAGCACACACAGGCCATCCTCTCTAACTGGGGAGCACACACAGGCCATCCTCTCTAACTGGGGAGCACACACAGGCCATCCTCTCTAACTGGGGAGCACACACAGGCCATCCTCTCTAACTGGGGAGCACACACAGGCCATCCTCTCTAGCTGGGGAGCACACACAGGCCATCCTCTAACTGGGGAGCACACACAGGCTGTCCTCTCTAGCTGGGGAGCACACACAGGCCATCCTCTAACTGGGGAACAGGACCATCCTCTCTAGCTGGGGAGCACACACAGGCCATCCCCTCTAACTGGGGAGCACACACAGGCCATCCTCTAACTGGGGAGCACACACAGGCCATCCTCTCTAGCTGGGGAGCACACACAGGCCATCCTCTAACTGGGGAACAGGACCATCCTCTCTAGCTGGGGAGCACACACAGGCCATCCTCTCTAACTGGGGAGCACACACAGGCCATCCTCTAACTGGGGAGCACACACAGGCCATCCTCTAACTGGGGAGCACACACAGGCCATCCTCTCTAACTGGGGAGCACACACAGGCCATCCTCTCTAACTGGGGAGCAGGACCATCCTCTCTAACTGGGGAGCAGGACCATCCTCTCTAACTGGGGAGCAGGACCATCCTCTCTAACTGGGGAGCAGGACCATCCTCTAACTGGGGAGCACACACAGGCCATCCACTCTAACTGGGGAACAGGACCATCCTCTCTAACTGGGGAGCAGGGCCAACAGCTTCAAAGGAGGTGGCATTGCTGTGCACGGTCAGAAAGGCTCGGAAAACGAGTTTATGGGAAAAGGCAAGGCAGTGCTAGGAAACCTGAGAGATGTGCCAAGCCCTAATTTATTTTAAACAGAAACCAAGTAAAAGCAAAACACTTCAAAAATCCATAAAAATCACAGTGAAGTCAGACTCAAATCATGATCGGGTGTAGTGATAATAAAATAAGATAAATACAATGAAGAGGCGTTTATCCCCGGCTCAGGCCAAGTCATACATTCTCCTCGAAAGTGGGGCCCTCCCCAGATCCAGTTCACAAGTCAGAACACACACGGGCAGCCTGAGCCCCCGGCCGCTGCCTGAAGCCTCCTGTCTCCAGCAGCAAGTGACATGAAGAATGTCATGAAGGGCTTCTTTGGGGTTAGCTGCTCAGTTGTGTCTGACTCTTTGCAACACCATGGACTGTAGCCTGCAGGCTCCTCTGTCCTTGGGAGTTTCCAGCAAGAATACTGGAGTGGGTTGCCATTGACTCGGTGGTAAAGAATCCACCTGTCAATGCAGGAGACATAGGTTCGATCCCTGGTCCAAGAAGATCCCACATGCCATGGAGCAACTAAGCCCATGCACCACAACTACTTAGATCACACTCTTTAAGCCTGGGAATCACAACTACTGAAGCCCAGGAGCCCTAGAGCCTGTGCTCCACAAGAGACGTGACTGCAATGAGAAGCCTGCTCACCACAGCTAGAAAGCAGTCCCCACTCTCTGCAACTAGAGAAAAGTCAGCACATTGCAATGAAGACCCAGCACAGGCAAAAATACCAAATAAAGAAGTTAAAAAATAATGCCAGACTGGCTCTCAGTGCATTTCCTGCAGAACTTTAAAGATATGTTCAAGGAATAACAGGCTTCAGGGATGCACCAGAGGCTATGTGTGCTGAATCAACTTGATATTATCACCAGTTCAGAAGACCCCTGTGGTTTTCTGATTTCATCTTACTTCTGCCGTTCTGTTAAAGGGGAACAAGAAACAGGAAAAGGAAACACCTAAAGCCATCCAATATTTTGGCCACCTGATGCAAAAAGCCGACTCAGTGGAAAAGACCCTGATGCTTTAGAAAGATTGAAGGCCTGAGGAGAAGGGGATGACAGAGGATGAGATGGTTGCATGACACCATTGACTTAATGGACATGAGTTTGAGCAAACTTCCAGAGATAGTGGAGGACAGGGAAGCCTGGCATGCTGCAGTCCATGGGGTTGCAAAGAGTTGGACGAGATCAAGTGCCTGAACAATAAACAAAGCCACCCTCCGGGATGTAATTCATTCCTTCCATTATCTCACTTTATATTTTTGTTCGGGCAAGTCTGGTAGAGGTTAAAATTACTGGTATTACTGATATTTAGGGATTCTTGGAGGCTTTATTTTCATACATTTTCACCATAGAAAAAGCCTAATTCAGGTTCAGTTGTGTTTTTCTTTTACATTTTATTTTTTATGTGAACCATTTTTTAAAAAGCCTTTATTGAATTTGTTATAATATTGCTTCTGTTTTGTGTTTTGGTTTTTTGACCACGGCCACAATGCATAGGGGATCTAAGCTTCCCGACCAGGGATTGAACCCCCATCCTTTGCATTGGAAGGCAAAGTCTTAACCACTAGACCACCAGGGAAGTCCCTCAGCTGTATCCTGATTCTGCAGAACTCGAGGAGGTTAGGCTTTGAAGAGAACACCGGACAGGCAGATCAGGCATTTGCATCCTAATTTACACTCCGAGGCCGGGCTCCTGACTCTCAGCCAAGATACACAGCTGTGATATCAAATAATACAAACGTGTGGTCACTTCCCAGTCTTCCTTAACCACACAGATTCGGTGGGGCCAACGCTGACCAGGTCAAGTCAACTGGGGTCACTGCACCGCCCTGGCCAGTGACTTGTTTGGTCAGGGCCGGGCGTGTGAGGCAAGCCTGACAGCTGTAACCAAAGCTGTGCTGGAGGCTTCTGGAAATGCTCTCCCATCTCAGAGAACAGAACATGGACTGGGACTTGCTCCTTCCCGAAGCTTCCTATGCTGTAACGTGAAGCCACGCTGCTTGGAGCTGCCAGGCCATCTTGAGCCCAGAGGGAAAAGGTCAAGAATTTCTGAGAAGCCGGGCCCAGGTCCTGACAACACAACACCACAAAATGAAGCAACCACCCTTCACTCCCAACTGTTGCCTTCAGACAGGTCATGTTGCAAGAGAAGGCCGTTTTCTCATCGTGGAAGCTTGTTTCGTTGGACACTCAGGAGACTGCACCCAAAAGCCAGAGCAGATCCTGCTGCTGCTGCTGCTAAGTCACTTCAGTCGTGTCCTATCCTAGGCGCCAGTAAAAATCACAGAAACGCAACTGCACCTGTGCCTCAGACGGTAACGACTCCGTCTGCAATGAGGGAGGCCTGGGTTCAATCCCTGGAATGGGAAGATCCCCTGGAGAAGGAGACGGCAACCCACTCCAGTATTCTTGCCTGGAGAATCCCCATGGACAGAGGAGCCTGGTGGGCTATAGTTCATGAGGTTGCAAAGAGTCGGAAACGACTGAGCGCTAACACACACACACAAGTGCAAACAGTAAGCGAAGTCCATTTGAGCTGACGCGTTCTCAGCCCTGGGGGACATGCTGGGAAGTTGAAACTGGCACAGCTTCTCCTAAAAGCCACTTGGTAGGGCCTTCCCTGGTGGCCCAGTGGTTAAGACTCCACACTTCCACTGCCGGGGCCGCCTGTTCAGTCCCTGGTCGGGGAACTAAGATCCCACAGGCCCTGTGGCAAGGCCAACAACAACAACAACAGAAAGCCACTTGGCAGGGGCTCCGTAAACGGACAGGTTGAAAACGTGCCGGTCCTTTGATGAAGCGATTGAGTTCTAAGAATCTGTGCGTACATTTCCCCTCTTTCCTTCTCCGCCCTGCTCTGACCTCCACAAACCACACCTGCGGGGTCCCTTAGCCCTGAAGTCTCGGGTGTGACTTAGCAGGGGCCCTGTGGAAGGTGCCAGAGGGGACGTGCTTCTGGTCCCCGCCTGCCTTCTAGCTAGGGGGTTCAGGTGACCCAGGCCCCAGCTCCTGGGGGCAGCCCTCCCCTCTCCCCCGCCCCCAGGACCCTTCCCTGAGCTCGGGCCCCATCTCCACTCACAGTCCCCTTAACCTTTGCTCGGTTTAGCCTCTGAGTGCACCTGCTGCTCTACTGTACCACCAGGATGTTGGCGGGTACAAGCCCCCCGCTCCAAACTGTCCCCCTCACATCCCACCAGCCCTGACCCCGACACGAACGGCTGCACTCTGGCGTTGTCTGTAACCGGCTAATTCAGAAACCCTCGAGCATGAGACTTTAAATTCAGGAGATGGGGTTACGTGGGCCCTTGACTGCCCCTGTAGACCCAGCACTTAACACAGCCATTGGACATGAAGTGACTGCTGGATAAATATGTTTTAAAAGAAGATCTTGTATAGAAAGATGAGCCACAGTTGACTGACTTTCTCAGTTACTGGACGCCAGGGACACGGACGTGAACACACCATCACTCAGGTGTGTGCTGTAGGAACCAGGCAAATCTCGTGTCCACTGGTCCATGCAGAAAGATCTCCTAGGTCTACTGAGTGAAAACAATTAAAATCAAGTCTCTACAGAATTGCCCCATCCAAGTAAATAAAAGGTGCCTGCACACGCTTTGTGTTTGAAAAGGAGAGACTGAGTTCTGGCAAAGTAACCAGCTGGAATGCAGCCAGTCAATGAGAGACCTGGGGAGAGAGAGAAGGGACAATTCTTTTATTTTTTTAAAACAGTTTTTTAAAATATTTATTTTGTTTATTTGGCTGGACCAGGTCTTAGTTGCAGCATGTGGGATCTAGTTCCCTGACCGGGGATCGAACCCAGACCCCCTTGTACTGGGAGTGCAGAGTCTTAGCCACCGGACCACCAGGAGAGTCCTGGGAAATTTCTAATGATTTTTTAAAACAATACTTCTGTAGTGATTTTTCACCATAAGCACTTATTACTATATGTTTTTTGGTAGTAAGAAATCATCAAATAAATAAAGCTGGTTATAGAATTGGATTAAAACGGGGCATCATTTGATTCTATCCACTAAAATTGCAAACAGCCTCTTTGGTTAAAATATCAGTACGTGAAAGTCGTAACAGAAGCTCTCAACTGCTGTCCTTTATCCTCGCTGTGATCTAGTGATGGCTGTGTCCCTGTGATAACATCTCACCCGGCTCCGTGAACCACTCCAGCCCCAGCTCCGAGGCCCGCTGACAGGCGCCTGGGCCACCATTCTGTATGGGAACCTGTGACACTCCAGTTCCCAAAGTGAGGTCCCCAGCCCTGAAGCACCAGCCTCACCTGGGAACTCGCTGAAACACACACTGCGCGTCTCACCCCAGGCCTTGCTGCTGTTTACTAAGTCGTTTCCGACTCTTTGTGACCCCACAGACGACAGCTCGCCAAACTCCTCTGTCCATGGGATTTTCCAGGCAAGAATCCTGGAGTGGGTCGCCGTCTTCTGCTCCAGGGGATTTCCCGACCCAGAACTTGAACCCGAGTCTCCTGCATTGTCAGGTAGATTCTTTACCATTGAGCCACCTGGGAAGTCCCAGACCTACACAATCCAAAACTCTGGGGACTGGGTCCAGCCATCTGGGTTAAAACACAGATTATCCACCTATGGATTATGATGATTCAGCTTGTAACTGAGCAGGATCCTCCGGGGCCTTCCCAGGACAGACACCCCCACCCCGACCACATCCTCTGCCAGCCTCTTCTTTGTACAAAAAAAAAAAAAGTTAGCCTCCTGCTGCTGCTGCTGCTGAGTCGCTTCAGTCGTGTCCGACTCTGTGTGACCCCATAGACAGCGGCCCACCAGGCTTCCCCATCCCTGGGATTCTCCAGGCAAGAACACTGGAGTGGGTTGCCATTTCCTTCTCCAATGCATGAAAGTGAAGTTCCAAAGAATAAATTTAATCAGAGTAGTGAGAAAATGCAGAAATAAAGGAGAACAGTCAAGCAAAACAAATGAGTAATAGTTTAGCCATTAAATAAAGTCAAGGACCTTCAGTTCCTTCTCAAGGGCCACAGGTGATATTCTGAGCCACGTCCTCTGAGCTGTTTTGCAGACACTGAAAGCCCCGCCAGGTGGAAGAACTTAAGTGTATGCTGCCCAGAAGCACGAGACCCCAGACCGCTTGGAACTAGAGGTTGATGAGGTTGACTTCCAGTTATCTCACCACCAGCCAATCAGCAGAATGTTCACAAGCTGATCAGACACCCGAAACCCCTCTTCCTCATCCTGTCTTTAAAAACCCCTCCCTGAAAGCCTGCAAGGAGTTGCAGCCTTTGGAGCACTACCTGCCTGGATTCTTTACTTGGCACCGGCAATAAATGCTGCCCGTTCCTTCACCACAACCCAGGGTCAGGAGGTTGGCTTTACTGTGTGCTGGCAAGCGGACCCAAGTTCGGTTCAGAAACAAGCTCAAGTCTGACAACCAAGCTCTGTGCTCCGAGGTCATGATACTCTCAGGGAGGAGGGCAGCAAGTCATCATCCCCAGCTGTATCAATATATTCGGGAAAAATCATGTCCTCACATGGAGGCAATTAAGATAAAGAAGGAAACACTGTTTTCTTTAAAATATAGCACGGCAGAGGATGAGATGATTGGGTGACATCACCGACTCGATGGATGTGAGTTTGAGCAAGCTTCAGGAGTTGGTGATGAACAGGGAGGCCTCGTGTGCTGCAGTCCATGGGGTCGCAAACAGTCGGACATGACTGAGCGATTGAACTGAACTGAATAGCACAAAAACTACACTCCACCCTTCCCTGCTCCCAAACAATTCAGTGCCAAACCTTGGTGGGCAGAGCCAGGAGGCTCCCTGTAGGCCTGGGTGGGTCAGGGCCCCAGTGGAGGGAGCGGACACCGTGCCAGGGGGAGGGAAGTCCATACAGAGCATGAACAAATCAGTTAAATAGGTCAAGGGCTGTGGAAGCCAGGAAAAAGAGGAAATACATTACGTTTTGTTTCTAAAAGAAGATAAACAGAATCCATCGACACGTCCAATCGTTAACAATGGTTCCCTCCAGAAAGTAAAAACGGAAAGACCTGGCAGTGAGGAGCTAAGTGATTTTCACCCTTAACTTTAATTGCTTGTGTGTTTTATTTTCCAAACATTATCTACTATATTTTACAATCAGCTTATCAGAACATCGGCAGGGCTCCGTGGAGAAAGCACCAGGAGGGCCGCCACGTTGCCAGCCTCCTCCGGCATGACCCAGTCTGGGTAGCAGTCCCAACCCCCCACACCCCCACCGCTGGTACCTGCACACTTCAACACACCCCAGCCATCTGCGTCCCACCAGCTGCTCTGCAGTCTAAGCTTTTTGGAGGGGAGGCTCCACCAGGGACCACCAGCTCTCTTGAGGGCAGAGCAGGAAGTCCATGAACACAGGAGTCTGCCCCCTGTCTCCACTTCCCACAAAAGCAACGGGCAGAAGACTTATCTGTACCAGAAACCACAGAAAGACACCATCCACTGGCCAGAATTCCTGGAAGGAATTTCTGTCAAATGCAGTGGAGACAGAAGCAGGTTGCAGGCAAGGACAGGGCATTACAGGTATTTGACCTGTAATGTACAGGTATGAGACCTCTGGGGGCTCCACCAGTGTCCCCAGAGAAAGAGGGGCTACAGAGATGCATGGAGAGCCACTGATGCCGTTTCCAACCCCCAGGCACATGAGCCAAGCCCGTGGTGCTCCCACACCCAGCTCCTACTGCTGCAGAGATGACACCAGGCAGGGGGCAGGGGACATTCAACCATGATGGCACAGGCTGCTGGCCCACCCCACGCCTGCAGCCCAGGGCGGGGAGCAGCTGGGGTCCCACACCTGCAGCCCAGGGCGGGGAGCAGCTGGGGTTTCACGCCTGCAGCCCAGGGAGAGGAGCAGCTGGGGTGACTGACCCCAGCCTGCCTGGGTTTCTCCCTCTAGGTCCCAGGCTCAGACCCAGAGCCTGGAAAACACACGGAGCCCTTTTCTTCTCTTTTTGCTGGGCCTCTCTCTAACCTTGAAAGGACCTACGCCATCATCTTTTTAATTTATTGTTTTTTTATTGGAGGATAATGGCTTTACAATGTAGTGTTAGTTTCTGCTGTACGACAGAGTGAATCAACTCTATGTATACATATATCCCCTCCCTCTTAAGCCTCCTTCTCACGAGGCCCCATCTCACCCCTCTAGGTCATCACAGAGCACCGAGCTGAGCTCCGTGTGTTGTACAGTAGCTTCCCACTAGCCATGTCATCTTTGACTTAAATAAACCAGTCAGAGAAGCACGAGCCCTGCGTAAAGATAATCGAACTTTGTATTCTTCCAAATTCCTATGTTGAAACCCCAGTCCCCACTGTGTCTGTACTTGGAGATGGAGGTTTTGTGCAGGTAACTTAAGGTTAAATGAGGTCATATGGGTGGGGCCCCGATCCAACAGGACTGGTGTCCTTACACGAGGAGACACGAGACCCCTGGATCTCCTCTCTCTGCCATGCAAGGACATAGCAGGGAGATGCCACGTGCAAGCCAGGAAGAGAGGCCTCCCCAGGAACCAAGTGGCCCAGCACCTTGACCCTGGACTTCCAGCCTCCAAAACTGTGAGAAATAAATTTCTGCTGTTTAAGCTCCTAATGTATGGTGATTCTGTTAATAGCAGCCCAAATGGACTAAGACATTAGTATGCTCATAAAGAAAAAACTACATGAGTTTGAGCAAACTCTGGGAGATACTGAAAGACAGGGAGGCCTGGTGTGCTGTAGTCCATGGGATTGCAAAGAACCTGGACACAGCTGAGCGACTGAACAACAACAACCCAACGAATAGTGTTAAAACAAACTAATGAAGTCATGTGGAGCATTTCCAAAGATGTTAAGAGTAAAGAAGAGAAAAGAAAAAACAATGATGACAAAGAGTTTAGAGAGGAGGATCTAAGCTACACCTAAGAGGGAATCCCGGAAAGAAAAAATAAAACAAGGCTGATGCAGTGTTCAAAGAAGTAACAAGAAAGTGTTCCCGAAAATAAAAATATGCCTAACATGAGTCAAACAAAGAGAGAAGGAATGGAAATACACGGTATGGCTGTTTTCGGGTTTTTTTGTTGGCGGTGGTTGGTTGGGTTCTGTGCCCTGTCAAGGATGGGGGGCAGGCATCATCACAGTTTAAGACACATCAGGGTGTCACAAAGACAAAAATCAGGCTGCACTCGGATTGCTCCTCTGCAACACGGTCCTTTTTTTTTTTTTTAAACAGGAAAACGGCAAGTTGTTATTTTCTGTGTGACTACAAAATAAAAATATTTTCAAATAGGCAAGAATTCAGAAAGGGCCTCATGGGTATTGATAGCATAGGCACCACTAATACCCTTACACACACAAAGAGCTCTTGCAAATCACTAAGTAACCTCTTCTTCCTGTTCGTTCTCATACTCTAGGATGAGACTTGGGCTCCAGTCCATGCCATGGCCCCGCTGCCCAGAGATGCCTGCCAACCTGTGGCAATCCCAGAGGGAACTGGAGCCTGGCACTCCACACTCTCCACCGGCCGTGGAGACCGCTTACCTAGATGGCTCAGCATTTCAAAGGCCTGGGACCCAAGTGGAGATGGTGTTTCTCCTTTTGTGCGTCCCTTCATGACCTACCCTTTCACGCACACCTCTTTGAGTTGGCATCACCCACCGTCCAGAAGGGCTGAAAGCCAGCCCAGACCCACCTCTCCCCCTGTGGCCTACATCTCAACCCCTGGGACCTGAGCTTTCTGCCACACGGCCTGTGTTTCTTCTCTGCTCTGTGACAAGGACTCCGTGTCCACCAGGGTCATCTCGCCCCCGTCACCACCCACCCAGCCTCATGCCACCCAAGTGCACCTCCTCACCTTGGATCTAGACCCTTGATCACCTGGTCCTGCTTCCTCATGGGGCCACTTCTTCCACCATCCTAGAGGCGTGCAGTCCTTGCCCTTCCTAAGATGAGCCAGCTCCCTCTGGGTCCCCGGGCTTTATGGTGTTCGAACAGGCACTGCCTGCCTCTGACTTCTGCAATGCCCAGCACAGGCCCCCTCCTCCATGACCCCAGTCCCAAAGCACCAGGCTAGATGGGGTGTTCTCACCCCACATCTCCGGACACACCTTCCATCAGAGCCCCATCAGATGGCTATTGAGCTGGACAATTACTCAAGGGCAGAAACGCCCTTCACTTCACTACCCCTGGTCCCTGCCTTGGTCCTTGGTCAGTGGGCAGTTAAGCAGTGATAAGGCCTCGGTCACTGAACGCTTCTCACAAAATCCTTTTACTCTTTTGCACCTGGGCTTTCAGAGTCTGGAGTGCCTCCATATGAGGGAAGGCTTCACGCGGACAGGTGTGAATGAGCACAGTCGAAACACCTGGCTGACTCTGGTGGTTTTCCACCTTAGGCGTCTTGATTGAAAAGCAGGTGTGCTCAGACAACTTCCCGTTAAAAGGATGAAACGGCAGGACACTGAGTCTCTGCTTCGCCCGAGCTCCAAGATCAGCCACTCAGGCAGGCTTAGACATGGGAGTCGGTGATGCAGGGTGGGATAGCAGGGTCCGCCTCGGGTGGCCCCCACAGAAGTTCCCTTTCCAGAATCGACATGCAGTCTGCTCCGGGGCATTTTCTGCAGCTTCCGGCCCTGACTCCAGTTCTCTGCAGCTCTCAGTAACACTCAGCAACACTAAATAGTGGCCCACATTCCTTTCATAGACAAACGCCCTTTCTTCTGAACTCAGCCTGAAGCAATTTCTCTCCTGGAAGCTGAGAACCCAAGTGATGCAATAGATAGAATTTTGAAAGCCAAGAATTTTGAAAGCGGTCAATTACAAACCCAGTTAATGCTACAGTTACAAATAAAGCGTGGGTCTGAAGGAACAAGCATAGTTTCATGTTCGTCTCACAATGTTAAAGTTAAGTTGCTCAGTCCTGTCGGACACTTTGTGACCCCATGGACTGTAGCCTACCAGGCTCCTCTGTCAATGGGGATTCTCCAAGCAAGAACACTAGAGTGGGTTGCCATCCCCTCCTCCAGGGGATCTTCTCATCCAGGGATCGAACCCAGATCTCCTGCAGTGCAGCCAGATTCTTTACCATCTATCTGAGCCACCAGGAATGTCCGAGTCCAGTTCCAAATCGGAGAGCTGTGCACAGTTCGCTTGGCAATGCTGGTGTAAGGATCACCTCTAGAGATAAAAATCCTGGGCAGGAAGGATGTTTACCCTTTACAAGGTGCTCTCACTAACAAGCCCCACCTTGTCATGCTAACACCCTCTCAGCAAGAAGCCCCTGGTTTTTCTCTACATCTCCAGGCAAAGTGCAAAGTTATCTCCTAAATGTGTCCACATTTTATACATTAACTGTCACTAGGGTCTCTCCCACTCATGAGTTCACCAGCATCTTTCGGACCCTGGGTCTCCGAGCACTGGTGGGGTGTTAGGCTCTAGGAGAGCTGACGTGGAAGTTGGGTGTCCTGTACAGTTTCACGTTCAAAGGCTTTGGGCAGTTGCAGAGCTAATTCCGCCCCACACTGAGTCCCGCACCAGCGGGTAAACTGCACTTGTAACAGAGAACAGACCTGACTCCATACTGGATCTATTCCTTTCACCGCAACCCCTGTGCTCCAAGGCCTGTGCTTAGTCATGCTGGATCTCCACCTTTTGTAAGACAATGCTGCCTAGGCCTGAACTGTACAGGACGGCCCATTCTCAAGGCTCTGACCTTTAAAAGTGTAACACGTTTCCATTCATATAGAGATTAAGGGTGGCAGAGCAGAAAATAACAATTGTCCTGGTGGAGATTTACAGGAACCTTGTGACCAGACCTGCTCAGACAGCCACAAGAACAGAGGATTCTAGCACCAAGAAGGTTGTAAGTGACCAGCCACACACACCCCTCTCCCCTTTTAGTAAAAATGAAGCCTGAATTCTACCTCAGGTAAGATGGTTCTTTGGGGGCCCTCGTCCACCATCTCCTCGGTCTTCTGGCTTTTTGAATAAAGTCACTATTCCTTGCTCCAACCCCTTGTCTCCGGACTGACTGTCCTGTCCTGCAGACAGCAGTGCAGGCGTGGACTCAGCAACACACCTTCCCAAATGCACAAACAGAATGCACCCACCCTCGACCCTTTCCTGTCCTTCTCAGCAGTAAAGCATGACCTCTGATCAGTGACACACGTGCAACACCAGTCTCAGGAGCTGAGGTCAAGTGCAGGCCCCCCACGGCCTGGGGGCCCTGGTCCGACCTCGCGGGCTCTGGGGAGGGAAGGTGAAGCTCGGTCTTACCTGCCTGGGCAGCCGTGATGAGGGCCGTGTTCCCCTCGCTGTCCTGCCAGTTGACATCAACATGGGGGCACTCTGCTAAGATCACCACAGTATCCACAAAGCCGTGGTAGCAGGCGACAATAAGGCCGGTCTAGAAATGAAGAGGGAAGTAGGTCAGAAGGGCAGAGCGAGTATCATCACCGCAGACCCTGCCAGCATCCCAGTGGGCGGGGCGAGCAGGGGTGAGAGGTCAAGGACCCAGTTTCGGTTCTCAGCATCCAGCTGGAGCAGCCGGCCATGGTCTGTTCTCACATGTGTGCGGAGCGCTGTGCCCAGACACTTTCGGGTATGCCCTGCCCTCAGGGCACTTGCATTCCATTCTTTGTTGTTGCTGTTGTTTGTTTTTACATTCATATCAACAACTGATTTTAACCCAACCTCACTGGGTTCTTTCTAGTTTTTCTTCCTTGCCATGAATGCAATTCCCTTTGTCAACAGTGAGAAAACTGGCTCTCATTATGCTTAAATATTTATTTATAAAATGTCTTGCATTTAACTATTTCTTGCCTTTATCACGATCCCACCTATGTTGATAGATTTATTTCTCATCCAGCTCCAGAAGCTGGGGAAGCCTGCCAAACGGAAGTCTCTTACTTCCTTGCAGAGTTGCCAGATATCAATAATTTGCATTCCATTCTAACCGGAGGAAAAGGCATCCGCTACAGACCTAAGACGTGAATGTGTTATAAAGTAGACTCCTCGGGTCAGGGAGGTTGTGAGACCAGGGCCCACTGTGCAGGGGAGGGTTCACTGAGACGGGACATTGGCTATGGACAGAGGAGGTGGAAGAAGATGCCAAGGGGACGTGGAGGGGGAAGGTGCAGACAGAGGGCCAGGTCTGGCCACCCAGGGACAAGCCTGCAGGTTGCTGACCACAGGTGGTCTCAGTGGTCAGGGCAACACTAGAGTTTGCTCTCAGTGAGATGGGGAGTGATTGGGGCAGTCCGCTGTCAATTACCTGCATTAAATTCTGGCTGTTGGGTAGAAATCAACAGAGTTTTCTATTCAAGTAGTAACAGTTTTCTGTTTTACTGACTTCGCCAAAGCCTTTGGGTGCATCACAACAAACTGTGGAAACTTCTTAAAGAAATGGGAGTACCAGACCACCTGACCTGCCTCCTGAGAAATCTGTATGCAGGTCAAGAAGCAACAGTTAGAACTGGACATGGAACAACAGACTGGTTCCCAATCGGGAAAGGAATACATCAAACCTGTATATTGTCACCCTGCTTATTTAACTTATATGCAGAGTATATCATGCGAAATCCCAGGCTGGATGAAGCACAAGCGAGAATCAAGATTGCTGGGAGAAATATCAATAACCTCAGATATGATGGTTGAGATATGATGACACCAACCCTTATGACAGAAAGTGAAGAACTAAAGAGCCTCTTGATGAAAGTGAAAGAAAAGACTGAAAAAGTTGCCTTAAAACTCAAACTCAGAAAACTAAGATCATGGGATCCAGTCCTATCAATTCATGGCAAATAGATGGGGAAACAATGCAAACAGTGAGAGACTTTATTTTCTTGGGCTCCAAAATCACTGCAGATTTGATTAAAATCAAATCACTTTCATTTAATCCATGAAATTAAAAGATGATTGCTCCTTGGAAGAAAAGCTTTGACCAACCTAGACAGCATATTAAAAAGCAGAGACATTACTTTGCCAACAAAGGTCCGTCTCGTCAAGGCTATGGTTTTTCCAGTGGTCATGTATGGATGTGAGAGTTGGACTGTAAAGAAAGCTGAGCGCTGAAGAATTGATGCTTTTGAACTGTGGTGTTGGAGAAGACTCTTGAGAGTCCCTTGGACTGCAAGGAGATCCAACCAGTCCATCCTAAAGGAAATCAGTCCTGAATATTCATTGGAAGGACTGATGCTGAAGCTGAAGCTCCAATCCTTTGGCCACCTGATGCAAAGAACTGACTCATTAGAAAAGACCCTGATGCTGGGAAAGATTGAAGGCAGGAGGAGAAGGGGACGACAGAGGATGAGATGGTTGGATGGCATCACCGATTCAATGGACATGAGTTTGAGCAAGCTCCAGGAGTTGGTAATGGACAGGGAGGCCTGGCGTGCTGCAGTCCATGGGGTCATGAAGAGTCAGACACGACTGAGTGACTGAATTGACTGACTTAAGAGTGGAGAGTCAGGGGTGTGGTGTTCCCATTCCCCTCAGCCACACACACAGCTCCTAAGGCCCTTGGAATTCAGTTTTTGTATGCTGATGAGATGACTCACGGTGGAGGTGGGTGCCAGGTGGCTTCAGGTTGGAGCTGGTTTCTAGAAAGCTTAGAAAGGTTGATCTGTTAGTTCCACTGCTCCCCCCACATACCCACTCCTATCTCTGGGGTGGAGTAGAGAAGGATTGAAAACTGAGACCAATCACTAATGATTCAACAGCTGTACAGACCATGCCTACTTAATGAAACCCCCGTAACATTTGAAACAACAGGGTGCAGAGAGCTTCTGCATTGGTGAACACTTCGCGGTGCTGGGAGGGGGAGCTCCTAGAGAGGGTAAGCACGTCCCACAACCCTGCCCCCACACCTGGTGCTTCTCTTCCATCTGTGCTTCTGTTCCCGATTGCAGCCTTTATAATAAAGCAGTAATAGGACTTAAGGGGCTTCCCTGGTGACTCAGCGGTAACGAATCCACCTGCCGATGCAAGAGAATCACGTTCGGTCCCTGGGTCAGGAAGATCCCCTGGAGGAGGACATGGCAACCCACTCCAGTATGCTTGCCTGGGAAATCCCATGGACAGAGGAGCCTGGCGGGCTACAGTCCATGGGGTCGCACAGAGTCAGACACAACTGAGCAACTGAGCACACACGCAGTGGGACTTAAAGCACTTTCTCAAGTTGTGTGAGTCATTCTCACAAATTACTGAACCCGAGGAAGGGCTGTGGGAACCCCTAAATTTATAGCCAGTCAGTCAGAAGGAGGCCCCTGATTCTTGCGACTTGCATCTGAGGTGGGGGCGGCCTTGTGGGACTGAGCCCTGAACCCACGGGTCCCCACTGACTCTAGACAGTGTCAGAATTGAATTGGACTGTTGGACACCCTGCTGAGGTTGGAGAACTAGAGAACTGGTGTAGAAAAACAACATGGATTTGGTGTCAGAGAAATCCACATGCTTGGCATGAGAAAAAAAGACCCCACAAGGGACTCCTGCAGATGCTGGACAGACGAAAATGCAGGTGGTCACTGTGCACCAGGATCAGGACAAAAGCCCCACGTGCCGGCACCCTGACCACAGATTTCTAGCCTCCAGAACCCTGAGAAATAAATTCCTGTTGTTAAGCTTCCTGTTGTCGGGCTTCCCTTGTGGCTCAGCTGGTAAGGAATCTGCCTGAAATGCGGGAGACGTGGGTTCGATCCCTGGGTTGGGAAGATCGCCTGGAGAAGGGAAAGGCTACCCATTCCAATATTCTGGCCTGGGGAATTTCATGGATGGTATGGTCCATGGGGTCACAAAAACCTATTTTATGATGTTTCCTTACAGCGGCCAAAGGTGATCAAGGCACTTTGCAACAAAGGATTCAGTGAGATCCCAAAATAAACCCCAGAGTTAGAAATCAGGAGTGAATGAGCAGGTGACTGAGCCTTGCCAGCCGCACCCACCAGCGCTTGGGGATGCAAAGCTGAAGTTTAGGACAACCCCAGGTGGCCCAGCTCTTTTTACCAGATTTTTTTTTTTTTTCTTTGCTGACACTGGGGCTTTCTCTAGCGGCGGTGGCGGGGACTCATCTCTAGTGGCGGTGGGCGGGGACTTTGCTCCAGTGGCGGTGGGCGGGGACTTTGCTCCAGTGGCGGTGGGCGGGGACCCCTCTCCAGTGCCGGTGGGCGGGGACTCTTTGGCGGGACTCCTCTCCAGTGGCGGGCGGGGACTCCTCCAGGCCGTGGCGGGACTCCAGTTGGCGGGCTCTCCAGTGCGGTGGGCGGGACTCCGCTCCTCTCTCCAGTGGCGGACTCCTCTCCAGTGCTGGTGGGCGGGGACTTTGCTCCAGTGGCGGTGGGCGGGGACTCCTCTCTAGTGGCGGTGCCCAGGCTGTTCACTGCAGGGGCTTCCCTTGTTGTGGAGCACCTGCTCTAGGGCCCTCGGGCTTCAGTAATTGTTATTTGTACCAGATTTTTAATAAGAATGTATTTTTTCATGGAATGAGGAGAAGAGGTGAGCAACCCCCCTGCCTATTTCAATAAGGCTCCAAGTTGCTCTCCCAATATACTATACTAAATGTCAAGCATTACAATTTTTGAAGTTTTAAAGAACACTATTGATTCTTTAATGCTGACATTCATACTGCAGCCAAATGAGCTGTATAATTCTGTGACTACAGTAAAGGCTATTTCATTCCTTCTTGCTTATGCATTCTTTGAAACAGGTCATTCTATCTATAGGATGAAATATTTCACAATAATTTAATTTAAAGGAGAAAGGAGCATGGAGTCAGCCCAGCCAGGCTCTAACTTACAAGCTTTCTCTGTCTCTGATAACCAGAGTTCACTGCTACCAACACCTCCATCCCACCAGCTAACCTGTCAACTCTCTGCAATGGCCCAGAAGACGTGAGACTCCCCTTGAACTTCTTTGGATGATAGTATTTCTCAAATATTCTACAATCTCCTCCTGACTTACAAATGAGGCATGTTGTACAAAATATAGCCACTTCCTTTTTATATAATTCCATAAGAAGTTCAGATTAACCACAGGAAAAAAAAAATCCAAAAATATAGATTAGAAAAAAAAAGTTTTCAGTCCAGACACACAATCACACACATACTTAAAAAAAAAAATGTAAACCAAAACACAAGACTATTTGCTGTATGTTTGTCAGAAATACACAGTAACAAAAGTACCTGTGTGTCAACATTTCCAGCGGCTGTGGGACATTATACATATGGCAGAATCTTAGTAATTTAATGGATTTCTACTCTTGGACTCTTGAGATTGTTTCCCATTTTTCACTATTATGAGTCAAACCTGCCATGAAAATTCCTAGAGCTGAGGCTGTGTGCATATCATTTCTTATTTTCCTCAAGAGACATTCTTAGAAGTAGTATTTCTGGATTAAAGGAAAGAGTTATTTTGAAAGTTTGTTTTTTTTTTAAATATATATTGCAAACCTGTGCTTCAGAAACATCTGAAAGGACATCTGCCTTTGCTAATCCTGCCATCCAACGCTTAGGTAAGATTTGGGGAGTTCTCTGGCGGTCCAGTGGTTAAGAAGCCACACTTTCACTGGGGAGGGCTCAGGTTCAATCCCTAGTCTGGGAACTAAGATCCCAGAAGCCATGTGGTGGTGTGGCCAAAAGGAAAAAAAAAAAAAAGAATTCCATATTAAAAGGAAGAATTTCTTTTGGCAAGTAATGAATAGAGAAATGCTCCCCAGGGTTCCTGAAGTTCTTGATTCTTTCGAATCATCCTCACCCCCACTCTTCTACCCCAACAAGAAGGGTCTTTTCTAGAATCACGACCCTTCCAGCCCTTAAGGTAAGCCTTCCCCAAATGTACATAGGCCCCTCCTGAGAATGGCCTTGGAACTCTTAGCATAACCTTAAGTCAGAAGTGAAGATTATCAGAAAAAAACACAGATAACGAAATATAAGGGCTCAGGATAAAATGGTGCTGAACACAGAAGTAGTAGCTCTAGTCTCCACAGAAACTTCCACAATATTAAAAATCATTAGCTGGGACTTCCCTGGTGGCTCAGAAGTACAGAATCTGCCTGCCAATGCAGGAGACACGGGTTCGATCCCTGGTCCAGGAAGATCCCGCTCACCACGGAGCAACTATCAGGCCCGTGCTCTAGAGCCCAGGTGGGCAACTGTTGAAGCCTGTGGATGCCAGAGCCCGTGCTTCACAACAAGAGAAGTCACTGCAGTGAGAAGGCTGCGGACCACAACTGGAGAGCAGCCCCCGCTCACCGCAACAGGAAAAAGCCTGCACAGCAAGAAGACTCTGCACGGTCAAAAACAAATACAATTATTTTAAAACAAACCCAAAGCAACAACAACAAAAAATCATTGCCTTTTTCTCCTATTTTCTGGGAATCTGTCCCAAATATCTGACATTTGTATTTTTAAAACTAGCATTTAGCTATAACTTAAACTCTTTGGGGGGCTTCCCTGGTAGCTCAGATGGTAAAGAATCTGCCTGCAATGCACGAGACCCAGGTTCAATCCCTGTGTTGGGAAGATCCCCTGGAGAAGGGAATCGCTACCTACTCCAATATTCTTGCCTGGAGAATTCCATGGACAGAGGAGCCTGGTGAGCTACAGTCCATGGGGTCCCAAACAGTCGGACACAACTGAGCAACTAATACACACACACAAACTCTGTTTCGTCTGGAGCATCTTGGTACCCCTTACAGGAAGCTAGAAGGAGAGGTACAGTGGCAACCCCAGACCGTGGCCTCCCAACACCATTCAACAAAGGACTTGTTGCAAAGGAAAGTACTGTCCCCCTGCTGAATCCACAGAAGCCCACTTGGCACGTGGTTCTCTGAAGCCACAGATAGTTTATTTTTTAAATTACAAGCAAAGCATTTATGAGAATAAAATGTTATTAGAGTAAAATAAAAGTAAGCTACCTACAAGTGGAAGCCCCCATATGGAGATCAGCTAGAAACTCGAGGTCCTCAAAGTACAGCCCTAATTTTCAAAGCCCACATACAGTGAAAAAGACTGAGCAACAACAACCAAAATGTCAAACTGTTTTTGCTTAAAAACTGTAAGCATCTGTACATCAAAAAACAAAGATAAACAAACCAAAACCCCATTCCTTGCAGGAAGAAGGGATGATATAGGTACTTCCCTGGCAGTCTCATGGTTAAGACTTCACCTTCCAATGGACAGACTGCAGGTTCAATCCCTGGTCAGGGAGCTAATGCCTCATAGACAAAAAACCAAAACATAAAACAGAAGCAAAATTTTAACAAATTCAATAAAGGTTTTTAAAAAATTGTCCACATCAAAAAAATTTTAAAAGAAAAAAAATAAAGAAAGGATGTATAACACTAGCTTCCTTGGGTGGCTCAGACAGTAAAGAACCCGTCTGCAATGCAGGAGACCTGGGTTCGATCCCTGTGTTGGGAAGATCCCCTGGAGGAGGGCATGGCAACTCACTCCAGTATGCTGGCCTGGAGAGTCTCATGGACAGAGGAGCTTGGAGGGCTGCAGTCCATGGTGTTGCAAATCTGACACGACTGAGTGTCTGACATTTTCTAACAACATCATTTATTATATTAACAGACTAAGGGGGAGGGAGAGAAAAAAGATCATCCTCTAAATGTGTTAAACCTCTCAACACACACACATACACACACACACATGAAAATGGACACAAAACACTTAGAAGGATTACACCAAGATAAAAGGGGAATGGAAGAGAGTTAATTTTATGTGTACTCAGATATTTCATCAAACATTATTCTAAATATTTCTGTGAAAGCATTTTTTGGATGAGATTAACATTTAAATCAGTAGATGCTAAATGGTGAAGACTCTTGAAAGTCCCTTGGACAGCAAGGAGATCCAACCAGTCCACCCTAAAGGAAAGCAGTCCTGAATAGTCATTGGAAGGACTCATGCTGAAGCTGAAACTCCAATACTTTGGCCACCTGATGCAAAGAACTGACTCACTGGAAAAGACCCTGATGCTGGGAAAGATTGAGGGCAGGAGGAGAAGGGGATGACAGAGGATGAGATGGTTGGATGGCATCACCAACGTGATGGACATGAGTTTGGGTAAACTCCAGGAGTTGGTGATGGACAGGGAGGCCTGGCATGCTTCAGTCCATGGGGTCGCAAAGAGTCGGACACGACTGAGCGACTGAACTGAACTGAACTGAACCTCCATGATGTGGGTGGGCCTCATCCAATCAGTTGTGGGCCTGAATAGAAAAAGACTGATCTCCCCCAAGCAAGAAGGAATTCTGCTAGCAGACTGCCTTTGGACCTAAACTACAATTCTCCCGAGTCTCCAGCCTGCCAGTTAACCTGCAGATTTTGGCTTACCCAAGCTTCCATAATTGTGGGAACCAATTCCTTGAAATAAATCTCTCTATCCCTCCCTCATATATAGAAATACAGACATAAATGGACAGCTATGGATAAATCTCATCACCTATATGGCTATATCTCTCTAAATCAACATGTGTGTATTTATGTACAGAGGAGCCTGGCAGGTTACAGTCTGTCCACAGGGTCACAAAGAGTCAGACATGACTGAGCGACTGAGCACACACATCTAACTATGTGTATCTCTATATATCTGTAGATACACACACTCTCTTCTGGTTCTAGCTCTCTGGAGACCCCTGATGAATACAAGGTCACTGGGGATGGAACATTTCAGAGAACTCATTTCTCTTTTCACAGTTTCGGTATAATTGTTGCAGTTGTTTAGTCACTGGTTGTTCAGTTGCTAAGTCAAGTTGGACTCTCTGCCATCCCATGGATGACACCATGCTTGCCAGGCTCCTCTGTCCATGGAGATCTCCCAGGCAAGAATACTGGAGTAGGTTGCCATTTCCTTCTCCAGGGATCTTCCTGATTTCAGGGATTGAACCCATGTCTCCCGCACTGGCAGGCAGATTCTTTACCACTCAACCACCAGGGAAACCCTTTGGTACAATTAGAATCCTCTAAAACAAAGCCATATTCATGAGGAACTTACATGATTTTAATTCACAATGAAAAACAAGAAAGCAAACAGTATTTACATTAATAAGTCTCATAAGGAAATACAGTTTTATCGCAACAACTGTAAACAACTAAGAAAAGAGAGAGAGAACCATCTGTGAAGAGGGGAGGGGGGGCAGTGGGCAGGAGAAACCGGAGCTCACAAACAGCGAGGGGAGAGACTGAGGCACCAAAATGCACATGCAAACCCCACAGCCATATGGCACCGTAACGGAGTAATTCCCCTGATAATACAGAAGAAAGGGGACGTTGCCCATTTCCAATTGTAAGAAAACATTTCACCATTCATAGTGCAATTCTTCAAAGTTCAGAAGAAAGATAGTAAACGTCAGTTAATCGAAAATTTTTTATTTCTATAAAATTCCTTTCTCCATAATAATACCACCAATAGGAGCAGGGAAAAGTTTATGTGACCTTATGAAAGAAATTCAGGATTCTGGTCCTCTAAGGATGTTTGTCATTGTTCAGCCACTAAGTCGTGTTCGAATCTTTGCGACCCCATGGACTGCAGCATACCAGGTTTCCCTGTCCTTCACTATCTTCCAGAGTCTGCTGAAATTCGTGTCTAATTGAGTCAGTGATGCTATCTAACAGATGTCCTCCTCTGCCACCCTCTTCTCCTTTTGCCTTCAATCTTTCCCAGCATCAGGGTCCTTTCCAGTGAGTCGGCTCTTCAAGATATATTTCTAAAAGGCGACCATGCATGACCACTATCGTGGGCATGATTTGTTAGGTAAAATGTGTTGGGCATTGTTTCAATAATCTCATTTATGATTAAGCATCATGACAAGAAAGTTAATTCCAGGATGGTCACTGCCAGGTCCCTGGCCCCAAGAACACAGCTAGGCTGATATATCCTTGTTGAATACATAAACTAGTACTAGAACTTTGGTAAACAGTTTCTTTTTAGACGGCAAATGGATTTGAACTTTGCACCATCACTTTCATTGGTGAGGGCTTCCAATGGTAGCGCCAGTGGTAAAGAATCTGCCTGCCAATGCAGGAGACATAGGTCCAATCCCTGAGTCAAAAAGATCCCCTGGAGAAAGAAATGGCAACCCACTCCAGTATTTTTGCCTGAAAAATCCCATAGACAGAGGAACCTGGTGGGCTACAGTCAGTGGGGTCACAAAGAGTCGGAGGAGACCTAGTGAAGTAAACAACATCAAAGGAGCCCAGCAGCTATTACAGTAACGTTGCCTTGAGAACAGGAATATTTCCTGCCATATCAGTAAACAAGGACGGCAGAGTCACCAGTGATTGCAGCCACCAGGGACAGCAAGTTGGTGAACCCAGGGGGAACTCAGCCAGGAAAGAACACCTGCCATCTAGCAGCCATCAGACTGTAGCCACTCCCTATGGTGAGCCCCAAGGAAACTGAGGATGTGAAAAGTCAGGACACTGGCCCCAGACAGCTGAGGTGCCTATCAAAGGAATGATCTCAGGGCGCCCAGACTCTTGCATCTTCCCATACATAGAAAAGCACTAAATTCCATACTTCGGGTTATCTGGTTTTCTTTAATTAACAATAATCTTCTGCTGTTCAGACTTTGTCCTTTGTTGCAAAACTTCTACATAACCTGGCTCCTCCCCGAGGGTTCCTTGAGATGCTCTCTGCCAGGCTTAAAGTCCTATAAATTCCCACCAAATAAAACACAACTCTCAACTTTCAGGTGGTGATTTTTTTTTTTTTTTTAATCAACAGCCTGAACTTGCAGACTTAAATAACTCTCATCGAAACTATTACTTTGTCAGTGTGGGTTAGGCTTCATGTATCTCGTGAAACATTGGCAGGAATTCCCTGGCAGTCCAATGGCTAGGACTCGGTGCTTTCACTGCTGGGGCCCAGGTTCGATCCCTGATTGGGGAACTAAGATCCTGTAAGCCACGAGGTGCAGTCAAAACAACAACAAAACTGCACACAAAACAAAAACAAAACCCACATTTGCTGATACGTGTGACAGGACATTGCACTCTGAGACCTGTTACCAGGTCCCCGGAGCCATGTTTATAGCTGGGATAGCTGATGCAGTCAGGGGACAGATGGCAGGTGAGCAGTAAAGCCCGTAACCTCAGAGAAAGGCTGTCCGTGAGCCTGAAAATCTGTCAGACAAACATCATAAAACAGCTGCTGGGCTGGCCTTCTAGCACTAAAAAACTGCAGCAAAGTTTTCCTCTGTTAACTTGAAAGACAATGCAAATTAGTATCAAGGCCTAAGAAAAGAATATATTCCACTGGAGGATGAAGGTGGAGATCCATGTTGAAAATAAATTATACTACTTGGTTACAGCAAATACAGTGTTGTAAGAGAGACAAGGTCCCCATGAGGGACTGGCTTTGTGGCTCAGCCTGGCTCAGTGATGTGGATACACAAATCGTGCAAGAAGGCTGACTTGCATTCTCCATTCTGAAAGTCTTTTGAAAACACCTTCTAACCATCTTGTTAAGCTCTTCTCCCAACAAGATTCCGAAGGAAAGGGGTATCTTATAAAGGGCTTAATAATTCTAATTTCCCATGACATTAGCTCATTATTTCAACGTATTATAGAAAGAAATGATGGGTATAAAGAGGCTATAAGGTCAGCTCTGCAGACAGGAATCCCTTACATGGGCCTAACCTGGAATGGGGCTTCCCAGATGGCTCCGTGGTAAAGCCAAGGCAAGAGACCCAGGAGACGTGGGTTCAATCCTTGGATCGGGAAGATCCCCTGGAGGAGGAAATAGCAAACCACTGCAGTATTCTTGCCTGGAGAATCCCATGGACAGAGCAGCCTGACGGGATATAGTTTATGGGGTCACAGAGTAGGACACGACTTAGTGACTGAGCACAGTCTGGAATGATTGTGAGAGAGGGTGCCCACTGTCATGTGGGGAATACACTCACACACACACACACACACACACACACACACAGCTTGTGAAGAAGCCCATCACTGCAGGTCTTAAATTCTTCTTTATGAAATGGTGCTGGGAAGGCAAACCCTTGGCGACTGAGCCAGGGCTGCTGAATGAAGTCAACCACTAAGCACAGGCAGCAAGCTTCCTCTCGACTCCCCAGGCATTCAGATTTGCATGCAATTTACATGCTATGACATCAGTTTCCCTGTAAACGCACTTGAGCTGGATTAGTCTCTGCGGAGTGCTGTTACAAGTCTGGAGGAAGGGAAAAGGGCATGTCCAGGTCTGGTGCAGGGGGAGTGGGGCATGGGGGTGACCACTGGCCATCAGGCAGATCTCCAGGGGTTTTCCCACTGCAGGATGTGGCCTCAGCATTCTCAGCAGCCCATCACAATAAGGAACCCCGCAGGCTTTGCACAGCTCCTGTAACAAACGCTTCCTGAGGGCTGATTGTGCCAGGGATCAGCTTGACCCTGGGGAACCAGACAGAACCAGATACAGCACCTGACCACCTGTTTGCACTGGCTACCACCAACCCCGTGGCAAAAATTCCAACACCGAGCAAACTAAAACAGAAATATAACAAACACCTACATGGGATCTAGTTTCCTGACCAGGGATGGAACCCAGGCCCCTCGCATTGGGAACCTGGAGTCTTAGCCACTGGACCACCAGGGAAGTCCCCTGGCCTGTTGATTTCTGGCAGAAATTTGAAACAATTATGACGAAATATCAGCTTTTGTTAATGTAGCTGATGAGACCTAAGTGTTTGAAGGCAAACTAAGAGGGCAGCAGAGGATGAGATGGCGGGATGGCATCACCAACTCAATGGACATGAGTTTGAGCAAACTCCAGGAGATAGAGAAGGTCAGGGAAGCCTGGTGTGTTGCAGTCCATGGGGTTGCAAAGAGTAAAACATGACTAACGACTGAACAACAACCACATATGCATATCTATAAATGTGTCAACAGTTACCATCTACAACATAGTAGTATGTATTTATAAACGTGCCAATAGTCACTATTTTTTCCTTGGGAAGAATTGTCCTTTAAGATTATGTCTTTACTACTTAATTGGCCATAAAATGTACTTTCCTTTATAAAATAACAGGGATAGGCAATTTATTATTAGCTTTTTAATTTCTTTCCTGGCATGAAAAATGAAAATTTGGTAACGATGTCATGCCACATATTCCAAAAACATCTTACACAAGGCCAGCACACCAGCCTGGAAATCACTGTTCCATGAATACCATTTAGCGCCAGAGCATAGGCTTCTGAACTGAGCCCCCTGGTTGGGTTCTCCCCAGGGTAATGCCTTGTAACTATGCCTCCCTCAGTTTCTTGCCTCAAACCTTTGCAGACCTGCCAGCCTTCATCACTCAGCCCACCTGTCACTCATCAGATTCTCCTACACATCCTGGGTCAAACCCTTTAACTGCCTATTTTCTGATGCTCTCATTGGACTTCCCCGCACACTCCACTCCTTACTGGAAGATGAACTCAAAACGGAGAGCTCATCATGGAGCTTTTTTAACCTTTCCCCCCGTGCCCGGTATCTACAAGACACTGAATGAACACTTTCTGAATGAATGAAACACCCCTGAGATGTGTCAGAATCTCCCACCAGGACAAGAACTCAACTTTGAACTGCAGCACTGACATGAGGTGTCATGAGCTCTGGGCTTTTTATCTTACTTCCACCTTTAAGTAAGGAAATGACTCAAGGTCTTGGGAAGACCTCAAAGAAGACAATTGCCTTTAGTGTGGTAAGCATCACCCTAGGCTGGCACAGCCAGATCTGAGGCTGGATAATATAGATATGAAAGCAACATCCAAAAGCAAAGAAAACGAAAGCAGTTCCCAGAATTCCACTGCAAGGATTCACCTTCAGTTCAGTTCAGTTCAGTCGCTCAGTCATGTCTGACTCTCTGCGACCCCATGAATAGCAGCACGCCAGGCCTCCCTGTCCATCACCAACTCCCGGAGTTCACCCAAACTCACGTGCGTCGAGTCGGTGATGCCATCCAGCCACCTCATCCTCTGTCGTCCCCTTCTCCTCCTGCCCCCAATCCCTCCCAGCATCAGAGTCTTTTCCAATGACTCAACTCTTCGCATGAGGTGGCCAAAGTACTGCAGTTTCAGCTTTAGCATCATTCCTTCCAAAGAAATCTCAGGGCTGATCTTCAGAATGGATTGGTTGGATCTCCTTGCAGTCCAAGGGATTCTCAAGAGTCTTCTCCAACACCACAGTTCAAAAGCTTCAATTCTTTGGCGCTCAGCTTTCTTCACAGTCCAACTCTCACATCCATACATGACCACTGGAAAAACCATAGCCTTGACTAGACGGACCTTTGTTGGCAAAGTCATGTCTCTGCTTTTGAATATGCTATCTAGGTTGGTCATAACTTTCCTTCCAAGGAGTAAGCATCTTTTAATTTCATGGCTGCAATCACCATCTGCAGTGATTTTGGAGCCCCCCAAAATAAAGTCTGACACTGTTTCCACTGTTTCCCTATCTATTTCCCATGAAGTGATGGGACCAGATGCCATGATCTTCGTTTTCTGAATGTTGAGCTTTAAGCCAACTTTTTCACTCTCCACTTTCACTTTCATCAAGAGGCTTTTTAGTTTCTCTTCACTTTATGCCATAAGGGTGGTGTCATCTGCATATCTGAGGTTATTGATATTTCTCCCGGCAATCTTAATTCCAGCTTGTGCTTCTTCTTAGGGACATCAAAAGTACATCAAGAGATCTATACCTGCAAAAACCTGAAAACCACCCAAATATACATGGAAGACACACTGTGGGGTACTTGTTGACCCCAATAGGAGGCAAAAAAGCACGTGCTGATGTGGAAAGAGCTTCACAGGGTAGCAGTAAGTAAAAAAAGAAGAACCACAGGTAGGAACAGTGAACAATTGGCCCTACATATCCACGATTCCACCTCCCTGGATTCAACAAACTTCAGATGGAAAATACTTGGGGGAAAAAAAAATTCCAGAAAGCTCCAAAAGCAAAACTTGAATAGCTATGTTTTGTCAACTATTTACATAGCATTTACATTGAATTAGACATTATACATAATCTAGAGGTGATTTAAAAGTACATAGGAGAATTGTATTGGTTATAAGCAAATAATACATCATTTTATTTAAGGGACTTGAGCATCCTTGGATTTTGGTAATGAGGGAGGTAGTGTCCTGGAACCAATTAACCCTTGGATACCAAGGGACAGCGTTGTATGACATAACCTCTTTTGGAGTGAACTTCTAAAATGTGTGCATGGTGCCTGCAATGACACTGTTAGTAAAAGATCTTTTACTTTTCTGAAAGAGGATAGAAGAAATTTAACTGGTCACCTTCAGTACAAACAGGCAAAGAGGAGCCTTCGAGGCTGTATTTTGTATTTGAAATCTGTTTCAATGTCCTTTTGAGGCACACTCATTTTCTCATTATACAAAGAAAATGATATTGGCAGTGAGGTTATAGGTGATACTTAATTTTCACTCATCTGCTTTAAATAAAGAGATGCTTAATAAATTGTTTTAAATAAAGAAATAAAACAAATATTACTAAACACAAAACATAGAAAATTATAGCAGGAGAATTCTCTCAGCAGCAGGGCTTACCTCTAGATTTGTTGTTTTTGTTTAATCACTAAGTCATGTCCGACTCTTTGGAACTCCCTGGACTGAGCCTGCCAGGCTCCTCTGTCCATGGTGTTCTCCAGGCAACTGGAGTGGGTTGCCGGTTCCTTCTCCAGGGGATCTTCCTGATCCGGGGATTGAACCCAGGTCTCCTGCACTGGCAGGTGGATTTTTACAACTGAGCTGCCAAGGAAGCCTCTATCTTCAGATTAGAAATGGATAAATTCAAGATTGTTATAATTCAAAACAACTTCCCTGTAGACTAATTTTGCATAAAATGTGAATTTTATTATCAATGCAAACCACTTGTTTGGATTTATAATCTTAGATTGTTAGTGATTTTTGGAAACTACTTTGTTCAATTATATATAGTCTCTTGTTCAAATCCAATTAATTATATATAAAATGTATATAGGAAGCCACCCTGGTGGCTCAAATGGTAAAGAATATGCCTGCAATGCAGGAGACCCAGGTTCAATCCCTGGGTCAGAAGAGCCCCTGGAGGAGGGAATGACAACCGACTCCAGTCTTCTTGCCTGGAGAATCCCATGGACAGAGGAGTCTGGTGGGCTACAGTCCATGGGGTTTCAAAGAGTCAGACACAACAGAAGCAACTTAGCACACACACATATGCATATATATATATATATATATATCTCCAAATACATACATACAGATACTTTTAATACTCCAAATACTTTTAATTTGTGTATATACTCCTATTAGGGAAATTAAATGAATGGTCTCGCTTAGGCTTAGAGACAAAGCAGAGCAGGCCTCTGACCTTGCTTCTAACCTGCCTGGACACTGCCCTGACGGTGGGTGACTGTGACTGCCTGCCAGCTGGGAGTACAGGACTTGCAGCGCTGTAGATAAGACGGGAGAGAAATCTTGAGATTGTTGAGCCCCTGGAGGAGACCTGGCCAACCAAGCCCCAGGCTTAGTAACATCCCAAATTTTACAAGACAAAACAAACAGCATTCACAGGAAACCAGGCTTGCAATTTAGTCACAGATTGATGATGATATCAGTTTGCATTTCTGTTGTGGAATTACAAATGGGAACCCCAAACTGCAGTCTTTGAAGTCTCACCCACGGAATGGACGTGCTACCTGGGACCCTTTCCCAATTGGAACTCCAGATGTGCAGAGACATGGAACTTCCCAGAACTGTTGGTCAAAACCCAATCTGGCGATATATTCTCTGCTCTTTATAGGTCTCTTTTCTTTTAATGTTAGTAGATTGAAAGCATGCTAGATAATTCTCTAATAAATATTCGTAGTATTTATTTGTATACAAACAGTGGCTTATTTTGTTAACAAATCCTTTGAACCTGAGAGGAAAGTGAAAACTTTTGACAAAACAACTCCTATTCCAAAGGCTATATACCCCAGAAGCTTGTTTAATTTTCTCAATAATATCTGGTTTTAAGACAATCTTCTTACAAGCATTCAGTATTGGAAAGCCACACCTGCAAACAGTTGACCTGAAGGCAATGACTGTCAATAATAACATGTTCCTCTCACCATTTATTTATTTAATCTATGTGAACTTAAGCTTGGAATTTTTATGATGGGTATACAAAGCTCAACAGAGATCTTTAAAGAGAACAGAAAGAGCAAAAATACGGAAGACAAAAAGGAGCAGAAACTGACCTTCTCAGTGAGAAAGAGGTCACATCAGGGTGGGCTGCCCCCTCACCTGAACACACACCAGGGTCGTAGCCCTCCAGCCCCACTCACCCCTTCAGATCTTACAGCCCCAGCCAACATCTGATATCAATCTCATGCGAGATCTTGGGTCAAAACTGCCCAGCCAAGGTGCCCTTGAACTCCTGAGTTTTGGAAACTGTGAACAAAAATAAATGCTAATTATCTTTTTAAGTGAAAGTCGCTCAGTCATGTCCGACTCTTTGCAACCCCATGGACTATACAGTCCACGGAATTCTCCAGGCCAGAATACTGGAGTGGGTAGACTTTCCCTTCTCCGGGGGATCTTCCCAACCCAGGGATCGAACCCAAGTCACCGGCATTGCAGGTGGATTCTTTACCAGCTGAGTCACAAGGGAAGCCCAAAAATACTGGAGTGGGTAGCCTATCTCTTCTCCAGTGGATATTCCCGACCCAGGAGTCAAACTGGGGTCTCCGGCATTTCATGCAGATTCTTTACCAACTGAGCTATCAGGGAAGCCCCTAATGTCTTTCAAGTCACTGTATTTGGGGGTGATGTTGAAACAGAGAAGGACCCTATGGTCCTTGTCTCTCATGCCCTCTGCATTCCTTTTGTCTATGGAAAAACTTTGGCCAAAGAGTAAGTTTAATCAGAGAAATGGGAACAGGCAGAAACAGAGAAAAACAGGCAAAGGGGACCACATAAAAATAGTTTGATCATCAAGCGTAGTCAAGGCTCTTTCCTCCTCACGGGCTACAGATAACATTCTGAGCCACCTCCTGTGGGCTGTCTTGTAGATACTGAAACCCCCACCAGGTGGAGAAGTTAACTGCATGGTGACCAGTCTGTAGCCATGACGTAAGCTGCCACAGTTCTGAGAATTGGCCTCAAAGAAACTGGAAGAAAAGGACCCCGGAACTGAAGATTAACTGCACCCGAAACAACCAACATGACGCTGGTCAGACCACCGATGCCCAATTTCACCATGACTGTCAGAGCTGACTGTGCTGTTTCTGCATGGAGCCCCTCCCTCTGCATACAAGAGCTCTAGCCCCCTGACTATTGACGGGGTGGGGGGAGTCGACCTTTGGACAGACGTCAGTTTCCTGTCTACCAACTTGGCCTCTTTATTGGCTTTTGAGTAGTGAGCAGCTGGAACCTACTTTCAGTTACAATGTCAGGCAGCATTAGATAAGTAATCCAAACACCAGCAAGCCCTAAGGATAGACTTCAAAATCCGATCACAGTCTTCTGAAGCCCTCACATATGTTAACAAATTCATCCTAAGAACTGGATCCTTAGATTCAGGTTGAACATATGCTTCTACAAAGAAATACATAATAAATAAAATGTACTAGTATTTCATTAATAACTATTGAGAGCTACTAAATATTATGCCGGTTACAGAGACATACGTTAATGCTACAAACCAGCTAAGAATATTTCCCCTTTGGGGCTTAAAACTCATTACACTCTCAGAACGCATGAAAACAATGCCATTTTTTCCCTTTTTTTCCAAAAACTTTTTCCTTTAGAAATTTAAAAAAGTTGAAGAACATTTTTATTACATAATCTTGTATGTGATCAAATAATAAAAATGAGGTTATATAAAGATTAATTTCAGTTATGAGGGAAGACTGAAATCATACTATAAAATGAAAATATATGCTTTAATAAACTAGTCTGTAAAATTATGTATCAATAATGCAGCAAAAAAAGTGGCAGCAAGAATTCAGTAGATTCTGGATGGTGACATACAGGTGACTTCTTTTTCTTTATACTTTTCTGTAGTAAAAAAGTCCCATGTTTTCCTATTATGACTTTACTTCTATTTAATAATCAGAAAATTTTTAAGGAAGAAAAGTTCTGATAAAGCTTCCCAATCTCCTGCTTACAGTCGGTGGCAAATTCATAGACCAGGAAGAAACTGGAGAAGCAAGATAAAACTGCTACTTATTCCTTTTCTGGAAGGAATTGGGGAGAGTTTACATAACTTTACCATCGAGTAAGCAATCGATACAGGAAAAACCAACTGGACCTTTCAGGATCTGTACATCATGATCAGCTTTATGCATCTCTTACAAAAACACCCCATGAGGTCTCAAGAAAGAAATCCAAGCTGTCCATTATGTTGACCTCAAAGAACTGAAACCCTTGTTGATGTTTAACTTACTCAGCTAAGTGCCTCTCACTCCAGCTGCTCTGCTGTAAGCTCTGACAATGGCATGTTCTACTTGTGATAATAAAACTCTACGACTTTTTTCAAGGCCACTTTTTCACAAATATTAGGTCTGTGATGCACAAACACGGGTTTGGGTCACATAGAAAGTGATATAAATTGTGCTAAGTACTAAGTCACTTAAGTTTTGTCAGACTTTTGCAACCCTATGGACCGTAGCACACCAGGTTCCTATGTCCATGGGGTTCTCCAGGCAAGAATACTGGAGTGGGTTGCCGTGCCCTCCTCCAGGGGACTTCCCAACCTAGGAATCGAATCTGCGTCTCTTATGTCTCCTGCATTGGCAGGCAGGTTCTTTACCATTAGCACCACCTGGGATTAGGACAATCCAATCCAATGCATGAAGAATAAACAACCTGGTAATTATTCCCCCAGTCCACCTATTGTGTTCTGATTGGTTCAGGTTGGACCCTGGCCACTCAAAGCGAGGGTTCTTGTACCAGCAGCAGCAGCAGCATCACCTGAGAGCTTGTTAGGAACGCAGATCCTTGGGCCCCGGCCCAGACCTAATGGGTCAGAACCTGCATTTCACAAGACCACGGCTGGTCCAAAGGACAAAAGATGTGAAGCCCCCGGGGCACAGGCTGGGGCTCTCGGAAGAATGATGGCTGCTATCGCTATACCTGGGAGCCTACGGTACAGACTTCTCCCAGATCCCAGAAACAGAGCTCAGCTTGCTTTCCCTGTTAATTTGCATTCCGACTGGTTCTGGGAGGCGCATCCACTTTCTCGTCATGTCCAGTTCCCATCATATGCGTATCAAATTCTCTCCTAGTCCTGGCCCAGGTGCCGACAGCACTTCCTTAAATGACCCCCGATTGGTTGTCTGCCACCTGCTCTCTGATCCTTCACCCTGAGTCATCCTTTGGCAAATTGCATCCCTGGGCTAGGACAGAGGGACCACAGAGAGAATGTGAGATAGCAAGGCTCTGCTCTGACTGTTAGCCCTACAGTGCATGAAACAGAACAAGCGCCGTGGAAGGCAGGCTCCCAGGAGAGGAGGATCACGCTGCTTCCAGAACTCTCTCTCCCTCAACCATGAGCACTGGTCACCATCCAACAAGCTAGTAACCTCTGCGGGTATCTGGGTGGGGTGGTATTGAGAAGACAAAGACGAACTTTGGAATCAGACAGCCTGCCCCCCTTAGGAAATTCAGTCTGGAGAAAGAGACAAGAGAGTCTACAATGAAGACCAGCCTGGCCCTAGGGGACAGAAGACTGGAAACACTTCCAGACCGGGGGAAGGACTGGCACCCACACAGCTGGGCCTGGTCAGCCAAACAAAGGCAGGAGTCCCAGGGTCCTAGGGAGGATGGAGATGGTGGTCCGAGTGTCAGATGAGCAAAGGTTGGGGACTGACAGCTCGTGGGGAATCAGGAAACTCACAAGCAGATTCACCCGGCTGCCTACAGAGGAGGAGACAGCTCTCCAAGTCCTGAGTGTTGACAGGAGCTAAGAAATCTGAATTGTGCCCAAAGCACTAGCGGAGAACCACTCACGGTCTGAGGCAGGGTGTGTCATGAGCAGATTTTCCTTCTAAAATCCTGCCTCTCAAATGGGAGGCCAGGTGGGGGTGGGGGTGGTGAAAGGGGAGCTCCTCCTCCTTTTCTGCTGTTTATTTCCAAAATATTCATTAAATCTGTGCCCTCCCCGCTCGCCTTTTACTCCTTTGTGATTTAAGATGTAATGGAAACTGACATCTGTCTGTCTGACTCATAGCTGTCAGGGCGGACAGCTTCAACAGAACATTCTGGGCTTAGGGATGTCTGTTCTCCAGGTGTTCATTAATGTCTTGTAACTTGATTTTTTTTTTTTAACTCAAAAATTTAAATTGTAACCTTTTCCAAATATGAAGGTTCTTGATATCATTAGTCATCATGGAAATGCAAATTAAAACCCCACTGAGATACCACCATACACCCACAAAAACGACTAAAATTAAAAAAATTGACAACACCCAATGCTGGTGAGGGTATGGGGCGCCCAGCAGGTGGGAGTGTTGAATGGGACAACCATATGGGGAAACTGGCAGTTTCTAATAAAACACACCACATGTCTGCCTTCTGATCCAGCAATTCCACTCACAAGCATAGTCCCAAAAGAAATAAAGTCTATGTCCACACAAAAAGGTGTACAAGAATGTTTGCATGCTCAGTTGCTAAGTCATGTCTGACTATTTGTGACCCTACAGACTGCAGCCTGCCAGGGTCCTCTGTCCATGGGATTTTCCAGGCAAGAATACTGCAGTGGGTTGCACTTCCCTCTCCAATGTTTAGGGACGCTTTAAATCAAAAACAATCCAAACATTCATTCAGCAGGGACTTCCTGGCAGTCCAGTGGTTAAGACTCCATGCTCCCAATGCAGGGGGCCTGAGTTCAATCCCTGGTCAGGGAACTAAGATTCCAGATGCAACATGGTGCACCCAAAATAAATAAATAAAATAAAGAGCTGTTATAAAAAGAGAGATAGAGACTGGATAAGCACACTGTCTTATAGTCAAGCTTAGAAACACCACTCAGCAACCAAAACTAAATTCTGATACAGGCAACAGTACCAATAGATCTCAAACTCACTGCTGCTGCTAAGTCGCGTCAGTCGTGTCTGACTCTGTGAGACCCCGTAGACGGCAGCCCACCAGGCCCCCCGTCCCTGGGATTCTCCAGGCAAGAACACTGGAGTGGGTTGCCATTTCCTTCTCCAATGCATGAAAGTGAAAAGTGAAAGTGAAGTCGCTCAGTTGTGTCCAACTCTCCTCGACCCCATGGACTGTAGCCTACCAGGCTCCTCCATCCATGGGATTTTCCAGGCAAGAGTACTGGAGCGGGGTGCCATTGCCTTCTCCACTCAAACTCACTACGTGATATGAAATAAGCCAAACACAAAAAAGTACATTGCTATTTGTTTCCATTTAATGAAATCCAAAGACAGACAAAATTGATCTATGGTGATAAAAAAACAGTGAAGGGGGTGATTATATGGGAGAAATTTCCCGGTTAATGGAAACATCATATATATTGATCTGGATGATATTTATATGCTTATATTCATCTGTCAAAATTTATGGACCCATACCCTTAAGAGTTTTGTGTTTCTCCGTGTGCAAACTATATGTCATAAAAGACAACTTAGCCAAAGATACACAAATGGCCAGAACCACAATGAGATTCCATACTGCCCATACCAGGCTACATCTTAGAAGCCTACCAGAATGGTTACAAATAAAAATAAAACAACAACAAGCAGAGATTACCAAGCGCAATTTCTCCACAGGGAAGGCCATGGAGAAACTGGAACCCGTGGGCACAGCTGATAGGAACGTAAAATAGTGCAGGCACTATGGAAAACAGCCGGGGCATTACTCAGAAGGCTAAACATAGAAGTACCATATGATCTGGCAGTTCCACACCTGGGTAAACGCCCAAAGGGATTTCAAGCAGGGACTCAAACAGATATTTGTATACCCATGTTCATAACAGGATTATTCATAGTAGCCAAAAGTCAGGACAAACCCAAGAGTCCATTAACAGATGAATGAATAAGCAAAATGTGCTCCATCCACCCAATAGACTACTATTCCTTTAAATTAAGTGATGAAATTCTAACCCCTGCTACAACATGGCGAACCTTAAAGACACTGTGCTACGTCAAAAAAGCCAGACGTGCAAGGGTGAATGTTGCATGAGTCCGTGTGTGTGAAATATCTAGATTAGGCAAATGCACAGAGCAGAAAGTAGACTAGAGGCTACTAGAACCAGGCGGAGGAGGGCAAGGGGAGTTGTTGCCAAGGTTACAGAGTTTCTGCTTGGGGTGATGACCAAATCTTGGAAACAGCTAGCAGTGACAACTGAACAAGATTGTGAATGCAATTCATGCCATTGAACTGAAAGCTGGTTACAGTCATTAAAAATGGGGTTTTATGTTATATTCTTTACACATTAAAATTTTTCATAATGGAATATGCCAAAAAAATTTAGTTCTATAGCTTAAGTGGACAAATATATGGACTATGAATGATACTTCAATAGAGCTGTTGAAAATGAAAAAAGAAAAGAAAGCAGCTTGAGGATACCCATACGTGTGTGTGTGTGTGTGTGTGCATGTGTGTGCATGTGTGTGTGTGTGTGTGTGTGTGCATGCTCAGTCATGTCCAACTCTTTGTGACCTCATGGACTGAGCCCGCCAGGCTCCTCTGTCTATGGGATTTTCCAGGCAAGAATTCTGGAGTGGGTTGCCGCTTTCTTCTCCAGGGTCTTCCCAATCCTGGGATCGAACCCACATCTCCTGCGTCTCCTGCACTGGGAGGCGGGTTCTTTAGCACTGTGCCTCCTGGGAAGCCCGCACACAACCTGGGTAGATCTCAAAGCCATTCTGTCTCACCTGGAAGAAGTACACACTCTGACTCCACGGCCGCCCCCAGGCTGGTTAGACTAGCCCATGGCGAAAGAAATCTGAAGGGCGGGCCTGGGTAGGAGGGAATAAGAGGAAACTTACCACAGTGAAGCAAATGCTCTTTAACCAGAGCTGGGGGCATGACTGCACAAGAGCAAGAATGTGTCAAAAATCACCCAGCTGCCCAAGAAGAATCTATTATGCACTCTACTGTAAGTAAAGTATGTCTCAAGAAACAATTATTCCCACGAAGCCTGGTTAAAAAGCCGAAAGGCATTGATAGCGCTGGGAAGGGTGTGATGAAGGAAAAACCGGACCAGGGCTGAGAAACCTCCTGAGTCGCTCTGGAGGAGGCAATGGCAACCCACTCCAGTATTCTTGCCTGGAGAATTCCACGGACAGAGGAGCCTGGCGGGCTGAGGTCCACGGGTCACAGAGTCAGACAGGACTGAGCGACTGACACTTTCCCTTTCGTTCTGAGTGGCCGGGGTAGATGGGACTCCACCGAGGCCGTGGGAAGCCAGCCCCAGAGTGATGAGGTCACAGGCATGGGGGGCAGGGAGAATGAGAGGAGAGGGAGCTGGCTTCTGACTCGGGGCCCTAAGAAAATATCCGTTATCTGCCCAGAAAAGAAACACATCAAGAGCATTCAGGACTCTCGGTAAACAAATCAAGGCCCAGAAATCTGCTGCCAGTTAAAGGAAGCCTCGCAGGGACACACGAGAGACATTCAACTTGAATCAGAGGTTCATGGTATGGAACACAAAGTCTAGTTAATTTCAAAGGGAACGGACGCATGTGGAGTCGTTTGTTTTTTAAAATATTTATGTATTATTTGGCTGTGTTGGGTCTTTGCATGTGGAGCTGTTTGTTTGGTTTTTTTAACATTTATTTATTGTTTGGCTGTGTAGGTCTTAGTTGCAACACACAGGATCTTCATTATGTTACACAGGATCTTTCATTGCAGGACAGGTTTCATTGCCCTGAGGAATGTGGAATCTTAGTTCCCTGGCCAGGGATCAAACTCACATCCCCCGCATTGCAAGGCAGACTCTTACCCGCTAGACCACCAGGGAACTCCCTGTGGAATCGTTTCGTTGGCTTCTTTGGGTTTGTTTTTTTCCTTCCGGGGAACAGTTGGCCTGACGCATGCCAAAACCAGTATGTTCCCCAGTTCAGTTCAGTTCAGTCGCTCAGTCGTGTCCGACTCTTTGCCACCCCATGAATAGCAGCACACCAGGCCTCCCTGTCCATCACCATCTCCCGGAGTTCACTCAGATTCATGTCCATCGAGTCAGTGATGCCATCCAGCCATCTCATCCTGTGTCGTCCCCTTCTCCTCCTGCCCCCAATCCCTCCCAGCAAACAGGGTCACCCTGGAGTCTCCCGTGAGTCAGTGAGTACAGTGTCCTTTGTACCAAGGATCAGAACTCGGGACCTTCCACACCCCAGCATCTCCACCATCTCCACCCTCGGTTCCGACCTCATGCCCGCCCATCCAGCAAGAAGGGAAAAAATGAACAATGGCCAGAGTTCCAGCGTCATAATCATCTGGATGGTGGCGGTGAGAAACAAATGGGACAAAACATCCAGGTGGGACACAGGGATGAGCCCAGAAGGCAGCATCTCATTCATCTCTGGGGGGATTGTCAAGACACCCCCACCCTTAGCACACCCCGCCCCCCAGAGCCCTCTTCTGAGACGTCTCCTTCCCCTCAGACATCTGAGCCATGACCTCTCTTCCTCACCTACCCACTGAGTCCCCCTCAAAAGATATATCCCCCCAAAAAAAGATATACGCAAGTCCTAACCCCTGGTGCCTGTGGACATGCTCTCATTAGGAAACAGAGTCTTTGCAGATAGAATTAGGTCAAGAATCTTGCTTCTTTTTTTTTTTTTTTTTTTTTTTGGTATTTTGGCCTCGAGGTATATGGGGTCTCAGCTCCCCAACCAAGGATCAAACCCTCACCCTCTGCATTGTAAGGTGAAGTCCTAACCACTGACCACCAGGTCATCCTGGTGAGGTCATCCTGGAGATTTGAGAGGCAGAGGCATGGCAGGGGAGGCCATGTGAAGATGAGGGCAGAGGCTGGAATGATGGAGCCACCAGCCAAGAATGCCCAGGGCCACCAGGGACTGGGAGAGGCAGGAAGGATCCTCTCCTAGGGTCAGCGGAGGACGCACAAACCCGCTGTCAACTTGAGTCTGGATTGAGACACCTTTGTGGTAGAGGCAAGCATCGCTTGGTGCATTTGCAAAAATAAGATCCAACCAGGCCGGGCAGTAAAACACTCAACATGCCTGGTAATTTGCTTAACTTTTTGATTCCTCCTGCTACCGGTAACCTCAACTTTTAACAAATGGAAAAAACAGCTGGTTATGGAAATGAACAGAAAGAATAACCTGCAAATAGATTGTAGGTGATACAAATCCTGCTCCTTCAGAGTGGCTGAATGCAAAGAAAACCCACCACCTGGGCCACTGACACCATGGAAGTGTATCAATCCACACGAAGAGCGAGTTTATGGTTCCCTAGAACATGAGTTCTGAGTGGAGCCCACCAGCTTGCAGCTCACTCACTGTTCCAAGTTCCTGGTTCCCTGTTAAGGAGAATTTTACACTCCCAAGAATTATCTACCCACAGGAAGATGCTGCCACAGCATGTCACACACATGCAATTCACAGACTAACAGACGGCTAAGATGCTCTCCTGCCTTATGTAATCCATTCTGGCTTCCGGTCTCTTACTTAAGAATGACACATGCCTGGGGTCCTTCCAAAATCAGCAGCCTGAAAGTTGATCAAATACTCCAAACTCACCCCTGCAACATTTTGTCCCTATTGTTGTTTCAGTAGATTTTATTCTGTAGAGCAGTTTTAGGGAATTCCCTAGCGGTCCAGTGATTAGGACTCTGCACTCTCATTGACAAGAGCCGGGGTTCAATCCCTGGTCGGGGAACTAAAATCTCATAGGCTATGCGGCACGACCAAAAAATAATAATGTAAGAATAAAATGAAAAATAAAAATAGAGGAATTGTAGGTTCACGGCCACACTGAATGGAAGGTTCAGAGATTTCCCATGTGCAAAGTTTCATTATCTCAAATGACATCCAGAGAAAAGGAAGTCCTTTGCTACACTCAAATTTCAACAGTACAGCTATAATAGCTAAGACCAGCCTTTTGGTTTTTTTTTTTTAAGAACATAATGGGTTAATAGCTAAAGCTCTACAAAAAACAAATGAAAAGAAATATAGCATAAAAAAATATATGCCATTTTTAAATGGGTTATTGCCTAGAAAAGGAAAGGTGGTCTGAACACACTTCAATCTTCAGTTAACAAGAGCTACATTATATAATGTTATAACAGTGAGATAAATGTTACTTGTCTCCAACCATTAGACTCAGTCAACAGATGAAGTCAAGGTGTACATAAGAATAATTACAGTCAGAGGGGAAAAAAATGTTATTAATCTTGTCAGGGCACAGAGAGAGGTGGTGTGGGCAGAGGAGGTCAGAAAGGTCAGGAATGACCTTCCTTAAAGGAGAAGAAGTCCAGAAATACTGACTAGAGCTGAAGCAAAAGAGGAAGGTTGAAGTAAAATATGTGCGTAGGTTCTGGACAGTTAGCTTGACCAGGGTTCGAACCTGTGCCCACTGCCTTGGAAGCATGTAGTCTTAACCACTGGACCTCCAGGGAAGTCCACAACTAGCTTTCCTGATTTGTAACGTAAGTGTCTGACCTCAAGCTTTAGACTGCCATGTGTGTGTTAGTCGCTCAGTCGTGTCTGACCCTTTGAGACCCCATGGACTATATAGGCCACCAGGCTCCTCTGTCCATGGGATTCTCCAGGCAAGAATACTGGAGTGGGTTGCCATTCCCTTCTCCAGGGGATCTTCTCAACCCAGGTATCGAACCCAGGTCTCCAGGATTGCTGAGACATTCATTAATATTTCAGAGATATCCATCTCAGATAAACACACGGCCAACAATTCAACTACAAAGAGAGGCTGGAAGTCCCCCACATGATGTTCTGTTTAGAAAGCTTTAGGGGACTTAAATAGCAGCCCATCTATCCAGATGGGTGCCTTCCTTCCTACACTTTCATTCCCACTCTTTTGTTTTAAATTCACCAAAAAAGAGTGAACGTGAGAAACCCTGGCCCTTGCCCTGCCAACGAAGCACAACCCCAGGTGGTCATCTCTCTCTCTCCCCACCTGCACCCCGCCCCCCACCATGTGGGCCCAGGCACACCCTGTGCCCAACAGGTCCTGGAAGTAATAAAACTTGCTTTTTCAAAGCTTCCTGACAGTGGTTGCTGAGGTATGTCTTACAGTCCTGAGGAGAACCACAAGGGCTGGTCCAGGCACAACCTGGGCTCCGCTGGGGGAATGTCTGTGGGGGCCGCCACAGGAAGGATGGGCCCCAGGCCTTTCAAGCTGAGAGCATCACTCTCAATGGGCTGAGGACACAGAAAACAAAGGTATTAGAACCATAAATATAAAAGATGATGGGTGTGTGTGTGTGATTGTAAAGAAGGGAGAGAAAGGGGAGTTGCTGTTTAGTTGCTCAATCGTGTCTGACTCTTTTGTGACCCCATGGACTGTAGCCCTCCAGGTTTCTCTGTCCATGGGATTTTCCAGGCAAGAATATGGGAGTAGGTTGGCATTTCCTTCTCCAGGGATCTTCCCAATCCAGAGATGGAACCCACGTCTCCTTCACTGGCAGGCGGATTCTCTACCTCTGAGCCACTAGAGAAGCCCCTAGAGAAAGAGAGCTGTGGGTCAGCAAAAACGCCATCTTTGCTGCAGGCAGTCAATAGTATTGTCCCAAATGGGTCAATCAAAACGCCCATTACGAGCAAGCTGTCCATCAACAGGGCGTGGCCACCAGAAGAAATGGAAGGGGGATGGTTATCAGGTCTGGGAAGCAGGCGGAAGGGGGAAGGGTCTGGGGTGAGCAGCCGCAGCTGTTCACACAAGCGCATGTGTAAGTAAGATCCTCTTTTCCACTGTGTATGTGTGTGCGATTTTAACAAAAAAAAGGAGGAAGGAGATCAAAAGACACAAACGTCCAGTTAAGACACAGATGCGCCATGAAGATGTAACGTACGGCATGGTGACTAGAGCGAACAACATTCTATTTTTTTGTTCTAAAGTTGTTGAGAGAGAAGATCTTACACACTGTATCATCAGAAGGGAAAAAAAAGTATCGTGCTTATGTGTGGTGATGGATGTTAACTGGACTTACCGTGGTGGTCATTTCACAATACAGTCGTCCCTCAGTATCCACAGGGAATCAGTTCCCAGACACCCACAGTTACTAAAATCAGCAGAGTCTCAATTCCCTTATACGAAATGACAGTGTTGCATACAACCCACACACATCATCCTTACACTTCAAATCATCTCTAGATTCCCTCTAATACCTAACACAATGTAAACGCTATGTAAATAGCTATAAACACAATGTAAATGCTATATAAATGGTTGCCACCTGGCAACAAGATCAAGTTTTGCTTTTTGGAACTTTCTGGAATTTCTTTTTCCAAATATTTTTGATCCATGGATGTAAGTCTGAAGATTCAAAACCCATGGATTCAGAAAGATGACTGTATATAAAAATATTTAATTTTTATTTTGTACACTTGAAACTAATATAGTCTTATATGTCAAGTATAGCTCAGTGTTTTTTAATGGGAAGAGGAGAGCAAAGTACTAAGAATGAAAAACAAAGGATCTTAAATGGTAAAAACTAAGCAGATGGCCCAAAATAAGATCCTTGTTAACAAAGGTCAAGGTGTATTTAAGGAAGAATCTGGACAATGGATAGGTTATTTAACCAACATCGTTGAAAAAATTGATTATTAAGCAGGAAACACACATTCCATGTATCAAGACACAGATTAAAAGGACTAAAAAATTAAGAGCAAAAAGAAATATAGACAGATACATTTATATTCTATAATGTTAACTGATGAGACAGGAAAGATTTCAATAGCATGCTGCTGCTGCTGCTGCTGCTAAGTGGCTGCAGTCGTGTCCGACTCTGTGCGACCCCATAGACAGCAGCCCACCAGGCTCCCCCATCCCTGGGATTCTCCAGGCAAGAACGCTGGAGTGGGTTGCTATTTCCTTCTCCAATGCCTGAAAGTGAAAAGTGAAAGTGAAGTCGCTCAGTCATGTCTGACTCAGCGACCCCATGGACTGCGGCCCACCAGGCTCCTCCATCCATGGGATTTTCCAGGCAAGAGTACTGGAGTGGGGTGCCATTGCCTTCTCCGTTCAATAGCATAACAATGAATAAAATAACAAATAAAAGATAAAAGTTTTATTGTACACAAAAACAACTTTCATTTACAGAAAGAATTATAAGGAAGATTAAAAGGAAATTTTAAAATACCAACCAAGTTAATGCAGGATTATTTAAGTAATCATACAAACATTATTTCTTGGCCTTTTGGCTAAGATCAAGTGTAGTATGGGGGCTTTCCAGATGACACAGCAGTAAAGAATCCACCTGCCAATGCAGAAGATGCAAGAGAGGCAAGTTCGATCCCTGGGTTGGGAAGATCCCTGGAATAAGAATTAGCAACTTGCTCTAGTATCCTTGCCTGAAAAATTCCATGGACAGAGGAGCCTGGTGGGCTACAGTCCACAGGGTCACAATGAGTCAGACATGACTGAGCAACTGAGAAGCACAAATGTATTAAATATCAATATAAATATACCAAAAGCACAACATTTTAAGTGGATAAAGAACAGAAAAATTAAAAAAAAAATACTAGTTAGCAAATTAAAATATTAATGAGACACCACATACTTAACAAAAAAAATTGCATTTCAGACATTCGTAGAAGATGGATTACTCAATTAATGGTGTTGGACAAATGCCCTGGCCATATGGGAAAAGATAAGGTTGGATCTTTACCTCATGTCTTATGCCAAAGTGAGTCATTAAATAATATACAACCATAAAAACGCTGGGAGAAAATTTAGATAACTATTTCTACAAAATTGCTTTAAAAAAGCATTTGAAGCATGATAGCAAAGCCAGAAACCATAAAGAAAAAGAGAAATCTGACTAAACAGAAATCTATTCCTTCTCAGCAAAACAGTCTAAAGAAAGTAAAAGGCAAATGATAGAACTTTCCATTCCAGCCATGACAACCCTGCTTCGAGAGATTCATTCTCCCACTGAAAACAATGAGTAAGAGGGAATAACTTGTTTTTAAATCTATCTGGAGGCATCAGACTTCCAAGACAACTGCGACCTGTGGGCCTGACATCCCAGAAAGAAGGTGAAAGCTCTGAGATAAGCTTCCACTCTCATATCTGTCCCTGTCATGGTATTTGCTGATTCATATAGGCAGAGAGGGGCTTCCCTGGTGGCTCAGTGGTAAAGAATCCACCTGCCAATGCAGGAGATGTGGGTTTGATCCCTGGGTCAGAAAGATCGCCTGAGGAAGGAAATGGAAACCCACTCCAGTGTTCTTGTCTGGAAATCCCATGGACAGAGGAACCTGGTGGGCTACAAGTCCATAGGGTCACGAAGGGTCAGATACAACTCAGCATCTACACAACAACAAAAGCTGAGAGGCTGAGAAACCAAGCAGAGAACAGCAGCGATGACCAAAGGTGTGAAGCAGACGATAAACCACAGTCTCAGGGATTAAGGAGATGCCACTGGAGCCCATGGCCTCCCAAGGATGATAGGCCTGTTGAACATTGCATGTTCTCTTAGGAAGCCCGATGGGCTAGGCCCACAAGAAAGGCAAGCCAGAGACAGACCAGACCTCACAGAGACCTACGTAGCCTATTATCATCTGTCCCACTCTAGCTGCCAGAAGCAAATTAAATCTTCTCTGGAGAAAGACGACACCACCTAGAGCTACTTCAATTTTTCACTTACAGTACCTAACATTAAAAAAATTACCAGAAGTATCAGGCGAAAGGACCAGGAGAAAAACAGACAACAGAAAACCTCTCTGAGAGCTGCGTATTGAAGGTATGAGGCTGTAATTCACATGTAACAGACTGTAGCCCGCCAGGCTCCTCCGCCCAAGGGATTCTCCAGGCAAGAATGCTGGAGTGGGTTGCCATTTCCTTCTCCAGGGGATCTTCCCAACCCAGGGATTGAACCCAGGTCTCCTGCACTGCAGGCAGACGCTTTAACCTCTGAGCCACCAGGGAAGCCCATATATAACAGAACACAATGACAAACAAAATTTTAGCAGAGAATCTGTAAAGAAGAACAAAAAATTTTAGAAATAAAGTATATAGTAACTAAAACTAAGAATTTTAACAGGAATGAAGAAGTAGGTTAAAGTAAAGAGGGAGTTAGTGAACTGGAAGATGAGTTAACCAGAAATGCCCAGACAGTTGGGCGGGGGGGGGGGGGGAGGCTCGAGGGGAAGGATGGAAAAGATAAGGAGGAAAAAATGGATCAGGGTAGAAAGTTCTAGTATATTGGAATGTGGTGTCACAGAATGGGGGAGAAAAGGAGAATGGGACAAAACAATATTTGACACGACTGTGGCAGAAAATTTTTCAAAACTGACAAAAGATATCAAGCCATAAATTCAAAAAATTCTGCAAGCCCCAAATAAGATTTAGAAAATAAACCCAAACTAGAAAAGCAATGTGGAACATATGGTCGACAAAGAATAATACTTTTAGCATATTTTTAAAGTTCTTAGAACTCAGGAAGAAAAGACAGATTAACAACAACAAAAAAGCAAAGGATATAAAGAAGTAAAAGAAAGAGATGTTTGACCTCAGTAGTCATCAAAGACACACATATTAAAGTGAGTTATCATTTTCTGACCATGAGTTAGAAGAGATTAAAAAGAGTGAACATAACTAGCTTTGGTAAATGGAAGAAAAGGCACTCTTGTAACTGGCAAGCAGGCTCACTCTTCTGAAGGTGATCAATTACCATGTGTTACAGCCAGTCAGTCAGGATAAGTAGGTTGTATGGCAGTAACAATCAGCCCCTAAATTTCAAAGGCTGATGACAAAAGTCCACTTTCCCACAGGACATGTCCACTGCAGGTGGGCTCTTTCCCAATTGTTCTCCCTCTGATTGCAATACTATGGGTCTCGTCACAGAGGGAAAAGAAGGTATGGCAAGTCATACGCTGGGTCTTAGAAATCATGACCAGAGTTACACAAGTCAGATCTCACACTGAATTTGCCAAAGCAAGAGGCACACCCAAGTGAGACGCCACAGGAAGAGAAGTCTACCCCTGCTCCAGGGAGAAGCAGGAGTATTTGTGAAAATAATAGAACCCACCATGTGGCTCCAAACTCAAGACCCAACAATTTCCTTAAAAATAATTAGATCAATTGGCAAAGATATATGCAGACCACTATACTGCCCATAAATGACAAACTACAAATCACCTCTTAATATGTTTAAGTAAAATAGTTCTAATCTTTCTGCTTTTGCAAAAGTTGAATGTATTTATCCTCATTCTCACTTTCCCTCCTGTGTATTTGCCTGAGCCAGAACTCACAGAAACTGACTGTGAATCCTGCACCAAAGACTAATTATGACTCACTTCTTATGCCGAACTCTAAAAAAAAAAAGGAAGTCACGCATTTTCTAAAAATGAAAACTATCCAAAAAACAAGATATCTTGCAGTAATGAAAAATAATGATGTGTATATGCAGATATTAAAACATAGCCTCAATAAGTTGCTAAGGAAAAAAGCAGATGACAAGTATTATAACAAATGACTCAAGGTATATCAAAAATTTAATTCTTCTAGATCAGTGATTTTCATATTTGACTACCTACCTATGTTATCTGACTATAAGCTTGTACAACTTTTAATGTTGCAAAGACCAATAAGCCATTTCAACAGTTTTGATAATCAATGTGCTGTATGATGAGGACTCGGCAAAAGAGGCAGGCAGTTTTATAGTGTGTGGGTGGAAGGAGAAATTAGTACAATCTTCCTAGAAAGCAAGATGGCCTTTAAAAGGCGCATACTCATAAAACTAATAATATACCTTCTAAGACTGATCTAAAAAGGAATGCTCCAAGTGCCAATAGAAAATATACTAAGACATCCATTCGTCAGGACATTATTCATAAATCTCAGAAACAACCAAAATACCCAAAAATGACTAACAAAACGATGACGTATACAGAAACAGGTTTTGAAAACTCAAGATTCTAAAGCAGTTTAATATAGAAATGAGCTCAGGGTATGCTCATAAGTAAAAAAAAAAAAAAAGCAGGGTCCAGAACTGTATTTATAAATCAACTTTACAGATACACAGACTGACAGATCGCACCAAATGTTAACAGAAGTTGGTGTGATCATTCCCAGGGAAAAATCAAGTTCTATCCCGAAAAGCCTTCACAAATTACTCGTATCAGAAGCATCAGCCACAGTGAAAACTTCTGGGACCCCCAACGTCAGTGCCCCTGGAAATCCAGCAAGCAGAAGATTTTCCCAGCCTCTGAGCCAAGCACATACTGCTGCTGAAAGCCAGGAAGCAAAGAATAAATGTCCAGAGAGATGTAAATTTATTGGAAAAGGCCCGCATTTGCACTGAAAAAAATCCTTCCCTATTTGAATCTGCTGACTACAGGAGACCAATAGCAATTTCCTCAATTATGCATTAAGAGAGCACACCAAAAAACTTGGCATGAAAAAACGAGAACCATTCGGTTGGTCTAATGTTGTAATGAAGTGGATGGAAAATAGAGATAAGAAAGCATTTCACACATACATACACACACTGAGTTACAGGGTCCCATACACACGGTGTTTCCACAGTGTATCAGGTTCAGACAATGATTTCCAACCAGCTAAAGACCGGACATGACTGAGTGACTGCACTTTTGCTTTTCACTTTCATGCACTGGAGAAGGAAATGGCAACCCACTCCAGTGTTCTTGCCTGGAGAATCCCAGGGACGGAGGAGCCTGGTGGGCTGCCGTCTATGGGGTCGCACAGAGTCGGACACGACTGAAGCGACTTAGCAAAGACCTCCTGGCTCTTTCTCCTTCCTGCAGAGCTGCACGATTCCCACTGTCACAAGATGGAAAAAAGAAATACAGCTGACCCGCCAACACCACAGGTCTGAACCGCACAGGTCCACTTTTCTGGAGCTGTGTTGTTGTTTAGTCCCTAAGTCATATCCAGCTCTTTGTGACCCCATGGACTGTAGCCTCCCAGGGTCCTCTGTCCATGGGATTTCCGAGTCATCTGGGAAGCCCCAGGTCCACTTACACACATACTAAATACAGTTCATAAAGTGTGTATTTTCATTTTACAGATCTTGAAATCAAGTAAGGGTGAGGGGAAAGTTTCTGTCCCATGAGACATCACAATATATGGAAGCAAAACAGGTAGGGTGTGAGTGCAGACTGTCCAGACCGTTTCATCTTCCTGCACTTGGGCGAGTCACTTATCAGTTCCTTTGTTTTTGAGGCAGAGACGGCAGGTGCATGCGGATTTTTGACGGCACAGGGGGTGGAGCTGCTAACACAGCATTGTTCAAGCGTCAACCGTACTACTCAGCATGGCGCTGAGCCAAAGGACAAACTTTTCAAACCACTTTCTCATTGATCCTGTTCCTTGAAGACAGAGCCCGAGGACATGTAGCTCTCCAGACCTCAGGACTCCTGCCCAGGCCCCGACCCTGAGAAGGCATCAGGAAGCATCCATGCAGGTGAGCAAGGAGGTGGGAGGGGTTCGCTGTGCTCAGAGGTGCCTTCCTGTATCTCTGGCCCCAGAACTATCTCTGTGCTTGATGCACGCATCTGAGCCCTCAATCCCTGGTGGAAACCCAGCAATTCCCCTTCCGAGGGGGCGCCCACCATACTTCTCAGGCAGACAACCTCTGGGCAGCCAGGCCACAGGCCGACCGGAGAAGCCACAAGCTCACAGGAACTGTTTTCTAATTTAAGGGGGTTTTCTTGGGGTTTCCTTTCACAAGAGCGAAGCCTCATGCTCCAAAGACTCACATAATCACATTCTCAGATTTGCTGTGTGGAGTGGAAATGACAACCCAGACCTGAAGTGAGATCTGAGAAGCCAGAGCTTGCAGCCTGGAGGACGGGGGAGTTTGGAGGAGAATGGATACATGTGTATGTATGGCTGAGTCCCTGCCTTCCTCACCTGAAACTATCACAGCATTGGTCTTTCATCGGCTATCAGTTCAGTTCAGTCCCTCAGTCGTGTCTGACTCTTTGCGACCCCATGGACTGCAGCAATCCCTGGTCGAACCCCGCATTGTTCAAGGGTCAACCATAATACTCAGCATGGCGCTGAGCCGTAGGACAAACTTTCCAAACCACTTTCTCACTGATCCGGTTCCTTGAAGACAGAGCCCCAGGATGTGTAGCTCTCCGGGGCCTCGGGACTCCTGCCCAGGCTCTGACACCAAGAAGGCTGTCAGTCTGAAGGCCTTGCGTTGGGCCAAAAAAAATAATAGAAAAATAAAACTAAAAGCCAAAGCTTAAGGATACTGGATGGCAAGCCCAAAAAGGGATTTGTCAATCAAGGACAGTGTTTGAGGAAAGTAGTTGCAAATGCCGTATGCATCTGTGAAATACTTGATGATTTGGGGACATAAATATTGAAAAAGCATCAATCTAGTTAAGTATAATATAAGAGGCAAGCTCACCACCAGTCCTTATAAAGCTCTAGCCTGGAACACTCTGTCCTCCTGAAAAAGCACCAGTTTCAGGGAGATGTTACTGAAACTTACACTTCAGAGTGGAAGCAACTCTTTTCTCCTCTAACACGCTGCCCAAGTCTGTCTCTGAGTGAGGTCATCGGTCACTTCTCATCTCTGCTCCTAGCGGCTCCACCACTTCATTCTGCTCTAGCCTGTCTGGCCTCCTGGCTGTTCCAGAACATTTCAGGTCCTCCACCTCATAGCCTTTGTTCCTGCTGCTCCCTCGGCCTGGACCACTCTTCCTCTAGATGCCCATGCCTGAAGATTTTCAGTTCCACAATGTCTGTACTCAAAGGCTGTCTCCAGAGCATCCACCCGAAGCTGTGTAACCCGTGACCTGCTGGTCTACCCCTGGTGGTGGTGGTTTAGTCGCTAAGTCGTGTCCAACTCTTGAGACCCCATGGACTGTACCCACCAGGCTCCTCTGTCCATGGGGATTTTCCAGGCAAGAATACTGGAGTGGGTTGCCATTTCCTTCTGCAGGGGATCTTCCGGACCCAAGGATTGAACCCAGGTCTCCTGCATCGCAGGCAGATTCTTCACCGACTGAGCCACAAGGGAAGCACCTCTCTTCCTGCCCAAAAGCACGGGAGCTCCATCTGAATGGTTATTTCCCCTTTACTCAGCGCTCAGTTCCCTAGAAGAGTGCCCAGTGCAGGGCACACACTTTATCCTGATGTTTCTTTTTAAAGGAGGAACTGCTGCCCAGCGTCTGCTTGTTTTCCTGATAGAATGTGCCTCATGCTGTCCTCTAGGTGTGAAATGGCCATCTCTGGCTCCTTATATGCTTCATCAGCAATTAAATCTCCACCGAGCATGTGGGGCCCTCCAAGGTCCTCCTGGCTCGAGGATAAAGACGGAGTCATCATCATGATCGGCAGGCTCGGTGGATATGGAGTGGATGGGTCACGCCTCCCGGGGAAACCTCCTCGTATTACATGTTTAAAAGCACTACTTGTCCAATTACGAGTATTTTTCAAGAGGAAAATAACAGTCAAATGTCAAGATTCTAACAACAAACACTCCAAATAAGAAACTGAGAAGTGTTTACAAGTGCTAGGCATTCTACTCATAGATTTCTTTCTCATGGAATAGGAGCTCTCAGAAGAGCTGGTAAATACAAATCTCCTACTAAGTCACTTTAGTTCAGTTCAGTCGCTCAGTCGTGTCTGACCCCATGGACTGCAGCACGCCAGGCCTCCCTGTCCATCACCAACTCCCAGAGTTTACTCAGACTCAGAGTTTACTCAGAGTCGGTGATGCCATCCAACCATCTCATCCTCTGTCATCCCCTTTTCCTCCTGCCTTCAATCTTTCCCAGCATCGGGGTCTTTTCAAATGAGTCAGTTCTTCGCATCAGGTGACCAAAGGATTGGAGCTTCAGCTTCAGCATCAGTCCTTCCAATGAATATTCAGGACTGATTTCCTTTAGGATGGACTGGTTGGATCTCCTTGCTGTCCAAAGGACTCTCAAGAGTCTCCTCTAGCACCACAGTTCAAAAGCATCAATTCTTTGGCACTCAGCTCTCTTTATAGTCCAACTCTCACATCCATACATGACTACTGGAAAAACCAAAGCTTTGACTAGATGGACGTTAATTGGCAAAGAAATGTCTCTGCTTTTTAACATGCTGTCTAGGTTGGTCATAACTTTTCTTCCGAGGAGCAAGCATCTTTTAATTGCGTGGCTGCAGTCACCATGTAAATTCTTTAACTTTAAAAAAAAAAAAAAAAAAAAGCCCTCCAAAAAACACCTGACAGGGAATCAGGAAATTCCCTGGTGGGCCAGTGGTTAGGGTTCCAGACTTTTGCAGCCAAGGGCCCAGGTTCAATCCCTGGTCAGAGAACTAAGATCCCACAAGCCGCATGGTGAGACCAAAAAAAAAAAAAAATGTATATAGAATTAATTCTCTAGCTTACACATTTCATATAATGAAAATTGGCAAGTAAACAAAATTTTTTTAATTTAAAAAATAAAAAGCATCTGACAAAACTTTCACTGAGAAGAGGGAGGAGAGAGCAACCAGGCTTGCCAAATACTCTAGATCCTTCTACAGCCTCAAGAATTTCTCCATATAAAAAAGCACTCATGTCTACATACAGTTTAAACAATTTTGGTGCCTTTATTCTCTATTTCAGTAATTTTCAAGCAGGGAGTAGTTTTTCCCTTCTGTCCCTATAGAGGGACATTTAGCAATGTCTGGGGACATTTTTGGTTGTCACCCTGGGGCAGGACAGGTATGCTAGTGAGTGGAGGCCAGGGCAGCTGCTCGCCAACCTGCAATGCACAGGTCAGCTCCCACAACAAAGAATCAGGCATCCCCAAACATCAGTACTGCCAAGGTTGAGAAGTCTCAATACAATAAATGCCATTTATAAGAAACCCATAGCTAACATCTTAATCAATGGGGTAAAACTGAAAGTCTTTCATCTAACTTCTGATACAAAGCAAGGATGACCACTCTCACCATATCTATTCAAGACACTACTGGAAGTACCGGCCAGAAGTAGCAGACAAGAAAAAGAAATAAAAAGCATCCAAATAAGACAGGACCAAGTAAATTATCTGTCTGCATATGGTTTGATTCCCAGGTCAGGAAGAACCCCTGGAGAAGGAAAGGGCAACCCACTCTAGTATTCTTTCCTGGGAAATCTCACGTACAAAGGAGCCCGGGGGGCTACAGTCCATGGTGTCACACATGAGTCAGACACAACTAAACAACAGCAACATGATCTTATATAGAGAAAGCCCTAAAGACTCCACCAAAAAAAAAAAATTGTTAGAATAAACAAGTCCAGTAAAGTTACAGGATACAAAAATCTACCTGCAAAAATCAATTGCATTTCTTTGTATCAACCAAGATCAATCCGAAAAAGGAAATCAAGAACACAATCCTATTTACAATGGGATCAAAAAGAATAAAATACATAGGAATACATTTAATCAAGGAGGTGAAGATCTGTACCTTGAAAACTATAAAACTTTGGTGAAAGAAATTGAAGAAGACACAAATAAGTGGAAAGATACAGGAGCATTAATGTTGCTAAAATGTCCATGCTATCCAAAGTGACATACAGATTCAACAAAATCCCTATCAAAATTCTAATGGCATTTTTTTACAGAAATAGAAAAACAATCCCAAAATTTGTATGGAACCACAAAAGACCCCAACTGGCCAATTCAATCTTGATAAAGAAGACACAGTTGAAAGCATTACACTTCCTGATTTCAAATTCTATTACAAAGCAATAGTAATCCAAACAGTATAATCCTGGCACAAAAACAGACACATGGATCAATGGAACAGAATAGAAAGCCCAAAATAAACCCAACCATGTGTGAAAGTCAAAGTGAAAATCGCTCGGTCGTGTCTGACTCTTTGCGACCCCATGGACTATACAGTCCTTGAAATTCTCTAGGCCTTGAGTGGGCAGCCGTTCCCTCCTCCAGGGCATCTTCCCAACCCAGGGATCGAACCCAGGTCTCCCACATGGCAGCGGATTCTTTACCACCTGAGCCACCAGGAAAGCCCAAGAACACTGGAGTAGGTAGGCTATCCCTTCTCCAGTGGATCTTCCTGACCCAGGAATCAAACTGGGTCTCCTGCATTGCAGGCAGATTCTTTACCAGCTGAGCTACCAGGGAAGTCCAAACAGGTATGGTCAACTAATTTTAGTCAAAGACACCAGTGGAGAATACACAATGGAGAAAGGATAGTCTCTTTAATGAATGGTACTGGGAATGTGTTCGCTTGCAAAAGAATGAAATTGGACCCTTATCTTACACCAACCACAAAAACCAATTCAAAATGATTAATAACTTAAATGTGAGACCTGAAACTGTATTTTCAAATCAAGGTTCTATAACTGGCAGCAAGACACAGTAGCCAAACTTTATCCAACAGGCAGATACAAACCACCTACTATCTGCAACTAACTCTGCTTGACTCAAGAGAACACAAGCTGAATGAATGAGGCCAAGGACTTCCCCTCATGGAGCTCATCAAGCGTAGAGAGAGACAATATCAACCAATCATTAAAAAACACAGCAGAAAGAAAGGAATCTCATCAACAAATTGCAAAAGTGATGAGATTCCAGCCTCAGAGAGAAGCCACCCAGCGAGGGGGGTGGGAGTTCTCAGAGAAGGTGGCACTGAGATTGCCTTGCAATAGTAGAGAGGAACGTGTCTGTCCTCGGGAGAAGAAGGATCAGCCGTGATTCTGGGGACAGCACATCACCTGCTTCTGTGACACAAAAGGAAACTGGAAAATCAAGTATTGCTGGGGAATCTTCAAGGAAGGGCTGCTGCTTCGTTATTTTTTAACCTTTTTTTTGGAGGCACTGGGTCTTAGCTGCTGCAGGCGGGCTTTCTCTACTTACGGACAGTAATCTTCTAGTAACCTTCCTTGCAGTGCGTGGGCCTCTCGTTGTGGTGGCTTCTCCTGCTGCAGAGCACAGGGCTCTAGGCACGCGGGCTTCAGTAGTTGTGGCTCACTGGCTCTCGAGTAAGGGCTTCGTAGTTGAGGCGCCCGGGCTTAGCTACCCCATGTCATGGGGAATCTCCCTGGACCAGGGATTGAACCCATGTGTCCTGCATTGGCAGGCAGATTCCCACCCATTGAGCCCCTGAGAAGTCCAAGAAAGAGCTTCTGAAGATGATGCTGTTGTAACACAAGCTACACAAATGAAAATAAATCCAGTGGTAGCAGAACAGACTGATAAGTGGTGAGATGCGGTGGGGAGACCCACGGGGAAGTACCACGTTTGTTAAGGTGAGATGTCTCCAAGCCCCAGATTAGAGAGGCAGTGAGACCCCAGTGAAAAGTGGGACACCGTCACCATAGATGGTGCAGGGCTGAGAACACGACTGTATATGAGAGATGAGTGAGGCTGGGTCAACTGCTGGATTGCAAATATGAGCAGCCAGCCAGCATGGAGCAACCAGAGTCAGCTACGTAATTTGCAGTCCTGATGCCAAGGGAAAATAAGGAGCCCCAGATTCAAAATCATTAAGAATTTCAGGACAGCAACAGCAGAGCAGTACCTCAAACATGGACCCTTTCAAGCACAGAGCCCCGGGGCTGCGGTGGTTATATGCTCACAGAGGCTTGCAAACAGAAGCAGTGCCAAAAAGTTGGGGCTGGGGGTCACGATGAGTTCACGGAAAGTCCGAGCTGCTGGGAGGTTGGCGGGAGAAACCCTGCAGCTGATCTTGACTGCAAGGCTGACTTCGGGAGAGCAGTCGTGGGCTGAGAGCTGGCATCAGCTAGACCAGCCTGGGGGCAGGGTGGGGGTTCTGCCAGCAGGTAAGATTCTCAAGGAATGGCTTCTGCAGAGACAGAACCAATTGGGGATAGAGACACAAAGAGATGTATTTTAAGGAACTGGTTCACATGATGGCGGGGGCTGGCAGGCTGGAAACTCAGGCAGGAGCCAATGCTGCAGTTTCACGGCTGAAATTCTTTTTCCCCAGAAACCCAGTTTTTGCTCTTGAAGCTTTCAACTGATTGGACGAGACCCACCCAGATCATCAGTGGTCATCCTGAGTTCAAGCCAGAAGATGGTGGCTGTTAAGCATGTGCACAAGATACTCGGAACAGCACTAGTGTGGTTAAATGACTAGGTGCGATAGCCTAACCACGTTGACACTTAAAAATAACCACAGCCGGGGAGTAAAGAGAGACAAGCTGGTTAAAAGAGCCTCAGAGCAAAGAAGTAGAAACCAGAAGGTCCAGGGGAGACTGGAAGTGAGCAGTGTGCGGGGGACCCAGGAGTCTCAGGAGGTGGCTTTGAGGGGTGTGATCCCAGCCTCAGGGACCGGATACTGTCATCCCAGGTCAGGCCACAGACAAGATCATGCAGTGGGCTGCTCCCACCATGGGCACTCTACCCCACCCCCCAGCTCCCCAGGGAGGGGTGTCAGTTTCTGATTCCAGGTGATGGTAGGGACGGGGACACGAGGCACAGGCAGCCCTGTCCTAGGCCAAGGGTGGGTTGGGAGAGAAGTAATCAGAGCTTCAGAGCGTGAAGCCAGAACCCAGGAAAGGATGCTTTCCGACGCCCAACAATGAAACTGCAGACTGAGTGGCAGGGGCAACCAGAGAAGGTGCAGGAACAGCCCCCCAGCCCCTGGGGCGAGGCTGGACATCAGTCACCAGGGCAAGTACCCACCAGCTCCACATGCCCTTGGCTTTCAGAAGCAGAGGAATTTTAGGTGCCTGCGAGCAAGTGAATCATGGGTTTCTTTGATTTGGAGTTTGTGCGTGTGTGTGTTTTCTTTTTTAGGACCAGAGAGATCCAAAGATGTTGCAAGAAGAAGGGAAAGAACTAGCACAGGGAAAGGTGGAAAAGGTCATGAGAGGCGGCGAGGGACAGCCGCCAAGGCAGGAGCAAGTGGGGCCAAGTCCACCCTGGAAGGGGTTTCTCTCAGCGGGGCAGGGATGCGGTGACAAGCCATCCACGGCCTTCACTGAGCACTTCCCAAGTCCTCGGCCCCGGAGACCCGGTCAAGGACAAAACCAGGCTGGTCTTGCTCTCAACACAACCATTATCCCCTGATGCAAGAGCAAAAAAGGTGGGGAAGCCAGACAAGCCTGAGGACGCGGACCTCCAGCCTCTCTTCAGACCAGACAGCGAGGCCGTGCCCAAGCACAGACTCTTCCGGGAGGAGTTGGCAGAAACATTAATGGAGATGGAAATGCAGTCCACCAGGGGTACCCAGGGTTTCCCTGGTGACTCAGATGGTAAAGAATCCACCTGCAATGTGGGAGACCTGGGTGTGATCCCTAGGTTGGGAAGATCCCTTGGAGGAGGGCATAGCAACCCACTCCAGTATTCTTGCCTGGAGAATCCCCATATAAGTCCATATAGTCAAAACTATGTTTTTTTCCAGTAGTCAGATACAGATCTGAGAGTTGGACCATAAAGAAGGCTGAGCCCTGAAGAATTGATGCTTTCAAAATGTGATGCTGGAGAAGACTCTTGAGAGTCCCTTGGACAGCAAGGAGATGGAGTCAGTCCTAAAGGAAATCAACCCTGAATATTCATTGGATGGTGAAGCTGAAGTTCCAATACTTTGGCCACTTGATCCAAAGAGCTGACCCATTGGAAAAGACCCTGATGCTGGAAAGATTGAGGGCAGGAGGAGAAGCAGGTGACAGAGAATGAGGTGGTTGAATGTCATCATCACCTCAATGGACATGAGTCTGAGCAAACTCCAGGAGACAGTGAAGGACAGGGAAGCCTGGCGTGCTGTAGTTCATGAGGCCACAAAGTGTCAGACACAACTGAGCGACTGAACAACAAGGAGTACCCAGAGTGCACATCAGAACTCCCTGGAGGGCTGTGAACACAGTGCTGATCCCACTCCAGAGTTCCCAATTCCCAGGTCCCCACAGACACTGCTGCATGGGGACCACACTTTGAGGACCTCAGTGACAGATCAGCAAACGCAAGCAGAGGTGAATAAAAGGACAGCTCTGCCCAAGGCTCACTGTGACATGGCTAAAATTTGGGGCTTTGCATACTTTTTCAAAAAATGTGATTTCTTACCATATACTGTAATTTACCAGAAATTTGCAATTAAGATCTTGAAAGGAGATACTAGTTGCTTAGGGTTGGAGGGGACATGGAATAGAAGGGGACAGCTGACGGGTACAAGGTTTCTTTCCTCGATGGATGTTCTAAAGGGGACTGTGGTGATGCCTGCACACATCTGTGAATATACTAAAAAGCACTAAATTGTAAACTTTTAAATGAGTGAATTGTATACTGTGTGAATTATATATCAACACTGTTGTTTTTTTTTTTTAAATACATTTTCTTCACTTTCCTTTTGATTACTTCCTTTAATTTTGCGTTTTGGGGATTTCCCATCACGTAGAGCTTCAAAGGTTTAGTTTCCTTTGAGATTTTTTTTTTTCTACTTCTAGGCATCTTCTGACCACTTAATTTTGAACTGTTTTGTTTTACGCATCTAAACTTCTGTTTAAAATCCCAGAAAAGCAGAATTCTCTATTTTTAGAGAGGGAGATTCTCTATATGTAAACCCATCCCATGGTCCACATACAGACTCAGGAATTTTTTGAGTAAAAGACCTGCACAAATATTTCCACAAATATTCAAAAAAAAAAAAACTATGTACCTTTTCTGCAAGTGGAAAGACACTTTAAATGCATCAGCAGTTGATGTGTTTTGCTATAGTTTAAATGTCTGTGTCCCCCGAAAATTCATATTCTGAAATCCTAACCCTCAGGTGTGATGGTCCTAGGAGTGGGGCCTTTGGGGGATTAGATCATGAAGGTGGATGAGTATTCTTATAAAGAGACCCCACAGGGCTCCTCCCCTGGCTCTGTCAAGTGAAGATGCAGAGAAGATGACCGTCTGTGAACCAGGAATCGAGCCCTCACCAGATACTGAATCTGCATGGCCCTGATCTTGAATTTCCAGCCTCCAGAGCTGTGAAAAATAAATATCTGATTTTTATAAGCCACTCGGCCGGGTGTTCTGTCACAGCAGCCCAAATGGATGAAAACAGGTTTTAATAGCTAACATTCAGTAATATCCACTTATTTGGGGGTTGGGAAAGGTCTCATTTCTTCTTGCCTGCATGCCTGCTAAGTCGCTCAGTCGTGTCCAACTCTTTGTGACTCCATGGACTGTAGCCCTTTCAGGCTCCTCTGTCCATGGGTTTGTCCAGGCAAGAATACTGGAGAGGGTTACCATGCCCTCCTCCAGGGGATCTTCATGACTCAGGGGTTGAACCCACATCTCTGATGTCTCCTGCATTGGCAGGCGGATTCTCTACCACTAGCACCACCTGTGCTAGTGACTTAAGAAAAAAGTCCCTCTTTTCTTCTTACTTTGACTCTCTTCTAAAGTACTCGTGTCATTGACAAGGAAACATGAGCCTGCACATATTTGCTAAAACTTATGTTGCGGGATTTCCCTGGTAGTCCACTGGTGAAGAATCCACCTTGCAGTGTAGGAGACACGGGCTTGATCCCCGGTGGGGAACTAACATGCCACAGGGCAACTAAGCCCTCAAGCTGAAAGCACGGAGCCCCCCGCCACGACTAGACAGCCCGCCCACCCGCTGCAACGGAAGATCCGGCATGTTGCAGTGACGATCCTGAGTGCCACAACTAAGACCCAATGCAGCCAAATAGGTGATATATATAAAATAAATATATTTTTTTAAGAAACACGTGGAAATCAAGCCATCTGCAGATTGATAGATAGAACTTGCCAGATGCAAACAAAATGTTGATGAGTTTTCAGTTATTTTCAAAGGCCCCTCAAGCCAATTAACCTTAGGTAACTTTAAGAAATAATGTAACAGTACCTTAAGTACTTTTTGGGCCCAATGATATTATTAGTAGAATCACTGTGAGTCACTGCCTTGTACAAATGAAGTAGGTTAACACACTGCACTTGTGAGTGAGTGAGTGAAAGTTGCTCAGCCATGTCCAATTCTTTGTGACCCCTTGGACTATAGCCCGCCAGGCTCCTCTGTCCATGAAATTCTCCAGGCAAGAATCCTGGAGTGTGTTGCCATTCCTTTCCCCAGGGGATCATCCCGACCCAGGGATTGAACCCGGGTCTCCTGCATTGCAGGCGGATTCTTAATCATCTGAGCCACCAGGGAAGGCCCCCATGTACTTGTACCTCGTTCTAAATAAACCAAAGGATTTAGATTTGTTTACGCCAGATATTTTAAAATCGTTATTTCTGTTTAAAACAAATTCACCAGAGATTTCCTGGTGCATTTTATGACAAGTAGCTGAATTTTTTAAATTTTATTTTCTAATTGGAGGAAAATTGCTTTACAATGTTGTGTTGGTTTCTGCCATACGACAGTGCAAATCAGCCATAATTATCCATGTACCCTCTCCCTCTTATGCCTCCCTTCTCTCCCCACCCCACCCTCTAGGTCATCACAGAGCACCAGGCTGGGCTCCCTGTGTTACTCAGCAACTCCTCACTGACTGCCTACTTTACACGTGGTAGTGTATATATGTCTATGTGATTAAGTCGCTCAATTTTTTAGAGAAATGCATTTATTCTGCTTTTCAGGTATAGCAGTGGAGAGTAACCCCACTCCAGGGCCTCCTGCCCTGGGTCCACACAGATCAAGGGCTCTCTGGTCTCCCAAAATCCTCCCAGGAAGATGCATCTGTGCTGTATCCCCCATGTCTGAGAGCTCTCTCATGATATCAAAGGACCCAGTCTAAACAACTACATTCAGGCAGATGCTTCCCTCTCAGTGGACGTGCCCCAGATACTACTGTTGTTCAGTCGCTCAGTTGTATCCGACTCTTTATGATCCGATGGACTGCAGTACACCAAGCTTCCCTGTCCTTCACTATCTCCTGGAGTTTACTCAAACTCATGTCCATTGAGTCAGTGATGCCATCCAACCATCTTACCCTCTGTCCTCCCCTTCTCCTCCTGCCTTCAATCTTTCCCAGCATCAGGGTTGTTTCCAGTAAGTAAGCTCTTAGAATCAGGCGACCAAAGGATTGGAGTTCAGCTTCAGCATCAGTCCTTGCAATGAACATTCAGGGTTTATTTCTTTTAGGACTGACTGGTCTGATCTTGCTGTCCAAAGGACTCTCAAGAGTCTTCTCTAGCACCACACTTTGAAAGCATCAATTCTTCAGCACTCACGCTTCTTTGTGGTCCAACTAGAACTTAACGAACAGCTTTCCTCCTAAGTAGCTTTTCCAGGTTCTGCTGAAGGAGGAATTCTGTGGTCAGTGGGCCTTTCAGCTTCTGTGAGGTGACACTTTGTGTGTGGCCCCAACAAACACACACACATCCTAGGCAGGATGATGGGCCATCCCGGTTGGCCAGGAGCACAGGGGTTTCCCAGGATGTGGGACCTTGATGCCAACACAAGGAAATTCTGGGCAGACCAGAGAGACCCGATCCCTCTTCAGCACCAGTGGGTGCTTCCCACCCACCAGCGCACATGGAGAGTGAGCCTGGGGGCCTCAGAGGTGACCTGTGCCAGCACCCCTCAACAGAGTTGGGCCTGTGGGTAACGACGCATCAGTCACTCCCTCCCCTGCTTCATGGCGTCCTCCATGTCCCTTTGCACTGCGGAAGCACAGGCTCCCCAAAGAACTGGTCCTCTGAAACAAGATGGTCAGCAGGCAGGAGCGTCTCTGGGTGATACCAGGACTCCTCGCCCTGGTCCAGCCGTCGGACCATCCCGGAGCTACAGTACACAGAATTCATTTCCTAGAAACCCACCCATTTCCTATGACCAAGGAAAAAACGCCTGACTCACAGATCCACAAAACCATCCAGGTGGCTATGTCACCGCTGCTATTTTTAGCACATGACCATTGTGTTTCCAAATACAAAGGCTGGAAGGTCTAGAAGGAAGCAATGCAGCCTGACCCTCCTGCCCAGAAGCAGGCAGGGCCAGGTCCTTGGGGATGCTGGGGAGGTGAAACAGAAGTGGAAGGGGACTTCAGGAACCCACCGCAGCTGCTTGTTCACAGCAGAATGTCACAACTGGGTCAGGCACTGAGAGTCCCAGGATGCACCAGGGCTCCCAGCCAGGGCTCTGCATGACCATGAACTCACAGGAAATGAGTTTGGACTCTGTCCATTCTCCTCCAAGCCACCACCGCCACCGCCCACAGTCAAAGGTGCTCCCGAGATGGGGTCCCAGTCCCCGGCCCTCCCCTCCCACCTTGCTTCATCTGCACCCATGGCCCCAGCCGCCACTGTCCTCAAGGTACGAATGCATAACCCGAGATCTACCCTCTTAACTAACGTTTACATTTACAAACAGGCCCTTACCAAGTGACAGACACACTATTGGCTTGACCGCTCCTCTTTGGCTAGATGGTTAATTTGCTCCCACCTTTTCCCTTGGCTGAAATTGAAGCTGCAGGACTAGAAACCCATCTTGAGGTTAATTCACCCACAGAAACAACAGCTGCCCTCACTGAGCACCCCCTGTTATGCCTAAGTCACTGATTCATTCTGCCTAGAACTTCCATGAGGTTATTGTGAGCCTCATAAAAAGCACCCCCTTTTCTAGATGAGCATCTAGAGGAAACTGAGGCTGGGAAGACCATGTGACTTGTCCAGGGTCATGTGACCGACCTAAGGCTACCATCTTTGGCCACCACACTTGCTTTCTCCTCTCAGAATAAAGTTCCATAGCTCTTCCCACAAGTGAACATGCCCATCACCAAGAGCGCAGACTCTGGTTCTGTACATCTAGGGAGGGCCTGCAATCCTGCATTTGGGGAAAAACCCTAAATGAGCACCTCATTAAACCACACTTGAGTAGCAACATTCAAACACCCAACATTCCCATCAGTCTCATCTCCCCATATTAACCACATCTGATCTTGCTTTAGCTTCCAAAATCCAGTCTATTCATGTGGTAGGGCTGCAGATAAAAGGTAATGCATGCCTCCCCTCATTTCTACTAAATTTTTGATTTTGAAATAGTGGTCAACTGACACGAAGCCACCCCTTCAGCCTGTCTCCCCAGTATCAACATCTGCATAATTATAGTGCAAGAGCATCAGGAAAGGGGCACTGCTGCATTCCACAGAGCTTGTTCAGGGGTCCCTGGTGTGTGTGTGTGTGTGTGTGTGTGTCTGTGTGTGGTCCTCTGCCATTGTAACCCTCGTGCAGCTCCGGGTAACCACCACCACGATCTAGAAGCAGGCCTGCCCCAGCCAGAGTACCATCCACTCCTCCCCGCAGAGCCCTAACCCAGCAACCCCCCGTCTGTTCTGCATCTCTGAAAGTCAAAGTCGCTCAGTCGTGTCCGACTCTTTGCAACCCCATGAACTACACAGTCCATGGAATTCTCCAGGCCACAATACTGGAGTGGGTAACTTTTCTCTTCTCCAGGGGATCTTCCCAAACCAGGGATCAAACCCAGGTCTCCTGCATTGCAGGTGGATTCTTTGCCAGCTGAGCCACCAGGGAAGCCCAAGAGAAGGTCTGATCTCTACAACTGCATTACTTTGGGAAGATTACGTAAATAGAACCACATGGCATATAATCCTCAGAGATTTTTTTTTTTTCACTCAGCCTAATTTCTCCATCTTCCTTCCTTCCTTTATTCATTTCTTCAGCTGTGCTGGGCCTCCACTGCTGCGTGGGCTTTTCCCCAGCTGCAGCAGGCAGGAGCTCCTCTCTGGTTGTGGGGCACAGGCTTCTCGCTGCCCTCTTGCTGCAGAGCATGGGCTCTAGGAAACAGGCTCAACCCTAGGGGCTCACAGGCTTAGGTGCCCCGAGGCATGTGGGGGCTTCCCAGATCAGGGATCGAACCCATGTCTCCTGCACTGGCAGGTGGATTCTTTACCACTGAGCCTCCAGGGAAGCCCTTCATTTTCAACTGAATTCACGTGTCTTTCCTTATCCCAGCAAGTGTGCTGCTATAAATGTGACACCCTTCACTGGCGGGCACCAGCCCTGAGCAGAGGTCCTGCCTCTCCCCTGCCCTCGCCTGCACACCTCTCTCCGCTGGGATGTCCCTCACCAGGTGTGACCTCTCGCCCATGAGCCAGCTACATTTCAGAAACAGAAGCCAGAGGGAAATGCTTGATTCCTTCATCTCCCCCTACCCATCACATGCCTGCCCTGGATCTGAACTCATTCACAGCTGACATCGATATGCCTTTAGAAGCATACACTGCTTTTCTGATACTTGGAAATTGCTCTCAAATCCTACTCTTCCAATCCAATTCTGCCACCTACCCAACTGGCACTCGGGATTTCACGTCTCGCTTCATTTCCGTGTCTCTGACTTAGTAGAAATAAGTAAATGCCACCTTCAACTGTCTTTAAAATTCAGAAATACCATTAAAAAATAGTCTCTATTCTTTCTGTACACATACATCGAGTGACATCAAGGATTTTTAATATCCTACTTCATCATAAAACCTGAACTCATAAACACACACATACACCATTATTCTACCAGTTGTCTAAAAGAATTACTTCCCAACTATCTAGAATGAAACATATTTCCATTGTTCACATATTTCCTTTGTTCACATAGTTTAACAACTTCTCTACATCCCTCTTATTTCTTTTAATTAAAGGAAATTACATATTTTTTACATATGGAATTATTTTGACTTAATTTGGAGAAATTGTAAAATATCACATGGTTATGATTTAGATAGTTGGGGCTTCCCTCATAGCTCAGTTGGTAAAGAACCCACCTGCAGTGCAGGAGACCCCCAGTTCGATTCCTGGGTCGGGAAGATCTGCTAAAGAAGGGATAGGCTACCCACTCCAGTGTTCTTGGGCTTCCCCTGTGGCTCAGCTGGTAAAGAATCTGCCTGCAATGTGGAAGAGCTGGGTTCAATCCCTGGGTTGGGAAGATCCACTGGAGAAGGGAAAGGCTACCTACTCCAGTATTGTGGCCTGGAGAATTCCATGGACTGTATAGTCCATGAGGTCGCAAAGAGTCGGACGTGACTGATCGACTTTCATTATGATTTAGAATTACTGGCCCAACAGGCTATAAAGTCAGTCTCAAAAATTTTCAGAGTATCACGCAGACCATAGTCTCTGAATCAGGCTTCAAAGGTTATTTTATATAAAGCCTAACAATATATACTTTAAAAATTAAATACCATTCTAAATAACTGCTAGGTCAAAAAAAAAAGAAATCATTAATATAAATGAAAACCTAACAATAATAAAATGTTACATATCAAAACTTGTGGGGAAAAATGAAAGTGATACTTTGAAAGTTATATGTAGAATAAACCTGAAGGAAGGAAATAATAAAAAGGAAAGCAGAAATTAATGAAATAGCGAACAAGGAAACAGATCCAGAACAAAAGTTGATTCTCTGAAAAGACAATAAAATATTTTTGAAGAGACAAAGTCGGATGCGACTGAGTGACTAAGCAACACCACAAAAGAGAAACAGCTTAAATGCAAAAAATGCAAAAATACAGGATATAATACGTTATAGCAGAGATTAAAAAGAGAATTCTGTAAAAAGCTCATACTACTAATCTTTAAAATTTAGGAGAAAAAAATGGAACAGCTTCCTAGAAAAACAGAGATTACCATAATGGATTCAGGAAGAAAGAGAAAATCAGAATAATCCTATAACCATCAGTTACTGACCTAAAGGTCTGGTCAGAGGAATTGAATTTTAGAAACTTAAAATTAGTTAAATCACACTTAAAGCTTTCCCTATACTGTAAAGCCTTCCCTATACTGTAAAGCCTTCCCTATACTGTAGCCATATTTACTAGAAGTTGTCATTCAAAATAGTTTTAACTAATAGCTCACTTATCATATTGACATGAAGGTTGGGCAAATAAATGAGATTCCAAAAGAATTTCTAAACCATCTTACTGCTTTAGATTTTTGTAACATCTCTGTCTTAGTCTTCCTTTACAAACATAGGTTGGAAAGGAAATCAACAGTATAAAATCAGCACACAGAATTTCTGGGTAGCCCATTCCTCAAGTGCAGCCAGGAGGCAAAGGTGGAAGGCTCAGAAACCCCTTGGGGAGGCTCACAGGGGTCAAAAGGCAGACCATGAACAGCTGCCGGGTCATTCTAGAAGCCAGCTCTCCTGATGTATCTAGAGGCCCTCTTCCCTGAGCCCCACTTTCTTCTACTAAAAAATGATAGGGACCACCAAGCTCCAAAATCCATCCCGGCTTCAAGACCCCCTGATAATGCTTCTCCTAGGTTTCTGAAACCTATACACACACACACACCAAAAGCAGCATTAAATATAATCCTGTCCCTCAAAATTAAAACAGGCCTTCAGGAGCTGATACTCACTGAGGCTGGACGGTTAGGACATGGGAGGTTCTTGATACCTTCTCCTCAGGCACCTATCTGAAATATTCCTCAATAAAGATACATTTTAAATAAACAGAAATGCTGAGGGTTAGTGAACAGCATCGACTACAAGCAAAAGCAAGTTCACACTAGAGGGTAAATTCATGCTTGGCTTTGTAACCTGCTTCAGCAGAACTGACGCTGAACCTTTCTTGCTCTGCTGGCTCCCTGGCAACTCAGCCCCTGCCTCGGAGAACAGGCCCAGACCAGCCTGCTGCAGGAGGAGAAACCACACAGACAGAGACCAGCCACCCCAGCCAAGACCGTCCCCGTCCTGCCATCTGCAGCCAACCCCCAGCTAAAAGCATATCTGGCTGAGATGGGCTGGGCTGGGCCACCCTCAGCAACATGTGACTGGTGTGTACACCCTGAGGTTTCAGTTATTTGTTATGCAGCATTGCTGTGGCCATAGATAACTGACACACTTACATGAAGAACACAAGGGACACTTTATGGCACTACAGTGGTGAATACGAGTCATTACACATCTGTCCAAACCCACAGAATGGCAACCCCCTCCAGTATTCTTGCCTGGGAAATCCCATGGACAGAGAAGCCTGGCGGGCTACATCCAGCCCATGGGGTCCCAAAAGAGTCGAACATGACACTGAAATGAAACAACAATACAGTGTCCAACACCAAGGGTAACCAAGGTAAACTGTGGAGTTTGGCTGATTGTGATGGATCAGTGTAACTTCATCAGCTACAGCAAACCTACCACTCTGGTGGGGGATGTAGGCAATGGGGGCAGGTGGATGTGCCTCGGGAGAGTAGAGGATATAAGGGAAATCTCTGCTCCTTCCCCTCAATTTTGCTGTGAACCTAAAATTATTCTTTAAAAAATCGTGTTTTTTTTTTTTTTCCCACTTTGTGTTTTTTTCCCACACCTCACAGTATGTGAAATCTTAGTTCCCCAACCAAGGATCAAACCTTGCCCCCTGCAGTGGAAGCATGAAGTCTTAAGCACTGGACTGTCAGGGAAGTCCTGTCCTTTTTTAACCAGAAAATGAAAGAAATGGGGGACCCACTTGGCGGTCTAGTGGTTTAGACTCTGTGCTTCCACTGCAAGGAGCACAGGTTGGATTCCTGGTCAGGGAACTAGATTCTACATGCTGCAACTAAGACCTAGCCCAGCCAAATAAATAAACATTTTAAAAATATATCACTTCCTCAGTTATCAATGAGGATCAGTAGAGGAAAACAACAGAATGGGGAAAGACTAGAGATCTCTTCAAGAAAATCAGAGATACCAAGGGAACATTTCATGCAAAGATGGGCACAAAAAAGGACAGACAGAAGCAGAAGATATTAAGAAGAGGTGGCAAGAATACACAGAACTATACAAAAAAGATCTTCACGACCCAGATAATCATAATGGTGTGATCACTCACCTCTAACCAGACATCCTGGAATGCGAAGTCAAGTGGGCCTTAGGAAGTATCACTATGAGCAAAGCTACTGGAGGTGATGGACTCCCAGTTGAGCTATTTCAAATCCTAAAAGATGATGCTGTGAAAGTGCTGCACTCAATTTGGAAAACTCAGCAGTGGCTACAGGACTGGAAAAGGTCAGTTTTCATTCCAATCCCAAAGAAAGACAATGCCAAAGAATGTTCAAACTACAGCACAATTGCTCTCATCTCACACGCTAGTAAAGTAATGCTCAAAATTCTCCAAGCCAGGTTTCAGCAATACGTGAACCGTGAATTTCCAGATGTTCAAGCTGGTTTTAGAAAAGGCAGAGGAACCAGAGATCAAGTTGCCAACATCTGCTGGAGCATAGAAAAAGCAGGAGAATTCCAGAAAAACACCTACGTCTGCTTTATTGACTATGCCAAAGCCTATGACTGTGTGGATCACAATAAACTGTGGAAAATTCTGAAAGAGATGGGAATACCAGACCACCTGACTTGCCTCCTGAGAAATCTGTACGCAGGTCAAGAAGCAACAGTTAGAACTGGACAAGGAACAACAGACTGGTTCCAAATTGGGAAAGGACTATCTCAAGCCTGTATATTGTCACTCTGTTTATTTAACTTATATGCAGAGTACATCATGAAAAATGCCAGGCTGGATGAAGCACAAGCTGGAATCAAGATTGCTGGGAGAAAAATCAATAACCTCAGATATGCAGAAGACACCACTCTTACGACAGAAAGTGAAGAACTAAAGAGACTCTTGATGAAGATGAAAGAGGAGAGTGAAAAAGCTGGCTTAAAACTCAACATACAAAAAACTAAGATCATGGCATCCGGTCCCATCACTTCATGGCAAATAGATGGGGAAACAATGGAAACAGTTAGAGATTTTATTTTCTTGGGCTCCAAAATCATGCAGATGGTGACTGCAGCCATTCCTGAGCCAACTGAGGAAATGGGTGAAGTAGTCTTTGAAACATTTCAGCAAGAGGAACTGGAACTTAAACATGTAAGATAAGAGTCCCATCAAGAGAGGAGGGGGACTCCCCTGGTGGTCCAGCGGTTAAGGCTTCTGCTTCCACTGCTGAGGACCCGGGTTAAATCTCTGGCCATGGAACTAAGTTCTGATAAGCACGTGGCATGACCAGAATAAATTTAATTATTTTTTTTTAAAGGAAAGAGTACAATATTTTCAAGGTAGCAGAATTGGGCCTAATTTGGTTCAAGAGCTGTCTGACATTCAAACCACCGTTCTGTAACAATGAACACAGCACAAACATTTCCTTTGGTTGCAGTCCTCTCTGCAGAGTTGTCAGGGCCTTACCTCAGGAGAGAAGTGAAGAATTAACAAGGAGAACTGTCCCCGAGTCAGCGGGAACAAAACAAGCATAAATCTACAAGACAGCAGAGCACACTCTGAATACTTCTGAAGGATTGTTTGACAAATATTTACATGTTGCATATTCAGTTATGCAATCCTTTTAGAACAATAAATATTTTAGAAGGAGACTCTGCTGAGCTAGGTCCAAAATTCTACCGATCTCAGGAGCCAGGAAACAACAGACCTTTTTTTTTCTTGGCCATGCAGCGTAGCACAGGGGATCTAGTTCCCTGGCCAGGGATCAAATCCTTATCCCTTGCACTGGAAACCTGAAGTCTTAACCACTGGACCACCAGCAAAGTCCCCAGAACACACCTTCTTAAACAAAACAAGTCTGATCCTTAGTTAACTCCAGCCAAATGAAACCTCACTCATCTCGGCAAACTCTCTTCTTAATGGACCAGAGATCAACAGTTCAATAAACACAACCCCTAAAAAGCCTTTAGAGACATTTTCCTTCTGGGAAGCTACTATCTGCAGCCTGTGAGCAGTTCAGTTGTTGTTATCTAGTCACTCAGATATCACTGAGTCACTTATCCCGACTCTTTGTGACCCCATGGACTGTAGCCTGCCAGGTTCCTCTGTCTGTGGGATTTCCCAGGCAAGAATGCTGGAGTGGGTAGTCATTTCCTTCTCTGGGGGATCTTCCCAGCCCAGGGATGGAACCAGCGGCTCCTGCATCGGCAGGTGGATTCTTTACCACTGACTCACCAGGAAGGCCTGAGTAGTCTGCTAGTTAATGCAATTCCCCTTGTCCTCCAGCAAAAACGCTCAGACTTTCCATAAGCTTTTTACTGCTACTGATCACAGACCAGCCCCTGAACAGCTCCTGCCTCAGGACCTGTGCACTTGCTGTGCCCTCTTCCTGAAGTGCTCTTTCCGAGTTTTCTTCTCTGCATCTTTTCGTTTTAAATAATGTGACTCGGGTTTGTTTTGTTTTGTTTTGTTTTGTTTTTGGCTGTGCTGGGTCTTCATGGCTACGATCAGCCTTTCCCTACTTGCAGCGTGCAAGCTTCTCACTGAGGTGGCTCCTCGTGTTGCACAGCACAGGCTCTAGGGTGCTCGGGCTTCAGCGCTGTGGCACACGAGCTTAGCTTCCCCTTGACATACGGAATCTTCCCGGGCCAGGATCAGCCCGTGTCCCCTGCATCGGCAGGGGGATTCTTAACCCCCGAACCACCAACGAAGCCCTCTTCTCTACGTCTTTGCTAGAACGTCACCGGTTCTCTCGAATGACCACCCTACCTGCCATTGCAGGCCTCAACTGCTGAACACCCGGACTGTCCTCCCTTGGTTCCAGGAGCTGCTGGCTTGGCTGGGGATGGGAGGAAAGACTTCCCTGAGGAGACGCCCTGAAGACCTGAAGCTGAAGGCTGTGAGCAGCCGAGTCGTGTGGCCGTGTGCGGAGGGGTATCACGGCCCCGAGACCGGACACCAGCACACTGAAACCAGATTTCCCAGCTTCCCATTTCTTAACCAGCAGCTCCAGGCCGGCCCCTCAGCAGCTAGCCCTGGAAAGCCCCTCTGGCTTCAGCGACCACATTGTCCCGCACCGTGACCGACCACCGCCTTGGAGCCATCTGCCTGCCTAGAAGGTCCTCCCACCACCACCTCCAAAAGTCACCCTTCACTGGGCTTCCCTGATTGTCCTCACGTCCCGGCTTCCAAGATGTTTGCTCTGCACTTCTATAGAGCTCCTCTCACATCCTGCCTCTGGCTATAAGCACTGGGCGCTATTACCCTCTAAGCACTGGGCACTAGTACTCTCTAAGCACTGGGCACTAATGCTCTCTAAGTACTGGGCACTAGTACTCTCTAAGCACTGGGCGCTACTGCTCTCTAAGCACTGGGCACTAGTACTCTCTAAGCACTGGGCACTAATGCTCTCTAAGTACTGGGCACTAGTACTCTCTAAGCACTGGGCGCTATTACTCTCTAAACACTGGGTGCTATTGCTCTCTAAGTACTGGGCACTAGTACTCTCTAAGCACTGGGCGCTATTACCCTCTAAGTACTGGGCACTAGTACTCTCTAAGCACTGGGCGCTACTGCTCTCTAAGCACTGGGCGCTAATACTCTCTAAGCACTGGGCGCTAATACTCTCTAAGCACTGGGCGCTACTGCTCTCTAAGCACTGGGCACTAGTACTCTCTAAGCACTGGGCGCTATTGCTCTCTAAGCACTGGGCACTAGTACTCTCTAAGCACTGGGCGCTATTACCCTCTAAGCACTGGGCACTAGTACTCTCTAAGCACTGGGCGCTAATACTCTCTAAGCACTGGGCGCTAATACTCTCTAAGCACTGGGCGCTATTACTCTCTAAACACTGGGTGCTATTACTCTCTAAACACTGGGTATTATTGCTTTCTAAGTACTGGGCACTATTACTCTCTAAGCACTGGGCACTATTACTCTCTAAACACTGGGTATTATTGCTCTCTAAGCACTGGGTACTATTATTATCGTCTAAGCACTTGGTACTATCACTCTGAGTTCTTCCTCAATTAAAAGGTGAAGACTCTCAAGGCAGAGACCCTTTGATTCAGGAGACCCTGCAGTGCCCACTCGTGCCTGGCACACAGTGGGTCTGCAGTGAACGCTCATCAGTGACTCACTACCCCATCTGCTACAGGGTTGTGTTTTGGCCTTTGTGACACTTCATTCTTTCAAAGTGCTTCAGAAAGACAGAGGCTGTTTGATAACAAGATCAAGAAGCCACCAGGAAGAACAGAAGCTCTCGCCTCACCCCCTCAAAGCCCAGAACACAGGACCCACTTCTTCTGATCAGAAGATAAAAGGGCTTGATGGGTTGTGGGCCTTTGTCATTGATGGGCTGTGGGCCATTTCTCCATCCTGATTTGGTGGGGAGCAGAGAGGAGGCTCAGAGCAGAAAAATGAAGGGAGACTCTGTAATCAAGGGGGAAAGCACAGAGAAAAATAGCTTTGCCTGATCTCAGGAAAAAAAAAACCTGGAGGATGTCTCTTCTGAGCATGGAGAAGGTAGGTGAGTGAAAAACACGACAAGACAGTAAACACGGCCACGTCAGAGAGCTGTGCGCTAGGGATCTAGTGTTCAGTAACCTGGCAGATTGAAGCTGCCATCAGCCCCACATCACAGCGGGGAAACTGAGGCAGAGACCAGAGCTGGCCACCCCTGACTCTGCACTGAGGGAGAGGCTTTCACAGTGAAAGTTGCTCAGTCGCATCCGACTCTTTGCAACCCAATGGACTATACAGTCCCTGGAATTCTCCAGGCCAGAATACTGGAGTGGGTAGCCTTTCCCTTCTCCAGGGGATCTCCCCGACACAGGAATCGAACCCCGGTCTCCTGCATTGCAGCTGGATTCTTTACCAACTGAGCCATCAGGGAAGCCCTCGAGGCTTTCATAAGAGGCTGCAAAACTCAGTACAACAGACCCAAGCCCCTTGGGGATGGTTCATGTTGTCCTCAGTGGTCTCCAGTACAGCTGCTTTCCAACTTTTATTTTTTGCCCCCAAAGGAAACACAACAAAGCACAGCCTAGTGGAGCCCAGAGTGGGGGCTGGGCAACCCAGGCCCCAGGAGACCCCAAGCTGCCTCCAACAGAGGAGAGATCCACCCCATCCCTGACCCTTCCTAACCCTTGTGGAGCTTCCTTTAAGGCAGCCCCCGGTTACCTGCTTCAGGAAACTGAGGTTTCCCGTGAACATCTGTGAAAAGTCACCTTGGTAAAAGCGAAAGCAGAGCTGCACAGTCAGCCGGGGCCTCCTGGCGGCCAGAGGGAGGGCTGGGGTGCAGACATCCCTGGGGTGTCCCAGGGTCACCGGGGTGATGCTGCCCACGCGGGCCCCTCTCCAGCTCTGGGAGCCTTCGAGATCTAGGGGCCAGCACCACCTGACACATTACACCAAGCGGAGAGCCCTCCCCAAGTTCACCTGCGGTGTCAAGTTCGACCATACCTGCAGGAGCTCCAGTCTGCCTGAGCCGGGTCCAGACCACAGGCAGGGGAGGAACACCCCGGGGCCCCACAGCCCCACCCCCCGCGATAAACCAAAGGCACCCGGCTCCCCCGGTTTCCAAGGAGACGCACATCCTTCCCATCAGTATGGGACCTCCCCAGCAAAGGTACCTTCCCTCCGGCTGCGCGCCAGGCAGAGACTGCCCATCCCGCGGGACCCGGGGACCGTAACAGGCAGGGAGACCGCGGCCACTGTCCGCTGGGCACCGACCACGGGCACCTGGCCGCTGCGCTCACCCTGCGGCTTGTCTCCTCCCGCGGCTTTGGTGGGCTGCGTTCCGAGAGCCAGTCCTTCTCGAGCCAACTTTTTCTTTCTTTTTTTTTCTCAGTGTTTCTCATCGTCCCTGAGTCTTGTCATGACTCATGGATCCCTCGTGCTTCTCCCCACCCCCACGCCCGCCTGCCCTGCGGGTGTGCTCCTGCCGCCCCGCTGTGCTCCCCTGCAGGGACCTGCCCCGGGGAGGGGGCGCGCGATGGCCCTCGGCTCTCCGCGGTGACCGTGAGGATAGCCCAGTCGGACATCGCGCTGGCCGGCCACCGCGTGGGTCATCGGGCGCGGCCGCGCCTGGGCAGGGGGAGGGATGCGAGGAAGGAGGGGGTCCCAGAACCAACTTCGAACCCGGGAGGCGAGCAGAAGCCGATCCGCGCTCGGGCGTGAAAGGCCAAGCGCAGGGGCAGCGAGAGGGCCGAACCCTGGGGGCACTGGGGGCGACTGGGGCATTTTGCAGAAGGGGTTTCCCCTGCAGGCGAGGAGGGTTGACGGTCAGAGGGGACCCGGAGTGAAGGGACCCGCGAGACGCCCCAGCTCAGATCCCAGCGCGGGCCCCAGGGGAGCATGGAAGACTCCGCGGGCGGGAAACTAGAAGGGGCTGCGGTGAGCACGCGCGCGGGTCTGGCGACGGTCCCCGAGGCGCTGTGACCACGGAGCAATTGTGCGGCTCCCTCCAGCCGGGTATGGGCAGGCCGCCCAGGGCGCCGGGCGTCCCGCGTTCCCATGGAGCTGGGAAACGGCACTCTCGGCCGCGGCAAAGTCATCGCCGGGCCGGGGCCGAGGAGGGCGGAGGGGCCCCGAACCCCGAGCGGGCGCGCTCTTACCCGGCCGTTGCGATCGGTCTCCTGCACCTCCTCGGCGCTGGGCCCTCGCCGCACCAGCGCCCTCAGCAGCCCCACGTCGTTGGCGCAGGCGGCGCGCAGGAGGGTAGCCGCCTCCGGGACGCCCTCCGGAACAGGCTCCGGAGCGCTCTCCGCGCTCACCGAGCTGTACTCCTCCTCATCTCCGTAAGGGTAGAAGGAGTCGTCCGAGGCGATGCTGCGGGTGTCGGGCAGACTCGAGAAGTCCTCGTACTCCTCGTAGTCAGCTGGGTCCTCCCCGGCCTGCGCGTCCCGGGGTGGGGACGGTGGCTCTGGGGACACGCGGCGCGCCCCGCCGCCCTCCGGCCCGGGCCCGGCCAGCAGCACCATGCCGGAGGCCGGGGCGCGGGCCGGGGGGCCGGGGAGCGGGCCGGGAGCCGGGGACGCCGGGCGCGCACCGAGGTCACCGCCCCTTGTCCCCGGCGGCCCCAGAAAAGCAGAAGGGCTCTGCGCGCTCCAGCTCGGCGGAAACGCGCGCCCGGCGGCCGCGCTCCAAGACTCGAGTCACCGGAGGCTGGAGAAAGCCCCTCGGGGGTAGGAGGAGCCGCGGGGGCTTTCCGAGCGCGGCGGGCGGGCGCGGGCGGGGACGGCCGAGCCCGAGGAGGTGCGCGCCCCGGGGTCCCGCGCCACCCCCCGCCCCCCACCACCCGGCGTGATCCTGGCAAAAGTTAAGAGCCAAGCAGGGGGCGCCTCGGCCCCGCGGGTTCGGTGCAGCCGGCTGCTGTGCCCGGGAGCTGAGAAATGCGCACGCGGGAGAACCAGAAGCGACAACTAAAGAACCTGAACGCCCTCGTGGCTGGTGGCCCCGCCCCTGCTCTCGGGATGAGGGTGAAGGTGGGGGTCGGAGGACGCAGCGGGCTCAGCCGTCGGTAACACCAAATCCCTGGGCCCGGAGCCACCCCGGGCGTCAGGCCTGCGGGCTGGGGTGGCGGGGTGGGGAGGGGGTTGGGGGGGCAGTTTCTCATCGTCCGAGACTCCCAGCCTGTTTGTGCATTTTTTCCGGGAGTCTAGGCTCCGAGGCCAACTTCGCTCCCGGGTTAAGACGGCCCTGGGCACGGAGGACGGGTGGATGCGTGGGAGATGGTATCCAGCTGGGGACCCTGCCCCTCTGAACCGGGAGTTCCGGGCTGCCCCCGGGGACATCCCAGGCCGAGGCGAGGCGGGAGACCAGGGAGAAGACCCGGGCCAGCGATCCCTTTCAGATGGCTTCTCAACGAGCGCCTCGGAGCCGCTGTCCTGGAGCCGCCGGGGTTGGGGGAATGACATTTGGGTGAGAAGGGGCGGCTCCAGATCCGAAGGGTACCCCACTCCCTCACCCCTGGCCAGGGTCCCTTTATCTGCGGAGTCTAGACGGATGCACAGGCGGAAGCCACCACCCCGGCTCAGACTCCGCTGCTGCTTGCCAAACACAGAGAGCCGACCCGCAGCGATGGCCCGGGTCCCATCCCCGAACCGTCCCCTCAACCCCGGTCCCCCCCGGCCAGAGCCTGGCCTACCCCCCTACCCCGCCCCGTCGGTCCCAGCGCAGAGGGTGAAGCCCCGCCGCGGGGAGCCTCAGGCCTCCTACAGGAAGACGCATCGTGGGACCGTGGGCCAAATCCTCATGGAAAAAGCTTTTAGGATGGGGGAGATGTGGCGTGAGGGTTGGGGCCGTCGGGGGATGTCGCATCTTGGACAGAAACCACCTCAGGTCCATGGGCGGACGCGGAGCCCACGGGTGAAACAGCGCTTCTTTCTGTCTCCTCACCCTCCTTTCCTTCTTTAATTTCCACCGCTCTGGACAGCGTGCCTACCCGGTGCCAGCTCCTGAGAGGCCCTCGGGGCACCAAGGTGAACAAAACCCGGCGGCCGCTGGAGCTGGGGACAAACTAGAAGATTCCAGGCCTGGGCGGGCAGGCTGAGGGCCACAGTGGGGAACGCGGTCAAAGACACCACCGGGGATGGTTGGCGGGGGCCTGAGTGAGGTTCCAACTGCCTAGGCCTCTGCATCTTGAGGCCCTGGCGTTCTGTGCGACCTGCCCGTGGTGATCCCCGTGGCCTCCAGTGTCCTCCGGGCTGACTGGGAACCTGGCATCCCCGAGGTCGGGAGGACGGGGTGGGGCTGCGGACAGGAGAGATGGACGCCCGAGCGAGCCTTGAACCGAAAGTGAACCCCGGGCGCACCGGCCTCCTGTAGTCCGGGGCTTTCTCTCTGAAGCCAAAAATACCCCGGGTCATAGTTTGCTTTTTTCTTTTCTAAGTAGCCATATTTACATAAATCCCCACTGGAAATTTCCACCTTTCAAGACTGACCGCTGTTTTTGGTGTTTCCAGAGGCTAAATGAAGTCAGGGGATTTTTACAAGTTGAAGTGACCCTCCCCCTCTGCCCAGGCAGAGAGATGAGTTTGCTAACCCTCCCCTCCTCTAACCCCAGGCCAGCTGTGCCTATCAAAGTACCCAGAGGGCTGGGCTGGGGGTCCCCAGGGATGGGGCTGTGGTCCTGGAGTGGGGAAGTGGACCCCCAGGAGTGGGCAACCCCTCAGCCCTCATCCCTGGGTATTTCACCACCAAAGTTAAGCTCTATCTTCAGGGTTCCCCACTTCCTCCTTTCCTTCCTTGGAAATTCGGTTGCAAATATCACTACATGGTGTAACCTTTAAAGGTAAACTTCTGAAATGGCCAGCTCCAAATAAAAACTAGCCTTTTGTGAGGGATCCAACTCCAAACCAAACTGGTTTTCCCTTTTAGAAATGCTCCCCTTTTACCACAAAGACAAGAGATGCTCAGTGTTGTGAGAGAACACACAATTAGGCCTTGGGGATTTTAAGTCAACATTATATGTACAAAATCTACCCAAGAAGGAGAAAGCAGCTTATCAAAACTGCCAACACACTCAGAACTCTTAATAGGTAACATTTTACAGAACTGTATTTGATCCAAGATAGTTAAGTTTCAATGGAATAGCTGAATTCTGTTCTTTTGATTGATGATGTTTAAGTTTTTAAATATTAATATTCTTTCTTTCTCTTGAGCTTTTTATTTTGTATTGGGGTATAGCCAACTGACAATGTTGTGATAGTTAAGTTTTATATATGTATGGCAATTAAACAGCTGGTTGATTCAGTTGAATAATTTGTCCTTGGGCTATTTAAAAAAAAAATTCACTATTTTAGTTATATTTCTCAAAGAGGCCACCTAACTGTAATAGCTATAACAGGAAGGTCTTAAAAAATTACAAGCAGTGTATTTAAAGACTGAAAACTGAATGCACCTGTAATGGCACACTCCCCACAAAATTTGTTTAGAAAGCAAAGTGAGATGACCTAACGGTGGAGCCATGCATGAACCCTCCCCATGCGTGCGTGTGTGCTAAGTCACTTCAGACTCTTTGCAACCCCACGGACTGCAGCCTGCCAGGCTCCTCTGACCATGGGGATTCTTCAGGCAAGAAATACTGAAGTGGGTTGCCATGCCCTCCTCCAAGGGATATTCCCAACCCAAGGATCAAACCCACGTCTCTTATGTCTCCTGCATTGGCAGGTGAGTTCATTGCTTATCAAATAACCAAGGTCCCAACCTCTAGAATAGAACGAATGGCAGAATGATTTTAAGCATTTCATATGTCTGAATTTTAGCACGTAGTAACTGTTGACTTTCGTTATTATGAAAGTTAGAGTATCCATTTGCTGTATGACATAAACTCCTCTGCGGCAACAGGTGCTCCAAATGTGTTGCCCTGTTTGCCGAGAGAACTACCCACGTGAGCTGAAAGAGAAATGCTTTTCGTTTTTTCTTTTGGAAGGCAGTGCACCTTGGGATACAGTGCAGACTGTGGTATCTGACAAACTGACTTCTGATGACATCCCCACTGTTGAGTTGCAATCATAATAGTTCTAGATCTTGACTGAGTTACACCTGTATTTGACCAACTCCTAGTCTTGATACTTAGGATATTCCCAAAATTTTCCTACTGTATCTGTAAAGAAAAAAAAAATGTTGCTGGCCATTCCAGTTCTACAAGGATCAAGTCATAAGGCATTGCAGTCCCCCACTGACAGGGGAATCCAGAATGGAAAGGGAAAAAAAGGAAATATTTTGTGCTTTGGCTGTCTGCCCCTAGATGGTTAAGATAAACATCTAAGGGAAAATTTCCATGATCCTAGATTCTTGCATTTTTCCATAAAGAGAAAAGCACTAAACTCGTTAATTTGAGATGTCTGTTCTTTGTGATTCACAGTGATCTTTTGATGTTCAGTTCCATGGTTTTTTCCCAGCAAATTATACATATAGGTCCCTCAGACAGTAAAGAATCTGCCTTCAATGCAGGAGACTCAAGTTTGATCCCCGGGTCAGGAAGAGCCTCTGGAGAAGGAGTGACTACCTACTCCAGTATTGCCTGGAGAATTCCGTGGACAGAGGAGCCTGGCAGGCTACAGTCTATGGGTTCACAAAGAGTCAGACATAACTGAGCGACCAACACTTTCACTTTCCTGTTCCACTCCGTACCTCTTTCAAAGCAGTTCCTCGGAGTTATCTGAGAGGCTGTTTCCCAGACTATACCCTCAGTAAGGTCTCGATAAAACTTAATTCCCAGATTTTACATTCTGTGCTTTTATTTCAGCACCTGAAACAAGAGGCAAGGAGGGTGGGCACAACCTTTGGAAGGAAGATACAGCCATGAGGACACACCAGAAACTGGCTAGAACCAAGTAGGTCCAAGATGGTGGAAGATCCAACCTCCAGCGGACCATGAGCCTCTCCATATGCTCATTGTAATATGCACGCATTATGCACTCATGTGCTCATGGCCAGGCTTCTCTGTTCATGAAATTTTCCTGGCAAAGATACTGGAGTGGGTGGCCATTTACTTCTCCAGGGAATCTTCCTGACCTAGGGATGGAACTTGGGTCTCTTGCATTGCAGGCAGATTCTTTACCATTTGAGCCAACAAGGAAGCCCCCATTATAATACATTAGCATCTAAGTGACACCCCTACCAGCATCATGAAGTCACTTAGTTGCATCCAACTCTTTGTGACCCTATGGACTGTAGCCTACCAAGGTTGCCATTTCCTTCTCCAGGGGATCTTCCCAACCCAGGGATCGAACCCTGGTCTCCCGCATTCCTGGCAAATGCTTTACCCTCTGAGCCACCAGGGAAGCCAGCACCGTGACAGTTCATCAGAGGCTAACCATAAAATACCCAAAATTGGGGGTATCCCTATTCTTGAAAACTCTCAACCCTTCACTGAAATAGAATAATTCTCCCACTCCTTCACCTACAGAAGTATTCAGCCCATAAAAACTAACCACCCAAAATTTCCAGGCCTCTCACCTTCTGAGATGGTCCACACTCTGTGAGATGTGTTTCTCTCAGGGCCCATCTTGCCTTTTGAGGTAGACTACATTCTGTCTATGAAATGTGTATCTTTCTGCTGCTGCTCCTAAGTCACTTCAGTCGTGTCCTACTCTGTGCAACCCCATAGACAGCAGCCCACCAGGCTCCTCGTCCCTGGGATTCTCCAGGCAAGAACATTGGAGTGGGCTGCCATCTCCTCCTCCAATGCATGAAAGTGAAAAGTGAAAGTGAAGTCATTCAGTCGTGTCCGACTCCCAGCGACCCCATGGACTGCAGCCTACCAGGCCCCTCCGGCCATGGGATTTTCCAGGCAAGAGTACTGCAGTGGGTTGCCATTGCCTTTCTAAATAAATCCAATTCGTACCTATCACTTTGTCTGTCACTGAATTATTTCTGCTACAAGATGTCAAGAACCTGAGCTTGGGGAATTCCTTGGTCCAGTGGTTAGAACTTTGTGCTTCCACTACAAGGGCCATAGGTTCGATTCCTGATTGGGGAAGTAAAGGGTAACTAAGCCCACACAACACAACTAGAGAGTCCAAGACCCGAAATGAAAAGATCCTGCATGATGCAATGAAGCTCCCTGTGCCAAAACAAGACCTGATGCAGACAAATAAAACAGGTAAATAAAATATTTTAACAACAATAACAAAAAGACTGCACCTTCAAGTCCCAGTCTGGGTTTTGGCCAGGTTCCAGTCCCACCCCGTGGTTCAAGTCCCATCTGATTTGCTTGGTTTCAGCAATGAAATAGAAGTAACTTAGCATGTCCTGGAGTCCATCTACAGAATGACTGGGCCAGATTATCCATCTGACCTACTTAGAGATATAAGGAGCAGCCTCTTGTGTATTTCTGGCTCTCCTATTAAAGAGATTAACCGCCCTCTGCCTCTAACTCCATTCAGTGGACAGCGATGAGATCCCTCCTGCTGTAATCGGGACTGGTGCAGCCATTTAAGAACTTAGGGAGGATTTCTGCCCTTGTGGGTAAATACGTGGAAGAAGCATGTGCATGTGTGCTCCTCACTGCCAACACTTCTGCCTTGTCCCTGCTCTTGATGGGAATTAGAGATAAAAGGGTATAACTAGAGAAGCCATCCCATGGACGGAGGAGCCTGGTGGGCTGCAGTCCATGAGGTTGCTAAGAGTCGGACACGACTGAGGGACTTCACTTTCACTTTTCACTTTCATGCATTGAGGAAGGAAGTGGCAACCCACTCCAGTGTTCTTGCCTGGAGAGTCCCAGGGACGGGGGAGCCTAATGGGCTGCCGTCTATGGGGTTGCACAGAGTTGGACACGACTGAAGTGACTTAGCAGCAGCAGCAGCAGCAGAGAAACCATGTTTCCTTCAAGGACAAAAGTCCTTGGCTCCTCATCTGAATAAAAGTGGTTGGATTTTTAAGGTTAACTTAGGGAGACATATGTGATATAAAAAGCTATTCAAGGAATTACTCAGCAGAAGACTACACAACCCACCCTGGCCTTCTACCCTAGGAACAGGGCAAATATCTATTTTCCCATCATTACCCCTTTGTTCACACACCTATAATACTTTCTGTTACTGTTTTCCAACAATTTTTTTGCAAAACTGTCTTCCTTTTTATAACTTGAGAATTCTCAAAATTCAAGAACCAGGTCTTACTAGGTGATTTTTTTTTTTTGAGGTATAGTTGATTTACAATGTTGTATTAATTTCTCCTGTACAGCAAAGTGATTCTGCTATATAGACATTCTTTTTCATATTCTTTTCCATTATGGTTTATCACAGGATATTGAATATAGCTCCCTGTGCTATACCACAGGAACTTAATTTATTACTAGTTTTTAATCTCCAGCATCTAAGAGGATGTCTCACCGTCTTGATTGAAAATGAAAGTGAAGTTGCTCAGTCATGTCCTGCTCTTTGTGACCCCATGGACTGTAGCCCACCAGGTTCCTCTGTCCATGGGATTTTCCAGACGAGAATACTGGAATGGGTTGCCATTTCCTTCTCCAGGGGATCTTCCCGACCCAGGGATTGAACCCGGGTCTCCTGTATTGCAGGCTTTCCGTTCTGAGCCACCAGGAGAAGACTTAGCATCCTAAACCAACCTCTGCCATCTCTTGGGACCTTCTGAATTTAGACAAGATCAGGTACCGAGTAGCAACCTGAACTTGTTACTTCTAAGTCTTCAGACCTTCAGGAATTAAAAAGCAACATATCATCAAAGGTAGGAAGACACAGTGTGTCAGTAAAGAAAAATGAGATGTTACAAGATGGTCACGTCCCAGACCTTGGGTGAGTCCCTGGGGCAGGCTACCAAGTGAGCATCATTGACTTCATGCGGTAAAGAATTCAAGAGCAAGCCATAGTAAAGCGAAAGCAAGTTTATTTAGAGAGAGACACATTCCATCAACAGAAAGTGAGAGTGACCCCAGGGTGTGGGGTTGTTAGTTTTTATAAGCTGATAATTTCATAGGCTAAAAGTGGGAGTGTTATTCCAATTAGTTGGGGCAAGTGATGGGTATTTCCAGGAACTGGACCACCGCCTATTTCCTGGCCTTTTATGGTCAGCTCCGGAACCATCTAGGCACCTGTAGGTGCGTCATTTAGCCTGCTGATGTGTTACAATGAGTGTATGTTAAGGCTCAAAGGACTTTCCTTCTGACTCAGAGGTAAAGAACCCACTAGCAATGCGGGAGATGCAGGTTTGATCCCTGGGTTGGAAAGATCCCTTGGAGAAGGAAATGGCAACCCACTCCAGTTCTTGCCTGGGAAATCCCATGGACAGAGGAGACTGGTGGGCTACAGTCTATGAGCTTGAAAAAGAGTCGGATGAGACTTAGTGACTAAACAACAGCAACAACAAAATACTAAGGCTCAAGGTGTCTTGGAAGTCAAATCGACCACCATCTTGGACCTAGCTGGGTCTAACCAGTTTATGTTGTATCCAATGGCTATGTCATTTTTTTTTAAAGGTTGTGCCCTACTCCCTTCCTATCTAAATAGGACCCTGGGGGTATATCTGGATTCTGTACCAACTTCTGACTATCAATGGTTCTCTATAAAGCCAGATTAATATCTTGCCGTATGTAACCATCATACTCAGACTGCTGGGACCACACACCAAGGAGACTCAGGTCTCACCCAGTACTGGTGGTCCTGCCTCTAGAGGTGCATCTTGTCAATCAGGAGGAATGGGGTGATACACACAGCTCTGAGCCTGGACCCACCAGTCCTTAGGGCAGGGTCTCCAGGCCCCATCACTGTCCCAAACCAAGCATAAATCCCATAATCAAAGCAAAGACTAAATCAGAATTTTAAGTACCATCAATCATTCAGTATGGCTTACACCTATCACTCGGCCTAACTCTGGCTGGGTTTCCTGTCAAACCATGCCCAGGAGGTCAAAGCTAAGGGCAGAGAGAATTTAGGCTGAACATGCAGTGCTTGATGGTAGAGTCATTGGGCAAATATTTTTAAACTGAAGTAAAAATTAATTCCCTGCTACATTAGTTTATTTACAGTACTGCTGTAACAAAACACCACAAAGTGGGTGGCTTAAACACTAGGAATGTGTTCTCTCACAGTTCGGCAGGCTAGAGGCCTAAGATCAAGGTGTCAGAAGGTGAGTTTCTTCTGAGGCTGTGAGACAGGATCTAGTCTGTGCTCTCCCCGGATTTCCATGGATTTGCTGGCCCTCTGATTCTCTTGGCTTCTAGAAACATCACCCCATCCCTGCCTCCATCTGTGTGTGTTTGGGGATCTGAATCTCCCCCCTTTTTAAGGGACGCCAGTCATGCTGGATTAGGGCCCACCCCAGTGGTCCCATCTAAAGTAATTAGATGTGTCACTGCCCTGTTTTCAAACCAGGGCACATTCTGAGAACAGAGAAGTTAAGCCTTCAACATTAGGGGGACGCATTTCAGTCCATAACTCCTGCCTTTGGGGTGCTCCCATTCTGTTGGGGAGACGTAAAATAAACAACATAAGTACATGAAATGCATAGCATGGGAAATAGTGTTACGGGCCGAGAAAAAAACTAAAATGAGGAGAGGAAATGGAAGGATCCAGGGGTTAGAGTTTGAGTTGAGAGAGCTAGAGAATGTCCTGCTGAGGAAGGAGCTTTGGAATTAAGACAGAAAGGAAGTGGGAGTGTGAGCTATGCCGGCCGTGGGGTCCTCATCCATTCATGCCTCCTGTTCCTGAATGAATAAATAAGAGATGGCTGAGCAATCTCGATCCCAGCTTTCTCTAGCTCCTAAACCTAAGACAACCCTCCCACCCTGCCAGACCTAGATTGTCCTACCAAACCCGGAAACAATCAGCTCATCAATTCCAAAGACCAGCACCCTGGGCACAGGTTTTGGGGAACCACACGCCCCCCTCTTACAACAGGAGGTGCAGACGACACTTACAACTTTTTATCAGCTCATTTTCACTCTTTGGCTGTGAGGGTATAGGTTGTCTCAAGAATTCACCACATTTTGGCATTTTATTCTTGGACTAAAAGTATCCCCCCAGTTTACGATGCTAAAAACCCCACAGTTCTGTTCTTCCCTCTCTCATCAGCAGTTACTCAGTCACCTGGTTTTACTGAGGAAGCAGACGCACACCCAGCATCTCAATCTGCACATTTTATTGCAGGCTCCTCCCCGCTGGTGACTCCGCCCACCGTCCCTGCGGCAACAGTCGGCTCGGAGTCCCCCTCACCAGACTGCAAGGATGCTTACAGGGATCGGCACCCCTTCGAGACCTGGTTCTGGTTTCTTCTCTCTTAGCACAGATCTCTCTCTTCCCCTGCCAGCCCTCACAAACATTCTCCTTGACAGAATTTCTTTTTTTTTTTTTTTAATATTTATTTTTATTTAGGTACTTAACTTGGTTGCGCCGCGTCTCAGTTGAGGCACACGGGATCTTTGATTGTCATAGGGGCATGCCGGTCTTTCGTTGTCATTGTTGGCGCATGTGGGATCTAGTTCCCCGACCAGGGATGGAACTCGAGCCCTCTGTGTTGGGAACTCAGAGTTTTAGCCACTGGACCTCCAGGGAAGTCTGTTGACAGAATTTCTTTCTTTTTTTTTAAATTATTTGTAATTGGAGGATAATCGCTTTACAATATTGTGTTGGTTTCTGTCCTATACTAGCATGAATCAGGCATAGGTATACATATGCCCCCTCCCTCTTGAACCTCCCTCCCACCTCCCACCCCATCCCACCCCTCTAGGTGGTCACAGAGCACTGGGGTGAGCTCCCTGCATCATACAGCAAATTCCCACTGGCTATGTAATTTTGCATCTGGTAACGGTGTATGTCTCCTTGCTACTCTCTCCATTCATCCCACCCTGTCTTCCCCTCCCTGTGTCCACAAGTCTGTTCCCCGTGTCTGCAGAATTTCTTGAGAATGTGTCAGTGGAAAGGGAGGATAGAACAGCCTTGGAAAGCTTGCAGTTGCTTCTGACAGTAAGCTGCCTGAACCTGTTGATACGCTCATGACATATGAAGCGAATGTCCCAGAGCTACCAGCCACTGGGGCTGTAGATAACCCAGACTGGAAGGGTTGAACAGTATCACAGAGCAGAACCTCAAGAAAGTTCTCTAATTTATTTTGGAGGTCAGGGGAGCAGATTATTTATGAGGTAAATGAAGGAACTTAAGTAGATGTTTTTTCCTGCTTCTAGAAAAGCTAAAGGTAACCCCGACAACACATGCACTGCCTTGGTGACCAGGTCACCCCCATGTCTATGGGAAACCAGCGTAATGCTTAGTTAGCTCATGACATCACTGTCTCCCAGGATGCACTTGTCAAAGTGACCCTCTGCCGTGCCAGAGCCAGGACACTTGCACAAGCTGCTAATGTGGTCACCCAGTTCTTTGATGGATTTCACCTGCTCATTCAGGTCACGAGTCTCAGTGAAGTTACCCAAAAGTGAAAGTGAAAGTGAAGTCGCTCAGTTGTGTCCGACTCTTTGCAACCCCATGGACTATAGCCCAGCAGGCTCCTCCATCCATTGGATTTTCCAGGCAAGAGTACTGGAGTGGGTTGCCATTTCCTTCTCCAGAGGACCTTCCCAACCCAGAGATCGAACTTAGGTCTCCTCCATTGTAGGCAGATGCTTTACCGTCTGAGCCACCAGGGAAGTCCTAGTGGGAGTTATTTTGTCAGTGGCCAGTTTGTGCAGTTCTGGTAATGACTGGTTTACAGTTTTCTTTCCCAATGTCAAAAGCATGCTCCAGGGGATTCTTGCTTCCCTGATGGCTCAGTTGGTAAAGAATCTGCCCGCGATGCAAGAGAATACCTGTAGCACAGGAGACCTGAGTTCAATCCCTGGGTCAGGAAGATCCCCTGGAGAAGGAAATGGCAACCCACTCCAGTATTCTTGCCTGGAAAATTCCATGGACAGAGGAACCTGGCAGGCTACAGTCCATGGCGTCGCAAGAGTCGGACACAACTGAGCTACTAAACCACCAGCAGATTCAGCCTGTTCTCCCAGTTGTCACGGCCCAGTTTCTTGACCTCCTCGAGGAAGATCTGGCCACCTTGTTGACTCTGTAGCTTCATCAGTTTCTCATTCTCCTCACGGGAGATCAGTGAAGAAAGTACTTGGCAAAGTTCTTTCAAGCTGCATCATCGGGTCAAAGTAGACAAGGCACAGATGGAGGCGGGGAACTCCAGGTTGATCCGGAATCTTGTTGTCTTTGCTGGTGCACCGGGGGCGTGTAGGTGTCCTGGTGGCGACAGCAGGGTCCCGGGAGCAGGGTGATGGAGGTCTGGCTCTGAGGGACCGGCTAGGGTGGGGGACGGGGGCCCGATGCTCTAAGCACAACTGAAGCAGGAAACCATGGCAACTCTCCCACAGAATCTGTCTCCGACTCAGACAGTAGAGCCCAGCGAATACTTGTCTTGTGGGGGAGCAGCCCAATCAGAATCTTTATGACCCAAACTGGAGGCAAGGGCGACAGACAGTGGCTGCCTCGCCGGTTGACTGAATGAATGGGCATTAGATCTGGAAGAATAGAAGAGAGTCGGTATTTCAACTCCCTTCAACCTCAGGGGAGCCTCAGCTTGTGTGTGTCTGCTGCTGAGTCATGGAGGACCTGGGTCCTTGCTGTCTTGTAGGCAGATGGACTCTGGCTGTCCCCACCTCCCTTGCCCCAGACCTTCCAGTCTCAACCAGAAGAGCTTTCGTGCTGAACTGGGGAGGGGAGTATCTTTCCCCGGAACTCCACCCCTGCAGCATAGAGGCCAGAGACCCCAGCAGTTCTGACCATGATTCTCTGCCCCTCACCATGTCAGTCTGCACTCACTCTCCAAGCCCCAGGTCTTGGACCCAGATTGCCTTTCACGAGATCGTCAGGGGAATGGAACCAAATCGCTCTCCAGCTGGAGCGTCTCAGATAGTCTCTCCTTTTAAAGATATCTGAACTATATCCCTCTATTCTTTATTTTTATCTTTGGCCATTGCCACGTACCCTGTGGGATATCAGTTCCCCAACCAGTAACTGAACAGGTGTCCCCTGCGACATCAGGGTGTCAGTGCTCAAACTCATGTCCATCGAGTCAGTGATGCCTTCCAACCATCTCATCCTGTTGTCCCCTTCTTTTCCTGCCTTCAACTTTCCTAGCATCAGGGTCTCTTCCAGTGAGTCAGTTCTTTGCATCAGGTGGCCAAAGGATTGGAGTTTCAGCTTCAGAATCAGTCCTTCCAATAAATATTCAGGACTGATTTCCTTTCGGATGGACTGGTTGGATCTCAGGAGTCTCCTCCAACACCACAGTTCAGAAGCATCAATTCTTTGGCTCTCAGCTTTCTTTATAGTCCAACTCTCACATCCATACATGACTACTGGAAAAGCCATAGCTTTGACTATACGGACGTTGGTCAGTATATATATATATATATATATATATATATATATATATATATATAATTTTATTTGTTATATATATAATTGTATTGTTTATTTTTGGTTGCACCGAGTCTTCATTGCTACTCTTGGGTTTTCTCTAGTTGTGGTGAGCCAGGGCTACTCTCCTTTGCACTGCAAGGGTGTCTCATTTCAGTGGCTTCTCTTGTGGTGAAGCACAGACTCTAGGGTGCATGGGTTTCAGTATTTTTGGTACATGGGTTCAGAAGTTGTTTCTCCCGGGCTCTAGAACACAGGCTCAATAGTCATGGCACACAGGCTTTGTTGCTCCATGGCATGTGGGATCTTCCTGGATCAGGGATTGAACCCGTGTCTCCTGCATTGGCAGGCAGATTCTTTACCACTGAGCCACCAGGGAAGCCCTGGGGATGACTCTTGCCGGGGGGAAAATAGGACTGTACCCACACAACAGAAAATTGGAACATGTCTCTCTGCCCCCAGGCACCGTGTGCCCGAGCCTCAGATCTCTCGAACGAAGCAGGATTGTCCCCTTGCAAATGCTTCTAGTGACAATACTTCACCTGGTTCTGCCACAGGGTCATGTGTGAACGCTTGCCACTCAGCTGGAGCAGACACTAGAGAGTAAAGGTAAAATGCTGCAAAAACGACTTGACGTTGAGATCGTAGAGTTCTACACATCGGGTGGAACACATTTGCTGTAAGTCTAAGGCTGCCTTTTTTTCATTCTAGCTGTGGACACTCAGGCAGTCTCAGTCCCACCCCAGCTCTTATGCCTCACTTGATCTGGTTCGTAGACCTTACCAGACCCCAGAACCCTCCAACCCCTTCTTGGTTCACCCAGCACTGCACTGTCATTCCCGCTCTTTCTTCTTTCCTGGTCTCAGGTCACTTTTACGAGGTCTCACCCAAAGTCTTCTAGAACCAGACTCTGCCTCCAGATCCTACCTTGACCTTCCACCACCCACAACCATTTCATCTTTCCCTTGGGGTCATGCCCACCACCCCTTGCCCATACCATCACCAAGCCTGTTAAGTACCACCCATCAAGGGGTCTTTCCAATGTGGGTGTGGTCTCCACCCTGAGCTGGGCATGGGTCTTAGAGCCCCTCAATAATCCTCTGTCCAATCCATGGCCATTCTAGACACTCACCACTTTCTCCCCCTTGAAGCCTACCTGGTCTCAGCAGGCACCCTGACCCTCCAGGGTCAGGGATGCCCAAGGCTCTTAGTTCTGTATCCATCCTCTCCAGGTAATCACATCTTCCCCCTGGCTTTCTCCCATACACGGGGCTCCTGAGTTAAGCTTTATGAACACACAGAGACTTCTGTGCTCTGAGTAGTACCCCCTGAGGTCCTTCAGCATCTCAGGACTTTTCCTGGGCCATCCTGAACTCATACTTCTCTCCCCCAAACTGGCTCCTGCTTCTGCCCTTCTTACGCTTAGTGACACCATTGCCACGCAGACACCCAAGTAAGAGACCCGATCCTCCTCCTCACCCCCAGGCCTTCCCTAGCATTACTTGTGCTCCCCACCCCTCCCTCTCTGCTCCTCCCACATCAGGACACCTGTTTGGGGTCTTACCTCTATATCCCCAGCGTGGTGCTGGTCCATTCTGCACGGGGTGAGGGGAGTGGGATCACAGCAGGATGATTAAGTTTAGGGTTGGTACATCAGGGTTCAAAATGCTACTTAGAATCAACCCTCTGGCTCAGTAATTCAACTCCTGGTTATGTAGCCCGCACAACGTGCAGATGTCCAAAAGGCACAGACTGGGCTCTTCAGAGAAGCTTTCTTCTTCATGGGAAAGAGGAAGAAGGAAGAGAAGGAGGTGGGAAAGAAAGAAGAAAGCAAATGTTCACCAACAGGAGACTGGGTACACTTATTGTTGTTGTGATGGTTGTTCAGTCGCTAACTTGTGTCTGACCTCATGGACTGCAGCCTGCCAGGCTCCTCTGCCCTCCACTATTTCCCAGAGTTTGTAGAAAGTTGTGGCTATTGAGTTGGTGATGCTATCTAACCATCTCATCCTCTGCTGCCACCTTCTCCTTTTGCCTTCAATCTTTCCCAACATCAAGGTCTTTTCCAATGAGTTGGCTCTTCACATCAGACGGCCAAAGTATCGGAGCTTCAGCTTCAGCATCAGTCCTTCCAATGAGTATTCAGGGTTGATTTCCTTTAGGATGGACTGGTTGGATCTCCTTGCTGTCCAAGGGACTCTCAAGGGTCTTCTTCCAGCACCACAGTTCAAAAGCATCAATTCTGCAGCACTCAGCCTTTTTATGATCCAACTCTCACATCCATACATGACTACTGCTATTCTTATTATTAGCCCTCAGTAAAGATTTATTATGAAAGGAAGGATAAACTCAGAGTCCCAGCTCTCTCCCCACCCCAGAAATTCTTTTAATCCTTGTAACTGGAGGCTGTGCCCCTCAAGAAGTCCTCCTGGGAACCTTGGGGGGTACTGCCCACACCACCCCTTACCTCCCACTGAGAATGTAATTCGTGTCTCCACCCCACTCAGTGGTAGAGTGGCATGAGGTGGGGCCCTCACACCTCCAGGTCTTCTGGGGGTCTGGAATTCAAGACTGTTTCTAGTGCTACTCATGGTTCAGGCATTTCTCTTTGGCTTGGAAACTTAACCATTCCTCATTCTACTCATATTGTTGTTTACCCCAAATTCCCCAAGGCCAGGTCACCGGTGAGAGGATGCTAGTACTGTGTGTCCCGCTGACCTATTACCACACATTTTAACCCAAAGAATGACATTGACGATGAAGACTGTGCCCAGCAGCTCCCCGTCCTCAACAGGTCCCGTGGAAATAAACACTGTTTGTCTTGTTGGCGGGACATTATGAATCCCCACCCCACCTAAAGGAAACAATGAGCTTCCCTTGGCAAGTAGGATAATCTTCCAACTACTGTTTAACCTCTTCATGCTTCAGTTTCTCTGTCTGTAAAGATGAGAATAGTAATAGTGCCTTCTTTTTAGTTTTCTTAATGAGCAGTAAATGAGCTAATTTATGTAAAATGCTTAAAACAGCACCTGGCACATAATAAGAATATATGCGTTAGTGTTGGCATTACTATTGTTGTTCTTCAGAACAGAAGCTCATGGTTCCTCCAGTTTAACTATCCTAAAGGGTGAGCTGTGGGCTTCCTCTGCTCCAAATAGACTCCAGTGGTCCCAGATTCTGGAAGAAGGGACTAGAGACACAGACTGGAACTCGCCAAGAGTATCAGCCACCTGAGACCCAGGTACAATCTGGGAAGACTGAAAACTGATTGCACAAGATGGTAAAGAGATTAGGCAGGAACATCATCGTCACGGGCTTCCCCGAAGACTCAGCAGTAAAGAACCCACCTGCCAATGCAGGAGATGCAAGAGACTCAAGTTTGATCCCTGCCTTGGGAAGATCCCCTGGAGAAGAAAATGGCAACCCATCCAGAATTATTGCCTGAAAAACCCCTTGGACAGAGGAGCCTGGCAGGCTACAGTCCATGGGGTCACAAGGAGTCAGACATGACTGAGCACACACTCATATCATCATCATACCCTCCAAACCTCCAGTGCCATCAGGTGCCACAAAATTGAGGTGGACCTGTCCTGGGTCATCTCTGTTGCTGAGTCCAAGCTCATAGTGCTCACTGCACCACAGGCCAATAAACCAACAGATGAGTTCTGAGGGCAAGGAACAGAGCTTGTAAGAGGTTGGTGGACTAGTGTCCCCAAGAACCATCTTGCCTGAGTTAGAATTCAGGCTTCTTCTATACTAAAAAGGGTGGGGGTTGGGGAGTAAACTCAAACATTCCTGGTTCCAGTCAGCCTCCAGAGGGAATGTGTTAATTTCCTCCTCCCCATAGTTATTCACAAGTGGGCTTGGTCAGAATGTTTCCTGTGAGCTAAACAAAGATATTTTAGCTTAATGCTCATTTCCTGGGAGGCAGGGCTCCCAGAGATAGGCCGTTTTGTATAATATAAGCTTATAGGCAACATCCCTTTAGTGATTAACTTAGAGGATGAGGTGGTTGGATGGCCTCACCGAAGCGATGGACATGAGTTTGAGCAGGCTCTGGGAGTTGGTGATGGACAGGGAAGCCTGGCATGCTGCAGTCCATGGGGTCGCAAAGAGTCCGACATGACTGAGCAACTGAACTGAACTGTGTAACAGAATACAAAGGTTCCTTCCTATACCTCGAGGGAGCTCACGGCCACCTCCCAGCAGCAGTGGCAAGTGGTGTCACCCTCCTTAAGTAGGTCCCTCTTTAACACAACCCTGGCAACCCTTCCATACCTGGGCACAGCTGTGCAGTGGGACATGGTCACCTCCAACCTGCCTGCCTTCTCTCCGTGTGGCCCAGAATGCGAGCACAGAAATACATAGAAAAGCTTCCAGAACCTTCCACACTTTTGTAACTACGGGCCAGATCTGGAGTTACCAGCTCCCTCCCACCATTAAACCCAGAAGCTCCGGTGACTTCCTACTCTCAGCTTTCAGTGGGGAAACTGAGTCTCCGACCTTTCTCCACTTGCTGACAATCCCTTCCTGGGGCAGGCCTAGTCTTTCCTGCCAGAGGGACTGCTTGCCAACCCTGAAGATGGAAAAGCCACCCAAGGTGCAACTACGGATATTCCCTGGGCTTAAGGCAGTTTTAGATCTTTGAAACGTTCCAGATGCCAAATCCACTTCTCTGACTCTAATCCCATATATGTGCTGTGCTTAGTCACTCAGTCACGTCCGACTCTTTGCAAACCCATGGACTGTAGCCCGGCTCCTCTGTCCACGGGATTCTCCCAGCAAGAATACTGGAATGGGTTGCCATTTCCTTCATATTGTATTACATTCAGCACTATCTTTGATTGGTTCAGTGTATTAGAATAATCATTTTGATAATAGGGGGAAAAATAATTTTTTTTAAAGTAATACCATGAATTCACATACATATTAAATTAAATGCTTGTTAAAGATATCACCCAACAAATGAAGGAACTAGGCACACATGAGAACCTGTTTAAAAGAGACTCCGAAGAGCTGACCCTCTTACAGATCAAGAATATTGAAATGAATGTGCAAATGAAGGAAACACTGGTTGTTCCAGGTCCACGGAGAGAAGGCAGTTGAACCTCTTCTGAACAGGACAGACTTGCATGTCTGTAAACACGAACTGTTTGCATTGCTCTCAGTTACTGTGCCTGGCTGAAGAGCATACACCAAAAACTCACCTCCACCCTGCACCTGTGAATGGGCCCTTATTTGGAAAGAGGATCTTTTCGTTGTTACCGAGTTAAGATGAGGTCCTCCTGAATGAGGGTGAGCCCTGAATCCAATTTGACTTCTATCCTCAGAAAAAGAAGAAGTCTGGACACAGATGCCCAAGAAGAACTTCATGTGAAGCGGAGACTGTAGTGATGCGTCTATCAACCAAGGATCACCAAGCGTGGCTGATGGCTGGAGTGAGAAGCTGGGAGAGTTGGGGAGAGTCTCCCAAGGCCTTCAGAGTGAGTGCGGACCTGCTGACACCTTGATTGCTGAGTTCTAGCCTCCAGAGCTCTGAAACAACCCATTTCTGCTCTAAACTACTTAGTTGGCAGCATTTTGTTACAATAGTCCTGAGAAATTAACACGGGAACCTACAACTTACTGAGATAGAAAACAGCTCCAAGACTATGAGAGACTAGAATCAGACAACCTGGAAAGCTGTGCCCTTGGTAGACAGGGTTTTCCTATATTCTATTAAAGTTCCCTGCACCTTAGCATCCAAACTTGTGGACAGCCTGCTTTTAATCTACCTGAGTCCTTGATTATTATGTCAATTCCCATGTATATAGGACACTGGAGAGGTACCCTTTGTAACATATTGTTTAATGGAAACATGATTCTCCACAAAAAAAAAAAAAAAAATGACAAATTGCGTTTTGATACATGTCTCTCTTCCTAACCTGAGAGTTGCCTACTTTAAAATTTGGTTTTACATCCATTTAAAAAAAATCAGGGTAGTCAAGATTCACCAGATAACTTGGTTCTCTGAGATTCATTGCTGGGTCATTCCATGTTAAGCACAGTTTTTTGGGGGTTTTTTTGGCCTACACTGCATGGCTTCTGGGATCTCGGTGCCCCAGCAAGGGATTGAACCTGGCCCCCTGCAGTGGAAGTGTGGAGTCCTAGACACTGAGTCACCAGGGAATTAATTCCCAAGGACTCTTTCTTCAGAAGCGTTTAGTGGGAGTTGGAGAAAATGTCAGAATAAGGGCTGGCAGGTATGAGAAATTTGGTGAAACATATTAAGTAGTCTAATCTAATGTTATATTTGGGAAATTAAAAACATATTTATTGCATAATACAAATTACAGAGACCAAATAAGTCTCCTGAATGGTGCATATAGGCAGAAAATAAAGCAAGAAAGGCTTTAGAGGAAACTCATGTGTTAAAGCGTCTGCTTGCAATATGGGAGACCCACGTTCGATCCCTGGAAAGGGAAGATACCCTGGAGAAGGAAATGGCAACCCATTCCAGTACTCTTGCCTGGAAAATTTCATGGATGGAGGAGTCTGCTAGGCTACAGTCCATGGGATCCGCAAAGAGTTGGACACAACTGAGCGACTTCACTTTCACTTTTCACTTTCATATGTTAACACCATATATTCTGTTCACCTGGATTATAAAATCTAACTTGTTCTGCTGCTTACTACTTCACGGTATGTGAGTCTGCTGTTTAAATATGAGTGTGCCTATATTTTTAAAAATGTGTGTGTGCTCAGTCGCTTTGTGGCCCTGTGGACTGTATCCTGCCAAGCTCCTCCGTCCATGGGATTTCCCAGGCAAGAATACTGGAGCGGGTTGCCATTTCCTCCTCCAGGGGATCTTCCCCACCCAGGGAGGGACCCTGCTTCTCTTGCATCTCTTGCATTGGCAGGTGGATTCTTTACCACCAGTGCCACCTGGGAAGCAGCCCCTCGCCTTTTTTTAATTTAAGTAATTCCCAGGCAGTCCAGTGGTTAGAACTCCATTCTTCCACTGCAGGGGACATGAGTTCGATCCCTGGTCAGGGAACTAAGATTCTATAAAGCATGTGGTGAGGCAAAAAAAAAAAAGCAATAATAATAACATTGGATTTTATAGATACTGTAATAAAGTATGGAAGTAGACTCCAGAATAAAGAAAAAACAGGAGACTCTGGGACCGTCTTCTGTTTAAGTTAGTGCTTGTCCTTGAACTTGAGTGGGCAACATTAGACTACTATCCAGAGATTATTTAAATCTTACCATGGTGACACTCAATGTGGTGGACTTAGGCCAAGGACACAGTGGACATATATTTGAGCAAGCTCCAGGAGATAGTGGAGGACAGAGGAGCCTGGCGTGCTGCAGTCCACGGGGTCAAAAAGAGTCGGACACAATTAGCGACTGAACGACAACAATGTGACATCTAATGCCATGGACTTAGGCCAAGGGCATGGTGCTCGGAAATTGAAAGTGATCTCAGCATTCTAAACCTCAGACCTCCCTGGGGGTCTGGACCCACCGCCACACCCCTCGTCACTCTGCAAGTGCGGGACCAGCTATTTCCATCAAGACCTTTCATTTTTGCTTACTCCCCTTTTTAACTTTGGGTGACTGAAGATGGCATCAAAACTTTTTGCCAGCGTTTACTGTCATATACGGATTCACGCAAAGGGGTGGAGTATTTTTTTTTCCAGTACGTTGGAGTTCCAGAAATACTGTGTAATTATGACAGAAATTCTTGATTTAGATGATATTTTAGTCAAAATATTTTCAGAGGACATTTATATTTATCCATTTATTTTTCCTTCAAAAGAGAACTTTCAGCTGCACATAAGATTGGACAGAACTAGAATATAATATCGGGAATTGACAAAGCACAGAAGGTTTTGTATGATTCAGCTTTTTCCATTACTAAGATTAAAACAACAATAACAACCAAAGCCATCTTTCATGGTGAAGAAACTCGTGAAAATTTGCATTCTGACTGCCGCCCAAGTTTCCTTTGGAGAAGAATCTAAGAAAAAGATTCAGATTGCTGTTCATGCCAGCTCAATTTTTCAATCAAATAATCATTAGCGAATGAGCTTAGGACATCAAACTTCACATTTTGCAAAATATTGATTTAATGACCCTCTTTTTCCCTATTACTTAAATCAATCGAGGAAATTGAGCTTAATAATATGGTTAGACATAATGGCTTGAGATACTGTTGGAAAAGAGCTTAATAATTTGATGAGGCACAACAGCTCAAGATACTGTTGGAAAAGAAATGTGGTTTTAGAGATCATCGAGAAAGCTGATGACAGTTTTGAAGCTGTGTAAAAGTTCTCCAAAGTAAATGATTCAAACTGCCAAAAAACATCAGTGAGGTTCTGCCCTGGCGGTGCTCCCAAAATACTGGGCTTTGCAGATACCGAGTGAAAATCAAAGGAAATCACTCATTTTTGGAATGCTCTGTATCGCACTTCACCAGTGTTACATTTCAAAGTTCTGCCCAGGAATTGATAAGCAAAACTCAACTAATGGTAATCAATTACATGAACAGCTATGCATCTGAAGGTTGCCTCCGATGATTTGCTTTGCTCTCTATGAAGATTTGAATGCCAGTCACAAAGTTCTCCACTGAGGTTTGATGATTGGCAAAGGGAAATAAACATTTTTACCTGCTGGAGAGGCGGGTGTCTTATGTGTGGAATACGAGGGTAAAAACATACGACTGTGAACTTCTTAAAATGATATCCTCGAGCAAATCTTGTCCTATCTGACAATTATACCTGCAAGTTTGAATATAAATTTCCCCTTATTAAAACACTTACCGCCCCAACCAAGTCCATTTCTCAATGGAAGTTGAAAAATCATGGCTAAAACTGTCTTTTTATATTTTTTCAACCTAAAATTTTCAAAGACAAGGTTCTGAAAAATATTTCTTAGAGGGCTCCCCTGGTGGCTCAGTGGTAAAGAATCTGCCTGCCAATGCAGGAGACACGGGTTCAATCCCTGATCTGGGAAGACCTGCATATCGTGGAGCAATTAACCCAGTACACCCCAACTATCAAGCCTGTGCTCTAGAGCCTGGGAGCCGCAACCACTGAAGTCTGAGTCCCCAGACCCTGTGCTCTGCTCTGAGAGAGAAGACCGCATTCACCACAGGTAGAGAAAAGCCGCTCAGCAACAAGGACACAGCACAGTCAAAAATAAATAATCACATTTTCTTTTAAATATTCCATGGAAAAATTTACCTCGCATCTAGTGTGTGTCTAGGCTGAATTCAGGAACTACTTTCTAGGTGACATGGCTGAACAATCTCATTTCAGAGTTCATCGAGAAATTCCCTTTTCCCTTCATATTCCGTATCTGCCAGAAAACATCGCCAAGGAGAAATGCTTCTTGTTCAGGCTTCTGCCAAAGGTAACTTCCAAAAATCACAACGGAGGTCCTGGCAGTAGATGACCTTTCCTCCTTTCTAGGGGTGACAGATTTCACGGGGTGCACGCCCTCTGTCCTGGGGAAGCCTGGTGTTGCGGGTGGGCTGGGGATACCATGTCCAGAGGCTGGGCTTTGGTTAACCCGCACAGCATCCCGGTCACACCTTGGGACCAGCAATAAGCCTATGATGGAAACTATCCAATCACGGGACCCACCGTGTCTCCTACTGGACGTGAAGGAGGAAGAAGATGGCTCTGACTTCTACGAGTCCACAAGGGGAACAAAACTTGGAACAAAATGGTCTCCAAAAGAGGAAGACAGCTGCGGTTCCCACATCAACCTTTAGGAAAATCTGCGCACCTCTGGACTTCCATTATGGGAGCCACAGAATCCCCTGGGTCCTCTCAGCTGGATTGCTAATTACTTGCCACCTAAGGAATCTTTGCTAAATCTGGATTTCACGCCTGGGGCGAGTGTGGCAAATTCAGAAACTGTAAGACACCAAACGGCCTGGAGAGAAGGGCGCCAGTGGTCTTTAGCCCAGTTTTGAAACGGTTCTTGCTACATGCTTGCAAAATGGTCAAACTGTCTTTAATTACATCTTGGGAAACTGGCCATGTGTCCACCGAGATAGTATCTGGGAACTTAGGAGGGAATGTTCTGAAATGTGTTGGCCGATTTTTATAGCCTCTTGTAAGGTTATAAAAGGAAAAACAAAAACAAGAAATACAGCTCAGGTTAAAGGTGGACCAGGAGGAATGAGACACTATAATCCCTGTTAATCATGACAGAATTTTCACTGACACGATGACTTCGAACACTTGGAGGTAAAATATCTTTAAAAAATATGAAAGCATTCCTATTGTGACCTCATTTTTCACCCACACGTATTTCATTATTTTTTCTTTACTACAGACTTTGAAAACAAAACAGCACAACAGACCTGGTGTCTAAAGGTCATGATGAGCTCCGGTCTCTGTCTCCTATAGGATGGACAAAAACTGCAGTGTTATATGAGCTGACAATTTTTAAAATGCGTCTTTAGAGACAAAAGCATCCCTTTCTTCTACTATTACCATTTGTATTGGTTGGATCTTTTTTAATGTTATTTGTTTTGAAATTTCCAATAACATTAAAGGAAAGCATATGATTTTTTTCCCCTCAAAAATGAGGTTAGATTTTGAAGTTTGAGAATATTGTGCTGGAGAATCTGGAAGCAGGAAAACTCAAGCTGCTTGGATATATTGTCAGAGGGAGCCCAGCACCAAAAATAATTGAGAGATCATAGAACAGACAGCAATGTTTGACTGAAGAAGTAAGGAGGAATTCAATTTACCAAGAAAAAAAATCACTTATCTTTAACTTTTATAGAACTTGTCTATTTTAAAAGAAGTAATTGAACTGATTTCCACTTTTAGCCACCTCTCTGCCAAAGTTCTCAAAGCTTGTTTTTTTCTCATGATGATAATACCTGTACCTTGCCTTTTAGTAGCTCCAGGGAGTTTTGCAGATATGATCTCATTAGTTCTGATTCTACCCCTAGATATTTTATGCACATTATCTTGCCTTTGTAAAATGACTGTGCTTCAAAATGGAAAATGACACCAAACCTCCTGCAGCTGTTTTCTTAAATGCTCTAAGTATGTAAATGTGTGCATTCATCTAGGTTGTTGATTGCAAACAACCGAACTCCTACTGCAGCTAGCCTAAACAGAAGAGGGCTTTATTGAAAGATACTGAGTAAGTCACCGGAATGCCTGGAGAGCAGCAGTTCTGGTTCACAGACTGGCCATCCCAAACCTCATTCCTGCAGGGTTCTTTTTAACAGGTTTTACTTTTTAGAACAGTTTTAGATTTATAAAAATGTTGAGCAGAAAGTACAGAGTTCCTGTAAGACCTGTACCATTTTCCCTATTAATAAAATCTAATATTAGAATCCTAAAGGAAATCAACCCTGAATTGGATGGACTGTTGCTGAAGCTAAAGCTCTAATACTTTGGCCATCTGATGCGAAGAACTGACTCATTGGAAAAGACCCTGATGCTGGGAAAGGTTGAGGGTAGGAGGAGAAGGGGACGACAGGGGATGAGATGGCTGGATGGCATCACCGACTCAGTAGACATGAATCTAAGCAAACTCTGGGAGGTAATGGGAGATAGATGAATCTGGCGTGATATAGTCCATGGGACTGCAAAGAGTCAGACACGACTGAGGGACCGAACAACAATGGCATTTATTAAAAATAATGAACGAATGTTGATACCTATTATTAACTGATGATTGTAGATCATTCAGATTTCCGAAGATTTTACCTCGTTCATTTTCTGCTGAAAAATCCCATCTAGGAGTCCACACCACGTTCAGTTGTCAGGTCTCCTCAGGCTCCTCTCAGCTGTGACAGTTTCTCAGACTCTCCTTGATGGTGATGACCTTGACAGTTTTGAGGAACTCCTCGGGCTGACTGTAGGATGCTCGCCTATCAGAATTTGCCTGATGTTTTTCTCATGATTAGACGTGGAGGGTGGGCTGGGGGAGGACGGTCACGGAGGTAAATTCCGTTTTCATCACCTCCAAAGGTCCCCGCTGTCAGCATGACTTATCACTGTTGATGTTGACCTTGGTCGCTCAGCCAAGGAAGCATCTGTCAAGTTTTTCTCCTGTGCTATTACTCTTCCCCTGTCCCCCTTTCCACTGTGTACTGTTCTTATTTAGTCTGTTTTTCCAGAGATCAGAGAACTGTAGGTGATAAAGTGCTGCGACCACTAACACCAGCTTTAGGGCCCCCAGGCCATCTGCCTCCCTGGATGCCACCTGCGCTGGTAGAAGGTTGGCACTGCAGCTCCATCATCCCTGCGTCTCCCACAGGCCCTACCCAGTGCCCTGCACACAGTAGGCGCTTGATGAATCTTTGAAGACTTGGAGTAGAACTGGGTTTTAGCTGAGAGTTAATAAAACCAATCGGGATGCTGGTAGGCATGTAAGGATAAAGCCGCAGGAGCCGACCGAGATGGGCTAGGCTGGTGACTATCCACCCGCAGGAGTGGCCAGAGGCCAGGGCTCTGATCTTTTTTTTTTTTTTTTCCACATCTCAGAGACACAGAGAAATCTGCTGAGCTCTGATCTTGACTGACCTCATCCCATTCTGCATTTAAAAATCCTACTTGGCAGAAGTTGACTTAGGTACCTGGGTTTCACTTACTCCCGCCCCGCCCTGCCCCCCAACCCCAACCAAGAAGCAGAAACTCTTTCAGGTCCCTCAGGTCGGGGGGTGGAGTTTATTGTCACAGGGGCAATGAATCTCTTTTGCAACCCATAGACTGCAGTCCACCAGGCTCCTCAGTCCTTGGGATTTCCCAGGCAAGAATATTGGAGTGGGTTGCCATTTCCTTCTCCAGAGGATCTTCCTGATCCAGGGATCAAACTTGCATCTCCTGCATTGGCAGGTGAATTCTTTACCACTGACCACCAGGGAAGCCATAAAGAAAGAAAGTGAAATGGCTCAGTCGTGTCTGACTCTTTGCGACCCCATGGACTGTAGCCCACCAGGCTTCTTGATCCATGGGATTTTCCAGGCAAGAATACTGGAGTGGGTTGCCATTTCTTTCTCCAGGGGATCATCCCGACCTAGGGATCAAACCCAGGTCTCCCGCACTGTAAGCAGATGCTTTACCCTCTGAGCCACCAGGGAAGCCATGGGATCTCCTAAAAGTCCAAGGCCAGGACACACATTGGGCTGGGCCTTGGCCACACTGGAACTGGCCTTGGGGATGCCTGTGGCAGGTTGGCCATCTCTCTCTTATCTCCCCGTAGCCATCCACATCACTGGATTCTTTACCTTGCACCCCACATCCTTCTCTGGTCCTCCCCCCTCCCCCCTCACAGCACTCTGATGGGCCTGGGGCCCCCATGGCCCTGCCCCAGCAGCTGATGATGTCTTCACCTTGACCTTTAGCTCTGCTGGATGAATTCCAGAAACCAGGAGGCTGATCAACCTGGGGCTCTCTTTGCATCAAGGCCCTCCGTGCCGATCCTTTTGCAGACAACCAGAGGCACTTCTGTTGTGTCAGCAGCCCGCTCACCCTTGGCCAACTCGGTTGAGGCTCAGAAGGCGGTCAGCAAGGGCCTGGAATGGGGGCAAGTTCCCTGAGACAGCAAGCTGGCTTACATGTTACCTGAACACCTAGAAACAGCCTGGCCTAATTCACAGCTGAAATTCAGTCACAAAGCTTTTGGAATTATCTAGAGAAGTCAGAGGAGTGTGTGTGTGTGTGTGTGTGTGTGTGTGTGGGAGGTGGTGGGGAGCAACCAGCAGGGTGGTCCACTGTAAGATTCTGCCTGCAAACACCCAACTCCATCACCTCTCCATTCAACTTCCTCCAACTTCCTCCATGCAACGTTAACCTCCGTTCAACCTGTTTCAGGGAATCTGCTTTGATAAAATCTGCCGAAGCTAACTGTCTACTGTGTGCTCCTCCAGACGGGATTTTATCAGCCTGTTCTTAAAGGAGTCCTTTTGCATGTCTGTGCCTGTGAAGTGGGGGTGAAAGTGAAAAGTGAAAGTGTTAAGTCGCTCTGTCGTGTCCACTCTGCGACCCCAGGGGCTGCAGCCCACCAGGCCCCTCTGTCCCTGGGATTCTCCGAGCAAGCACACTGGAGTGGGTTACCATCTCCGCCTCCAGGAGATGTTCCCGACCCAGGGACAGAACCCGGGTCTCCTCGCATTGCAGGCGGAGTCTTTCCGGTCGGAGCCACCAGGAGAGTGGGGGTGAAGGGACACCGAGCGTGTTTACAGAGACTCCTTGGAGCAGCGCACCGTGCCCAGTAATAAGGATCAACACTAACCCGCGGGCAGAGCCGCGGGGGGCGGCTCCCGCAGCCGGCTCTTGCCTCCGCGGCGGCAGCGGCCCCTCCGGCTGCCAGCATCGCGCGCGCGGGCGGCCGCGTGGGAGCGGCTGTTTGTTCCTTTCCACTCGCACAGCGCGTTCTTCCAGCAGGAACTTTATTCCCTTCTTAGAACCAGCGCTTCCTGGCGGGCGGGGCTCGGGGTCCATCCGCTGTCCGCCCCCCTCTCCCTGCTCCCCTCCCCCATCCTGAATCCTCGCTTGGTCCTAGGGACGCAAGAATAAAAGCAAGGGGCGGGAGGAGGGAACACCCCCCAGCTCCCCAGCTGGACCTCTCAGCTCCCAGCCCCGCCTTGCCTCTTCTCCGCACTTTCGCCTCCCCCTCCCCGGCCCCCAGTGATGCTCTCTCTACCCCCTTTCACCCCTTCTTCCCTCCTCTCTCCCCTTATGGCCCCTCCCGCCCTTCTCCTCTCCAGGCTGCTGTAGCCAAACTTCCTGAGTCACAAGCATCTGAATTTGTCTTTCTTCCTCCCCGCCCCACTCCCCAGTGGGTGCCATTCCCCTCCCCCACCTTCTTGAATTTTCTCCTTTCTAGGCTTGGCCGCCCCCAATCCCACCCTCCTCTGAGCCTCACACAGCCCAGAGCAGGCTTGGCCAGGGCAGAGGAGGCTGAGCCCAACTTTCACGAGGTCTTTATTGCAGGACAGTGGGACATCTAGGGGGGATGGGGGCGGCGCCTGGGGAACTGCCAGGGAAGATTCCCCCTGCGATGTGAGTATCCTCACCTAGAGCAGCAGCAAAGAGCCAGAGACCCAGGGCCCCTAGTGCCCCTGGGAATATAGCCCAGTTGGTAAAGAATCTGCCTGCAGTGCAGGAGACCTGGGCTCGATCCCTGGGTTGGGATGATCCCCTGGAGAAGGAACTGGCAACCCACTCCAGTATTCTTGCTTGGAGAATCCCATGGACAGAGGAGCCTGGCGGGCTACAATCCATGGAGGTTGTAAAGAGTCAGACACAACTGAGCGACGACCACTGCCACGATGATGATGCGTGCTGAACCAAGGGTGATGATGGACCGGATTCTGTAAATCCTTGCCCAGCTTCTCTATCCATAGGAGTTCTCCAGGCAAGAATACTGGAGTGGGTTGCCATGTCCTCCCCCAGGGAATCTTCCAGACTCAGGGGCTGCATCTCTTATGTCTCCTGCATTGACAGGTGGGTTCTTTACCACTAGCCGCCCATGGGAAGCCCCAGAGGAGGGACTTTGATTCACCCTGAAACCATTTGCTGCCCCAGGGGGCAGAGGGAAGGGGGCACCCAGAAGGAGCCTTCCACTGGCCTGAAAGGAGACCTTCCAGCTGGGACCATCACAGGAGACTGCAGTAGCTGGGCAGCCAGGCCTCCTTCCCTCGCCTGTGGAGCCCCAGGGGGCTGTCACCTGGCCCCAGTGACTCACGGGGGCTGGGAGTGAGCAGGGCCCATACGGAGCCAGCGCTGCCTTATGTAAGCGTTTGCTTAAAACAGTCAAGGATAGGAACATCAGCAAGGATGGGTGTGCAGTGCTTTCCGGGTACAGTTCAGTGGAACATGTGATGTGAGATCTTTAATTAGCAGTAATGAGAGATTCATTTCTTTCAGACAGGGAGCATCCACCAGGTGGCTGAGGGGCCCGTCTTCCAGGAGGGGACCCTTCAGGAACAGCAGTGGCTCTGGTCAGGTGTAGGATGAACAGACAATGGACACTGCGGGAACTTTGCTCAGGGTTGGTGGTTGGTGGTTTCAGTCACTAAGTCATGTCCGACTCTTGTGACTCCACGGACTGTAGCCCGCAGGCTCCTCTGTTCATGGGATTCGCCAGGCAAGAATACCAGCTGCCACTCCGTTCTCCAGGCGATCTTCCCAACCCTGGAATCGAGCCCTGGTCTCCTGCATTGTAGGCAGATTCTTCACTGACTGAGCTATGAGGGAAGCCTTTGCTTCGGGTTGTTGCTGTTCAGTTGCTCAGTCATGTCCAACTCTTCGAGACCGCATGGACTGCAGCCCGCCAGGCTCCTCTGTCTTCCACCATCTCCCAGAGTTTGCTCAAATTCATGTCCATTGAGTCCGTGATGCTGTCCAACCATCTCATCCTAACCACGCTTAGAGTGATCTGATCCAAATTTGTGTGTATGTGTTAGTCACTCAATCGTGTCCGACTCTTTGCGACATGGACTGTAGCCCACCAGGCTCCTCTGTCCATGGAATTCTCTAGGCAAGAGTACCGGAGTCAGTTGCCATTTCCTTCTCCAATCTAAATTTAGATCTGGAATTGGAATTGGACTTTGATGTTTCGGTGGGGCTTGTTGGCTTTATGTTGTTTTTGTTTATTTATTGTTTTTGTTTTGTTTTTAATCATAGCAGGGTCCTGCAAAGCACATTTCAGAAAGCTGAAGTGAATTAAAGAGGATTCAAGAGCTTCACTGTGTCTTGACTGGTCGTCAAGCACGGCAGTTCTCCCAGCTGAAAACAAGATAAGCTAAGAAGTATATTTTCAAATATTATGACTGCATTTGCTTCCCTTAAAGCCTGGAAAGCAAAATTAAAATTAAGTCTGGTTTGGGTGTAAATAATATATTTAAGCTTAAAAAAAAAAGACATAACAACAACAGCGTTAGAGGAGGGATAGGATTCAGAGAAAGCTGCACACGGAAATCCAGGGACTCAGTGCCTATGACCACAGCTCTGGCTCCCAGAGTAGCCAGGCTCAGCAGGACCTCAGGACGGGGCAGAAAGCAGAGGGGGATGGTGAGGGACTTTAGGGCAGGGAAGACCACCCCCCAAAGGGGGCATCATTGTGCAGAAAGTGATGGGTTTGGTCTGTATTTTGATTATGACATCATTACATAATTGTCCACATTTGCAAAAAGTCATATACCAGTATATGGTATAAGTTACATAATATTATAAATTACATTGTTCTATGTAAAATCAGGGGCTTCCTTGATAGCTCAGTTGGTAAAGAATCCACTTGCAATGCAGGAGACCCTGGTCCAGTTCCTGGGTTGGGAAGATCCCCTGGAGAAGGGAAAGGCCACCCACACCAGTGTTCTGGCCTGGATAATACAGGCTATACAGTCCATGGGTCGCAAAGAGTCGGACACAACTGAGCAAGTTGCACTTTCAGTTCATGTAAAATATTATATATAAATAAGTTATCTATGTATAAATTATACTAGATAATTATTGTTGTATCTACAAAAATTATACTATCATACGAGTCTATAAATTGTATTTGTGATGTGTAAATGGTTTGACACTTCAATGAGCTGACTTAGAAAAAGAAAATATCAGAGGCGGGGGAGAGTTGTTCGTAGCAAAGCTGCCACCTGCCCACCCCATCCACAGGACGCTGTTAGCGCGGGACTTTGACGATCTGGGCAACTCACCCCTCCCCAGTTGGAACAAAAGGACACTGGGATAAATAAGGATACCCTCAAGAGTCTCCCTGGCCAAGGCGTCCACCCGGTTCTGTCCCCTCCAGCACCCGCACACCCCCCAGCTGTATCTGAGAAGGCCGAGGGGCATCAAGTCCCCACGGACCAGAGGCAGGCCCGCCCCGAGGTGCTTGCTTCAGGAGATCTTCGGGCAAAGAGACCCCCAGCCCAGGAGTCCCAGTTCCTAATGATGGTGATGCTGATCGTGGCCGGACCTGTGGTCTAGACCTCTGCTTTCCTCACTGTGTCCTGGGTCTTCCTGCTGTCTGGGCTTTTCATCATTTTCATCATTTCACTCGGTAGCTACACAGCAGACACTTGCACCCCTAAAAGCACATCCTGGAATTTACCACTGAAAGTGGAGGCCTGCTCGCAGTGTGTGAGCTTTCCCGGGAGATATAGCTTGGCTGATGCAGGGAAAACATGTGAGACAGACGCACAAGTTGAGGGTGAATCTCAACAAAAAGGCTGACCTCCCTAGTGGTCCAGTGGTTAAGACTCTGGACTTCCACTGTAGGGGGCATGGGGTCAGTCCCTGGCTGGCGAACTAAGAGCTCACATGCTGCATGCCACAGCCAAAAAAAAAAAAAAGACTACCTATTTCCTGCCCCCAGAGTGGAGCTGAAATTGGTTCACTCAAGGCTCCCAGATCCTACTTAATTTTGCTCACTCTGGAGCTGAGAAAACCATAAATTTTCTCTTCAGGGTGTGGGTGTGTGTGTTTGTGTTCACATAGCTTGCTTTGCAGAGTTACTCTGCTTGCCCAATTGCTCTCTAATGCATAGAGATGAGAAAGGAAGTCAAGTTCCTTTTCCCCAGGCAGCCTCAGCATTCTTCATTTTTGCACCATGGAGCTGCCTCCTCTTTAGATTTGGGGTTCATGTAGAATAACGCTGGGCTGGAAGAAGAAGAACACACAAGCTGGACTCAAGATTGCTGGGAGAAATATCAGTAACCTCAGATATGCAGATGACACCACCCTCATGGCAGAAAGTGAAGAACTAAAAAGCCTCTTGATGAAAGCGAAAGAGGAGAGTGAAAAGTTGGCTAAGAGCTCAACATTCAGAAAACTAAGATCATGGCATCCAGTCCTATCACTTCATGGCAAATAGATGGGGAAACAGTGGCTAACTTTATTTTGGGGGGCTCCAAAATCACTGCAGATGGTGATTGCAGCCATGAAATTAAAAGACCCTTACTTCTTGGAAGGATAGTTATGACCAACCTAGACAGCATATTAAAAAGCAGAGACATTACTTTGTCAACAAAGGTCCATCTAGTCAAGGCTGTGGTTTTTCCAGTAGTCATGTATGGATGTGAGAGTTGGACTATAAAGAAAGCTGAGCACTGAAGAATTGATGCTTTTGAACTGTGGTATTGGAGAAGACTCTTGAGAGTCCCTTGGACTGCAAAGAGATCCAACCAGTCCATCCTAAAGGAGATCAGTCCTGGGTGTTCATTGGAAGAACTGATGTTGAAGCTGAGGCTCCAATACTTTGGCCACCTGATGTGAAGAGCTGACTCATTGGAAAAGACCCTGATGCTGGGAAAGATTGAAGGCAGGAGGAGAAGGGGACGACAGAGGATGAGATGGTTGGATGGCATCACTGACTCAATGGACATGAGTTTGAGTAAACACTGGGAGTTGGTGATGGACAGGGAGCCCTGGCATGCTGCAGTTCATGGGGTCGCAGAGTCAGACATGACTGAGCAACTGAACTGAACTGAGCTGTAGAGTGTGAAGAGGCTGTGTGTCTCCCTGGCCTCGCTCAGCCCAGGCCGCAGTCTGGAGAAGGGCCTGACTCTGTGCCCGGCCCTGAGCACGTGCTGGGGGAGACTTCCCAGGGGTTAGGAAGGCCTCCAGGGTCCTCATGGTTCACCTGGGCTCGGTGATACCAGTAGGCTCCTTCCATTCCCAAGGGCTCCTCTCTCTGCAGCATTTTTCTGAAAGGCAGCCACTCTGGGCAGGGCCTTCTGGGGTCAGTCACCCCCTCCCTGCACCCACTGTGGCCCCGTCCACCGCCGGCCCTTGGCCCTCACCCCAGAGGGTCACAGGTCCCCCAACCTGTCTCGTGCTCTCTGATTCTAGACTCCTGTGAGGATGGGGCACATCTCTTTATAGGCACTGACCTGCCCGGAATGAGCCTCCATGTGTGGCCGCTGTGCCCTCAGCATCCTGAGCCTGGGACAGGGGCATATGGGGGGGATGCTGGAAAAAGAGGGGGTGCACAGAAGAAGAAGCAGGCGTGGAAAGGGACAAATTTCACTGACTTCATCATTTTTCATGTAGGAAGAGTTTCTAAAATGGCTTACTTTTAAAAAAGCCAAACAGATCCCAAAGCCTTGGCTTTTTATAGAACATCAGTCCTGGTTCCAAATTAGCAAGCCTTAATCTTCCGCCTGGTCTAGTTCTGAAGTGACTGTTAAGCTGCTGGGTTAGGACGATCATCCTTGACGAGGTGGGGGAGGCGGGAAAGGGGCGGGGTGTGGGCCAGAGCTCAGGGAGACATCACCCAGCCTCTGAGGAGCCCCTGGGAGCCGGAAAGGCACAGCCAGGGGGGGTGGCCTGGGCTCCGGTGCCCCCGGCATCCCCGGCAGTCCCCGGGAAAGCCCTGCTGAGCCAGCATCAGGTGCACCACCCTGAGGCATCTTTTCTTCCTCTTTCTCTTTTGAGCATCACTGGGGGATCGTTCACGCAGGATCACGCCGGCAGTGCATCGTGTTGGTCGGGAAGAATTCATTTTCCATGCAAATCAGAAGAAGGTTCTAAAGAAAAAGGAAGATGTTTTCAGAAAGCTGTGCTCGGTCCCTGCCTGGGGCTCAGGCACCAAGCGGCTTCCCCTGCTTGCTTCAGGGCAGCCTTGAGCCGGGGCCCCAGCTCCCCAGCGCCGCCCTGGGGCCCAGGCCAGGGACAGCACCCACATGGGAGCTTTCTCCACTTGGACCCCATGTATTCATTTCCTCGAGCGCTGTAACAAAGGGCCACAAACTGGGTGACTTCAGTTCAGTCCCTCAGACGTGTCTGACTCTTTGCAACCCCATAGACTGCAGCGTGCCAGGCCTCCCTGTCCATCACCAACTCCCAGAGTTTACCCAAACTCATGTCCATTGAGTCGGTGATGCCATCCAACCATCTCATCCTCTGTCATCCCCTTCTCCTCCTGCCTTCCATCTTTCCCAGCATCACGGTCTTTTCAAAGAGTCGGTTCTTCACATCAGAAGGCCAAAGTATTGGAGCTTCAGCATCAGTCCTTCCAGTGAATATTCAGGACTGATTTCCTTTACGATGGACTGGTTAGATCTCCTTGTGATCCAAGGGGCTCTCAAGAGTCTTCTCCAGGACCACAGTTCAAAAGCATCAGTTATTCGGCACTCAGCTTTCTTTATAGTCCAACTCTCACATCCATACGTGACTACTGGAAAAACCATAGCTTTGACTAGACGAGCCTTTGTCAGCAAGGTAATGTCTCTGCTTTTTAATATGCTGTCTAGGTTGGTCATGACTTTTCTTCCAAGGAACAAGCGTCTTTTAATTTCATGGCTGCAGTCACTATCACTTAAAAGAATGAATTCTCGTAGTTCTGGATCAAGGTGTCGTCAGGGTTGATTCCCTGCATCTTTTCTGGCCCTGGGGCTGCCAGCGATCCTTGGGGCTCCCTTGCCTGCAGAAGCATCAGCCCAGTCTCTGCCTCCAGCATCATATGGCCTTCCCCTCTGTGTGGCTCTGTCTTCACATGGCCTTCTTCTTACAAAGATGCTGGTCGCGCTGGGTGAGGGGCCCTCTCTCATTCAGCATGACCCTCTGCGATTTCAACTTGATTATGTCTGCAGAGACTCTGCTTCCAAATAAGGCCACGTTCTGAGGTTCCAAGCAGACAGGAGTTGGAGGTACAGGGGACACTAGTCAACCCCACACACCCAACAGTAACACCCACAGCTCCAGACAGAAAGGGGTCGGTTTCCTTTCACAGGATGTGTCCAAGAGCCCGGTCATGGCCAGGGAAAGTCCTGAGACCCGAGGGCATGGAGGGGTCATGAAGACTGAGTCACCTGAAGGCCAGGGTCGGGGGCTGGGCCCTCCAGCAGCCAGCTTCCCTCACTCTGGGCACCCCGTCTCCTCTGGTCCGGCCTCTCCCAACACCCTGGGGGCTCCCTTCCCTGTCCCCCCCAAGAGATGGTGTCCCCATCTTCAGAACTTCTCCCATCTTTAAGTGAAATGACTGCATCATTCTATCTGCTCATTGTGCAAACCTTGGACAAATTCTCAGACCTCCACGCTTGACTACCATCCCACCACTCAGCATTCTGGTGAATTCCACTTTAGCCACGTTTAAATATTTAAAAATTATTTTGGGGGGTGGGTACTTTCCCTGGGGGTCCAGTGGTGAAGACTCCACCTTCCAGAGCAGGGGATGTGGTCTCAATTCCTGGTCAGGGAATGAAGATCCCACCTGCCACAGGGTGTGGTCAAAAATGAAACTAAATGAATAAAGAGAGAAAAGTCAAGGAATGAAGTCATCCATTTATTTAAAAGATAATATATATATTTTTTGTACGATACAAACGAACTTGTCTACGAAACACAAACTGACTCACAGACACAGAAATCAGACTTTTGGTTGCCAAGGGGAGGGGCTGGGGGAGGGAAGGCGTGGGAGTTTGGGAATAGCAGATGCAGACAAGTATATATAGGATGGATAAACAACAAGGTCCCAGTGTACAGCACAGGGAACTATTTTCAATATCCTGGAATAAACAGTAATGGAAAGGAATACGAAAAAGAACATATAAATATATATATATAGCCGAATCAGTTTGCTATACTGCAAACATTAACAGAACATCATAAATCAACCACACTTCAATTAAAGATAAAAATGAAAACTATCTTTTGGACCTGGGATTTACAGAATCCGATCCATCATCACCCTTGGTTCAGCACGCATCATCGTGGCAGTGGTCGTCGCTCAGTCGTGTCTGACTCTTTGCAACCCCCATGGACTGTAGCCCACCAGGCTCCTCTGTACGTGGGACTCTCCAGCCAAGAACGCTGGAGTGGGTTGCCATTTCCTCCTCCAGGAGATCTTCCCCACGCAGGGATTGAACCCGGGTCTCCCACACTGCAGGCAGATTCTTCACCAGCTGAGCACTAGGGAAGCCAGCACATCATCGTGGGGCCTTGCTTCTGCTCCTTCTCTTCTGTCACGTGGCTCAGGAGAGACCCGCACGGCGATGACGGCTGATGCTCATCTTCTGTGTTGGGCGTTGCTCCTGTGTTTCCTGCACATGTTCACTGAATCCCCGCGGTACCCCCGGCTGTGGTGTGCTCCGCCAGCACCCCATCACCCCGACGAGCATGTGAGGAGAGTAACTGTTACATTCTCGGGAATTTTGTGATTCAGTTCTTAAACCACTGGGAGCTTGAAATGGTCATTATGGAAATATTTACCTCCATGGAAACCAGCAGACGCCACAGGTCAAGGTCCTTGAATTGAGAGCCCCTTTAGCTTCATGCCATTGCCCGTGGGGTTGGTACTCTGATGTTCCCACTTTACAGATGAAGAAACTGAGGTGCCTGCCAAGGGCACACAGCCAGCATAGGGCGAGCCTGAATTTGACCCCAGGAAGGCGTCCAGCCTCACGACCCCATAGCCACTGTCCACCCCCTGGTGTCTCCCACCCACCACAGGCAGCCTCCCCAGGTGCTAAAAACTCCTCAAGACGGAAATTCCACTGACTGCATAATATTCCATTATATTATCCCTCAGGAGAGCGGAGACCCCTCAGTGGGTTTCCTTTCCTGCAATGGTGAACGCAGCCTCACTTCTAGAGTGACAGGAACAAAATGTGGGACGGATTTACTGTGAGAGCTGCCGCTCGACTCGCTCTCACACACACACACCCACATGCACACATTCACACGCATGCGCACACACAGACACATGCAAACAGACACAGGTTCATACGCCCACATATACTCATTTGCTCCCCCATATGCACATGGGCTTCTCAGGTGGCCCTAGTGGCAAAGAACCCGCCTGCAATGCAGGAGACATAAGAGATGCGGGTTCAGTCCCTGGGAGGGGAAGATCCCCTGGAGGAGGAAATGGCAACCCAGTCCAGTATTCTTGTCTGGAGAATCCCATGGCCAGAGGAGCCTGGCAGGTTACAGTCCATAGAGTCCAAAACAGACACAACTGAAGCGACTTGGCACGCACACACACATGCTTCTGTAATCACCCAGCACTCAGCATGGAGACAGCCTCCAGGACCCCTCAGTTTCGGGAGTTCTTTCTCTTCCCAAGAATTAGGATTCCTGGGGGGCAGGGAAGCCAGGATCAGTTTCCTGAAGTGCTCAGCAAGGTGCCCAGCCTGTATAAAGGGCCCCACAGCTGTTCTCAGATGAAGGCAGAAATCATGAAGAAATGAGCAAACATCTCCGACTTGGAAAACTCCTTGTGACATCTTAGTTATCAACATCTCTTTCCTTGTGGGGTGTATTAGCTTATTCACATTGCCATAACAAAACCCTGCAGACTGGATGACTTAAACAACAGGAATGTATCATCTCCCAGGTCTGAAGAAAGAAGTCCAAGGTCCAGCAGTGGGCAGGTCTGATTCCTTCTGAGGCTGTGGGGGAGAACCTGGTCCGTGTCTCTCTCCCGGCTTCCGGAGCTTTGCTGGCCATCTTGTGTTCCTTGGCTTGCAGGCACTTCACCCCAGCGTCTGTCTTCACGTTCCCATGACATTCCCCCCACGTGTATGTCTGTGTGCAGATTTCCTCTTTTTGTAGCAGTCTCATTGGATCAGGACCACCCCCGACTCTAGAATCAACTCATCTTAGCTAATCACATCTCCGACAGCCCATCTCTGAGTCAAGTCACATCCTCTGGGACTGGAGGTTAGGGCTTCAGCTCTGAATTTGGGGTAGAGCTTCCTCAATGGTTCAGTGGGAAAAGAATCTGTCTTCAATGCAGGAGACACAGGATTCAAGTTCAATCCCTGGGTCGGGAGGATCCTCTGGAGGAGGAAATGGTAACCCACTCTAGTACTCTTGCCTGAAAAATCCATTGGACAGAGGAACCTGGTGGGCTGCAGTCCATGGGGTCACAAAGAGTTGGACCTAACTGAGCGATTGAGGGGGCTTGACAAAATTCAACTTTAGACCTATGGTGCTGGAGAAGACTCTTGAGAGCCCCTTGGACTGCAAGGAGATCAAACCAGTCAATCCTAAAAGAAATCAACCCTGAATATTCATTGGAAGGACTCATGCTGAAGCTGAAGCTCCAATACTCTGGCCACCCATGCGAAGAGCTGACTCATTGGAAAAATCCCTGATGCTGAGAAAGAGGTCAACAGAGGATGAGATGGTTGGATGGCATCGAGATGATTGGGTGGTATCATCGACTCAATGGACATGAGTTTGAGCCAACTCTAGGAGATAGTGAAGGACAGGGAAGCCTGGTGTGCTGCAGTCCACAGGGTCACAAAGAGTCGGACACGACTTGGCGACTGAACAACAACAACGTGGGCGTCTCACCTTCTCTCCCCTGCAGCTCCCCACGCCAGGTGGGCCGTTTGAGACAATAACACAGAAGAAACTGTGTACGTTCCCATCTCTTAACCGCTCGCTAAACTTTCCTCCAAATACCCTACATCCATTCACTGGGTCATGATACAGCTTTCAGGATTCATTTGGTAGAAATGAAGCTAACTGAAAAGACCGTAGGGTAACAGATATTTCTACACCGTATCTGAGGCTCCGACCTTGAGCTATCTTTCCACACATCTGACATGAGAAAGACTATGCTGTGATTGTCTTCGGGGTTACTTAATCATAAATCTGCTAAATCCTCTCAAGAAGAGAGGAGGATTAAACAGATGGCCCCTTCAGTCTGTTCCTTGTGAGCACAGCATTAGTTTAATCACGATAGAAATCTCACATCTATTAATGTCTCTTTCAACAGTTCCTAATTCACATTCTCCATAAATATTCCAGAGAGCAATGCAGTGATTTTCTTAAGCTAATACACAAGAGGAGAAATTTGAGAGCCTTCCAAGAAGTTATCAAATTTGCCCCCGGCTCCCCTCCCCTGACCCCCAAATTGTAGGCTTCTAAGGTTGGGCTCTTCTCTGATAGATTTGTATCAAAAACTTGTGACTCAAATCTTTCCAGGCACAAGATAAGAGGTTAGGGCTGTGGGAGGGATCTGTTCCACCAGCTGTGTGACTTTGGGCAAATTACCCAACCTCTCTGAGAGTTACGGCCAACATGTGAGCATAAGAGGCACCTAAGAATCATCAGATTCATAGAGTCAGAAAGTACATTCATTGACAGCTTCCAGAGGCTGGGAGTGAGGCGGATTGGGCAGTTAGTGTTCAATGGGGTCAGAGTTTCAGTTTAGGAAGGTGAAAAATCCAGGAGATGGGTGATAGTGAGAGTTGCACAATGAATGTAGTTAGTGCCACTGAACTGTGCAGTTAAATAAGGTTAACATAGTATGTTTTTATATTATGTGACTTTATCACAATAAAAAAAATTTTTTAATAAGAAAAAAGAGAGAGGGAGCACAAAACTTCCTTGTCATGGTGGGCGTGGGGATTAAATGAAGTGATATGGGTGGAGTCTCTGACACAGAGCAGGCCCACGTTAAACACCAGATCCCTTTCACCCCTCCCTGAGAAGGGGTCTTAACCAGCCTCCCATTCCCTCCCCGCTACCCACAAGGAAATTACAGCCTCCCAAGCACATGAGTCACTTGCAAATATAAAATGTTAGTATACAACTGCTCTAATGCATTTTTAAATAAGAAACTCGTAATTATGTTAGAACTCTAGATTCTAGAATTCTTCCAAGACAAGAATTATCAGCCTTGAAGTTCTGTGGTTCTCCCCACCCTTCCTCTAAACAAACAGCCTCAGCTCAGGCTTGGAAATGCTTCCAGTGCCTATGTTTGCCTGCCTGCCCACCTGCCTGCCTGACGACTAGGCCTGCCACATGTTCATTAGTAAGGGAGTGGACAGTGGGTGAGGTCCGGCAGTCCTGGGTGCAGAGAGCCTGACCACCTGCGCAGACAGCCTTGTGCTTCCTGTGTGCTCAGAAGCCCAGAAGTCTAAGACTGCTGGACAAAGCCATCAGGGACCCAGGCTTCTCCGACTCTTGTCCAGTGGGCTTTTCTATTTGCCTCTTGGTTTCAAAAGGGCTGCTGCAGCTCTAGACAACATATCTTCTTTCAAGACAGCAAGAAGGGAAAAGGGGAGGCTCTGACCACGTCTGTGTCTTTTATCAAGAAAGTAAAAGTGTTCCTTGCAACCCCGTGGACTGGAGCCCGCCCGGCTCCTCTGTCCATGGGATTCTCCCAGCAAGAACCCTGGAGTGGGTAGTCACTCCCTTCTCCAGGGGAATCTTCCAGACTCAGGGATCCAACTTGAGGCTCTCACATTGCGGGCAGATTTCTTACTGTCTGAGCCACCAAAGATTTTGCAAAAGCCAGGGGACTTCTGCTTCCTTCGAGGGCACATATTTTGCTAACAAGGCAGAGGTGAGGGAGGGCTTTTGGATGGATTGCTAAAGAGTCTGTTCTGAAGGCAGCCATTTAGGAGAGGGGCTAGTAAATAACTGAAGTTGATGCCTTTCTGAGATGACAGGAATTGGGGCTAGCCCTGTCCTAGAAGCCTTGTTTTTCAGGCACCTCTATTATTTTTGTGAAGACAGAAAAGAAAGTGGAAAATGGTCAGCACACACACACATACACACTAATCTGCTATTTGTTTGTTTGTTTTTTTCTTTTTTTGGAGTGCCACATGGCACATGGGCTCTTAGTTCCCAACTAGGACTGAACCCCTGCCCCCTGCAGGGGAAGTGTGGGGTCTTACAGTAGTATCACCAGGGAAGTCCAATCTGTTGCTCTTTAAAAGCAAGGACATTTTTACGGTTTGGTCTAATATTTTGGAGAGAGCAATACCATGATCATTCTGGTACATTCATATTCGTTTTGGAAACAATGCTTGTGACAATAAATGAAAACGACAAGCTTTTGAAAAACATGCCTAGGCTTGCGCATCTAAAAGGAGGTTGTCATGGGGTGTCGGTACATCCTACTTCTCAATAATACAGCTTGCCTTTGCTGAGATATCTACGTGGTCCTTACAACATCCAGGTGAAGAGGCGCATAAGAAAACCAGTTTAATTGCTTTCAAAAGCAGTCCTCAGTTTTCACCTAAAAATGCCTTATTTATCCACATTTGATCGCTCGCCTTTCTCCCCAGACTCTGCTCTGAATGACTCAGCTTTTGCTAGAATTCACATCACCCTCAGCGTTTGAAGTTGTGCGGTTGTTTTGTTTTTGTTTTTTTTTTTTTAATAATATATCTTAGACAATTTACCACGAGGTTTGAAAGCAGTCCAAGTGTTAGGGATGCTGAAATATGCATGTCACTTCTCAAGGTGACTCTCTCTGGGGTCCTTGCTTCTGCGGCGGGTGAACTATCTGCTGTGTAACCGTGACGCATCCTCCCGGGCTCTGGAGAAGGCTCACGCGCCTGCCAGGGGCTGGCTACCCTGGGGAGCCCGAGCTCCCATGGGAGAAACACCCAGAGGGTGAACATGTGCCTTGAGGCTCAAAGTGAAAAGTGAAAGTGTTACTCCTTCAGTCCTGTCCAGCTCTTTGCAACATCGTGGACTGTGGTCTGCCAGGCTCCTCTGTCCATGGAAATTTCCCAGGCAAGAATCCTGGAGTGGGTTGCCATTCATTTCCTCCTCCAGGGGATCTTCCCGACCCAGGGATCGAACTCAGGTCTCCTGCATTGCAGGCAGATTCTTTACCATCTGAGCCACCAGGGAGACCCTTTGGAGGCTTAAAAGAGTTCCCAAATACAAATCAAAATAGGTGAGTAGTAGGCTGGATCCTGGAAGATGTTGACATGAAGAAAGATGAACTAACCTGCTGAGCTGGACAAGGCATCCTTGGCTGGGCGCTGGGGCCTCTGGGGTCAGGAGCTCCCAGGGCAGGGGGCCAACACTGGGTAAGGTCAACCATGGACCTGTCCCTAACAGGGCAGCTCAGCCACTCCTGCACTGTCTCCAGGGGAATGGCTTATTCCACTATCACATTTGAGACCCGGGAGCCCCCTGGGGAGCCTGGCAGAAGGATGCGGAGTGGGGCCCAGGTGGCAGATGCCCCTGGACAGGCTGGCGCAGTGGCTGAGAGGGCAGGTGGCATTCCTCTGTCCCTTGCTCTGGGTTTTTTCCCTCCCGTTTGCAAAATCCAGGCACTGAGCAAGCCTGCCCCTTGCACGGGTGGCATTCCAAGTCACAGCTGCTCTGGGCTGAGATCGTTAAATTAGCAAGATTTAATTAGGTCATCATCCCTGCCAGTGCCTTTTATTCAATTACTCATTCACTCTCATCCCACAAGCATTTATTAAGTACCCACTATGTGCCAACTACTGGCACGATGGCGCTTAACCATTTGGGAGCCCAGAGTGATTATAACATAAATCTTCTTTGGTGAGCCTGAGAGCAGCGTCTGCGATCCTTTATGGAAAAACCATCAAATCATCATCTTTAATAAAGGCAGATGGTACACACAGATTTGCAGGCGTGATAGGAGTTCATTATAAGTTTATTATAAGTACTTTCATCAGAGTAATTTCAAGGTCCTTAAAACTATTATAACACCCCCCCCCCAGGGATGGCATTTCGCAAGCTTGAATAACGTTGGCTTGGCATCCAGTGCAGTCAGCCCCCCGCAGGTGATTAGGGAGAACTGGCTGCAAGGGAATTGTTACTATTTGGTGACCAGGAAAAGTGGAGCCAGCTCATTCACCCAAGTAGAGAAAGGTCAAGAGAAAAATCAACCCAGGAGCTGGGTCCCGTGTTGGTGTATATTCATTCGTGTGCTGAGAACCAGGTTCAATCCTTCCATCTCAGAGGGAGGATTCTCCCAGAGAGGGCAGAGGATGGGGAGGGTACCACGCTCTTGGGGACAGGCTCGGGGGTCCTGCCTCTGCATGGTTCTAGGGCCTCCCTGGTCTCGGTACCCTGCTGCCGGAGACCCTGAAGAGAGAGACTTTCCATCATGATTCCTGCGAAGGCCTCATATAAAACCCTTTTACTCATCAACTCTGGGCTGCACCCAGACAAGGCGTGTGCCCCTACACGGCCCTTCACTGTCTAAACTTGGCTCTCTCCCAGGGGCTTCTCCCACTGTTCCCTGGGCCACCCCGCCCCCCGCACTGCCCACACACAGACACATCACTAAGACACCACCGTCCCCCGGCCCAGGCCTGGCTCTCTTTCTCTGCAGTTTCTCCACCTGCCTGACTCTATTCCCAATTCCCACTGCATGCTTTTCCTTGGGACCCCACCAGTTCCTCCTCCTCCTCTGAAGACAGAATCTCCAGGCCTCATGCCCCCAGCACACAGACAGTGAGAGCCAGGTAACCTGTCTTTCTTCCCCCATCAGGCTCTGTGACAAAGAAATAGAACTGTTTTCCAAGGATAAGCACCATCTAGATCAGAACTAAATCCTCCTGTGATCGGTTTGGGGCTGATTTCCGTGCAAATCGGAAATGCCTGCCAACACTTACAGCATCCCCAGGAGCCAGGATGTTCACACGTCGGCGCGTCTCATCCCCATAGCAACCTGCTCACATGGGGACGATTACTCTCTCCACTCCCCAGAGAGGTTAAGTATATTTCTCGGGGTCACAGAGCTGGTGACGGGCAGAGGCTGGATTCAACCCTAGACAGCCCAAGAGCCCACTCTCTTAGCCAGAGCCTGGAGGGCCTTGTCTCATCGAGGGTCCCCATCCCCAGGCCTCCATCACCCAATCATCCGCTGCTGCTGGATTTGCCCTGATGTTCAGTGGTCCTTGCTGTGTAACGAGTATCCCACATGTAATGACATCAAACAAGAACCATCATATCATGTTCAGGGATTCTGTGGGTCAAGAGTTTCGACAAGCGGACGGGGGGATGGTTTGAAAGCCCAGCAGGAAGACCTGAATGGTGTGGGGCTGGGGTCACCTGGATGCTTCTTTACTCTTAGCACCTGAGGTGGGATTGACCTGAGAGTGGGTTCAGCTGAAAATGCATATGGAGCCCCTGCAGGTGACTTCTGTGGGTGCCGGGGGCTTCCTGCAGGGGCGGCTGGGATCCGAGCAGGACTCTCCTGAGAAGGAACTTGCCAAGAGAACTGAGAAGGAACTATCCAAGAGAACTGGGCAGAGGCTTGGGCTTGTTGGGACACAGCCTCGGAATCACACAGCATTCCTGCTGCCGCAGGTAACCAAGGTCCCCGGGGAAGGAGGAGACTCCTCCCCCTTCTCGATGGGAGACTGGCGAGGTCACACCACAGAAGAACACGGGAGATGGGAGAGAACCTGGGGCCACCTTTGGAAAACGCAGTTGGTACTCACTGGCCTAGCCATGGCCTCCCTCCTCCAAAAACTTTTTTTGGCTCAGTTACAGTTCACCCTCTGGTCCCAGGATACTAATTTCCCATTCTGTGTTCTTGTTTCCCTGGGAATGGGAAGCCAGCCCTGATGGGTAGCATACAAGCATCTATTGGTGGTTTTCTAGGGGTGATACCGCCGGGAGCACAAGTGGGCCCTGATCAGAGAGGCCCAGCTGCTCCCCACGGCGGCCTCCTGTTCGTGGTGTCCTGGAGTTTTTCCTGGTACTTAGGTGATAGAAGACAACAACACTGCTTCACTTCATCAGCTCTGGGCATTTCTGACCCAAATCCATCCTCCAGTTTCTGTTTAGGAGGAGCTTGCTGAGAACACAGGTCCCAGGGGCCCACCCACAGGGTCTGGTCAAAATGGTCTGAGACCAGGCAGCATTGGTGGGGTTTGTTTTGTTTTGTTGTTGTTGTTGTTTTATTTTGTAGTTGTTTTTTGACTGCACGGGTTCTTAGTTGTAGCGTAAGCGTTCTAGTTTCACCATCAGGGATCAAACTCCGGCCCCCTGCCTTGGGAGAGCGAAGCCTTAACCACCGGACCACTAGGAAGTCCCAGCACTGGTGGTTTCTTCAGGGTTCCTGAGTCTGAGAACACCTGTGTTAGATGAAGGCCTTTGTGATCACTGGGCTAGACGACCTTCCCTCTCCAGAAACCCAGTGGGTACATGATGCCTTCACTGGCTGCTAGACTCAACATATTCTTTTTAAAGAGTTTGAAGGTGTTGTCACCTGCCCACTGACCAAGGACAAGTAGCTATTTGTGCTGGAAAAAAAAATGGTGTAGATTCAACCTGTTTAGCTACTGTGTTCCTTTGCAGTGTCAACAAAGAACTGAGATGCAGGCTCCTTGTGTGGTTGTAACTCTTAATTATAACTCCAGAGCAGGGGCCAAGAGCATTTCCCAAAGGACTTCTGGCCTTTAAAAAATGACCTCCAGTGGGAGACAATAGGAGGCTCCCTTTAAACTTGCTTTTCCTTGGTCTGGTGCAGTGCACGCAGGGCAACTCCACAAATGATGCTCAAAATATGCTCAAAATATGTTTAACAGCAACTTTTAAAAAAATTTTGTGTTTGCGTGCTCCGTCGATCAGTTGTGTCTGACTCTTTGTGGCCCCATGGACTGTATTCTGACAGACTCCTCTGTCCTTGGAATTTTCCAGGCAAGAATACTGGAGTAGGTTGTCATTTCCTCCTCCAGGGAAACTTCCCAACCAGGGATCGAACCTGTGTCTCTTGCACGTCCTGCTCTGGCAGTCAGGTTCTTACCCCTAGCGCCACCTGGGAGGGCACGAAAGCTGGAACTAGTGCCTGGGAATATTTTACATACTCCTAAAATGCCAGGTGGCTGAACCCGTCTCTTTTTTTCTAATTTGGTGTGAAATTCACAAAGATCATTGTAAGCAGTTTATTCATAACCGAGCAATAAAACCGTGACAAGATAAGCCCGCTGCCCAAGCGGGGATGGGCCGTATCTCCTTCTGTGTACAAACTCACCATATTGCAAAACTGTCGGCTTGTCTCCCGAGGTGAGAAGAGGTCCTCGGTGTTTGCTCAGAGCTGTTCCCTGCAGGCAACTCAACTTAAGTCCCAGGACGGGATGAAAAAGGGGCCAGCTGCGTCTTCCCGCGCTAGGGAGGCCACCTCGGTTTTGACTAAGAGCCTCGGGTCTTGGTGGCAGCTGCCCCCGGTGGAGGGGCCTTGGTCGGATCCCTCAGCCTCCCGTCTGGAAATAGGGGACAGTGGTGGGCCTTGTCCCCTGGGGCGGTGAGGAGTTAACACGTGAAATACCTCCAAGCTCCCTGGCTCAGAGTAAACACTGCGAAGCCTTCCCCATCCTCCCCCAAGGAAGTGGTTTCCTCCAGGGAATGAGGTTGCCTTCCCACCCCACCCCCAAATTTGTAATAACCCATGCATAGCATTGCTGCAAAGCTCTGCTGGGTGTCTACACCCACCTCACAAACACACTCCTCACACACACACACCTCACACACACACCTCATATACACACACACATGCACACCCACCTCACACACACCCACCTCACACGCACACACACCCCTTACACATGTCACACACACCTCACATACACACATGCATGCACACCCACCTCACACACATGCATACACACACAGCTCACATACACACACATGTACACACACGTACTTCACACACACCCCTCACAAACACACACACACATATACATCTCACACACATATGCACACATACCTTACACACACACACATACACACACATACTCACACACACACACGTACCTCACACACACACACCTCACACACACATGCGTACACACACACCATCTGCACACACACCACACACACACATACACACACATACCTTACACACACATACACACACATACCTTACACACACAGCTTGCACTCACACACATACACACTCGTGCACACACATACCTTGCACGCACACACACACACTCCTCCCCTGATCACCTCCTCACTCTCAGTGGCTCCTGCACACAGTAGGGGCTCGACCCATGCACCTTGGCTAGAATTAATGTAACTCTGATCACCTGAGCAGGAAGAAGCAGGCTTGGAAAGCCATGCCTGACCTCTAAGGCTAAGAACAATGCGAAGCCTCTGGACTCATGGATTCTTCTAGAAGCTCCTGTGGGCTCAGAAATGATTTCTCCTCCTCACCTTCTTCCAGGAAGTGATGCTCCTCTCTCCCGGGCAAACCCCAGGCCTCAGGGACTTTCTGCTGATGTCAGAGTCAGTTGGAAGTTTGCTCTGTTCTCAGGCCTCCTGGCTGGGAATATTTTTACTTTTTTTTTTTTATAATATATTAACTTATTTTAACTTTTTCTCTTTAAATAAATGCAAACTTACAGAAGAGTGGCAAAAACAGTACCAAAATTCCCACGTACCCTTCCCCCATATGCATACTTGTTATTAACATTTTGCCCGATTTTGCCACATCATCCCTCTTTTTCTAGATAAATATATAATTTTTCCCTGATCTATTTAAAAGTAGGTTTCAGATATCATGCTCCTCTGTCCATGGAATTCTCCAGGAGAGAATACAGCAGTGGGTAGCCATTCCCTTCTCCAGGATGGAACCCAGGTCTCCTGCATGGCAGGCAGATTCTTTACCATCTGAGCCACCAGGGAAGCCAAATATTCCCACATATATCTCCTAAGAACAAGGACATTCTTTTATGTAACCGCAGTGCAGTTATCTGAGTCAGGAAATTTGTCACTGATGGAATATTATTCCTGATCACCAAGTGCCCCAGTGAGGTCTTTAGAGCATGTTTCTCCCAGCCCAGGACCCACACCAGCATTGCACGTTATATTTAGTTGCCAAGTCTGTTTAGTCTTCTTTCTTCTGACATCTTTTGTTAGCCTTCTCTTCATCTTGAATGACAATGATATTTTTGAAGGGCATAAAAGAGCAAGACAGTTATTGCCAGAGAGTTGTAAGAGACTAGTATTAAAAATTCTGTATAACTTTCACCGAGATGACCTGCAATTTGGCCTTATCTGACGTTTCAGATTTTGAGGGGAGAATGCACACTTAAGTAACCTTCTCACATTCTTCCATCTGGAAGCACATGATGTTCATTTTGTCCTTTTTTTTTTTATTATGTTGCCTTTCAGTTTAAGCCTCATCTTTTAATATGCCTGTGGGCCATTTGTATATCATCTTTGAGAAAATATTTATGCAAGTCCTCTGCTCATTTTTAAATTGGGTTGTTTGTCTTGTTATTGAGTTGTTAGAGATCTTCACGTATTCTGGATACGGGACTCTTCTCAGATACATCGCTTTGTCAATACCTTCTCTGACTCCGTGGGTTGTCTTTTCACTTTTCTTTTGATGCTGTCACGTTCATCACGATCAAGTACAGTTTATCGACGTTTTTTCCTTTGTTGCTTGTACTTTAGGTGTCATATCTGAGAAACTATTGCCAAATCCAATAACAAAAAGGTTTTCTTATATGTTTCCTTTTATAGTTTTTGCTCTTACATATAAATCTTTGGTCCAGTTTAAGTTAATTTTTGAATAGGTCTAAGGTAAAGATCAGGCTTCCCTGGTAGCTCAGCTGGTAAAGAATCCTCCTGCAAGGCAGGAGACCCCAGTTCGATTCCTGGGTCAGGAAGATCTGCTAGAGAAGGGACAGGCTACCCACTCCAGTATTCTTGGGCTTCCCTGATGGCTCAGCTGGTAAAGAATCCACCTGCAATACGGGAGACCTGAGTTTGATCCCTGGGTTGGGAAGATCCCCTGGAGAAGGGAAAGGCTACCCGCTCCAGTATTCTGGCCTGGAGAATTCCTTGGACTGTATAGCCCATGGGGTTGCAAAGAGTCAGACACGCCTGAGCCACTTTTACTTTCACAAGGTAAAGATCACAGTTCATTCTTTTGCATGTGGCTCTTCCAGTTATTGAAAAGACATTCTCCTTTTAATATTTATTTATGCAGCTGCACCTGGTCTTAGTGGTGGCACTTGGAATCTTTCAGTTTCGTTGCAGCATGCGGGATCTTTCGTTGCAGCATGCGGGATCCCGCTCCCTGACAGAGGATGGAACCCGGGCCCCCTGCATTGGGAGCAGTGTCTCAGCAGAGTCTTAGCCACTGGACTACCAGGGAAGTCCCGAAAAGACATTCTTTCTCCCACTGAATGCTCTTGGCACCCTTGTTGAAAATCAGTTGACCACAGACACATGGGTCTATTTCTGGAACTCCATGTTTCTTTTTTATTGGTCTCTATGGTTTTCCTACATAAGTACCACACTGTCTTGATTACCATTTTGTAGTATGTTTTGTAATCAAGAAGCAGGAGTCCTACCTTTTTCCTTTTTTACAAGAATTTTTTTCACTATTCTGGATTAGTACTCATTGGGTTGGGAAGATCCCCTGGAGAAGGGAATGGCTACATACTCCAGTATTCTGGCCTGGAGAATTCCATGGACTGTATAGTCCATGGGGTTGCAAAGAGTCGAACATGACTGAGCAACTTTCACTTTTTCACTTGGATTTAAAAATAAATGCTGGGATGTTTTGACTAGCAAGCATATTTATAGTTGTTCAGTTATCTTACTCTTTAAATATTTAATTGGTACTTGTGTCTATGTTTGGGCTTCCTAGGTGGTGCTAGTGGTAAAGAACTCGCCTGGCAATGAAGGAGGCATAAGAGTCATGGGTTCAATCCCTGGGTCGGGAAGATCCCCTGGAGGAGGGTATGGCAATCCACTCCAGTATTCTTGCCTGGAGAATCCCATGAACAGAGGAGCCTGGCAGGCTACAGTCCATAGGGTCACAAAGAGTCAGGCACGACTGAAGCAACTTAGTCTATGATTGTGTTCATCAGTTTTTACATGTAAAAAGATTATAGGTAAACAACCAGATAAATATAGACAGATGAATAGATTAAAAGAGAGAAAATGGATTTGAATTGTGCCTATTCAGTTTATACATATAGAAATATAAAGACAGATGAAAGATAGTCAGGTAGATAGACAGATAGAAGGAGAGAATGGGTTTGCAATGTGCTTCTGGACTGTGAAACAGAGATTTGCACACATGGAGGGGGATTTGCAGGGCCAGAGGGTACTTTGACCCAAAGTGATTGCCTGGCTGAACCAGTAATAAGTAACAGAGGTCCAGGGCAGTCATTGTGGCTTTGACTCCAGTTAGGTAAATTAACTGGAGTTCAGAAATCCCAGAGATTCCAAAAGGCAATGAACCTTGAAATCTGCCCCCCAAGGACCTTCACCCGCCCTACCCCTTCTGCCCCAGCATCATGCTTCCCACAGCATTTCCCAGATGGGCAGACTCCGGGGCTCTGAGCCCAAAAGGAACCCAACCAAAGGGGATTATGGTTGGAGCTCCTGCTTTGCCTGTAACTATTCTGCCCTTTATTCCTCACCACCTGCATTCAAACCTGGAAGGTGCTGGGCTGAGTGAGAGTGTGCAGGGCCTGGACCTTGGTTGGGCAGCTTCCAGTAGAATAAAGAGGAACTGGCCTTCACTCTTTCCTGTTCTGGGCTGGAGGGCCCACACCGCCCTACGTTTGGTGATTCGCTAGGAAGACTGACAAGACTCCATGATGTGATTTATCCTAAGATTTATTTCAGCAAAGGATGCAGAACAGAAATAGGAAGGAAAGATACATGTTAGCTGCTGCTGCTGCTGCTAAGTCGCTTCAGTCGTGTCCGACTCTGTGCGACGCCATGGACTGCAGCCTACCAGGCTTCTCCGTCCATGGGATTCTCCAGGCAAGAACACTGGAGTGGGTTGCCATTTCCTTCTCCAATGCATGAAAGTGGAAAGTGAAAGTGAAGTCGCTCAGTCGTGTCTGACTCTTAGCGACCCCATGGACTGCAGCCTACCAGGCTCCTCCATCCATGGGATTTTCTGGGCAACAGTACTGGAGTAGGGTGCCATTGCCTTCTCCCTACATGTTGGCAGAATCCCCAATTGGCACGGGACCCCCTGCCATGCCACCTCATCTGAGCCCACTCAGCACAGGCTTTTTCTCCAACAGAGAACTGCAGAGTCACTCGTGCAAAAAACCCACACATGCCTGAGGGTCCAGGTGTTAACAGGAGGTGGGTCACATAGACCCATCCGGCTATCAATCAGCCACGCAACTGAAATTCCAGGCTCCAGCAATGAAACCAGGTGCGCATCATCAGTCTTGGCATTTGTGCAAAACCGTCCTAACAGGCCAGCAGGGCACGGTCCACTGCTCCAGGCGAACACAACACCATCCGTCACTGACATCACAGGCCTCCTGGGAACCATGCTCCCAAGGGTGGGCCGAGGATTGGTCAGGGCGCCAGGTTTCCTTGGAGACACGCAGGGAACAAGCAACCAGACTTGCTGCGTAGGTTCTTCCCAGCATTTTAACATCGTTACATGGGCATCAGCCACAGTTACAGGTGCATCTAGAGGCTTGGGGCTTGGAAACCACTGGGCCACTGGCTCCATCACTGTGCCTCCCGTCAAGAGGAAGTGGGAGAACATGCTGGAAAAGCAACCAGATGACCTCCTTTCAAATCATATCACTCTTCCAAGCCCATGATCTCATGTGTCTCACCCAAGGGAATGTTTGTGAAGTTGCTCTATTAGGTGACCTGCCATGTAACAAGTTCCTATTCTCCCTAATCATTGCATTTCTTCAACATCTGTCTTTCTGCTTTGGCCCCTCATTTCTGAGAAGATCCAGAAATCCATAATCCCCACTTAAGACTGATTCAAGACATCAAGCCTTGGAGGTCATTTGTTGATCTGTTTTTAGAGGATTTAGCTCAGCTAAACTTACCCTCCCCCAACCCCAACCCAGCACTCTTTACTTCCACAAAAATCTTCATTCCTTTATAAGAAGTTTGTAAATCCAGCGTGTCCCATGTATTAGCAATATGTTACAATATTGAAGAGTTCATTTACTGGCAAGAGGGCATTCATTTAGCAAATATTTGCAGAGCATTTCCAGTAATAGTCATCCTTTTTTTTGGTGACTATTGATTGGATGCACACTCTGTGCAGGGTGCTGTGTCCGGGTGGGGATTCAGGAGATGCTGTGGATTACAGACCTGAGGGTCCTGCTCATGAAGATTTCCATCTGTCTGCTAAGTAGGGTGACCAGCTGTCCCGGTTTGCAAAGGACCAAGGAGTTTCTAGGATGTAGTGTTTTCAGTGCTATCATTGAGGAAATCCTAGACAAACTAGACAGGTTGGTCACCCTACTGCTAAAACAGATAACTGCACAATGAACCTCATGGTTAATTACTCCTTTGAACTGTTGCCAGTGTCGTGAGGCTTCCAACAGAGGGCCTACACTCCACGAAACAGCCCCACCAAAGACACTGCATCCAGTGTCCCCAGAGAACAGCCTCCCTCTCCCTCCGTGGCCCCCACACCAGGACAGACCCAGCCTTTCATGGCCACCACAGTCTGGGACTCCAAGCCTATTGCCATGGAAACCAACGCCAGAGGCTCAATGTATCAAAGCTGGGGGATAATCTAGAGTAACCCCCAACTCCACCAAATCTCTCTGCTGAGGCAACCACCACCATAAGAGCTCCCCTGACTCCCCCCAAGGCAAAGTAGGGCTCAACAGAGAGCTCTCCACACCCACCGCCACCCACCCCCCAGGGCAGGAAGCCCTTCCCATGAAGGGTGACTTGCGGCTTTCTGCTCTGCAGACTTGGCGAGTCTCCTGCTGCTCCAATGGCAGAGAAACTAAGGACCAGCCTTTTGTATGAGGCTGTTTTCCCTGGGGTGTGTTCCTTCCCAAGAGTCCGTCCCCACCCCACCCCCTGACCACCCTGCCAGGCCCCCTGGACTGGCCCTTCCAGGGGTGGGTGCCAAGCAAGTCTGACCCTTCTCCCATGCCCCAGCCCTGGGCATCTGATATTCTTCTGTAAACAGACTTGTATGCTTTATAATCAGAAAGAAAAAGGTTTATTTTAAATAAGCAAAAAAAGCACGACTTCCCTGGTGGTCCAGTGGTTAAGACTCTGAACTCCCAATGCAGCAGGCATGGGTTCAATCCCTGGGCGGGGAGCTGGCTCCTACAGGCCGTGACTGAAAGATCCCACAAGTCTCGACTAAGACCCGTGCCACCCAATAAATACAGAATAAACATAATTTTTTAAAGAGATGCTTAATTTCCTAAAATACACACAAGTTCCGTTTCTACCCCTACTGTAGCCATAGCCACAGAGGAGAAATAACGTTACTGTCTAACCAGTTCACTCTGTCTTGAATTATTTATCGATTTTAAGGTGAGGCTAGGAAATAAAATTGACATGACTTTGGGAAATAAAATCTGGACTTCCTTTTTTCCTTCTTTCTTTGTCCTGTGGGGTTGCGTCCTAGCTAGCTTCCCCGGTCTCAAGCTGTGCTGAGCTGTGCGCCTGCTCTGGACGCCTTCAGAGCTGTGCTGACCCCAGTGCTCTGCTTACAACAGCTTTGCCTCTTAATCCCCAAGTTTAGGATGGAAAACACTGGCTGTTCTGATTTCGGGAGGCTGGCAGACTGTTTTTGCAAATAACCTGGACAGTCTCCTGAAGGTGCCTGTGAAGTAAATGCCGTTCAACATATTTGAAGTGACCCAGATCCTCTGGGGAAGGGAAAAGCAATCCACTCTAGTATTCTTGCCGGGGAAATCCCAAGGACTGAGAAGTTTGGTAGGCTACAGTCCATGTGGTCGCAAAGAGTTGGACACGACTGAGCCACTAACACACACACACACACACACACACACACACACAAGGGAGAGGCTGTGACGGGTTGTGGTCTATCAGGTTCCATGTACCGGAACAGTAAGGCAGGCCTGGCCCTAAGGAACACTGTGAAACTACCACACGGCCTCTGGAGCGCGTCGATTTTATTCACTCAATAATCATGTGAGATGTAGTGCATGCTTGGCCTTTTGCCACCAGTTGGAGACGCAAAAAGAATGAAATACAGACTTTATATTAGTGAACGCTTTTGGCTGAAGAATAAAAGGAACCTGAGGGAAGGCTCAGAGCACCCAGGAAAGACTCAGGGCCTAGCTGGGCCTCTGAGCGTCTGGGACTAAGCCGACCTCTCCAGGGCTTATCTCAGCCTCTGAATTCACCTTCTCCTACCCCCCAGCCCAGGCTCCTCCTCCGGCAAGGACGCTGGATATTCACCAGCAGAGTGTAACAGCATCAGCGGCTCCCTCCCAAATTCAGGAATCTCAGGGAAGGGCTCTGATTGGTCCAGCTTGGATCAGGTGCCCACATCCAACCAATCAGTGGTGGTCATGTGGGTGGAGTCAGTAACAGCTCCCATTGGCACCTTCTAGCGGAAAGCACATACCCCAGGAGGAGGCAGGCTCTCACTCTCAGCAGAAAAAGAGCAATGCCCACCTCAGCGCTGCTCCAGGAACGTCCCAGCCTACCTGGGGACAGAGTCGGAGGCCCTGTGAGGAGTTCCGTGACAGCCACGTGCACGAGGCCTCTGTTAGTGCGAAGTATGAGTGCATCTCCTTCCCACGTGGCTACCTGGAAGGTTTCATCCAGAATTTGCCCAGTGGAGTTGTGAAGACAGGTGAACAGCTGGCCTTCCAGGAGGGGCCTGTGTGAAATAAAACTCCTGATGTTTAAGTTCCCGTCTGCGGTGTTCTGTTACGCAGACCGAGCAAACTAACATGCCCCTGAAATGAGCGCAAAGACGGCTCCCAGCCATCGTGTCCGTGGCCCCACGGCCTCATTATTTGTTCGTGTCCTGCTCCCTGAGGATCTGAGGGCTGGCTTCACAGCAGTGCTGCCCAGAGAACGTGAGAAGCCATCATCCCCCAGGCCTTTTTGTTGCACAGGGAAGCGGTTTATCAACAGGGAGGGAGGTTGCGGGAAGAGCTCTTTCCGCTGAGGCTCTGCTCCTAGACGAGGGTGAGGCTGGGGGCAGTCACAGCGGGGATTCGGGTATCACCCTCAGTGAGCATCAGGGAGGGTCGTTTTCTTACAACCCCAGCCCAGCTTGGTCCCCTCTCACCTGCCCCCTCCCCTCAGAGACGAATGTGTCCAATGCCACCCCACATTCTGGGGACTCTGGAACCCTAAACCCACCCACAAGCTCTGGAGCTCAGTCCTGCTGCCGCTGTGTCCATCTGAGCACTTGGCTGGAGCAAACCCACTCGGCTTGAGGTGGGGAGATGACAAGGCACCCGAGCTCCAGCACCTCGGAGCATCCCTTCTCTGGGATGCAGGCTTGGGGCTCAGGCAGGAGGCTCTTTGATTTCTCCTCCCCCAGGCAGCCTCCGCCTCTACCTGTCCTGAGATCCAGAGTGTAATCTTCCCAGTGATACCATTTCCAGGTCACCTGGGGAGACAGCCCTCTCAAGACAGGTGTACCTACTAGGGTTGAGGGATTTCCACAAGCATGACAGGAAACAAATTTCCCTAGCAAGTTCACTCTGATCTTGTTATTTTTATGATTGTATAATTATGTATGTTATTAAAGTTACCTCTTTATTCCACCTTCATTCATATCCGGTATATACCGTGTCTGAAAGTGTTGTGTGTTAGTTGCTCAGTCATGTCCAACTCTTGCAACCCCATGGACTATAGCCCACCAGGCTCTTCTGTCCATGGGGATTCTCCAGGCAAGAATACTTGAGTGGGTTGCCATTCCCTTCTCCGGGGAATCTTTCTGACCCAGGGATTGAACCCAGGTCTCCTGGATTGCAGGCAGATTCTTTCCCATCTGAGCCACCTGTGCCAAGCACCATGCAAAGGTTAAATGACTGCATGTTGTTGATGAAAGCGAACCAAGTCACCAGGTCAGAGCAGTCAGATCAGGCGCTCAGTCATGTCCGACTCTTTGCAACCCCATGAATCGCAGCATGCCAGGCCTCCCTGTCCATCACCAACTCCCGGAGTTCACTCAGACTCACGTCCATAGAGTCAGTGATGCCATCCAGCCATCTCATCCTCTGTCGTCCCCTTCTCCTCCTGCCCCCAATCCCTCCCAGCATCAGAGTCTTTTCCAATGAGTCAACTCTTCGCATGAGGTGGCCAAAGTACTGGAGTTTTAGCTTTAGCATCAGTCCTTCCAATGAACACCCAGGACTGATCTCCTTTAGAATGGACTGGTTGGATCTCCTTGCAGTCCAAGGGACTCTCAAGAGTCTTCTCCAACACCACAGTTCAAAAGCATCAGTTCTTCAGCGCTCAGCTTTCTTCACAGTCCAACTCTCACATCCATACATGACCACAGGAAAAACCATAGCCTTGACTAGACAGACCTTTGTTGGCAAAGTAATGTCTGCTTTTGAATATGCTATCTAGGTTGGTCATAACTTTCCTTCCAAGGAGTAAGCATCTTTTAATTTCATGGCTGCAGTCACCATCTGCAGTGATTTTGGAGCCCCCAAAAATAAAGTCTGACACTGTTTCCACTGTTTCCCCATCTATTTCCCATGAAGTGATGGGACCGGATGCCATGATCTTCATTTTCTGAATGTTGAGCTTTAAGCCAACTTTTTCAGTCTCCACTTTCACTTTCATCAAGAGGCTTTTTAGTTCCTCTTCACTTTCTGCCATAAGGGTGGTGTCATCTGCATATCTGAGGTTATTGAGATTTCTCCTGGCAATCTTGATTCCAGCTTGTGTTTCTTCCAGTCCAGCGTTTCTCATGATGTACTCTGCATATAAGTTAAATAAACAGGGTGACAATATACAGCCTTGATGAACTCCTTTTCCTATTTGGAACCAGTCTGTTGTTCCATGTCCAGGTCTAACTGTTGCTTCCTGACCTGCAGACAAATTTCTCAAGAGGCAGATCAGGTGGTCTGGTATTCCCATCTTTTTCAGAATTTTCCACAGTTTATTGTGATCCACACAGTCAAAGGCTTATGCCATCTATAAAAACAACTGTGCTATTAAATAAAATTAAATAAAATACGGTATGAAGTACCATATGTCAGTAAGTGATGCAGAAAGGCTGTTTGGTACCAGGCCGGGTCGGAGCACTGCCAGGAAGGAGGGCTATCAGTGGTGGCCTCTTCCTGGGTGAGGTGTCTTCCTGCCGCACCAGCCACCTCCGATGAAACGTATCCATTCCTTAACAGGAGCGACGCTGCTTTGGTTTTCAGACCAAGTGTCTCAGGGCCCCGGGGATGGTGTGATGCAACCCTCTTGCTCTCTGTTTACAGTTTCTGCCAAACAAAGACGTAATTGCCTCCTGTAGTTTGGTCTGATTACTTTTCTGACACCCTTGGGGGAACTCAACCCTCCTGTCCCCTGGGGAGCTTGGGGTGGCCACGTGGGCGGGGAGGCGGGGCTTCCTGAAGATGCATTTGTATCTCAAGTTTTTTTCTCAGAGGCAGCGTGGGTTTCAGGAGATGGGTATAGAGGCCAGGGGTTCCTGGGTCTCTAATCTTTAAAAACCTGAAGTAAACCGGTTATTGGCAGCTACGCCCGTCATTGTCTTTTCTTCTGGGAGCTACTGCCGATCTTCCCCTAAGGGCCAGGGCGAGGCCCCTACTCGCAATTCTCCATCCGTTTCCTCTTATGCTGCAAAGTCAGACCTCCCAGCAAGGCCGCAGGGACTAACCGCCACCATCCCCGCCCCACCCCGCCCCGCCCCCTCTGCCCCAGTAGTCAAGGTTTCAAATGAGGAGGCGGTGGGGAGGGGCAGGGTCTAACCTAACACCTGCAGAGCCCTCTTAGAGTGGCTTTCCAGGAGTTTCTAGCCAGCATCGCACACCACCTTCTACCAGCTCATCCATCTGCCTGCCTTTAAGGATCTTTTAAAGCATTTAGAACAATATTAACAGTAAGGAAATTAACATTTGTTTGTTACTATGTGCCAGGCACCCAGGTAGCACTAGTGGTAAAAAATCCGCCTGCCAGTGCAGGAGACATGAGCGGGTTCAATCCCTGGGACAGAAAGATCCCCTGAAGGAGGGAATGGCAACCCACTCCAGTATTCTTGCCTGGAGAATCCCATGGACAGAATCCCACTTCGCTTCAGTGGATACAAGCACTGGTATAAAGTATTTTCATATACAGCTCACTCAGGCAGCATCCTTGGCCTGTCTGTGCCTCAGTTTCTTTGTACAAATGGACCTCACAGTAGTCATACTTGATCAGAGGACTGCTGTAATGACTGAAGTCACACACACAAGATGCCCAGGACAAAGGCATGAGACAGAAAGGACTCAATAAACATCAGGAGTTACATCTTTCACCTCCTTCTCCTCATCAAGGTGGCTATTTTAGCCCACTTTATAGATAAGAAAACAGAGGCTCGAGGAATGAAGTAACCCTCGCATGCACTTCGGGGGGCGGGGGGCGGGGGGGTGCGGTGTGTGGTCCTGCAGGAATTCAAACCAGGCCAGGCTCCTTCTCCATGCACAATCCCTCCTGCCCAGCCACTCAAAGCATTTCTCAAATCTAGAAAATGACTATTATCTCCCTGGTGTGTTGTCATCATCAACTTTCAAATTCTTCTACGCAGACCCGGGGCTTCCAGATGGCTTTGAAATATTTTACATCCAGACCTGGAACAGATGTGTATAGAAGTTTAATGAAGCAATGCTTCCCTGGTGGCTCAGACAGTAAAGAATCTGCCTTCAGGAGGCCTGAGTTCCATCCCAGGCGGGGAAGATCCCCTGGAGAAGGGAATGGCTACCCACTCCAGTATTCTTGCCCGGAGATTCCCGTGGACAGAGGAGCCTGGCGGGCTACAGTCCAGTGGGTTGCAAAGAGTCAGACATGACTGAGTGACTTCACACTTTCACTGTTTTATGCACCCTGGTATTTTTCTATTCGATTCTATTTTGTTCCGTTTTTAAGAGCTGGTTTCGACTTGACCTTCAGTGGTAGTTTGAAAACCAGCAACCAGGCAAGTGAGTTTACTCTGAGCAGGCCTGGCCAGGTGTGGTCTGAGTGCTCCCTCTGGGTTACCTGGGCCTCGGCTCCCTGAGTACCAGTTTCTCCCCAAAAGACCCCAGTCCTGAGACGCAGGGTCCTGGAGCTCCTGGTGCTCCTGGTGGGCATCAGAGGCAGAGGGAACGTGAAACACAGGAAGCCCGTCTCCAGGCCCACAGGCTGGTCCGGGTCATCCAGAGTAACTCAGCCATGTCCGAGAGCGTGTTCCTTAGAGTTTCCTCCATTCAGTCATGCTTAGTCGCTCTGTTGCATCTGACTCTTTGTGACCCTGTGGACTGTAGCCCATTAGGCTCCTCTGTCCATAAGATTTTTTCAGGCAAGAATGCTGGAATGGATTGTCGTTTCTTTCTCCAGGGGGGGTCTTCCCAACCCAGGGATCAAACCCGCATCTCCTGTGTCTCCTGCATTAGCTGGTCGGGGTGGGGGGTGCGGTTTCTTTACCTGCTGAGCCATCAGGGAAGCCCCGTTTAAAAGGAAGATGTTCCTTTGCTGTTTGTATCTTGGTGTCCCAGGGGCTGGTGCTGCAGAGTAGGGAGACGCAAACCTCGGACTGGAGACCAGCTGGGCGCCCAGTGATATGGAGAGAGCAAGGGGAAGAAGCTGGAAGAACAGCCTGGGCCGGGAGGACCTGCCTTCAGGTGCCGTCCTGAGTTGCCAGTCCAGCTGTGGTCCTCCCTTCCCTCCCCTCCTCCTCCCCACCCAGGGCCACGAGACCCTTCCCGGCTTCCTGTGCTCCTCGGAGAGATAGCCCGCAGCCATGCAAGGATGTCCTGGAGCTCCTGGTGGGCAGGCGCCAGAGGCAGAGGGAAGTGACTCTTTGTGACCCCATGGACTGTAGCCCATCAGGCTCCTCTGTCCATAGGATTTTTCAGGCAAGAATACTGGAGTGGATTGTCATATATTTCCCCAGGGGGGCTCTTCCCAACCCAGAGATCAAACCCGCATCTCATGTGTCTCCTGCACTAGCTGAGGGGAGCGGGGGTGTTCTTTACCTGATGAGCCATCAGGGAAGCCCCAACACACTGACCTGGCCCAGTGTAACTGCCCGTGTCCCCCCATGCCCTCCCTTCCGTGGCTGGAAGCAGCCGAGCACAGGGACCTCGGAGCCCACGTGGAAACGGAAGGGCCTTGGGTCCCAGAATGGTGCTCAGGCGGACACCACCTGCTCATCAGCGTCATTCATTCTGATCTTCACATGAGTGAGAAACAGACTCCCGTGATGTCTCACTCACATCGCAAGACTCACTCACACCACAAGGCCACTGGCAGACAGCGATCACTCCACTACGCAGAAGGTCTCTGAATCTCTGGCCAGTTTCAAGGCAGTGGAGCTAGATGTTCTTAAACGTAGCCAATTTCACTGAGCAAAAAATTTTCCATCGAAACAGAAGATAAATGTACGGGGTTGGATGGTGTCTCCCCATACTTGTGCCGACCTGGAGCCTCAGAATGGGAACTTATTTGGAGATAGGATCTTTGCTGATGCCGTCAGCTTAAGTTGATGTCACCCTGGGAAAGGGCGGTGTCCTTACGGCAAGAGAAAAGTTCAGACACAGCAGACATACACAGAGAAGGCTTTGTGGAAACAAAAGCAGGATTGGAGTGATGCAGCTTAAATCAAAAAACCCCATGGCTTGCTGGCAGCACCCAGGATTAGAATAAGGACAGGAACGCCCTCCCAGAGACTTGGGAGGGAGTGTGTCTGTCAGGTCAGGACTCCTCACCATCCGGAGCTGCTCCAGAAAAAAAAAAAAAAATCCTGCCATTTTAAGCCCCCAGCTCATGGTACTGTGTGACGGCGGCCACAGGAAACCAACACACTCTGTAATCAAAGCATCGTGTAGTGTTAAGAAGCTGCACTATTTTTAGCCCAGTTCTGCGTGCTCCGAGGAAGAGAACACCCTGATTCTGTGCTTCCAGCTGGAGGATGGGAGACCAGACCCCGGAGAAGAGACCCCTCCACCTCCCAACCTTCTGGAGAGACCCCCTTGGGATGGGGTTGCCCAGGCAAGTCAGAGAAGACAAGGTCTTTGTTGTTCACTGTTCAGGTCACTAAGTCGTGTCCAGCGATCTGTGACCCCATGGACTGCAGCACGCCAAGCTTCCCTGTCCTTCATTATCTTTCACTATGCTTCCTTGGTGGCTCAGTGGTAAAGAATCCACCTGCAATGTGGGAGACCTGGGCTCAATCCCTGGGTTGGGAAGATTCCCCTGGAGAAGGGAACAGCTACCTGCTCCAGTATTCTTGCCTAGAGAATCCCATGGACAGAGGAGCCTGGCAGACTACATACAGCCCATGGGGTCACAAGAGTCAGACACAGCTTGGCGATTAAACCACCACCACCACCATATAGTCCATGGGGTTGCAAAAGTTGGACACAACTGAGCGACTTTCACTTTCATCTCCCAGAGCTTGCTCAAATTCATGTTTATTGCATCACTGATGTCATCCAACTGTCTCATCCTCTTTCACTCCCTTTCTCCTCCTGCCTTCAATCTTTCTGAGTATCAGGGTCTTTTCCAATAAGTCAATTCTTCGCATCAGGTGGCCAAGCTCTCGGCCACAGGTAGATATGAGCTCTTCCAGCCAAGGTTTCCAGTCAAGGCCTATTTGCCCTAGAAGATGGTCTGGCTCATCCTCCACAGGGGTCTGGACCACGGGGTAAGAAGGAGAAGGCAGCCTGGTGGATGAACACCCCGAAAGGTCAGACACACTCGTCTGTTGTTCCCAGACAGTGGGAGCCCATTTACCATGTGTATCGAGGCTTGCTGACCAGAATCAGCTCGCTTTTGATTATCATCCAAGTCGTGTCTCACCTTCATTTCAGGCATTCAGAAATATAACTGATGACGCAGGACATGGCTTCCTGGATCACATTAAAAGGCAAAACATACTGTACACACAATAGCTAATCAGCTACCTCGAGGATGCTGTGATGAACGTTCTGTACTGAACGGGCATCTCTCTAAAGGGGACTAATCACTCCGGGTGCTGGTTTGCTAGGGCTGCAGCGATAAAGTAACGTAAACCAAGTGCCTGAAACAGCAGAAGTTCAGTGTCTCAGTTCTTGAGGCTACAAGGTCAAGATCAAGGTGCTGGCAGGGTCGATTGTCCGCAGAATCTGTTCCAGGTCTCTTCTTCCGGCTTCTGAAAGTTTGCTGGCAATCTTTGGCATTCCTAGACTTGTGGACTCATCACCCCACACTCTGCATGGCCTGGTTTCCCGTGTCCAAACTTCCACTTTCTACAAGGTCCCTGGCCAGATCACACTGACGCCCACTCTATCCGGTATGAATCCAGATTCACTAATTATATCTGCAGTCACTCTACTGACAATGTGACACCCTGAGGTATGGGGGTCAGGACTTTAGCACATGAATGGGGTGGCAGGGTTAGGAAGGGGATCACAATTCAACCCCAAACATTCCCTTTGAAGCATTTTTGTTAAAACCTCTACCTTAATATGGTAGGTTGGCTTTGAAAAGTGAAGGTGTTAGTCGCTTTGTTGTGTCCAACTCTTTGCAATCCCGTAGACTAAAGCCCGCCAGGCTCACCTGTCCATGGGATTTTCCAGGCAAGAATACTGGAGTGGGTTGCCATTCCCTTCTCCAGCAGATCTTCCCAACCCAGGGATTAAGCCTGCATCTTCTGCAACTCCTTCAGTGCAGGTGGATTCTTTACCACCGAGTCATCGGGGAGGCTGTTTCTATTCATATATTATACTTTAATTTTTAAAAACAGTTTACCAAAAACGAAAACCATCCTTTTCACAGGTGGTGAGGACTAGCTGAGAGAGGTCATGTCAAGCCTTTAGCCCAGGGCTCCACAATCTGAGCCCTCAGCAGACACGCTCTGTTACCACTGTATCATCCCTTACCCAGCAACACCCTTTGAGGTTCTGGCACCAGTTCGGGGGCCTTTAGGTACATGGGGCTTATCCTGAACCTCATCTCCCACTGCCAACATGGTGGTACTGTTCAACCATGGGGCATAAACACAGCCTCACACTGGTTCACGTCAGTCTCGCCTCCCAATATGTGGTTTTGTCTCTAAAAAACTCACCAGAATATGTCTTCTGAGGGCTTTTTGGAATTCAGGGTTGTGGATAAGGGATGAGACAATTGTGTGGTCATATCATGTGTTCTTTTCTGCAGCTGGTAATCAGACGGTTTGTGCTCCAGGCCTGTCCTTTTCAAGACGAAGCCAGGTTTCCCACTGGATGAGACTGGAGACTGGAGACTGGGAAAGGAAATAGGAAGCACTGCCCAGGGCTCAACTAAACAGATGCTGAGGTTCCCACCAGACCTCAGGCCATTCTGCCCTGGTGACTTCAGCGGGCGGACCTGACACAGCGGCCACGCCAGGGTCCGAGCCTGGCCCAGCCCCAGCGGCTCCTCCAGGCACCATCCTCCCCTGTTCCCTTGTGTGTGTGTGTCCGGGGCCTGGGCAGCCCAGTGGGGAGGCCTCAGGGGTCAAGGGGATGCCCAGTGCATGGCGGTGACTTCAGTCAGTTCCGTTCAGCCGCTCAGTCGTGTCCAACGCTGAGACCCCATGGACTGCAGCACTCCAGGCCTCCCTGTCCATCACCAACTCCCGGAGTTCACTCAAACTCATGTTCATTGAGTTGGTGATGCCATCCAGCCATCTCATCCTCTGTCATCCCCTTTGCCTCCTACCCTCAATCTTTCCCAGCATCAGGGTCTTTTCCAATGAGTCAGCTCTCCACATCAGGTGGCCAAAGTATTGGAGTTTCAGCTTTAGCATCATTCCTTCCAAAGAAATCCCAGGGCTGATCTCCTTCAGAATGGACTGGTTGGATCTCCCTGCAGTCCAAGGGACTCTCAAGAGTCTTCTCCAACACCACAGTTCAAAAACATCAGTTCTTCGGCACTCAGCTTTCTTTATAGTCCAACTTTCACATCCATACATGACTACTGGAAAAACCATAGCCTTGAGTAGATGAACCTTAGTTGGCAAAGTAATGTCTCTGCCTTTTAATATGCTGTCTAGGTTGGTCATAATTTGTCTTCCAAGGAGTAAGCAGCTAGAAATACAGGACACCCTGTTAAAAGGGAAGTTCAGATTCAACAATGAATAATTCCTGTGTTATGTCCCATATAATATCTGAGATGTATTAAGTATAACGTTGTTTATCTAGAATTCAGATTTGCCTGGATGTCCTGCATTTCATCCAGCTGCCCTCCAGTGGGGTTGTCTCTGAGACGGGGCATCAGTGAAGGACAACAGCCTTCACCAACCTGCTTAGACAAGAGGGGAGATTGCTGGCTGGGCGAGGGTGTAACACGTCTCCTGACCTGCAGGGCTGGACAAGAGGCTGAGGCTGTCCTTGAAGAGGCCGTGTTGTCTCTCCCTGTCTCTGTTGCATACGTTCTCTGAGTGCAGATTCACCTCCGCTTCCTGTCCACTCCACACCTCCGGCATCACCTGCCATCCGTGTCCAGGGCATCCTTGGAGGGACACGCTCTGGGGTCTCTCCCCCATGTCTCACTCAACCACAGGCCTGCAAGCCTGAACCCGCATCTCACTTCCTCTACCAGTGACATGGCCTGGAGTTCCTCCAAGTCAGTCCACTTGGAGTAGCTTCCTTCTTTTGAACACTCGGGGGGCAAGTGTTGGGAAGGAGATGGTGGGCAAGCCTAGAACTTGTTCAAACCCTAATCAAGGAACGTTCTCATGTTTTCCTCCTAGCCCATGACTATCGCTCTCCCTCTAGGGTGCACACCCCAATCTGAAGCCCGCCACCTGAGACCTGAGCTGTGGGTCACCCAGGGCTTTGCCTGGGCACCAACATCCCGCATCTCTGTTAGGCTTCAGTGGCGTCTCAGAGACCCATCCTGACTCAATAGTCGTCCAAGCTTGCTATGTCCTGTCTGACTATAAGAGCAGATGTAACAAGCCTACTCGCCTTGCCCCGGGTCTAAAGTGGGGTTCTCGGGACTAGTGATCTTCAGGACTGGGTACTTTGTGGTGGGGGCTGTCCCTTACTTCGTGGGATGTTCTTCAGCGTCCCTGGGCTCCACCCCCCAGATTCCAATACTGCCTCCCCTTCCAGCGTGACAAAAGAAACATCTCCAGACAAAACCCAAATCTCCTTAGTTGAGAACCACTGCTTTCAAAGCCTCCAAACTCACCTCATTCTACAGATCTATGACAGAGTGAGAAACGCGTTCACTGTGGACCAGCCATGGCTTTGCTGGGAAACAGTGGCTGTAACACCAGGAGTAAAACTTTTTTTTTTTTTTTGTAAAAAAAAAAAGGATGCTATTGGTTGAGGCTATCTTCCAAATTAAGACATTCCCATCCTCAAAGTTCATTCCCCTAATTAATGTGTTTGCTGCTAGGGATTAACTGATCCTTTGTTTCTCTCTCAGAAAAAATGGTTTCAGCAAACCTCATTTCCTGCCAGGACCCCTGCTTCAGGTGCTTTGAAGCCAGAATGAGTCTAAAGCAGTGATGGGAACTGAAGGAAGCAGACATTCCTGAGGGCCTGCTATCAGCTCAGTCCCTCCTCCCTAAAACCAAGCAGTTGGTGTTATGGTTGGCATTATTTGTAAGGACATTGATGCTCCCTGGGCTGATGCGGCATACTCAGGGCCACTTACCTCATTATTAGCCGTCCTGGGAATCCCACCTAGATTCCAGAGCACACTCCCCCCTCAATCTGCCTTCCTTCATTCTGCAACTAGAGATAATAAAATTCAGATGCCCAGGAGGAAAGGAAACCATTGACTTCCTTTCACTTGTTACATCTGCTTTTATAGATAGTCAGTCAGGACATCAGAAGCTTGGATGACTATTCAGTCATCACGGATCTCTGAGACTCCACAGATGCCTAACAGAGATGTGGGATGTCGGTGCCCAGGTGTGAATAAGTAAATAGTGAAAATAAATATTAATAGGTGACCCTTTCCTGCTGAGAGGGTTTCATGAGGTCAGGCTAGAGCACAGGGAAAGGGTCACTGGACCCCTGAAGGGAACCAGAGACAGAGGAAATGGGGGATGTACAGTGTGTGTGCGTCTCGCGATGCTGCCAATGGGTTGGGCCTTTTTGGCTATAAGCCAGGTCCTGTCTTGAGGGAGCCAGGGCGATTTGGGAGCAGCGTCCCATAGACATTCCTGTGCAGCTCGGTTGCCTTTCCTGGCCCCACGCAGCCAGGTAGCAACACCTGAATGAAGTCAGTGGCATTGTTAGGTAGGTCGAATAGGGAAAAGGAGTCCAAAATGGCGGTGGCTAAAAGACAAGGAAGGGGAAAGCCCCTGAAAATAGAACAAAGGAAGGTCCGAGGACCGGAGTGAGGACCTCAGGTAAAACAAACAACACTCCTGGCTGGCCCAATTTACATAGGACCGGCCCAGGGGAGAAAAACATAAAAAGAGGAGCCAAAGCTAGCTCTCTCTCCGTGTCTCCTGCGTGCTGGGGTGCTCTTCTCTTTGCGTCTTTGGATCAACATGCCCTCACACCTCGAAGATGGATTTTCCTGCTATCTTCTAAATAAAATAGAGCTGTAACACTGAGCTGTAACACTGATTTGTCTAAGAGCTATAACACGGTCCGTTTGAGACCTGAAAGCTATAAGTCTGTCCAAGACCCGAGAGCTATGACACGCCGAGGGGGCTTTAATGTCCGTCACTCCAAATCTTTGTTGTGATGAGACAAAAACCGAGGAGCATACACTCGCCTGACAGCATCACAGTTGGAACCTAAACACTTTCCAATCCAGCGGTTCTCAAGCACTGCTGTCCATCAGATTCGCCTGGGAGCTGGGACAGTTCCCGAGTCCTGGGCCACTCCCGCCATCAGGACCCCAAGATTTTCAAGCTCTCCAGTGACGCCTATGTGTAGCCAGCTCCCCCTCTCTGTGACGGAGCACAGCGCTCCGCATTCTAATGCGCATTCAGGCAATGGTGATCCCAGGATCTGGGGAAACTGAGTCAGGAGGCTGGGGTGGGCCTGAGATTCTGCATGTCGGGCCAGTTCCAGAGCGTGGAGCCAAGTGCGGTCCGTCCTCCAGTGGTTGTCACCTGGGAGCTGGTTGTTCGTGTTAGTCGCTCAGCTGTGTCTGACTCTTTGCGACCCCTTGGACTGTAGCCCGCAGGCTCCTCTGTCCATGGGATACTCCAGGCAAGAATACTGGAGTGGATTGACATTTCCTTCTCCAGGGTAATCTTCCCAGGGACCAAACCCAGGTCTCCTGCATTGCAGGCAATTTCTTTACTGTCTGAACCACCAGGAGCTGGTTAGAACCTTGAGAATCTCAGCCCCGCGCGCTCCCCCACCCCCCGCAAAGACCTACAAGTCAGAATCTGCACTTTAACCAGGCCCAGGGGAGGCAAGTATGTGTTCAAGTTTGAGACTCTTTGCCCCACCTAATGTCTTTGTTTGCTGATGGGGCAGTGAGGCCAGCAGAGGACAAGGGCCCAGGACCCCACAGCAGAGAGTTCTAGGAACTCGTGCTAGGCTGCATCCAAATGTCTTCTTTCCATCATTTGATAATCTCAGTAAAGATCATTTATTTTTCTTCATTTACTATGATTTCAGGCAATGTATATAGTGTCCCTCTCCTATTACATTTAATTCAGGCACAAAACCAGACAAAACCTAACCTAGGAAGAAAAGTAGGGATTAGTAAAATACAAAAATAAGACAGAAACAAGGTGCTTTCACCGGTTCTCTGATGAAAAAGATCTAATAACTGGGCACCTTCCAGTATGGTGACTTGAGAAGCGCAGCAGAGGGGAAGTTCAGTGGGAAACTGTGGATCATTCTTTCTAGAAGAGTGATCAGGAGCCTGTACCCAGGAATACAACTTCCTCTGCCTCTCTCAGGATGGGCTACTTTCAGCCTTGTGGTGAGACCATAATATAAGAAAGGCGTTAACCAAAAGGAAATGGCTGTTTCCTCTATCTCTAAGCCACAAACTCCTGCAGGACAGAGCTGATGAGTCAGTAGCGGTGGCCCCAATGTGAACGGCCAGAAGACTGTGACCATTTTCTAAATGTCTTCTTAAAGGTCAGCCTCCACCTCCACAGTCTGGAGTTGATTTTTGGAAACAGCCAGAAGTTAATCAGAACCAAGTCAGGTGATTGAGGTGGTGAGCAAACTCAGCTCCATTTAGGAGGCAGATCCAAACTGTCCTGCCTGGCTTTGTGTGCACTGTCTCACAGTTCTAGCACGCTTCTTATGACAGCCCCAACATGGGTGTTAGCAAGAACAGCAGCACTGGGGAAGCTCAGCGTGCTCCAAAGTGCTCCTGTCAAACCTACTGAAGGGAGAACATGATTGCAAATGATATGGCTGATAAGGGGTTAAATTCTAAAATATACAAACCACTCTTACAACTTGACATCAAAAAAAAAAAAAAAAAAACCCAAACTGATTTAAAAATGGGCAGAAGTAAATAGATATTTTTCCAAAGAAGACAGACAGATGGCCAATAGGCACATGAAAAGATGTTTAACATCGCTAATCCTTAGGGAAATGCAAATCAAACCCACAAGGAGACATCACCTCGCACCTGTCAGAATGGCTACCATCCAAAAGACCACAAATAACAAATGTTGGCGAGGATGTAGTGGAAGGAAACACTCCAGCATTTCCACTTCTGGGTATTTATCTGAAGAAAACAGAAACACAAATTGGAAAAGACACATGCACCCCAATAATTCCCAGCAGCATTAACTCCAGCTTCTAAGATATGGAAGCAACTGATGTGTCCATCAACAGATGAATGGATAAAGAAGAGGTGGTATGCAGATATACGATGGACTATTACATGGCCATTAAAAATGAAAGTTCACCATTTGCAACAACATGCATGGACTTGGGTGGTGTATGATGCTTACTGAGATAAATAAGACAGAGAAAGACAAATACCATATGGTATCCCTTATATGTGGAATCTGAAAATACAGCAAACTAATGAATATAACAGAAAAGAAGCAGATGCATATAGAGAGAGAACAAACGAGTGGTTGCTGCTGGGGAGGTGGGGAGAGGGCAAGAGAGGGGAAGGGGATTAAGAGGTAAAAACTGCTGTGCATAAAATAAATAAGCTGTAAGGATATATTGTACAGCACAGGGAACACAGCCAATATTTTATAAGTGGAGTTGTTGTTTAGTTGCTAAGTTGTGTTTGACTCTTTTGCAACCCCATGGACTGCAGTCCGCCAGGCTCCTCTGTCCAAGGAATTTTCCAGGCAAGAATACTGGAGTGGGTTTTCATGCCCTTCACCAGGGGATCTTCTGACCCAGGGATCATCGAACACACATCTCCTGCACTGCAGGCAGATTCTTTATCACTGAGCCATCAGGGAAGACCCTACAAATGGCCTATAACCCTTAGAAAATGTGAATCATTATGCTGTATACCTGAAACATACAATATTATAAATCAACTGTATCTCAATAAAAGAAAATAATCAAATCAAATCAAAAAGCATCACAAAAAGTAACGGTTCTGTCGACAAAGCAGGCTCCTAGTCATCACATTCCCTTCGTCTAACACCCACCCTCACCTCATTTCCAGTAGTGGAGACGCATTTTTATACGTAAGACAGCAAGCACATTGTGGGTGTAGAGGACAAAAAGCAGGTCACCACCTGGGGGCCTGGCCACGGCAGATGGAGGTGACAGAGGGCCAGGCAGACGGCAAGGTGGGCAGCCACTTGAAACTGGAGGAGGCTACACCAGGCTCTCACAGAGCCTCCAGAAAGAGACCGGCCCTCTGACACTTGATTTCAGGTTTCTGGCCTCCAGAACGCTGAGGGACGGTATGTCTGTTGTTGTAAGCCACCCGTTTGCAATACTTGTTGCAGTTGCTGCAGGAAATGAATGCACCTTGTCTGGGCTAGTAAAGCCCTCCTCTCCTCTCCACTGCCATCTCTTCTGAGCCCCAGCTCACCTTCATGCCGTGGGGACAGGGCTTTGGTGTGTCCTGACCTGTGGCTGGCCTGGGGTACCCCCTGAGGCTCTAATCCTCCTTCCACACTAGCTCTCCCAAGTTCTCCATCAGTCCAGGAGGGAGTTTGAGTGACCCGGGAAGCTCACACTGGTGCAGACAGAGGTCTGTCCACCTGCCTGCTCCAGCACCACAGCTCTGCCTGTCTGAGATGAACCGCGAGCTGGCCATCTTGGTGGTTTCCACGACAGCCAGCTGGCTTCATCCAACTCTCACTCTGTCCCAAAGATCCTACACTGTAAGTCCTCAGGGCTCAAAGCTGGGGGGGTGTGGACCAGAACATCACCATCACCTGGGAGCTCACTGGAGAAGCAGGGTTCGGGGCTGGCCTAGACCTACTGGATCGGAATCTGCATTTTAATGTGACCTGAAAGGGGCCGCTGGGCCTGTTACCGTGAGAGACACGGGGGTCTAAACGCCTCTGGGATGATCCCTTCTCACCAACACACAAGCTCTCTCCATTCAACTTCCTGTCTTTTCTCTCCTAGGTGGAGACTATGGCTGCCTGGCCCCCTAGGGAAGGGGCGTGGTTTAGAAGCAAAAGCTTTTGTGCGCTTGGTTTAACTTCCTGAGACTTAATGTATTTTGAATTTCAAACAACAATTCTCAAGCCTGGCTTGCGTTGTTATTCAGTGGGGCAGGTGCCCGGTGTTTAACTCAGTTAAAAGACATTTCTCCTGACCACGTCCAGGCTATCAGAGCAACAGGCCCCCACCTCCCCGTGGCTGCCTGCCCTGTAATCTCTAAAACCAATCTGATTCAGGCCCTCCCTGCCAAGAATATCCGTTGTTTGTCCACCAGCATCTCCTCCCTTCTCTTCAGCAAAATCTTCTCCTCTGGGAGACGGCAGCCAATCACAGCAGAGTCATCTCCCGCCCATCACCTGTCACGTGACCACGTGACGATCACATGACTCATACTTGCCTCTGTAGCGTACTCTGTGCCCCTGGCCACAGTGATTGGTCCAACATTGGTCATGTGACTGAAACTAGACCAGTCAGAGTTGTCTACAGGGGCTTTTTTGTACCGAAACTGGGAAACAGTGTCTTTGTCCTTTAAGAATCTCTAAACTGGAGTGGTGTCAGTGGGTCTGACCACACTAAGGTACTCCCCTCACGGCTGCCCGCCACACGGAGGTACACTCATGCCTCAGTGTCCACAGGGGATTGGTTCCAGGGCCTACTGCAGATACCAATATTGTTGCAGCAAAAACAGAAATGAGCGAATGGACTTTTGGCACCTACCGGCCAAGCAGGCCTGCAAGAGTTAAGCAACCTTGGTTACTCTTGAGCTGTGACTGCTAACAAACACTTGTGGCTGGACTTGCCCTTCACAAAGCTAATTACTCTCTGACTTCATATGAGTTGTACTCTGCACCTGGCGTTCTTCTCGCCCTACACTGTCTTGCAGCATTCAGAAAGAAGGTCATGGGCCAATAACTTCAGGGTCACCAGACCCAGTCGCTGAGTTGCCTGATGCCAGCTGTGGCCATTTCAAAACTTTGCATAAGGGGAAAAAAAAAAAAGCAAAACCTCCATAAGGATATAAACACCTCTCCCTGTTCCTGAGAAGGGGCACACAGTTCTTGAGGGGCTAGCCTGCCGTGTCTCCCCTTTGCCTGGTAAAAATAATAAAGCCACTGTTTTCTGTTCCTCCAAACTCTGTCTCTCTATTTGGCATTGATGGACAGGGAGGCAAGATTTCTGGCAGCAAAATCAGGGGATGATCAAGTCCCTCATATAAGATGATGTAGTGCTTGCCTATAACCTACACACATCCTCCTTTGTATTTTAAATCACCTCTAGGCTACTTAGAATACTCAATTCAATGTAAATGCTATGTAAATAGCTGCCAGTACACAGCAAATTCAAATTTTGGTTATGGAACTTTCTGGAATTTTTTTTTAATATTTTAAAAAGTGTATCTTTTGGGAATTCTCTAGTGGTCCAATAGTTAGGATTCCATGCTTTTACTGCTTGGGGCCTGAGTTCAATCCCTGGTTTGGGATCTATTATAAGATCCCACAAGCCACATGGTATGGCACCCACATTTTTTTAATTAAAAAATAAATAAAAAATCAGGGCTTCTCTGATGGCTCAGTGGTAAAAATCCACCCGCCAATGCAGGAGACAGGTTCAATCCCTGGTCTGGAAATATCCCATATGTCTTGGAGCAACTAAACCCGAGCACCACAACTATTGAGCCGGCGCTCTAGAGCCCGGAAACCGCAACTACTGCATCCACACACCACAGCTACCGAAGCCCATGCACCCTAGAACTGTGCTCCACGACAAGAGAAGCCACTGCTCCCGCAGCTAGAGCGGAGCCCCAGATCATCACAGCTAGAGAAAAGCCCCGAGCAGTAACGAAGACCCAGCAGACCTGCAAATAAATACGTAACCCCTGTGGCTCAGCTGGTAAAGAATCAGCCCGCAATGCAGGAGACCTGGATTCGATCCCTGGGTTGGGAAGATCCCCTGGAAAAGGGAAAGGCTACCCACTTCAGTATTCTGGCCTGGAGATTCCCATGGACTGTATAGACCATGGGGTCACAAAGAGTCAGACACGACTGAGTGACTTTAAGTAATAATAATAAACAAATAAAAAATAAAAATAGTTTTGCTCCAAGGTTTGTTGAATCCATGGATGCAGAAGCCGCAAGTCCAGAAGGCTGACTAGCTGTCACGTGGCACCCAGGCACGTGGATACACTTGCCTGGGTGCCCTGCCCCTCAGAGGTTCCCTGCCACGTGGAGATGGCCAGTCTGCAGTGGAACTGCACCAGGCAGAAGCCTGGATCAGAGTTAGAACAGAGGAGGGATTCCTGGTTCCACTCCAAAGCCCTCGTCTACTCCTGAGGTCACTAGGACCACTTTCCCAAGCCCTTTTACCATTTTCCTTTTTCTGCCTGAACTTGTTTGAATTCAGTTTCTGTCCTTTGCAACTGAGAAGTTCTAAGGAGCGCAATCCCATCTTGAAAGCTTTCTGTGGCTGCCTTGCAGGGGGTGGGGGTGGGGGACAGGTGTCTTGTGTTGGCATTGAGAGACCCCTTCCCCCGACACCTAACTCCAAGCCACTTCCTCCCACAGAAATTCAGGCCCTGCACTTGGAGCTCCTCCAAGGTGCAGGCACCTACAGGGAAATTCCAGGCCCCACGTTTCCCCCCAGTGTCTTTCTGTCTGCACCTGGACAACAGCAGCATCCACTGCCCAGCAATAATTTGCATCTGGGTTTCCCCTACCAGGCTGTGAGCATCCCAGAGGGACACTAGGCCTTGCAGCCCCAGGCCCCCAGTGGGCTCCAGACTCATAGGACACGCTTAACGAACACTATGGACAGAGCCCCGTTCCCCGTCTCTCAGCAGAGGGGTTACAGGGTACCACAGACACCTGCCTCTGACACAGGAAATGCTTTGGCTGTCCAGTAGCTAAGATCTGCTGAGATGCCTCCTAAATAGAAAAAAGTACCGCTGCTACTCCATTCACTTGCTCCATTCCATCCCCACTCATTGCCCCCAATTTAGAGCCTATTTCCATCCAGGTGACCCAGGGCTCCACGTCCTCATCCTCCAGAGTCTTCAGTTTACCTCCTGGGCTCAGCACACCTAGACCTGCAGCAGCCTCAATGTCCGAGGTCATCAGCACAAGCTCCAGGATGCTCTCCTGGTCCCAGAGGAAAACTCCTTGAGAGGTGAGAAGATGCGTGTTCTCCTACACAATGACTTATCCCTCCAATGACTGTAGCTTTCCAGCCAGATCCAAATGGTAAATTACACATTTGAGTAGGGAGTGCTCACCACCTGGATTTACTCTCCAAGAGCCCAGGCAGGTCATTACATGGCCATCTGAGTGGACAGCCCTGGACCCCCAGAGTCAGGGCATCAGGCAGGAAGGGGCTCTCCTGGTGGACCCCCGAGGTCAGCAACAGACAGCACATCTGGAACCTTGCTTCTTCCCCTCTGGATCATTCTCCGGAATCCCGCCATGCTGGGCACTCAAAACCCACGCTCCGTGTTGTCACGCAAGGGTAGAGGAGCTGCCATCGGAAGGAACACAGCAACAGAAGTGCAGAGGAGCTCCAGGTCACATGCTTCTGCTATTTTTGCCTGTCTGGATCCCTGTCTGCCCTGGACGAGGGCATAGCAACCCACTCTCTTATCCTTGCCTGGAGAATCCCATAGACAGAGCAGGCTACAGTCCACTGGGTCACAGAGAGTCAGACATGACTGAAGCAACTTAGCATGTATACATGCATCCCCTGTCTGCACCCTGATTTTCCTGGGGAGGCCCCCCTGTCCCTGTGTGGGTCCAGGGGCAGCAAAATTTTCCTGTAAAGATAGCAAATATTTTCGGCTGCCAGAGCCATACCATTTCTGTCATAGGCACCGCAGGAAAGTCGCCATAGATGAAGTGAATGAGTGGCTGTGACTGTGTGTCAACAAAACTTTATTCATAACAGCAAATGGTGGGCCTGATTCTCCCGTCACAGAATCAGGAGCAGGAGTTGGCACTCGGCCCTCATCTCATCCATGTGTTGTTCACGTGGAAACCTAGAGCATCTAAGCTGGTCGTGGTAGAGGATGCAGTCTTCAGGAGGAGGACAAAACCATTCATTTGTTCTTTTTATCAAATCTTAGGGGTCAGCTTCCACATGGAGGTATCTGGCTCACCTTGTGGGAGATGGCCTATAAGACAGTACTTGGGAAGTAAACCAGGAAGGCGTGAAGTCTGGCGTGAAGTGGGAACCAGGAACAGGTAGGACGATGATCCAGACAGTGCCTGGGAGGGTCCGTAGGAGCCACAGGACTGGGGTGGGCCTCTCAGGGAGAGACATCTGAGCTGAGGCTCAAAGGGTCGGAGAGGCCTAGCTGCAGAGAGCATCCCTGGGAGGGGAGTGAAGCAGGAGGGTGAGGCATACTTCCTGGAGTACAGGAAGGGCCAGCCCAGCAGGAAAGAGGCCTGAAAGCTGGGCAGGAACCAGCAGGGGTCAGGCCTGGCTGCAGGATTAATGACACCTGGAAACATCACCAGGCCACTGCATGGAGAAAGCTTGTACCAGTGGTGTTCAACCTGAGTGAGCATCAGACTCCTAGAGGGCATGTAACCAGAAGGCTGGCCCCGCCCCGAGACCCTCTCATTCAGTGGGTCTGGGGCAGCCCAGGAATTTACATCTTGAGAGTATTTCCAGGAGATGCTGATGCTGCTGGTCCAAGGACCACACCCTGAGAATCACTGGATTTCAGGAAAGCTCAGTCCCCAGCAAGGCCTTCCCCACCACCCAATCCAGACTGTGCCCCCACCCCGTCGAATCACCCGTCGCATCTCCTTCACCGCACACACCACTCTCTGAATGCTCTGTGTCTCCCGTTCACTTGTCTCCCTCCTCGCCTTCCTTCACTTCCTTCACGTAACCCCCCGAAGGCAGAGACCTCATTTGTCTTGTTGACAGCAGTGTTTTCAACAATAAGAGTGCACCGCATACAGGAGGTGTTCAGTGGCTATTTCTTGACAAGAAATGAATGGCCTGAGGGTGAGAACACTGAGCCGATAGAGGGTGTTTCTCACCACATCTGCATCTTGTGAGCAGAGGTACAAACTGCCCTTTTCTTGCAGACTATCTTTCAAGGATGGTTGTTCAGTGAACGGCCTCGGAGGAAGAGGAGGTGTGTCCCTGAAGAGGAGAGGGTGGTTTGGCGACTGTCCAGTAAGATAAACATAATGTTAGCCCTGGGGCACAGACTGGGCGTGTTTCTTTACTGCAGATTATAAAACACGCATGTTCCCTGAGCGCAGGGCCCCCAGCTGTGGAGGAGCCCCACCATAAGGCACCCACCTCCAGATAGCTCCTGTGGAACTTGGGGACAAGAAGAAGCAGGGCAAACGCTAAGCTTGTACTTGCATTTTCAGGATTCTGATGTTTTTGACCTTTGGGGCCCTGCTGATCCTGGAAGGGCTGTCCCCTGCCAGGCAGAGCCAATTGCTAGATGTGGTAAATGACTCTCTTGGCAAATACAAACCAACCAATCCAAAGCTCACACTCCAACCACTTCTTTACTGGGGTCCTCCCACAACAGGCCTGGGTTTCCCTGGTGGCTCAGCGGTAAAGAATCTGCCTGCCAATGCAGGAGAGGCATGTGCCATCCCTGGGTCAGGAAGATCCAATGGAGGAGGAAATGGCAACCCACGCTAGTACTCTAGCCTGGAGAATCCCATGGACACAAGAGTCTGGTGGGCTCCAGTCCATGGGGTCGCAAAGAGTCGGACATGACTGAGCGACTGAACAGCAACAACATACCAGGCCACTGTCCCCCTGCCTTAATAGCCCCCAGGGCCAGGCACCACACAGCTAGGGTCACCCCTACACCCAGAGCCCACGGAAGTTATTCAAGCTAGCCAATCCGAAGCCTGCTACCCTGCCTCACTCGTTCCTTCCTGTGGATCAAAGGCTCCTCCCACGTTCCCCTCTCTCCCTCTGCCCCAACCACCCCTGGTGCTTCCCCATGTGACCCCCTCCTCCTGGAAACTGTGAGCAACAAGTTGTCTCTTCAACGACCTTGGTTCCCAATGTGTGGGGCCTTTGGTTCACTGCAGTTCCGTCGCTCAGTCACGTCCGACTCTTTGCGACCCCATGGACTGCAGCACACCAGGCTTCCCTGTCCATCACCAGCTCCCGGAGCCTACTCACACTCATGTCCATCCTTACTCTGTCTCAAACTTTCTATGAAAAAGCGAAAGCGTTAGTTGCTCAGTCCTGTCTGACTCATTGCAATCCCCTGGACTGTAGCCCACCAGGCTCCTCTGTCCATGGAATTCTCCAGGCAAGAATACTGGAGTGGGTAGCCATTCCCTTCTCCAAGGGATCTTCCCAACCCAGGGATCGAACCCAAATGTCATGCATTGCAGGCAGATTCTTTACCATATGAGCTACCAGGGAAGCCCTAGTGTTCTATGAATACACTCTATTTTAAAATCTCATGCTGTTTGCTATGCTATGAGTAATAAAGGCTCCTGTTCCTGACCCAGAAGTCTTGTGTCATCTGGCATCTGGCAGCCTGCATGAAACTGACAGGACATCTTGTGAGCCTGAACGTAGGCAGATTCTCAGACTCTTACAGTTCCGACAAGACCCAGGCCTGTACTGCAGTAGGTTTTGTAAGAGCTGTGGTGTTGGAAGGCAGAAATAGAAGATCTAGTGGCAAAAAAGGACAGCTTCTCCAAAAGGTATAGGAGGTTTGAGGCCAGAGGGGATTCGCCAGGTCCAGCTGTGGAAATCTAGAACAACTGGGACTGTTGCTGGATGGGGGCATGAGAATCTGCGAGCTCCTGGGGAAGCCCATGCTGGGACCACACTTGGAGCAGGTGTCTAGAGATGCATGTGACACAAGGCCCACATTTATAGGTACACCTGGAGGATGGGGCCCAGAGGACTTCCTCTGACCAGCCACCAGCACCATCCTGTCCCATGTTGAATCCCATGTCCCCTAGCCCACCCCAGCACACACAGCCTCAATTCCACAGTGTGGATTAACTCAGCAACAAACATAGGGGCCCTGGAGGCTGTGACTCCCAAGGGAATCTGAGGAATTTTCTGGAACAGAAGATGGGGTTCTCAGAAGGGCCCTGACTTCCATCCTTCTCCTAACATCCCCAGGAAGATTTGCCTCAGGCAGGCAACCTCCAAACTCTCAGAAATCTGCTGCCGCATCCAGCACCCTACACAGAGATGGGGCCCAAGAAACATGCTTTGAATTAATGAAAAAATCCTATCAATTTGTGAGTGTGTGTGTTGCAGCTCCAGGGGAAAATGGAAAGAAAAGAAAACTTCCGGCAGAAATAACCACATTTGTTTATGGCCTATTTATTCATTGATCTGCTCTTCAGGAAGCTAAGTTCCTATTTTTAGCACCTCCCAGGCGCAAAAGTGCATTTTTCTTTTTCCCTTGAGCATTCTTAAAGAGTTGACAGTTCTCAGCCTATGAACTGCAGAGTCATGTCCTGCATCCAACGGGGTTGACAGTTGGGGCCCCCAGCCCCCAGGAATATTTACAAGGCCTTTGAAAACTGTCCTTGGACTGCAAGGAGATCCAACCAGTCAATCCTAAAGGAAATCAACCCTGAATGTTCATTGGAAGGACTGATGCTGAAGCTGAAACTCCAATACTTTGTCGACTTGATGAGAAGAACTGATTCATTGGAAAAGACCCTGATGCTCAGAAAGATTGAGGGCAGGAGGAGAGGGGGGCAACAGATGACAGGATGGTAGGAGGGCATCACCAGCTCAGTGGACATGAATTTGAACAAACTCCAGGAGACAGTGAAAGATAGGGAGGCCTGGCGTGCTGCAGACCATGGGGTCACAAAGAGATGCGGCCTAGTGAGTGAACAACAACATAGAATTTAAAGAGTCTTTCACTCAATAAGAACATTTTTTAAAATAGTCACAAGGCAATAAAGGTGGATAAGAGTGGCCAGGAAGTATCACAAGGCTGTCCCCGAAGAAGCCTTCCAGTGCCAGTGCCAGCTCCTCCTGTCTTCGTGGACTCAGCTCTCCACAGCTTCCAGGAAGCCAAGTAGGAAGGGTCCTCCTCCATCCACCTGTTCTCTTCCCACTTCCAGAGAGAAGGTATTAACGCTGGAGCCTCGTCCCTGTATTTGCATCTCCACCAAGCACCAAGCGCACTGGACCAAATGGTCGTTTATAAGCCACTCAATGAAAAAATGTGGGACGTGTGAGCTGCACCCAAACCCACGTTCTAAGCCTGTAAAAATATCTGAAAGAGGGTAGTCATTGCAACAGGGGTGCTGAGCTCCAGAACTGACACTGACCATGCCAAGGACTTGAGCAAGTCTTCAAATTCGCTGGGTCTCAGTTTCCCCATGAATCATGTGTGAATCATAAATATAGCAAGGAGATCCAACCAATCCATCCTAAAAGGAAATCAGTCCTGAATATTCATTGGGAAGTCTGATGCTGAAGCTGAAACTCCAATACTTTGGCCACCTGATGCGAAGAACTGACTCATCTGGAAAAGACCCTGATGCTGGGAAAGATTGAAGGCGGGACAAGAAAGGGACAACAGAGGATGAGATGGTTGGATGGCATCACCGACTCAATGGATGTGAGTTTGAGTAAACTCCTGGAGTTGGTGATGGATAGGGAGGCCTGGCGTGCTGCAGTCCATGGGGCCGCAAAGAGTCAGATGTGATTGAGTGACTGAATTGAACATCAGCACCCAGTTATACTCCTGGAATTTGGAGGAGCTACTGCTCAGCCCCAGGGATTAATGTGCAGCTTAATCACTCGTGAAATCTTTCTAAAATATCCACACTGGTTACCCTAATTCCATCAGCCACATCAAAAATGGAAGCACTGGGATAATCATCAGTGTAACAAAAGTAACACAGCACTAGAACACAGAAGATTTCCAAGGCGTTAATCTTCACGATGCCTCTGTGAGGACAGGAGGCGGCTAATACAAGAAAACATGATCCCTGTCATCACCAGGCATGCTTCCAGGGCACTGCAGACTCTTTCCAAAATTGACACTCATTTTACCATCTGTCCTCATTCCTGACAGAAGGATTGAAACTATTATTATTTTCTGCAATTAATAAATTTTTTTCAGACATGAGAATCCAACAATATTTGGGTAAGAAAAGGTAGTGGATTGAATAATGTCCCCTCCCAAAACGCAGGTCCCACCAGAACCTCTGAATGTGACCTTATTTGGAAAAATAGAGTCTCTGCAGAGATGATTAGTTACGATGAAGTCATCCTCAAACAGAATCACCACTGACTGCTGTCCTTACGAGATGAGAAGACGCACTAATACACGCAGGGGAGAAGGCCCTGTGCAGAGGAAAGCAGAGGCTGGAGTGATGCAGACACAAGTCAGGGAACCCTAAGAATCGCTGCAGCCACCAGACCCTAGAAAAATCAAAGTGAAGTTGGTCAGCCAAGTCCGACTTTTCACGACCCCATGGACTGCAGCCCACCAGGCTCCTCCATCCATGGAATTTTCTAGGCAAGGGTACTGGAGTGGGTTGCCATTTCCTTCTCCAGGGGAATCTTCCTGACCCAGGGATCAAACCCAGGTCTCCCGCATTGCAGGTAGACACTTTACCGTCTGAGCTACCAGGAAATCCCACCAGACCCTGGAAGGGACCAAGAAAAGATTCTTCCCTAGAGTCCTGGGAGCACGACCCTGCAGGCACCTTGATTAGGACTACCTGCTTCCAGACCCGTGAGAGGACACGTCTCTATTGTTTTAAGCCCTCCAGACTATATGGTACTGCATTATGTCAGCCCGAGGAAACGAATAAGGAAGGACAACCAGGACCTGGGAACCAGGAGACCCAGAAGGGAAACTTGCAGAGGCTTCAAGAATGCTCCAGGGCTGCCACTCAGGAATTCAGAGAAGGCTCAGGACCCTTCTGGTCCCTTCTGATCCATCCCAGGGAGCAAACGCTCTGGGGAACCAAGAACAGGGTCAGGAAGGAGCCAGCGTGATGTCTGTCCTCCCCGTCCCCCCATGCCCCATCTGCCCATCCCTCATCGCCCCCTTCCCCCATCTCTGCTTGTACTTGTGGGAGGAGGAGCTTCATCTGACCAATCAGTGAAAGGCCTGTGGGTTCTCCCGCGCTCACTTGGACCAGCGACCCCTTCAACAGCGCCTTCTTCCCCCAGGAAGTGGTCAGACAAGTAGGCCATGGGTCCTATATCCTCCCATTCTTCCGCACCTACTTCCTCCCTTCCCTCTCATTCTGACAAGACTGATCAGGAGATCTTCTCACCGTTTTTTTCCCCAGATTCCGCAGGAGTGCCCTGGTGTCAGTCCAGGTCCTTCCTGCCGCTGCATCGTCAGGTCTCCACACTGGTCCTCAGCGGCTGTCCATCCTCCTCCGCCTTCTCCAGGGGACTCTCCACTCTTTTCGTCTGCAGAATGTGAACGATGGTAATGGGTCCTTTCTCCCAGATGAAGGCAGCGAGTCCGTAAATGGGGAACGGGGCCTAGAAAGGCCTTCACAGGGTGCCTGGTGCTGCCAGCGCGCTGGAACACTTTGCATCTTCAAGAGTTTGACCTTGACAGTCAAAGTCAATTGCAAGACCAGGGGAGGGCGAAAGAGTCCTTGACCTCAGAATCCTTGTTGGGGCTTCCCCAATGGCTCAAGAGGCATCAAGCATCTGCCTGCCAGTGCAGGAGGCACAAGACACATGGGTTTGATCCCTGGGTTGGGAACATTCCCTGGAGGAGGAAATGGCAACCCATTCCAGTATTCTTGCCTGGAAAATCCCATGGACAGAGGAGCTTGGCAGGCTACAGTCTATAGGGTCACAAAGAGTTGGACACGACTCTTTGCAAGCACAAGGAAAGCAAATTGAAGGAGAGTATTTTGTGACTTGTCCAAATTCCATGAAATACAGTATTATCCACAGGTAAAGTCTTACTGGAACACAACTACACTTCTCAGTCTCCATGAGACCGTGGCTGTCTTCACTGGTCAGCAGAAGACTTGAGTAGCTGTGATGGAGACCGCGTGGCCCTCGAGGCTTAAAATATTTACTAGCTGATGCTTTAAAGAAGTTTGCTGGCCCCTGGCATAGACTCTGGAGTCTGATGACCTAACTTTAAATCCTAGCTCCACTACTTACTAGCTCTGTGATTTGGGACAAGTTATTTTCCTCTCTCTTCTCTTGTTTCCACATCTCTAAAATGGACACACAAGTTATTTCTAATTATTGTGACAATTAGACAACTTATCATTCTAAGGTCTCAAAACAGTGCCTGGCACAGAACAATACTATAGATGGGTTAAGTTATCTTCAGGTCTTCATGTTAATCCTGTCTCCCTAAATCCTACATTGTTCTACACCAGAGTAGGATGAATAAAAACTTCCAAGTCTTCATTTTACTTAACACAAACTTATCATTTTCTCCTTTTTTCTGCATTTCCTTCACTTTTCATTATTGGTCCATAGACAAACAGATCCAGGAGACCTTAACTCAGATTTCTCAAATCCCAACTGGGTTCTAATTTGTTACATGGAGGAGAAAAAAAATCCGTATTCCTCAGCAGATGCACAGAGGTGCTTTGTTAAGCACACCTGCCACCTCCTTACTCTTCGGCATTAAAGGACATTCTTGCAAACTGTACAAATCCTGACATCAAAAGCAACACAGAGGGGGCATTTTGCTGGTGGCCCAACGGTTGGGTATCTGCGTTGCGATGCAGGGTACACTTTGTCACAGTGGCTTAGCTTTCATTCTAACTAACCCACAGCCGGGCAGCCCACTACTCTCGGCCTACAGAAGCGGAGGTGGAAGCTGAGTGATTGGCTGATCTGCCAACCACCCCTTGATGCCAACCCCACACTTAGCTGCAGAACCCGGTCTGAAGCAACCTCTGAACTTGGAGCCCTGTGCTCTGTCCACTTAACATGGGCATTATATTTGCTCTTGGAGACAAGCCCGTGTTCCCTCAGCCTCTGAATTAATCCACCCAGTGCTTAGCACATGGTGCCCATGGGCTACCCAGATGGCACTAGTGGTAAAGAACCCACCTGCCAATGTAGGAGACGTAGGTTGGACCCCTGGGTCAAGAAGATCCCCTGGAGGAGGGCCTGGCAACCCATTCCAGTATTCTTGCCTTGGAGAATCCCATGGACAGAGGAGCCTGGCGGGCTACAGTCCATGGGGTGGCAGAGTTGGACACGACGGAAGTGACTTTGCACGCACGCACACCAATATGCTGCTGGGAACAGTGTGTCAGCCTGGGTCCAATCAGGAGAGAGAAACCACAGACTAAGACAAACAGGTAACGTACAATAGAAGAATCAGTCGCTGTAACAGGAGTAGGGTACGAGGAACAGGATAGAAAGAAGTAAAGAGAACTCTGAAGGCCATCTGACTAGCAGCTGTAGGGAGCAGCTGTGAGCCCCAGGTGTGGGACCAGGGCACTTGGAAGCGTCCCCATCCCCCACCCCTGCCCTGGGGCTGAGCTCCAGATCTGTGGTTCTGTGCTGGAGAACTTGCCAGAAACTAGCCCTCTGGGGACTCAGGGAAAGAGTCACAGGAGACACCTCACTGCTCTGAAACCACGCGGGGCTCTAGGGAAGCTGCTGGCCACAAAGGATAATGAGCAGACAACTACCGGTCGTTTAGAGTACATTTGTGAACCAGCAACAATCATCTTTTGCTCATCTTTTTCTCTTATCTTTGCATGCGTGAGTGTGAGTGCTAAGTCGCTTCAGTCGTGTCCAACTCTTTGCAATCCCATGAACTGTAGCCCACCAGGCTCCTCTGTCCATGGGATTCTCCAGGCAAGAATACTGGAGTGGGTTGCCATGCCCTCCTCCAGGGGATCTTCCCAACCCAGGGTTCAAATCCACATCTCTTAGGGCTCCTGCCTTGGCAGGTCAGTTCTTTAACACTAGCGCTACCCAGGAAGGTTTCTATTATCCTTAGAAACTTCCAATTTTTTTAAAACTAATGTGTGATTCATCTTAAAACACAACTTAAAAATATACAACCACATTTCATATGGGATCACTTTTAAAACCCACAACATCAAGGCTCAGCAGTGTTCCTTCTTTACCATTTGGGAGGGACTTTGGTCAGAAACTGCGTTCGTTTTCTATCGCGCATCACCCGTGGTCACAAAGATAGCGGCTTCAAACAGTCCACATTCATTAATTTGTTGTTTCTGTGGATCGGGAGGTGACGCATGGGCTGGCCGAGTCTCTGCTCACTTGGCAGACACCTCATCAAGGTGAGGGCTGAGGCTGCTCTCTCACCTGACATGCAGGACTCACATACAAGCCCTCAGAACTGTTGACAGAATTCAGTTCCTTGTGGTCCTAGGGCCACATGCATGCAGGCTCAGTCACTTCGGGTCAGGCTCAGTGTCCAACTCTGTACGACCCCATGGACTGTGGCCCACCAGGCTCCTCTGTCCATGGGATTCTCCAGGCAAAAATACTGGAGTGGGTTGCCATGCCCTCCTGCATGGGATCTTCCCAACTCAGGGATTGAACCCCTGCCTCTTAGGTCTCCTGCATCGGCAGGCAGGGTCTCTACCACTAGCACCAGCTGGGAAGCCCCTCATCAGGCTGAGCTCCACAGCTCTTTGGCCGCTGTCAGCTGGAAGTTGCTCTCAACTCCCAGAGACCACCCTCAGGTCCTCGACACCTAGGCCTCTGATAATGACAGCTAAGATCTCAAAGCCAGCGGGAGCATTTCTCTAGTCAGACACCTCTGAGTCTTAAATAATGTAACACAACCAAGGGAGCACCTATCCCATTGTAATCATGGGTCTACCCACACTGAAGGCCGTGAGATCACAGAGCAAGTGCACACCAGGGCCGGAATCTTGGAGGCCATCTCAGAATTCTGCCTGCCGCGGAGACTCATAGAAAGTCTGGGACAATTTGAAAATTACCAAGAGCAAGTCTAGCTTCTACCCATTCTAGAAATGTCTCTGATCTTCTAAATGAGCCAGGATTCCCTCATTACACTTTGACTTCCTCTATCCTCAAACCAATCCCCATTCCCCAAATCTGGAATTTAAAGGGCTTTCTTCTTAGGGATCAATAGAAAAACATCCAGATCTGGCCATGCCAGAGGTTAGTCTTTTCTTTTTTTGGTTTGTTTTTTTAGCAGCTTTTCTTTTTTTGTTGTTTTTTGTTTGTTTGTTTGTTTCTGTTTTTTAATTTATTTATTTTCTAGATAACCATCAGCAGATGAACGGATAAGGAAGCTGTGGTACATATACACAATGAAATATTGCTCAGCTATAAAAAGGAATACATTTGAGTCCATTCTAATGAGGTGGATGAAGCTAGAGCCTGTCTGTAGACTGAAGTGAGTCAGAAAGAGAAAAACAAACAACGTCTATTAACGCATATATGTGGAATCTAGAAAGATGGTACTGATGAAGCTATTTGCAGAGCAAAAATGGAGATACAGACATAAAGAGCAGAGTTCTATTCTATTTCTGATGCCCCCTCTGGACAGTTGGCAAGAAAAGAGGTCGGCAGGTATACTAGCCTCCCAAGGCTGCTGTACCAGATAACTACAACCTGCAGGGCATAAAACAACAATCTATTCTCTCACAGTTCTGGAGGCTGGAGGTCCAAAATCAAGGTGTGGGTGGGACTGTGCTCCCTCCAGAGGCTTAGGGGAGGGTCCTTCCTCGCCTCTCCTGGGCCCTTGGTGGCCTCAGGTGTGCCTGGCTTTTGGCTGCATCTCTCCAGTCCCTGTCTCCATCTTCACGTGGCCTTATTGCAGTGTCTCAAGTCTCTGTCTTTCTCTTATAAAAACCCCAGTCACTGGAGGCCCACCCTAAAGCAGGGATGATCTCATCTCAAGATTCTTAATTACATGTGCAAAGGCCTTTTCCAAACATGGCCACATTCACAGCTTCCAGGGTTAAAACATGTTTCTAAGGACTTCCTTGGTGGTCCAGGGGTTAAGAATTCATCTTTCAGTGAAAAGACGAAGGTTCCATCCCTGGTCAGGGAACTAAGATCCCGCATGCCATGGGGCAACTAAGCCCACACCTTCTAGAGCCTGTGCTTTGCAACAAGAGAAACTCACGTGCTGCAATGAAGAGCCCACATACAACAGGTCAGGTTTTGTTTATTTTTTACTTTGCATAACCAAAATAAAATAAAAATAAGTAAACGTGGACTATCTTTTCAGAGGGTCACTATTCAACCGATTGCATTGGGAGACTATTTATTTAGAAGTCCACTTATATCAGTTGCAAAGACCAGTGATCTGCCTCAATCTTGTGGGAGCACGGTGGGGAGGCCTTGGTTGGTGAGCCTGGCCAAGGTGCCCCTAGAGAGGCACAGGGCCAGGATCCTAACCCCCAGGACACTGCTGCTCTGCCCTGGAGAGAGACTCCTCCAGACCAGGGCCCCAGGGGGGTCCCGCAGATGGGGAGGTAAGGGAGCACAGAGACCTCTGAAACCCTACACAAGACGCTCAACCTCTCTTCCTCAGTTGCCACACCTATAGTATGAAGTTAATCACAGTGACACTCTCTTTATGGGGTGTCGTTATGAAGGTTAAATAAGGCCATGTATGTAAAGTAGGTAGAATTCTAATTGGCTCTGAAACTCCCACCACGCTGGTGAACCTGCCCTTCACAGTCCCCTCTCCTTGATGGCCTGGCATGTATTAGATTAAATGAGATGAAACTGACATTTAGGGATGAAAAATGGAGTCGATCTGTAACTTACATGTTTCAGCAGAACACAGTCCAAGTCTTAGTCTTGCAGGTATATCCGACTCTTTGCGACCCTATGAACTCTAGCCCATGGGGCTCTCGTCTGTGGGATTCTCCAGGCAAGAATACTGAAGTGGAATTGCCATTCCCTTTTCCAGGGGATCTACCAAACCCTAGGGATCAAGCCCACATCTCCCCCACGGCAGGCAGATTCTTACCTGTCTGAGCCACCAGGGAAGCCCCCGTATCATGTAATTGTTAGCTAAGGTTACCACCTACAGCTCTAGGCCCACCTCCTAATGATGCCTCAACCACAGGAAAGCAAAAGGACTTTTCCCTCCCAGCTCCAGGAAGAAAAGCTCAAGGGAGGCTCTGATTGGCTGAGTGTGGGTCATGTGCCAGCCTGCTGACAAATCACTGTGGCCAGGAGGGGAGGGGAGTGTTGTGATTGGTCTAGCATAGATCACAGGCATGCCCCTATTGGCTGCATCCCAAGCCCAAAGAGCACCCAGAACATCAATTCTTGTTAATGATTGGTGGATGGATGGATTGAATGTATAATACATGCACATGATAAAAATCAAACAATAGGTAAAGTTGCACCGTGGCAAGTAGGCCACTGCTTCTCAGAAGTTTCTACCAGTGCCTTTTGTGTGTGTTAACATTCCAGAAATAATTTGTGCATCTGTAAGCATGCACATCAATGCATAGAGATGTAGATACAAATTTCCTGCACCTTTTTTTCACACAGATGATTGTGTGTGGATGTTTCCCACTTTTTTGAGTGTTCCTCTCCTCGCTCTGCCCTTTCCCAAAGCCAGATGCACTGATCTCTGTGGCCTGGGACTTCCTTGCCCCTGCTTCTAGTTGTGATTGACCCACTTAAGGCCCTGGCGGAAGATTAGAAGCCTGGAGGCAAGTGGGAGGGGAGTATTTATTCCCCCAGCTGCCGCCATGTGGGTCCCAAGGCATAGCTTGCATGCTAAGTCACTTCAGTCATGTCCCACTCTTTGCGACCCCATGAACTATAACCCGCCAGGCTCCTCTGTCCATGGGATTCTCCAGGCAAGAATACTGGAGTGGGTTGCCATTTCCTCCCCATCTGGAGGAAATGGCAACCCACTCCAGTAGAAATGGCAACCCAGGGATCGAACTCGAGTTTCTTACATCTCCTGCATTGATAGAGATGGGTTCTTTACCACCTGGGAAGACCCAAGGCATGGCTACCCCTCTACTAAATTCATAGCTCCTGCCATCTCTCCAAACCCCAGAGGCAGCTGCCCCTCTACTACATAAAGCCCCCACACTGGCTGGCCCAGGGCCCTGCACCCTCCCCCGTGGGTTCCCCTTAACCCTCCCCACACTTTGATAAAGTCTTCTGGGACACCTCCTCTCCAACAAGGTGAGCCTATCCCTATTAGAGGGCCCACTGTACACACTTTTTCAATAGAAAATCAAGAAATGAATTCTGCCCCAATTACTGTCCCCTCCCCATTTCCCTTCACATCTTCTTTAGAGTCGGGGCTCCCCAGACTCTGAAGTCAGAGTGCTAGGGTTTAGTCACAGCCCTGCCACTTTTGACCTGAGTCACCTGGGCAAAGACACTGTTCTGACCTGCGATGGCAGTGGTAGTAACCACCCCCTGCAGGTGGTGTGAAAACTGACTGTGCTGTGAACACGCCCCTTAGTAGAGGGCCCAGCCCTTAGTGGGTGCTGGTTAAATGCTTTCTCATCTAAGCCAGATGTTATCCCAACCCCAATGTCCCTGAGGCCCCACCGGGCAGCCTCTGCCAGGGATCTTCACGTCCTGTCTGGCCATCCTGGTCAAGGCAGATTTGAACACGGGTTGGGTTTGGGGTGGTGACTGATGGAACGTGTGTCCAGAAGGGAGCCATTCTCCATCCCACGTCAGTGGCTCCATCTCAGCACTGAAAAGTACGGGACTCCTGCCTCACCTTAGTGGATCAGGTTCCAGCTGTCCATGAGATGTCTGGAAGGATGCAGCCGTCCTGGGGAAAGCTGCAGGTGGACATGGCAACGCCTTTCAGTTTACTTTACCTTTGGGTCTTCCAACCTCATGGAAAGCCAGCACCAAGGAAATGGAGGGGTGGGTATTAGACACGCTGGTTGAAGGACGTCCCCCGTGGTCCAGTGGCTAAGACTCCGCACTCCCAATACAGGGGTCCGGGTTCCATCCCTGGTCAGGGAGCTAGATCCCACATGCTGCAACTAAGACCCAGGGCAGCCAAATATATAAATAAATACTTTAAGAAAGAAAAGAAATGCTGGTTGATGTGGGAGAAGTCGAGAGGGACAGAAGTGTGAGGCCAGGAGGGTGGGCCTGAGCCCGGGGCAGGAAGACCAGCTGAGATGCCCCTGCCCTCTTAGTTCTAGGGCTCAGGCCCCAGAAAGGGGGTTAATTATATTTTTGCAGCCCACCTCATGGGCTTCCGGAGAGAATCCACGTTAATAACCAAGGAGGACAAAGTCCACAGAGGGACGTAATAGAGCTGGGGTTTTCCTTAGGGAGCGACTGCACCGCTTTCATTTCGGACGCTAAGGCACAGAGCCTCGGGCCTAACGAGAGCTTCAAGGATCTTTGAAAATGTTTAAGTCTTGAAAAAAAAATGATAGTCTGCAGATTATGGAAATAGCAATAGCAAAATCAAATTCCACAAATGATTAATTTATATATTCACTCTTCATTAATTGTTAAATTGAGTAGACATCAAAATCTCACTGCATTTGAAAACTGTTTGTAAAGATAGATTTTTCTCATGTCACAAGAATTCACAAGTATGCCAGTGCCTGCCAGGAAATAACGGCTAATCGCAAGTTAAATGAGTGACTTACAGCGAAATCTTTTGTGTGTGTGGCCACATGGCTTGTAGAATCTCAGTTCTGAGACCAGGGATTGGACTGGACCTGGGCCACAGCAGTGAAACCCCAGAATCCCAACCACTAGGCTACCAGGGAACTCCTGAAACCCAATAATTTTAAGAACAAAATCACTGGTCTTCCCCAGTGAACTCCATCCTGCCAGGGGATTGTCTATTTCCAGAATCATTGCTACTTCTGCCTTTTTCTCTTTCTTATACATCATGAATACCAACCAAAAAAAAACAAACCTCAGTTTTTTTAAAGCGGAAAAACACAGAAGCTGACAATAGATTGAAAATCCTTTCATCTGCCGGTTGCATTGCAGGGACATGGTGCTTTCAATGGGACAGCCAGTTCCTAAGACCAAAGTCACCTTTGGCTAATTTGCATTTGTGGCTTTTCCAATCCTGTTTTCCCCCAACCCACCCCTGTGCCATCAAGGGAGAGCAGGTACTTTCCAAACCCACAGCTCACAAATGCCAGGGATTGTTGTTTTTAATGCTGTGCGTGTGTGCTCAGTCCTGTCTGACTCTCTGTGACCTCATGGACTGTAGTCCGACAGGCTCCTCTGTCCAGGGACTCTCCAGGCAAGAACACTGGAGTGGGTTGCCATGCCCTCCTCCAGGAGATCTTCCCCACCCAGGGATCGAACCCGGGTCTCCTATGCCTCATGCATTGGCAGACGGATTCTTTACCTCTTGACCTACCTGGGAAGCCCTTTGAATGCTGAGTCTCCATCATCGTCAAAGTCTCTTCTCTAAGTGACTTTACTCAGAAACGTCTCTCTCTCTCGAGGAGGTAAACCCAGATGGGGTCACCTGCGCCCTCACCCTCAGCCCCTCACAGTCCAGGCTCTACTGGACCCACCCCAGGCTCCCGCAGAAAAGAGGAATTGGTCTCTGTCTAGAGCTCCTCTGTTCAAAAATTTCAGTTGCTTGAACGGTTTATTTTATCCAGCACGTTGATTAGTTAATGGTACTTGCAACAAAGCTTGTAGTTATTAATTAAACCATCTGAGTGAGCCCTCCAAAGACCATGAACAATCTGACTGGAAGCCAAGCTTCCTACAACAAGTTTTAAAACAGAAAAAAAAAAAAAAAAATGCAGGGCATGCAGGAGAACAAGGGTGACTCAGCTGTGTCGTAGGAAGGGCCCATGTCCCCACGAGGACAGGGGTGAGCTAAGGCCGCTGTCTGGAGGCTTGGGAGCTGGCCACTGAGGAGCGGACGATCCAGGGGGGACACACAGAGGCACGACACTGAGGTGCTCCGGGAAAAGTGGGACAGAAAAGCGCCCTCCCTTTGTGCATGCAAAGTCACTCAGTTGTGTCTGACTCTTTGCAACAATACGGACTATAACCCACCAGGCTCCTCTGTCCAAGGGATTCTCCAGGTGAGAATACTGGAGTGGGTTGCCGTTTCACTTAGACAAAGGCAAGTTAATGTTTCTGGGTCAAGTTCTTTCTGTTTGAATTTTAGGGCCCTGACAGAGCCCTAAATCAGACCAAAACAATTTTGAGGACTGAATGTGTTTGAAGGAATGCCATTTCCAATTCCATGACAAAGTTATTCTTAAGGAATAGCTGCTCTTTAAGACCAGGGACAAACCCCAGAGCCCGTTTGCCAGCGGGATGATCTATTGGAACCCATATTGCCACAGGAATTAACACTTCATTCCATGTCCCCCCTCCCCTCACACATGTACGGACAGCCTCCCCCACCATCAACATTTCCAGCAGAAGGTTCATTTCTTACAGCCCAGCCACCTACACTGACACATCATTGTCACCCAGGGGACAGAGCGTACCTTAGATCCCCTGGAGGAGGAAATGGCAACCCGCTCCAGTACTCATTCTTGCCTGGAAAATTCCATGGGCAGAGGAGCCCGGTGGGCTACAGTCCATGGGGCCACACATCCCTTCCCACTGCAGTGCGTCCCCTGCACACGTTTGATCCCTCCGCGTGATTTGCCACTGCACTGAGTGGCAGCCTCAGGTGTCTTTCTGCTTATCTCCACGCATGGAGGGTTTACAGTTAGAAGGGAAAAAATATTTGAATTCTTTGGAGCAAAATTTAAGATGTAAAGCAGCTCCAAAAATTGTGAAACCTTTTAAAACTCCAACTTTAGTAAGTTTCTTGTAATTTTATGAACAAACTCTTGTTCACTGGGAGGGTGACTGGAAGTCCAGGCAAAAGATCATCTCAAATACAGTAGTTTCGTGTCCAGATGAAAAACATACCTTACCCCTTTGCAAAAAATGACACGCTTTTTGACCTAACAAATGGGTCTCCCTAAAACTGGGTTTTCACAAATCTTTGAATACCGGTAAAACTGACTACTAACATGGTAACATTTTCAGAGAACCAACAAGCCAAACCATTCCCCAGTTCTCAGAAGAACAATCTGAGACGTATTCGTTGGCTCTGTCATTTTGAAGATTTTATATGAAGAAAGCAAAGAGACACTCTCTCAGCTGCTTGTCTCTGTGCAGTGGACCAAGTGCTGATCCAAGCTGATGGCCCCGTTTGCCTCCCATCCGTGGATGCTCTCCCAGCCAGCGAGTCCCCTGGGCCCTCCTGTCACAGAGAAGATCCAGCTTCAGCACGAGACACTCCTCCCAGGGAGGCTAGGTGATGGCCAGCGAGCAGAGGGCCTCTGCCTTCCTGTGCTCAGGAGTTTTGAAAGAAGAGGTACAGCTGATCTTACCCTGCCCCTCCCCCTGCCTACTCTGCAGCCTCCAAACAGATTGCTTTCCTCGGGTCATTTCTCTGCTATGAATGAGTTGCAGCTGAGGTTCTTAGGAGAACGCGGAGCAGAACGATCACTAAATGTTGTTGTTGTTCAGCCGCTAAGTCGTGTCTGACTCTGCCACCCCATGGACTGCAGCACTCCAGGCTTCCCTGTCCTTCACTATCTCCTGGAGCTTGCTCAAACATATGTCCATGGAGTCAGTGATGCCATCTCATCCTCTCACCCTCTGTCACCCCGTTCTTCCCCTGCCATCAATCTTTCCCAGCATCAGTGAAGTGAAAGTTGCTCAGTCCTGTCTGACTCTTTGCGACCCCATGGACTTTACAGTCCATGGAATTCTCCAGGCCAGAATACTGGAGTGGGTAGCCTTTCCCTTCTCCAGGGGATCTTCCCAATCCAGGGATTGAACCAGGTGTCTCTCACATTGCAGGCAGATTCTTTACCAACTAAGCTATTAGGGAAGCCCTTCCCAGCATCAGGGTCTTCTCCAGTGAGTTGTCTCTTCATATCAGGTGGCCAAAGTATTGGAGCTTCAGCATCAGCATCAGTCCTTCCAGTGAATATTCAGAGTCAATTTCCTTTAGGATTGACCAGTTGGGTCTCCATGCAATCCAAGGGACTCTGAAGAGTCTTCTCCAACACCACAGTTCAAAAGCATCAATTCTTTGGTGCTCAGTCTTCTTTGTGGTCCGACTCTCACATCTGTACATGACTACTAGAAAAACCATAGCTTTGACTATATGGATCTTTGTCAGCAAAGTGATGTCTCTACTTTTGAATATGCTGTGTAGGTCAGTCATAGCTTTCCTTCTAAGGAGGAAGCATCTTTTAATCACTAAATAGGGCCCCATGATGCATTGGTCACATTCCATTACAAGAAAAACTCACACTACATACGTATGTGGTTAATGACGTGTTGTATTTGGTGTCAAGGTTTTGAAAGGCACTATTTTGACATTAAAATGTGTTCTTCTCTGTATTAATGGCCTGTCTTCTGAGTTTTCTCTTCAAGGCTTTCTAAATTTTCCTCTTTAGAACGAAGAAATCTGAAAGACCTATCATACCATTCTTTCTAGCAGCTCTAAATGGGAAACAAAGGCACCCATTAGTAATCTCTTACTGTTTCTATGCAATATAGCATAATTTAGCTTTACCTTAAAAATTGACTGTGGTCTCAAATCAGTAATTATTACCTCTAAAAATAAAGGGATCTGTTTTCTTACATTGAAAAATGCATATATATTTCTAGGTGAAAAAAATTAGTACTAGGTTTAAAAATTTTTCTTTATTGACAACTCAAATTTAGTCACTAGTATAATAAGAGGCTCTTTCTAGTATTTTAAAAGTTGATCCAGTAGAGCTCAAAGGAGTGTCTTAAGTCTATGAAACTTTGGCACTGACATCTTTTGACTTTTCTCCTTAACTACAGATAGTTTTATTTCTTAAAAGATGTGAACGTTAGTAAATTTCTACAAGCATCTTAGATGTAAAAATACTGAACTGGAACAATGTTCATTTCCATGTCAGTAGGAACATAAGAACTGCCTTGAGGGCTCATATTTAAAAGTAATAGGAACACAAGTTAGTGGTTCCGAAATATACTTTTCCATAAAAAGGAACCACTTCTTATGGGCCCAGGGGAATGACACCTCAGGAAGAGCCTCCCATTTGGAGCCACCTGGCAATAGAGAGCGGACCTCTCCCTGACCACCTGCCCTCCTGTGTGCAGGGACCTCCCACCTCAGGAGCCCAAACTCTGCTTAGGCAGGATTCTGTTACTGTCTTTGTAATTGTAAACACCGGGTTATAAACTCTCACCTTGCAGCCTGCAGTTAAATGCCCTTTACCTATACTTTCAGGCTGGGCAAACATGCATTTCTGGTGGGACCATTTTAAGCCTGACGGGTGCACCAGACATCCCCCAGGGGAGGTCCAGTAGGCACTTGACATCGGAGTTTGGAGCTGGGGGCCAACGTCAGATAGAACCCACGGGCAACTTGAGCCTGGAGGAGCCCAGACACCCGGGATGGAGGGCCCGTCCCAGGGAGGAAGGCACAGGAGGAGTCCAGGTAGTATGGGAGCGGGCGAGGGGAAGCCCCCGGGGCCTGGTTGGAAGGGAAATCCCCGATGGGAGTGGACTGGAAAATGAGAATGGGTGAGGTGACAGGAACAGTGTCCCCGAAGGAGAGAGGGACGGAGGGCTGGCAGCTTCCAGGAGGAGGGAGAGGTTTTCAAGTTGGTGGATAAAGCGGGAAGAAAACGGGGACCACAGGGTCTGGGGCTCAGCTGGTGGCTGGCGCGGGGAGGGGGACTTCAGAGGGAGGCGAGCTATCCCGCCACCGGCCTTTTTAAGCACAGGGTGTCAAATGGTTTAAAAACCAGGGTGCGTTCAAAAGGAAGAGTTCGTTTCTCAACAATGAAACACAGAAATGGGTCCCTGCAGGTGGGGGAGTCCTGACTCCCTGCGTGAGTGAGGAGCGACCCCGTTCGCCCCTTCCCGTGGCCGGAGGGGCGGGGGAACGGGGTGGTGGGGGGTAGGGAATGCGAATCTGAAGGACGGAGGACCAGGAAGGGGTTTCAAGAGCTCCAGGTGAGGGCTGTGGCGGGGCCAGGGTCCCCTTAGGGGCCGAGGGGAGGGGCCAGCGCCGGAGCACCCCAGGGGGGTTGGGGGGGGCAGGGGGAGGGGACGAGAGCCTGGGAGGTGGGGACGGGCCTGCCTGGTGCGGGCTCCCGGGGGCCGGGCAGCGCGACTGACACGGTCAGTGTCACCGTCAGCGGCTCCGTCGCCCTGCCGTCTTGTGATCTATCACCACCACACACGCGCGCGCGCGCACCGCCACTACGTCCCGGCACTGCACGCGTGGCTCTCCGCAAACCTCTCCTGTGGCTCCAGGTGGTGGGTGTGGGGGCTCGGGGGGCTGTGGGCAGCGGCGCCTGGGGGCCTGGGGAGCGGCCCCGCCGTCTGAAGGCCCTCGAGCACCACCTTTCCGACCCGCAGAGGGGCGGAGCCGATACCTGGGGGCGGAGCCAATACTTGGGGCGGAGCCGACACCTGGGTGCGGAGCCGACACCTGGGTGGGGCTCCTCCCTCGCGGGGCAGAAGCCCCTGCAGGCAGCACTGGGGGAAGGTGGGGGGCGGGGTGCACGGGGTCGCTCCCCACTGCTCCTCACCCACGCGGGGAGTCTGGACTCCCTCCACTTGCGGGGACCCATTTCCGTGTTGCATTGTCGAGAAACGAACTCTCCCTTTTGAACGCGCCCTGGTGTTAAACCATCAGACATCCCGTGCTTAAGAAGGCCCCGGCGGGATGTGAAGTCTGCGCGCTGAGCGGCGCCCCCGCCCGGCCTCCTCACACCACCAAGCCACACCTGACACCTCGGGGCTGGGGGCTCGGCGTGTGCTCCTTCCCTCCCGTCAAAGGCCCGATCGGTCGTCTGAGAGCCGAGAACCCCGGCGCGCGCACTTACGCGTTCTCCTTCAGCGAGGAGAGGTAGGCCTCGGTGTCCGACTCAGGGATGTCCGAGTCGAGCCCCGACAGATAGCGGTAGACGTAGGAGAAGGTCCCGAAAGGAATGCGCGCGGGCCCGCCCTCGGGATCCGTGGTCAGGATCTCGCAGAGGTGCTTCATCGCAGTGTTCAGTGACTGGAGACGGCAGAGAGCAGGCGGGGAAACGGTTACCGCTGCGATGCGCTAAGACGGACAGCAAAGACAGCCGCCCACAGACACCTGGGTACAGCCACAGAAGTTCTCCCCCAAGTATGTTCTCGGCGGTCTAAATTAAGAACTACCGGGAATTTACAATCGCCACAAGAAAGAAAAAGAAAAGGGTTGATCAGGATGTAATTGGCCTGAAAAAGAGTTTGATTTCCAGATTCTCTCTCATGTTAAACGGGAATGACTCTTAGACAAGAGGAAGCCTCGATCTTATTGACGAGGGACAAGGCAACTTGCACACCAGTCCCTCTGGCCCCACAACATACCTCGAGACAGAGCAAACTCTCCCCAACTGGGCCACCCGTGGTGAGGGGGTGGGACTGGCAGGGCCCTGAGCAGGCTGGGGGCAGTGTCGAACCTGGGTCAGTAACCCCCTCAACACCACCATCCACCGGCATCCTTGACTTTCAGCCAGAACTCCTCCCTGCAAAACGTGGCACGAGCTTCCAGAACATTCCAGAGCATGCTGACCCTCCCCCATTCGACCCCTTCTAGTCACCAGGGCATGAGGGTGAGGGTCAGGGGAGCCCTGGCCCATGTCAAACACGCCCACGTCAAACACGTCTGTCTAGTCATGGCTATGGTTTTTCCAGTAGTCATGTATGAATGTGAGAGTTGGACTATAAACAAAGCTGAATGCCGAAGAATTGATGCTTTTGAACTGTGGTGCTGGAAGAAGACTCTTGAAAGTCCCTTGGACTGCCAGGAAATCCAACCAGTCCATCCTAAAGGAGATCAGTCCTGAATATTCATTGGAAGGACTGATGCTGAAGCTGAAACTCCAATACTGTGGCCACCTGATGTGAAGAACTGACTCATTTGGAAAAGACCCTCATGCTGGGAAAGATTGAAGGTGGGAGGAGCAGGGGATGACAGAGTATGAGATGGTTAGATGGCATCACTGACTCGATGGATATTAGTTTGAGCAAGCTCCAGGATTGATGATGGACAGGGAGGCCTGGCGTGCTGCAGTCCATGGGGTCGCAAAGAGTCAGACACGACTGAGCGACTGAACTGAAGGCTTAAATCCCCAGCAGTTTTGCAAGATGGTAGGAAATCAGCCTCGGTGGGCATGTCTTTGCTGTGTTCGAGGCCCTTGTCCTGCCCTCAGGGAGCTGACACGGAGGGCTGCCACGGCGACGGTGGGGCCTACAGAGCGCAGACGCGAGCCTCTGGGACAGACCAGAGCCCTCCAGGGCAGCTCCTGAGGGAATGAAATGTGGGCTATGCTCACGAGGAAGAGAGAGCCAGGAAAACCCAGGTGGCCAGCTGCTGAGGACAGTCCCCCAAGGTGGGGGCGAGGCAGCAGGTGGAGGGGAGGTTACAGGTAGACCGAATGGATCAGAGTAGCAGCCATGTGGAAGCGAGTCCCGCAGCTCAGGGACACACAGAGGGCCGGGGCCAGGCCTTAAACACAGTCATTATCCGGCCACCACCCAGCCACACGGCTCCTCTGAGGCGCCAGTCGGGTGGCGGCAGAGGTCTGGTTCTCACCCAGAGGCTCAACTATTGGAGGACCCACTGCCAGCTTCCCGAGGGGGTGGGCAGAACTCACTTCCTGAGGCTATAAGACCACGAGGGGGACCGGCCTCTGGCCAGCTGCTGGCCAGAGCCCCCCTGAGCTCTGACGGGCTGCTGAAACAGGCCCTGATACAGGGCCTCCCTGAGGTCCTCTTACTACACACCAGCTTCGTCAACCACCAGGGGCTGGACCAGGGTCTCACAGTGAGCATCAGAGAGAAACCAGTGGTGCTTTCCACAGTGGGAGGAGCAAGGCAGGGGCACCGAAATGTGCCCAGAAAGTGCTAACGGCCTGGCATCACCACACAGCAGGAACCCTGAGAGATGGACTGGGCATCTCACTCACTCCTCATGGTGACCGTGCAAGATGGGGTCAAGGAAGCCGAGAGGCCGGGTCACTCGCCCAGGTGAGCCAGCTGGGATGGGAATCCAGCAGTCGGCATCCTGAGCCCAGCCCTGACCAGCACATCCCACCTCTGGGCTGGCTTGGGGAGCAGGTGGCAGGGGGTGACACACACCGGCCAGGGGTGAGCCTGGACCATGGGTGCACACTGCCCCCCGCCCCCGCCAGCTGCTGGGACTCGGGGTGTCTGCAAACCACCACCGTCCACCCCGACCCCGACCGATGGCCCCCGCTGAGACGGGATGCTGGGGGTGAGTGGACAACCCCACAGTCCTGACGTTTGCCCAGCTCTGGGGGTAAGGGGATGCTCTAGTTAGAAACAATGGTGGCGTTCATTTATTCATTTCTGCAGGGACCACCGCACGCACCGTCTCCCCGAAAGACCGTCCCCAGGGAGGACTGGGTGAACAGAGAGTTGTGTATTTTACAGGTTCCCTGCTTGAAATGTCTCAGAGACTAGTCGCTCTGTTAGATCCTGCTGTTTGAGCCCACACACCGGATGACAGTCATCGAGGCGGGGCTGGGGGCCTACAGCAGAGCTGAGGGGTGGAGGAAGCTGGCATGGAGCCAGAGCAGACGCTCTTCTTCATGAATGCTGCTCCAGCGCTTCCGAGGAAGAGGTATTTTAGGGGGAAAAGAAAAATGCATCCAAACACGCTGGCCTCACTTCCCCCGCAAAGATGCGATGACATTACCAGTGCTAACATTTCCGACGCAGACTCGCAGCAGTTTCTATGTCCACAAGGACTCATTAGGCAACGTGCCTGGCTTGGGAACTCTGTTCCCTACAACAGCTCTCTCACCCTAAGGGTCGTGGGTCCTAAGGCTACTTGCTTGCCAGCTACAAGGACCCATCTCCTGGGCAGTGGCCCCACTAACCCGCTGCTCGTTATTCTCTGGCTGGTGGTTGGTCCAGGAGGTGGCGGCTGCAGTGTTGCCAGCCCAGCGTGCACGCCTGAAAGTGTCAGTTGCTCAGTCGTGTCCGACTCTTTGTGACCCCGGGGACCATAGCCCTCCAGGCTCCTCTGTCCATGAGATTCTCCAGGCAAGGATATTGGAGTGAGCTGCCAGTTCCCTCCTCCAGAGGATCTTCCCGACCCAGGGATCAAACCTGTGTCTCTAACATCTTCTGCGTTGGCAGGTGGATTCTTTACCGTCTGAGCCACCAGGGAAGCCCGTGCATGCCGAAGCCTCATCTCAGATGCGAGTGGAAACACAGAAGAGACCTGGCCTCCCGAGCATGTGCAGTGCTGGGCCCGTGGGTCCCTGCAGTCTCCGAGTTGCAGCTGCTGTCCCGACGACACCTCGATCCACCTTATCACCCCCACTGGGTCCCTTTTAGCTGCAGGGAATGAACAACATGGACCACACTCTGCCTGACCTTTTGAACACAGTCAGGACACGGTGGGGGCACTCGCTCCCGCCCTGCGGCCAGAGCTCCGGGGGGACACCCAACTCAATGTCGGGCAGTGGCACTGACCCCCAGGTCTCATTTTTAAAGAAGCGCCCCCCACCCCGTTTCACTTCCTTTCCTCACAAGCTTCCTCATTTACAGCGCGGGCCTGGGGCTCGTGGCCAGTGCCACGTTCTCGGATGTGAGTGAAGCCGGTGCCTCGGGCTGGAGGGACAGAGGGGCCAGCACGCCCAGCAACTGCTGACCCCACCACCTCCGGCCCCACAGAGTGGACGCTCAGCCGGGGTGCAGTGGGCAGGGGCAGCTGTCTCCTAGCTGGGAGGCAGTTGGTACATGAGCCTGTGGCCTGAGGCTCACAGGTGAGCATCTCCAGACGGGCTCCGGAGGCCCCCCTGGGAACCTGAACCAGGGGAGAGCACGGCCTGGAGGGGACCAGACGGGTGCTCAGAGACACCAGAGCCCATGGGCGGCCCGCAGCTGGGCGGGACGGGGGCCTGAGGCCTCCAGGGTGAATGCTGTTGGCAGGCTGGCACACAGTGTTTTAGGGAGCAGATCACCTTAGGACAGGGCTTTCCTGGTGGCTCAGACAGTAAAGCATCTGCCTGCAACGCGGGAGACCCGGGTTCAATCCCTGGGTTGGGAAGATCCCCTGGAGAAGCACTCCAGAAGTCTCACCAGGAGAATTCCATGGATGGAGGAGCCTGGTGGGCTACAGTCCATGGGGTTGCAAAGAGTCAGACATGACTGAGCAACTTCACTTTCTTTCTTCTTTTCACTTTAAGGGTATAAAATGGTACCGAGGGGAAGGCCGAGGAGTTGTCACTCTCTGGGGCGTGTCCCAACCGGTGGGCGGCACACTGCCTGGGCTACAGAGTCATCACAGGGGTCCCTCCACCCACCGTGTCCACCAGGAGCGGCGGCTCCGGAGCCTGTGGTCTGAGTTCGAATCCCACCCCGCCGCCTCCCCCTGCCCTCCGCTCCGCTCAGCCCTCCAGCCCACAGGTTCCTAGATCAGGGCTTTCCTCAGAGGGCTGCTTGGAGGATTAAAGAGAAAACAGACAAGGGCTCCAAACATTCCCACATCCGGTGAGAAACACTGGAGACGACGGCCATCCATAAGCAGTACGTCCAGATGACACACGTATATTTTCAGCTGTACACACGGAGGGACACTCCCATGAATGAGGAAGTTCAAAGATGAACCAGAGTTGGGGGAGTAGTTCGTCACTGCACTTTTCTCAGTCCTGTGCGGGGCAGCTGGGAAGGTGGATTTGGTCCACGACGGTTTTGCTCTTGTTGTTCAGTCGCTCAGTCGTGTCCGACACTTTGCGACCCCATGGACTGCAGGACACCAGGCCTCCCTGTCCATCATCTCCCAGAGCCTACTCAAACTCATGTCTATCAGATCGGTGATGCCATCCAACCATCTCATTTTCTGTCGCCCCCTTCTCCTCCTGTCTTCAATCCTTCCCAGCATCAGAGTCTTTTCCAGTGAGTCAGTTCTTTACATCAGATGGCCAAGTATTGGAGTTTCAGCTTCAGCATCAGTCCTTCCAACGAATATTCAGGACTGATTTCCTTTAGGATGGACTGCTTTGGTCTCCTTGCTGTCCAAGGGACTCTTAAGAGTCTTCTCCAACACCACAAGTTTGAAAGCATCAATTCTTCAGTGCTCAGTCTTCCTTATGGTCCACTTTCAACTTTTTCATATTATAAAAAAGATCTCCATACTTAAAAAAAAACAGATGAAAAATGTTGACCCACCTCTTAGGACATTGATGGGACAGCAGAAATGTAAGCTGAAGGTCACAACACAGACTTGTGGTCATCTCACCCAGCGATCATGCACCTTGGGAGACAGGCCCTCTGCCCATGGCCGAGGCTCCTGGGGCAGAGCCCCCTGATGCTCTTGCTCCCATGCCCTGCCCCCAGTCACATCTGAAGCTTGCACTCGAGAACCAGAGCAGCACTTGGGGCTCAGAGGATATACCAGATGTCGCCCGTGGGGTGTCAAGATCCCCTGGCACTCAGAGCAAAGCCCACACCAAGCTGCAATCGACAGACATCCATGGAAGGAATGAGACATATGGCTTGGAAATCTCAGAGAAGGTTCCAGTCTTTGCAGAGGACTCAACCCATCCAACTAGAGAGACTCCAAAGAGATCCTGAAAAGCCACAAGCCAAGAGACACCACAGGTGGGGCAGCCAGAGTTGCTGCGTCACAGTGAGGCAGAGTGACCAGATTCCAGCTTCACGGCAGTCCTGCGTGTGCAGAAGTGGACTGCAGTGATCCACGAGGAATTCCTCCTCCTCATCCTGCTTCAGTTCTTCACTGGCTCCTTTCTGAACGTTTCCTTCTTCTAAGCATAAAGACAAGTGCTAAGGTGCCAATCTGCCTGAAGAGCCATCTCCCGGAAATCACAGCGCCAGGCTTTTGGGACGTCTCCAAGCTGTCCCACCAACACGGGCATCGGTGGGTCAACAGAGCACACGTCCCCTTGGGGCTGGCCCATCACGGCCCCCGTGGCACACAGCTAGCCCTGCCCTGGGTTTTTTTTGGGGGGCAGGCCAGGACGGAGAGGGCACCCCAGGCTCTGAACTCTGCCTGGCAGAGGAGCAGGGGACTTTCGCACCTGAACCCCCTCCCCAGGGTCGGCTCCCTGCAGAGAAATAGGAGAGAGTCAACGGCCCACAGCAAAGACTCAGGGCCCAGGCGGCTTAGTCAGGGGCCAGTGCCGGACCCCCACGGGCTGACGGGCTGACGGGCTGAGCGACACGTTAAGGGAAGAAGAGAGAAGCGAGTGTGCTCTTTCCCTGTCACTTGCCCAGACTTCAGTCCGGAAGGGAAGCGCCATCCTTAACAAATGTCTCCATCTAGCGTCACGCCTCACACACGGCTAAGAGGCCTCCTCTTGCAAAACACGAGCTGGTCTGGTTTGAAATCTAGCGCCTGATTCTCCTGATTTGGGAGGGAGCACTTACAAAGATGGATTCCCCCAAAGATGAAATATTCTGATTTCCCATCTTTATAAAAATCTAAACCTCATAAACCAAGTTTAGAGGAATAAACCATCAAATCAAATATTAGGTATTCATTTTATGTTATTAAAATCTCCCTTTCCAGGAGCTCCGGATGAACAAAGCCACATAAAATTTCCTCCAGTAACTAAATGCATCTTTGTCCTTCTCAGTGACACCCCGCTGTGATTCTCCTCAGTGGCCTCGGAGCCCAGAGACAGGTGGCAACTGGGTCTGGGTTGTCCAGCCCAGGGCTGACGGGAAACACCACCTGTGGGCATGGACACCACAAAAGGGAGCAGCCAGCCTGACTCCTGACTTTTCTGGGGTTTCCGAGTTTCTCACTGGGGCCATGAACAGAGGTGGTAAAGGGCACGATATTCGCAGAGCAGGCACTACACAGCAGAGGGGGGGCGGGCAGCAAATGAACCATAGCGTCTACAGCCAGGCAGAGGAAAAAAGAGAAATCGAATTTGGAATCAAAGAAAAGTTCCAGAAGATTAGTAACAACATAAAGCTAAAACCAGCTAAAATTAAATCAAGTATCTCTTGGGGGTCCATATGCGCTCAACGGGAAGCAGGAGCTCAGGGCAGCCGAGGCTTGACGCGGAGGGCAGTGCAGGGATAGGATGGAAGGTTAGCTGCAGGCGCTTAGCTGTCAGTGGTCCTGTGAAGTAGTGTCAGACGAAGTACTTCTAAAGAGTTAAAATGGAATCAAAGAGGCTTGTGCGGGGACCCAAGATGAGGGTGCCCCGTGAAGCAAGGACTAAGGAGTAGCCAGGTATGTGCTCTGGGGTCCAAAGACTCAAGGGACGGGGTTGCACGCCTGGTCTCCGCGGTAAAGGGAGCTGGCTCTCTTCTCAGCGCTTTTCTTCACACACTGAAAGTGGACTTGACCCCTGTGTTTCACGTGGCGACTCAAATTCTAGAGCTGAAGACAGGCTCTGGATTTCCAGCCCTTCCCCACCAAACCCACTGCCCTTTCTCAGTTCACAGACTGGAGGGATGTCTGTGTCTTCGATCCTAAACCCGTATGGGTTATACTTCTTAACATCAGCAAGATATCTGCTTTAAGTTACTAATAATCGATTTTAACTGCTGTAAGTTACTAATAATAGATTTTAACTAAAATAGAAGATAATTTTATTCCTTTTTGTACAGGAGGGAAACCTATCAATTTGTCAAATGATGTATAGTTTAATAAAAGTCATTGATGCATTCTCTTCTAAACACTAAACACATTTTCACAGTATCTACATATTTTATCTACTGTTAACATCTTTTACATTGAGGCACTCATAAGTATTTAACTTCTGTAAGTTAAAGTAACTACAAGCCTAAAATATAATAAGCATCTGAAAAAAATTGCCTAAGACAAAATGACTAAAGTCATGAGAGTTACTAAAGTGAGAGTGTTCTTACAGTTGCTGAAACACCTAAATTATTTGGATGGTAGGCCCATGATCACTCAGAATTATTAATAGGCTATTTGTAGGTACGTACCCCACCAAGCATGCTGCATCCAAGTGCTAAAAATTTTATCCACTCGATTTTGTCTTCGCAAGGATCCAGCTGCAGGAGAGCTCTGAATTTTTCTACAGGCAGGCACAAATTTTTCCATTTCTGCTCAAGATCTGCTAAGTCCACATATTCCTTGTGGCTACACTATTTGGAAAACACAGCATGACATAACCGATGTTAAGTTGAGGACCCAAGAACTCACATAATGCTTGCGAAGACTTAAATAGAGTACCTATCCCCGTTCAAAGATGAACTCTGAATTCACTACACTGTTAGCCCACCACTAGGGGAGGGGAGGGGGGTTGGGTTGTGTGTGTGCCGTGGGAGCCGGGGTACATGAACAGGGAAGCGGAGGGCAGGGTGGTACTGGGAACTAGAGACTGGCAACAAGTTACCTCTTGAGAGAAAAAAGGACTGTGAAGCGAACACGGCATCATGTTACGACTTAATGAAATGAGCACACGGACGTGAGGAGCCTGATTGTCTGTCTGTCTGTCTGTAACACTTCACAACACAAATAAACTTCAACAGACCAAATGAAATCCAACTCTGCATCATGCTGACAGTTAAACGGGAGAAATTTTAACCCAGAAAATAAATGTATTCCTTCTACTATTTTAAGACAAGTTGATGAAAAATAGGTGACTTCTGTGATCTGCTAGCAGTATTCTGCGTGGAAGAGCTTTGAGCAATTTTCTCGTGTCTTTCCCCAGATTACCTCTCCCTTTCTGTGGTTATTCGCTTTCCCTTAAGCAAGAAAGCCATGGGAGAATCCCATGTGTAGAAGTCAGCACCCTGGTCAAGAACACATAATGGGGACAAGCTACTTTAAAACTCAGGGCTCTACCACTGATCTCAGTTTTGGCAATACGGCCGGATCATTCCGATAAAACACACTTTCTACGAACTCTGCAAGTGAGCTGGTGGGTCTCGAGGGCTTTCAGGAGGGCTGGAAACCAGATACCCCTTCAGATGAAGAAGGTGGCAAGCTTATCATGTTTAGCATAGTTTTTAAACTCATATTTCAAAAAGGATCTTGCAAACCCCATGTCTGAAATTCCATATTTTCAAACCTTTCTTTTTGGTCCAACAGCCTCTTGCATCTTAATGCAAGTACTTAAAAAAAAGAAAATGTATGTCTATATAATTGTGAACAGTGATCTTGGTTTAAACCAGAGGAAGGTCACTGAATTCAAGATTCCCTCCTTGAGAATAAATTTCAAAGGTTCCGTGCAGGGGACACAGGGCTGTGGATAGATGACCATGGAGGTCTTGAAGCTTTATCTCAAGCTCAGCTGACTGATCACAGACTCTGATACCTGCTTATGCAAAACTTTAAGGAGTCCTTGAGTCAGGCCTGTGTCTGTTTTCTGAGTGGCCATGGGCATTTCGATTCTGTCCTTCACAGGCAGTGGATCTCCTCTTGACAAAGCTGAAAAATACCTGAAACAACAACAGACATCTCTGAAGCTTCACCGACACATGCTGTTGTTGTTCAATCACTCAGTCATGTCCAACTCTTTGCAACCACATGAACTGTAGCCCTCCAGGCTCCTCTGTCCGTGGGATTCTCCAGGCAAGAATACTGGGGTGGATTGCCACTTCCTTCTCCAGCGGATCTTCCCAACCCAGGGATTGAACCCACATCTCCTGCACTGACAGGCGGATTCATCGACACACAAGCAGCCCTCAAATTCAGGCACTTTCATCACCGACCCCAGAGGGAGGCCGTGACGAGGGAGGACCGGGCTGGGGCCCCTGGCCTGGATTCCCCTCTTGGCTTCTCCACTCAGCTCTTGGACTGCACCTTCTCCTGTGCCTCAGTTTCCCTGTCTGCACAATAGGGACAACGGCAGCTCCAGACTCAGGGACCCCCCCGGCTGGCACGCCTGGGGGTCTCCAATAACATGTGCTACTTTTACCAACCAAACACCCATCCAGGGCCAGAGATGCTGCCAGAGGAGGTGGAGGTCAGGGCCCCATATGAACTCAAGTGCAAGGTCGCGTGCAAGGTCATGCCACTTGGACAGTTGCAGACTTGGCCCTGCCGCTTTTTGAGGGGCAGGATTTCAAGCATCTCTGCCTATTCAGGTCTGAGAAACCCCCTGGAGCAGGGAAGTCACCTGATTGGCTGAGTCAGGTGCTGACATTCCCTACCCTTCACTTTTCCTGCTTGGTACTTTTTTATCCCCTTAATTATTCCTTTCTGGGACGTGGATATGGCTGCTAATCCTGGGAACAAGCAGGGCGTGGAGAGAGTTTGGGGCAACAACTCAGGAAGGGGTGCACATCGAGTTTCTTGTGGGAGGGGGAGGGGTGCCACGTGGGGTCTCTGCAAAACTCTACCCCGGGGCGTGTGTCAGTGCAGACCGGCTCCTGAAACAATGCCATTTGCTGCCCACATCACTCTCCCACCATCAAAGAAATGATATGCCCAGGAAAATAAAACACCAAACCATCCAGGGTCACGGGAATAATATAAAAGATACGAAAAACTGTGGTTACCCAAGGGGAAATGTGGAGAGAAGGGATAAACTGGGAGACTGACATACACCCACTACTACATAAAAATATATATAACAAGGACCTACTGTATAGCAAAGGGACTCTACTCAGGATTCTCTAAGAACCTATAGGGGTAAAGGGTGCTTCCCAGGTAGCTCAGATGATAAAGAATCTGCCTGCAATGCAGAAGACCTGGATTCGATCCCTGGGTTGGGAAGATCCTCTGGAGAAGGGAATGGCTACCCACAACAGCATTCTTGCCTGGAAAATTCCTTGGACAGAGAAACCTAGCAGGCTATATAGTCCATGGGTCGCAAAGAATTGGACACAACTGAGCGACTAATCGGAGAAGGCAATGGCACCCCACTCCAGTACTCCTGCCTGGAAAATCCCATGGATGGAGGAGCCTGGTGGGCTGCAGTCCATGGGGTCGAGACTGAGCGACTTCACTTTCACTTTTCACTTTCATGCATTGGAGAAGGAAATGGCAACCCACTCCAGTGTTCTTGCCTGGAGAATCCCAGGGACGGCGGAGCCTGGTGGGCTGCCGTCTATGGGGTCGCACAGAGTCAGACACGACTGAAGTGACTTAGCAGCAGCAGCAGCAGAGCGACTAATACAAACACATACCTACATATGGGTAAAGAATCTTAAAAAAAATGGATATATATATAACTGAATCACTTTTCTATACACTCGAAACTAAAAAAGCACTGTAAATAAACTCTATTCCAATAAAAATTTTTAGATATGTGAATAATTAGAAACATCTCAGAACATGTAACAAAGTGTAGGTAAATAGACATTCAACAGACTAAAAGGAATTTTATATCTCACACCCTTTTTCTCTCTCCACCCCTCAAATTCAATTTTGTTTTCATGCTTTTAGGACAAATACAGTCATATTTCGTTAACTTGATAGTTTGAGGGAAAGTTAAGAGGCAGGCAGCTGTGAGTTAGACAAATGTAGATCCGAAGACCTAAAGGGCCAGGCTGGGGGAAGGGTGCTTCATGTGACCATGTTAATCCTAATTGGGGTTTTCATCTATTGTCACCCTGCTTATTTAACTTATATGCAGAGTACATCATGAAAAATGCTGGGCTGGATGAAGCACAAGCTGGAATCAAGACTGTAGGGAGAAATATCAATAGCCTCAGATATACAGATGACACCACCCTTATGGCAGAAAACAAAGAAGAACTAAAGAGCCTCTTGATGAAAGCGAAAAAGAGTGAAAAAGTTGGCTTAAAGCTCAACATTCAAAAAACTAAGATCATGGCATCTGGTCCTGTCACTTCATGGCAAATAGATGGGGAAACAATGGAAACAGTGACAGACTTCATTTTGGGGGGCTCCAAAATCACTGTGGATGGTGACTGCAGCCAAGAAATTAAAAGACGCTTGCTCCTTGGAAGAAAAGCTATGACCAACCTAGACAGCATATTAAGAATCATCAGTTTGCTGACAAAGGTCTGTATAGTCAAAGCTATGGGTTTTCCAATGGTCATGTACGGATGAGAGGGTTGGACCATAAAGAAGGCTGAGTGCCAAAGAATTGATGCTTTTGAATTGTGGTTCTGGAGAAGACTCTTGAGAGTCCCTTGGACTGTAAGGAGATCCAACCAGTCCATCCTAAAGGGGATCAGTCCTGGGTGTTCATTGGAAGGACTGATGCTGAAGCTGAAACGCCAATACTTTGGCCACCTGATGCAAAGAGCTGACTCATTGGAAAATACCCTGATGCTGGGAAAGATTGAAGGCAGGAGGAGAAGTGGGCGACAGAGGATGAGATGGTTGGATGGCATCACTGACTTGATAGACATGAGTTTGAGCAAGCTCTGGGAGTTGGTGATGGATACGGAGGCCTAGCGTCCTGCAGTCCATGGGGTCGCAAAGATTCAGACACAACTGAGCGACTGAACAACCACCACCCAGATTATTCCTCATCAGCCATCAGAGCAGGCCCCAGGCTCGGGGCAGCCTCTAGAGCAGTGCCCCCTCCCCAAGAAGGCACGGGCAGTGCCTGGAGGCCCCGTTGGTTTTCACAGCTGGGGCTGACTGGTATTACTGGCACCTGGTGGGTGCAGGTCAGCAGGCTGCTAAGGGCCTACACAGGACAGCCTCACACTCCTCCAGGGAGCTTTTGGTGACTGCAGCCAAGAAATTAAAAGACGCTTGCTTCTTGGAAGAAAAGCTATGACCAACCTAGACAGTGTATTAAAAAGCATCATTTTGCTGACAAAGGTCTGGATAGTCAAAGCATCATCAGAGCCAGGGTGGAGGAGCCCTGCTTGAGCGGCCAGGCCAATTTATGTCACATGCACAGAAGGCGCACGTGAGCAAAAGCCTTTAGGGCTCAATGACATAATCAGGTGCAGCCAATGGGCTGCGGAGTCACAGCAGAGTCTGGGAGCCAGGCTGGCCCACCTTTGCCTCCTGACAACCTCGTCTGACAAGAACCCTCCCGTGAGTGCCTGCTAGAGCCTTCTGCAGCAGTCACTTCCACACGCATCCTGGCTCCCTGCTTGGTTTCTCGTTGTTTTTCCTTCCTATCGTGGTCCTTGTGTCATAGGCTATTTCTTCTCCTGCCTTGTCTTAACCCCAATTGTTACAAAATCTTTCAAAGACCACTTTACGTTCTCCTGAACAACATCTCTGCCTAACAGATTCTGTTCTGAGTGAGCAGAGACACGTGAACAATGCCTGCTTTTTCTCCTCAACTCCAAAATTGTTCTTAAAAATGAAATTAGTGGCATGGAACATTCAGAAGGTTCTTGATTAAGCCTTTTCAATTAAAGTGAAGCTTAAAAGGGCTGCCTCTAAAGTGTTACCAAATATAACATTCCAAGAAAAAAAAAATCTTGGAAGGTTTGGTAAAATATGAATAAACTCTTTTGAAACAGCTGTATCTTTTATTTAGGCTTGAATAATGGATAAAACCAGAGTCCACAGACTTCCCTGGTGGCCCAAGGGATGGGAATCTGCCTGCCGAGGCAGGAGACACGGGTTCAGTCCCGGGTCCGGGAAGATCCCACATGCCACAGAGCAACTAAGCCCATGCACCACAACTACGGAGCCCATACTCTACAGCCCAGGAGCCGCAACTACTGAGCCCAAATGCTGCAGCTACTGAAGCCTGTGCGCCCTAGCGTCTGTGCTCTGCAACGAGAGGCCACCCCAGTGAGAAGCCTGAGCACAGCAACTAGAGAGTAACCTCCGCTCTCCACAACCAGGGAAAGCCAGTGTACAGCAACAAAGACTCAGCATAACTAAAAAGAAAAAAACAGATAAATAAAATGAATTATTAAAAAAAAAACCCCAGAGACCACGATTTGGGGCAAGAACCTTTAAAGAGTCTTTCAGAAGCATTTGTCAGAGGTAAAGTACTGGTTAACCAGCAGCCTCGTCTGGTAGGAGCAGTGAGGGCCCCAAAGATACCCTGGCCCTGATCCCAGAAGCTGCGGATCTTATTTTACATGGCAACAGGGAGTTTGCATGTATTTTGAGCAAATACTTGCTCAAAGTTTCTCATGTATTTGAGAGAGGATTTTGAGCTGGGAACACCATCCAGGACTATCTGGATGGTTCCTAAATGCAATCACAAGTGTTCCTAGAGGAGGGAGGCAGAGGTACATGTGAGAACGCCACAGTGCTGGCGATGGAGGAAGGACCCAGGAGCCCAACAACACAAGGAATGCAGCTCCAGAAGCTGGAAAAGGCAAGGGGAGGGGTCGAATTCTCCCTAGAGTCTCCAGAGAGAGCAAGTGAAAGTCAAAGGCGCTCAGTCGTGTCCGACTCTGTGACCCCATGGACTATACAGTCCATGGAATTCTCTAGGACAGAATACTGGAGTGGGTAACCTTTCCCTTCTCCAGGAGATCTTTCCAACAACCCAGGGATCGAACCCAGGTCTCCCACAGTGCAGGCGGATTCTTTACCAGCTGAGAGCAAAGCCCCGGCAATATCCTGAGTGTAGCCTGGTGAAACTGATTTTGGACTTTCGGCTTCCAGAACTGTGAGAACAGAGATGTTTGTTGTTTTAAGCCATCACATTTGGTGGTTATCTGTTACAGCCATCCTAATAATAATTCACTTTGGTCATATAATTCATAGAGAAGTTCAGCAAAATTTGACACTCTCATTACTAAAAAAAAAAAAAAAAAAAAGTTAAATTTCTACTGATTCTTGTGACCACAGATTTGAGTTTCTGAATCTGAGTCTGTTTACTGCAAAAGGACAAAGAGCTTTCCTGTAAAAGCATCACGATTTATTTTAATGCTTCTAAAGTCTGCTGGGGCAAAGAATCCTCCTACCAATGTAGGGGACGCAAGAGACTCGGGTTCAATCTCTGGGTAGAGATCTCTGCCTGGAGAAGAAACGGCAACCCACCCCAGTATTCTTCCTGGAAAATTCCACGGACAGAGGAACCTGGTGGGCTACAGTCCAGAGAGTCACAAAGAGTCGGACACAACTGAGCAAGGCTGAGTGCGCGCGCGCTTGCGCGCGCACACACACACACACACACACACACAAAAGGTCTGTTGACTTGTGACTTTAAAAGTACTGATAATCTGTTCCTGGAAATGGTTAGAATGTTTGCTGCAAGAAACTGTCAAGTCTCTTGTGCTGTGAACTATGATGGACAGTTTAACCTTACTGCATTCTTGGGATGTTTACTCTAACTGGAGCCAGTCCCTCTGGTTCCAACAAACTCAACAAGTACCTAATCCTGGGGGATTCTCTGATGACAAGGAACATAAGCGTAAGATTTCTCTTTGTAAAATCATTTCACAAGTAAAATAAAGGGACTGTGACAGTTTGACTTTTATAACACAATGCAAAACCTTTTTATCCCGTGTTATTCAGTCTACCTGCATAAACACCACTCTCTAAGAATGGAGGTGTCACTACGTAGATAAATGGGCATTGTGCAGTAATTTCTGGTCTCATGGTCAATAATGCATGATGTTTCCTAGACAGATACTTAGGTGTAGATGCCACCGATGTTAAGTTCTATCGGTACTCGGTCTGTGTCCTGAGGGTTGGACCACTGGTCCAGGTAGGAGGGTTCACTAGGCACGATTGGACATGCCGACGGGCCGGCTCTTGCAGGTGCTGGCCCAAGGAGGGCTGGCCCAAGGAGGGCTTACCCCGCGGACCACTGGAGCACGTCGGCGGGCTGGGTGCGGATCGCAGCCTTGGTGAACTGCTTTAGGATGTCCGGCAGCTCGGGGGGATGTGGATCTGCTGCGCGCAGAACATCGTGTCGGGAAGTGGCATCGCTCTCCGCAAACCAGAACCAAGCTGGAAGAACCAAGGTGTGCTGAGGGGGGCGGGGAAGGGGGAGAGGAAGGGCGAATCGGTCAGCCTGGGGCGCGCAGGAGACGTGCCTGCCAAGGGGCTCCGGGGCCGGGGTCCCAGGTCCCGAGTTTAGAGCCTGGCCGGGGCCGGTGGTCTGGGGGTGTGGGTCCCGGATTCAGAACCAGGTCGGGGTCCCGGAGTTAAATTGGGCCAGGCCAGGCCGTCAGTGTCTCCCTGGGTTTGGAGTGGGGCGCGGACTGGGGCGGGGGGTCTCGGGTTTGGAGGCGGGCCAAGGGTCCGAATTTCCCAGGCGCGGGCGGCGGCGAAGGGATCTTACCGCTCCTCCGCAGGCTCCTCTGAAAATGAGGGCCAACTGCCCTTCCTAATTGTCGCGCAGCGGTAACCAGGCAACCGAGACGCGCGCGTGGGCTCCGCCCCTCTGGCGTCGCGCAGGCGCACACGCCTCGAGCCGGGATTGGCCGCTTGTGCTGGTCTGGTGTCGGGGGAGCGATGTGCTTGCTCAGTCTGGCTTCGGCGCCCGCTTTGCGTAAACGGGTAGTTTACAGATGCACTAGCGGAACATTTCAATTAAAATAAGAGGACGTTTGGATCGATTTCCCATTACTAACTGTGAGCGGCGAATTCGAAAAAGGCCCTCCTTTCCTTTGCACTGGCTCGGTGAAGCTTTGGAACGAGATGCCTCTTGGCCTCCGTGGAAGGAAGCCGTTGAGGTCCTGGGAGCTGACATGTGCCCGCGGCCCGAGACTCCCTGCGGGAACCTAGCCCCTGGCCGTTTGTCCAGCACGTGTCTGACCTCCACGCCTTCGCACGCGCTGTTCCCAGTGGCCCGGACCCAGTCGGCACCCTCGGTAAACTCATTCTTCAGATAACGGTTTAAAAGTCACTTTAGAGAGTGGCAGTTTCCAGCCGAAAGATTTTAACTTGTTTTCCTAAACAAGATGGTGGGGTTGAGCCGATCTAATTGGGCCTGGGAGAAAATAAGTTACTTTTTTTTTCCCGATACGATAGCTTTGGGGTCAGAGGGTAGGAGAAACTGTTCCATTCTGGTGGATGCTGACTAGGGTAGCATACAAGGTGTGAAGCCTAGTTTCCGGGTCTCCTGGCTGGCTGCTGCAAGGTGGCCTTAACACCCACACTGGGAAAAACAGGCCTGAGACCGACCTCTCCTTTCCCGCCTCCAGGCACGAAGCCGCTGTTGCTGCTGCTGCTGCTAAGTCGCTTCAGTCCTGTCCGACTCCGTGCGACCCCATAGACGGAAGCCCACCAGGCTCCCCGTTCCTGGGATTCTCCAGGCAAAAACACTGGAGTGGGTTGCCATTTCCTTCTCCAATGCATGAAAGTGAAAAGTGAAAGTGAAGTCGCTCAGTCGTGTCCAACTCTTCGCAACCCCATGGAGCCTACCAGGCTCCTCCGTCCATGGGATTTTCCAGGCAAGAGTACCGGGGTGGGGTGCCATTGCTTTCTCTGGGCACGAAGATGAAGACCTGCTACATCAATAGACTGAACTATATCCAGGAGGGGCCACCGACAAGCCCTCCTTCCTTCCCTAGAGGCATGAGGCCCCAAACACAACTCCTCGACTGGGCAACTTAAAATGAAGCCTACCTGGCAAGTGAAGACACACGATTCGAAATTCAGAGCACTTGCAAAACTGAAAATAGGCACTATTTAACGTTATGGGAAAACAAGGAATTTCATACACTGAGAGAGAGAAGTGTTAATGGGGCAACGTGGCACTTTAAATATGTTTGATGATTAGCAGTCTTCTAGGAATTTATCCTACAGAAATACTAAGTAATATGGACAAAAATGTTTACTGTAGCATGTAATAAAATGAGTTAACTTTCAGAAAACTTAAATCATAATCTTATTCACACAATGGAATACAATACAGCTATAAATTTTTCAATGGGACAGCTACTTATGTACTGAGATAAAAAGATGTTCAGTAATATGAAGGGAAAGAAGCACGCCACAGAGCTGCCCGGGGCTCATGCCACCTGACACAGGTGTTGATAAAAGTACCTGTGGACACATGCTTACACAGAGTCTGGAACAAACACCAAACTACTGACAAGTGCTTGCCTTTGGAGGATGGTTTTCAGGTTTTATTTTAACCATATATACATTATTTTGATTCTGATCCATTCATTTACTTAACAATATTTACTCGATGCCCAATATGGCCCAGTCCTGAAATACAGTTAAAAAAAAAAAAAGTAAAATGAAAGTTGCTCAGTCGTGTCCCCTTGGACTGTACCCCACCAGGCTCCTCTGTCCACGGGATTCTTCAGGCAAGAATACTGGAGTGGGTAGCCATTCCCTTCTCCAGGGGATCTTCCCGACCCAGGGATTGATTAACCTGGGATTAATCTCCTGCATTATAGGCAGATTCTCTACCATCTGAGCCACCAGGGAAGCTGTGTAGTAATCCCCAAATAGTTTTGGGTTTTTTTTTTAAATCTCTGGGGCTTATATTCAAGTGAGGAAAAACATGCAAGTACAAATGAGATAAGTAAACTGTACAATATTACTAAATATGAAAGAGAAAAAAGTTGGAGACAGGAGTGCTCCAGTAGCTACAATTTTAGATGAGACTCCCTAAAACAGACATTTTAGTGTAGAAATGAGGTTGGGGAAAGCTTGGATATTAATGTATGGCCAACAGCAAGTGCAAACGTCCTGAGGTCTGACCTGTTCTGGAGAAGGGGAGGCTGCCTGGGGACTGGTAAACACAACGGGCGGGGGTGATGGTGTGAGCCTGTGAGAAGTTCTCTTCTGATTGCGTCTATCTTCTAGCTGAAATAGGAAAAACATCAGCCAAAAGTCTGGAAGGAGGAGGAGGAGGTGCTTTAAAGAAAGAGAATGTATGAAATGGTCCACTGGCGAGAATGTATGAACATACTACTTTTTAAAGTAGAACTGTAATTTAACATGCAGCAAACTGCACAACTCGTTAAATTCTGACATGTCAAACCAGAACTCCATCAAGACAGCAAACATCCATCACACACACACACCCTCCCTGCCCCATTTTTTCATGCACCTTTGAAACCCCTCAAATCCCTCCTTGCCAAACCCCACTCCCACTGATCTGCTACTTACAGATTTCTGTAGGTTACATTTTCTAGAATTCTATATAAATGAAAGCATACATTTTTTGTCTTTCACTCAACATAAGCATTTTGAGGTGTATCAGTGTTGTGTATCAGATAGTGAATTGCTTTTTGTTGCTGAGCAATATTTCATTATATGAATAATCATTTATCCACTTACCTATTGATGGGCATGTGAGTTGTTGCCAGCTTTGGGTTATTACAAATAAAGCTACTATGAACATTCATATAGAACTCTTCATACAGACTTTATCTTTTGGCAAATAACTAGGAGTGTTAAGTATATGTTTTAAGAACTGTGCAGCTATTTTCCAACGTGGTTGTACCATTTTACATTCCCTCCAGCACAGTATGAGTTCCACTTCCTCCACCTCATCAGGATGTGGGATGGTGTTTTTTAGTAATAGGTTAGGTATGTAGTGGTGTCTCACTGTGGCTTTAATTTGCACTGTTGTTCAGTTACGTCTGACTTTTTGCAGACCCCACAGATTGCAGCATGCCAGGCTTCCCTGTCCTCCACTATCTCCCAGAGTTTGCTCATGTCCATTGAGTCCGTGATACTATCTAACCATGCATTTTACTTATGGCTAATTCTGTTGAACATCTTCTCATGTGCTGACTTGTCATCTATGTAGCCTCTCTGCTGCTGCTAAGTTGCTTCAGTCGTGTCTGACTCTGTGTGACCCCATAGACGGAAGCCCACCAGGCTCCCCCGTCCCTGGGATTCTTCAGGCAAGAACACTGGAGTGAGTTGCCATTTCCTTCTCCAATGCGTGAAAGTGAAGTTGTTGTCATGTCTGACTCTTAGTGACCCCATGGACTGCAGCCTACCAGGCTCCTCCATCCATGGGATTTTCCAGGCAAGAGTACTGATATAGACTTTCTAGTTAAGTATTAATTTTGCCCATTTTTAAAATAGGCAAATAGATTTTACTGCTGAGTTGAGAGACTTCTTTACTCCAAATGCACTTCATCAGAAATGTTTTGCAAATATTTTCTGCCACTCCATGACTTGTCTTCTTGTCCTCTAAACAGTGTATTTCAAAGAGCGGATAAAGCCCAATTCATCAAATTTTTCTTCCAGGGATTGATTGTGCTTTTAGGGTTGTAACCAAAGGCTGAAGTTTCCCCTTTGTCTTCTATAAGTTACACAGTTTAGGGTTTTACATTTAGGACTGTAATCACTGTAAGTTACTTTTTGCAAATGTTGAGACATGGATCAATTTTTAATCTTGTATCTGGATGTCCAATTACTCTAGCACCATCTGTTCACTTTTGCACCTTTGTCAAAAACCAGACCACGTGTGTAGGTCTGTTTCTGGGCTCTTATGTTCCATCACACATTGGATTTGTGCAGCTAGAAGAAGGGACTGATCATTTTAAGCAAAGAACCAATGAGTGAATGAATGGGGCTCCCAGGTATGAAGCATCTTGTCCTAGAGTTACAGAACAAACATGGAGGAGCAGAAAGGCTGGGGCCCTGTTACATATATATGTAAAGGAAGAAATTTCAAAAAGATGATGCTTAAACAATGTACAATGGGTTACTAAGTACTGACATATGGACAGTTGTGGTGCCACGTGGGTCTGCGCAGAAGTCGACCGCATGAGGGTGTAGAGGAGTTGTGGGTGTGTGGGAGCTGGGGTGCTATGTTCACGCGACAGTAATGAAGGATGCAGTCAACTCATCACAGACTTCGCCAGGTGCGTCCTTGCTCTGTGTTCCTCCTGGCATTTTACTCATACCTGTAATAGAACCTTTTGCTCATTTTTTCCTGTTCTTTTACATTCTAACTGGGCTCCTTGAAGGTAGATCCCATACTTCATTCCACTATGGTACTAAGGACAGTGCTGGAAACAAGACAGATACCACAGTAAATGAGGGTGGCGGTGAGGTGAGTGTTACCTCCGCAGACCCTTATGGCACTTGTGATGTGGGTTCCGTTTCAACAAGAGGGGCTGCAAGTCGCACAGTGAGGGGGAGGGAACTGATGACCACTTACTGAGATTCAGCGTACAACATCCTCTGCTGTGAAATTTCAACTTCACAGCTTATACATAACCCTGTGGGTCAAACAGCATTTCACCTACCACTATTGCATATAAAATACACATACACTTGATTTTTTTAAAAAAAATCATAGAAAAAAACAAAACAAAACTGAACCTAGGAAAAAAGGAATTTTGTCACAAAGGGCACTTTAGTAACCCTCACTGCGGTCCTTTCCTTTTTCTCCGATACACATGATCAGTATGTGTGGTGGACTTGACTGGCTTCATTCCATCCAGATCTCCACTAAGAGCCCACCTGGGGAAGCTTCATGCTGGGACCCTGCAATGAAGGCTCGGAGCTGGGCTTCACTATTCCTGGTGAGGATGGTCTGTAATCACAGTGGAGAGAGAGGCAAGGAGGGAGGGAGGGTGTCCCTTCTGCAACTATACTTTTAAATTCACCCTTAAAACAGACTGGAGGGGCTATAATCACATGTTATTTGAGTTTTCTCTTTCATAATTATTATATTTTTAACGGTCTGGATTATCTGCCTCTGCCAAATAATAATGCACATTTCTGTAATTCTGAAGCAACCATGCCACAAAGCACAAATAAACGAACCAAAAAGCTAGACTACAACTAACATTTTTATTCAATTTTGTTCTCTCAACTCAGAAGGCAACAAAGGACCACATAAAAAAGGGAGCACTTTATGTACACATGAAGTTGGTCTGTGTATCTGTGTTTAGTAGAAAACTGACATCCCAACTACGTAAATGTTCTATTTATTGAGCTTCTACAACAGTAATTTCTAGGCCCTATGGTCATTACATTTTCATTTAAGGTACTAATTTCATGACTACAAAATGAGGCACTCATACAAAACAGATGGAAATGAAAACAGATGTATCCTATCTTCAGGTTGCATTAAATGCCCAAGATTTTGTTGGGGAGCATCTGAAAGAAGCCCTTGTTTACTCATGATGGCTGTTTTAAAAATGACAGAGGGCAGTAACGGACTGAAAGGAAAGCATCCGACTGCAGGGCAAGCTCATGAGGAGACACAAGGAAGTCAGAGAGTCTTCCCAAGTCAGGCTTCTCCTAGTGCTTGTGCTAAGACATTTGTTTTCTTCTTGAAGGCGACTGAACAGGTAACATTCTTAAGGAGTATTTTAAACATAATCATTTAATTTTACAATATAAAACATTTATCACAGTAAGAGAGCTTAAAATATTCAGTCCTGAAAATGAGAATAAGTAGCTCACTTGAACATTTTAAAAATGCCAATGTTCTTACACTGGTGCAACATTCTTCAGAGTAAGTAAATGAGTGAGTAAGGGTGTGTGTGTTTTAAAAAGTCATTAATTCATCCTAAATTCAAGAATTACAGTTTAATAGTAGCATTTTGCCAATACAGAAAGGACATACCATCTAGGAGCAAATCATCTGAGAAAAAGTTATTCTCTAGTACTTGAATAAGGGAAAGAAAAAACACAAGACAAGAATCCACAGTAATAACAGTTATATTAAATGTTGAAATAAAAATTACTTTTCATTTACATCTGGAATTGAGATGTCCAATCTCCACTGTTTTTCCAGAGAACTAACAGGAAAAAAAAATCACCTAAAAACATGGAGCTTTTTTAAGGCTAGCTATACACAAACTTCACATTGGCATTTTTTTCTTCAGCTTTCATCTCAACTATTAGTACTTAATAGTAGTTTAAAAATCAAACATAATTTGCTAATAATGAACAACTGCACACTTCCTACTGTGACCATTTGATAACTGGTCACGTAAAACTAACCCCAAATGTTGATTTGTCTTCAATTTATAAACAGGAAAAGTAAAGCAAAAAGGTCTTTCCTAATGAACTTCCTTGAAGACAGTTTTAGCCCAATGTAAAATGATGCAGAACTAGACTTTTTTTTTAAAAAATTCTACATGAAGAAGGGTAGCAATACTAGCACTTTCTGAACTAGAAGTTTAAACATTTATAATACTATTAGTTAATAATAAAATCTTGATGCTACCCAAGTAAATAGTATGACAGCAAATGCTTTCTTCATGAAAGTATTCACCTCACTGAAAACAACAGGACAAAGCATAAATGAAACCCAGGGGAGACCTTAAGTAAGAGAAGACAAAGGGATCTGCCAGTGAGATGGAGGGCTACTTTCTGGCCATTCTTTTTTTCTTTTTTTTTTTTTTTTTTTTTACAAAATATCTGATAAGATTCATTTAAAATTTTGTAGAGTAACAATTTTTATCTATTGTGGTATCTGTCTAGATTTCTTTCTGGCAAAACAGATAAGTGTGTTCCAATAACTTTGTATCAAGATCTACAAATTCTCTGAAAAATTTAAAAAGAAACAAAATTAACATAATCAAAGTTACATGCCCAATTTGATCATATGTTTTTCCCCAAAGAGAACAATTTATATAGACATATACCATAACAAGTGGCATTATGTTTAAAAAAATGCTCCTAATTTTTACAGTAGGACTAGATTTCTAAGTGAAGGTAGGGCTAGCAAAGACCTTATTTCAAACATGAGAAAGGGCCACTACAAAGTGTGGAAACTGTAACACTGAGTCCTATGTCAAGCTTTTTCTTTTTTTGATACTGATGTTTTAAAGTTTTCACTTACAACTTCAGGAAAAATTGCTGAAATATGAAACAATCAGAACCTGGTGCTTTTGATTTTGGTAGCTTATGTTTGGCTGACTCTCATACTTTAAAAATCCTTGGATTTAAGCATATAGGTTTTAATACTATATGGGAACTCTTTTATGGTTTCTTAAGACCTTTGCTGATCATTTTCTCTGAGAACTTCTAAGTTATCATTCATAAAACAAACACTCCCCTTACAATATACCATCACCATCAAACACTGGGATCACGGGCCCGACCACTCTCTCTCTCCACTTCTCACTTGAAGCTTTGGTTATACGGGAAAACCAAGTCTCTAAGTGCTCTGCCTTCTGAGATTTTACAGCACGCTTCCAATAAAATACACTCTGCACTCCTATGTTAAAAGGCCAGCATGGCCAGCTTCCTCCTGGTCAAATAAAATCAAGCTGGTTTTACTGACAGTTTTATTCTGTAAACAAAAAGCTTCAGAAACTTTGGAGAAAAGCACTGGCCCTAATCCTCACCCAGGGACGTGCTCGCCAGTGGGACCTGGGGCTCCAGCCAGTCTCCTCTAATCTAAGCCCACAATCTAATGCTATCAACCTAAGACCACAAACCCTGGCTACACTGGACAGACATTCAGTATGTCCTTATTCCAGGAAGATGTAGGATCACTGGTGATGTTATTTTCTTAAGATTTATGATCTTTAGTGACTCCTGGCCACTGCTGCCAAAAGGACAGCTGTGTGTGGGAAAGCGGAATTGGGGGACCTAAGGAAAAAACTTTTGGACTTTTGTTTTTCCTCCTAAGTGTAGACATGCCCCTAACAAGCACAAAACCCCAACTCCCGATGCTGATCACTAGGAATATTAAATTATCAAAATTAAAAATAATTTCCTCACCTAGCACAAGATACTATACAATATTACAAACACAGACATATGAAAAAAAATCAGGCAGTAGAAAATGTACAACAGCTTTGGTGTTATACAAAATAACTTCCAAAAACGACTGACAGTGAAGCACAAGTTCATGTTTCCTTACCACAGACACTCACTGTTGACTTCTACTTGTTTCCTTTTACGTTCTTGGTAAGGTCTGAACAGCCAGGACACACAGAACACACAGTTCACTTAAAAAGAACTGCAGGAACACCAGGACAGTGTGCTCCAAAAGACGTCATTAACAAGTCTGCCTCTGCACTACAGCTCTGTGGCACATTTCCTGTCAAGATCACAGCAGGTCCAAAATAAAGTGACAACTAGATTTAATAAATTAATATACATTTTGTTTAAAGATGTACAATGCACATTCTGTTTAATCCAGGGCTCTAGGGTATCCAGGAACTTCTATTTACACATGTACAGACCTCGGACAGCAGTGATGTCAGAAGATGCAAGGGTGGCAGGGTCTCGCTGCTGCTCGCTGAGTGCTGAGCACACAAGTCAAAGACACCTAACTTAAAAACAATGCTGAGAGATCACTGGGGAAATCTCCAGAGAGAGAAGTCCACAAAAAAGGACACGTGAAGGCAAGGGGAAGGCCAAGGTAGTGGAGACAACCACTTTATTCTTGGGACGACTGTGGAGGTGGTGGTGATGTGCCTTGTTTGCCGGATTTCCGTTCATAGTTCACGAGGCGCTGGCCCACAAGGTACCTGGGTTGTAAAAACAGGTTGGTTACTCTCTTCTGTCATCTTCCTTACTAAACATCCTTCCTCGGGGTAGCCAGTGATACATTTTTAAAAATGTAAATCACATCACTTCACTCCCTATTAGAACCCTTCAATACTTAGGGAGGTAGAATGGGGGGTCTAGAATGACCACGAGCACAAAAGCAGGCATTTCATAGCAAGCCATGCGGCTTATGGGAGACAGAGACTCACAGGTCAGTGGCCTCGGATGCTGTGCGATGGAGAATACGCTCTGGTCCACAGGCCAGGGGCCCTCAGAAACTGAGCCCTGGAGGCCAGAGGTAGGTAAGGTCAAGTACACTTACTCAGGGGATTTATGTCTTACAGATCATACAGATCATATTTTACAACACAGGTAAGTGGACAGATCTGAAGAAATGGACTGGAAATATCACTGGGAAGCTGGGTAGGGAGGAGAGTCAAGCTCTGAAAAGCTCTAGCTCTGAAGAAAAGGAGAAATCAAAAGGCAAAGTCTTCAAGGAGGTCCAACGGAGAAGTGTGTGTGCAAGGGACTGACAGAAGGTAGGAGTTTATGGTCCAAGAAAGAAGACTAACTGTCCGTAACCTGTGCGATGTGGTGGCAGGGAGGTGACGACAGATGGAGCAGGGCTGCAGAGATGGAGATGGAAGTTCCTGCAGTTGGAGTGACGAGGCTGGAGTCCCCTACCAGGGACAGCGTCCCCGTAACAACCGCAGGAGCTGGGGAGGAGGAGCAGGAACGCGCCTCTCCTGGAGGCTGACCCCAGGAGAAAAGTGGGTGCAAAGCTGATGGCAACAAGCTGGGCCAGGGGTTGGGAACAAGTGCACCCACTTGGAGTCAGCAACAGGGATCCAGAAGTGCCCAGCAGGATTTGACCCGATGGTGTGAGCGTGGGAGAGGGAAGCTAGCCCGTGACAGGGCACTGGGCACTGCTGCAGCCAACAGCAAGCACACAAAAGCCCGAGGGACGGAGGCCTGGCATGTGCTGAGGACTCAGGACTCAGCAGCTTTTCTTCTTCACCATGATTTTCCCCACCCTGACTTTCATCTTATCACTCTTCTGCCAACACATATGCCGCACAAGGTGCTCTGGCAAGTTTATGCCAAGGAGCTTATTAAAAACATTCCACTAATCCTACAGCTTCTTTGTCATGAGCTCACTGTTTAAGCCCTTTCTTTTTGTCCTCCTGATTATTTTCTGAAGGTAACCATTCCTTATCCCACTGTTCCCCAACTAAACAGTGTTTTTTCAAACTGTGAGGATTTTGTAAATGTTTTAGACAATGCCAACCTAGTAGTACCTGACATAATCCATAGGGCACTACCTGACACACACCTGAAGTTCAAACCATATCAAGATATCAAGCACACAGAGAAAAGCAAAGTAAACGTGCCCAGGACCCAAAAAGTAGGGGCAGAAAAAGACGCCTCTGAGCCCACAGGCAGTCCTGGTACCCTCGCCCCCCCCATACACAGGCAACCTCGGCGCCTCCCAGGGATCAAGCCCTGAGAGATATACACTGCAAACAGGATGTGGCCTCCGTGGCGCCTGCACAGAGAGACGGAGGGGAAAGACAACAGAGTGCGCTGGGCTGCGGGCAGCTCCTTGAGGGCGTGTCTCCTGTGTGTTACTGCAGTATTACTGCACTGCCAAGACAGGGGAGGTGAGACAAACTGACTTTCAGCACTGAATCGTGCTGAAATCGTGCCAAACCCCTCCCCATTCTTTCATGGTTGACAGAACTTACACTCTGACTCCCTAAGAGGTCTAGTGTTTACATCATCAGTAAGTCATTTGGAGAAGCCCTGAACACTCTAGATTTCACTCTTTAAAAAGTTACTCTTAAGTAAGAGTCCTCAGAGTAACAAGGTGACCAAATAATCTGTTGTCCAAAGCTGGCTCTCATGACTAAACAGGAGCCGGTTCGGGGTGGGGGGGGTGGGGGCCGGTGGCTGCTAACAAAGACACGAAGGCGGCAGGTGTAAACTGGGACTCTCCCGGGCAGACGAGGACGGAGAATGACAGACGCACTTCCTCTGTGAGACACCGTTAAAGCAGAAGAGGATTCCGCCTTCCAGTAGGAGACAGAGGGTCAAAGGGCTGTTACCCCAGAAGGGGTTTTCGTAGAGGGCAGGTAGCAGCGTTTCCTCAAAAGAGAGTGCAGCACAACACTTTAACGTAACCTCAACCTCTTCTCTCAGCCACAGGCAGAGTAACCCACTGGCCCGTGGCTACAGGAAGGGCTTAGGCACAGCTGCTAGCTCCTAGTGTAGGTTTCTTTTTTTTTCTCTTTAGGTTTCTTATTTTTTATCTAAAACTACTTAATATACTGCCAGACCAAGACATCTGAAAACAGACTGAAAAGTACTTCATATGGACATTAAAAAAAATCTACCCCCCCAAATGAGTTTCAGTCTTTTTCATCTCCATCAATAATTCTGTATTTTTGGTTGTTTGATCCAAGCCAAGTACTTAATAACTCTCTTTTTTACTTTCTACACCCAACCTGTTAGCAAATCCTGTTCATTCTACCTCAAAATACATCCAGAATCTGAGCACTTTTCCCTCATGTGATTTATCACATCAGACACAATAGTTAAGATACACGACATTTTAACAAGGGCAGATAAACCAATGAAGTCTGGACTTACTTGTCATTTTTAATATGTTCATAAAGGCGCTTAAACTGGCGGACCTGGAAGGACAAGATTCCCATCAACACCACAACCATCAGCAAAAATGGATAAATCCGCCGATGGACCAAATTTTGCATTTCCGCAGTAACACCTGTAAAACAAGTGTTTTTTTTAAAACAAGAAAGGAGAATTCTTAAGTATATATACAGTGTATACAGAAAGACAGTGAAATGAAAATACATCCCTTCCCTAAGAAGAGGGAAGGGGAGCTTAACTGAAACTCATCCTGTACGACCCAGAATGAAGCCAGGAGTGCCTGGGGCCAGCCCTAGCCAGAGGAGGAGCCCCGTGAACTACCCCAGGAGCTAGACTGTGCTCTGAAGGCCACAGAGCAACCAAAGAAAGCATGTTCACCAGGAAGTCTTGAACAGTAAGATTTGTTATTCTGAAAGGTCATCGTGGCTGCAGTGTGGAGAATGAGTTAGTGGTATCGGGTTCTGAGCAGAGAAACCCAGAGACAAGACAGCTGAGGTTGCGGTGAGAGCCAATCTCTGTCTCAACAGGAGGCAGGCAAGGGCTAACAGATGAGAGAACGGGTTCCTGGGGTCAGATCAGCAGCACTCAGAAGCCAGCTGAGTCAGAAGAGCGGAGCCTCAGGTGACATGTAAGACCTTCAAGGTCTCTGATTCATGCTATTTGTTGGATGATCATGGAGGTAACTGAGACAGGGAACTCAGTAGAAGAAAAATACCTGGAGGGGAAAACTGTCTATATTACTGAACATGTGCTTTAAGGTCGTGTGAGGCTTGTTCAGCTGTCTACATGTTTAAGTGTCACAAATGAGCATCTCCTCTTTGGTTTTTCTTTTATGCTAAAGAAGATTTTTTTACGTGTCAACACCTTCTTACCTGCCTAGAGAAAAAAACTGTGACAGAGAGTTTTATTATCCTTATCTTGCCCTGACTAGTGAAATCTAAAAAAAACAGTCTTTGAAAATCATTGTTTTAGCTGGATTTATATTTACAATAAAGCGTTTGGAGCCAGGTAACCTCATATTGGAAGGGACAAGAATGTACTGATGTGGATAAACCCACCGAGTAAAGGAACGATGCCGGACGCGATGACGTAAGGTACACACAGGGAAAGCAAGAGCACAGAGATCACTGGCGCTGCCAGTTTCCGAACGATGTACTGAAGGTCAATGTTCCGGATGCCATTTGCGTAAACCTGAAACACAGGGGAGGGTGAGAGCCAATATACAAGACAAATTCCTCCAGGCTAAAGGGCGATCTCTACCGCAGTCAAGCCACGGGGCGGGATCTACTAGCTCAAACAGATTCAACGTGGCTGTTTTTTTTCAGAAGTCAAGGCAAATTCTGGAACACAACATAGGTGTGGTGTCCACAAATTTTTAAAAGACATGCATTTACTTCCTAAAACTTTGCAGTTAACTCTGCTAAGAGATGAAGTAGTAAGACCTAATCGAGAATAACAGCTATACTAGCTTTGTGCTATACACCACCAGGTGGCATCCGTAACATTAGTTGAGGACCACATAACTTGAACTAACTTTATATATAAATTGTGTGAGAGTAAGCTGTGTTACTACTCAAGATTACATTCATTTTATCTGAATATAAGAAAACATTACAAATAGGAAGCATGTTTCTAAAAATCTAGTTATAAATCATATTTGAACAAATCAAAAGGTAATTTATATAACAATTCAGTATGAAAGAATGCTACAGTGAAATTTTTTTTTAATTCAAGAATTTCTAAACTATTTCCATCATTTTATCCAGAAAGTTCTACTGAGTAGTACTGCAGAGGAAAGAAAGCATGGCAGTGGGGAGATCCTGGGAATAATGGAAAACAAACATGGTGTGCAGAAGGGAACCAAACTGAAGAGCACTGTGTTCCCCAATGCTTCAGCCTCTCCTGGCGCTCGATCACACAGTGCGGTGCAGCTCACTCCAGGCCCTGCATCCCTCGGACACGCACCAGAGCATCAGAGTGTGAATGACACACAAGCTCCTCTGACCCCCTCAAAGTCCTTTTAACCCAAATGCATTTAAATTAATGCAGCAAAGCAGCTCATTGTTTCTCAATCATTTTAAAGACTTAGACACATGTATGAGAAAGAATGCATCAGAGAGAAAAATGTCATAAAGATCAACAATGTTTATTCTCCAAGAGGGTCAGGGTCTCACCTAGAACCTCTGAAGTGAACTGGTCTGTACCCCTACAGTGAATGGATATGCTGCCATGTACCCCACAATCCATCTCACTTCAGAATCAGCCCTCTCTTGAGAGACACATGCAAACACATATAATAGCTCTTCCCGCTCCCACACATCTCCAGGTACAGGAATTTTTGGACTAGTTTTTTGTGCACACTGGACTGAGAACTATTTCCTATACATCAAAAGGAGGTGTACCTTTAGTGCTACGCAACTGTAACACCTGATTAATTTGGTGCTGCCCTAAGGACAAGTAGGTTGTTTGTAAGTCCATCCTCTAGGAAACCAAACTTAAAAGAAGTACCAAAATTTACTACATTGGTTATTTTGGAAGAAATCTCCCTAAAATGAATTATCCTACTTCCTAGCCTTATTATCGAAGTACAGAAGCACAACCTATCTCTTTCAAGGTTATCACCACAATGACCAAATTATCTGACAGTTCCATAATATAAAACTGTCTTAGGTGCTACGTAGCTAGAATAGCTCTATTTTAAAAATCTATTCTTTTCCTGCCTTTTTGTTTATTGCCTTACACAATGACCTCTTTTCTCTACTAGAGATTTACAAACCTGAATCCCTGCTCTAAAAAACAAAGAAAAGCACACGTGCTAAATTCTGCCTTTACTTTTGCTCAGGCTTCTAGGTACTTTAAGCTACCAGTTAACTTCAGGTAAGGGAAGTTTTAAGAGTAGTTGATGGTAAGAGTAAAAAGTGCCTTTCTCCTAAAAAAAAAAAAATTATATCCTCATTAAGGAAAATGTAGAAAACTTGAAGAGAAGTGGGAACATGGAAAATAAAGGTCCCATGAGTCAAACTTGCTTACCTGCTCAATTACAGTTTTCAGCCACCACTGAGGACCCATCAATGTTATAGCTGCAATGATTTTGGCATGCAGGACTCCAAGTGCCCAGTCCTGGAAATAAAAATCACTTAACAGGTTTTGTTTTTAGCAATAAACCCAACACAAAGGCTATACAATTTTCTTACATTATTTACTTCAAAACACAAGTTCTGTTGGATCAGTAACAATTTTATATAAGAGTAATAAATACACTGGAAAAAAATTCAGGAAAGTTCAATGCTTCTACCAAAACTCATTCTTATTATCTACGCCCCCCCCAAAAAAATCTGCATTATTTTCCCAAGAGAACTAAGAAACATATTTACTTTAGTGGAGATCTCAACAAGCAAATAAATAAACCAGTGCCCTGCTTTTATTTCATCACACCATTCTCAGGCTGTTCTATTGGTTTGGACAGGGAAGCCCTGTCTGACGTAAAGAAGCCATCCCGAGGGCTCAAAGCATTTTGAGCTGGTGCACTGGCACTTCTGCTGAACTGTCACTAGGACCCCCACTGCCACACGGAGTTCCTCACGGGGGCCTCCTGCCCAACCCCACTCTCCACCAGGCAGCCAAAGCGACTGCCACTCCCACCACCCAAGGGATCTCTTTAAAAGTGCAAATCAGATCATCTGAAGAGCCTTCCCTGCTTACAACCCTAAACATGGCACACAAAGTCCTTCATAATCTGTTCTCTGTTTATCTTAAAATATCTGTGTATTTTTTTAAAGTATCACATAATATTTAAATCTACTCTTACATAAAACTGAAACCTTTCCAGGGACGGCTGGAGTCCTCTGTGACCACCCCGCAGCAGTAACCACAGCTAACATCTGCTAAGTATCTTCTACATTGGTTTCCCTAGGCACCAACCATTTTCTATACGTGTAATGTCCCACAGGAAATACGTAGTACCTGTTTTACATGGATTTTGCTCATACTGTTCTGATTTTCCAGTTTGGTTGGCTGGTTTTCCAAAACATCTTCAAAATGGGGTGGGAGGCTGAGGCATGCACTGAATTCTTGCATAACCTCGAACACCACTCTATCGTGACAGATGAATGACTGAATGACATTTTGTCTGGGTACAGGAAGCATAGTTTTTGTCCCTTTTATCTTAGTGGTCTCTAAACACCTTTCTACCTTCTATGGTTTCAGTGGTACAAAGTCCATTGCCAGTACGGTTCTTTTTGGAGCTTGTGATTTAATTCAGAAATTTTACCAAGATGTACCCAAATATGTGTTTTCCTCATCAATTTCCATTTCACCAAACTTGATAAGCTCCTTCAACCTACAGATTAGTTCTTTTCTTCCATTCATTTAAGAACGTCTATTTCTGTTTCAATGTGGCCTTTCGCACTGTAGAACCCTTTTTATGAGTGTCACTGAGTCTCCTGGCTGTATCCTCCACCTCTTCTCCCCTCAATCATCTGCTCTTCAGTTGTGCACTGGGCATTGGTCTTCCAGATCTCCAGTCTGAGCCTTAATGGTGACTGGTCACATTTTTAATTCATTTATTGAATTTGTTTCAAATCCATGCTATAAAACACCACGACAATTTCACTGTGTTTTATGGGTGCTGCTGTGTGTGCATTCACACATATCCTAATCGCCTGTGTTTTTATCTTCTATTTGGATGCTCACAGCTCTGCAAGCAATTCCCTGTCACTGGACCTTTTCTTTCTATGGCTGCTGGGCCCCTCCTTACATACAACAGTTGTTACTTTTCTCTGCAGGCTCAATGTGGCTCAGAGGCTCAGACTGAGAATAGCCTACAAGGCTGCAAAAGGATCTTTTAGCTCATTAGACCTCTAAGGTAGCAAGCCAACAGCCTGCCAATGAGAACATGGAGAAAGCCTCTCTGCTTTTTCTCTATCCTTCCAGGCTCCAGGCAGAGAAGCTTCAACCCACCAGCTCAGCTCTCTCGTGGCCTTTGGGAGTCTAGAAGGCACCCAAGTGAAGTTAATGTTCACCTGGGGAGGAACACAGAACACTGAGGTTCCAGCTCTTTCAAATCCTCTGCTTTGCAGTTCTTTCCCACAAAACAAAACACACCACACTACCTACTGTGCTAGAATTCCAGAAGAGCCCAAACTCCCACAGAACAGCTTAGAGTCAGGGATGAACAAAACACAAGTTGTTCCTTCAAACTTGGGATTTTATCCAGAATATTAAGGATATCATGCTGTTGGCAACTTATATCTATCCTATACTCGAAAATGTATCTGAGAGCAAGCTGTATTAAAACACACAGCAAAACAAAAGCAAAAAATGAAACACACAGTGTGACTTCTTTTTAACTGCTGCGCTGAATTCAAAAGCAAAGATGTATCGGATTTAGTCATTTTCTACTGATGGACATCTGGCTTGCTTCTAAGTTTTCTGACATCATAAAAACCACATGACAGCAGGACAACCCTGTTCACGTCTCCTGCACACATGTAAATATTTCTTTGCAGGGTTTCTCAAAAGTGAAACTGATGGGTCACAACATACAAGCATTCTTGAAACAGTAATTTCAACTACTCTGCCAAGGTCAGGATGTCGGACACCATCAAGACCACCAAGAACACATGTACAGGCGAACAAGCTGCATCACTACTCAACGCGGTGAGGCAGAACAGACAGTGGGAGGACTCAGAGCCCTGAGTACGAGTGTTAGCAAAGGCTTATGATAGTTCTCTGGCCTGTGTGAAGTGATCTGAGGAGAATTTAAGGAAGCAGGGCTTTGCTCTATTCCAGATGCTATTTAGAAAAGTAGCCCACCACGCTCCTCCGTCCATGGGGTTCTACAAGCAAGAATACTGGAGTGGGTTGCTGTGCCCTCCTCCAGGGGATCTTCCCAACCCAGGGATCAAACCCAGATCTCCTGCATTGCAGACAGATGATTTACTGTCTGAGCCACCAGGGAAGCCCATTAGAAAAGTCCTGCTAATCTATAATTTGATATTTTAGTAAATCTTACCCAGAAGACAGGACAGACTGAGGCTAATAAAACTGCCGCTGGAAACAAAGGAGCAGCCAGGCATGGGCACATTTGATCATTTGTGTGGTCTGGACAATGCTCACGCTTTGCCTGCATTCAGACGTGATTATTTTGTTTTACGGCCTTAATTACGGCCTTAATTTTGTTGTGATCCATCACGGTCACAGAGTGGCAGTATAATGCTGATGTTCCGTCAACTGTTCATATCCAACAGGAGGCACAGCTCCTGGACTCGGGCTGTTCTGATGTTTTTAGTGCAGCATACCACACAACCTCAGGAGGCACAGAGCATCTGTTGGCCACATCTGCAATGATCACATGGATCAAGGTAGTGTCTGCTGACCCCTCCTCTACGAAGCTGTTTCCCTTTCGGGTATCAAGTAATCTGAAAGGTGACACTTTGTCACCATGCAAACGACCACTTCTGCATTGTAGTGGCCTTAAAACATGACTGCAAATTCTTCTCCCATGGAGTGGTAGGGGTCTATGTCCACTTCCCATAGGTCTGAGCCAACCTGTGACTTGCTCGTACCCAGTAGGAGGCAGTGAAAAGCGATGTGCAGGACTTGTGAGAGGAGGCCATGAAAGCTGATGTAGCCTCTGCCTTGTTGGCTGGGACACTCATTTCCCTGAAGTGCAATGGAATAAGCCCCAGTACCTCGAGCCACCAAGCTATAAAAAAGCTCAAATACATCTAGCGGCTCCAGCCAAGAGCCCAAATGAGGGGCAACGACCAGCGCCAGCCCGCACATGAGTGATGACATCTTCAAATGATGTCAGCTAAAGCTGTCAAATCACACTCAGCCCTGAGTCTCCCACATGAGACCCCAGAGAACGTGAATCAGATATGAGCAGATTACACCCTGGCTTAACTTCTGACCCACAGACTCTGTGGACAAAGTAAATGATTGTTTTAAGCCAGTAAGCCGGGGCTGTCAGGTAACTTGTTACTGCACCACAGTAACCAAAGACCGACCCATCAACTTTCACTTGATGGGTTCAGTATCCACTGACAATTAGAGGAATCAATTATTTTAATTATTGCAAAATAATGATTTTCTTAATTCCCTTAATTCCTCTATTTTTCATAGCTGCTATTATTCTGTGAAAAACAGCTTTCCTTCAATCCCTGATGCTATCACACTACACTGCAATTCAGCTCCTACAGGAAGGCATCACATACACGTAACAATTTCCCTTTTTTGCTCACTTTCACTCAGGTTGTAACCTACGAGCACACCAGATGAGAGTGTCCCCTATGTGTGCAGTCTCACTTCAAGGCCTGCCCACTCGTTCCTTCCTGGAATATACTTCTTTTCTCACCCACTCCTCTGCACTCTACTATGTTGTCCTGGACGTCGTCTCTACAGAAAACTGTATGTAAAACCCCCAGATGGGTGAGGACCTCGCCCCCTAATGCTGTGCTCCTCACGCGTGCCCCACCACAGCACTGTCTACCTGTCTCTCCCACCAGCCTGCAAGGTCCCAGGAGTCCTCGCGTTAGCCTCACTCCCGTCTGAGGCACACTGCACAGGGTCTGGGCACACACTAAAGCACTCGAGTAAGTATCTGCTGTTGAAGTTTACGGAGGTTCTTCATCAGGAAAGTAGACAAAATTTTCATCTCTGGAAAGTTTATTTTTAAAACAAAGCTGAAAAGGCTTTGAATGACTGAAGTCAAGATCTACTCTTTCCCTAATCTCTCTTAAAAATTTGAGGTCTATGATGTTAACTTCAGGCTCTAAGTATGACAGAAAAGTTAAATCTCTTCTTCCAAGTGTATTTTGAGGCCTTTGCTATGACCTGCACAGTTACCCTCAGAATGTTCTTTTTAATAAGCCTGTGACTCTTGTGGGGGAAAATGTGTAATTATTCAAAAATGTAGGTTATCGCTTCAAGGCTCAAAACTAAAAGGAGCAACTCATCAACCTAACTAAAAGTGAAAAGACCAACACGTTAGCTTGCATTTTTAGTGAAGCCTATAGTGACATTTTAACCGATAAAGTAAGGTATTTACTTTATATGACCTGCGTATTTCAAAAGGTACAATGCATCATCTGATCAATTTTACAAGAGCTCCTACAATAGAAAAAATTAAGGAGTCTTTCTAAACAAGCTGCTTAAAATCACTTTAAACAACTGAGAATTTTTCTGATTCCAAATACAAAAGGAAAAATGAGCAAAAGACATGCACTTACCTGCCATGGGTAAAAAAGAGGAGTCTGATCCAAAGGAACCCTCAGGGGAGCAACAATAACCAGCTCAAACAGAAGCCCCAGAAGAAGCGGGACCACCCCAGCCAGCAGCACTGCCACGATCACAGTCTTCATTATCTAGTGGGAGATCAAAGGCTATTGAGTTAGAGAGTCTCCCTAACTTCTAGCCAAACACCTTATCTCACGTGAAGTTTATTTTTCTTTGACCTGACGCCTAACAGAACAAATACATACCTTAAACAACTCACCTTTTGCTACATGTTTAAATGAAATTTGAATGTATAACTACAAAAATTCAAGCTACTTAACAAAAGCATGAAATTACTACTAAACATATTACTATACTATATTGCTACAAAATTCAGTTCAGTTTAGTCGCTCAGTCGTGTCCGACTCTTTGCGACCCCATGAATCGCAGCACGCCAGGCCTCCCTGTCCATCACCAACTCCTGGAGTTCACTCAGACTCAAGTCCATCGAGTCAGTGATACAATCCAGCCATCTCATCCTCTGTCGTCCCCTTCTCCTCCAGCCCCCAATCCCTCCCAGCATCAGTCTTTTCCAATGAGTCAACTCTTCGCATGAGGTGGCCAAAGTACTGGAGTTCCAGCTTTAGCATCATTCCTTCCAAAGAAATCCCAGGGCTGATCTCCTTCAGAATGGACTGGTTGGACCTCCTTGCAGTCCAAGGGACTCTCAAGAGTCTTCTCCAACTCCACAGTTCAAAAGCATCAATTCTTTGGCACTCAGCTTTCTTCACAATCCAACTCTCACATCCATACAAGACTACTGCAAAAACCATAGCCCTGACTAAACGGACCTTTGTTGACAAAGTAATGTCTCTGCTTTTGAATATGCTATCTAGGTTGGTCATAACTTACCTTCCAAGGAGTTAGCGTCTTTTAATTTCATGGCTGCAGTCACCATCTGCAGTGATTTTGGAGCCCAGAAAAATAAAGTCTGACACTATTTCCACTGTTTCCCCATCTATTTCCCATGAAGCAATGGGACCAGATGCCATGATCTTCGTTTTCTGAATGTTCAGCTTTAAGCCAACTTTTTCACTCTCCATTTTCACTTTCATCAAGAGGCTCTTTAGTTCCTCTTCACTTTCTGCCATAAGGGTGGTGTCATCTGCATATCTGAGGTTACTGATATTTCTCCCGGCAATCTTGATTCCAGCTTGTGCTTCTTCCAGCCCAGCGTTTCTCATGACATACTCTGCATAGAAGTTAAATAAGCAAGGTGACAATATACAGCCTTGATGTACTCCTTTTCCTATTTGGAACCAGTCTCTTGTTCCATGTCCAGTTCTAACTGTTGCTTCCTGACGTGCATATAGGTTTCTCAAGAGGCAGGTCAGGTGGTCTGGTATTCCCATCTCTTGAAGAATTTTCCACAGTTTATTGTGACCCACACAGTCAAAATCTTTGGCATAGCCAATAAAGCAGAAATAGATGTTTTTCTGGAACTCTCTTGCTTTTTTGATGATCCAGCGGATGTTGGCAATTTGATCTCTGGTTCCTCTGCCTTTTCTAAAACCAGCTTGAACATCTGGAAGTTCATGGTTCACGTATTGCTGAAGCCTGGCTTGGAGAATTTTGAGCATTACTTTACTAGCGTGTGAGATGAGTGCAACTGTGTGGTAGTTTGAGCATTCTTTGGCACTGCCTTTCTTTGGGATTGGAATGAAAACTGACCTTTTCCAGTCCTGTGGCCACAGCTGAGTTTTCCAAATTTGCTGGCATATTGAGTGCAGCACTTGCACAGCATCATCTTTTAGGATTTGAAATAGCTCAACTGGAATTCCATCACCTCCATTAGCTTTATCTTATTACATATATTAACCAAGTGGCTGTGCTACTTTTCTCAATCTAAGCCTCAGGAATAGGCTTCTGTTTGTCCAAGAAACTGACCAAGTCTCCACACCCCGTCTTGGAGTGTTACTGCCAGTGTTTGTCATCTCCCTGGTTGTCCCACCCATAGGCTGACCTGTGACCTCTGAGATGGACTGATATAGCTGAAGCATTCTGTATAAACCCAGTTAAGGTAATTAACCAAGCTGATCAAATTAGCTCCCCTGAGAACAGTACAGTCCCACAGAACTTCCTGAGATGACAGAAATGACCTCTATCTGTGTTGTGCAAGATGGCAGTCGTTAGTCACATGGCTACTCTATTAGCACAGCTACAGAATTTGGACAAAGTGGCAAAATAAAAATAGGCACAAAAAGAAGGAAGAGATAACACGTAAGAGCCACTATGAAATCCTGACAAAGAAATCAGTTTTAAAGTGGCCTTGATGTCCCTTTTTCTTAAGGGAGCCTCAGTGAGGACAGTTGTTTCAACAGCGACAGACTAAAATGGTGTGCATTAAGACACAGTAATTATTTCTTTACATAGCAATATGATGTGGAAGAGTATCGAATGGAAACTGGAACTGGCTAGTTTCTCTATTTAAATAGAGTTAAGTGTCTCATTATCTACAGATGACATAGCAATCAAATCCGTCCATTCTTAATATACAATTAATCTCTTGTGGTTTTCTTTAAACATGAACATTAAATAGCTATTAAACTTCTAGTAAAATCAAAATAAAAATTCAGATACAAGACTACAGTTGATTATACAAATGAAAAAGCATAAAGCAGTGACCTAAACATATTTATCAGTCATAATCAACATTATGATCAATCAATAAGTTGCCACCCTTAGACAATCATCTTACAGTGACATTTTCCCCCACTCCTGTGACAACTAAGTTCTTTTCTGAGAGTAATACTTCCCATTACCTACTATACTTTCACACTAGCCAGGACATTCTTGAATAACAACAGACTATAATTAAAAGAATCTTATTTATATAGAAAACACTGACTGAAACCTGAAGTCATGTTTAAAAGAATTTAATCAAATTTTAGAAAAAAATAACTTTCAAGGAAATTTCTACTTAAAGAAATTGATTTTAAATTCTACAGACTATCTTATGTCTCAAGGGCATTACTGGATCATTTAATAGCATGACTTTCTTCTAACCCTCAGATATATCTGGACTGTATTTTTCAGAGTAAAACCTGAAAACTACTGCCTTAAAGGAATACTCCTTTTAATTCAAAAACTCAACTCTCTTGACACAATCAACACAGTGAAGAAACAAAGTGAAAAGATTTAAAGAAACCTCTGGAAAAACATTTACCACTGCTATCAGACAGGACCAGTTTTGACTAGAAAGGCCTACCATGAGGGACCACTCCTTAACCTTCTGGAAGATCACTCTGCGTCCCTGTGGCATCCACGCCACCAGTACCGTCACCGCCCGGATGGTGAGCCAGCAAACATAGAGACCACAGGCAGCTGTGTAGAGCTCATGGATTTTGGCAGTCCCGGTCCAAAATGACATTAACCAACGGCCAGCAAATACTGAAAATACAAAGGCTGATAAATGAGACATGCGATCGTGCAAAAACAACTCTAATCTTGATGTCAATGTTGTACTACTAGTATTTTCGATCATTTTAAGTGATTATTAAAAAGACAACATGTTTTGATGTATCAGTGTCTTCATTAAGAGCAAACAAAATAAAAACAAAATCCCCCAAACTCTAAAGAATGTCATAACTTAAGATACAACCAAGCCACAGCAAGTCACTGGGTACAAGCTTGCCTGTGACCTGCATGGTGACCTGCGAGGCCAACTGCTTATTCTATGGGGACCGAACGGACTTGCGGAGTGGGGCGTTCTTGCTGTCTGATCATCAAATGAAATGATTGTGCACGTAACAGGACACAAATGGAGAATATACTTTCTATTATTTGTGTTGTCAATATTTTTAATATTTAGTAACATTACAAAGGAGAAGGCAATGGCACCCCACTCCAGTACTCTTGCCTGGAAAATCCCAGTCCATGGGGTCACTAAGAGTCGGACACAACTGAGCGACTTCACTTGCACTTTTCACTTTCATGCACTGGAGAAGGAAATGGCAACCCACTCCAGTGTTCTTGCCTGGAGAATCCCAGGGATGGGGGAGCCTGGTGGGCTGCCATCTATGGGGTCGCACAGAGTTAGACACGACTGAAGCGACTTAGCAGCAACTTAGCAGCAACATTACAAAGAATTTAGAGTAACTTACTTTCATTTAGCTCATTCATTAAGATAGAAAACTAAGCTTATTTTAATAAGTGGGCACAATAAAAAAAAGAATCTCACACTAATTTTCTCAGGAAAAAAATAAAATGAAACTTAGGAAATACGTGAAAGTTGTCTAAGGGATGGCCTCAAACAAAGAGCTATTACAAATAAATTCCACAATGTACCCACAAAAATCTATCAGGCAAGATCATTTATATAATTTCTTCACATGGTTACTCCTTAATAAGGCTGGAGAGAAGACCAAGACCCCATTTCCAGTGTCCCTTTCTCCTTGACACAGTAGTTATCTGTTTTGTTTTGTTTAAACTTATGTGTTATTTTTGAATGTCTAAAAGGGTTGAACTTTTCCATACATTTTCTCGATAATCTAGCCAACAACCCTGCCAAGTAGTAACGACCCTCCATTCTGAAAACTGAGAAACCGAGGCCCCAACCAAGGGCACACAAGGGTGGTGGCTGAAGGTGAACTCACGTTTACATGACCAAGATCATGCTCTTGATCACTGACCCACATTGTCTCCAATCCCAATCAAACCACCTCAACAGTCAAGTTTATAGGCCATAATGCTGATAATATTACAGACTTCTTTGCAATATCACAAAACAGCTTGGGTATGAAGATAAGTAATTTTTAAAGACAAACACATGCAAATGTCACATGAAATAAACATATATGCTTGTTAAAGCTTTAAAAGTATCACTGATAATTCTGTAAAAATGTCAAGCATTCTATATGTATATGTATTTCTACTCCAGCAAGGAGATTAAACCAGTCAATCCTAGAGGAAATCAGTCCTGAATGTTCACTGGAAGGACTGATGCCAAAGGTCCAATACTTTGGCTACCTGATGTGAAAAACTGACTCACTGGAAAAGACCCTGATGCTGGGAAAGATTGAAGGCAGGAGCAGGGAAAGACAGAGGATGAGATGGTTGGATGGCATCACCGATTTGGCGGACATCAGTTTGAGCAAGTTCTGGGAGTTGGTGATGGACAGAGAAGCCTGGCGTGCTGCAGTTGATGGGGTCGCAAAGAGTTGGACATGACTGAGTGACTGAACTGAACTGATTTTTACTCCAAAGTTTTAGTTCTGTTTTGGTTGGCTGGTTTTAAAAAATTTAAAGCCCTCTTTTAATTCTGTACTTCACATACTTCTAAAGTGTTTTTGAGAGGTCAGATTAGTTTCTAGTTTGTAGTAACTTAACATTAGTTAAAATGTAGCTATAGGAAGGTAACCTATGGGAAAACAGCATCCTTACCACCTTAAATGTGTACTATGACAAGTATTTCTATAATTAAACACAGCTGCATTCCTTCCCCCAGATGCTGGGACTGGATTAACAGGGAAGTATTTATTTAACAATCTTTAACGAGATTAAAGTACTTGTATTGCCAAATTCAAGTAATAAAACTGGATTTCTTTCCTTTGTTAACTTTTTAATATTTCTGATAAAAACGAAAATGGAACATAAAACCCACAAAGCTGTCCAAAGTTCAAAAACTTAAGTTTTCTCAAAAATATGTTTATTTCACTGCACCTTCCCAGGTGGCACTAGTGGTAAAGAACCCATCTGCCAACGTAGAAGACATAAGAGACGTGGGTTTGATCCCTGGGTCAGGAAGATCCCCTGGAGGAGGGCATGGCAACCCACTCCAGTATTCTTGCCTGGAAAAATCCCTTGGACAGAGGAGCCTGGCAGGCTACAGTTCATAGGGTTGCAAAGAGTCAGACACACTCAAGTGACTTAGCAATGGTTAACTAGGCTTTGTCATTTTAACAGCTGAGATCTGAGTAGTGAACTCAGGAGCAAAGTTTTAACAGTCAAAAATCAGTGAAAAAACAGTTAAAAATAAAACAAAATTTTAAACAACTTTATTTTTACCAGTTTAAGGTAAATCACAACTCTTACACAAATCAGAAAATAATTTTTTTAAGAAACCTCACTTGAAATTAACTAGTTGCTCCTCCTCAGCCTTAGCCCACATGGGAAAAAAATCAAGTATTTAAGGTAAATCTGATTTATAAAGTTATATTGAGTGCTATAATCAAGACACTAGCTCACTATACATTTGCATACTTGATTAAGACCTGAAAAGTCTTATCTTCCACTTAGTGATGATTTAAGTGACTAACACATCAGTATGATTTAGGATTTTCTTGCTGCTATGAAGCACTAACAAGGAGGCTGGGGGGCAATGAGCTGCTTCTGATACTTTGTGACTTTCAACTCTGTCCCCATGTACCCCACATTCAATAAAAATGAAGGGAAAAGTGCTTCAAGTTTATATTTGATGAAAAGATCACATCTCAGCAAAATATACCCTGTTAAAACGTAGCATCTTTTCATGATGTCATTAGCAGAGAGCTAGGATAAGCTCATACCTGGTAGAGTAAGGCAGATGAGGCTGGCAATCAGTAAGGTTATACACATGAAGACAATCAACAAAAATATCTGCAAGGCAAAACACAGCAGTGCATAAACAGTAGTCACATGTGCTCAATGTATTTTAGGACACCACTCAAAGAATCAACACAATTCTCTCAGTAAAAACAAACTGTCTATACTGGTATTTTCAGGACTCCTTCCATTTTACATAAAAAGGAAATTTTCATTTTAGATAATATTAACTATAACTCTGGCTAAAAGGAAATTGCTTCCACTTTCATATAATCAGATACATCAGCAAATAACAAGCAAACATATTTTAAATCAGAGAGCACAAAGATAAAACACGATCAACTTACATTTTCCCTCACTATTAATTAAAACTAAAAATAGTCACTTATTTTTATCAAATTCTCAAAAACAACTTTTCATGAAAAGAAAGCTTACTGTCTAACAATGCCATCCAATCAGAACACTCTGATGATGGAGATGTCTACACCTGCACTGCTGGACACAGGAGCTACGGGTACATGAGGCCACCCAGCACTTCACCGGGGATCAGTGCGAATGAATGCCGGAATTTAAAATTCTAGGTACTTAGAGTATGTCTACAAGAATTTTATTTTTTACTTTTTCAGCTTAATTGATATAAATGACAAATTAAACTATATTAATAATATATTTAAAGTGTTCAATGTGATCTCACACACATATATGCTGTGAAGGAATACCCACCATTCAAGATAATTTACCACATGTCTACAAGTGGTATTTATTTTTAATTAAGTTTAAAAGTAAACAATCATCATAGCTATAGCTGGTGGCTCCTATATGGAAAAGTGTAGACAGAAAGGAAACACGCTGAGGCAAGAAGGAAGTGGCCATCCTGGACAGAAAGATAAAGAGTGCTTCCGGCCGGGACCCAACCAGGCCCTGAGGGCAAGGCTCTGGCAGGGAGACGGCAAGCACCGGCGATAACACTGCACGACCAGGCATGGAGACTCGGTCAGCTTCCACTGCCTGCCTGACAGACCCCGTGGTAGTCCTCTCTCTAATCTGGACCACAAAGTACCATCTGGTTAGGAAAGGATCTTTGGCAACTGAAGAGCCTCGTTTCTCACAGCTCCTCCATCTCTGGCAGTTCGCCTACACCTCCTGCCTCAACTCCATCCGTTCACTTCCCTGCAGGTCCATACATCTTAACGTGCCTCCTATCCTGACAACAGGCCTGGAATGCCTTTTCCCACCTGCTTTTTTAAATCTGCTTGATCTCCTAACTTTAAAGATTTAAAAGTATCGACTCCTCCATGAAGCTTCTTGAACAACTTCCAAAAAAGTGTTTTGTGGAACAAGAAGTGGGCAATCATGTAACATGCTAGTAATATAGCAAGTGAGGTGAGGACTAAGACCTGACCATTGAATTTAACACCCTGAAGGTCCCTGGAGACCCCTGAAGGATTAGTTTTGGTAGCATCTGGAGGAAGGTCTTGGTGACCTTGGCAGGCACTTCCTTAACCAATCTGGTCTTCAGTTTTATCAGATATAAATAAAAGATTACTACTCATTCCTTGGAGCACTGGGATTAATACTGCAAGGATTAAAGAGAGAAAAACTCTAAAATGCAGATTCCAGTTCCTGACGGATATGAATCAAGAATGTTAATTTCTTATTTGATCTAGGGTCTTCTTGTTCCTTACAAATGGCAGGGGCCAATGGCACATGGAAGCCCAACTCCATGGCCCACGTCTAATTTGATAAACTTACCTGACATTTACATACATAACGTGTTGTAGAATGAGAGGAGTGAAAGGTAGGTTCTCCTCAGAAGACTGTAAGATGTGTTTATACCAAGGACTCTATACTAACAGCACCAATAACAGCAGCAAAAGCTCTCAACAGAAATCTGAAAGATCTTCTGTTAAGTCTGTACAGTACCTACCCTGAGTGGAAAATTTAAAGGCCGGCGGTAAGGCTGAAAGCCAACAGGCCCGCCCTGCTGGAGTATGGCTTGGTGGGCTGCGTGCAGGCCTTCCCCTACCACGGGAATAGCGTTGTTATTTCGAGCATGCTGGTTATTGTTAACCTGTTGGTTTGCACTGTTCTCATTTTCTTCCTGGTCTCCCAACAAGTAGGAATGAAGATCCCTGTGTAAAAATTGCATCAGTGAAAATTCTCACTCAGAATAAAACAGCAGATATGACACTGTCTTTAATAATAATTATTATAATTATTGGTGACCCTTAATAATTATTACTTAGGGAAGAAAAGGTCTAAGTAGAATCTATGCAGAGCATTACCATTACCTTAATCTGCTCTAAATGTTGCTGCCTGCTTTAAATGAAACCCTTCCAAATGTAAAGTTAATTAACATACAGAATACCCCATAAATTCGATCTATTTTATGTTTTCTTCAGCCAACATCTGAGAAAAATCAGTAACTGGAAAAAAAAAAAGTGTACAATATACAAGATACTCAAAGTGTACAATATACAAGATACCCTATGTGAAGAATTTTAGGGAAAAAAGTATCAATTTCTCTTTTCACTATAGATAACTACCGTGTCTGCTATGACATGCAGCTCAACTAAAACCTCCAAGCCACAAATGAGATGGGGAGGGAGGAGGCATGGCAGGCACTGAGCCATCAGAGAAGGACACATGTTCAAGTGGAACCTTGGATGCACACGGGCATCCCCTGGAGGTACTGTGGGTCTAGCTCGGGACACCACAACAAAGCCAACACTGCAGTAAAGGGGTCAAGACTTGTGGTTTCTGAGTGTATATAAAACTTATGTTTACACTTGACTATAATCCAGTAAGTGTGCATGGCAGGTGATTTTTAACACTGACCCACCTTGGAAGCCTCCCAAAACATGTATACATTCTCCTTAAAAGGATAGCAATGATGAGAAAAGTTTTAATAAGTATTATATACACTTGCAGATATCATCAAAATGTCTCTTATTAAAACTAACTCTTCCTGAGTGGGGCATGCTTTTTCAAAACGGTTATTAAACGATAACAAATGATATGCCTACGAGGTACCTGCCGTACTTACAGCAAGTATCCAGCAGTGACAGTCCAGGCTCGCACCAGTCCCTTCAGCCACTGCCGCGTGTGTCCCTGTTCGAGTAACGCTGGTAAGACAACCTGAAGCAGAAGCAGCTCAAGGGACAGTTCACTCACTGGAGCATCACTAAGACAATTACAAAAAGCCATAATTCACAATGTGGATTCAATTTTCCATTGTCACCCCCACCCTGTACCATATTAAACATTTAATGGAATGATGGTAAAACTCCTTGAAGAGTCACATGAACTTACTGCCTTTATCACCTCACATCCACTCTCAGTTGAAGACAACAAGGCATCTCCCTCAAACATCACCAAAACTGTTCCTGATAAAGACTGCCATGACCGTCGTGTTGTTAGAATGACGAGCAGGTCCTGGTCCTCAACTCACGTGCAATATTAGTAGTGTATTACACCACTGGCCACTCTGCGCTCCTCAGAACATTTTCTCCATGGACACCTCGCCAAGGCGTGTTGGTTCCTCCTCATTTCCCTGACTTGGACACAATGAAAGGCTCCCCTGATCTCTCTATTCTCATCTGCATGTGCTCTTTGGATGCACGCAACCTCCTGTGGCTTAAGACAGCAAGTTTCTGTAAACTTCCATGTACTATCAGACATCTGCCCTAATCCTTAACTTACATACCCAAAGAGCCAACCCAATGTTTCACAGAACACCCAAGACACCTTAAATTGATCGTGTTCAGTATCAAATTCCCACTCCTCCTTAAACCCTGCTCCTCCACAATCTTCCTCTTCTTAGTAAATGGCAACTCCACCCTTTCAGGTGCTCAGGACAGAAATTTAGATCCTTCGCTGCCTAAGTTCTTCACCCTTCATTCAAACACCCAGAGAATCCTACAGACTGTACCCTAATCGTACCCTAAATCAAACCACCTCTCCTGACTCCACAGCCACTTCCTCCATCTCAGCTACCCTCACCTCTCACCAGGATGTGCCACTACCCTCCTGGCTGGCTTCCTGCTTCTGCCGTGGCCATCCCAACCCTGGCTCTTCTCATCACAGTACCCAGACTGATCCCGGGAAACCTATGTCAGATCACTCCTCTCTCTGCTCAACCTCTCCAAAACCCCCACCCCTCAAATCACTTGAAGCCGAAGTGCTTACCGTGGCTTACAAGGCTCTGTAGGACCCAGCTTCCCACCACCTCTCTGACCCACAGCCAACTACTTTTCTCCTTCTTTCACTGCAGCCAAACTGGCCTCCGGCTGCTCCTCAACCCAAACTCAATGACGCAGCACATGCCTGCCCGGCTGCAAAGGGCCCTTTGCCTTCAGAGATTCATGTGGCTCACTCCCTTGTCACCTCCTCAGGGCCTCCTCAACTGTCACCTCAGGGCCTCACTAGTCACTTCTTTGTTCATTTTTTCCCACAGCACTTATGATTCTCTGACATATCACATATTTTACCTATTTTATTGGCTGTCTCCCCCACTGAAAAACAAGTCCAGAAGGACACAGATTTTTCTTGATTCTGACTTGTTCACTGTTACATCCCTTGTACACAGAGAAGCACCTAGTACATGATGGGCCTTCAATCTTGCTGAATGTAAGAATGCACTAAACACTGCTACAAAATCTCCATTAAACTTCTAGGTATAATCGAGTACCAAAATGGGACTATTTCAACAATACATAAAACCAACTGTGCTTCCTGGTTCTCCCTACAACCACTGAAACATACAAGGACGGGGAGGTAACTTACTCTAGATAGCAAAAAACTCAAGAGAATAAAACCTCAATTTAGATTCTGAGGAGAAACAGCAAAAGCTTGCAGAAGGTCACTACAAACAGAGAGGGAAAGACCAGGAACAGCTAGGCCTTTATGGGCAGACTCAATGGAGGCTGCATGGGGCTGTGGAGTAGAATTCCAGTCAGACGATACTGGACAAGATGCTCAAAACGCAGTGTGAGATTATGCCAAGCCTTGTATGTCATTCTAAACTACCCAGATATTACTATGCATATTATGGAGGAAGAGGCAGATTTGTTACAGATGGATTATAAATGGAGAAAAAGAAAAAGGCCTAAAATACTAAGTGGTATATCATATTGATTTATATAAGAGATCATAAAGAATTAGAACTGACAAGATTTAAAGACAATTACAAGTAAATCTGAGGAAGAAATTCAATTTGCCTGGCATATTTAGATGATTGAAGAGAAGATACAAATCACTGAAGAAGGGAATGTAGGAGACTAGGTTTCCAGGTTACTTTAGTCTTTAAATCAAAATAATATTTTTCTATTTATAAGCCCTAGATCCTATCTTCATCTGTAATTACATGTTTAACTATGGCTACCTTATCTATGATGTAATGCTTTTCATATAAAGATGACATTACTAAGTATCTCTCATTAGGAATGCTAACATTTTGATGCTAAACAAAGGCACACTGTATTTGCAGAAAAAAGTCTTTCTTTGGAAAATATAACTGCTAATGTTCATATGGAAAAATTTAGTTATCAGATGACTGTTAACATCTGTGAGAAATGAAATGTTTTATTAAATGTATGTACTCTGAGTATCAAATCCCTAACAGACTTTTAATTAGTAAAGCTTCCAAATGTCAAAAACTTACCTATAGAGCATGACGTTGTATGGAAGAAAATGAGGCAGCAGACTCTTGATTATCCGTATAGGCAGCCACAGCATTAGGAGTACGATGGAGCCGAAGACAATCTGCAACAAGAGAAAGGGCAGGCCGGGCACCACTGTCACCATCCGTGAGAGATGGCAGACTCCTGTTTAGGTAGACGTATGCCCAGGGCACTGAGTGTTCTCACTCAACACACTACACCTGGGTCACTCTGTGTGAAGACGCGTTCCTAGGACAGCTGCTCCTCTCTCTCTAGGACACAAGGGCTCAGACAGGAGCCACAAAGGATAACCATAGCATGGTATATGAAAAGAGAGCTAGAAACTCACAATGAAGGATCAGAACTGTCTCATAATAAATCACCAGTGACAATAAGAGAGAACCCATACTAATGGCACAAGTTTCCAAAGGGCACACAATATTGCTTTTAGAATTTTATCTTGGAAAAACTTAAGATTTAACTAGGCAATTTCTTTTTCCACCCAGGGAAGAAATTTTGAGATGGTTCTATTAAGAGTTTAATGTGCTGTGCTCAGTCACTTAGCTGTGTCTGACTCTCTGCAAACCCATGGACTACACAGCCAGCCAGGCTCCTCTGTCTATGGAATTTTCCAGTCAAGAATACTGCAGTGAATTGTCATGCCCTCCTCCAGGAGATCTTCCTGACCCAGGGATTGAACCCACATCTCTGGCATCTCCTGCATCGGCAGGTGGATACCTTACCACAGCACCACTTGGGAAGTCCCAAGAGTTTAATTTAGAAGCTATTAACAAGTCTCTATTGCTTAAATGCACATTAAATATAATTCTGAAACCCATAATTTGGCAATTAATTATACTTCTAAAGAACTAAAAGGCATTTTTGTTTACTAACATTTTATTTTATCAAAGTAACCAACAAAATAAGTATTTGATAACCAACTTCCACAGGCGTAGATAAACCTAAATTATTCAATCCACTCTACCAGTCCTTCTGACCAAAAAACAAAAAAACTCAAGGGTAGCCCATTTTACTTCAAAATCAATAAAAAAAAAAAATACACTTACCACTGACAAAATAAATCTTCGAAGATGCCTATAAATAGGCAAGTGAATCATTTCTTGTACTGGATTAAAATCTGGATCATTCAAATTCCTTAGAAACCATAAAACACCAGGTCGAAGTACCTGAAAATTTATTTCAAATGCTATAAATATCCATCAATGTCTTCCGCTTCTGCATATGAGCTAAAACATTAACAGAGAAGCTTTTAAAATTATTTTAGCATCTTAAAAAATTGGCCCTAGAAAATTCATGTTACTCTACTTGGAAAAGAAGTTCCTATATCAGAATTAAAACTATCCTGTGCCTGATGTTCTCTGATGCTTTTAACCATTCAATGGAAAAAATTTACTAAGTATAATTTGTCAAGAAATCTAGACCTCCAAGATGAACAATAAGTATTTTTATAAAAATTAGTATTTTTAGAAAAATTATAACTATATTGTATAATCTGGGAAGAATTTGGTTATAATTTATAATTATCCTAAACAAAAGATGTGATTTCAGTCTTACACTTTCCAAGAAGACTTACCTTAATTAAGAAACCCCTTCGCTTCTCAGTATCTTAAGTGACTACCTATTACATCTTTTTCGCTGGCTCAGGAGAAAGCATCAACTCTAGAGGTTGTAGGTGATGGGGCAATGGATGAGCCTGAGGGTTAGTTCTGGGTGGCCCAAACTCACTGAGCTGCCCTGTGTAAAGTCTCTCATCTGCCCAAATTCTATTTTTCCATCTTCCAAACAAAGCAGTTATTACACATGACCTTTAAGTTTCCATCTAACTCCAAAATACTAGGATTCTGTATCAACAAAAAACTACCACATTGATAAAATGAAAAAATTCAGTATAAAATATTTTATCAATGAACAATGTAATTTAGAGGTCACATAAAATTACAATTTGAAAAATACACTTAGTTTTAATCACTAGTTTCAAAACAAGAATACAGGCTTTATTTGCAAACAGAATTTACTGAACTTATACTCTTATGTTTCAGGAGAATATTTTGGACCCCACCTCATCCCTAGCTCCTCAAATCTCTCAGAAGAGCAGAGTAATCATGAACAGCTTTAAACCTTTGTGTGTTAGTATTCCATTCACACTGGACTAGTCGCCAGCCTGCTCCTTCAGCCCCACTTCTCCACACTGCTCTCATAGAGTAAGCGGATTTGTTCCATGGCTGTATTCCTTCCCAGAATGTAACACTGAGTAGACACTGTCCTTGTTTCTCACGATTACCCCAGCATACAGCACAGAGGCTGGCACAGAGTAAGTGTACAGTACTATTTGGGGAAAGAATTCAGAGCAAAAAGTACATTTATTACAACTACTCAAGTCTCACACTTCCTTTTGCACCAGATGACTAAGCATGAGATGCATCCTAGTCAAATACTCACACTGTTTTACTGTCTTCACATCAGTAAGGACCGTATTCTGAAAACAGGATTAGTAAAACTTCCCATCTGGCGACTGAACCAGAATCATAAAGGAGGCCCTCTATAACACTATACTTAAGAAGTATTAACGGCTTCAAGACCATTGTATATATCTGATCCTGTGAAACCATACCCTTTGGGAATTTCTAGCATGTCCTTGAATGAAATCCAGAACAGGCTCATATCACATTAAAAAGTCCAAGAACACATATTTGAGGATGGTTAAAATACATACCAAGTAAAACATGTGCTTTTATTTAACTTTTCCCCTCACTCTACTCATATTTCAAACTGATGGAAATAATAAAACTTGCCAGTTTTTGAGACCAATTACCTAAAAAATGGTTTAAAGCAATTGAGCCAAACTAGTCTATAGCTATTCCCTCTCAGAATAAAGAAAAAGAGAAAAAGACTTAGCTAGGAAATCATCATAGCCTTTAAGGCATGCCATGTGGTTAAAGCAGAAGTCCTTTCCATGAATGTGCAATGTTGGCACTTCCCGTGGAGCTTACCTCTCTCAGTAACAGAATGAAGGAGGCAAAGTAGAACACATACACCATTCCCACCAGCCAGTGCAGGAACATGGTAGTGCCTGGGGCCGACTGAAAGCTCAGCTCCCGATCTTTCAGAGTAGCGTCAAACATTTCCTAAATCAAGACAGAACAGGTGAGAGAGATCTGTACCACTTACCTCTGTTGAATTAACATCTTCACATTCTAGGAAGTGAATGAATCACCATACATGTAAGTTCTGATGTTTCTAGGATTACTGTTCCCTTAAAGGCATTTATTTCATAGTATCACAGAAATACAAACAATATTAGGGTTGGATGCTATTTCAAAGACATACATGACATTTTGAAAATTTTAAAAGAGGCAATATTGACAGACCAATTTGTGAATAAGAACTTTACCAATACTGCCATTGTGAAAGAAACATTTATGTTACCATAATACCTTCTTTTCTTGGTTACAGATCTAAATTAATGGTGGGTTTTAATACTATGGTATGAGAGAAAATGTCACCTCAGAAAAGGCAGCTTTTCTATATTTAAATATTTTTTGAGAAGAAACTGATTATCACTGACAGCCATTAAAGATTTTAATCAAGACTGAGCATCTTAGTTAAAACAAATGGTTAGGGTTGAATTTACTACTATAAAGTTAGTCTTCTTATAAGACTGCTTTTTTTTTTTTTTCCCCTTTTTTCTTTCTCTGAGGTTTTCCCAACCAGGGGCTGAACCTGGACCATAAGCAGTAAAAGCGCTGAGTCCTAACCAGCAGACCACCAGGGAACTCCTTTGATTTACTCTTTTTACGTTTATAACATCTTGGCATCTTTATAAAAGTGAGAAGAGTTAAGAAAGTTCTTCACTAATTATTAGAAAGGTTCCAGTCAAAACACTCGAACATCAAAAATGTGTACAAAACCTCACAAAAATCAGGTACTCAGGAAAAATTAGCAACATTGAGAATCTACGATGATACATTCTCAAAAAAAAAAAAATTATCATCAAATATTGGCTTTCCAGTAAAAGGAACCCATTCTAAAGACTTTTTAAAAAGCTTTTAAATTATTCGATTGTATTAGATAATGAAAAATAAACTCACCAAGGAACAGATATCCAGCCACCAGCCACAAATGAGAGGGAAAACTCCAATTTCTACCACCACTAACAAAGAGACCTTAAGTAAAAATAAAGGTCATCAATATCACCTAAATGGGGAGAAAGCATTTCCAGTCTCAATTTATAAAAAGGAATTAATTACCTTCACAACAATATAGCAGACTCCCAGCAAGCGACGAGACCTATGAAATTTAACAAGAGTTGCCAACCCCTACAGCATGTCGTCAAGGAAAAACTGAACATTTAAGAAAAGATACAGATAAACAGCAAGGTCCTACTGTAGAGCACAGAGAAACATTTAATATCCTATGATAAATCATAATGGAAAAGAATTATTTTCAAAAATAATGCATATATACGTATAACTGAATCAGTTTGCTGTAAAACACATGTAAATCAACTATACTCCAACCAAAAAAAAAAATTTTTATTTAAAAATGATAAAGACACAATGAAACAGGTAACTAGGCAACACTCAGTACTATCTGACAGACAGAATTAATTTATCTCATATTTTTTCTGCTCTCATCCTCACTACAAATACCCACAATTTCTACTAAAAAGGACTAGTGGAGAAAAATAGTTTTCATTAATAAGAACAACTCTTGGATTAATAATAATAACATCACTGAACACCAACCTGGTTCATTAAAGGATACATGACAAATTATCAATGTTATTGCTAAAAGTATATACCCAACTATGGTTGTGATTAGGCCTTCAAAATGAGATGCTTGGACCTAGACAAAAGAAAATACATAAAATATTAATTTTACTACATGGCCTATATCCGTTAAAAAATGTTTATTAAACAATCCAAGTTGACTATATAATTCCCTATAACTAGCAAACGTCCATAAAATCCCCTCTGGATGACAACTCAGCAAACCGGATTCTTCCACTGACTGGGATTTACTACAAAAAGATGAGGAGAAATTAAAGAGTAACACTTTGCTCAAGCAGACAAAATCAGAGTACAGTGAATTAAATTTTACAAAAATAAGAAGAAGCTGTAACAGTCTGCACTCTAGTCCACGCTGAAGTGGACCTGCTAAAGGCTGAGTGCTGAAAGCAGCAGCACACGGCCTGGGCTATTCACTGGCCACGTGCAACCAAGCCACTTTCTCTCCTACCGCCACGGTTCCAGGTTTCTTTGCTCTCTAAATCTGTTTCATTCTCAGCTTACAAAGAGCAAGAGCTTGGATCCTGACAAACACTGCTCACCTTTTGGTTCCTGAGTTTCACACAGCAAGTGCTATTAAAATATATCAAAGTATTTATCTGACTTTTCAAGTTCTCGCATTCATCTAGTGAGAATCTGGAGAGGTGTATTTAAATACCAAAACATGTCTCTTTGCCATTTCGGAAACTTCAGAATGTGATCTCTCAGGATTCACACACACAAATGGACCAGAATGTTCCAACTACGCTAGCTGTCCTTAAAGAACTAACTCTTTCTGGGGACCCCCCTGCCGAAAATAGTAGTTGTGCATCCCAATATTTATCTACCTCTGGAAAATAACCATAAATGTCAAAATTAGAGCAAACTATTTAGAAGATAATACAGTTCGTCATTCTGACACATATCAACATTTTAAAAAACTGATTAATATCTCGTTACCTTTCTAAATTCACTATGAGGCAACTCAGGAAAAGGGAGAGAACAGAGCTCACAAGCCAGTGGTCAGGTGAAAGGTCAGTCTGTAAGAAAGCTTCCCCACGGTGTGTCTCCCGCCTGCCCCACAGGGAGGAAGACTATGCCTCACGAGGTTCAGAGAACACCTTCCACACCTCCCAGCATTTCTATGTCTTGAGCCGCTTTTGGCTCAAGATGTGAACAAGGTGGTGCTGGATAACTACTCCTTCATGTAAGGCAGACAGGAATGAAGTAACTCTTTACAATATTATTACTTACTCAACAGACATTAAATTTGGGGTTTAATTACTGAAATTAAGTTTGTAAAAGTATCATACTCACGTGTTCTTCAAATCCCAAACCAACAAGGGAAAAGTGACCGATGTGGTAAGGGCAAAATGCTAAAAGGGGGGAAAAACTCAATGAAAACTTCAAAATCAAAACAATGAACACTCCTAGTACCAACCCCACTAAAAGGAACAAAGGCTTCTTAGAGAAATGAAAGATCCCAGAACCAAAAATGTACTGCCTGTGGTATTCTCTAGAACCAGAGAACAAAAAAGTTATCAAGCTCTAATAAGCTCATGTTGAAAGGACACAAGATCCATTGTGAAAAGGGTCTCACAGGCCAAAGAGAAGAAGCTATGAGCGTCAAAAAGAACCCTAAAACTAAAGAAAATACAGAATATATACAAACGCATGAGTTCATAATATTCAAAAAAGGGAGTGCCAAAAACCACAAGAGGAAAAAAAGCAACATAACACAAAACATTTTTATCAGCAAGGAAAGCAGTTTGTGCTAATAATTAAAGGGAAAGAACTGCACATCCGACCTGGTGCTTCAGATTAACTAAATGGTTCCAACTGGTAAGAACAAGCTTTTCTTCATAGGAAAACCAGCCAATGAATGTTTAAAATTTGAAAATTACCATTTTGCAATGCCTAATAAAAATCAATTAATCCAGGCAAATATCAATGGCTAATAAAATTACTAGGTAAAAAGTTGATGGAACACTAGATATTTGCATGATACTAAAATACCACCTCCCACAGATTACTCTCTGGTGGTTAAAGGGAAACATGAAACCTAATAATAATGGCTTCAAGATACCATGACCTGAACCAAAGACAAAGGTGGAGAACCGAACATCAGGTACCTCCTGACATGTATTATCAGGCAACGTATGACTAGTGAAGGTTTTGTCCTACAAGTATTGACCCTGAATGAAATTGGGTCTTAGATCTAACTTCCAGTTTAGAGGAAATACAGAGACAAAGGAGCAAGGTAGCAGACGTCATCAAGAAGCAATTAGAAAGGGGCAGATGGTGAGGCACTAAGAGGATTCTAAGGTCAGTCTGCAGCCTGCAGTCTCTCTCTGGGAGACCCGAAACACGGTCTAACCAATGACCCAAGTCTATCAGACTCCACCTTGAAGAACTGCTGGAGGAACCTTAGTTACTTGACTCAGTTTCACTATCTTCCCCCAAAGCAGAAAAACCTGTGAGCTACCTCTGAATTCTGCCTTTCTTTCTCTCATGACTCCCAACTGGAGGAACTCTCAGTGCTGTCACACAAACCTCACAGGTACAGCTGTGAAGTGTTTGGAAGTCATGGCATTACTGGAATCTGGTTCTGAGGGGAGTGACACTCGGGCTAAGTTCACTGTCTTTCCTCAAACCCATATCTCGCTCTGCGACAGCTCCCAAGCCAAGGTCTCTGGTAAGGTCTTGGTCAGGACTTTTTAACAGATTAAAAACAAGACCTTCTGCCACAGGAAAGAACAGAGAGATAACCAGCACAAAATTAATTTCAAAAGTGGGACACTGTGTATTCTCAAGTCAGTCTGAAACCAGCTGCTACAAGAAGAGACACAGAAATGCCCAACAGAAGTAGAGCTGGCAGTAACAGCAGTCAGTGCTGCTTAGGAAAGAAAATATCTGTATACCTAGGGCCTTCCTATGCCAGACGACTATCTAAAACTCCTTTCATATACTCCATATAAATTCCATTCAAATATTCCATTCTTATATTTCATATAAGGTTAAAACAAAACAAAACCTGTAACAAGGTCCAAGAAAACTAAACTCCTATCATAATATCATAAATAAAAGCAAAACACCACTTACCAAAAACGAGAATGAACAATGTGTTTAAAGACACCACCCAAAAGACATGTTCCTAAAGAAAAAAAAGATTAATAAAACATATTCATCTCCTATTGGATTTACATTTAATTCACTTACTTAAGAAGATTGAAATTTTTACTATAATCTTGAGATTTCATTCAGAAATTATATGCAACTTTTCATTTTTCATTAGATAGCTCATGTGTGTGTGCTAAGTTGCTCAGTTCTGCCCAACTCTTTGCGACCCTATGGACTATAGCCCGCCAGGCTCCTCTGTCCATGGATTCTCCAGGCAAGAAAACTGGAGTGGCTTGCCATGCACTCCTCCAGGGGATCTTCCCGACATGGGGCTTGAACATGCAACTCTTACATATCATGCATTATCAGGTGGGTTCTTTACCCCTAGCACCACCTGGAAATCCCCAGGTAGCTCCTAAAACTAAACCTAAAGAACTCGAAGTTCTTAATGTCACATATTAAAAAAATCAAATTAATCCATAAACACTTCCTCTTCAGAAATTAATAATATACCATGAACTGTATAGATTCTCATAAACACCAGATTTCACTTGTATCACAACACTAAAATATCCAAATAAAGAAAAATTTGAAAACCACGTTATTTCTGAACATATTAATATAAACTGCACAGCACTTCTTTCAGTGTTCAGTGTGTTTTTATGCCTTCTTTAAGGTCTCTCATCTATGAGAAACTAAACGCAATAAAGGACAAAAGGTGGCTCAGTGAAAAAGACTCCGCCTGCCAATGCAGGAGACATGGGTTCGATTCGTGAGTCAGGAAGATTCCCTGGAAAAGGAAATGGCAACCCACTCTAGCATTCTTGCCTGGAAAATCCCATGGACAGAGGAGCCTGGCGGGCTACAGCACATTGGGTCACAAAAGAGTCAAACACGACTGAGCGACTAAACAATAGCAAGCTTCTATACTGACTGTATAGAATCATAATCCCTTATGATTATACAGTGGAAGTGAGAAATAGATTTAAGGGCCTAGATCTGATAGATAGAGTGCCTGGTGAACTATGGACAGATGTTCATGACACTGTACAGGAGACAGGGATCAAGACCATCCCCATGGAAAAGAAATGCAAAAAAGCAAAATGGCTGTCTGGGGAGGCCTTACAAATAGCTGTGAAAAGACGAGAAGCAAAAAGCAAAGGAGAAAAGGAAAGATATAAACATCTGAATGCAGAGTTGCAAAGAATAGCAAGGAGAGATAAGAAAGCCTTCCTCAGTGATCACTGCAAAGAAACAGAGGAAAACAATATAATGGGAAAGACTAGGGATCTCTTCAAGAAAATCAGAGATACCAAGGTAATATTTCATGCAAAGATGGGCTCAATAAAGGACAGAAGTGGTATAGCTCTGACAGAAGCAGAAGATATTAAGAAAAGGTAGCAAGAATACACAGAAGAACTGTACAAAAAAGACCTTCACGACCCAGTTAATCATGATGGTATGATCACTCACCTAGAGCCAGACATCCTGGAATGTGAAGTCAAGTGGGCTTTAGGAAGCATCACTACAAACAAAGCTAGTGGAGGTGATGGAATCACAGTTGAGCTATTTCAAATCCTAAAAGATGATGCTGTGAAAGTGTTGCACTCAACGTGTCAGCAAATTTGGAAAACTCAGCAGTGGCTACAGGACTGGAAAAGGTCAGTTTTCATTCCAGTCCCAAAGAAAGGTAATGCCAAAGAATGCTCAAACTACTGCACAATTGCACTCATCTCACACGCTAGTAAAGTAATGCTGAAAATTCTCCAAGCCAGGCTTCAGCAATACATGAACCATGAACTTCCGGATGTTCAAGCTGGTTTTAGAAAAGGCAGAGGAACCAGAGATCAAATTGCCAACATCCGCTGGATCATCAAAAAGGCAAGAGAGTTCCAAAAAACATCTATTTCTGCTTTATTGACTATGCCAAAGCCTTTGACTGTGTGGATCACAATAAACTGTGGAAAATTCTTCAAGAGATGGGAATACAAGACCACCTGACCTGCCTCTTGAGAAACCTGTATACAGGTCAGGAAGCAACAGAACCGGATATGGAACAAGAGACTGGTTCCAAATAGGAAAAGGAGTACGTCAAGGCTGTATATTGTCACCCTACTTATTTAACTTATATGCAGAGTATGTCATGAGAAACGCTGGGCTGGATGAAGAGCAAGCTGGAATCAAGATTGCCACGACAAATATCAATAACCTCAGATATGCAGATGACACCACCCTTATGGCAGTAAGTAAAGAAGAACTAAAAGAGCCTGTTGATGAAAGTGAAAGTGGAGAGTGAAAAAGTTGGCTTAAAGCTCAACATTCAAAAAAACTAAGATCATGGCATCTGGTCCCATCACTTCACAGCAAACAGATGGGGAAACAATGGAAACAGTGGCTGACTTTATTTTGGGGGGCTCCAAAATCACTGCAGATGGTGACTGCAGCCATGAAATTAAAAGACGCTTACTCCTTGGAAGGAAAGTTATGATCAACCTAGACAGCATATTAAAAAGCAGAGACATTACTTTGCCAACAAAGGTCTGTCCAGTCAAGGCTATGGTTTTTCCAGTAGTCATGTATGGACGTGAGAGTTGGACTATAAAGAAAGCTGAGCGCCTAAGAATTGATGCTTTTGAACTGTGGTGTTGGAGAAGACTCTTGAGAGTCCCTTGGACTGCAAGGCGATCCAACCAGTCCATCCTAAAGGACATCAGTCCTAGGTGTTCACTGGAAGGACTGATGTTGAAGCTGAAACTCCAATACTTTGGCCACCTGATGCAAAGAGCTGACTCATTGGAAAAGACCCTGATGCTGGGAAAGATTGAGGGCAGGAGGAGAAGGGGACGACAGAGGATGAGATGGTTGGATGGCATCACCGACTCAATGGACATTAGTTTGAGTAGGCTCCTGGAGCTGGTGATGGACAGGGAGTCCTGGTGTGCTGCAGTTCATGAGGTCGCAAAGAGACTGACACGACTGAGCGACTGAACTGAACTGATACTGACTGTGATCTAACCTTGAATAGGAGCTCACGAATATAACCTTCTTACTAATCTGAGAATTATTATCGGATAGAGTTCCTCAAATCCTCAAGCTATGAGCTCAATTCCTATTCGGCTCCATCCAGAGGCAGTTTGAGGAGGGCCAATACTGTGAACGGCAGAGGGAAATTATTTGGGTCCATGACATTGCTGGGCCCCTGGATCAAGCACACCTGAAGCCCATCCTTCCTCTGGACTTCCTCTCATGTTAACAGTTTCAGTCAGCTGGAGTTTGGCTACCTGCAGCCAAAATCATCTTGATAACCAAAGCTATTCAAAAATCCCAAAGGGCGAGTTCTGTGACTTTATATCACAGAACCTGGAAAAAACATCATTTCACCTTAAAGAACAAGTTCTTCGAAGAACTGCTCTTTACCTTAGACTAGTACTCTTTATCGTTAAGGTAAACACAGGTGAGGCTCTGCAAACAGGGCTTTCTCTGTGAACATCTCAAAGCTGCTGTTTTCACCAGTTCAGGCATTAAAACACAGCAAGCTGGGTCTTTAAAAGAAGGCCAAGTTTTCTGAATTACCATCAACTTTGTATTTCATTTTCTTTTCTAAAATTCAAATGTTTTTAATAATTTCCTTTTAAAATAGCATTATGTTTATGCTTTGCCAATATTTTCAATACACAAAAAAGACTTTCTTCAATACACCAAGTAATCAAAAATCAAATGGCTCTTTGACCTTAGTATAAAAAGCAACCATATACTGTAATACTGTAAATTTGAGATCACTGAATCACTAAGACAAATAAAGTTACAATTCTATTATTAAAAAAGATTAGCTTTACTTACTAGAAAAACTAGTGATCCATCGAGTCCTAGCATCTAAAATAAATAATAAGCATTAAATCAAGATTCAACAGGATTTTTATCTATTTATGAAAATAAATTTTATTAAAAATAAATTTTATTTATGAAAAAGATCATTTTCCTTTCAATATCTTTAAACATAATATTTACCCACTACTTTCCAAAAGAGCCTATCATTTTCAGAGACTGAAAAACATATCGTAGGAGTTTTATATTTTGTATATCCTTTTAATCCAAATTATATAAAGTTAAAAAAAATTCCATCTTGGATTTTTATTCTTACATTAGATATGGAGCCAGTCAAGATTTCAAGATACACTATACTGTTTTGTTAACTGAAATATCAGAATAATACTTATATTTAAATTGTTACTTCATTTTAAAAAGTGCACAATTTCAAGTTATAAATTTCATAAGTGAAACAAGGTTTGTACCAAAAGATAGAAAAGGCATTAACAGATCTTTATCATAGTATTTGTAGTATTTTCATCACAATGTATCACTTAATTTCCTCTAGAAACTGAAGTTCTGGTAATTATTTTCATCAAATATAACTGCAAAATCAGTGTATCCATCTAAATACGGCCAACGTTAAGACATACATTAGAATTAAAACACTAGGACACTTAATAGATAGAACTCTTACTCGTTCCCACGTAAGCTCTTCTGCAGCTCGGTCCCATTCTAAAGCATTCCAGTTCATGTCATCTGGAAATATAATTTAAATATTACTTCTGGAATGTGAGTTTAATAAATAATAAGACATTTTCTTTTAAGTTGTGTTTAACAGTGTTTTATAACTGTTGTTAAACACGACAGTTAAAATAGGCTAAACCAAAGTTAAAATTTTTCCATACTGAGTATTTGCTAGTTAGGCAATTTTTTAAAAACATAAACAAACACAATGCACAAAATAAATTAGATGATTCCAGACTGTGACATAAGTGCTAAAAAGGACATAAATAGGATTATGTGAAATAGAGGAATTCAGCAGCTCTGCATCAAGAATGAACCTGGTGGATTTGAGAAAAGTGAAGAACCCAGGCAACTAGAACTCTCTGGGTGAGGAAGAGGGTGGTAGAGGATGTTTACGAAAGACAGACAGGGATCGTATCATACTGATACAAAAGGAAAGTGAAGCCTGGATTTTATTTTGTTCTTTAGTGTAATGGGGAAATCACTGACAGATTTTAAGGGCAAGAGATCAGTATAAACACTGTGTGGAACAGGAAGGGAAGAAGGTCCAGGCAGGACCCACTGCATGAAACAGACGGAAACCAGGGTTGTCACTGGGGCACTGCAGCTGTACTCTCAGAGCCTCTGAACATACACCCACCTCTCCCTTCAAAGGCCCCTTGCTCCCACTATACACCTGGCTTCCTCTCATCCTTCAAGCCACAGCTCAGGTTATCACTTACTCTGAGCTACCCAGGGAATTATTTCAAACAGGTCTCTCCTCAGGAGCACCCCCAGAGTAAGCTGCACACTTATCACACTGTGTAATAACAGACTCTCTCACTTGGGTATTTCTGCTTCATAACTAGACCAGAAATTCCAGGAAGGCAAGGACCTAGTGTCTGCATGCCTGTGCAGAGGAAACACTCAGCAATGGTAAGTGGACCCAGAGACAGTGCAGCACTTGACAGGAAACCTCTGGGGCCAGAGAGAGAAAAGAACATGGTGACCTACTGGCAGCTGACTGGTGGGCTGGTCTCAGACATTCTTTTACATTCTAGAGTTTTTACATACTGCCAGAAAATGAGTGTCTCTGGGTGATGTCTGGCCTGCGGAATACACTTCAAGAATTCTTTAATAAGAGAAGTTGCACTGACTCAATAAAGATGGCAAAGGAATAAGATAAAATGGTAGTAAATTCCTTTTTAAAAAATATAGTATTTTTTAAAAATTTCTTTTTAAAAAATATAGTATCTACTCCAACTTCCTATCCATCCTATAAAAAGTCCTGTGTGAGGAATTTTAAAACACAAAACATGCCCTGCTTCATAGCTAAAACGAATGTCATGCTTATGAATGCCCATAAATACAAGTCTGCTAAAATAAAGTAAAATCAGGTTACAAACAGAACTTCAAACCCATGAAGTTTTGAAGACTGCAGCCCTCCCTGGGGAGCTGGGAACGGACTCATGGTCGTGGAGGAAGGGTGGGGACAAGCCGCAGCCATTACCCTGCGCCCCGTTGTTGGCGTCAGCGGCATCCTCCCCACCCGCGTCGTCTTCCTCCTCGTTCTCCTCCTCCTCCTCCTCCGCCTGCTCATCCTGGGCATCAGGGTTTTCCCCCACCACCGCGTTCTCTGCTGGGGGGTTAGCAGGCTGCTCGGGGGCAACATTTTCAGCACCATTTCCTCCAGCTGGAGCCTAAAATGACAGAACAGACCAGAAATTTGGCTAACTTGTCTCAGTTTTGCTGTATTTCCAAATTGTATTCTCCTTTCTAAAAAAACAAAACTAGCAAACAGACAAAAACTCTACTAAAATTCCAAAAAATCAGCTCTCAAGGGCATCTCTTCTAAATGTATCTGAATTTGTACCAACTTGGTAATATAAGAACACAACTCACTTAACAGTATACACGTTCATTCAGTATAATTTAGAGATTAACATTTCACAAAGCATTATAGAAAATACATGAACAAATCTGGCTATTTTGAATACATCATTTCATAATCCTTCTTTATAAGGCAATCTCTTGTTTTTACTGATCACTTCAGGGATGAAAATGTATTTATGCACTCTACTTGTTTACACACATACTGATATATAACTTAATTTTCAGTCATCAGTTAACACCTGAGGAAAGATTTCTCATGTCTGCACTGCAGGTTAAGCCTGTCCACAGGAACGTCATCAGTTCCCACACACTCATTTCTCTGCCTCTTCCTGAATTCTGCAACCCACCAAATGCAAAGACCCAGTTGCAGTTAATTAAAACACTGAACTCCTATAAAGGTAACAAAGACTCTAATAAGAGAATATGAGATACAATGATGAAGTACTAACACTAGATTAAGAAAAGCATGCTTGCTTTATAGTCCCATTTTTTCACATGTGTAGTTTTCAAAGAAGCTGTACCCTTAAATCTGTAGAGAAAAGGGTATGGCGGAATTTGATGAAATCAATCCTAACACTAGAAAAAGCGAAGGTACTTAAATGAAAAACTGTCGTTAACTATTTATAGAGTTAATTTTATAGTCAATTTTTTCATAATAAAAATTTTACAAGGTGCAAATTGTTTTTTTATGTGTCAGTTCTTTTTTTTCTATATCTTTAGCCCTGTAGTTTCTCAGTAAACAAGATACTAAAAATCATTTATCATACCGTCCTCTTCGTAATGCCTCAAGCAAACGCTCTTCATCTTGCATGCCATCTCTCATTAAGAAAAAGAAAAACTGTACAAGACTGTTATCAACAGTATTCCTTTTTTTCTACTTTTGGTAATGTTTCTACCAAGACAAAGGTTGAGTTGTTTTACACATGAAGACACTAATGAACAAAGAGGGCAAGGGGCCTCCTTAATGTTAAGGAGCACGTCAAAAGGACATGAAGGAGATTTGGATATTAAGTTCCAGGCAGCTGTTAGCCCAGGTGAAGGGAATGAAGGCGCACTCGGTACACAACCTAATACTGCCCCCATCTCACCAGGAAACTAACAGGCAAAGTCACAGCCACGTGCTTCTGATTTTTCACTTCTCCCTTAAACTTCTCCCAAACCTTGTCATTGTCCTGCTTCGCAATGAGGGACACGGGAGTCAAGCCTTTGGATCCTGGAGGGGGACAATAATTCGTAGTCCCACCCAGATCAAAGGAATTCGGGGACGGAAGGGTTTACCTCATTTTGGTGATGCCCAGCAGCATTGAAGGGCGGAGCGGCGTGCTCCAGCCAGATTGGGGCTCCCCCGTGGACAATCTGCTCTCGCAGCCACACCAGGCTGATGAACGCGCACAGTGTGCACGTCACCACAAAACAACCCTGCAAACAATCCGCCAACAAGTTGTCCCTGTTTAAAAAAAAAGAGGTATATAGAATTACTCCAAAGAACACTTCAAGTTAAGAAACCAAGGTAACATTCACTTTATACAAAAATCTAGAAAGAACAGCCAGAAAAGTGGTAACTTTTTGGTGAAAATCAGTCTCTCAAAAAGAGTTATTTCTGAGGATGGTGGCACTTTATCTATAAGAGGGTCAAATATTTGTATTTATGTATTTGTATTGTATGTGTTTATATTATAGAAGGCAAAGAATAACATCAGAACTACATAAACCAGCTATCCAGCCTCTTTGAGGATGACTGAGAAAAATGAAGGCAGCAAGCAAAAAATAAGAGTAGCCAAATACTGGACAAAGGTCAAGTATTAAATGCATGAATTTACTAAAGATAAATGACTCTGCCCAACACTTACTAAGAATTTTCTTATCCTTATTTTACACACAAGTTTAACCAACTTGGTTGGCTCATACTTAAACCCATGAGAATGAACAGAATCAGCAAATCAAAAAGAAGAGCCTCTAGTAAGGTCCAAAGACACTACAGGAAGGTTGAGAGACGCACAGGTCACAACACGTGAGGCAAGAAGCCTGTGGGAAGCTTTATGAACGCCTCATTCAGAAGGCAGACTGAATTTTGACGCTAACTGCAAATACACTAAAGTATGTTAGCTCCTCAACAAATTCTGACAGATCATGGGCAATCCACAGGACAATACACAGAGTATTACACTGCTGAACACTTCTTTGTTCTTTTCCTCCCTGAAGGAGCATATCCTTCCCTGGTCTATGTCTGATTTTAAAATAATTCAAAGGTAACTCAACAATTTTGGGAGCCTTTGGAAAATTCACTACCATAATAAAATGACATTTTTCCCTTCATGGAGACTTAAGGAAGGGTCAATTTGGGAGACCCCAGCCTTTAAGCTGCAAACTGAATAATGTGGTCCTCAGATACTATCTGGAATATATCTTAATAGAAAGAGGAATGATAATCACCCCTCTGGTAAGGAACCCTCCAGACCATTAAAATTTTGATAGGTGGGGACCCCTCTTGACTCCTGTCTTGTCACCAGTAGTAAGAACAGCAACCGATCACCGCAGACTTGAAACAGTGACAGACTCCTGGTAGAATCCTCTGCTTTTTCCTCACACCTTAACTCTGGGCTGGTTTGGGAACCATCTGGACCATAAATGAGAATTCCTGAGTTCCAAAGCCTAGAAGAGAGCTTTCAAGATTCCATCCTCACCCTTTTAGAAGGCTGCCCTGAGATCACCATGTAAAGAAGCCCCACTAGCCTTCTGGAAGAGAGGTCATATGCAAGAACCAAAGTACCTCATCTTAGACCATCCCACCTCAGTGACACACAGGCATAACTGAGGCAAGTCCAACAGGTAAACTGATCAGCTGAGCCCAATCCAAACTGTTAACCCCTGGAATTACGAGTGAATTAAAACGCTTGTTGTTTTAAGGCACCAAGTTTTGGAGACAGCACGTTTTGTAGTAATAGTTAACTGACAGACTGTGCCTTGAGATGTTGAAGACCTGGGCTATGGAATATGTAGCGCCTGCTAAGGTACTAAGAAATTTTAAGTAAACTTTCAGAAAATATAGAGAAAATGAAACATTACTCAGAAAAAATAAGTGATTTAACTATAAGTGCTTTCAGAAAAACTGGTTCAATTCTTCACATTCTAAAAGGCAGCATGAGATTATAAAATCTACCCACGCTTACAATTTCTTTCAACGATCCCCACCAAGCCTCCAGTATTCTTCCGGTGGCAGTGAGGAAGCTCATGAAGGCAATTCAGGCGTGGCCCTAACCCACCAGGCTGGCGTGAAAAGGGGAGCCTGCCAACGTAAAGCAAGCAGCAGCTCTGCGTTTTGGTGGTAACTGTGCTACTGAGTAACAGTGCTCAAAATTCACACACGGTTTTCACATATATTTGTGAATTTAATCTCTAAACGTGCCTCAGGGAGTGGGGTTCAGCCCACTCTGAAGAGTGGGCTGTTCAAAGATTAAATTCACAAATACACATAAAAACTTAGTATGAATTTTGTCTGATGAAAAAACAAGGGTTCAGACCGTCCAATGATTTGCCCAAGGTCACCAAAAAGTTGCAACTTTATTCCGGTGCCAGGGTTCCTTCCGTTACAACCTCAGTGCACAACCTAAATGACCACACCAGCCAAACAATCAGATGTTTAAGGGTCCCACCAACAAACAGTAAAGGCGGTAGGCAAGTAGAATACTGCCCTGAGACCAAAACACTAAAACTTCTGACATGGTGGTTTCCATAGGCACCTGGTTTTTCACAAAGCCAAAGCCTCCCAATTTAAGCTTTGGCAAATATTAACATATTTTGCCACTCAAAACAGAAACCATAAAAGAAGGAATACAGCCCACTTTACTGGAACAGCACACAAGGGACCTCAAGTCATCTTTTCTAAATAATCAGGATACTGACTGGCTGCTACACTGTTCTCTCAAAAGATACAATGATAAATACAACTCAGGCTCAAACTAAATGGAACAGGACCACCCTGTTTGAAACAGTTATTTTATTATTTCATAGATGTTAAAATGTAACTTTCATCACTTTTAACTTTTTTCTGACCTCCCTTGATATTTTTAACATGAGCTTTTTTTCAGTATACAATTTCTAAAGGAAAGCCAGAGGTGAGTTATGTCATAAACACAGAGACATAATGAATGACACTTCAGCCATTTAAGATTGATTTTCCTTGCCTCCATACTACAACTGTGTTCTAGATGGCTGAGATAAAAACCTGATGTCCAGATATAGGAATGCTGTCGTATTTATTTCCACTGAATCACTTCACAGGTTAGTATTTTCATACAAAGGGTAATATTATTACACTATTTCTAAATTCTCAAGTGTGTCAAATCACTGCTTCTCCTTTTTATCATGGCCACAGCCATTAGTGCCCTATTTCCAAGATTCCTATCTACTTATGAACATTACTTCAGAAGCTGTTCTAATGTGAATAAAATCCAAAACCTTTTTTCTGTTTCCTATACTGTCAAAGACACAGAAATAAATAACTTAACTGTTTTATCCAAAAAGGTAAAACCAGCAGGTAAAACCACCAGTAGGAAAACCAAGCTGCTGACACATCTAATATTTCTACGTATTTTCAACCATAATTCAAAATAACGATGCAGAGACTTGATTTCTTGTTTATCAGAAATGAAACATGCTCTCCTGCACTCTTCTATTGTCATTTGGCTTGTTTTCATAATATAATCTGAATGCCTCTATTCTAAAAAACAGTCTTATATTGTTCTTTGCCTTTACTTAGGGATCAGAAACCTAAGGTCAGTTGGGTACAAAAGAAGATTTAGCAGAGGTCCAATCTTTTGCAAGCTTAATATTCTAATGATCTTGATACAGTTAATCATTCACAGCATTTCTAATTCTAACATCAATAATAAAAATATAAGTCACATGTCTTTCCCAAGAAACTGCAATTATAATGCTTCATGTCAAATTAAAATACAATAAAGCTACAGTCAACAAGTTTTTAGAGTCCATAACCTAACAATCAAAAAAACATTTTAAAAAGATATCTGGCTTCAAACATCTGTGTTGTTAAAAACACGTTTAAAGGAACTCTCAGCATCTACGTGTAACAACAGATTTTCTCGCACTATGTGACAGCTTACTTAACTAGCTTTCCCACTATTACCAAATACTCCTTTAAGACGGTATGTTTTAAAACATCATTCTCATATATCAATTGCTTCCCCTGTAGCTGTTAGAATAGGTAAGAGGAATAGAAGGACTTTTCAAATCACAACAAATCCAAGCATGTGGAAGAAAAGATGAGCACCGTTCCCACTGCGCGGCCTTCCACCGCCATGAGGTTCAATACTCACGTGGACAGCATGTCCAGCGGCAGCGTCAGGAGGGAGCTCACAGAGCCAGTAAACAAGCACTTGTAGATGCGGCCTGCCAAGAAAGGGCACAACAGCACAGTCACAGCTCTCATCACAACTCAGTCATTCAGTTAAACAGAGGGAAAGTGTGAATGCCACTGAAATAAACAGTCTTTGCAAGTTTGAATCTCAAAATACTAAACTAAAAAAAAAAAAAAAAAAAGATCAAGCATTAAAAATAGAGATAGTAAAGAGTAAGTATTACACAATAATGTTTAAAGTTTAGATTCTCTCTAGATTTACTTACTTGTGTTTACTGAATGAGCTTAGATGTTTGGAAAAAAGAGGGGGAGGAATCCAGAAAAGATCTCCAAAATTATAATACAGAGAATTTTTTTTTAACCTAGAATTTCAAAATTCATTGAATCTGCTCATGAAAATGAAGTTTTGGGGGTACACGCTTTTTGAAATTAAAAGGACTTTTCAGTAGAGTACATGCTTCAATGCTATGAATAGCAAACTAACAACCAATTTTTTAAAAACACAAATTCAAGGGTCTTCTAACTAAAGGACAAAATCTTCAATCTGGCCATGAAGGGAAAATATGAAGTAAAGGTCAATATACAGCCATTCCCTATCCTCTTACCAGAACATGCAGGAATAGATTTGGAAATGGGGCCCAAAAGTTGAGGTTTTCTTTCAAACCAGTACTTGTGTGTTAGTTTAAGCATCCTCTATAGCCTTGTACCAAAAATTTACAGTAACTTCAATGGCTGTTTTCAAATGTCAAGTCAAAATAGAAAGATAGGAACAGATTTTCTGTAATACAAATTGCTTTATCTGTGTATAAAATATTCAAAGCAAGTATGTTTATAGCAAAATAAAACTGACAGAAGGCCAATTGTCTGTAGATAAAATGGATTCATAAATTAAAGGCCTCCTTACTAGTGTGCTTAAAAACAGGGCAGTTCAACACCTTCCTACATGAAGACAGTCATGGGCACATTGCTAACTTAAAGCTGCTGCTGCTGCTAAGTCGTTTCAGTCGTGTCCAACTCTGTGCGACCCCATAGATGGCAGCCCACCAGGCTCCCCCGTCCCTGGGATTCTCCAGGCAAGAACACTGGAGTGGGCTGCCATTTCCTTCTCCAATGCATGAAAGTGAAAAGTGAAAATGAAGTCGCTCAGTCGTGTCCGACTCTTAGTGACCCTATGGACCGCAGCCTACTAGGCTCCTCTGTCCATGGGATTTTCCAGGCAAGAGTACTGGAGTGGGGTGCCAATGCCTTCTCTGGCTAACGTATGACATAGATTTTAATTGTGTGTGAGTGTATGTGTAAACAAGTCAGAACAGAAATCAAGCTTGTTACCTGTTACTTAAATCCTCAAAGTCCTTACTTAATTTTTGATTATTTGATCTATTGATTTCAGAGAAGTGTGTTAGTTTTCCATTATGACTTTGAATGTTTTACATTCTAAGCCCTGTTTGCTGATGCATAAAAATTCTTAAGTTTTCTTTTATTAATATGAAATAAAATGCTTCTCCTCATTTAAAGTGTTTCATCTTGAAGAGTATCTGGCTGGTGAATACTGTTCCTGTGTTTTGTTAGCTAACAAATCTCTCCAACATCAGCCCCGGCTGTTTTGTACTTCTTTCTCGTTGTGGAACAATTTCATATGTACACAGTGATCACAGCTACTGTGATCACTTTTACTCCGCTTTCTCTGTCCTCTCTTCTTGTCTTTCCTGTCCTTTGTTGGACTTCAAATTTTATTCACTGTCTCCTATTCCTACTCCCTAGGATAAAAACTCACCATCTTACTTCTATTCTCCAAGTGATTACCTCTAAGTTTCGTTACTTTTTTATTAAGGTAAAATTCACATAAATCTTAAGTGTATCTGCGTGAATTTTTACATCACTGTATATCCAAGTAACTGCCACCCAGATAAGATTCTCCACATTTCTAGCTCTCCAGAAGGCTCCTTCAAGCCACTTCCCAGTCAGTATCTCCAGCACAAGGTGACCACTATTCTGATCTCTATCACTGCAGATCAGTTTGGCCTATTTTAAAAAGTCAGGTAAATGCAATCATACAATTCATACTCTTTGTGCCTGGCTTCTTTTTCTCAAAGAAGTGAAGTTCATCCATATTATCCTATGTCACGACAGCCAGCCCTTTTGTCATCACTACGTAGAATTTCCTTATAGGGATAAGTGCACAGAATCCATTCTACTGTTACTTGGTTGGTTCCAGTTTTAAACTACTATCTGCAGAGCTGCAGTGATCACACTATTATATACAAGTCTTTCAGTGGACACAAGGCTGTGTCCTGTGAATATTTCTGTAATCAATATTCCCAGAGATAGAACTGCTGGGTCATAATGTATTGAAAATATTAACCACCGAAAGATAATGCCAAACAGCTTTCCAAGATGGTTATACCATATTTATATTCATTACCACTGATGAATACATGTTTCAGATGATCCACATCCTAATAAAAAGCATTTGGCACTGTTTTTTTCCTTAACTTCAGCCATTCTGCTGATTCTGTAGAGTACCTTTCTTGTACCTTCCCCTGATGACTAATGATACTAAGCATCTTGTCACGTGCTTACTGGCTATTTAATCTTCTTTCCAGAAACACCTGTTCACATCTGCTGTCCACGTTTTAATTGGCTTGTCTGCCTTTCTCTTAGATTTAATAGTTCTTTTATTATATACTCCTTGCAAATATCCTGGATACAAGTCCTTGTTAGATATGTGAACTGCAGATACCTCCTCTTACTCTGTAGCTTGCCTTTCTCTCTTAAGCGTATCTAAGCATGAATTAAAAACCTTAACTTTAATTAAGTCAAATTTCTCAATGTTTTCTTCTACAGTTATTCTAATATATTATCTTTTAGAAATTTTTAAAATTTTAATGTTCACAATCAGACTATGATCTATCTAAAATTAACTTGGGTCAGGTGGGAGATGATGGTATGGTTCGTTTTTCTCCATATGCCCCACCAGTTGATGCTATATATTTATTGAAATGACCATCTTTCCTCCCCTGAACAGTGGTGGCACCTCTGCTCTTAATCACCTTTGCTAGTTCAGGACTCTTACTTGGCTAGGCCTATATTTTCTTGTTTTGTCTAAAGCATCTATAATTTCCCCACAAGTAAAACAAACAATCTAAAACGCTCTCATTTCTATCCTCCCCTCACAAGATTCTTTCATGTGAAGATCACCTAGAATTTTAGTTTCAGATCGACACCTAAAAAACTGTAGTGCATGCATGCTCAGTCGTGTCCAACTCTTTGCAACCCCATGGACTGTAGCCACCAGGCTCCTCTGTCCATGGAATTTTCTAGGCAGGAATACTGGAATGGGCAGCCATTTCCTACTCCAATTATTGTAGATTAACAACAATTGTAATTTAGCTGTAAGAAGTACTTGTTTTTCTTTGTAAATTATACCTTTCTCTTTGATTCCTTGCTCTCCTTAGTAAAATATGTCTTCAAACACTATTTCATAAATAATTTGAAGTAGTAAACTTTCCAACTCCTTGCCTCTATTGAAATGTCTGTATTTGTCCTTCTATCTGAATAATTTTAGAAGATTTTAGGTTCAAAAATTTTGTCAAATTTTGAAGCTTCGGCTGTCTTCTAACATTCAGCCAGCCTGACTGTCATTACTTTGCAGGATAATCTGAAAGCATAATATCTATACACTACCCTATTCAGCACTGGAAAACTTTAGAATGGGCCTAGCTTTGCCTCTTTCCTTTATCAGACTCAGCTTTCTCTTTTACCTTCTGGAACTAGTTACTAGTCAGATACTGAAACAACAGGATGTGGCCTCCATCTCTCAATTTTTTCCTTCATACTTACAACTTCTTGTCTGAGTCATATCCCAGAGAACTTGCTCAGTCTTCTAGCTTACTAATTCATTCTTCAAGTGAATAGTACCTATTCTGCTATTCTCATAAGATTTTCATAATTCATCAAGCTTATTTAAGAAGATATGAGGATATTAATCACACTTACGTAAAAATCTTGTTTGCATTTAACTCTAAAGAATCCTATCTACATACTCTGGCACATATACTACTGACTCCTCTCCATGTCTTTAAGAACACAAAGAACCTAGAGAGAATCAACTAAGAGTTAGTATACCAATTTCCCAGAAGTACTCCTATATTTGAAAAATACACTTCCCAATTCTCCAGGACCATTGGGGATGTGTTTTTTAGAGGGGGATTACAAAAAAAAAAAAATCTCAAAAAAACACATCTTTTGCCATTTTTGAAAGCTCTGATAAACTTCAAAGAGTAAAAGTCAATTTCCTTTCAATTATGCTTTGATTTTGGTTTTTCAATTCTCTCATGAACTTTCATTATTAGCCTCTGTATGCTGTGTTTCCCACATTCATTTAAGAAGCTCACTTGTTAAAAAATGGTTTTTCATTCAGGTAAATAACATGTTCTAAATGAGGCTTTCCTAATACACAACATTATAATATCTAATAAATATCACTGAAAAAAATATTTTATAATATTAAACAGTTGTGTAATATTTAAACAACTCCAGCAGTAGGGAAATGAATACTCACATGCTGTAAGAGGAACAACTCCCAACCATGCAAAGGCCACAAGTGTATAATGAAACCAATATCGTATTGCAGTGCCAATACTTGTAACCAGTCCAGCAAATATGTCCTGGATTGGAAGCCGTGAAGGCATATCTGGGGAATAAACTGTAAGGGGGGAAAAGGAAAAAGTTCAAATTCATGAAGATTCAAAAATAGGTTACTTTGTAGGCATATAGAACTATCTAACTTTTGACCTTTGCATTGCACTTAAGTATTTTGTCCCATATGAAAAATAATTCAAATAGTTACAACATAATACTACATTTACCCAGAAGTCATTTATGAGAGCAAATCACATAAATATAAAAGCCAACAAAATAGGCCTCTGAGCAGGAAAAAAGATTCAAGAGATGTACACATCCCCTCACTCAAGAGCCAGGAACTTTATGCAAGGCTAACTCACACACATTTCAGCATTCAAACAATATAACCAACTAGTTTCCAGAGTTATCAAAGATCACCTAAAGCAGTAGGAGCAAAAGATGAAGCTGACAGAGGTCCTCAAAAAAGAACCCTCCCCCAATACTAGCCTCAGCAGCAGCACTCACAGTGCACAAGAATCTGCAGCAGAGCTACTTCCTACAGGAGCAAACAGCCCACTGGGGTCCATTAGCCACTCCCCGCTCCCATTTTAGCACAATCAACATTCAAAGGGTAAACTGTTATGATTTTAATCATATATACTCTTTACATAAAAACAAAGTAAAATTAACACTAGTTTACAGAATTTACACCCAGCAGTTCAAGATGCTTAAAACAAACACTAAAGCATAAAAAGCTTTGGGGGAGGGGGCAGAAGAGAAAGAAGAGCAATGTACTAGGATCCCAGAGTGAAAATATGCTTCAAATTCTTGATACCTTGCCAGTATGAACATCTACTTATTTATAAAGTATATAATATTAAGTATAAATCAATAGGCAAAAGACTTATAAATTATAATTGGGATTCTAAAGATCTGCAAAATATTTACCATAGGCTTACAAAACATTGAGCTTAAAAAGTCTTGTTTTTAAAAAGTGAATTAAATATTTGTCATTATTATTGTTATTATTACAACCAACACAATTTTAACTCAAAAGATATCCCAAATTTTAACAGGGATGGGACATTTGACAAATTTAAGGCATCATTAATTACTCACTTTTCTGGGTAAATAATGGTATTATAGCTGTTTTGTTTCTTTTTTTTTAAAGAACCCTTGTCTTGGAGGTACATGCTAAAATATGTACATATGAAATCATAAATAGAATTTCTGTAATAAGAATGGAGATGTGGGAACAAGAGCATAGGGAACCACCAGAGAAGCCCACATGCAATTGAGACAGGCCCCCAGTAAACGGCCTGCAAGGGACTGAATCCTAACAAACACCTGAGCGAGATCAGAACAAGACCTCACCCCACAGCTCCCAAGCCAAGCCTTCAAATGACACTGGGGCTCTAGCTGACAAGACTGACTGCAAGCATATGAGAGATGCTGAGCCAGAGACAGCCAACAAAGGTGGGTCCAGATTCTGGATCCACAGAATCTATGAGACAATAAATGCTTGCTGTTAAAGAGCACAGGTGACTACACATAAGGGCTATGGGTTGAAAATGGATGCAACTGAGTGATGGATACACTTAGGTTCATTATACCTTCATATATGTTTGAACTCATCTAAAATACAAAGGGGAAAGAAAGAAATATCTCACAAATTAAATCACACATGTGTGTGTTAAAAGCTAACATGTAATTTTAAAAAATGCTTTCCAAAATGCTATAGCAATACTTTCTATTACTATCAAAAACAAATTAAATCAAACATAGTTGCTTTAAAACTGTTTAAACACCTTTAGGTAGCCAGTTATAATCTAGAAGTGCAGTGAAAACTTCTGAAGAACTTACTTGGTGTGAAAGCAAACCTGTGCTTGCATAATTCACAGTATTCTTTTCGACTGTGTTTCAGCCACTGAACTAAGCTGCAATTACAAACATATTCATAAGTATAATATTTATGACAAGGAAATTTTGAGGTTTCACTGAAAACTAATATTGCTTTACTAAAGTTTTACATATCACAGAGCTTTTACGATTTTAAATTCGAGTATCTTTAATTTTTTTTTATCACTGATGCCCTCGAAGAGTACAGAATTATAACAAATAAAGATAAAAAAACACGAGTTTCTACCACTAAAAAGCAACTGAGATTAAACTGAACAATTAATTAATGTAAACTGTAATCTCCTCAAAGACACTGAATATAAAAAGAATCTCCAAGCATCAGCATCAGTTCTAACACTGGTTTAATAACACTGCTGCCTGGTGGCCAGGCCTATCACTAATTGGCTGGCTGGGCCACCGAGAAGTTAACCTTTCTATGCTTCAGTTTCCTCATGCGAATGACAGTAATACTCCAACCTCGCAGTTCTGTTGTAAGGATTAAATGAGCTAAAATGTACAGAAGCACTGAGTATTCCCTGACACAAAGCATTTCCTCAATGTAAGCTATAACCATCCTAAGCAAAACCAGAAAACCGTAATACTCCCCATGAACATATAAGCTCCCCACAGTAGAAACAAACAAATGGGCAAAAGACAATATACCAAAATGACATGGCTTGGTAATAAGCAATAGGGATAATCTCCAAACATAGTAAAAAATTTTTTTAAATATCTAGTTACAGAAAAAGTCATTGAAACAGTTCCCTTTATTATACAGATGACAAAAGTGAAGCTCAGGCAAAAATTTTCCAAAAGGATGACTCACCATTCTTGATGGATAAACTTAATACTGCCAGTACACACACAAGGATGATAAAGAGGTTTCTCAGGTGTTCCTTCTGACCGACACACTCTACATATGTCTATTAATGAAAAAAGAAAAACTGAATTATTTTGGTTATAATTTATGAAAAATAGACCACCAAAGACTAAAATATTGCTTGTCAAAGTAAGACTCTGTCACTACATAAAACATCATTAACATCATGGAGAACTGAAAAGGGTGATCAAGATGATAATCAAATATATCTGAAACTTAAAATCCCTATTATATAGAAAGGTCAATTGTTTCTTTGTATCAGAGTTCTGTAAATAAATAAAAATTGAAAATGACAGAAACAGTGGTTTTCTTTAAAACTGCATGGTGCTTAGTCGGTCAGTCGTGACACCTCTTTGCAACCCAACAGACTATAACTATCCAGGCTCCTCTGTCCATGGAATTCTCCAGGCAAGAAGACTGGAGTGTGTTGCCACGCCCTTCTCCAGGGGACCTTACTGACTCCAGGATCGAACCCAGGTCTCCTGGCATTGCAGGCGGATTCTTTACCGTCTGAGCCACCAGGGAAGCTCTAAAACTGCACACCCTCATAATTAACAGACTATAGATAGAAATAAGCAAAAATCAATCACATTCTTCTCCTAACACTTTAAAGTCCTAAGTCCAGTCCTAAGTTTAAACTTCACAAAAACATTACCTCAGGACTTATAGAAACAGCAGTGAGTGGCCCTGGGGACAACCCTCCACTAGAGGGAGACACTGTAACAGACACACACACAATCAGGGTGTGGAGGGGGCACCCCAAGACCACGAAGGCCAGAGAGAAACAGCCAGAGGCCGCCTTAAGCAGAAACTATTGTGGCTCAGCTGGTAAAGAATCCGCCTGCAATGTGGGAGACATGGGTTCGATCCCTGGGTTGGGAAGATCTCCTGGAGAAGGGAAAGGCTACCCACTCCCGTATTTTGGCCTGGAGAATTCCACGGACTGTACAGTCCTGCTAAGTCACTTCAGTTGTGTCGAACTCTGTGCAACCCCATAGACGGGAGCCCACCAGGCTCCCCCGTCCCTGGGATTCTCCAGGCAAGAACACTGGAGTGGGTTGCCATTTCCTTCTCCAATGCATGAAAGTGAAAAGTCAAAGTGAAGTCGCTCAGTCGTGTCCGACCCTCAGCGACCCCATGGACTGCAGCCCACCAGGCTCCTCCGTCCATAGGATTTTCAAGGCAAGAGTACTGGAGTGGGGTGCCATTACCTTCTCCGACTGTACAGTCCAAGGGATCGCAAAGAGTCAGACACAACTGAGTGACTTTAATCTTCATCATGGGAGCGCAGGGATATGGGTCTGCCGCCAGAGGGCAGCAGCTCCTCCTCACACTCCTGCCCCAAGTGGTTCTAACTGCACCGCCGTCAGTCTGCCTGGGGTGGTGGGTGACATGCAGAGGACTGAAAGCGCGCCATCAAGCTCTCTTGTTCATTAATGTGGTCCTTCCGCAGGACCACCTACCAAAACCTGGTAGTGACTTTCATTTAGAACGGCTTCTCAGCGAACCACCAAGGCCAAATACCAACCCCAAGGTGGGAATGTGAAGGGCAACGGGCAGTGTGAACAAGGGGCAGGGACTTGATGTAAACTTCTGATCTACTCTGTTACAGGGAATTCCTCATTAATGAGTTAACAACTGCAACCCAGAGCCTACCTCTAACGGATTTAATAATGAAATCTCCAGCACCCGTCCGACTGGAAGCACACATGCTGAGCAGTGTGGTGCGGTTCTGGCCACTTAAGGGCATCACAGACTTGTGACTGCTCAATCTTGGGCAACTAAACAATATTTGTTGAAGTTAAGGCTATCAAGCGCTTGGGGTAACCTATGGTTAGCACACTAGTCTCCCTGTTATCTACAAACCAGACAAATCACTCCAGGAAGACAGAAAAGCCACTCACCACCACCCAGGAAAAAGCTATCAAAAGTGTCAATCCTGGTTCCCATGGAGTCTAGAGTTATCTGAATTGTATCAAATTAAGCACAGATTGCACCACTGTGCCTTTAAATTTCAGTTCTAGAACCAGACACTGCAGCTACCATCATGGGAAGGACTTTGCTTTCCGGTAAGCTACCTGCACATTACCGGAAATAACGCTGGCAGTCGGCATCGTTTATGGAGAGACAATATGGGATCAGAATCTCTTTGAACCTCCTTTTTACACCTTCATCCTTAATTAATAAAAACATCTATGGCAACAGCTTTCACTCTGGTCCGTTTTGCATCAATCTAAGACTTTGAGCTCTAGCGGTGCAGTAGGAACGTCCCAGCCATTGCGTCTAATCGGCCTCTGCAAAGTTCCAACACAAAACAGAACCACGGTCCCATGCCATGATTTCCAGCGGCAGTGTTCAGGCAGCTCCCACACGTCAGCCCAGGGAAACCGGGCTAGGAGCCAGGAGGTCGAGAAGCAGGGCGTGGGGATAGGGGCGGAGGCTCCCCATCCGTAAACCCAGGCGGCAGATCACACGGTATTTTAACTGCGCCGAACTCAACACCCTACCATTGAAGCTGGAGATTACCTTGGCTGCTTCCCTCATAGCTCAGTCAGTAAACAATCTGCCTGCAATGCATTTCCTTCTCAGGGAAGATCCCCTAGAGAAGGAAATGGCAATCCATTCCAGTATTCTTGCCTGGAGAATTTCAGAGACAGAGGAGCCTGGTACAGTCCATGGAGTCACAAGAGTTGGATACGAGTTAGTAACTAAACCACCACCACCTCGGCTGCAGGTACTAGACTTGCCATGCAATGGATCCACCTTAAAGAATTTTAAGTGGACTCATTCCAATTACCAGACCTTCAGAGACCAGTTCTGTTTTTCATCACTGCCTCTCCACCCTTGGGCTTCGAGTAACAAGTCTGCTACCCCTTGGTTGGGATAGTCCATTACCAGGCTTCCTCTATGGAACCAAATCTGGGTTCCTCATCACCCAATTCCCAGTTGCCCTGGTCGGCACAACTTAACAGGGCCACAGGACATGCCCTCCTGGTGACCTAGAATCATCAGAGCTGAGCTGCGGATGCCCACGGGCGTGGGTGAGTTCTAGAATGGCCACGGTTCTGCAGGTAGAAGCCAAACCTGCACTCAAAGTCCTTCGCTATGTCAGGGTTGGTACCAGCGAAAATGCCTAGACCTCTGTGGATTAACTTTAGAGACAGGCATATGCCACCACAAGATCCCCCACTTACGGGGAGTCTGAGTACAAGTGTGGGCGGGCAGGTACAGTCACAGGGCAAGTAGTTCCACCTCTTCCTGTCTCTCCCCCAGCACTCAAGCGGCCCCGGGGGCAGGAAGTAGGGCGCAGCAGAGACAGTGTGGCAGGCAGGACACAGGGCAGAGGGAAGCAGTGGCAACACCGCTGGCCTCCCGTCGCCCTGGCAGCCAGCAGTTATGCGGCGAAGGACTGGGGTTGGGCCAGGGAGAGCCTCTGTTGGCACACTTGGCCAGCGGAACGCAGGGAGGTAACGTGCGGACCACCACCAAGGAGCGGGCAAACGTCTGTCGGTCAGCCTGACTCCTCCTAGATACGCACGCGGAGGCCCCTATGGCTCGCGGGCGCTGCGGGTGGGAATACCACGGAGACTGCGGGGTGCGCCCATCCACCACCGGGGCACCACAGTCCCCCACACTCCACAGGACGGCCGCAAGGGGCAGGCAGGGCTGGAGTTGAGCGCGATTGGGAAGACTGGATCTCCATTAGATCCAGACACTGATTTTCAGAAGATTCCATCCTTCTAAAGGACAAACCAAGGAACACAAAACTAAGCAAACATAACAAATCTAAATCAAGCCCCAGAGCTCTGCTCAACAGAGTCTACAGTACAGAACTGGGACTCACTGGGGCCCTGCAAGGTCAAAACTATCTCCGCTCTAACACGGAGAGTCTTCTCTCACTGTCTTGCCTGTGTACAGTGGCAGGTTTCCAAAGACTACAGAACACAACTGTTTGAATGTAGCTGCTTCCCACTAAACCAAACATTTAAAAGATATGCAAATATAAAACAAATCCACTCTTCTCACCAATATTCTGGCTTTAGAATATATGGTTATTTTCATGAAGAAAAATGTATATTAACACATAATGAGTGTGTTAAGTGAATAAAAATTTCTTAATGTTTTTATTCTCTTATATGGCAAATAAAAAGTTCTTCTGAGTCTTTCAGAAGAGTTTATGGGAATCCTGAGACCAAAAAAGTTTGAGGACCACTGCCTTATATAATTTTTTTCCCCACAGTAAAATTGACAGTAAACTATGACTCTCTCAAAATACACACGTACACAATATTATTATTTTATCAGAGACTTCACAAGCTCCACTGATTATATAAAAAGAAAGAAAAGGGAATATTTAGGCTTCTAAATCATCTTGTTTTAGAATCATGTAACTCTTTTACATAATAATAAAAGTGAAAATCAAACAAAGTAGAAAATAAGCCAAAAACAAATGAACCTGTGTATATCAAGCTTAATCACAGATAATAATTATTTTAGAGACTTGATAACATGATCATACATCCCTAGTAGGCTATATCCAAAGACAAAAGGGACTATAGAGATAACCTAAAGAGAATTCAGTAATCATCATGTTAATAGCAATAATACTGACAGGCATTTTTATTTTTTTAATTATTTATTTTTTTGGCTGCACCAAACAGCATGTGGGGTCTTAGTCCCCCAACCAGGGATAGAACCTGTGCCCCCTGCAGAGGAAGTGTGGAGTCTTAACCACTGGGCTGCCAGGGAAGCCCCTTGACAGGCCTTTTAAAACTTGGGAGGATAAAGACAGTAAGCAGTATGATAGTGGTATTATGGTTAGTTTTTTTAATAAGTTATTATCTCTTAGAATACATAAGCATTTACTGATGAAAAGATATCATATTTGGGATTTCCTTTAAAACAATCCAAAAGAAGTGTGGGGAAGCAAGAGGGAAAGAGTTGAGATAAAAGAACTGTCAGCCGTGCTTGTGTCTGTTGAATCTAGATGCTGGCAATATGATGGCTTACTACATTGATCTATTTGTGAGAATTTTAAATTTATGTAATTAAACTTTTAAACTATATAAATCAAAGGTTAAACATGCAATTTGGAAATATCATGCTGCTACTAAGTCGCATCAGCCGTGTCCGACTCTGTGCGACCCCGTAGACAGCAGCCCAACAGGCTCCTCTGTCCCTGGGAGTCTCCAGGCAAGAACAATGGAGTGGGTTGCCATTTCCTTCTCCAATGCATGAAAGTGAAAAGTGAAAGTGAAGTCGCTCAGCCATGTCCGACTCTTTGCGACCCCATGGACTGCAGCCTACTAGGCTCCTCCATCCATGGGATTTTCCAGGCAAGAGTACTAGAGTGGGTTGCCATTGCCTTCTCCGTGAAAATACCATAGCTGAACTTCTATTTTACTAAACACTACCAAGTCCAATTTTATCACGAAGTTCTTTAGTAGAGGGACTTACCATGTGGTTTATTTAATATACACACACAAATATAAAAACTTTTGTTAGCAATTTTCCTATTTTAGTGATCATGTTTTTAAAAATGTGTTAGGGGATTTCCCTGGTAGTTCAGTGGTTATGATTTGGAGCTCCTAATGCAGGGGACATGGACTCAATCCCTGGTCAGGAAACTAGAATTTCATATGCCACACAGCAAGGCCAAAAACAAATGTGTTCAAACTTCACTGTCTATATCCTCATCAGGGAAAGAAAGCAGAATAAGATCTAAATAATCTGTCTCAACATTCCAAAGGTCTATTTCTATGAGACCAACAATCCAATTCTAATTTAAAACCATGTAATCTAAATGACTCTAAAAAGAATTTGATCCAAGAAATAATATCACAAATCTCTTCTGTAGTACTGACGCTTTGTCTTTTCCCACATGATAAAGTTGTGACTACATGAGTTTTGTTCAAGCATACTTTCTGTATGAATATTTCCCTAAATGGAAAAGCAAAGATTGTTCCTCTAAATCAACCAGAATGGTGATAAGCCTCAGCTATACAACACTTTATGGCAAACACTGACTGTTCAGTAGGCCCCGAGCCACACACCTGATTAGCTGTGGCTTATCCCCTTTATCAGACAGAATGTGGTCCACTGGAGAAGGGTATGGCAAACCACTTCAGTATTCTTGCCTTGAGAACCCCATGAACAGTATGAAAAGGCAAAATGATAGGATACTGAAAGAGGAACTCCCCAGGTCAGTAGGGGCCCAATATGCTACTGGAGATCAGTGGAGAAATAACTCCAGGAAGAATGAAGGGATGGAGCCAAAGCAAAAAGAATACCTAGCTGTGGATGTGACTGGTGATAGAAGCAGGGTCTGATGCTGTAAAGAGCAATATTGCATAGGAACCTGGAATGTCAGGTCCATGAATCAAGGCAAATTGGAAGTGGTCAAACAAGAGATGGCAAGAGTGAATGTCGACATTCTAGGAATCAGCGAACTCAAATGGACTGGAATGGGTGAATTTAACTCAGATGACCATTATATCTACTACTGCAGGCAGGAATCCCTCAGAAGAAATGGAATAGCCATCATGGTCAACAGAAGAGTCTGAAATGCAGTACTTGGATGCAATCTCAAAAACAACAGAATGATCTCTGTTCGTTTCCAAGGCAAACCATTCAATATCACAGTAATCCAAGTCTATGCCCCAACCAGTAACGCTGAAGAAGCTGAAGTTGAATGGTTCTATGAAGACCTACAAGAACTTTTAGAACTAACACCCAAAAAAGATGTCCTTTTCATTATAGGGGACTGGAATGCAAAAGTAGGAAGTCAAGAAACACCTGGAGTAACAGGCAAATTTGGCCTTGGAATACGGAACGAAGCAGGGCAAAGACTAATAGAGTTTTGCCAAGAAAATGCACTGGTCATAGCAAACACCCTCTTCCAACAACACAAGAGAAGACTCTATACATGGACATCACCAGATGGTCAACACCGAAATCAGACTGATTATATTCTTTGCAGCCAAAGATGGAGAAGCTCTATACAGTAAACAAAAACAAGACCAGGAGCTGACTGTGGCTGACCATGAACTCCTTATTGCCAAATTCAGACTTAAATTGAAGAAAGTAGGGAAAACCACTAGACCATTCAGGTATGACCTAAATCAAATCCCTTATGATTATACAGTGGAAGTGAGAAATAGATTTAAGGGCCTAGATCTGATAGATAGAGTGCCTGATGAACTATGGAATGAGGTTCGTGACATTGTACAGGAGACAGGGATCAAGACCATCCCCATGAAAAAGAAATGCAAAAAAAGCAAAATGGCTGTCTGGGGAGGCCTTACAAATAGCTGTGAAAAGAAGAGAAGCGAAAAGCAAAGGAGAAAAGGAAAGATATAAACATCTGAATGCACAGTTCCAAAGAATAGCAAGAAGAGATAAGAAAGCCTTCTTCAGCGATCAATGCAAAGAAATAGAGGAAAACAACAGAATGGGAAAGACTAGAGATCTCTTCAAGAAAATCAGAGATACCAAAGGAACATTTCATGCAAAGATGGGCTTGATAAAGGACAGAAATGGTATGGACCTAACAGAAGCAGAAGATATTAAGAAGAAATGGCAAGAATACACAGAAGAACTGTACAAAAAGATCTTCATGACCCAGATAATCACGATGGTGTGATCACTGACCTAGAGCCAGACATCCTGGAATGTGAAGTCAAGTGGGCCTTAGAAAGCATCACTACGAACAAAGCTAGTGGAGGTGATGGAATTCCAGTTGAGCTATTCCAAATCCTCAAAGATGATGCTGTGAAAGTGCTGCACTCAATATGCCAGCAAATTTGGAAAACTCAGCAGTGGCCACAGGACTGGAAAAGGTCAGTTTTCATTCCAATCCCAAAGAAAGGCAATGTCAAAGAATGCTCAAACTACCACACAATTTGCACTCATCTCACATGCTAGTAAAGTAATGCTTAAAATTCTCCAAGCCAGGCTTCAGCAATATGTGAACCGTGAACTTCCTGATGTTCAAGCTGGCTTTAGAAAAGGCAGAGGAACCAGAGACCAAATTGCCAACATCCGCTGGATCATGGAAAAAGCAAGAGAGTTCCAGAAAAACATCTATTTCTGCTTTATTGACTATGCCAAAGCCTTTGACTGTGTGGATCACAATAAACTGTGGAAAATTCTTCAAGAGATGGGAATACCAGACCACCTGACCTGCCTCTTGAGAAATCTGTATGCAGGTCAGGAAGCAACAGTTAGACCTGGACCTGGAACAACAGACTGGTTCCAAATAGGAAAAGGAGTACGTCAAGGCTGTATACTGTCACCCTGCTTATTTAACTTATATGCAGAGTACATCATGAGAAACGCTGGACTGGAAGAAACACAAGCTGGAATCAAGATTGCCAGGAGAAATATCAATAACCTCAGATATGCAGATGACACCACCCTTATGGCAGAAAGTGAAGAAGAACTCAAAAGCCTCTTGATGAAGGTGAAAGTGGAGAGTGAAAAAGTTGGCTTAAAGCTGAACATTCAGAAAACGAAGATCATGGCATCTGGTCCCATCACTTCATGGGGAATAAATGGGGAAACAGTGGAAACAGTGTCAGACTTTATTTTTTTGGGCTCCAAAATCACTGCAGATGATGACTGCAGCCATGAAATTAAAAGACGCTTGCTCCTGGGAAGGAAAGTTATGACCAACCTAGATAGCATATTCAAAAGCAGAGACATGACTTTGCCAACAAAGGTTCGTCTAGTCAAGGCTATGGTTTTTCCTGTGGTCATGTGTGGATGTGAGAGTTGGACTGTGAAGAAGGCTGAGCACCGAAGAATTGATGCTTTTGAACTGTGGTGTTGGAGAAGACTCTTGAGAGTCCCTTGGACTGCAAGGAGATCCAACCAGTCCATTCTGAAGGAGATCAGCCCTGGGATTTCTTTGGAAGGAATGATGCTAAAGCTGAAACTCCAGTACTCTGGCCACCTCATGCAAAGAGTTGACTCATTGGAAAAGACTCTGATGCTGGGAGGGATTGGGGGCAAGAGAAGAAGGGGATTACAGAGGATGAGACGGCTAGATGGCATCACTGACTCGATGGACGTGAGTCTGAGTGAACTCCGGGAATTGGTGATGGACAGGGAGGCCTGGTGTGCTGCGATTCATGGGGTCGCAAAGAGTCGGACACGACTGAGCGACTGATCTGATCTTATCCCCTTTATCAGTACTTCCCTGGTGGCTCAGACGGTAAAGTGTCTGTCTACAATGCAGGAGACCCAGGTTCAATCCCTGGTTTGGGAAGATCCCTGGAGAAGGAAATGGCAATCCACTCCAGTACTATTGCCTAGAAAATCCCATGGACAGAGGAGCCTTGCAGGCTACAGTCCACGGGGTCGCAAAGAGTCAGATTCGACTGAGCGAACTGGAGGCCAAGAAAAGCTGCCTAAGAGCTAGGCTGTGCTTGGTCTATATCCTCAACTAAGTTTCCTTCGCTAGTCTGTGCGCATGGAGTAGAAGGCATGGAAGCTTCTTCCCTGCCAATCCATATTTCAGCATAAAAACCTGAAACAAAGCAAGGTCATGGCCAAACATTTATTCTGGAAAAATAGATAAGAGCTATTAACAGTTGCTACTTTGCAGGGATCACAGTTGGGGAAAGAAGTTCTTTCCTTAATTTACATGGGTATGCTGCCTATAGTACACCTCTACCTCAGTATCCGTGGATGGATTGCTTCCAGGAGCCCCCACATGTAGCAAAACTCCAGGGCACTCAAGTCCCAAAGTCAGCCCTCCACATCTGCAAGTTCTGTCTGCATCCACGGATTCAAGCAAAGGCGCGTGAAAATTTTGATCTGCAGTTGGTTGAATTTATAGACATGAAACCCACGAACAGGGATGAGGGGCAACACCATATAATTACTGGAAGAAATCTGCATAAAAGGGGACCCAAGTAGTTCAAGCCACTGTTGTTTCAGGATCAACTGCATATATTTGTGTATGTGTCCATATATAATGGACATGAATTCGAGCAAACTCCAGAAGACAGGGAAAGACAGGGAAGCCTGGAGTGCTGGAGTCCATGGGGTCACAGAGAGTTGGACACAACTTAGCAACTGAACAGCAACAACACAAAATGATGTTGAGTGATAAAGAACCCCAGACACAAAAAGTTACTTACTCTTTGTAATTCCAAATGTAAAAAAATACAAAAATGTGAAAAACACGTATCACTAGAAAATCAGGATAAAGTTTCCTCCTAGAGAAAGCAGTAAAGACTAGAAAAGAATGGAAAGTTCTAGATCAAGATAAAATAGTCTTCTCCCTATTCCTCCTGCCAAGGACAGCTAAAAACACAAGATATTATATACGAAACACACATAAGAAGACTAAAGAGTGAAGCAAAGGCAGACCAGCAAAAGGAGCTGGGGCCCCAAGGAACAACAGACACAGCAGTGAGTAGTGAGTTCTCTGGGTTTGTGTTTTGCCTTAAGTAGCCTGGAGTAGTCAGTTCTTCGCATCAGGAAGCCAAAGTATTAGAGTTTCAGCTTCAGCATCAGTCCTTCCAATGAATATTCAGGACTGATTTCCTTTAGGATGGACTGGTTGGATCTCATTAGAAAAGACCCTGATGCTGAGAAAGATTGAGGGCGGGAAAAGAAGGGGACGACAGAGGATGAGATGGTTGAATGGCATCACTGACTTGATGGACGTGAGCTTGAATTAAGTTCTGGGAGTTGGTGATGGACAGGGAGACCAGGCCTGGCGTCCTGCAGTCCATGGATCACAAAGAGTCAGATACAACTGAGTGACTGAAATGAACTGAGCCTGAACTAGAGATTAAGGTGGAGAAGCTGGCAACCTAGAAACAGTAACGAGAGCAGACCAAAAAAAGTCCCCACGAAAACCTGCTCCCTCTAGCCAAAGGACCGGTAAAGGGGCAACGCAGTAAGCCAGAAAACTTTATAGACAATAACTGCTGCTGTAATCCAGCCAAACAGTACAAGAAAAATTTCAACCCTACCACTGCCTCTGACACCAAGGACAAGTGGGGAGCAGACGGAGATCAGCTAACTCCAGTTCTAAACTAACCCAACGATATCAAGCAAGTTTATGAAGAAATGAGGATTAAAACAGAGCCCCAATTTCCAAAGGAGAACTTTTCAACTTTATCATGCATACCTCAGTTATATGATCAAGTTTTCTAGAATGTTTTATTTTTTCATCAGATCAAATCAGTCGCTCAGACGTGTCTGACTCTTTGCGATCCCATGAATCGCACACCAGGCCTCCCTGTCCATCACCAACTCCCGAAGTCCACCCAGACTCACGTCCATCGAGTCAGTGATGCCATCCAGCCATCTCATCCTCTGTCGTCCCGTTCTCCTCCTGCCCCCAATCCCTCCCAGCATCAGAGTCTTTTCCAATGAGTCAACTCTTCGCATGAGGTGGCCAGAGTACTGGAGTTTTAGCTTTAGCATCATTCCCTCCAAAGAAATCCCAGGGCTGATCTCCTTCAGAATGGACTGGTTGGATCTCCTTGCAGTCCAAGGGACTCTCAAGAGTCTTCTCCAACACCACAGTTCAAAAGCATCAATTCTTCAGCGCTCAGCCTTCTTCACAGTCCAACTCTCACATCCACACATGACCACAGGAAAAACCATAGCCTTGACTAGACGAACCTTTGTTGGCAAAGTCATGTCTCTGCTTTTGAATATGCTATCTAGGTTGGTCATAACTTTCCTTCCCAGGAGCAAGCGTCTTTTAATTTCATGGCTGCAGTCACCATCTGCAGTGATTTTGGAGCCCAGAAAAATAAAGTCTGACACTGTTTCCACTGTTTCCCCATTTCCCATGAAGTGATGGGACCGGATGCCATGATCTTCGTTTTCTGAATGTTCAGCTTTAAGCCAACTTTTTCACTCTCCACTTTCACCTTCATCAAGAGGCTTTTGAGTTCTTCTTCACTTTCTGCCATAAGGGTGGTGTCATCTGCATATCTGAGGTTATTGATATTTCTCCTGGCAATCTTGATTCCAGCTTGTGTTTCTTCCAGTCCAGCGTTTCTCATGATGTACTCTGCATATAAGTTAAATAAGCAGGGTGACAGTATACAGCCTTGACGTACTCCTTTTCCTATTTGGAACCAGTCTGTTGTTCCAGGTCCAGGTCTAACTGTTGCTTCCTGACCTGCATACAGATTTCTCAAGAGGCAGGTCAGGTGGTCTGGTATTCCCATCTCTTAAAGAATTTTCCACAGTTTATTGTGATCCACACAGTCAAAGGCTTTGGCATAGTCAATAAAGCAGAAATAGATGTTTTTCTGGAACTCTCTTGCTTTTTCCATGATCCAGCGGATGTTGGCAATTTGATCTCTGGATCCTCGGCCTTTTCTAAAACCAGCTAGAACATCAGGAAGTTCACGGTTCACATATTGCTGAAGCCTGGCTTGGAGAATTTTCAGCATTACACTACTAGCATGTGAGATGAGTGCAATTGTGCGGTAGTTTGAGCATTCTTTGGCATTGCTTTTCTTTGGGATTGGAATGAAAACTGACCTTTTCCAGTCCTGTGGCCAAATTTTATTAACATTAAAATTTTCATAATTTAATGTTAATATCCTACATATCTCTGCTTTCTCCCCTCCAACTTTATTTTCTTGCATTTGAATGGTAGATTGCTCCGTCTAATAAAAACACACTGCATTACTAAATATAAGGACAAAAATAACTTGTACAATAGCTAATTAAGTAGTTTTATTACTAGTAAAGCTAGATTATTTCTACATTCTGCCATGTTCTTTTTCTCTGTGAATTATTCAAGTCCTTCGTCCAGCTTACTAATTGGTGTCTTAACGATAGAAAATAATCCAAAAAGTTTCAGCAAAAGATTTGAACAGCTGCTTCTTATGCTAACCTAGAGAAGTTAGCATCATGAAAGCAATGCAAACATCATTAAGGAAATTCAAATTAAAATCACATTAAGTTGTTGGTAACTGTACAACAATGTGCCTATATTTAATGTCACTGAATTACACACTTAAAAATGGTTAGGATGGTAACTCTTGTTATGTATGTTTTTCCACATTTAAAAAATGTTTAAACCACAGTAAAGTACCACGGACTTCCCTGGTGGTTCAGCAGTAAAGAACCCGTCTGCCAATGCAGGACACACAGGTTTGATCCCTGGTCTGGAAGATCCCCTGGAGAAGGAATTGGCAACCGACTCCAGTATTCTTGCTTAGGAAATCCCATGGACAGAGGAGCCTGGCGGGGGCTATAGTCCAAGGGGTTGCAAAAGAGTCAGACATGACTAAGTAACTAAACAACAAGATACCACTATATACCTGTTAAAATGACAAAACCAAAAACATATATACTCTTATCATACACTCAGTAATCCTATTCCTAGGTATTTGACCTAGTAAAGTGAGAACTTATGTTCACACAGAAATCTATGTAAATTTCATGTGTAATTCTGCCAAACTTGAAACAAGCAAGCCCAAAATTCCACAACTGGGGCATGGTAAACTGTGGCACATTTCTACAATAGAATACCACTCAGCAATTTAAAAAAAAGATAAGACTACTGATATATGCAACAATGCGAATAAATCTCAAATGCATTAAGTGGACAGAAATCAGACTCAAACAGCTACATACTGTTTAATTCCATTTATAACATTCTGGAAAAGGCAAAACTATTGGGGTGGTGCACAAGTAATTGCGGTTTTTGCATTGTTGAAATTTGCTGTTTGATGCTGGAATACATTCTTAAATGTGGTTACATTATACATCATTCTAATGCACATTTCTTGGTTTTTTTTTTTTTTTTGCTAATGACACTACTTGCTGTTTATTTTATATTTATTTTAGACTATAGAGATGATGTTAGACAAAAAGCAAATTCGAGCTATCTTCTTATTTGAGTACAAAATGGGTCATAAGGCAGAGGAGAGAACTCACAACATCAACAACGCATTTGGCTCAGGAACTGCTAATGAATGTACAGTGCAGTGGTGGTTCAAGAAGTTTTGCGAAAGAGATGACAGCCTTAAAGATGAGGAGTTTAGCGGCCAGCCACCGGAGGGTGACAACAACCGAGAGTCGTCATTGAAAACGATCCTCTTACAACTACACAAGAAATTGCCCAAGAAATCAACGTCAACATTCTACACTCGTTTGGCATTTGAAGCAAACTGGAAAGGTGAAAAACGTTGCTGCCTCATAAGCTGAGCGAAAATCAAAAAATAATTATCATTTTGAAGAGTCATCTTCTCTTATCCTACACAACAACAAGGAATCATTCCTCGATCAGATTGTGATATGTGATGAAAGGTGGATTTTATATGACAACTGGCGATGACCAGCTCAGCGGCTGGTCCAAGAAGCTCCAAAGCACTTCCCAAAGCCAAACTTGCACCAAAAAAGAGTCATAGTCGCTGTTTGGTGGTCTGCTGCCCATATGATACCCTACAGCTTTCTGAATCTCGGCATAACCCTTACATCTGAGACATATGCTCAGCAAAGCAATGAGAAGCACCAAAAACTGCAAGGCCTGAAACCAATATTAGTCAACAGAAAGGGCCCAATTCTTTTCCATGACAATGCCCAACCGCATGTTGCACAACCAACACTTCAAAAGTTGAAGGAATTGAGCTATAAAATTTTGCCTCATCCACCATGTTTACCTGACCTCTGGCCAACCAACTACCACTTCTTCAAGCACCTCAACAACTTTTTGTAGGAAAAACGCTTCCACAACCAGCAGGAGAAAGAAAATGCTTTCCAAGAGTTTGTTGAATCACGAAGCATGGACTTTTATGCTACAAGAATAAACAAGCACCTCCCACTGGCAAAAAACATGTTGATTATAATGGTTCCTATTTTGATTAATAAAGATATGTTTGAGCCTAATTATAATGATTTGAAATTCAAGGTCTGAAACCACAATTACATTTGCACCAACCTAATATATAGACAGAAACAGATGAGTGGTTCCAGGGTCTGGAGGTAGAGTTGACCATAAAAAGGCATGGAGATATTTTGAGTAGTGAAAGAAGTATTCTATATCTTCTTGATTGTGGTGGCTACATGACTGCATGCATTTGTCAAAAACTCACAGACATTAAATAAGGTAAATTTTACTTTAATTATACTTGGGGGGAAAAAAGATCAAAAGATTTTCTACGGTAGTGACTAAACAGATGTAGGAGTCAAGAACAGGTAATGAGAAATGAGAAACAGGAAACGAGAAAAGGTAATGACATGGAAAAAAATTGGTTCTCTCTCTAAAATGTGGTCTAATGAAGTTGTAGAGTGAAACGTATGGCAGTGAGCACATTTACTCCATCCAACCATGTTGCAAGGGACTGTGGGAATCATCAGTGCTGGTCATCAAATGTTTCCGGCATTCTACTTCCTGGGTCTGTGGTGGGACTGCACTTCCCTGTCACCTCTGAAACCCTACATGGACATGTGACCTGCTATGGGCAATGCACTATGAGGTCTAGTGATGGGCATCACTTCTAGACAGAAGGCTTTGGGCACCGATGAACACACTCCATCACACTCCATGCTCCTGCCTCATGGACTGTGGAATCAAAAACACGGTCTCCCATCTAGATCTCCAGGTGATCCAACTTAGGACCATTTTGAGATGTGATGTCAGTGAGAAACGTCAACCTTTTGTTGGTTTAAGCTGCTCAGGTTTGGGGGTAGTTTGTGACTAAGACATAAATTAACCTTTCCTTTTTTATAAAGGATCTTAGCAGATTCACAAAACTAAAACAAGCATAACTACCACCAACAGAGAAATTCAAAGAAAACTCTTTCCACCATCTTTCCATGCTCTCAAGAGCATTAACAATGCTGAAAAGAAAGACCAAAACTAGGTCCTTATCAGGCTATGCTCCCAAGTCATCATCTGGTTTCTGACTGTGATGATGAAGCATGCTTACACTGGTGAATTTCCAATCACTGATGATCACAGGGCTGGGAAAATTACAGTGAATCTCACAGGCAAGTTAACAAGTGTGGAGTGACCAGCCCTAGATTTGGAAGTGCAATTTGAAAACCTAGAAAATGGCAAAATAACCTACTTCCATTCTGTTAGCTTGGTTTCATTGTCCTGACCACCTCAAGTGGCATGAGGACCATGAAGAAACAAGACAAAAACACACAGGAGAGAAATCCTGGAATTTCTTTCCTAAAGGAGTTTAACACGTGCAAATAAAATGACTCAAAGGGGAAAGGGGGGGCGGGGAGGGAGTCAATGAATAATCTATTTTGTTTAATAGGATCAATTCCACCACCTGAAACTTCAACAGAATAACAAGGCCAACGGTACAAAAGGAGAGCTAAGTGTACAAAAGATGCAGCCTGAGGCCCTTCACTAAAAATGAAAAGTGGTGGAGTAAGGCTCCATCAAATTTACATGCAGTAAAATTACAAATCTTGCTCAGGCCAAAGTAAAATCAATGCACTTTGCTGGTTATGAACACAAACCTACTTAGAAATCAAAGCTCTGCAAACCTACCTAGGAAAAAAAAAAGCTCTTAGTGGTTTTCAAGGGCAAACTTCTGTTAAATCCTGTAGCAACTTTTGTTGCTTAGTTTGTTTGCTTATTTGAATATTTAGTATCTTCACAAAATGAAATCAACCCTGAATATTCATTAGGAGGACTGATGCTGAAGCTCCAATACTTTGCCCACCTGATGCGAAGAGTCGACTCACTGGAAAAGACCCTGATGCTAGGAAAGATTTATGGCAGGAGGAGAAGGGGACAACAGAGGACAAGATGGTTGGATGGCATAATCAACTCAATGGACATGAGTTTGAGCAAACTCTGGGAGACGGTGAAGGACAGGGAAGACTGGTGTGCTGCAGTCCATGAGGTCGCAAAGAGTCAGACACAACTGAGCGACTGAACAAGTATCTTCACAAAGCATACCTTTTGAAAGTTTCTAGCCCAGTACCTAGCTCAATTAAGGTACTCTGAATGAAACCTTCAAATCCTGAGTGACTGAGCAAGGAGACAGCCTAGGAGATGAAAGGGAGAGGGAAAGCCCAATAGTGTGAGGTTACCAAGTCAGCACCCATTTAGGGCTAGCCCATCCCTTGTCTTTTTTAGCCAACAATCCAGTTCACCACATACATTCTAAGCATCTATTCTAAGGAAAAATACAGACCAACTCATAGCTTTGGGTACATCCTAACTCTTAAACCACTGTACCCCGAAAGCTCTTTAAGACTTCAAAAAGTTTCCACTTTCCTTCTGGTGATAAACGAGTGATAATTTTAATAAGCAATGGTTTAATATACTTTATTTTTTAGAACAGATTACATTTACAGAAAATGTGGGAAGACAGTACAATGTTTTCACATACCCAGTACCCCTATTACTAACATCCTCAGTACCCCTATTACTAACACCCTACATTAGGATGTTACACTTCTATTACATTAAGGTGTTACTTTTATGACACTTAGTGAACCCATACTGACACACTATCATCAACTAAAGTCAACAATCTATTCAGATTTCCTTGATCTTTACCTAAAGTGATTTTTCTGTTCCAGAATCCACATTACATTTAGTTGTCATGTCTCCTTAGGCTCCTCTTAGCTCTGGCAGTTTCTCAGACTTTGCTTGTCTTTGACAACTTTTATCATTTCAAGGAGTATTACAAGATGCCCTTCTATCAGAATTTGTTTACGGTTTTTGCTCATGATTAGAGTGGAGCTATATTTTGGGAAGGAAAATCTCACAGGCAGAGTGCCATTTCATCACATAATATAGAGGATACATATTAACAACATGATTTGTATGACTGCTAAAGTTGACGCTGATTCACTTGGTTGCAGTAACAAGGGATTTTCAGTATCTGATTATCGACAAAAATCTTATAATTAGCAGCTATGATTACAGTAAACAATTATTGAAAAGTATTACTTAGGACTTCCCTGGCAGTCAAGTGATTAAGATTCCACGCTTCCAATATGCAGGGGGTGTGGGTTCCATCCCTGGTTGGGGAAATCCTACATGTCTCTTGGCAGGGCCACAATACTCAAAATATTACAGCCAAGATCAGGAGTGTGGCTACATAAACTGTGGTACATTCAGTACTTGGAATGTCTATAGTCCCTTAAAAACAGCAAATTTAACAACTATTTGACAATATAGAAAAAATGCATAATATTAAATAAGCAAAGCACAGATTTAAAAAATGAATACACACTGTTCTTCCAACTAGGTAAGAAACCTAAACAGCCTAAAAGAGAAAAGACACACAAATGACAGCCACTAAAGTGGGTTAGATGAGAATATGGGTGATTTTCTTCTCCTTCCCTAGTTTCTACTGTTTCATTGCTACTTTTACAACTATAAGAAAAAAAACTGAACTAAAATTTTGTGGAAAACACTTCCTTTTTGACTGCGGAAGTATATATACATATACATACTTTTTAAATGTGGATTTGGTAATTAGGCCTTGAAAATTTTAAATTCCAATTTAAATTGGATTTAAAATTCCAATCCATATATCCCAAAGCTTAGTTATTTCTTATCCTTTCAGATTACAGGTCATTACAAAATTAACATTCACCTGCACTACTGCTCCTAGAAGCCCAAAAACTAGTTTCCAGCCTGAAAACTACTAGACTTGAGTTACCTTCTGTCGGTGAGACGCTCTTCTGTGGGACCAGAGACGGAGGGAAGGGGCACCGCCGTTTTCTACTTCTGGCTTTGCCCAGCAGTGGGCAAATTCAAGTTCAGCAGTAGAGGCAGTAACTCCCAAGTGTCAGCAGGAGTGTGCCAAGTATCAGTCTGATTCCTCTCAGCTCCAAACGTACCCTTCAGTACTACTTGTTCAGTAATAAGAGATGGACTCTTTTAAACAGTTCTCAGAAAAGGATTTGTCAGTAGAGGGTGCTGGAGGGACAACACAGGAGGCCTGGAGCATGCCTGCTCCTGCTGCACTCTCAGTGGGTTTGCCAGCTTCTCACAGCCCCACTGATAAGACCTCAACACACTTCAGGCCTTGCACCCACAGCGGTACCCTACCTCTCTGTGCATGTCTAGCCATCCACCAACCTTGGGTTTCCTGCATGCGCCCTGGGGCAGGGGGGGGCGAGGGGGGGTGGGGGGAGGTGGTGTTACCTGCTCACCCAGAAACTGTGGGCTAGCTCTGGCTTGGACAACTCCGTACTTCTCCAATGCAGTCTGAACCACAGCTGTGAGGAAGAGTCCCACCCCTCCCAAGTCTTCCTACCTGCACTTTGCCTCAGGCCCAGCCACACCCTTTACAGCAGTCCTGGCATCTTTATAATTATTCTCTTACCACAGCTTAATAATTCTTTCAACTTCCTCTAATTAAGTTACTGTGTTTTCAGTCTCCTCACTGAATACAAAATAAAAAGAAAAAAGAAGATTTAAAGAACCAAGTGAAAAGTTTAAGAACTGAAAAATACAGGGAGTCTAGGCTCATTCTTGGGCTCAGGCTCAACAGCAATGATTGTCTCAAGAAAAAGCACTTGGATTATTCTTTGGTATGACCAGTTGGAACTGCTTTTACGCCACTGAAACACCATTTTTACTATGGAAGGAAAAAAAAAGCCTGACAGACAACAGTTACTCAGGCAGGTATGTGGCAAGTACTGTCACAAAAGAATGAAGTGAGTCTAAGAACCAAAGAAACCAACTGACAATATTTGCTGCCAATGACAAAACTTTCAAGCAAAGATTAGGATTTTAGAAAACCTGTTTCCACCACAATAAGCATGACAGTTTCCCAAATATCTAAAGCCCTTCTGAGATAAGTGGTGTCCTTAATCAATGTGACTTTTATATTATACAGGAAACATGTCAACATTTGGAAGATTTGCATAACTTGATCCAATAGCTACCAAATGATCAATACATGATGATACAAAGTCATGCGTAAGTAAAAGACAATGGATTTTTTAAAACAGCTTTACTGAGGGATAACTGACATACAATCAGATGCACTTAGAGGATACCACTTGATATGCTTGACACTGGTAAAACTGTCACCACATTCGAGATAATGACAGATCCATCACCACCAGAATTAACTCAGGCCCCTTTGTAATCCTCCTTCATCTCTCATCCTTCTCTCACCCATCTCATTCCCTCTGAACTGACTGTTCTCCACAGCACATATAACCATCTTGTCTTGTCGTATAATTTATTACGTTTATTTTCTGTTCTCCCTTCCTCCTTTACCAAGCCGAAGACAAGATCGCAGGCTCTATGAAAAAAGGGATTTTGTCTATTTTGCTACCCACCTACCCCAGGTGCATAAAATAGTGCCTGGCTCGTAACAGCTGCTCAGTAAGCACTTGTCAAATAACTGCATGTATGCCTGGCCATGGGCATGCCAAAGCAGTGACAGCTGATTTGTGGCAAAAACAATGAAGCAGACATTACTGGAAACAGATAAAAGACCATGTGGTTCCAGAAAGACAGTAACTAGCTGTCTGCTTCTGACAACTTCCTATCCTTTGAACTCATTGCTTCCAAATCTAAGTCATCTCAAGGTTTTGCCATACTACAGAACACGATCAATATGACACACTTGAGCTTCATCCCTTCCCAATGAATACAATTCACAAAGCATTAAGAACAATTGCTTTGGCAGTCCATGAAAAACTGCTGATAAGATTTTATATTATGTTTTGCTAGTTTGAGCAGTAATTTAGGAAAATGAAAAAGAAAAACGTCAGCTCTATGTATCACTGGGCTGAAATAAGAGCACTCTACTATGCCAAAATGTTTAATATCTTAATGAGAGTTTCATACATCAATACTTGCTTGCAACATCAATTCCAATATTGCAGTGCTTTTACTTTTTAAAAGTACATACCCTTTGGCAAAGGACAGCATTTTTTCTTTGAAACTGATAACCTCAGTGCGTTGCAGAATCAGACTCCTGACAAAATGAGAAAGATATAAGATCTTCTCAAGCTCTGACATTTACAGATTTAATGAAAGAGCAGTTTACCTACCTAACAGAATGTCTTTCAAAAGTGGAATCAATTCTCAAACCCTGCCCCTGCTTTACCAACTAGGTTTACATAATATTCTAAATGCTATACTGTCATTTCAACAACTTTTATAACATCTTCACTAAGAGTATATTTTGTCTCAAGAAACTACTTTCTTTGCTCACCCCTTTGCAACTCATTTGTTAATATTTTACCATGAAATTACAAAATTCAGTCTCATCTTCAGGCTCCTCTTCTAAATCTAGGCTTTTTGTTATTTACACCACATCTGCAATTACTTTCTCCACTGAAGTCTCGAACCCCTCAAAATCAACAAGGGTTGGAACCAAACTCTTCTAAATTCCTGTTGACATTGATGTTTTTACCTCTTCCTGTGAATCATAAATGTTCTCTTTTAAATTTTTTTATTTATTCTTTTAATTGAATGATGATTGATTTACAATGTTGTTCTAGTATCACAAATGTTCTTAATGGCATCTACAATGGTGAACCCTTTCCATAATGTCGTCAATTTACTTTGTCCAGATCCATCAAAGGAATCATTATCTCCATGTCAGCTTGCTGAAGCCACAGAGGATGAGATGATTAGATAACATCACCAACTCAATGGACATGAATGAGGGCAAACTCCAGGAGACAGTGAAGGACAGGGGAGTCTGGCATGCTACAGTCCACAGAGTTGCAAAGAGTAAGACGTGCCTTTACAACTGAACAACAACAAATGGCAGCTATAAGCTTAAGAAATTTCTTCTTAAATAATAAGACTTTGATTTTCCAAGTCAAAATTATTAGTACTTTTTGATCCACTGGCTACAGAATGGATTCTGTTTGTCAGCAGGTATGAAAACAACATTCATCTCACTGCACATCTCCATCAGAACTCTTTGGTGATCAGGTACACTGTCAATGAGCAGTAACATTTTTAAAGGAATCTTTTTTTTTCTGAGCAGTAGGTCTCAGCAGTGGGTTTAAAATATTCTGAAAACCATGTCGTAAACAGATGTGCTGTCATCTAGGCCTTGTTCCATTTACAGAGCACAGGCAGAGTAGAATTAGCATAATTCTTAAGAGCCCTAGGATTTTCAGAATAGTAAATGAGCAACAGCTTCAACTTAAAATGACATTAGCCCCTAACACAAGTCAGCCTGTCCTTTGAAGCTTTTAAGTCAAGCACTGACTTCTCCTCTCCAGCTATTAAAATCCTAGTTGGCATTTTCTGCCAATATAAGGCTGTTTCGTGGATACTGAAAATCGGCTCTTCAGTGTGACCCACCTTCAAGAATTATCTCAGCTAGATCTTCTAGACATCTGGCTATTTCACTTTGCACTTCACCGTTAAACAGACAACTTCTTTCCTTAAAACTCATGAACCAAGCTCTGCTAGCTTTAAATGTTTCCTCTGCAGCTTCCTCCATTCTCTCAGCCTTCACAGAACTGAAAAGAGTGAGAGCCTTGCTCTGGGTAGGCTTTGGCTTCAGGGAGTGTGGGCCTGGCCTGATCTCTCCAGTCCACTAAGACTCTATTAGCAATACAGCTGCTTCTCTTTCTTATCATCTGTATGTTCACTGCAGCAGCACTTATTTCTTCAACAACTTTATCTTTGTATTCACACCTTGGCTAGCTGAAGCAAGAGGCCTAGTTTTTGGCCTACCTTGGATTTCAACATACTTTCCTCACTAAGCTTAATCATTTCTAACTTGTGATTTAAAGTGAGAGACAGGCAACTATTCTTTCACTTGAACACTTAAAAGAGATCATTATGGGGTTATTAAACGGCCTAATTTCAATATTATAGTGTCTTAGGGAATAGCGAGGCCCTGAGGAGAAAAAAAAAGAAATGGCAACAGCAGTGAGTGGGGCAGTCAGAAAACACACATTGATCAGTTAAGTTTGCTCTCTCTGTGGGCACAGTTCATGGTGCCCCAAAACAACTGTAATAGTAGTAAATCACAGATCACTATAACAAATACAGTAATAATGAGAAAATTTGAAATACGGAAAGAATTACTAAGATGTGACACAGAGACATGCAAGTGAGCAAATGTTTTTAGAAAAACAGCACCTACAGACTTGGTGCAGGGTTGCCACAAACCCTCAATTTGTTGAAAAAAAAAAATCATTATCTACAGAGCTCAATAAAGTGAAACACAATAAAATCAAGGCATGCCTGTATTATGAGAATGATGATATACCTGTTGGTTTTGCAAAAATAAGATTGAATAGACTGAACACTTTAATACAGAACAAACAATTAATACAAAGGGTCAAAATCTGGCAAACAATCACTTTTCTAACAATTCAGGGTTTTTACTACAAATATGAAACATTCTGGGCATATAACATCATATATGGTACCATTAAGGGAAAGCAACATGCATTTTTAAAAGAGATGGAAGAGTTAACACTATTTGCTGGTTGGTATTTCAGTAACAATCTATTCATATTAACATAATAAAAAAACAGGTAAGTAAACAATGTCTTTGGTGTTATTAACAATGAGTGATAAAATTTAAAGATTTTTAAAATTTTTATGTTCTTTATGTTTAGCCATATTTTCCAAGTCTCCTACAAAAAGAAAGTTTCTTTTATAATCACATAAAAATCCAACTGCATTTTTTTAAAGAAATAACCTGTAGTAACTCATTTAGCAAACAGATGTTGCTTCCAAGCTTTTTGGTATCGTCACTATATCATTTTATCATGAAATCTTCTGTAATCCTCCTGCTCTTTCCAGCCTTTTTTCAAGTTAAGTTTACATTAATTTGAAAATTTCAGAAGACTTCTAATTTGGAATTTTGCAAAATTAGGCATGAGAAGTATTAAAAGTCACTTTCATTTCATAGCTAACAGTGTCATAAAACAAATTCAAAGTTACACTTTGCCAATCATATAAATGATTCATCTTATAAACAGAGTAACAAAAATTCAGTTATCTCAACATTGGATACAAGGTGAAAGTGAAAGTTGCTCAGCTGTGTCCAACTCTTTGTGACTCTATGGACTACAGTCCACCAGGCTCCTCTGTCCATGGAATTCTCCAGGTAAGAATACTGGAGTGGTTAGCAATTTCCTTCTCCAAGGCATCTTGCCCACCCAGGGATCAAACCCAGGTGTCCTGCACTGCAGGAAGATTTTTTTACCATCTGAGCCACCAAGAAGACACAGAGTATCCACTTATAAATACCTAATTTAAACATGAGGTCTGAAATATCTAACGTAATCACAAAGTCCGACAGGACTGAGTTTGAATCTTGCCTCTGACATCGGTCACCTGTTATGACCCTGGCAAAGTTACTTAATCATATTAACCCTCAGTCTCCTCATCTGTGAAAAGAGAATGCTACCTACCGATAAGTGTTTGTATGTAAAATGTGAGTTGTGTGTAAAATGTTTAGTGAAGGACATGCCCATACATCAAGCCCTCAATAAATGTTAGTTATTTCAATAGAGAACAGTATTCGAGTCAGTACATAAACATCATTTATACCTCATCCTGATTATAATTTTACACAGAAAAGAAAAAAAAAAAAAAGTGCACTAAGAAGCACACTGAAAATATGTCTTCCACGATTCCACATAGACTGAGATTCTGCAATTCCTGAATCACCACTATTGTACGGTAAGTGTATGCAGGTACTAAATGCATAAGCCCGAAGAATGAGAACTTAATAAAACATGCCGGTATATATCAAGTGATAAATCAATAAACACATGTATTACTAGGTTGAGTCACTAAAATTTGAACCCAAAAGGATGTATGGATGTAGACAGAAATTTACACACTAGGACCACCTGTCCAAAAAAAGTCATTCTTAATCTCAGCAGTTTCACTTGACTGTTTCCAAAGGAGTCTCCTGTGGCAATGATCTTTCCTTCACTCACAGTACATAATAGAAACAGCCGAAACACAATGAAAGGAAAATTATTTGTAATTAGGATACCTAGGTTTAAATCTTTCTTATTAGGGTGTGAAACCTGGACAAACTTTAACTAAAATAACTACCAATAACTTCCACATCTATAAAAGATAATACCTACCTACTCCACAGGGCTTTTAGTAAGATCAAATGTGAAGGCATGTAACTATGCTTTGTAAACTGTCAAGTATAACATGAAAATATCATTACAGCTGAGGTTCTTAATAAAAGACTTCTTTAAAAAATGATACATTGATCCCCTCCACTCATTACATATATGGACAATATCATATTTTCTACCACTAATTATTGCATACCACGACAGTCCTCAACGATCTTCATCTAAAATCACCAAGAGTCACAATCTGAAAGGCTCAAAGACGCTTATCACATCCCCACATAAGATACCTCAAGCATAAATGTATCTTCACTGATGATCAAAACAAGAAACAAACTAGTAAGTTCATCTATACACTCACTCAATATTCGATAGACTCTAGGAAGATAAAATTGCTTAAAAACAACCTAACTACTTTCACTGAATAAAGCAAATGCATGTCAATAGCCACAGATGTTCAGTTGTGTCTTCTCTTCTGTATTCTGCTTACGAGTCAGCTGGTGTCAAAGCACACGCACCCACCAGGCAAACACACACACACACACACAAACTCTGCTTATCGGTGTCAGGGGCTGAGCACAAAATAAACTGCACCCAAACAAAAGGAGTCTCTTCAGAGCCTTCCTGCTTCGAATAACCTCGCTGGGCCTGCTCCTTCCTCGTCTGTAAACAAATTACCGGTGGGGGCACGCAAGCAAGAGGGCGAGGGCTTCAGATAGGGGTCACTCGGCCGTCACCTGGCGAGGTGTTTTTCGCGAAGTTTCAGAGTCAACAAAGAAGTTTCGTCGCGAAGGGGTCGGGCCGCTGGAACGGCCGGGCGAAGCAACGTTAAAAGACGGACAAAACCGAGTGTGGCGGGGTGGGGGGGGGAGAAGGACGTAGAAAACGCCCCCTCAGACTTCGAGCCGCGACGACGGCGCCGTCGCCCCCCGGGGCCGACGGGACGGAGTTGGGGGGTGGGTCGGGGAGCCACGCCGGCCACCGCAGCCCGACGCCCCCGGCCCACGACCCGCGCGGGCGCGCGGGGAACGGCTGGAGGCGCCGACGGGTCCCCTCAGGCTCCCCGCCGCCCCTCGCGCCCCGCTCCTCCGCGGAGCAAACGGCCCGGGTGCCGGCCCCGCCACGGTCCCGCCCGCTCGCGACGCTGTCATCGCGAGCCCCTGACCCGAGCGGAGGCGCCCCCGCCCACTCCGCCACCTCACGCGCCGCCCGGGCCCCGCCGCCCTCCTCGAGCGCCGCACGGAACCGGCACGGGCCCGACCCGACCGCGGGAGCCGCAAGCACAGGGCGCGGGCGCTGCCGTCTTACCTTCCTCCGCGGTGTCCATCTTGTCTGGGGGGGCGGCGGTGACGCAGCCGCGAGGCTCCAGCGGCCGCGGCCGGAGCCTTCCGGCCGGGGCGGGGAAGGGGGAGGGAAGGGGAGGAAGGAGGAGGGAGCGGAGCCGGGCCCGGGCAGGTGCGTGTGCTCAGGTGCGAGAGAGGAAGAGAGAGAGGGGGGAGAGGGAGAGGGAGAGAGGCTGACAGAAAGCGGGCGAGAGAGGGGAGGGGGAGGGGCGGGGAGAGCGGAGGGGCGAGGCCTGGGCGGGGCGTGCAGGCGGAAGGGGCGGGGCGACTCCGCGACGTGTGTTGTCACTTCCGGCAGCGCCGCTGTGCACATGCTCAGTGGGCGATGGCCGTGGGGGCGTTGCGGGACATTCCCTCCCCACCCCCCGACTCCCTCCACAGGCCGCGGGGTGGCCGCTGTCGTGGGCCGCGGGCCACTTGGGCTTTGTCCAGAGGGCTGCGCGGCCGGCGAGGCTGAAACCTTAGAAGGAACTGAACTCTAATGACACCGAGGTGGGGGCGGGGAGGCGGCGACAGAGAAGGCACGGAGCCAAGGGAGGAGGGCAGCGGGAGCGAGCCCTGCACCCGCCGCCGCACCGCGGTGCACCACACAGGCGGGCCTCGGGGCTGAAGAGCTACCTGGGCGCCTGTGAAAAGACGAGTTCTGCACCCGGCTCCACTCCCCTCTTCCTGCCCGATACTCCGTCGGTCCAGGAATAGGCACTTTTGTTCCGTACCTGTGGGCAGTTCTGATGCACGTTTTGAGGAAGTGCTAAAATGTCATTAGTATGAGAAAGGCAAGTCCTAACTTTACCGACATCCCTCCCCCAGGAGACTTCTTCATTTGACTGGAAGGACCGCTTCAATAAACTGCTTAGGCTGGAGGCTGTAACATCCGCCTCTAAGGGAAATTGGTTATTAAGGGGGCTTCCATGGTGGCTCAGATAGTATAGCGTCTGCCTGCAATGCAGGAGACATGGGTTAGATCCCTGGGTTCGGAATATCCCCTGCAGAAGGAAATGGCAACCCATTCCAATACTCTTGCCTGGAAAATTCCATGGACAGAGGAGCCTGGTGGGCTACAGTCTATGGGGTCGCAAAGAGTCGGACACGACTGAGCGACTTCACTCACTTTGTTATTAAGTGTCACAGCCATCAGCAATTTCTGACCTCCAAATACGAATCCCAAACTGCAATCCTCTGGATGTTGCTACCCCAACCCCGCCTTTGATTGCTCAGGAGCTGGGGGAAATGCGAGGTGAATAAGGAAACGGAGTTGACCCCTCGCCCCGCCCCCCGTAGCTGAGGTGCATGTGAAAGGAATGAATTCAGTGAGCCCAGAGGGTTGCATCTTCCTATACCTGGAATGCTAAATTCCTTAACTTGATAGCCTGATCTTTGATGTTCAGACCGCGAGTTCCCTTGGTTGTAAACTTGTATGTAGCCTGACTTCCCCACCTGCGTCCTTGGAGCAGTTTTCTCGAGTCCTAAACATTCCCACCAGGTAACTATTTTCAGGTTGTGATTACATCCTTTTAGTTGACACGTTGTGCACAGGGCTTGATACATTGAGCTGTGGACGTTTACCTGGCCAGAGGTGAATTGCTTCTGCCTGATGAAAGACAGCCCTGCCTGGATCAGCACACACCTTTCCTCACTGTAATTCCTGCTTTTTACTCTAAAGGAAGAACTGTCACACAACATTTTAAATCAACCATACTCCAATTTAAAAGAAAAAAAAAACCTATTTAGAAAATACAAGTTATGTCACCATCTTTGAATTGCCTGAGTAGAACTAGAGATATAGGTAATCCTAAGAAAATATATTTCAAAGACTATATAAATGAATTGCAAAAATAAGAATGCTAGCAATACTTTTTCTATCTGTGAGAGTGAAGGAATTGGGAAGATCCCCGCTTCCTGTAAGCCTCATCAATCAGAATGAGATGTAGATTAAAGATAATGGAGGACTTCCAGAAAAACAGAAGCCTTTGAAGACTAATGCCATTGATTTTTCCAGTCACTCTTGTTGCCCAAGGTGGGAAAGAATTCAAATTCTTGATGCAATAATGGAGGCCCACTAATTTCAAGGGCTGACCTTGAGAATTGAACATATTTAAACTTTTCCTTAAATATGTTTGGACTATATTGTCTCCCAAGAAATTGTATCTGAAGGAGGCTCATACCTCAGTCCCCACTCCTCCCACCCAACATGTGGAGCAGGCACGTCCACTCTGAGGCCTGTGGCAGGGCACGTCTCACTCAGCTCAGACTAGGGGCGCAGTTCACCACCACCAGTTCAGACCCAGTCTCAGGTGTCATAAAGCAAAAGGGGGTAGGATTCTGAGATGTAGACTTTGAGATTTACTGAGGGACGTGCTAGCGGTCTGTCAGAGCAGGTATGTGAACCTCCGGGCAGTAGAACAGGGTTAGAATTGGAGGAAGGTATGTGGTGTGGGTGGAGGGCTCCCTGCCTTTGTCTTTACGTCTTTCTGTGGTGCTCTAAGGAAAGTTACTTCAAGAATTAAGCACTGCCCCAATGTTTTTTCATTCAGCCTTTGGAGTTTAAAGATAAGAGTAATCAACTAACATCTGCTGAGTCCTTACTATGTGTCAGGCAGTGGTCCTTACAACAGGGCCTTGGAAATAAAGTCACTCAGCTAGCGGATGCAGTTAACCGTTGACAGTAACCCAACTAAGCCCGCAGACAAAAGGGAGGAGTGTACTGTTGACATGAACAAACTGTGACAAGTGTAGTGGTCCAGTGGGCCTCTGGAACTGCTGGAACTAGAGTCTTCCCTCTGCCCACACCCCTCAGCTCTGCTTCGTTCTGTACATCAGCTTCTTGTGGTCAGACCAGCTTCCTCCACGTGGCTGGGGACTGATAGCTCTCAAGGCCATATCTTCAGCTTCTCCATCAGACAGGCTGAGGGTGACGCTCTCCAGCCCCAAGTCAGTAATTCTCAGGGAAGGACAGTTAATTGGTCCAGCGAGGTGCACATCCCTGAACCCAATGATGAGGGTCTGTAAGAATATGTACGCTGCCAATGAACTCGGTTGCTGAAGTGCAGAAAAAGCATTTCCCAGGAGAAAAGGAGCCCAAAACTATAGAGAGGTGTTATAGTTAGAATTCTCATTGTTTTCAAACAAGTACACCAAGATTGTAAAAAAATATTTTAATTTGCCACACTTTTATCCAAGGAAACCAATTAGAATTCATACAGAATTTTACCCTGGGAAAAGTTATTTTAGTCAAAAGAGACACTTAAAGGTATAGCATATATGTGGTTCTAGCCTGAGTGTGTGTGTGTGTGTGTGTGTGTGTGCATGTGCGTGTGTATGTGTGTGTCTGTGTTACTCTGCCATGAGAATACTATAGTAATTCTGGGTTTCCATATAGCAATAAAATGAGCAACAGAGCTTGTGTGGGAAGACAACAGTATAAATTTTTGAGCACTAACTCTAACACACTAACAATAACAATAATTAACCCTAATCCCTATTATGAATGAACATTAGTAGCAATTTGTGAAGAAAATATTATACCCATTTTATAGATGAGGAAACTGAGACTCACAATTGGTAAGTAACTTGCTTTTGGCCATATGTAGAAGAGGAACCAAAATTAAAGCACAGGTCTTTCTGACTCCAAACCTCTGATTTTTAAACCTCACCTGTTTCCCATTAACAGCCATACTCTTAACACTACCATTACACTCTCAACTTTTTACTGTGAGCCCATGTTTACAGAGAACCCAAGACTTTGCAACAGTTACACAGAATTGCTTCTGATACAGCAATTAAGCAAAATGCCTTGCTATAAGCTTAGCATTATTAACATCCACAAATTATTGAAGACATTATCTTAACATTAAACTCACCTTCCTTCCTGTTCTCTTTTTCCTCTTATTTCATCTTCCCTTCCATTTTTCTCTTCCATTTCTCTTCCTTTCCTGTGATGAGATACAACAGTAATGTGGGCAAGAACATGGGTGCTGAAGGGAGAGGCACGCAGGTGGCAGAAAGGGGAAGACTGGTGGGGTTGGACAATTTTTTACATTGAATAATGACCATCAGATTTTCCATTGTTAGAGAAAATACTAACGTGGAAAAGGAGAAGGCTAGGAAGAACCCTGAGTCTTGGACTGGAACTATAGATATCATTAGGAACTCATTTTTAAACATATAAACAGATATAAAAATATATACAGTTGACCTCTGAACAATGTAGGGGGTTAGAGGCATGGACACACCCCCTCCACCCAGTCCAAAAGCTGACTATAACTTTACAGTGAGCCTTCATATCTGTGGTCCCACATCCTTGGAGTCAACCAACCTCGGATCATGTAATACTATAGTACATATTTATTGAAAAAGTCCAAGTGAACCCATGCAGTTCAAAGCCATGTTGTTCAAAGCTCAACTGCATATGTATGTCTACAAATATAACATGTAATACATATCAGACATTAAGTATGTATACTGGTAAATATATATTATGTAATGTTATATATGTGTTATATATATTTCTTAGGTCTGTCCCCTGAGAGGATTTCCATGCAGTGATGTCCCAGTAGCTATGAGCACACTGAAAATACAGACTTTGGTCTCTAATACCATGTCCCACTAAAAGGAACCAAGACTGTATGATACCATAATGATAGACATATGTCATTATCCATTTGCTCAAACCCACAGAGTGAAGTGTAACGCAAGTCATGGACTTGAGGTGATTATGATGTGTCAATTCTAGCAAATGTAGCAAAGATATCATGGGAGAATGTTGATAGCGGGGGTGGGGGCAACTATACAGGGAAGCCTGGTGTGCTAAAGTTCATGGGGTCACAAAGAGTCGAACGTAACTTAGTGACAGAACGACAACAACAAGCATGGGTACTTGGAAATCTGTGTACCTTCCTCTCCCTTTCTCTGTGAACCTTGCTGCTGCTTCAGTTGTGTCCAGCTCTGTGCGACCCCATGGACAGCAGTCCCCCAGGCTCCTCCATCCACAGGATTCTCCAGGCAAGAATACTGGAGTGGGTTGCCATTTCCTGGAAACCCACTCTGGAAATGCTTTACTCAGAAAATAAATTGCTGTAGACAAAGTCAGCCACATAACAAGTCACTCTTAGATGCTTGAGCGCTTTCCTGAAGGAGACAAAGAGGCAGGTTTCAGCCGTCGGTACCATCGTGAGCACCCTGGGTCCTTAAACTGCTCTAAAAAAATAAAGGTCAAAATTTTACAAAAAAAGATTTATATGGGGAAAAAAGAGGAACCAAGACTCTGAGGAAATGTTAAATTTTAGGGCTAGGGCAGGAAAACCAAAGACAAGCCTAGAACATTGTGAACAAGCTAAGGAAGTGCTCAAAAATTGGCAGGGTTATGCTAAAAGGATATAGAAACTGGCCCAAAGAGGCTCCCACTTGCCATGCTGGGGACAATTTGAACATGAAAATACGTACTACAGTAACAGATTATAGCCTATTGAATAAAACAAGAATCCATGAGCTCATTGTGATATAAACCAGTAGGGAGAGAAAAAACTTCTTCCTCTGCAGTATAACGCCACCCAGTAAGTGTAAAAAGGAATGATACAAACAGAAAAACCACTTACCAACCTGACGGTGGTTCAAACTGGAGTTGTCAATAAAGGTTAAGAATGGGTAAAGTTTCAATGAGGAAGAGCATTTTAGCATATTACTGCAACATTTCCCAATCATTAAAAAGAAAAATAATAGCTTTACAGTGACTATACCAAACATAACTAGATGATCAAGGTTGCAGTCATCAGCTATGGGAAAGACTGACATAATGAGAAAATCAAAGTTTATCAGGAATGCATGCCTGAGTCTGAGAATAAGGACACATCCAATGGAATTGGGTTGAGTGCCAGTCTACAGGCCTGTATTCTCTTAAACTCTCAAGGACATGATAGACAGAATGACTGAGGAGCAGTTCCAGATTGGAGGAGGCAGAAGACACATGACAACTAACCACAATGTATGAAAATCCTGGACCTGAAGACCAGAAAAGACATTTTCAAGACAAGTAGCAAAACTGAAATTCTAATAGGTTCTTTGAATGATAGCGTTGTATCAGTGCTGATTTCTCGATCTCTTGAGGGGTCCTCATTTAGAGAAATTTAGGGGTGATGTAGAATCAGGTCTGAAGCTTGTAGTCAAATGGTTCAGAAAAAGACTAAATGTGTGTTTGTGTGTGCAAGTGTGAGAAAGAGAGAGAAATGTTAAAAGCTGGTGAATCTGGGTGAAGGAATATGGGAGCTTTTTTGGACTGTACTTGCAACTCTTCTGTGAGTCTGAAATTCTTCTGACATCATTTTTTAAATGAAAGTTGCTAAGTTCTGATAGAACTGTGAAGTAGTGGTTCTCAAATTTGGGGAATCTCAGTCATAAGCACCTCTTACAATCTGACAAAATCTGCGGGCTTTTTTCCCAGAAAAATTGCATAAACTCAAAATGTTGCATACAGTTTCCTGAGAGTTCATGGATGCCTTCAAGTCTGTGCGGAAACCTCAGGTTAAAAGAGTTTCTCATAAACCCACACACCTGTGAGCACCTTATCTTTGACAAAGGAGGCAAGAATATACAGTGGGGCAAAGATAGTCTCTTCAATAAGTGGTGCTGGGAAAACTGGACAGTTACGTGCAAAAGAATGAAATTAAAACACTTCCTAATGCCAAACACAAAGATAAACTCAAAATGAGTTAAAGTCCTAAATGTAAGACCAGAAATTATAAAACTCTCAGAGAAAAACATAAACAGAACACTATGACATAAATCACAGAAAGATCTTCTATGACCCAGCGGTCAGAGTAATGAAAATGGAAACAAAAATAAACAAGGGAGGCCTGATTAAACTTATAAACTTCTGCACAGCAAAGGAAACTGAAAAGACAGTCCTCAGAATGGAAGAAAATAATAGCAAATGAAGCAACTAACAAAGTAATTAATTTCTGAACTATACAAGCAGCTCATAAAACTGAATACCACAAAAGCAAACAACCCAATCAAAAAGTGGGCAAAAGACCTAAAGAGACATTTCTCCAAAGAAGACATACAAATGGCTACTAAACACATGAAACGATGCTCAGCATCGCTCATTATGAGAGAAATGCAAATCAAAACTACAGCGAGATACCACCTCACACCAGTCAGAATGGCCTTAATCAAAAAAATCCATAGACAATAAATGCTGGACAGGCTGTGGAGAAAAGGGAACACTTTTGCACTATTGGTGGGAATGTAATTTGATACAGCCACTCTGGAAGACAGTATGAAGACTGCTCAAGAAACTGGGAGGAGAACTGCCATATGACCCAGCAGTCCTACTTCTTGGCATATACCCTGAGGAAATCAAAATTGAAAAAGGCCCATGTACCCCAGTGTTCATCTCAGCACTGTTTACAATAGCTAGAACATGGAAGCAACCTAGATGTCTATTATCAGACGAATGGATAAAGAAACTGGGGTACATATATACAATGGAATATTACTCAGCTGTAAAAGGAATGCATTTGAGTCAGTTCTAATGAGGTGGATGAGCCTAGAGCCTGTTATACAGAGTCAAGTGAGTCAAAGAGAAAAACAATGTATATTAACGCATATGTATGGAATCTAGAAAGATGGTGCCGATGAACCTATTTGCAGAGCAAAATGGAGATGCAGACAGAGAATAGACTTGGGAACATGGCGGGGGAGGGAAGAAGAGGATGGGACGAATGGAGAGAGTGGCATGGAAGCGTATACACCATACGCAAAATAGACAACCAACAGGAATTAGCCGTGTGACTCAGAACTCAAATCCGGGCTCTATAACAACCTAGAGGGATGGGAAGGGGTGGGAGCTGGGAGGGAGTTTAAAGAGGGAGGGGACATACGTATACCTGTGGCTGACTCATGTGGATGTATGGCAGAGGACGACACAGTATTGTGAAGCGATTTTCCTTCCATTAAAATAAATATGTTTGGAGGGGGAAACAAACACAACACTTCTCACTTAAAGTATTGAGAAAAATTATGATGTTCACTTCCCCTTTCTAAGAATATAGCAGGCCAGGTTATTTAGACCAACAGTTGAAAATGCTTGACAAAATATAAAAAATATATTTGTAAAACCACTGACACATTGACGAAAAATAAAAACTAACAGGCCAGAATCTAAGGACCTGATGTAAACGGAACACAGCCGTGACTTTTCCTCTACTGATACAGGCAAACTTTGAACTTGTGTATTGACAGATTCCAGGGGCAAGAATAACATCAAAGCCCAGAGCCTGCCCAAGGGGAAACAACTATTAAAAGACCTTCTCCCAGGATCCTCCCCCAAGGCCCACAGAGCTGCTATCTCAAGAGGATTAGTGAACCAAAAGTCAAGCCCCCTCTCTGAAAGTTCTAGGAAAAGTTGGTTTTGCTGAGCCTTATGAAAATTGTACCCATGAACCAGCCCTGGAATGGATTGCATCTCAAACTCATGACACCCCAGTGACCAAATAATCTCAAGCAGTAAACGTCGTTGAAAATGATCTTGTGCTGCTGGGACCCCTAAGGATCTGGCAAAAGCAAACACAAATTCTCTCCAGAGGAAAGCACTTGATTTCTCGCTGCCTTAGTCTGCTGCTGCTGCTGCTGCTAAGTCGCTTCAGTTGTGTCCAACTCTGTGTGGTCCCATAGACAGCAGCCCACCAGGCTCCCCCGTCCCTGGGATTCTCCAGGCAAGAACACTGGAGTGGGTTGCCATTTCCTTCTCCAGTGCAAGAAAGTGAAAAGTGAAAGTGAAGTCGCTCAGTCATGTCCGACTCTTAGCGACCCCATGGACTGCAGCCCACCAGGCTCCTGCGTCCATGGGATTTTCCAGGCAAGAGTACTGCAGTGGGGTGCCATAGTCTGCTAGGGCAGCCCTAAAAGAATACTACACACTGGGGGATTCAACAACAGAAATGTGTTTCTCACAGTTATGGAGGCTAGAAGTCCAAGACCAAGGTGCCATAAAGGTTAGCTTCTCCTGAGGCCTCGCTCCTGGACTTGCAGATGGAGACCTTCTCTGTGTGTCTTCACATGACCTTTGCTCTGTGCTCATGCGTGTCTGGTGTCTCTCTTCCTATAAGGACACCAGTTCTACTGGATGAGGGCCCTCCTCTTATGACCTCCTTTAACCTGAATTACCTCCCTAAAGTCTCTATCTACAAATACAATCACACTGAGGGCTAGGGCTTCAACAAATTAATCTTAGGGAGCCAGCTCAGTCCGTAACACTAGCCTTCAAAGAATTTTCACAAATGGACTCACAAAGAAGTTGAGCTGCACATTAAACATGACCAAATATATATGTGAAGAAGACCAGACAACAAATAACAGAACCCATCCAACAAGGACTTCAGATATGGGGATTACCAGACAAAGATTTTAAAGAACCTGGGGGGTGTGGGGGAGGTTCAAGTGGGAGGGGACATATGTATACCTATGGCTGATTCATCTTGATATACGGCAGAAACCAATACAACACTGTAAAGTAAATATCCTCCAATTAATAATTTTTAAAAGACTATAAAGGAATCATACTTACTTGGATCGTTTCTTAAAGTGATGGAACAATTTAAAAATAGGAATTTTACTCCAGAATTATATCTTTGCTACCATTTAAACATACAATGAGAAACTTTATTTATCAAGAAATGAAGTTAATAATTTTTTAAGGTATGCACAAGCAAAATCTTTAGAGAATTCTGAACTTAGCATAAATGAGGCTACCTCTGTCCTTGTGCATTTGGAAGTCTGTGGTCTTGGATCTTCAACAGCAGTGCCCTCACCCACCCCCCACCCCCAACCACCCATCTTTCATTTATTGATGTTTCCCTTAGGCCAACACAGGCGTGGCATGTAGCAGTAAGTCAATAAATATTAGCTTAATAAGCAAAGCATAATTTTCCAGGAGATACTTTTTTGTTGCCGAAATAGCAACATGTGTATGAATGCCTTTCTTAGCAAGAGATTCAATTATGTGGCAGCTGAAATATCAACTGAGCAACAACAGTGTATTAGGTTTGTGTGTCTGTACTTTTATATCTGTTCTCAGTAATAATGAATTCAATTTCAGTGCTTCAAACAGTCTCAACAAGGAGGTACATTGAATCAAATCAAATCATCAAAACAGAGTATCAAGTGTTTCTTATCCCTAACGCATTCAGATACAACAGTCACATAAAAATGACTTGCAATTTAGGCCAAAGTGTTACTGAGATGAAGGCCCTCAAGACCAGGTTTTTTCCTGCACATTTTATTATGAACATTTTCAAACGTACAGACCTTGGAGAAGGAAATGGCAACCCACTCCAGTATTCTTATCTGGAGAATCCCATGGTCAGAGGAGCCTGGCAGGCTACAGTCCATGCGGTCGTAAGAGTTAGAAACAACTTAGTGACTAAACCACCAACCAAACGTACAGAAAAGTTGAAGGAATAACGCAACGAACACCTATATGCTCTCAGCCTAAATTCAATTATTTACATTGAATTAAACAATTATTTTAATGTTAAATTAAATGTTAAACAATTATTAACATTTAGTCATATGGATTTTTTAAAATAATTTTTTATTTGTTTGTTTATTTGTGGCTGCCCTGGGTCTTCATGACTGCCTGTGGGCTTTCTCTCGCTACGGCGAGCCAGGGCTACTCTCCAGTTGCAATGCGTGGGCTTCTTATTGCGGTGGTTTCTCTTCTTGCAGAGCACAGGCTCTAGGTTACACAGGCTTGGTACTTGTGGCTAGAGGGCTTAGTTGCCGCACGGCACATGGAATCGTCCTGGACCAGGGACTGAACCCACGTTCCCTGCGTTGGCAGGTGGGTTCTTAACCACTGGACCACCAGGGAAGTTGGAGCCATGTATTCTAACCATTGTGTTTTTCTGCGTCATTTGAAAAAATGCGTGTGAACAGCTTTCTGCCTAAGCACTTTAGCAAGTATCTCCTACAGTTAATGTCCTTTAAAGCCATCATATCTAGAACCTAAAGTCTCTATAATTGTCCCAAGAGTGTCTTTTCTAGTTTTGTTTTGATTTTTTCGAACAAGTATCCAACTGACCTTCATGCATTGCTGCTGATTTAAGCCTATGTAGTCTCCCTTAATCTAAAATGGTCCTTGTACTTTTCATTTTCCGATGACAATGCCTGTTGGAAAATCACAGGACACTTGTTTTATACAATATTCTTCATTCTAGATTTGTCTGATTGATTTGTCCTGGTTTAATTTAACTGTTCCGTCAGCCTCTGTATTTCCTATAAACTGGAAGATAGCCTAGAGACTTGAGGCAACTCAAGTTAAGAATCCGCCTGCAATGCAGGAGACCCTGTTTTAATTCCTGGGTCAGGAAGATCCACTGGAGAAGGGATAGGCTATCCACTCCTGTATTCTTGGGCTTCCCTTGTGGCTCAGCTGGTAAAGGATCTGCTTGCAATGTGGGAGACCTGAGTTCGATCCCTGGGTTGGGAAGATCCACTGGAGAAGGGAAAGGCTACCCACCCTAGTATTCTGGTCTGGAGCATTCCATGGACTGTATTGTCCATTGGGTTGCAAAGAGTCAGCCACAACTGAGCGACTTTCACCGTCAAGAAGAATATTTCATAGATGATGTGTTTTTCATATGGTAGCACATCACAGTAGCAGCAGCACATCAGGAAGTCAGAATGTCAGGTTGGACCATGATTACTGTTACTGAGTTGATCCGTTGGTTGAAGTAATAGTTACTGAGTCTCACCATTCATTAATAATCAATAGAGTAGGGACTTCCCTCCTGGCAGTGGTTAGGACTCTGTGCTTCCAATACAGGGGGCTTGGGTTTGATCCCCAGTCATGGAGCTAAGATCCCACATGCCTGTGGCACAACAAAAAACATATTATTATTATTATTATTTAGGCTGTACTGGGTCTTCCTTGCTGTGCAAGCTTGTCTCTACTTGTGGCTATCAAGGGGTACTCTTTAGCTTGATGTATGGGTTCCCCACTCCAGTATTCTTGCCTGGAGAATCCCAGGGATGGTGGAGCCTGGTGGGCTACCGTCTATGGGGTTAGGACATGACTGAAGTGACTTAGCAGCAGTAGCAGCATGGGTTTCTCTTTGCAGTGGCTTCTCTTGTTGCAGAGCAGAGGCTCTAGACCACAGGCTCGAGAGTTGTGGCACACGGGCTTAGTTACTCTGTGACATGTGGGATCTTAATGGACCAGGGATCGAACCCATGTCTCCTGCATTTTGGCAGGCAAATTCTTTACCACTGATCCACCAGGGAAGCCCCCAAAACATATTTTTTTAAGTAAAAACAAAATCTGTGGAGTAAAACATGAAAGCTACAGTCCTTCACTTATATCTTTTTCACGAGTAGGACAACCAAATTTTTAAATTATTCTTTCATTTGAAAGCACATGCTACCATTAAAAACTTTCTTGATATTCACAATGACAAGTGTATTTTTACAAAATCTCTTAAGCTCTTTATTAAAAACTTCTCCTGTAATTTTCCCAATGAAAGACAACCTTGTTCTGTTTGTGTCCATCTCCTAATCCTTGCAAAGAAAGAGTGAAAAAAGGAAAAGAAGAGAGAGAGAAAGAAAGAAAGGGAAAGGAAGGAAGGAGAGACAGAAAAAGAAAGGCAAATCACTGTTGACTCCTACAGGTCTTCCCAAGGGACAGCATCCTGACTGTCCATGCGATGTAACTGGGCCTTGAAAGTTCCTTCTGAAGAGACCCATGGTAGAAAAAGAGAAGTTGAGTGTAAGTCCCACAAATTTAAATTGAGTTACCACATCTGACCTTCTTACTCAATGAAGCAGCTAAAGGAGATGCTCTATTTGGTACCATGGCCACAAAAGCTCACCCACATGCCCCTCGATGATTGTAAAAGAGCAAAATGTGAGGAGGACCACAGAGGATGTGCACAACAAAGGATTCTGTACTCTCTGCTGTAACTTCAAACAAGTCAGTAAGTCCTGGGCAAACACGGCTGAACCCTGGGGTAAAGCAGAGTGTCAGCAGGCAAGCTGGTGGCTAACAGAGACCAGAGTCCACTACAGTCAGCAGTTGGCCCAAGTTCCGAGATTGCAAATAAAGCCAGGAAGGAGGTGGAATCTGACATTCCCTCATTCTGCCAACACAGAAGACACAGTGCAAACATCTGAGGGTACATTTCCTCTTCAACAGGTCTCCCTTCCAAAGCCAAGTATGATTTCTGAGGGGCAAATACTGGGCTTCTCCACCATAGGATTTCTGAGTGCCTTTAATCTATTTAAATGTATTGAGGATCCACAGAGCGGGGATACAGTCACCAGTGTTGTTCACACATTCTTGATCACTGAACTCTTTTCTCAGAGGCCATCTCACACAGCTGGAGTGCCTGGGCATGCAGTCTGCAAAATGCTGAGCCATACAAGCCCCAAGGACCCCCAAGGATAAATGGACCAAGAAGTCCACCCTTGAGAGTAGAAAATCATCTATGTTGGCCATAAAAACTTCCATATCCAGAGGATCCTTTAGCCCAGGAATTTCATGAAACCCTGTTGGATATCCCAGCTATGTCAGATTACCACAGGCTGGCAACGAATGCCATCTCCAAGGGTGAATGGATGATGGGCTATTCCATTTGAGCTCATCGGTTCAGCCCTAGAACATTCCAGGAGCTCCATGGCATGCAACAAGCATTTTCAGGAGTGAACTCTGAACGTCTTAATGTTCTCGCCTTGGGAAGATGAGTGTCATGGGCTAAAGGTTAGCCCTCGAAAACACATCCTTGGAACCTGTAAGTGTCACCTTATTTAGAAAAAGTCTTTGCAGATGTAATTAAGGATTTGGGGATGAGATCATCTTGGATTATCCAAGTGTTAGTGAAAGTGTTAGTCACTCAGTCATGTCCAACTTTTTGCAACCTCATGGACTACAGACCACCAGGCTCTTCTGTCCATGGGATTCTCCAGACAAGAAAACTGGAGTGGGTAGCCATTACTTTCTCCAGAGGATCTTCCTAATCCAGGGATCGAACTCAGGTCTCCTGCAATGTAGGAAGATTCTTTGCCATCTGAGCTAGATTATCCGGGTGGACCATGAATCCACTGGCAGGTGTCCTTATTAGAATGAGGCAGAGGGAGATCTGAGACACACAGAGAAGAGGGCCACGTGAAGATGAAAGCAGAGATTGGCGTGGTGCAGCCACAGGTCAAAGAACACCAGCAACCACTAGAAGTTGAAGGAAACAAGGAATGAACGCTCCTCAGGGCTTCTGTAAGAAACGTTGTCCTCCCAGCACCTTAATCTCAGACTTCTCAACCCCAGACCTGTGAGAGATGAATTTCCATTGTCTTAAGACACCCAGTTTGCCACAATTTGCTACAGCGGTCACAGGAAACTAACATGCATGCCTCATCACCCATCTGAACCTCAGTGTTGACTCACTGGCTCCAGGGGCTGCAACCAAACCTCCAGGGTCAACCCTCTGCCACGTGTGGTTACATGCAGCCTCCAGAGGCAGCTCCCGGGGCCCCAATGGACGGTGGTCTCTTTAATCGATGAGTCTGTTGAAATATGCATTTTTCTCTGATACTTTGGGTTCTAATCTGAAATTGTGTAGTTGCCCTAAAGCGAGTTCTTCCCAGAAATTTTTACCTTAGGTAGTGTGGAGCCCAAAGGAAACTTCAGGGGTTACCTGGCACCCCTCACTCCTGTATTTATGGACACCATTATGCTCTTAAGCTGAATCTCCTGTTGTCCTCTTGTAAGCCTTCATTATCATTCAGTTCAGTTCAGTTCAGTCACTCAGTCGTGTCCGACTCTTTGCGACCCCATGAATCGCAGCACGCCAGGCCTCCCTGTCCATAACCATCTCCCGGAGTTCACCCAGACTCATGTCCATTGAGTCAGTGATGCCATCCAGCCATCTCATCCTCTGTCGTCCCCTTCTCCTCCTGCCCCCAATCCCTCCCAGCATCAGGGTCTTTTCCAATGAGTCAACTCTTCACATGAGGTGGCCAAAGTACTGGAGTTTCAGCTTTAGCATCATTCCTTCCAAAGAAATCCCAGGGCTGATCTTCAGAATGGACTGGTTGGATCTCCTTGCAGTCCAAGGGACTCTCAAGAGTCTTCTCCAACACCACAGTTCAAAAGCATCAATTCTTCGGCGCTCAGCCTTCTTCACAGTCCAACTCTCACATCCATACGTGACCACAGGAAAAACCATAGCCTTCGCTAGACGAACTTTTGTTGGCAAAGTAATATCTCTGCTTTTGAAAATGCTATCTAGGTTGGTCATAACTTTCCTTCCAAGGAGTAAGCGTCTTTTAATTTCATGGCTGCAGTCACCATCTGCAGTGATTTTGGAGCCCAAAAAAATAAAGTCTGACACTGTTTCCCCATCTATTTCCCATGAAGTGATGGGACCAGATGCCATGATCTTGGTTTTCTGAATGTTGAGCTTTAAGCCAACTTTTTCACTCTCCACTTTCACTTTCATCAAGAGGCTTTTTAGTTCCTCTTTATTTTCTGCCATAAGGGTGGTGTCATCTGCATATCTGAGGTTATTGATATTTCTCCTGGCAATCTTGATTCCAGCTTGTGTTTCTTCCAGCCCAGCATTTCTCATGATGTACTCTGCATATAAGTTATATAAGCAGGGTGACAATATACAGCCTTGACGTACTCCTTTTCCTATTTGGAACCAGTCTGTTGTTCCATGTCCAGTTCTAACTGTTGCTTCCTGACCTGCATATAGGTTTCTCAAGAGGCAGATCAGGTGGTCTGGTATTCCCATCTCTTTCAGAATTTTCCATAGTTTATTGTGATCCACACAGTCAAAGGCTTTGGCATAGCCAATAAAACAGAAATAGATGTTTTTCTGGAACCCTCTTGCTTTTTCCATGATCCAGCGGATGTTGGCAATTTGATCTCTGGTTCCTCTGCCTTTTCTAAAACCAGCTTGAACATCAGGAAGTTCACGGTTCACGTATTGCTGAAGCCTGGCTTGGAGAATTTTGAGCATTACTTTACTAGCATGTGAGATGAGTGCAATTGTGTGGTAGTTTGAGCATTCTTTGGCATTGCCTTTCTTTGGGATTGGAATGAAAACTGACCTTTTCCAGTCCTGTGGCCACTGCTGAGTTCTCCAAATTTGCTGGCGTATTGAGTGCAGCACTTTCACAGCATCATCTTTGAGGATTTGGAATAGCTCAACTGGAATTCCATCACCTCCACTAGCTTTGTTCGTAGTGATGCTTTCTAAGGCCCACTTGACTTCACATTCCAGGATGTCTGGCTCTAGGTCAGTGATCACACCATCGTGATTATCTGGGTCGTGAAGATCTTTTTTGTACAGTTCTTCTGTGTATTCTTGCCATCTCTTCTTAATATCTTCTGCTTCTGTTAGGTCCATACCATTTCTGTCCTTTATCGAGCCCATCTTTGCATGAAGTATTCCCTTGGTATCTCTAATTTTCTTGAAGAGATTTCTAGTCTTTCCCATTCTGTTTTCCTCTATTTCTTTGCATTGATTACTGAAGAAGGCTTTCTTATCTCTTCTTGCTATTCTTTGGAACTCTGCATTCAGATGTTTATATCTTTCCTTTTCTCCTTTGCTTTTTGCTTCTCTTCTTTTCACAGCTATTTGTAAGGCCTCCCCTTACAAATGTTCATTATCATTAAACATTTACTGATCATTTATTTTGTGAAATATGTTTTTAAACCCAGAAGATAAGCCCGTCTGGTATGTCTAAGACCTGATTCCTGTGCTCAAAGGTTATCACTGAATTAGTATGACTACCTAGTTTTAAGGGCATCCCTGGTGGCTCAGACAGTAAAGAATCTGCCTGTAAAGCAGGAGACCAGGGTTCAATCCCTTAATCGGGAAGACGCCCTGGAGAAGGGAATGGCAACCCACTCCAGGACTCCTGCCTGGAAAATTCCATGGACAGAGGAGCCTGGTGGACTACAGTCTGTGGGGTTGCAAAGAGTAGGACACAGTTGAGCGACTTAGTGTGCACACACACACACACACACACACATCTAGCATTACTGGGAAAAAAAAACTTTTTTACCTCACTCTGAAAACCCATGTCATGATTAGTATTCTGACTGCTTAGATGTAACTCCGGGGTCTAACTAGAATTTCTACAGTTCTTAGGATCTAAATTTCTAGATTTCTTAGGTTGAAGTCTTCTTTTTGCACAGACTTTAAGCATATGACCACACAGATGTGTTATCTGTGTGTGTAAAGCTCTTCATCCCCCCTTCTCCTAGCAACAAGATCTGCCTCTCTTTCAGAGAATGGCTCCTTCTTCACTCTAAACTCAGAGTTTTAGGGGACTTGCCAGGCTCCCCACTGGCCTATGCCCCACTTTCTCCTCTGCCCCTGGGGAAGGCATGCAGTCTAGGCTGAACCAAACATATATCCTCCTGGTGCCCACGAATGATGTGTTTCCATTGCTGGCCCCTTCAATCCACTCATCACCACCTTTCTTCACCCTAGTCTGCGGTTAGATGTTAGACCCTTCTACTGACATGAATCCTAATGGTACACTTAATTTCATTTTTTCACCAATTATTCAGAAACTCTAACATAATATTTTAAAAAAATTTAGCATTGACCAATCACTTGCCAAGTGCCAGGCACAGTCCAGTGAACTTGACCCACATTAACTCATTCAGTTCTCCACAGTCTGAAGGGAACACTCAGGTTCAGTGAGTTACTCAGTGAAGTGGCCTCACATGGCGTTTAGAACCCTGTGTCGGTAACAACCTGTGAGTTCCTGACTCACAAGAGACTCTGTGAGTCCCCATCAGAGGTGCCCTACACCCTGTATCTCTGAATTCAGATGGGTGTTTAACCTGTGATGCTTCAGTCCCACTTCTCCTGGGGTGGGCCTCAGAGGTGCCCCCCCCCTACACTGCACAGTACCTCACTCCCTCCTTAACAGGACTGCAAGGACTCCTCTCCTGACTATCTCCCATCTAGGTATTCATTGAAACCCTGAATATTCAAAGTGACAACAGCCAGGCCGTATATGACAATAGAACTCTGACCACAACCTGCTGCAAACAACCCGGGGAAGCCAAACCACAACCTCTGCAGCAAGCAACCCAGAACGGTCAGCATCCCTAATTTTTGGCCCTGTTTCCAGTGCAGGACCAATCAGAGAACGCCAAATAAGCAATCCTGGCCAATCACACAGGATGACACCCCCCACCCCCATCCCCTTAGGCAGCCTCCAGCTTCCCCATGACAACCGCCTCGGATCAGGGCACACCTGCAGGCTTCCCATTTTCTTTTTTAGCGCTCGGCCACTCCTCCCCGAGTCTTTGAGCCTCTGCCAAACACAGGAGTGTGGCTGACTGCTCCATCAGCAAGCTCTGAATAAGCAGCGTTTGTTTTTCTCGTTTGGGTGATCTTTGCTTATGTCCACCTCTTTTCGGTTTTAGCTGGGCCTCACCTCCTTCTGTTGATGCCCTGACAACCCCTGCCCTTCAGATAACCTTCACCACATTCTCTGAGGCCTGGGTCCCCCCAGTCTCAAATCTGTCCCGTTTCTGCATGAGTGATCCAGTCTAATTTTCCTGCAGTGACTCATCAGTTCCCTCCTGAGGCCACACGATTCCGCAGGCAGGTGAGACCACCAATCACGGACTGACACCCACGGAGCCTCATTTTAGCCCCAGAACCCAGCGAGCAGTTGCCATAGCGATAGATGCGGCAGGCAGGCGGGATGGCGGCTCGCTGCAGCCAGCCCACTTCCGCCGGGGCGACCGAGCTGGTCCACCCCGGGGTCCTCACCTCTTCCCAGCCCCCTACCACAGAGCACAAAGGGGCTGGGGGTGGGGATTGTTCGTGCTGAGCACTCTAGGATCCTTGGCTTAGCAACATCCCCTAGGTTGGCTATCAAAGTAGGCGTCGCTTGGTTGTGCTGTTTAGACTGTGTTGCTTAGCAACGAAATAACAAACAATGTAAATCGAATCTCCATCGAGTCTGAGCGAATGCCTTGTTTACGTGGACGCAATCTCAGCGCGCAGGTCGAGGTGGGGATGGGGGCGGTCTAAACCTTTTCAAATGGAGCATACACGCAACAGGGTAAAAAGTGCGCAGAGCTTAATTACAACGTCTTGGAAACTTGTAACTTGGGCACCCAGATCAAGACACAGAACATTTCCAGGACCGCCCAGAATTCACTCCTGCCTTCCCAATCAATGCCCACTGCCCCCCATATGGGTGGGATTTCCATCACCATCCATTTGTTCTGCTTGTCTATTATTATTACTATATATTTCAGGTGTACAGCATTGCAATTCGACGTTTTATAATTTTTATACTCTACAGTGAAGTGAAAATCGCTCAGTCGAGTCCGACTCTTTGCGTCCCCGTGGACTATACAGTCCATGGAATTCTCCAGGTCAGAACACTGGAGTGGATAGCCTTTCCCTTCTCCAGGGGATCTTTCCCACCCAGGGATGGAACCCAGGTCTCCCGCACTGCAGGCAGATTCTTTACTAGCTGAGCCGCAAGGGAAGCCCTATACACTACAAGGTGATCACCATTATAATAGTTACCATCAGTCACTGTACAGTTGAACCCATTTCGCTCACTCCCAACCCACTTCCCTCACTCCCAACCCACTTCCCCTCTGGTTACTGCTAATCTGATTTCTGTATCTGTGAGCTGGGTTTTATTTTGCTTGTTTGTTTGTTTTTAAGATTCCACATATAAGTATTTGTCTTTCTCCATCTGCCTTATTTTTTCCCCACCAATCACTTCTGGGCCTGAGAGTTAGGGCATCTCAGGGCCAGGGGGGCCCAGACAGTTCACTGCATCTCAACCACAGACATTAGAAGTGTTTTCCCCAGACGGTGTTTCATTTCTTTCCAATTATTTCCCTCTTCTAATTTAAAAAAAACAACTTATTTTGAAATAATTTTAGACATTACAGTAAAGTCTGGGTAATTGTACAAATTCTCATATACATTACACCCACGTTCCCCAAATGTTAATGCTGGCTTTGCCAGTCTTTCTATACAGACATGGATAATTTGTATATAAGTGTATACATTAAATATATACTTTTTTAATATGTATAATATAAACCATTTGAAAGTAGATTGTAGACATGTTGCTTCTTTACCCCTAAGTACTTCACTATATGTTTCCTTTTTTTTTTAAAGGACACTTTCTACATAAGCACAGAACACTTATCAAAAAGAAAAAATTAACAATGGTACACCATTGTTGTATAATCTACAGACCTTATACACATTTTGCCATTAAGAATATCCTTTTACTAAGTTGCCATTTTTAAAAATTATTTTTATTATGGTAAAATATATTACATTTTACCATTTTAGCCATTTTTAAGTGTACAATTTGTGGCATTAAGTACATTTCTTATGTTATGCAACCATCACCACTGTCTTAGTCCATGTGGAATGTTACAATAAAAATAAAAATACCACAGGCCGGCTGGGTGGCTAGAAACAGAAACCTGTTCCTCACAGATGCAGAAGCTGGAAGCCACTGACCAAGGAGCTGGTGAACCTGCTTTCTGTTTCACAGGCTGCCATCTTCTCACCGTGTCCGGTAGTGACACACTGCAGTATTAGATACTTCTCAGATGTCCAATACTTTGACCACTTGATCTGAAGAGCTGACTCATTGGAAAAGACTCTGATGTTGGGAAAGATTGAAGGCAGGAGGAGAAGGGGGCGACAGAGGGTGAGATGGTTGGCATCAACAACTCGATGGATGTGAATCCCAAAGAATGTTCAAACTACCGCACAATTGCACTCATCTCACACACTAGTAAAGTAATGCTTAAAATTCTCCAAGCCAGGCTTCAGCAATACGTGAACCGTGAGCTTCCAGATGTTCAAGCTGGTTTTAGAAAAGGCAGAGGAACCAGAGATCAAATTGCCAACATCTGCTGGATCATGGAAAAAGCAAGAGAGTTCCAGAAAAACATCTATTTCTGCTTTATTGACTATGCCAAAGCCTTTGACTGTGTGGATCACAATAAACTGTGGGAAATTCTGAAAGAGATGGGAATACCAGACCACCTGATCTGCCTCTTGAGAAACCTATATGCAGGTCAGGAAGCAACAGTTAGACCTGGACCTGGAACAACAGACTGGTTCCAAATAGGAAAAGGAGTACATCAAGGCTGTACTTCTATGCAGAGTACATCATGAGAAACGCTGGGCTGGAAGAAGCACAAGCTGGAATCAAGATTGCCAGGAGAAATATCAATAACCTCAGATATGCAGATGACACCACCCTTATGGCAGAAAGTGAAGAGGAACTCAAAAGCCTCTTGATGAAAATGAAAGTGGAGAGTGAAAAAGTTGGCTTAAAGCTCAACATTCAGAAAACCAAGATCATGGCATCTGGTCCCATCACTTCATGGGAAATAGATGGGGAAACAGTGGAAACAGTGTCAGACTTTATTTTTGGGGGCTCCAAAGTCACTGCAGATTGTGACTGCAGCCATGAAATTAAAAGACGCTTATTCCTGGGAAGGAAAGTTATGACCAACCTAGATAGCATATTGAAAAGCAGAGACATGACTTTGCCAACAAAGGTCAGTCTAGTCAAGGCTACGGTTTTTGCAGTAGTCTTGTATGGATGTGAGAGTTGGACTGTGAAGAAGGCTGAGCGCTGAAGAATTGATGCTTTTGAACTGTGGTGTTGGAGAAGACTCTTGAGAGTCCCTTGGACTGCAAGGAGATCCAACCAGTCCATTCTGAAGGAGATCAGCCCTGGGATTTCTTTGGAAGGAATGATGCTAAAGCTGAAACTCCAGTACTTTGGCCACCTTATGCAAAGAGTTGACTCATTGGAAAAGTCTCTGATGGACCTGAGTTTGGGGGAGTTGGTGATGGACAGGGAGGCTTGGCGTGCTGCAATTCATGGGGTTGCAAAGAGTCAGACACGACTGAGTGACTGAACTGAACTGAACTGAACTGAACTGATGGACAGGGAAGCCTGGCGTGCTGTAGTCCATGGGGTCACAAAGAATCAGACACGAAAGAACAACACCAACCATTTCTAGTATTTGCTCATCATCCTGAACTGAAGCTCTCTACTGACTGAACCATGACTCCCCATCCTGCCCCCACCTCCACACACACACCCTCCCGCCGCCCCTGGTAACCACTGTCTATGCTGCCTCTATGAATCTGACTCTTCTAAGTAAATACTTCATAAAAGTGGAATCACACAATATTTGTCATTTTTTGGCTGGATTATTTCATTAAGCATAATATCCTCAAGGTTCATCCATGCTGTGGCATGACTAATGTCCTTTATAAAGAAAGGAGGAAAAACTGTTTTTTCCTGGTCTGGGATTCAATCCAGAATTCATCTTGCAGTCAGCTGTCAGGCCTCTTTAGTCCCCTTGAATAAGGAACAACTTCATCTTTCTTTGTTGTTCACGGTGTAGACACTTTTGGAGGGTGCAGGCCAGTTGCTTTGTGAAATGTCTCTCACTGTGATTGTTTGGTGTTTCCTCACGATGAAGCTCAGGTTATGTGTCGCGGGCATGCTGTGTCCTTGTGTTGCAATCGTATCAGAGCCACCTGTTGCCAGTTTGTCTCGTCACTGGTCACGTTAACTTTGATCACTCGGTTAAGATGGTGGCCAGGTTTCTCCACTGGCAAGTTATAGTTTTCCCTTTTGTAGTATCCTGTGGGGAAAGAACTTGAGACCATCTACAAATCCTGTTTCTCATTAAATTTTCACCTCCCGCTGTAGCATACATTAATGATTCTTCCTGACAGGATTGTTACTATGGTAGCTCCAAATAGCATTGTCTAATCCTATTATCCCTTCATTAGTCAACATTCTACCATAAGGAAGCACGTTCCCTTTTCCCTATATATTTATTTTTATTTACATAATTATATCCGTATGCACTTGTGGATTCTTACTTTGGGATTATGCTTATAATAGAATCAAGGAAGAATAGTTATAATTTAATAATACCATTCTCTCAGATTTTCCAATGGGAGCTGTCCAAGCATTTATCCTTCTAATAGTTCCTCAGATTCTTTGGCACTTCCTCACTGTCTGGAGGAATAATACTTGGGGGGCACGTCTTGTATCTTTTCTGCCTGAACCTTGAAACCCGCCATTTTGCTATGGAGTTCTGATTCCTTTTAATGGAGCACAGTATTCGGAACCACCAGATTTGGGCACTAGGTACTGAGCAACTGAACTGAACTGAACTGAAGCATCGAGTCCCTCTTAGTGGGTACAATGGGAGATGCCAGCATTAGCTATATGACACTTAGCTTTTATAGATGACTTCTCACAGTTCTGGTCCTCAGTTGACTGCTGAGCTACAGATATTAAAAATCATGAGTTTGTTCTAGGAGGTGGACTATAGATGACTGATTCTCTTTTTCTCTTTGGCCACAGGGCATGTGGGATCTCACTTCCCTGATCAGGACTGAACCCATGCCCCCTGCACTGGAATTGCGAGGTCTTAACCACTGGACTGCCAGGAAAGTCCCTGATTTTCTTCATTTTTAAGGTATATGTATTCATGTTTTCAGGCTTCCCAGGTGGCTCAGTGGAAAAGAATCCACCTGCCAATGCAGGAGACGTGGGTTCTACTCCTGGGTCGGGAAGATCCGCTGGAGAAGGACATGGCAACCCACTCCAGTACTCTTGCTTGGAAAATCCCATGGACAGAGGAACCTGTCAGCCAACTGTCCATGGGGTCACAAAGAGTCGGACACAACTTAGTGAGTGACGAAACAAAACAAAACATTCCTATATTTATGTCCCGTTGCTGCTGTAACAAATTGCCACAAACTTAGTGGCTTAAAATGACACACATTTGTGATCTTCTAGTCGTGGAGATCAGAAGTATGAATGGGTTTCCTGGCCTGCAGTCAAGGATTTCTACAGGCCTAGGTTTCCTTTGTAAGCTCTAGAGGAGAATCTTTCCTTGTCTTTTCCACCTTCTAGAAGCCATTTTCTGGAGAAGGAAATGGCAACCCACTCCAGTATTCTTGCCTAGAGGATCCTGTGGACAGAGGAGCCTGGTGGGCTGCTGTCCATAGGGTAGCACAGAGTTGGACACAACTAAAGCGACTTAGCATGCATGCATGCCTTGAAGAAGGAAATAGCAACCTGCTCCAGTATTCTTGCCTGGAGAATCCCAAGGACAGAGGAGCCCGGTGGGCTGCTGTCTATGGGGTCACACAGAGTCAGACACGACTGAAGTGTCTTAGCAGCAGCAGCAGCCATTTGCAAATGGCTCTGTCCCCCATCTCTGTCCCTCATCCTCTGAGCTGGCAACAGCATCACTCCATCACTCCGGCGTCTGCTCTGTCCTCTCATTTCCTCTGACTCTGACTCTCCTGCCTCCCCCTGCTCAGCACCACAGCGGTTGCTCTGTCTCTCCCTGGATGGTACAGGGTAACCACCCATCTCAAGATCCTTAACTCAATCACATCTGCAAAGGCTCTTCATTTTTTGGTTTGCCGAAGGGGTTGGGGGTGGGGTAGGGTTGGCGGGGCCTTTAGCAAATGTACAGGTTGTCGATGGGCATCTTTGGAGGCCTATTGTTCTATTCCGTGTATTTTATGTATTGTTATTAATAAATAATTAGCACAAATTGTTGTGGTGATAAAAAATTATAAGAAAGAAAGACCAAAGAGACAGCTGCCCGCTTGCTCCTCCCTCAAGTCTTGATGAATCTGCCACCATCTCCTGAAGCATCCAGGCACTTGGAGGGCAGCAGAGACGGCAACTTGTGACAACTTGTGACAACTTGTGACAAGGGGCCCGAGCCGGCCTCAGAGGCGAAGCCCCAGGGTCACCGCCAGGCTGAATGACCTCAGACCTGGAGAGGCTCTCCTTTCAACCCCCAGCTCACCAGTGGCTCCCTCTTCTCCTGTGTCAGATTCATGGCTGGCGAGCATTTTAGAGGCAAACTCAGGACCCTGTGGGGCGCCTGGGACTGGGTTTCTATCTGAGTGACTGGGCTGCCAGCGCACAGTGATGGAGTTTAACCTGTACCGGTGCACTCCGTGCACAAGGCGTCTACAGTTGTCTACACTGCTGTCTCCCTACGCAACCCCTCGGCTGGCTCTCCTGGGCCCACCCAGCCCGGCTGGGGTCCCACATGACCCCGGGGTCCCCAGCAGCCCCCCACTCTAGCTCCAGTCCGCCTCGCTGCTGCTTTCTCCGCGACCCCCAATCCGTAGTGCTCCGGACGCTGCTGTTTGCTTTTCTCCCTCAAACAAACATTGTCTTTCCGTGAACCTCCCGCCCTCCGGCCGCCCCTTTGATTTGACCCGGTCCGGCTGGAAGAGTCGGGAGGGTTCCGCTGACTCTGCGCCCCTTTCCCTGCGGCCCTCCCCCACTCCCGGGCGGCCCTCGGGGCATCGCACCCACCCGCGGACACCACCCTCCTCGGCCCCACGGCGCCCGCGGGTCTCTTTCTCCCCGCAGGGACCCGATCCAGGGGTTGCCGCCGCCACCTGCGCCCTCGAGAAGCTCCTTCTGGACTTGGGGTCCGGTTACGGCTGATTCCGGGGGTCTCCCGGGACGGCTGGGATTGCGCCTGGGGTCAAACGCCGTCGTTAGTGTCGCTGTCCCCCTTGCCCGCGACCGCAGCACTTGGGGCTCGGCGTGGGGGAGGGCTCCCCTGTACCGGGCATCCTGCCCCCCAGGGGAGGCGGCTAGAGGCTCCTCACCCACCCTCTGCCTCCCCCAACCCCACCCCACCCCAACCCACGTGGTGGAAGAGAGAAAAGGGAAAAGGGAGCCTTGCAGAAAAGGTGACCAACATCAGGAGGCTGTTTCTGAGGCGATTTTCTTGCACTTAGAACTGTTAGACCATGTACATCCCTCCAAGGACCAGAATACCCATCTTCAGTGCTCAATTATGTTTAACCTCTTTCCTGAGACATAACTCACATAACCATGCCATTCATCCGCCCGTGTCCGCTTCAGTGGTTTATACCTTCACAGAGTTGTGCCCTCACCATCACCATCAATTTTATAGGATTTTCCTTCCCATGAAAAGAAATCTATACCCATTAGCAGTGGCTTCCCATTCCTCCTTTCCCCGCAGCCCCTGGCAACCTCTAGGCTACTTTCTATGTCTATAGATTTGACTTGTTGTTCAGTCTCTCAGTCGTGTCTGACTCTCTGCGACCCCGTGGACTGCTGCACGCCAGGTTTCCCTGTCCTTCAGCATCTCCCGGAGTTTGCTCGAACTCATGTCCATTGAGTCAGTGATGCCATCCAACCGTCTCACCCTCTGTCACCCGCTTCTCCTCCTGACCTTTTCCTTAAAGGAGATCATAAAACACGTGATCTTTCGTGGCTGCCTTCTGTCCCTGAGCACAATGCTATCAAGGACCATCGATGCTGTAGCATGGAACAGCACTTCCTTCCTATCAGCAAATAATCTTTCCTGGTGACTCAGAAGGTAAAGAATGTCCCTACAATGCAGGAGACCAGCGTTCGATCCCTGGTTGGGAAGATCCCCTTCAGAAGGGAATGGCAACCCACTCCAGTATTCTTGCCTGGAGAATCCCATGGACAGAGAAGCCTGGTGGGCTACAGTCCATGGGGCTGCAAAGAGTCGGACATGACTGAACGCCTAACACACACAGAATATTCCACTGTATGGATACAGAACCTTTTATTTTTCTCCATTCATTAGTTGATACACATTTGGATAGTTTCCACTTTTCGGATATTGTGAATGATGCTGTTATAAACATTTACGTATGGACATGTGTTTTCAGTTCTCTTGGCTATATTCCTGGGAGTGGAACTGCTGGGCTCCATGGTAACTCTGACATTTCAAGTAACCATCAAAGACCTAATTCTAGATATCTGGGGAAGACGGAGGTGGGGCAAGGTCAAAAAGCAGATGAATAGACCTGCAACAGCACAGAATAAATGACCGCCCAGGTGTTGACAGAGAGCCTCCTGTACAGAAAGCCTACTCTACAGGGACCTACAGGAGGAATAGCTCACTATACTGAGAGGAATAAGACCCAGGTCAGGGAGGACCCTGTCCAGTGTGGGCATCCTTGTCCCGGTGTTGGAGGGAGGCAGACACTCCAACTTTCAGCTGTCACCCTTTTACACACAGAGGGCAGATATCCACAGGAATGCTCGGTAGTAGCTGGTTGGAGAGGGGGTTCTGGTGAGGGCATGGGGAAAGCAAGCTGAAAGCTGAAATAATATTTGCCTCCACCTCCAGGAGACTTTGGAGCAGGATGGGGGCTCAGCATGGGTGAAAGCCCAGCCGTGGGAGAGCGCTTGATGCACTTGGCCGTGAGAAAAGGAGGACTGGAGTGGGGGAGACGGGCCAGGGGGTGGGGATAGGGAGACAGTCCCGGAGGGCAGACTGAGACCTGACTTGGATGCCACACTAGGGAGTCTGAACTTGAATCTTCAGGTCCTGGGAGCCACCCCAGGACTTGGAGCTGGACAGGGTGGTCAGCCCATGACCTGGACCCCAGCCTTGGTAGAAGAAGAGGGCAGCGGGGCTTGCCATCAGGAGAGAGGGCAGGAAAACATGGGGGCAAAGACCTGAGAGGGAGGGTGGGGAAAGGGACGAGGAGGCAGATGGGGACCGACACAGCTGTGGGGGACGGAGAGACACCTGAAGTCATAAAGGTTTAGTCGTTTATTTCCCAGGGAGAGAGAATGGCTGAACATTGGCAGTGCCCAGGGCACATACAGTCCAGGCGGTGCTAGTGGCAAAGAACCTGCCTGCCAGTGCAGGAGACACAAGAGATGCGGGTTCAATCCTTGGTTTGGGAGGATCCCTGGAGGAGGAGATGGCAACCCACTCCAGTATTCTTGCCTAGAAAATTCCACTTCAAAGGAGCCTGGTGGGCTACAGTCCATGGGGTGCGTGGAGTCGGACACGACTGAGCGCACGTGCACACGTTTATGTCTTCCAATTGAGCTACAATAAGAAAACAGCTTTGGATGAAAACTCAGATTCTTCTGGTTTGGGACAAAGTCTTCACTATCCATCTGTGTTGAGGGGATGGGAGTGCCTATTACATGGGGCACCCCCTTCTGTGGCACATACAATACCCCAACCCATGCCCATCCCCACATTTGCAAAACCCTTCTAGGCTCCTACAGGACAACTATTTAAGGGTCATCTTTGGATCAGCAGAAATGTGAAAAGAAAATACTTGTCTCCAGAAGCACACATTTTCTTCCTTCTTTCCGCGTTCGTCTGTTTCTGCGCCTCTCCTCTCTGCTCCCCTGTTCATCTGCAAGCACTCAGAAGTCCAGGTGCGCAGTATCTCTGCAGCACCTGTTCCCAGGGTGCTGTATTTCTTCTCCAGCACTAAGGTTCAGGCACAGGTCGGGGGCTGCAGAAAGGACCCTGACTCAAGGGATCAGAGGAAAAAAACATTCCCTAAGGATGGATGAAGGCAGAAAATCTGGGCTGGAGGCAACAGAGGAGCAAGGCAAAGCACTTCCCAGGATGCCAAGCTCTTGCTAAGGTTCGAGGTATGCTGCATTACCTACCCTTGGGGGTCAACTTCAAGGTCAGAGAGGACTGCTAGTGCAAAGGCTTTGCAGTGGAGGAGGGGAGCATGATGAACTTGGTGAGGGTGAGTAACGGGGCAGGTGTGGGGACAGTTCCCAACTTCGATGTTTTTGCATGGTACTTTCTTCCCAGGGAATTTTTGGAATTAGCCCAAACTAATTCCAAAGCACTAATTCATGCTAGGTCGCTTCAGTCATGTCTGATTCTTTGCAACCCCATGGACTGTAGCCTGCCAGTCTCCTCTATCCATGGGATTCTCCAGGCAAGAATACTGGAGTGGGTTGACATTCCCCTCTCCCGGGGATCTTCCCGACCCAGGGATCGAACCTGCATCTCTTACGTCTCCTGCATTCGCCAGCAGATTCTTTACCACTAGCGCCACCTGGGAAGCCCAGACTGTAGAGGTGGTCAGATGTCGGTATAGCCCTGGTCGTCACCCAAGCGTTCCTCCTTAGTGCCAGCGTGTGACAAGATTTGGCAGCCCACAGTGATGAGGTGCCAAATCTGAGTGGTGGACACAAAGATTATCCTAGCCTTCTCTGTACCTTCAGCTCCAGGGACCTAGCAGCATCACAGTCCCAGTTCACTTTTATGTTCAGCTTTGCTCGCATCCTCTTGGGAATGGGATCTCATCATTATTCTACAACATTGTGAAATGTTTAGACATCAGGAAACCTAAGGGAGTTGACATACAATTAGATAATAATAGTGCATTTAAAAATAGCTGGTGGATTCGCATTACTTTTCTCTCAGTTGATGGTTAAACGCTCCATAAAAATTGCAGGGTCAGATTTCTCTGGCTGTTCTATGAGAGGTTTCTGATAGTTTTAAATAAGGATTAACTGCATCAAAGCTGGACTGAATGCAAGCTTCTGATCCAAAATAGATCTTTAGTCTGATTTCACCCAGGTTACAGTTTCAGAGCTGAGAGCTAATTTAATTCATGTTTACATGAGCTTTAAACGTTACTCGCAACAGCATGGTGCACTGTGATGCTTGTGGGCCCACAAACGGGGTCCTGAGGCCTCCCTCCTTTGTGGTATGATGTTGCTGCTCTTCCCTAAATCAAGAGAGGAGACCTCTTTCTCCACCCCTTTGGCTCTGACTCTGACTCTGATCTCCTGGTTTACTCTGGCCAGTAGAATACAGCAGAAGTGACTTTGTGCAGTGTTGGAGCTAGGCCTTCAGAGGTGTTGTAAATTTTGTGTTCAGTGTGGTGGTACAGCCAGAGACCATGTGGAGGGAGAAGCCTATCCTGCAGCCCAAACAAGGTCCTGGGATCTGAGGCCACCTTTGACTCCAGCCTCAGCATCTCTACCGGCAGTCTGACCCCAGGGAGGCAGGCAGAAACTTGACAAACAATACCTTGTTGCTTTAAGCCATTAAATTTTAGGGATGTTTGTTACATCCAAGAGATAGCAAATACAACTAGGACCCTAAATGGTGTCAGAATGCAGTGCTTTTCTAGAAAAATAGACCTCAATCCTAAAAACATTTCCCTGCTTTCCTGTAAGGTAAAGGAACGTTTTCACCTTTGAAAGAAAGAAAGAAAGCTAGCAAGCATAGTCATTCAAGAAGGTCTGTGCCTTCTGGTTTGAATGCCAAAATATAATGATATTTATCCATTTTTAAAAATTAAGATTTATTATTCAGACCAATAGCTATCAATTGTGTAGTGAAAGTGAAAGTGTTAGTTGCTCAGTCATGTCCGACTCTTTGAGATCCTACAGACTGTAGCCTGCCAGGCTCCTCCATCCGTGGGATTTCCCAGGCAAGACTATTGGAGTAGTTTGCCATTTCCTTCTTCAAGGGCTCTTCCCAACCCAGGGATCAAATCTGGGTCTTCTGCATTGCAGGTAGAGTCTCTTACCATCTTAGCCACCAGGGAATAGTCAGGGAGAAAGAAAAGGAAATTGATAAATGGATTCCATGATGGCCTGGTCAGTGTTTTGCTGGCTTCCAACTCGAAGGATTTGGAACCTGCCCTCCTGGCACCTGACTTTGAATGAGCAGAACTGGGCTGTCCCTTTCTGCCCTCTTTCCACACTGACACCACGCTGGTAGATACCGCACCTTCACCCTGACACTGTGACCTTTCTCACTTGCAGGAATTTAAATTAAAATGCATCTCCCAATACCTGGTTCATTGGCCAGATAGATGCACAACATGGCTGCTGAGATGCAGGGGTTTGCAGCAGAGAAAGGGTTTGTTCACGAGGCAATCAAGCAAGGAGCGGGGAGAACAAGTCTTGAATCTGCTCCCCACAAAGGCGAAGGGCTGGAGATTTTATAGGAAAAAGGAGGCTGGCCTGAGGTGTGGGGAGTGATGACTGGAGGCAAGACAAAGGTGACGTAATTGGTGTTCTACGCAGGTGTAACTGTACATGTGTGTGTGAGTTAGAATGTACTTCTTTATGGGATGCATGTTCAGGAAACGTCAGTGTTAGCCTGACCTAAGGGTGGAGTTCTTGGCTCTCTGACCTTAAAAGTCCATGCTTTTGACTCAAAGGCTCAATTGGAGGGTTAGTGGTCCCAACTAGTCTTAACTGATTGAAGTTTGGAGAGCTGTCCAATTCCTGAAAAACAACTTAAGCACCCATTACCATAGCGACACCATAGGTCAGAGTTCTCATCCAAAGGGAGTGTTAAAGCAATCCTGTGGTATAATGTCTAAGCGACATGGAGCTTAGGGGAAGCACAGTTTATAAGAACAATAAAAGCGAGCTATGTCAGCAAGGACAGGTACAGCTATGTCAGCAAGGACAGGTACAGGTTACTTATTAAACAAGTTATAGTTTAAGGATTTCAGGAAGGACCTCTTTGGTCTTTCACTGAAAAAGAAACACATGATGATTATATGCCTTTCATGGGATTCTCTTGAAATTAAGGACTTTGTTAACAGGATTTATTCCCTTGTTCACCAGAATACTGGGCAACAAATACTTAGAGAAAAATATCCAGGTAAGGAATTACTGCTATATTTTTTATATTTGCCATATTTTTATATTTGTCTCCTTATACATTTTAAATTATTTTAAATATACATACTGTAAAATGCACATTTGCTTTTGGTACACAGTTGCATGCATTGTATCATATGTATAGACCTGTGTATCCACCACAATCAGGATAGAAAACATTTCCAGCACCCCAGAAAATCCCTTTGGGTGCCATTCTGTTGTCAAACCCTCTCCCAGGCCCCAGCCTCTGGCAGCTACTGACTTGTTCTCTCTTCCTATGGTCTTGCCTTTCCAGAATGCATAGCATGGGATCATGTCCTGTGTAACTTTTTGAGACCAGCTTCTTTCACCCATTCATATGGAATGAAGCGTCTATATAAATCTGAAAGGACAGGATTCAAAGGGTTTGGGTTGGTGGACATGTGGGGGTTGGAGAGAGCCTGGAGCTTGGAAGTTCATTGCCTGTCCCCATGCCTTGCCCTATGTATCTCTTCTTCTGACTGTTGATTCCTAATATGCCAGTAATCTTGTGAGTAACTGGGTTTCGCTGAGTCCTGTGAGCTGCTCTAGAAAATTAATGGAACCCAAGGAAGGGGTGATTTATAGTCAGCTGTTCAGAGGTACAGGATACAACCTGGACTTGGAGTTGGCATCCTGAATTAGAAAGGTCGTTGGAACCTCCAGTTTGTAGCCCGTTGATCAGAAGCACAGGTTTCCACTGAAGTCTGAGGTGGAGAGTGGTCTGGTGGGACAGCCCTTTACCTATGGAATCTGCTTTGATCTCCAGGTAGACTGAGTTGAATTCTTGGACACTCTACGGGCACCCAAGAATTGCTCGTTGAATTGGGGAGGCATCCACACACAGACATGAACACACACACTGGGCCTGGGAAGGAACCCTTTGCAAGATGTGTAAATAATATGTTCTTTTTTAATGAGTAGTATTCCCAAGCAAAAAAGTACCATTGTTTGTTTATCTGTTCACTCGTTGAAAGGTATTTGTGTTGTTACCAGCTTGGGGCAATTATGAGTTGAGCTGCTGTAAATGTTTCTTAACTTAGATTCATTAACTGTAATGCTATTTATTTCAAAACAACTTTATCTGCAGAAATGTGAAACTGTAGTTTATGATAGTTAATTTTATTTGAAGTGTTTATTCTAGTAATTTGGGGGGTTAATTAACATTTCTTTAGCATTCACTTTTATTAAATAAATATATAATAGTTTACTAAATAACTACTATGACTTACTATGGGCTTCCCTGGTGGCTCAGATGGTAAAGAATCTGCCTGCAGTGCAGGAGACCCAGGTTCGATCCTTGGGTCAGGAAGAGCCCCTGGAGAAGGGAATGGCTACCCACTCCAGTATTCTTGCCTGGAGAATTCCGTGGACAGAGGAGCCTGGCTGGTTACAGCCCATGGGGTCACAAAGAGTTGGACGTGACTGAGCGACATCTTTATGACTTACTATGTCCCCACAGATTATGACAACTCAAGGTAAAGATCAAGCCTATATAATGCTGTTGCTGCTAAGTTGCTTCAGTCGTGCCCAACTGTTTGTGACCCTAAGGACCATAGCCTACCTGGTTCACGCTTAGTTGTACCACATGGTACAAGATACTTAGTAAAGGAAACAAGTGATTAAACTTAAAATGACTCACCATGGGGCATCTACCATTATGTTCCCCCTGCTATCCTAGAACATGAAATTCTTCAAACAACCTATGAAGACTCTTGCCAAAAATGTTTAACCTGAACCTCATCAACCCTCTAAACTTACCCTACAGTTTACAGGAAATAGAGCGGAGGGTAGTTAAATGTACAGTGGCTTGGTTAACTATTGCTGAGTAACTAATTACCCCACCTGAGCTACTTAAACAACAATGAACAGGGATTTCCCTGGTAGTTCAGTGGTTAAGACTCCACACTTCCAAGGCAGGGGACATGGCTTCGACCCCTAATCAGAGAACTAAGATTCCACATGCTGCACAGCAGGAAAAAAAAAAAAAAGTAGTCTGCAACAATGAACGGTATCGCACACAGTGGTCCAAGAGAAGACAAGGAGAAAGTCACAATGTCTCACAGGATCTAGTCTCAGACGGCACAAGCCGTCACTTCTGCCATATTCCATTTATTAAAAGTGAATCTTTTATTAAAAGAGGATGGTGACTGCAGCCACAAAGTTAAAAGACACTTGCTCCTAGGAGGAAAAGCTATGACAAGTTTAGACAGTGTATTAAAAAGCAGAGACATCACTTTGCCGACAAAGGTCCATATAGACAAAGCTATGGTTTTTCCGGTAGTCATGTATGGATGTGAGAGTTGGACCATAAAGAAGGCTGAGTGCCAAATATTTGATGCTTTTGAACTGTAGTGTTGGAGAAGACTCTTGAGAGTCCCTTGGACTGCAAGGACATCCAACCAGTCAGTCCTAAAGGAAATCACCCCTGACTATGTATTGGAAGGACTGATGCTGAAGATGAAGCTCCAATACTTTGGCCACCTAATACGAAAAACCAATGAATTGGAAAAGACCCTGATGCTGAGAAAAATTGAAGGCAGGAGGAGGAGACGACAGAGGATGAGGTGGTTGGATGGCATCACCGACTCAATGGACATGAGTTTAGGCAAACTCCAGGAGATAGTGAAGGACAGCGAAGCCTGGCGTGCTGCAGTCCATGGGGTTGCAAACAGCTGGACACGACTGAGCGACTGAAGTGAACTTAACTGAACTGAAGGGTAAGCTTCATTTACATTATTACAAAATACTGACTATATTCCCTGTGTTGTACAAAAGGTCCTTGTAGCCTATCTTAAGGGCTTCCCTGGTGGTTCAGATGGTAAAGAATCTGCCTGCAATGCAGGAGACTTGGGTTGGATCCCTGGGTCAAGAAGATCTCCTGGAGAAGGGAATGGCAACCCACTCCAGTATTATTGCCTGGAGAGTCCCATGGACAGAGGAGCCTGGTGGGCTACAGTCCATGGGGTTGCAAAGAGTAGGACACAGTTGAGTGACTAACACTTTATGGAGCTTCCTATCTTATACCCAATGGCTGGAATTCCCCATCCTCCATTCCTATATTGCCCCTCCTCCCCTCTCTGCTGGTAACCACCAGTCTGTTCTCTCTATCTGTGAGCCTGATTCCCTTTATTAGCTTGTTGTACTTTTTTAGATTCCACATATAAGTAATATCATATAATATTTGTCTTTCTCTGTCCAACTTATTTCACTTCACACAATGCCCTCCAAAGCCATCCATATTGCTGGAAATAGCAAAATTTATGGCTGAGTAGTATTTCATTGTATATGCAGCACATCTTCTTTATCCATTCATCTGTTGATGGTCAGTTAAGGTGCTTCCATGTCTTGGCAATTGTGAATAGCACTGCTATGAACACTGGGGTGCATGTACCTTTTCAAATTAGTGTTTTTGCTTTTTTGGGTATCTGTATTTAGGAGTGGAATGGCTGGGTCATATGGTAACTCTATTTTTGACTTTTTGAGAAACCTCCATACCATATTCCACAGTGGCAGCACCAATTAACATTCCCGTCAACAGCATATGAGGGTTCCCTTTTCTCCACATCTTAGCCGACATCCGTTATTTGTGGTCTTTTTGATGATGGTGGTTCTGAGAGCTGTGAAGTGATATCTCATTGTGGTTTTGATTTGCATTTCCCTGATGATTAATGATATTGAGCATCTTTTCACATGTGCCTGTGAAAGCCGAGTTCTATCCCCGGTAAATGGCTAGCCCTGGGAGGGGCAGTCTTTCCAGGCCCCAGAGATCAGTTCAGTTCTGTTCAGTCACTCAGTTGTGTCCGACTCTTTGGGACCCCATGGACTGCAGCACTCCAGGCTTCCCTGTCCATCACCAACTTCTGGAGTTTGCTCAAACTCATGTCCATTGAGTCAGTGATGCCATCCAACCATCTCATCCTCTGTCGTCCCCTTTGCCTTCTGCCCTCTATCTTTCCCAGCATCAGGGTCTTTTCCAACAAGTCAGCTCTTTGCATCAGGTGGCTAAAGGATTGGAGTTTCAGCTTCAGTATCAGTCCTTCCAATGAACACCCAGGACTGATGTCCTTTAGGATGGACTGGTTGGATCTCCTTGCAGTCCAAGGGACTCTCGAGAGTCTTCTCCAACACCACAGTTCAATACCATCAATTCTTCGGCACTCAGCTTTCTTTATAGCCCAACTCTCACATCCATACACGACTACTGGAAAAACCATAGCTTTGACTAGATAGACCTTTGTTGGCAAAGTAATGTCTCTGCTTTTTAATATGCTGTCTAGGTTGTTCATAGTTATCCTTCCGAGAAGCAAGCGTCTTTTAATTTCATGACTGCAGTCACCATTTGCAGTGATTTTGGAGCCCCCCAAAATCAACATCTTAATACAAGTGGTTAATACACATAGTGACTTTAAAAATTTTAGTGTGAGAGTCAGGAATCTGGGAGTGGCTTAGCTGGGTGGCTCTGGCTCAGGGTCTCTAGGTCACCATCCAGATGCTGGCCAGACTGCAGTCATCTGAAACTGGATGGGGCCGGAGGATCTGCATCCAAGATGGCCCAGGCATCTTGTTTTCTCTGTTGGAAGGAAGCCCCCATTCCTTGCTGACTTTGGCCAGCAGCCTCGGTTCTTCACCACATGGGCCTCTTCAGAGGGCTGCTGGCTTCTCCCAGGGCAAGCGATCTGACGGTGAAAGAGATAAGGCGCAAAAATCAGTTAATATCAAAAGTGACGCACCATCACTTCTGCCGTGTGCTGTTGGTCAGACAGACTAACCATTGTGAGGGGAAGGGCTGGACAGGATATGAATCCCAGGCAGGTGGGATCTCCATGTGCCAACTTGCAGACCACCATGGCCCACCAGAGATTTGTATCCTTCCCATGTGCAGAATACAGTCAGCTCCTCCCAGAGTCCCCTGAAATCTCACCCTGCGATAGCATCTGCTCAATGTCCGAAATCTCACAGTGCACATCAGGTCCAAGTGTTATCATAGTTCCTTAAATCCAATTGCTCCATTCCAGTTCTTCTTGCTAAATTATCTGCTCCACCCCAACCCTCTGTGTATTAGTCAGCTCAGTCTACTGTAGCAAAATCCCACAGATTGGGGGCCTTAAACAACAGACATTTATGTCTCACGTTTCTGGAAGCTGGAAGTCCAAGATCAGGGTACCAGTGCGGTTAAGATCTGATGAGGACTCTCCTCCTGGCTTGGAGCTGGTTTTTTTTTTTTTTTTTTTGATTGCTTTTTTACTGTATCCTCACATGGAAGACAGAGAAAGAGAGACAGAACTAGTTCTCTGGTCTCTTTACAATCTAATCACTAGAACCCCACCCTTGTGGTCTCATCTAAACCTAATTACCTCCAAAATCTCCACCTCCAAATGCCATCACATTGGGAGTTAGGGCTTCATAATGAACTTTAATGGGCCATGGATATTCAGTTTATACACCCTGCCCTACTGAACATACCGTGGGACAGACACAGAATAACCACTCTAGACAATCCTACTCCAAAAGGGAGATGAGAGCATGGAGCAGTTGTTGGTCCATACAGGTTCCAAGCCAAGCAACTGTTGTTAAATTCCTTAATTTATGTCTCAGGGTTTGGGAACCACACTACAAGGCTCTGGTATACATATAGCTGAGTCCCTTTGCTGTTCACCTAAAAACATCACAACATTGTTAATTGGCTAATCAGCTATGTATGTGTGTTAATTGCTCAGTTGTGTCTGACTCTTTGCGACCCCCTGGACTGTAGCCCCCAGGCTCCTCTGTCCATGGGGCAAGAATACTGGAGTGGGTAGCCACTCACTTCTCCAGGGAATCTTTGTGATCCAGAGATTGAACCTGGGTCTCCTGCATTCGCAGTCAGATTCTTTACCATCTGAGCCACCAGAGACTATACTCCAATACAAAATAAAACGTTTTTTTTAAAAAGGGAGAAGACGAGAGTATGAAGCAGTTGCTGGTCCATGAAGATTCCAAGCCAGGCAAATGTCATAAGTTCTTTAATCATGTCTCAGGGCTTGGAAACCATACTCCAAGGCTCATGACTGCCCTCTGGGCTCTTGGTCCTTCCCTGTGACTCATCCTTCCTTTTTCATGAAGGTATCATGTGTTAGCAGCTGGGGAATATTCTCAGCCTGCTTCTTGTCAGTAGAACTGTGAGGGTCCAAAGACCTCCTTTTTCCTTGTACTACCTCTGTCCCTTTCAGTCCACATCGGTAATGATTCTGTGCATGTAATTCTCATAAAAACTTTATAGATTCTCTGCTAATCTCCACGGATCTCCTCCATTAGACAAAGACAATACGCCCAAATCTCTTCGAGATGAGATTTTCTCCACAAAGATAGGGCTTCTGAAGACAGCTGAGGGGCAATGAATGGGCTGAAGCTTCTGGGAGCACTAGGTAATTTTTTGGCTGCACCGTCTGACATGCAGGATTTTAGTTCCCCAACCAGGGATTGAACCTGTGCCCCCTGCAGCAGAAGCTCAGAATCTTAACCAGCAGGGAAGTGCCAAGGAGCACCATCCTTTTATTGCGAGGGTCTGTGAATGTCTCAGATCATTGGGGCTGCAGTAACAAAACACCACGGACTGGGTAATTGATGAACAACAGATATCTATTCGCACAGTTCTGGAGGCCGGAAGGGTTGAGTCCAGGGTACCAGCTTGGTTGGGTTCTGGTGAGGGCCCTCCTCCAGGTTGCAGACGTCTCCTTGTGCCCTCACATGGTGAAAAGGGCTAGAGGGCTCGGTGGGGTCTGTTTTATAAGAATGCTAATCCCATTCAGGGGGCTCCACCCTTCAACCACAAATTGGCACTGGGTATGGTGCTCGCTGGACTTCCCTCATAGCTCAGCCAGTAAAGAATCTATCTGCAATGCAGGAGACCTTGGTTCGATTCCTGGGTCGGGAAGATCCCCTGGAGAAGGAAAAACTACCCACTCCAGTATTCTGGCCTGGAGAATTCCAAGGGGTCACAAAGAGTCGGACACGACTGAGCGCCTTTCACTTTCATGGTGCTTGCCATCTACCTCCTCAAGGATTAGGTCATGTACCACTGTAGCTGCTGACCTCCGACACCCCCTGAAGGGGTTCAGGGCAGAGAGCAGAAATGAGGCACTCTGTGCTCCCGGAAAACTGGCAGGATGGGTCTTCAGATAATCAGATATTCTCAGGAGCTGACTTTATGAGCCCAATTCTTGTATCTCCTCATATCTAGAAAAGGACTAAAATCCATCATGGCGATGACTGTTTCTCATGACTAGCAGAAGCTTCACGAGACCAGTAGAAATGTTCTAAAAAGTAAACAGGCTCGATTGCATGTATTCTCAGTTCAGTTCAGTTGCTCAGTCGTGTCTGACTCTTTGCGACCCCATGGACTGCAGCACACCAGGCCTCCCTGTCCATCACCAACTCCTGGAGTTTGCTCAAACTCATGTCCATTGAGTCGGTGATGTCATCCAACCATTTCATCTTCATCATCCCTTCTCCTTTCACCTTCAATCTTTCCCAGCATCAGAGTCTTTTCAAATGAGTCAGCTCTTCGCATCAGGTGGCCAAAGTATTGGAGTTTCAGCTTTGGCATCAGTCCTTCCAACAGTCAGGACCGATCTCCTTTAGGATGGACTGGTTGGATCTCCTTGCAGTCCAAGGGACTCTCAAGAGTCTTTTGCCTTCACCCAAATCACACACATACTGACCTTCCCCCCTGCTTCTTTGGAGCAGTTTCTCAGAGCTAGCTGAGGTGCTATCTCCCAGACTGCAGTCCTCATTTTGCCCCAGATAAAACTTAACTTGAAACTCTCACGTGCATTTTTTAAGTTGACCTAAGCACCTTCCAAACACCCCACGTCCTAATGCCATCATGTTGGGGGGTTGGGATTACAATGTAGGAATCTGGGGGAGATAGGAGCATTCAGGCCACAGCAGTCAGGCACTTTTAATCTCGTTCAGATCAGATCAGATCAGTCGCTCAGTCGTGTCCGACTCTTTGCCACCCCATGAATCGCAGCACGCCAGGCCTCCCTGTCCATCACCAACTCCCGGAGTTCACTGATTTGTCTGACAAAAGTGCTCTGGGGGTAGGGCTTTATGTCTTTCTGAAACCTTTCAAAATGATTTATAGGCACAGTCTAGGGTCTATCACTGGACCATGGTTTTTCTGGCAGGGCTTTGAATTTGACCTTTTGCTTGGAAGCCATTCCTTGATTCTAGCATAACTTGTCTTCTGGCTGAGCTGAAAACCATCCAGTCTGAGCTCCTTTCAGCTTAATGGCCTTTCTGTTCATTTCTCTCTCCCCCTGACTTATTATGAGTAACTAGTGGAAACCAGGCAGCCCTGGCTCCGAATCTCCTTGACTAGATCACAAGCCCGCCGGGTGCCTTTCCCTCCGTCCACGTGGCTGCAGGCAGTGGCATCACCAGCATCTCCTTCCTCCAGTTTCTGACAACACTTCCCTCACATTCCTGCCAGCTCTCATCTGAGTCTTTAAAGGCCTTGGATCTTAAAAAAAAAAAAAAAAAATTACTTTTTTAAAATGCTTGCCTTAAAAAAATATTTAGAGGGCTTCCTTGGTGGCTCAGTGGTAAAGAATCCGCCAGCCAATGCAGGAGACACGGGTTTGATCCCCGAGCCAGGAAGATCCCACATGCCCTGGAGCAACTAAGCCCGGGCGCCACAGCTAATGAGCCCATGTACTGCAACTACTGAGGCCTGAGCACCCTAGAGCCCGTGCTCTGAAACAAGAGAAGCCACTGCAATAAGAAACTGTTGCACACAGCGAACAGTAGCCCCCAATCGCTGAAATCAGAGGAAAAAAACCCATGCAGCAGCAAAGACCCAACACAGCCAAAAGTAAAAATACATAAAATTATTTCCAAAACTATGTATTTATTTATTTGGCTGTGCCCGGTCTTAGTGGAGGCAACTTTGATCTTCCTCGTGGCATGCAGGCTCCTTTAGCTGAGGCATGAGAACAATTAATTGCGGCATGTGGGATCTAGTTCCCTGATCAGGGATTGAACCCAGACCTTCTGCGTTAGGAATGCAGAGTCTTAGCCACTGGACCTTCCCTTGTGCCTCGGTTGGTAAAGAATCCACCTGCAATGCGGGAGACCTGGGTTTGATCCCTGGGTTGGGAAGGTCCCCTGGAGAAGGGAAAGGCTACCAACTCCAGTATTCTGGCCTGGAGAATTCCATGGACTGTGTAGTCCGTGGGGTTGCAAAGAGTCGGACACAAGTGAGTGACTTTCACTTTCGCTGCAGCCACTGGACCACCAGGGAAGTCTCAAGACCTGGACTGTTATTCACAGCTTCTTCAAGGGGCTCCAGGCTTTCACCAGTACTCTCAACAAAGCCCACTGCCAGGTGCCAAAGCCATTCCCACATTTTGAGTTTCCATTATAGGACCCCTTCTACAAACAGGTACTCTCTATGCTACCAACTTAGTCCCAAACTGTGCAGCTTGAAGCAGCGGAAATGATTACCTTGCAGTTTCTGACGCTCAGGTATCTGAGTGGCTTAGCCAGTGGTTCCCATGCAGGGTCTCCCAGGAAGCTCCTGTCCAGACGTTGGTGGGTGTTGCGGTCATCTGACACTTTACTGGATCTGGAGCATCTATGCCTGTGAGGCTTTCTTTCTACAAGGGCCTCTCCATGGGGCCACTAGCGACTTGGCAGCTGACTGCCCCTAGAGCAAGTGATGGGAGGGGAGGGAGTGAAGACAAGATGGAAGTAGCCACGTGTCTGTTGTAACTTAATTCCAGACGAGACCAGCATCACGATTTCTGTGTTCTACTGAACCAACCCCATACCATGTGAAAGGATGTGAAATCCCAGGAGCATGGAGCATTATGGGTCATTCTGGAGGCTGATGATCATATAATGATTTAGGGGCGAAATGTCATGCTGTCTATAACTTACATACTTCCGCAAAAACAAAAAAGAAGCAAACTTAGTAACAATACAGTTAAGCCCCTTCGTATGAACCTTCCAGTTGTAAACTTCAAAGATGTGAACGTGCATTCACATGCCCAATCATGTTAGCTGGTTCACGTGTCTGATGCACATTGGATTCACTCAGCTCCTGGAATTTCAGGCTGTCATATGCATGCACCCTCTGCAGGTGGTCGGGCTTTTGTGTACTTTGCTGCACAGTACTATGTAGGGTACAGCAGTGCGGTATCTTTATTTCAGGCCCAGGATGTTAAGAAGCAAGCATAAAAGCAGCGGCGATGTAGCTTGGTGATTGGGTGTGAGTGAAGTCACAGCTGACCCTCCGTCTCCTATTGCTGGTAATTCTTCAGCTCTGCCATCTCCCATCTCTTCTCCCTCCTCCAATCAGTACCCCCTTCTTGCCTGTTCTCTTGATGCCAGCCCGTGTGCCAGCTATTGTACTGCACCACTGGACTTTCAAGATACAGTACGGTAAGATTTAAAACATTTTCTTTATTTTTTGTGTTTGTTTTCTACATATTATTAGTGTGAAAAGTATTATAAACCGATTACGTGCCTGCTCAGTCAACTTCAGTCATGTCTGGCTTTTTGCAGCCCTACGGACTGTAGCCCACCAGGCTGCTCTGTCCATGGGATTCTCCAGGAAAGAATACTGGAGTGGATTGCCATGCCCTCCTTCAGGGGATCTTCCCAACCCAGGGATCAAACCTGAGTCTCTTACACTTCCTGCATTGCCGGTGGATTCTTTACCACTGGCGCCACCTGGAAGCTCCTATTAATGGTACAGGACTATACAGCCGATGGTGTTAGTCAGGTACCTAAGGCTAACGCTTGGGACTTGTGAACAGATTTCACTTGCTAACGTGTTCTCGGAATGGACATTCTTTGTTTGTAGAGGCGTTACTGTATGTGACCCTTTGTGATCCTATCGGTGTAGATCACCAGGCTCCTCTGTCCATGGGATTCTCCAGGTAAGAATACTGGAGTGCGTTGCCATGCCCTCCCCAGGAGATCTTCCCAATCCAGGGATCCAACCTGCATCTCCTGCATTGACAGGCGAGTTCTTTACCACTAGCGCCACCTGGGAAGCCCCAGGAAACTTCCTGTAATTATATCTAAATCTATGGGACTTTACTGAGCTTTTCTTTCTATTTTCTACATATTTGCATATTTTCATAGTAAAAAATGAGAAAGAAAAAACTCCAATTTAGGTTTTCTGCGTGGGGGTGACCAGATGGCTTACTGGTTCACGTATCATCTAGAAACCAGCTTTCCTTTCTCCCCAGCCTTCCGACATTCAGCAGCAAAGCCTGCACTGCACGGAGGACTCAATGCCTTCCCAGCTGGCTACCTGCAGCTGCACACAAAGGGGGGTTGGTGGGGGCGCTGAGTCAGCAACACGGCCCAGAAATAGAAATAGGAGCAGATGAACCGCAAGACGCTCTCCCCCAGGTATTCCTGGGAGATGTGCTCAAACACACCAGCACTTTTTCTGATTTCGCTCCTAAATTTCTTTAGAGGAGCAGTTACACGGAATACTTTTCCTGACCTTGCCTTCAAGGTCAGTGTTGCTCCCGGGGCTTTAGCAGAGTCAGTGGTCTTGTTTAACTTTGCCTTTGCCCTGTTTGTTAATTCAGCTTGGGTTCACTTAGTTCCTGGAATTTCGGTCCTGATTTCATAATAATAAATAAAACAACTTTGGAGGGATAACCTGCTGTGGCTGTTGAGTCACAACTCTAATTTATTAAGGAACTCTGTGAAATCCCAGTGTTCAGTAAGAGTTTCTGTAAGAACAGAGTTACAAAAGAAATTCTTTTTAGAGTTAAATATTAACTTGTGATCAATTTTCCAGAGGATTTTGAAACTGGTGAAGGTGAAAAACTGCCCTTTGGGGTATTGCGAGCAGTTTGTACATTTTAAGACAGAAGCAAACATTTATGTTTAGAGTTGACCTTCAATTTGTTCTGGGTGATAATACTTTGGTGACTTCTTTTACTTATTCAGATATTAAAAAAAATACCTACACATTATTTTGGAGAAATCCTGAGGCAGTTTGAAATAATTCAGTTGCAGATGTTTCAGATTGGCATGTGAGGGGTTCTGTTTAATGTTAAACTGGTGTATCTCTAGCAGGACACCTTTGCAGTGGGGAGGATCAGAAGGGAACCAGGCATAGGGTGATGGTTTGCCAGCTCAGCTATATTTCCCAGGATTCCTTTTCTTGTATGTTTCCAGTTTGATTGACCTATTGAGTCGTGCAGTTGTGTTTGACTCTTTGTGACCCCGAGGACTGTAGCCCACAAGGCTCCTCTGTCCATAGGATTTTCCAGGCAAGAATACTGGAGTGGGTTGCTGTTCCCTTCTCCAAGGGAATCTTCCTGTCCCGGGGATCAAACCCACATCTCTTATGTCACCTGCACTGGCAGGCGTGTTCTTTACCGTTAGCGCCACCTGGGAATGATCTCTAATTGAGCTATAAGAGATATTTTATCCTGAGAGTTGCACCTGCCTTCCTCCAGCCAGGCTTTCCTTGCCAAACATAAAATCATGGAAGGTTGACACTGGCATGGCCTGTACAGATTACCTTGTTCACTTGGATCCTAAAGTTGGTCCATCATAAGACTCATCTGGGAAGTATTTTTTGAAATATGGTTTCCCTAGTACCACCCTGGAAGATTCCAGGTCAGGAAATCTGAGCTCAGGACATCTGAATTTTATGAAGTCCTTAGGTGGTTAGAATGGTCAGCTAAGTGGGTTTGCTGGTCATTGCAATTTTCAAAGTGTGGTCTTTGGACCAGGAGTACTAGCATCATCACCTAAATCTTGTTTTGGACGCAGATTTCTGCACCACCTCCCAACCCCACCTTGGACCTTCTGAATCAGAGGCTCTGTGTTTGGGGGCCTGGCACTCTGTGGTTTAACAAACCCTCCTGGGGATTCTGATGCATGATAAAATTTGAGAACCAAATCGAGTTGAATCCCTCATTTCATAGTTAATGAAACTGAGTCTAAAGAGAAGGACACATCTTTGGATTAATATAAGGAGACAAGCCACTCTTTCCATTTTTTGGAAACAGTGACAGAACTTTATTTTCTTGGGCTCCAAAATCACTGCAGATGGTGACTGCAGCCATGAAATTAAAACACACTTGCTCCTTGGAAGAAAAGCTATGACAAACCCAGACAATGTATGAAAAAGCAGAGACATCACTATGCTCAGGAAGGTCCATAGAGTCAAAGTTATAGTTTTTCCAGTAGTCATGGATGGATGTGAGAGTTGGACCATAAAGAAAGCTGAGTGCTGAAGAACTGATGCTTTAAAAAAAAAAAAAAAGAATTAATGCTTTTGAACTGTGATGTTGGAGAAGACTCTTGAGAGTCCCTTGGACTGCAAGGAGATCCAACCAGTCCATCCCAAAGGAAATCAGTCCTGAGTGTTCATTGGAAGGACTGATGCTGAAGCTGAAGCTCCAATACTTTGTCCATCTGATGTGAAGAGCTGACTCATTTGAAAAGACCCTGATGCTGGGAAAGATTAAGGGCAGGAGGAGAAGGGGACAACAGAGGATGAGATGGTTGGATGGCATCACTGACTCAATGGACATAAGTTTGAGCAAACTCCAGGAAATAGTGGCCAGGAAAGCCTGGTGTGCTGCAGTCGATGGAACTGCAGAGTTGGACACGACTTTGTGACTGAACAACAACAACAACAAGGAGAGGAGAAGAGTAAGCAGCCTCTTAGGGCACTCAGGCATTTTGAGGAGAGAATACTCACAGCCTTTGTCTTGAGAAACCTCAAGTTACTACACTTGTGAAAGCAAAGTTGTCATCAACTAGAATATAATACACGATCCAATGAACCAGTTTGTAGTCCAAGATGCCAAAGGAATCTTTGCTTTTTAGGAGTGCATATCCGTTTAGTCAAGGCTATGGTTTTTCCAGTGGTCATGTATGGATGCGAGAGTTGGACTGTGAAGAAAGCTGAGCACCGAAGAATTGATGCTTTTGAACTGTGGTGTTGGAGAAGACTCTTGAGAGTCCCTTGGACTACAAGGAGATCCAACCAGTCCATTCTAAAGGAGATCAGCCCTGGGTGTTCTTTGGAAGGAATGATGCTAAGGCGGAAACTCCAGTACTTTGGCCACCTCATGTGAAGAGTTGACTCATTGGAAAAGACTCTGATGCTGGAAGGGATTGGGGGCAGGAGGAGAAGGGGACGACAGAGGATGAGATGGCTGGATGGCATCACCGACTCGATGGATGTGAGTTTGAGTGAACTCGGGAGTTGGTGATGGACAGGGAGGCCTGGCGTGCTGCGATTCATGGGGTCGCAAAGAGTCGGACGTGACTGAGTGACTGAACTGAGCTGAACTGATTAGGGAAAAATCAAGAGCTGTAGCACTAAGGCAAGCTTCATGGAGAAGAATTTTAAAAGCTGAAAAAGATATGCACCAATGGAAAAAGAGAAGGCGGCTCATTCCCCAAGGTGGGAAAACCACAGGGAGGAAAAGGCGGAGAAAGGAAAATTGCAGCCAGGCTCAAGTGGAAGGTGCAAGTTAAGACAAAGAGAAAGCTTGTGGGCTGGATCTTGGAGATTATTTTAGGAAAACAGGTGGGAAAACAGTAGATACAAACCGTTCTGAATGTGGCTGTTGTTCATTTGCTCAGTTGTGTCCATTTCTTTCCGATCCCATGAACTGCAGCATGCCAGTTTTCCCTGTCCTTCACTCTCTCCTGGGGTTTGCTCAAACTCACATCCATTGAGTCAGTGATACTATCTAACCATCTCATCCTCTGTTGCCCTCTTCTCCTCTTGCCCTCCATCTTTCCCAGCATCAGGGTCTTTTCCAGTGAGTTGGCTCTTCACATAAGGTGGCCAAAGTGTTGGAGCTTCAGCTTAGGTAGGAGCAGAGGTGTATTTCACATTATAAGGCTGTCTTGTAAAATCTGAATCCACCACACAACTTTGCTAGTTGGGACTGATCTGGAGGTTTCCCAGGTGATAAAGAATATGCCTGCCAATGCAGGAGGCACGTGTTCGATCTCTGGGTCAGGAAGTTACCATGGAGCAGGAAATGGCAACCCACTCCAGTATTCTTGCCTGGAAAATCCTCTGGATAGAGGAGCCTGGCAGGCTAACCGAGCATGCACGTGTACATTGATCTGGAGGACACTTAACAAAACAAAACTACTTTTAAGTATCTGTGTCAATTTAGCACTGGGTTGGTAAGTTTTGGCAAGACATGCATAGAACTTTGAATATGAAATCCATCATGTTAACTAGTGTTAATAAAGAAGAAGTTACTAATGATGCTTGGAGAGCAAAACTCAGCAAATACAGGAAAAATGATGCCTAATCAGTCACATCTCACACTTCCTTGTAAATGGTACTTACAAGATGCTTAGAAATAGTCTTATAGAAACAATTTTGTGTTTCCATGGAAACATGCTTGTGTGGAGGTCATGCTTCAGGCTGATTTTTGTCTTTCAGTGTCTGGGAGCTGTTTTACAATTCAGTAAGTTGTATGGAAATGACAGATAAACAAACTGACCTTTGCCTCTGTCTTGTGGGAAAAAAGCCAGTTTTACCTTCGTCTGCATTTTCCTTTCAACATTCCTTTACTCCACATAAGTGTGGACTTCCCAAAAAGTTTCTTTTGAACTAGTTTTAACATGTGCCTGGTGTTCTCATTAATTCATGAATAAGTAAAATCTTCAACACATGTCATTTTCACATCTGTGTTTTCCCTTTTTTGAAAATTACTCTTTAACAATCAGATTAAGTCTCACAAACCTTATTGCTGCAGGCTTTTTATATTATTGACTCATCATCCCTCTGCGGAAAAAATGTCTTATGAAAAAGGTCACCCTTAATCTGAATTCACAAGTTTTCCAATTAGAAGCATCTCAATTAGCAAGGCTCTGGTCTCTCTGGCCATCAGATTTTGGATGAAATTCTTATGGTGTCAAAAAAACTGCTGTTCCTTTTCCCTCTGCCACTTATTTTCTTAACCCTCATTCCTTCCTGTTTTCTCTCTCAACCTTCCTCTGTGGCAAGTTGCATTGGTTATCACACTCTCAGGTGAACTGACAAATTACGGAGTAGAGGCAGAGGGTGGGCGGTCAGGTGTGAATACCTAGTCACCTACTTTTTAAAACAGCCTAACTTAGATTTATAGTAAAGAAGCCACAGGCGAAGAGGGACGATGAGATGGTTGGAGGGCATCACCGATCCAATGGAGGTGAGCTTGGGCAAACTCAGGGGATAGTGTGGAAAAGGAAATGGCAACCCACTCCAGTATTCTTGCTTAGAGGATCCGGTGGACAGAGGAGCCTGGTGGGCTGCTGTCCGTGGGGTCGCACAGAGTCGGACACGACTGAAGCGACTTAGCATGCATGCATGTCTTGGAGAAGGAAATGGCATATTCCTGCCTGGAGAATCCCAGGGACAGAGGAGCCTGGTGGGCTGCTGTCTATGGGGTCGCACAGAATCGGACACGACTGAAGCGACTTAGCAGCAGCAGCAGGTGGATAGTGAGGGGCAGGGAGATCTGGCGAGCTGCACAGTCCACGGGGTCGCAAAGAGTCAGATACGACTTAGCCATTGAACAGCAACAAAGGAGTCACAGGCCTCCGGAACCAACCACACATGTAAATTTCAGGGGCTCGCGGTCTTCATCCTCCTGGTCGACCTCCCTCCTTCCCCCGTCCCTCCTCCTCCCTCCCTCCTCCTCCTCCCTCCTCCTCCCTCCAGGTCTCCCCGCCCCGCCCTCCGACTCCGGCCTTCCTGGAGGCTGGAATCCTGGACGGCCACTGGCCCGCCGGAATCCCGCCGCGCTTCGTCACCGCGTCCACTTCCGTCTCGGCCGAAGGCGCCTCCCCCCTCGGCTGGTCCCCGACCGGCTCCCCTGGGTCCCGCAGGGCTGCCGCGCTGCCCTCTCCTGTCCGGTCTCCTCCTCCTCGCGGGGTGGACAGCGGTCTTCAGGCGGCTGGAGGAGGTAAGTGTGTTTTGCTGGCCTGAGGACTCCGCTGCAGGTCGGCGCTACTCTGACTTGCGTGCGTGCGTCTGCAGGAGGCAAAGGAGGTCTTTGGCATGTGTGCCCAGGGAATGAACCTATCCAGTTCAGTCTCAACACCTGCTTACAGCAAAGCAGGACATTGTCCCTTGCAGGACCGCCACCCCGCCATCGTGCTTTGGAGTGTTTTCCTGTACTACATTTTCACCGTACATTTTGAAAAGAAAGTTGAACTCATACTCTGCATAAATTTGCAATCTTTTTTTCCCCCAATGAAACACCATGTCACAATCCTTTCCTGTATGCTATTAAATACTCTTCGTGCCTGTGTTCCTACAATTGAACATTTTGGTTGTAAAGTTCTTCCTACTAATGTAAAAGTGTGCGGGGAGGGGGGGAAATGAGCATACCCGGGTCCAGTCCGTTCTCCACACTTTGAAGCATTTATTAACGGGTGATGGAGAAGGGAGTGACAACCCACTCCAGTATTCTTGCCTCGGAAATCCCATGGACAGGAGGAGCCTGGCGGGCTACAGTCCATGGGGCCGCAGAGAGTTGGACACGAAGCAACTTAGTGTGATGTTAAAAGAGACTGGGGCTGGTCTAGGAGCGTGGCATCCTGGGTGCTGGCTGGGTCCTGCCAGCAGAGACTGTACAGTTCCCGCTGGGCCACGTGTATCAGGAGGTGAGGCCCAGGCCTTGCTGACACTGGGCCCTGTGATTTAGGGCCACTTGCTGATGGGAATGCCACCTGTTGTTTTCAAAGCCCATTTAAAGTAAGGTGGTCAGAAGTGAGCCTTGTGGGTATCAGTGGGAATGCCATCTGGGCCTCGCCACAGTCCAAGAAAAGGCCAAAGGCAGGTGTCTGGTTGCCAAGTTCACAGGCCAATCTAGCCTCATCCCATCTTGTTTTCTAATTAATGTTCTCAAGACTGTGTGCCCTCTGGAAAACGCAGCCCTGACTGTGTGTGTGCATCAGTCACGCAGTGGTATCCGTGTAGCCCGCTGGTCTCCTCTGTCCGAGGAATTCTCCAGGCAAGAATACTGGAGTGGGTTGCCATTCCCTTCTCCAGGGGATCTTCCAGACCCAGGGATTGAACTCGGGTCTCCTGCATTCCTGGCTGATTCTTTACTGTTTGAGCCACCAGGGAAAGCCATGTTTACTGAAAAACAAAAATAACTGGAGGAGTTGATGTTCACAGGACCATCTCTAAGGGTAGAGACTGGAGATCGAGTGCCCTGCAAATTCCAATGTTTACCCTTAAAGGAAGCCCCCCAGGCTTTCCTGGCAGCCACCTTCATGGTCCTGTAACATTCCTCAGTGTTGCTTTCCATGTCTTTGCAGGGGTTTCCATCTCTAAACCTCTGAGGCTGCTGGCACTTTATTCCTTGACTTCTTTGCTAGTTACATTTCCCTCGATGCCAATCGGCTTCTCTCATTGAGATCTGCTTCTCTGTCTCTGTTAGAGAATCTTCATTGCTTTGGGAAGTGTGACTCCCGAGTTATTTAAATCCTTGGGAGTATGAAAGCAGGAACTAGCTTTACCACCCCTTTCTCTCATCTTCTGCCCTCCAGTGAGAAAAGGAGAGTGTTCAGTTACACAGTTAAAGGGTACTTTTCCGCGAAAGGCAAAATCATGAACTGAACTGAATACGAACATGAGCATGTGCTAAAGATTCTGTTTTATTCATTGAAGAGGGAACTAGGCAAGTGTTATCATTGCTTCAAAAGAAGAAGTCAAGAAGCACACATTCGTAACGAGTAAAAGAATGCCTCCGGAAGGTGCATCTTAGGGGAGGAGGGAGGACACAGCAGCCCCTTGACTTTGCAGATGGAACACGCCCCGGGGATCTCCGTGGGTCTGCTGCTGCTGCTAAGTCGCGTCATTGTCTGACTCTGTGCAACCCCATAGACAGCAGCCCACCAGGCTCCTCCGTCCCTGGGATTCTCCAGGCAAGGACACTGGAGCAGATTGCCATTTCCTTTTCCAGTGCATGAAAGTGAAAAGTGAAAGTGAAGTTGCTCAGTCGTGTCTGACTCTTTGCGACCCCATGGACTGCAGCCTACCAGGCTCCTCCATCCATGGGATTCTCCAGGCAAGAGTACTGGAGTGCGTTGCCATTGCTTTCTCCCTCTGTGGGTCTAGACTTGTAATTTGGTGGAGACATTTGCTGTGTGAAGGAGGACTGGAGGGTGTTAGAGAAAAAAATTAATCATTCGTGATGCTTGTTAAAAAACGGTAAGGTAGAGTTATTCAGGACCACTGTGATAGCTGCAGGGACCACTCCAGCAGGATTTTGCAGTAGGAGAGAGGCAAGGGGCTTTAACTCCAAATGTCAGGAAAAGTGGGAATTTCTAGCCAGAGAGCAGAGTAGGGGTCAGTGGACGAAAACAAGGGGATTCCGGCTTAAGCTGACCTAACAGGATTCTTACAGAAGATGATCCAGGGTGAGCAGACATCCCCTGGGGGGTGGTGGAGGAACAGGAACCGAGTCAGATACGGAGAGTGGGGGCTGAACCGACTTAGCCCGGAGTCTTACTAACACTGCATGAAGCCCAAAGTCAGAGCCTGGCTGAGAAGAAAGTTCAGAGGGTCCTGACTGGAATCGGATCAAGGAGAGTATCTTTGTCGAGGGATGAGAAAACTGGTCTGTAGAAGGTGGCTCTTGCAGTCATTCACAGTTGTGTGGGATCTTGCATGGATGTGGTGGGCGGATCGTGGGCTTCGCTGCTGCATTTTGGGTGGCCTTGTCAAAAGAAATGTGCCCCTCGGGGTCTCCCCTGCTGGGGTCTGTCCTGGCCACCCCTGGTGTCATACAGAGGACTCCGACTTCTGGAGGCGTCCGCGGTGAAGACTGCAGATCTGATCTCGGCGTGGCTGATACGTGTGGCTAAGCCCACCTGCCATGATCCAGAAAAGCCCTTCTCGGTACATTTTATGAGGCCCCCACCATAGGTGTCAGCCCACAGTCCGATCCCCTTACAGGAGGAAACCTTATCACTCACCATGACCTTGTCATGTCATTGGAGGAACTCTGTGTTTCAGTGGAAAAGTACCCGTCAACTGTAGCACACCCTCCGAGCTGTATGGTTCCAGCCCTGTTCACTGTATTGGAGCTGTTCTGCAGCTCTGTGAATGTTGGGGGTTGCTGATAGGTTTGTAAATTCTGTCCTGTCTGGTGATAAACTAATTGGCTTCCTCCTCTACGGTGGAAAAATTGGTTTGGTCTCCACGTACAGTTCATCTCCAGATCCCTCTCCTGGGTAGACGTCTGTGCCCTTTCCTTTTCCCCTTAGGCCCCGTTACAACATCTGCTTTATTTCCTCTTATTACACGAGTAATGCACAAGCCTTAACATGAAGTCTTTTTGATAACTCTTCGGGAGTCATAATAGTTTTACTTTGTTTCCTGAAAATTATGTTGTAACAAGTGTGTACTTAGGGGGTGGGGTGAGGGAAGGGCCCAAATCCTAAAGTGTCTGTGCAGAAAATTTATGTCTAGTACAGTCAGTCGAGTGTCAAGGGCATGTTTCCCAAGGCTCTGGCCCACAGAGAAACTGTCTGCCCTGCCCGCCGTGGCCTTGGGCTGGGGCACACAGGCTGGGCTGGGCTGCTGTGCCACGTGAAGGCTCTGGCAGGAGTCCAGCCTTCGTGTGTGGCATGGCCAAGCCTTCCCTGGCCACCAGCCCTTTCTGCGGGAGAAAGACCTTTCGGGATCAGCCCAGAGAGCGGCTCTCTTGGCTGTAAACATTCCTTTTGGAAAGTGGATAGCGGTGGAAAGTCAAGGAAAAAGATTCTGATTCGAGGTTGCTACTTTCCTGCTGTCTTGCATCCTCATTGGACTGCCCAGGTAAGAAATTAGCCAGAGGAATTGCTCTTCAAGAAATTGTGTGCAGTGGCACATGAAATTCACTGCTACTATTGCTCTGACTTCTCTTACTAATCCTCGTTCTATAATGTCGTTTATGGAAGCAAAGCCATGAAAGGTACAGTCAGATTTTTCTACGATCCAATGGCCCACTCTGTTTGTATTTTTTCTGGTTTCCAGAGCTCTGCTTAGCAGGCAGTCTTGTTGTTGTTGTTGTTTTTAGTCCGACTCTTTGCAACCCTGTGGACTGTAACTCGCCAGCTCTGTCCGTGGGATTTCCCAGGCAAGAATACTGGTGTGGGCTGCCGTTCCTTTCTCCAGGGGATCTTCTCGACCCAGGGATCAAACCCGAGTCTCCTGCATTGGCAGGTAGATTCTTTCCTACAGAGCCACCAGGGAGGTCGTCAAATGACTAACTCTTAATTTCTCTTTCCTTAAAATGTATTTATTGCTAGTTATGAACATTTAGAATCTGGTAGAAAGTACAGGATATCATGTAACAGCCACCTATAGTTACATGACACAGATTTAAGATATGAATATTTTGTCCTATGTACTTGAAACCAAAACTTAAAAAAAAAAATTTATTTATTTGATTTTGGCTGTGCTGGGTCTTCGTTGCTGCACAGGATTTTCTCTAGGTGCCGCGAGTGTGGGCTCCTCTCCAGTTGCACTGGGAGGACTTCTCACTGTGATGGCTTCTTGTTGCGGAGCACAGGCTCGAGGGTGCTTGGGTTTCAGTATTGCAGTCCGTGGGCTCAGAAGCTGCAGTCCGTGGGCTCTACAGCACAGGCTTAGTCGTTCTGGTGCATGGGCTTAGTTGCTCCGCTGCATGTGGGGTCTTCCTGGATCAAGGATTGAACCTGTGTCTCCTGCATTTTCAGGCAGATTGTTTACCCCTGAGCCACCAGGGAAGCCCCAAATCAAAGCTTTTTAGGGAAAGAAGATGTAGCAAATACAGTTAAAACCAACAGTCTCCATCCCTTACCTCCTGACAGTAACCACTGTGTAATGTGTGGTGTGTTTTATTCCCATGTGTTTCACTTTTCCTACAGTGTTCAGTGGAGTATTATTGTTTGGAGGTCTTAGTATTTGTTTAGCATCAAAAAGCCATTGTCTTTTTATAAAGCATTAGATTTCGAGATTGAACATTTTGGTGCATATGTATGGACTTTGTTCACTGAACTTGCAGTGTCCTTTATAAGAATGGATTAGCTTCCTATAGCTGCTGTAACAAATCACCACAAACTGGGTGATTTAAGACAACAGAAACTTACCCTCTCATTGTCCGGGGGCCAGAAATCTGAAATGAAGATGTTGGCAGGGCCATGCTGTTCCTGACACCTGTAAAGGAGAGATTTTCCTTGTCTCTCTCCTGGCTTCTGGTGGTGGCTGCGGTCTTTGGCGTTCCTTGGCGTGTAGATGGCTCGCTCCAGCCTCCGCCTGTGTTGTCCCGTGACTGTCCTTCCTGTGTGCCTATACTACTACTACTAAGTCACTTCAGTCGTGTCCGACTCTGTGCGACCCCATAGATGGCAGCCCACCAGGCTCCCCCGTCCCTGGGATTCTCCAGGCAAGAACACCGGAGTGGGTTGCCATTTCCTTCTCCAATGCGTGAAAGTGAAAAGTGAAAGGGAAGTCGCTCAGTCGTGTCCGACCCTCAGCGACGCCATGGATTGCAGCCCACCAGGCTCCTCCATTCATGGGATTTTCCAGGCAGGAGTATTGGAGTGGGGTGCCATTGCCTTCTCCATGTGTGCCTATATCTGTACCCAAATTTATTTCTCTTCTAAGGACTGCTGCTGCTGCTGCTGCTAAGTTGCTTCAGTCCTGTCTGACTCTGTGCGATCCCATAGATGGCAGCCCACCAGGCTCCCCCGTCCCTGGGATTCTCCAGGCAAGAACACTGGAGTGGGTTGCCATTTCCTTCTCCAGTGCATGAAAATGAAAAGTGAAAGTGAAGTCGCTCAGTCATGTCTGACTCTTAGCGTCCCCATGGACTGTAGCCCACCAGGCTTCTCCATCCATGGGATTTTCCAGGCAAGAGTACCGGAGTGGGGTGCCATTGGCTTCTCCGCTTCTAAGGACACCAGTCATTAATTGTATTAACACCCACCCTCCTCCAGGATGTTGTTGTTCGGTCTCTCAGTCGTGTCTGACATTTTATGACCCCATGGACTGCAGCATGCCAGGTTTCCCTGTCCTCCACTATCTCCTGGAGTTGGCTCAAACTCATGTCCGTCGAGTCGGTGATGCCATCCAACCATCTCATCCCCTGTCGTCCCTTTCTCCTCCTGCCGTCAATCTTTCCCAGCATCAGGGTCTTTTCCAATGAGTTGACTCTTCCCATCAGGTGGCCAAAGTATTGGAGCTTTAGCTTCAGTATCAGTCCTTCCAATGAATATTCAGGGTTGATTTCCTTTAGAATTGACTTCCTTGCTGTCCAAGGGACTCTCAGGAGTCTTTCAGCACCGCAATTCGAAAGCATCACTTCTCTGGCACTCAGCCCTCTTTATGGTCCAGCTCTCATCTCTATACATGACTATTGGAAACACCATAGCTTTGACTATATGGACCTTTGTTGGCAAAGTAATGTCTCTGCTTTTTAATATGCTGTCTAGGTTGGTCATAGCTTTTGTTCCAAGGAGCAAGCGTCTTTTAACTTCATGGTTGCAGTCACCATCTGCAGTGATTTTGGAGCCCAAGAAAATAAAGTCTGTCACTGTTTCCATTTTTCCCCATCTATTTGCTATGAAGTGATGGGACCAGATGCCATGATCTTGATTTTTTGAATGTTGAGTTTTAAGTCAGCTTTTCCACTCTCCTCTTTCACCTTCATCAAGAGATTCTTTAGTTCCTCTTCGTAACCTGGTTACCTCTGCAAATAACTTATTTCCAAATAAGGCCACTTTCATAGGTTCTGTGGGTTCAGACTTGAACAGTATCTTTGGAGGGGGACATGATTTAACCCATGACAGTGAGTAAATGACAGTGTATCCTATTCTTCTCCTGATGGTCCTTAGATTGCTTGCATAGGTTGCTTGAAATTGTTGCTACATTTTGATGGCAAGAACAGTCTTCCACATCCTCTGCGGGTGTGCGTGGGTGAGCACATACACACATATGCATGAATTTCTCCAGGGAATACACCCAGTGGGGGATTTCTGGGTTGCATTGTTGCCTTTGCTGACCTGCTTCCCAGAGTGTGTAGCAGTTTTTACTCCCTTTCTCCTCCCTACACGGACATCATCTCTTGGTGCTAAAAGACTTATTGCTGATCTGCAAGAGGTAAAATGGTATCTTGTGTTGTTCTTAGTATAATTTCCTTAAATACCATTGAGGTTGAGTATGCTTTCATACGTTTACGGACCATTCAGGTATATCCTGTTATGAATTGCCTATTCATACCTTTGGAGCATTTTCTATTGAGTTGTCTTTTTCTTGTTAATGTCTAACAATTCCTCATGTATTTTATCTGGATACCACAGCCCCTGCTTTGAAAAGAGTAACTTCATTTAGTCTGTATCTTTTTTCCTCACTTTTTTTAATGGAACCTTTTATCTTACAGTGTTTAAAATTTTAATGAGAGTTTGAAAGCTTTTTGTTGTGGAACATCTGAAGGGTGTATGGAAGTCCAGAGACTAGTACAGCGGACCCTCCTGAACCCCTCACATCCAGCACTGTCAGAACTCGGACACTGCCACCGTCGTGGCCCTACTGGGAGAGCCCAGACTTCTGGTCATTTTATCAGTATGAGTGTTAGCATGTTGCTATAAAAGCTAGGACTCGTCAAACCGAAACTTTTGCTGATATAATACTATTCCTCTTTCCCTCCCCCCACCCCCACCGTTAAAATGATTCTCAATATCACCAAAACTACGCAGTCCATTGATTTTCTCCAGTCTTTTCCAAGTATTTATTTACTTACTTGGCTGTGCCGGGTCTTAGTTGCAGCATGTGGGATCCAGTTTCCTGATCAAGGGGTTGAACCCAGGCCTTCTGCACTGGGACTTCAGAGTCTTAGCCACTGGACGACCAAGGGAGTCCCCCCAGTTTTCTCATTAAGTGTTTTTTTAGACTTGATTACATCAGCACCTTCTTGCACTTAGAACAGTAGACAGCACTTCAGCACTTCCCATGAAACCACCAGCAAAAAGCACAGAATTACAAAAGACGTGGCTCTAAATAGACCACGAGAAGGACGCTTGTTCACAGCATGAGAGCTGAAACAGGAAGTGAGAGCGCAGCCTTGTTCAACCTTGGCTGGGAACGCACGTCTCAGTGGCTCAGATTTTTCGCAGCTCTACACAGACCTGCAGATGACGCAAAAGCCCTGAAAGTATTGATTTTGGCCTTCTGAGTAAATGTAGCAAGTAGGCAAGTTCATGAATATAGAATCTGCAGATCATGAGGTTCGACTGTGTGTGCTGATCACTCTCAAATGCATGTCTTCAGCTTGGCCCCCGGCCCTGAACTCGTCATCCAACTGTCCGCTCAGGGTGTCTCAGAGCCATTTCAAACTCTCACGCCCCAGACTGAAGTCCTGGTCTCAAACCTGCTCTGTCTCACTCTCCCCTTCCCGTTGAGACCTTCTGTCCTTTCCCAGTTGCTCAAGCAAAAGACCTAGTCACCCCTGACTCTTTTTGGTCAAGGACCCTACCCATGCCATCTGTCAACAAAACCAGTTGGCTGCACCTGAAAAATCTACTCAGCCCCTGACTGTTCTCCCTCTTTTCTCCATTGCCCCTCTTGCAGAAATAATTTGGCTTTTCCTCCATATTAGATGGGAGCTTTGGGAGGGTGCTGGGAAGTGGAATATCCCCCACCGCCCTCCCTGATCTTTCTGTTCCAGTTACACTGTTCCTTGTTGTTCTTCAAAAACTGAAAGAAAGGACGTCCCGGGTGGCTCAGTGGTAAAGAATCCGCCTGCCGATGCAGGAGACACGGGTTCGATCCCCGATCCGGAAACATCCCACATACCACGGAGCAACTAAGCCCGTGTGCCACAACTGTTGGGTCTGTGCTCTAGAGCCCAGAGCCACAGCTACCGAGCCCATGTGTGGTGACTCCTGAAGCCCACATGTCCTAGAGCCTGGGGTTCACAGGAGAAGCCATGCGATGAGTAGTCCGCACACTGCAAGTAGAGAAAAGCCCGTGCAGCAGTGAAGACCCAGCACGGCCAGACACACACACACACACACACACACACACACACACACACACACTGAAAGCAAGCCAAACTTGTATACCGATCACCTAGATTCAGTAAGTGTTTGCAGCTTGCCATAACTGCTTTATGTGTCTATATGTGCGTCTGTGCATGTCTGTTTGATGAATGATTTGAGGGTAAACTTCCGACGTTGATATTTCATCCCCTATTTGAACATACATCTTCTAAAACTAAGAATGTTCACCTGCATAACTATCACACCAAAGAAACTTAATATTAATTCATAATATCAACTATCATCCATATTCATTTCCTTGATTATTCCCCAAATGTCTGTTATAGATCTTCTTTTCAAAATAATTGTATTTCATTTATTTACATATTTTACTTATTTATAATTTTATTTATTTTATTTATTTTTGCTGGGTCTTCGTTGCTGCTCAGGCTTTTCTCTAGTAGTGGGGAGTGGCAGCTGCTCTTTGTAACGATGCGCAGGCTTCTCCTTGCCGTGGCTTCCCTTGCTGTGGAGCGCGGGCCTAGGGACGTGGGCTTCAGGAGTCGAGGTGCACGGGCTCAGTGGTTGTGGCTCCCTGGCTCTAGAGCGCAGGCTCTGTTGTGACGCACGGGCTTAGCTGCACCGAGCCATGTGGGATCATCCTGGATCGGGGATTGAAGCCACGTCTCCTGCATGGCAGGCGGGTTCTTTACCAGAGTCACCAGGGAAACCCTGTAACTGATCATAATTTGGAACCAGGATGTAGTCAAGACTCACACAGTGCATTTGGTTTCATTTCTCTTTAATCTCTTTTAATCTCCTGCTGCCTCATCCTTTATTTTTTCTTTTCCATTGATTTCTAAAGTTAGGAATGTTTCCCTCTCTTGTGTTCTGTATATTTGTCAGTTTTTTTTCTGTGTCCAAATTTAATAGCATGAAGTTGTTCGTACTATCTATGAGTTTTAAAAGGAAAAATATGTCCTTTTTTCATTCCTTGTGCTATTATGTTGTTGTTATGTGTCTTTGTCATTCTGTCCTTTTTACTGATCTGGTTTCCTGGAGATATACCTGTTTTATAACTCTTCAAAAAAACTCAGATTTTAATCATTTTCTGTTTTCTTCATTGTTTATTTTCATCTCATTATTTTCTTCTTTGGGGTTTATTTTGTTTTTTCCCCCTCACTTTTTTTTTTTTTTTAAGCTGAGCTTTAAGGGATCTTAGTTCCCTGACCAGGCATTGAACCCAGGCCCCCTGCAGTGGAAGCTTGGAGTCCTAACCACCGGACTACCAGGGAAGTCCCTTCTCTCACTTCATGAATTGGATTCTTAGCTAATTTCTGTTCTTTCCTCTTGTCAATTACATACACTTGAAGAGGATCAGAGAATGCCATCCTCAAATATGGCATTTGGGCATATTGATTATTTTGAGCTGAAGGCAACTGAGAAACAGCAGATGAAAAAAGAGTTGTTTTTCACCCCCACTTTCTGCTTTCCTGCCTAAAATTAGGCCATAACTACCCCCCTACCACCCCTGCCCAATGAGAGGAGCAACTCTTATCACCAGAGATGAAGAGCTGTCATTGAGACGAGTCTGAATTAACGCACTGGGCTCAAAGATCCTTTTCTTTTTATCAATTCCCCATGTCTTTCCTGGTCACATCTCCACAATTTATCACCCTTTGTTAAAATGGTATTTAAGCCATGTGTCTCCTTCTTGGGCTTTCACTTCTTTTCTGCAAAGCCCCTGTGTACTCATTAAAAACATTAATAACATGTATGCTCTCTCTCCTGTTAATCTGCCATTTTTTAAAAAGGAAAGTTTATTGAAGTATGATATATTCACTCCTTTAAAGTGTACAGTTTGATTGATGCTGAAGTATTGAACTAGGTAGCCACCACCAAAACCAAGATATGGAACATGTCCATCACCCCAATAAGTTCCCTGTCCCTTCGCAGTCAGTCAGTCTTCTTCCACTCCCAGCCTCTGGCAATAGTGATTTAATTTCTTTCTCTATTACTTTACCTTCCCTGGAATGTCATAGGGGCTTCCCTAGTGGCTCAGCGGTAAGGAATCTGTCTGCCAGTGCTGGAGATGCGGGTTCAGTCTCTGGATCAGGAAGATCCTTTGGAATAGGGGCTGGGTACCTACCCCAGTATTCTTGCCTGGGAAATCTTTCCTATGGACAGAGGAGCCTGGTGTGCTGCAGTTCATGGAGCTGGGTTGCAGAGTTGTACATGACTGAGCTTGCATGCACATACACTTGTGCTTCTCGTGTTTGTAGTGGGAGTGGATTCTGATCAGCCTTGATCTTATTACCCAGAACTAGAAGTGATCATTGACTTCATGCCTGAATACACTTCACTGGTGGCTCCATGGTAAAGAGTCTGCCTGCCAGTGCAGGAGATGTGGGTTCAATCCCTGGGTCAGGAAGGTTCCCTGGAGAAGGAAATGGCAACCCACTCTGGTATTCTTGCCTGGAGAATGCCATGAACAGAGGAGCCTGGCAGGCTGTAGTCTATGGGGTGGCAAAGAATCGGACACAACCAAGCAACTAAACAACAACATAGTTAAAATTAATTTTCCCTGTACTCTTGATTTCGTTTACTCATTGTTTGTAAGCTTTGGCTTTGCACCACTCAGAGTATAATGCCTGTTCTCTCCCTGTAGCCCGACCTGAGTACCTCCAATGGCTAACGAAGCTTATCCTTGTCCATGTGACATTGGCCATAGAATAGAGTATGGAGGGCTGGGGCATGAAGTTCAAGTGGAGCACATCAAGGCTTATCTCACCAAATCCCCCGTGGACGCTGGCAAAGCTGTGGTTGTCATTCAGGATATATTTGGCTGGCAGTTGCCCAACACCAGATATATGGCTGACATGATTGCAGGAAATGGATACACGTACGTATGAAATTCTGTTTTTTTTTTTTTTTTTGGCTTAAATTCATGTAAATTTCTGTATTTTGTTTCCTTCAAAGGAAACAAAACCAAAAAACCCTGACTGTGTTCTGACATACATTATCTATTTTCTTATCTCACTGAAAAGAAAAAAGGAAGTGAAGTCACTCAGTCGTGTCCAACTGTTTGTGACCCCATGGACTGTAGCCTACCAGGATCTTCTGTTCAAGGAATTTTCCAGGCAAGAGTACTGGAGTGGGTTGCCATTTCCTCCTCCAAGGGGATCTTTCCGACCCAGGGATCGAACCCGGGTCTCCTGCATTGCAGGCAGATGCTTTACCGTCTGAGCCACCAGGGAAGCCCTTAAAATGGAGAATGTCATATGATAGCCAATATCCAATGGAAGCCAACTGCTCCCAACTCAGTCTCTGGCCTTCAGATCCTCTTTGGTTGGCTGGCCATGTAGACCTGCTGGATGCTGAGAGAGTTATTTCCCCATGTGGGGCCCCACATAGACACTAGTGCAGGACAGCTGGGACAGAAGTCAGCAACTCTGAAACAGACCCATTACTTGGCTCCTGAAGCATCTCTGCCTGGGGTCAGCTTTCACACACAGGGCACCCATGGTTATCCTGGTCTAAACACAAACTATCATGTCAGAGTGAGACCTCCCTCACCTCCCGAAGGTCATCCCTTGGTCATGGTGCGTGGCCACGACCACCTGTGGTGAATGCTGTCATCTGTTTGCTCCTCACCGCCCTGGTGTTGGTAGTAGCTTCAGTAAAGCTTCCCTGATAGCTCAACTGGAAAAGAATCTGCCTGCAATGCAGGAGACCCCAGTTTGGTTCCTGGATTGGCAAGATCCGCTGCAGAAGGGATAGGCTTCCCACTAGAGTATTCTTGGGCTTCCCTGGTGGCTCAGCTGGTAAAGAATCCACCCGCAATGCAGGAGACCTGGGTTTGATCCCTGGGTTGGGAAGATCCCCTGGAGAAGGGAAAGGCTACCCATACCAGTATTCTGGCCTGGAGAATTCCATGGACTGTATAGTCTACGGGGTTGCAAAGAGCTGGACACGACTGAGTGACTTTCACTTTCTTTTCAATAAAGCTTGGAGGAGAGAGGGGAGGGACCCTTCCTTCTGTCCAGCTTCGCTAAGTGTAACGCCCAGCAAGCCCTGAGTGTGGTGTGCTCTGATTCCCTTTGTTTTCTCAAGAAGAGAAGCTGCAAAGCAAAGGGAGCCCCTGCCTTGTTTTCCTACAAGGAGAACCCATTTAAAGGGTGCATGCCCACTGATGCGTGATGTGGATTTACTGTTGACTGGAGAGAGGGTCTTCATTTGACTTTTCCCATTTTCGTGCCCTCAGGTTTCTTTTTGAAGATGTGTGCTTAGTCGCTCAGTCATGTCTGACTCTTTGCGACCCCATGAACTATAACCTGCCGTGCTCCTCTGTCCAGGCAAGAATACTGGAGTGGGTTGCCATGCCCTCCTCCAGGGGATCTTTCCAACCCAGGGATGGAACCCAGATCTCCTGCATTGCAGGCAGATTACTTACCAGCTGAGTCACCAGGGAAGCCTCTTGAAGATGAAGCAGCTTAACTCTCCAGGGGCTACCCCAGTATAAAAACAACAGCCAATCCTGGTTGCCTTCTGGCTCGGCCAGACCATGGGCTAGGGTGGGTCCTGGGTGATTGCCCTTCATCTTCCCAACAATTCTGCCGAGGCAGGGCTGTCGCAGTTCTCATTTTGCTGGTCAGGAAACTGGGGCATGAAGGCAGAGGTCTTGGCGGGCCCTAGGTCACCTGCTGTGACCAGGAGGCTGGATAGGATGGAGGCTTCTATTGTCTCAGTTCCATTCAGGTCAGTCGCTCAATCATGTCTGAATCTGTGACCCCATGGACAGCAGCACGCCAGGCTTCCCTGTCCATCAGCAACTCCTGGAGCTCGCTCAAACTCATGTCCATCGAGTCGGTGATGCCATCCAACCATCTCATGCTCTGTCATCCCCTTCTCCTCCTGCCCTCAATCTTTCCCAGCATCAGGGTCTTTTCTACTGAGTCAGTTCTTCGCATCAGGTGGCCAAAGCATTGGAGTTTCAGCTTCAGCATCAGTCCTTCCAGTGAGTATTCAGGACTGATCTCCTTTAGGGTGGACTGGTTCAGGTGGGTCCACTAGCTGGAGATGGAACATAAAAATTGGGTAAAGACGCCTGTGGCTTACAAAGCCCTTCATACTTGTCTGTTTTCCCTTCAGAATAGTTTTCTGAGGTTGGGTGGTGCTTGGCGCCATCTCTGTCGGATCAAGAAAAAAGCTGAAAGTGATTAAGTGACTTGTTAAGGTTCCAGGGGGGCTTCCTTGGTGGCTCAGTGGTAGAGTCCACCTGCCAATGTAGGAGATGAGGGTTCGATCCCTGGGTTGGGAAGATCCCCTGGAGGAGGAAATGGCAACCCACTCCAGTATTCTTGCCTGGGGAGTCCCATGGACAGAGGAGCCTGGCGGGCTACAGTCCATGGGGTTGCCAAAAGGGAAAAAGTTGGACATGACTTCACAACAACATAAGGTTTCAGGGCAGAATGGGGAAGTACTGGGACCTGAACTTAGATTCTTCTGACCCGATTTCAGTGTTCTTCCTCCCACCCCACCCCCTACCCCCCCAGGAGGAGGAGCTGTGTTCCTCTGTCCATGGCCGTGACCTTTACTTTAGGAACTGGGTCTCTGGCTGGAGCCACGTTGCCCAGTCCCTGGGCTGATGCTCGTGGAAGGTTGACATGCCTGACATGACCATGGAAGGCTGACGTGGACCCCACAAGCCATCTTGTCCACTCCTCAGCCCTTTTAGAGCCTGCCCAAGATTAGACCCTCCAGGCGGGAGATTGTGCCCCGTTGGCCTCTTGAGTGGAGGCTGAGAAATTGCTTGGTCATGGTGACTGGACTGCTCAGAGGTGTGCCTGCTGGCCTGAGGCTAACTCAAAAGGCCTGCCGAGAAGTGCGGCTCCCCAGGGGTAGGTGCCACCCAGAACCTTTGTCCCCAGTGTCACACCTGTGGGCATTGTGCTGAGCCAGGCGTTTCCGAGGGGTTGGGCTCTGATTAGGCTTCTGGCGGCCCGTGCACCTTGGGTTGTGAAATCCGAGATGCTCTGGCCTGGGGCCAGCTGGCCCGTTTACCGTGATCACAGTCGGCCCGGTGGCCACTGCTTTTTCTTTTCCTGTGGTCCGGGGCCGCCAGCACGCCAGGTTTCGTAAGGAAGGTAAACCGAGACCGAGTCCCAGCAGCTCCGACACTAAGACGGGTGGCTCTCCTATTTTACAGAACCATTGTTCCAGACTTCTTTGTCGGGCAGGAGCCATGGCACCCCTCGGGGGACTGGTCCACCTTCCCGGAGTGGTTGAAGACAAGAAATGCCAGAAAGATCGATAAGTAAGTTTACCAGTGTGTCACCAGCCGGCATGGCAGTCTTGGTGGAGCCCCCAGGGACCCAGGAAGCAAGAGGCTGGAGGGAGGGGAGGGTCTGGCTTCTCCATCACGTAGGACCTTAGAGGCCACTGCTCACCGAGTCCTTCCTGAGGCAGGAAGACAAGGTCTATGCAGTGGAGGGGTAGAACCCCACAGGCACCCTGCTGCCAGCAAGCTCACTTGCTTTGCCTTCTGGGAGATTCTTCATGGTGAGGATGCTGAGGGAGCTTTCTTGAAGTCCCTGGGGTGCCCTGTCCCTTGGGCTCTTGGGGACCATAGACCAACACGCCTTCCTCCCCCTCGGGCTGCAGAACCGCTTGAAACAACAGGCAGAGAAGAAGAGAGACTTGAGAAAACCTCAGGCCCGTTTCTGCTCAGCGGACCGGAAACGAAGCCTTGAGTGCTGTTGTCCTCCCCCAGCGATCCTCCCCACCTCCCTGGGAAACTGCGGGTCTTTAGACCAGACCCGCCAGACCAGGGCTGCTGTCTTGCCAGGGTCCAGGGAACAGTGGGAAGAAAAGTGGGGGGCGGGAAATCTCCCAGATTGCAGCCTTTCCTTGAATTGGCTCCAGCCAGTCCAGAAGCAAGGACCAGAGTGCTCAGCTGCCACTCGGAAACCTTCTCTGTCTGGAGGGTGAAGGATGCAGCGGCAGGGGAAGAAGCAGGATGTTCTCCAGGGCCAAGCTCCTCCTGAGTTAGAGACCTGAGTCCCAGGCAAAAGACTCCACCAACCCCTAGGCCTCGTCTTCCATCACTGGACTTTGTTCTGCTACACACGTGAGCCTCGTGTTTGATAAGTTGCCCCCAAGCCCAGGCTGGGGCAAGTGCCATAACAAGGCTCCCTGCCTGTGACCACCTGGTCCCTGGACTCTCCACTCCTCTAGAGCTGACCCCGGGCTGCGGGCCCCTCCATCCCCCGACCCGGGGGACCCCACGCTGACCCCTGCCCCCAGCCCCCAGGGGCCCGAGAATGGAGCTGGCATCAGACAAAGGTGTGGAGATGGGCATCCCGGGGATACCTTCTGAGCTGTGGATCAGCCTTTGCTCAGAGTCAGAAGATACCTCCCCAGCCTATCCGCTGTCTGCTGCAGCTCCTCGGCTCCGTCTCACTCCCCATGCTCCCCAGGGTTCTGTTCTGGACACCCCCTCTCTGGGTGCCTGTGTGGAGCAGCCACACCACTCTATGGCTTAGGCCAGGGTCTCCCTCGGGCCCCTGCACAGTCAGTCTGGGGAGATGCTGCAGGCTGCCCTGGGAGCTCCCCTCTTGTCGGAGCGTATCAGCAAGTAGCAACAACCTCAGAGTCTCACTGCGGGGGAGACCAGGGCCAGCGGCTCCCTTTGGAATTGCCTCTAGGGTGTGAAGCACCTTGTCTTGCGTCCCATCCTGGGGAATCTCACTGCAGGGGTACGGAGGCCCGGCTCCTTCACCCCAAGCTGGGGGACCCTCAGAGGTCACCCCAGCTCCAAGCTCCCCGAGGAGCCAGTTGAGGCTTTTGTAGAGACTGTGCCACTCCCCACTTTCTGTCCCCATCCTGCTTTCTCCCCTCCCCAGGGTGGACCCTGAGATCACTGGGGACCCAAGCTCCCACCCATTTATCCATTTCCAGGCCTCCCTCCCAGGGGTTCAAGCTGCAAGCCGAAGAAAAACAAAATAAGCAGAGTTAAGAGTAAATTAGAAGTTGAAACACAAGAAAACCCAAGAGCCTAGGACATGACTGTGAAACTCAGCTTTGCGTGTGGGGGTGGGCTGGAGAGACTAGTTAGGACATTTTGAGGAAGAGCCCATGGGGCTGCCTCCCGTTTGTGAGCTCAGATCTGGGTGGTCCTTTCTGGCAGGCATCAGAGCAGCCCAGAGGAAACCCTTCACAGGGGATGAGGAGAACCACGCCTTTTCAATCAAAATGAGACATAAAATGCAAGCACTAATTTGGAAAGTAGACTGAAGTCCTTGTGCCTGGTCAAGTCTTTTGTTTGAAAGAAAAGCCATCTTGAACTTACTGCTTAAGCAGTCATGGGATTTATTGGCTAACAGAACCGAAAAGAGGTAGTTTCTGGCTCTGAGCAGAGGTTGATCCGTAGCTTGGAAGGTATCCCCAGGATTCGACCTCCACACCCTTGTCTGATGCTGGCTCCATTCTTGGGCGGCGTTTGCCTCTGGATGACAAGAAGGCTGCAGCAGCTCCAGCCTCCTGTTGACTCTTTTCCTAGTAACCCAGCAAAATTCCCATTTTGTCCTGATGGTTATGACTGGGTCACAAGTCCACTCTTGAACCAATTATTGTGGCCAGAGATCGCTTATGCTCTGACTGGCCAGGCCTGAGTCACATATTACACTCCTAGAACCAAGGCCCCCAAGGTATATGGACCAAGTGTGGGGAAGAGAGATTCTTCTAAAGCTAAATCCTGGTGTTCCCGGGAAAGTGGGGAATATTCGCAGCAACAAAAGCAAAGAAAGGATCACTCGAGTCGGTTGAAGAATTTTTACAGAAATGCCCTCTTCCTTCTTGTCCCCTCCAATTAAGGCACTTATTCTTAAGATCAGAGCATTTGAGAAAAACCAAAATGACACAAACAATGGCCTATTCCATTTCATTTTGCAGAATTACTCAGTTGCTGCTCTTCTAACATTGTGAAAATTACTTGCACCCAGAATGGTATGATACAAACGTTTAAATATGTTCCAAGATATCTTATGATTAAAGGAGAAAAAAAGTGCAAGAGAATTGTTTTCTCTCTCCCGTTCTTTATCCTTAATTGCAAATAGACAGCATTTCTTTCTTATCAGAACAAGCAGAATTTTCTGGGCAGGGCTTGCAGCCCTACCTCCATTTTGGCATCTTGTGTCTAAAAAAAAAAAGCTGCATGAGTTCCAAACGACCAATTTGCAAATAGAGGAGGGCCGCTGTCCCGGGTGCCCTCGGGCTTGCCTTGTCCTTGTGGCTTTCCCGACACCGCTGGGCTCCTGGGCACCAGAGGAAAGAGGCGAGGCAGAGTTAAAGTGTTGGTCAGGGAGCACGAAGGTGCCCGGTCAGACAGGGCTGGGGAGCTGCCTCCTGGTCGCGGCTGGGCCCTCCTGGGGAGGAGAGAGAGGAGCCGGAGGGTGCTTTCTGGGGCAGGACTTGGATTGAGCTGCGGTCGTTGGCTTTGATTCCGAGGCTGTGGGAGGCTGTTGCTCAGACTCGTCCTGTTTGTGCCGCCCTGTCGGGTGGTTGGAAGAGGCTGGGCTTGGCAGGGAGACTTCCCGGGGGATAGGGCACTGGTTACTCATCAGCTGGGCAGGAGGGCACGGCTCTGAAGGTAGGAATCTCAGAGCCTCCCAGACAGCTGCTGACAAAGCCCTGTAACCATTGGCATTCGCTGCCCGGCTCGCTTTCAGGGGCCTCCACCTTTTTTTTTTTTTTTTTGGCGGGGCGGGGGTGGGGGGTCGTGCCGTGCAACTTGCTGGATCTTAGTTCTCTGACTGGGGATTGAACCTGGGCCCTGGCAGTGGAGGTGCTGAGTCGTAACCACTGAACCACCCGGTTATTCCCCTTGAATGACTTTCCTTTCTGTTTCTTAGAGAGTTTGATGCAGTCTTGAAGTATCTGAAGCAACAGTGTCACGCCAAGAGAATCGGTGTTGTGGGATTCTGCTGGGGTGGAACTGCCGTTCATCACCTGATGTTGAAACACCCAGAACTCAGAGCAGGGGTGTCCGTCTATGGTAAATCTGCCTTGTGTGTTTTTACACAGTGAAAACCGGAGGGTGTGTTGAGTGACAATGGCCGCAAGCCTCTTCCCCAGCTGAGGGTCCCGGATGTAACACAAAACCCGGTTGTGTAGAGATGTTGTGCTGATCTTCAGGAAATGGTTTTAAAAGTCTGAAGCTAGAGGCGGATGTGTGTTCTAGCTGACCAGAGGAAACAAGGGCCCGACAGCGTGACTTTGGGGAAGCCCCCTAACCCAAGGGCTCAATTTTTTTCACCTAGGATGGAGGGGATAATGTTTCTTTCCACGATAACGGTTAATATCAATAGCGTTAGCCACAGCTTTGAAAAGATTTTTTTTCTAAGATATGAATTCTCAACTACTCACACATGTGTGCCCTCCTGCACACACACACACACACACACACACACACACAGAGGTTTCCCAGATGGCGCTAGTGGCAAAGAATCCTCCTGCGAATGCAGGAGACGTGAGAGATGCAGTTTGATCCCTGGCTTGGGAAGATCCCCTGGAGGAGGAAATGGCAGCCTGCTCCAGTATTCTTGCCTGGAGAGTCCCCATGGACAGAGGAGTCTGGTGGACTGTTTAGTCCATGGGGTCGCAAAGAGTTGGACACGACCGAGCAGCTGAACACACATACATGAAGAAAGGGAAAACCCATTCTAAAATGTAAATAGCAACATAAACATTTCATCCAGATAGACCAAAGGTATCACAGCAGTGACATAAGAACGTTGTTATCTGTGTCAGTCAGTTCAGTCTCTCAGTCGACTCTTTGTGATCCCATGAACTGCAGCACGCCAGGCCTCCCTGTCCATCACCAACTCCCAGAGTCCACCCAAACCCATGTGCATCGAGTCGGTGATGCCATCCAACCATCTCATCCTCTGTCATCCCCTTCTCCTCCTGCCCTCAATCTTTCCCAGCATCAGGGTCTTTTCACATGAGTCAGCTCTTCGCATCAGGTGGCCAAAGTATTGGAGTTTCAGCTTCAACATCTGTGTACAGAAACATTATTAAGTTAGGATGTGAAACGTTTGACTTTGGCTTTTTTTCATAGTCGTATATTCCACAGTTATGCTAGAGATTCTTGTTTAGTTTAATGGTTCCTCACTGTGGTATTTTCACTTACTTTTAGCATTTAAAAAGCCCTTTACCTGTTAACTTACACAAAGGTGTTAGTAAGCAGCTAGTTGCTGCGCGCAATGGGGCTGGCCACCCAGGTGCTCCGGCGTGGACTGCTCGCCGACGCCCCCTCGTGGCCGCTGCTGCGAAGTGCCGACTGCGGAGCCGAGCTGGTCTTAGATAGAGTCCTGGAGTCTCAAACGGGGGTCCAGCCACCCAACCTGGCCTTAACAGGATAGTGCAGAAAGCATGGCCTTCTTTCCCATGGCTCCTGACCTTCTAGAGAAGAACTGCAGCTAAAGGGAGGCTCTCCGGGTTACCTAACTTTGCTACAGAAAATGGGGAAATTTTATCTCCTCCCTCCTAACCAGGATTCCCCATGACCACCCTTGAGAACAGGCTCCTCTGTGAGTCCTCTGTCTGCCTAGGTCCCGACCTTGGGCTCTGTCCTTGGCCCACTGGGTCAGTTTAGCAAGAATCCTCCACCCTTGATACATGATCAGACTCCTCATGTCCCACCCTCAATGTCTTGTCACCCTGGCCTGCCTCCAGCAAGGAGAAAGTGTTAGTTGCTCAGTCCTGTTCGACACTTTGTGACCCCAAGGACTCTCCATGGACTGTATCTCTGTCCATGGGATCTCCAGGCCAGAATACTGGAGTGGGTAGCCTTTCCCTTCTCCAGGGGATCTTCCCGACCCAGGGATCAAACCTGGGTCTCTGGCACTGCAGGCAGATTCTTTACCGTCTGTGCCACCAGACGAAGCCCTGTCTCCAGCGAAGGCTTTGTCAAATGCTATCTGACCAGAATCCCCTTTCCGCTTGGTCCCTTTGTGACTTTCCGTCCACCAGTCCTCACCCTGCTTTATTGTCAGTAAATCCCTCTTGTCCTTACAGTGTGGTTGAGTCTGGTCTCCCTCCCCCACTGCAAATTCTCATTAAATAAAGTCATCCATATCGCGTTTAATAGGTGCCAGAATAATCTTTTGTTAAAGCTCATCTTGAGCTTCCCTGATAGCTCAGCTGATAAAGAATCCACCTGCAATGTGGGAGACCCCGGTTCAATCCCTGGGTCAGGAAGAGCCCCTGAAGAAGGGAAAGGCTACCCACTCCAGTATTCTGGCCTGGAGAATTCCATGGACTGTATAGTTCATGGGGTTGCAAAGTCAGACATGACTGAGCGACTTTCACTTAGAACTTCTCTTATTTCAAAATATCAATGGATGGCAAAACTTTTACAGATTTTCCTATAGGACTGAGCACACCCACAGTTGTCTGAATCGGTGAGGATTTTGACTAAATGATCTCTAAATTTCTGAAGGCATCTTTAGAAGGATAAAAGCTAATTATTATAAGTGACTTGCTAGGGCCCTGTGCTGTCCCCGGGGACTTCATACGCTTGGTCTCATTTGAGCACAAATACCCCATCAAACACTAAGTCAGAACCTCCGGGCTTGAGTAGACTGAGAGAAACTTCCAGAACAGCCCTGGTCAGATAGTCCAGGTTAGAAAGTTATCAGTTCTTGGTAAATGAAGGCACACTCCAGGAAGGAGCATTTTTCAGGCTGCTCTGCCGCATCTTTACCAGCCAGGCAGCCGGCAAGGCCTACAGTCATCATTTAATGACCTAATTCCTGGTGAGTGAGGTGGAGAGAAGGGAGAGCTGACTCAACAGCCTTCTCTTTGAGCCCAGTTGTATGGGCCAGGCCACTTCTGTGGAGCTGCTAAAAAATAAGAGAGATAAAACCCCCAAAGCACATGTCTTCCTTTGGAAAATCAAACTTGCGTCATTTTCTGTGGCTCGTGTACGGGAATCACACCTCGTGTCTGCCCCTTCTCCAGGCATCATCAAAGACGCTGAAGACGTGTACGGTCTGAAGAATCCCACGCTGTTCATTTTTGCTGAAAACGATGCTGTAATTCCTCTCGAGCAGGTAAGCTGGCATCTTGTTTAAGAGGATGACTTGACATTTCGGGGAAGACATCCCGAAGGACTTGTGTGTTGCTCCAGATAGTTTTCAACATTGAAATTTTAAAAGTGGGTTTTCTTTGGGAGGGATTGTAACCCTAGAGAGCTGCTGGCATGGAGGCTCCTGGTAAGCAGGCCCTGCCTCCCTGTCCCCCGTGTGTAATTGACCAATTACCATAAGTTCTCTGTCCTTGAAGACATGGCTTTGTTAAATCCAGTATGTTGATAAGGAAAGGCAGAAGGGAACTGTGGTTCAAAGCAGTTGTTTGGAAATTACTGTGGTTATTCACAACCCTTGTTGTTGTTCAGTCGCCAAGTCATGTCCAACTCTTTGGGACCCCATGGACTGCAGCACGCCAGGCCTCCCTGTCCATCACCATCTCCTGGACTTTGCCCAAGTTATATCTATTGAATTGGTGATGCCATCCAAATACAATACATCATATTACAACCAATGCATTATATTAATGTTGAATATACATTTCAAACAACTTATATTTGAATCTACTGAAGTACAGATTGAATCCACTGAATATTATGTGGTCAAATAGATTGATATTTTGAGTAATATGTGAATATATTAATATAACTTCAAAATAGTGGATGTATCATTTTCATCAACATACTGCTCTGAATTCTTTTTGCCAGAGGTTAGGATGGTGTCAGTTATAAAATTAAAAGTGAAAGCTTCATTCTAGCTCTGGCACTTAAAGCACGCACATTAAAGCTCTGTGATGAGCATTCAGGGAAGGAGTGGAGACTGGAACATATTGCTGGAGGGTTAACATCCTGTCTTCATGACATCTTTTGCCAACCAGGTCTCTTTGCTGACTCAGAAGCTGAAAGAGCACTGCAAAGTGGAATATCAAATTAAAACGTTTTCCGGGCAGACGCATGGCTTTGTGCATCGCAAGAGAGAAGACTGTTCGCCTGAAGACAAGCCGTACATTGACGAAGCGAGGAGGAACTTACTCGAGTGGCTGAACAAGTACGTGTAGCCACGGCCGAGGGCAAACTTTCTCCAAATAGCTCTCTTTCGGAAATGTGCTTTGACATGCTTAGATCGTTTTACTTTCACTTTACAGAAAATAAATCAAGGAATCCTAAAATTCATTGTGTCATTTGAAACACAAATTAAGAAGGAAAAGTTAATGTATGAAATACTTTCATTTTTAACATGTGCCCAAAATAAGATTTTTAACAACAGGTCAGTACCTAAAGAATTTGGGCAATAGAGTAATATCCTAACTATTAGCAAAAAACCTAGAGGTCCCCAAGGAACACGTGACTAGGTTTGGCCTTCCTGGCCTTGAATTGAGCACATTCTCCAGAACAACTAAATTGGCGAAACCATGAAAAGCATGAAAAGTAAACTCAGGTAGAGCAAGAGCCCACCTTCACTGTACTTTTATCTCTGTCTTTACAGGAGTGAATTTGTCATGATCATATACATATTGAGATTAAAGTAGGGTTCCATTGAACTAATTATATAAAGCTTATAAACTTGATTTTTTGGGTTTTTGAATCTGTGGCTTTTTCTAAAATCTAATAAACGGTGGATGAGAGTTGCCATCTTGCTGTCTCGTGGTTTTCCAAACACGGCTGTTTTTGGGCCCCTGGGGTTGGAGCTGCATCAAAAACTGCTTCTGTGTTCAACCAGGAGGCTGGCAGTGTCAGGGGTGAAGCTTCAGTGTTAACACTGAAATTCATTAAAATGAAATCAAAGCTAAGGGACTTCCCTGGTGGTCCAGCGGTTAAGAATTCACCTCTCCACGCAGAGGGGTGTGGATTCAATCCCTGGTTGGGGAACTGAGATTCCCACATGCCTTGTGGCCCCCAAATCAGAACATGAAACAGAAGCAATATGATAACACATTTAACAAAGGGTTTTAAAAAATGATTCCCATTTAAAAAAAAAAATCAAAGCCAAGCCCTGGCTCCTCAAGAGCCGCCCCCTGAGTCAAGCCTCAGTAGCCGCGGGTGGCCACAGCTTCTGAGTTTTTGCATCTGGCTTTTCCCACATCCCGTGGCCGCACCCTGCTGATGCTGTGAGAACTGCAGCTGTCCTTCTCGGCTGCAACCCGGTGACTCTCCACCCGGCCTCGTCCTCAACCTTCCCTCCCACTGCCCCTGGGGTCTGCAGACACTGAAGGCTGCTTGTGTCCCCCCGGGGGCCTGGGCCCTGCAGGGGTGCTCCTCACCAGCTGGGGGAAGGGGGCTTGCTTGGGTCCTGAGCTCCGGGTGGGCTTTCGGCCCAAGGTGCATGACCATTTCTTGTCAGGGCTAGGGTTTTGGGGTGGGGGAGAATCGGGGCCCTTTTCTTTTAGAAGACAGGGAGTGAGATGATCCCTTCAGCCCTGGGGAACCTCTCTTCTGGGCCTGCAGGGGCCCAGGGAGGGGGTGGTGGCTGATTGAAGCTCTTCCTGGAACCCAAGGGGCCAGGGCTGGAGGCCTGGAGGGCCGACCCCTCTGGAGAGCGAGGGGGCCAGGGAGCAGAGGTGCCCGCCTGGCCCTGTGGGGGCGGGGAGGGGAAGGGGTGCTCTAGAGCATTAGGAAGGGAGCTGGGAGGACAGAGGGTCACTTCAGGGTCACCTGAAGTCGATGAGAGACCATGCAGGAGCAGGGATACCATAGAGAAGTGGGGCTGTGGGGAACAGAGTTTGGTTTTGGTCCAGCCTGGAAAATCAGGTTTTCTTGGGCTGCAAATAACAGAAAGGCCCTCTAACAAACAGTGGCTCAGACAGTCAGAGCTACGGTGTTTCCAGTGGTCATGTACAGGTGCGAGAACTGGACCATAAGGAAGGCTGAGCACCAAAGAATTGATGCTTCTGAACTGTGGTGCTGGAGAAGACTCTTTGAGAGTCCCTTGAACAGCAAGGAGATCAAACCAGTCCATCCTTACGGCAGTCAGTCCTGAATATTCATTGAAAGGACTGATGTTGAAGCTAAAACTCCAATACTTTGGCTACCTGATGCAGAGAGGACTCATTTGAAAAGACCCTGATGCTGGGAAAGATTGAAGGCAGGAGGAGAAGGGGACGACAGAGGATGAGATGGTTGGATGGCATCACCAACTCAATGGACATGAGTTTGAGTAAACTCTGGGAGTTGGTGAGGGACAGGGAGGCCTGGTGTGCTGCCGTCCACGAGGTTGCCAAGAGTCGGATGTGCCTGAGTGACTCTGAACAGTAGAGAGTGATGGTGAGGTCTCCCCCAGACACCCTTAAATGGATCAGGAGTGGCTCAGGGCCTTCCTGATGTCAGGATGTGGTAGGTGCCTGCTGCTTTGGGCCCCTCTCCTCCAGGCCTCCTGGGGAGGAGGGGAATCCTGTCAATTTCTGTTAGGAGGGAGCTCTCCCAGAGCCTAGCCCCTCCTCCCCCCAGTTGTCTTCCCGCCATGAAGGAGGCTGAGTGAGCCTGAACTGAAGGGGGTCCGTGGTCAGGACTGATTGGTCCCTGGCGCACCCCAGGGCTGGGCCCAGTGGAGGCCTCCTGGTGGGTGGGCAGGAGAGGAGCCCCACGTGGACCTTGGGATTTGGGAACCAACTGCCAGGTGGCTGTGCCCACGTGGGCAGAGGCGAGCGTGGAGCAGGATGAGTGAGGTGGGCGGGGAGGGGTCCCAGTATCCAGGCCCCAGCATGCAAGCTCCTCTGTGGCTTTGGGAAACTTGCCCTAATGCTCTGACCTCTGGTGGTGGTGGTGTAGTTGCTCAGTCATCTAACTCTTTGTGACCCCATGGACCGTAGCTCGCTAGGCTCCTCTGTCCATGGCATTTCCCAGGCAAGACTACTGGAGTAGGTTGCCATTTCCTCCTCTAGGGGATCTTCCCGACCCAGGGATCAAACTCGTGTGTTACAGCTCCTGCACTGGCAAGCGGATTCTTGACCACCCACACCCTCTAGTTCTCAATGGGAAATCTACAAAATGAAGAAAATGACATTATTTTGCAGATGGGCAGAATAAACCCAGTCTCGTGTGGGCGTGTCATCAGGTGCCGGTCAGGGGGCTCAGCTGTGGTTGCTTCTGACTGTATGTGTCAACCTGTCTTCATGGGTGCTGCAGAGGAGAAGGGCGGTGAAGCCTGCGCTCAGGACCCAGAGGGCTTTGCTCTGTTTTGTGAGGTGAAATGGTGAGAGACTACTTTTTGGGTACCATCTCCAGATAGTGACTGCAGCCATGAAATTAAAAGACGCTTGCTCCTTGGAAGAAAAGCTGACCAACCTAGACAGCATATTAAAAAACAGAGACATTATTTTGCCAACAAAGGTCCGTCTAGTCAGAGCTATGGTTTTTCCAGCGGTCACGTATGGATGTAAGAGTTGGACCATAAAGAAAGCTGAGCACCGTGGAAGTGATGCTTTTGAACTGTGGTGTTGGAGAAGACTCTTGAGAGTCCCTTGGACTGCAAGGAGACCCAACCAGTCCATCCTAAAGGAAATCAGTCCTGAATACTCATTGGAAGGACTGATGCGAAGAGCTGACTCATTGGAAAAGACCCTGATGCTGGGAAACATTGAGGGCAGAAGAAGGGGACGACAGAGGATGAGATGGTTGGATGGCATCACCGACTCCATGGACGAGTCTGAGTAAGCTCTGGGAGTTGGTGATGGAAAGGGAAGCCTGGCGTGCTGCAGTCCATGAGGTCGCAAAGAGTCCGACACGCCTGAGCGACTTCACTTTCACTTTCAAGGGGGCAGGGTGAGGATGCAGAGAAGAGGTTCCACCTCTGCCCTAGGGCAGCTCGCTCCTGCTCTGTGCCCGTGGCTGCTGGCAGGAAGGGGCCAGGCTGGAGGCCGCCCTGGAGCAAGGCCCTGGCTGTGCCCAGAGGAAAGCGCCCCACAGGGCCCTGAGTGGCGAGCCAGTGCTTTGACCTGGGAATGACGCTTCTTTCTGTTCACGGGCCCGAGCTGCTTACATGGCCCACCGGCCACAAGAATCCATAAGTGTGACCCTGGTCGGGTGCCCAGAAAGTGCTGGTGTGACAGACGAGCACAAACTCTGTGGCTTAAGGACAAATGTATGACCCCACGGTTCTGTGGACTGGCAGCCCAGGTTGGCTCAGTTGGTTTCTCCACTCTGGGTCTCATGAGGTCCAAGTGCAGGTGCTAGCTGGCCAGGCTCTGGGGAGGATCCGCTTCCAGATACAGTTGACTCTTCCAACAACAGGCTTGAACTGCATGGGTCCTCTTGCAGATTTTGCAAACGAGATTTCTCAATAGTAAACCCAACACTACGTGTTTGATGTTGGCTGAATGCTCAGATGCAGAACCAAGCCCATGGCGGACAGCCTGTAATTTTTTCCCACATTTTCAACGGCATAGATGGTCAGTGCCCCAACCTGTGCTGTTCAAGGGCCAGCTGTTCCTTGTGGCTTAGGACTGAGCTCTCGTTTCCTTCCTCAGGACCTAGAAGCCTTCAGGGCCTGCACGTGGCCCCTGCATCTCAAGACCAGCAGGTGGGCTCCAGTCCTTCGCACCTACCTGCCCCCACCTTCTGCTGTGGTTGCATGGGGCCCACCCACATCAGCTTTCTAAGGTCTGCCCGCTAGTACTTCATTCCACTTGCAAAGTCCCTTCGCAGCAGCACCTGGATTAGTGTCTGACTGACTGCACCACCAGGCTGAACCCTGGTGTAGAATCCTGCCTACCACAGGGAAGGGGGTGGGTGGGTGAGACTAGGTGGGAGCATGGAAGCTGGAAATCAAGACCTTCGAAATGCCCTAACCCCTGCCGCTTGTTTATGCCAGTTACACTGACTGGCATTCAATGTGTTAATGTAATTTTATATTTTCCAAAATGAAAAAGTGAGTAGCAGCATTATTTCCCACTTTTGCAAACCTCAATGTCTCTCTTTACAGACGACAGACAGTAAGTTCTGCTATCTGCTTCTAACACGTGCTCAGTCCCTCAGTCATGTCCAACTCTTTGTGACCCCATGGACTGTAGCCCCCTAGGCTCCTCTGTCCATGGGATTCTCCAGGCAAGCATACTGGAGTGGGTGGCCATTTCTTTCTCCAGGAGATCTTCCTGACCCAGGGATCAAAACCACATCTTCGGCACTGGCAGGCAGTTTCTTTACCACCGAGTCTCCTGGGAAGCTCCATTTCTGTGTGATTGCTTGTAGTTAAAGATCGAGCCATTCAACCAACATCAAATAGGGACTTCCTTGGTGGTCCAGTGGTTAGAACTCTGCTTTCACTGCCAGGGGCCCAGGCTCCATCCCTGGCCAGGGAACTAAGATCCCAGAAGGTGAGCGGCATGGCCAGAAAACAATATCGAACTTGCCTCCAACCCCTGAGACACTGAATGAAGCTGGAAATGCAGAACTGGGAACCAACAGGACAGCGTTGGGTCCTGTGTGGGGATGTGGCCTCAGGGTCAAGGGCTTTAGCGGATGAGATGTTGCTGCTGCTACTGCTAAGTTGCTTCAGTGGTGTCCAACTGTGTGTGATCCCATAGACGGCAGCCCACCAGGCTCCTCTGTCCCTGGGATTCTCTAGGCAAGAACACTGAAATGGGTTGCCATCTCCTTCTCCTATGCATGCATGCATGCTACGTCGCTTCAGTCGTGTCTCACTGTGCGACCCCACGGACAGCAGCCCACCAGGCTCGTCTGTCCACGGAATTCTCCAGGCAAGAATATTGCAGTGGGTTGCCATCTCCTTCTTCAGGCATGAGATGGGGGTCAGCCAAAGCACAAGGGATGCAAACAAGCCATTTGGAACTGGAAGGTAAAGGGCGATGTGGTACCTAGAAGAGGTGCTTTTCCTGGGAAGAATCAAAAGCATGTGAGCAACACATCTAAGAGTCTGTTCATCAACCACGTAGTTTCTTTCAACCAAAACCCTCCAGAACGTCCGTGGTTCCCTTTTGAGGAGTGGTTTAGTCTTCATTCAACCACAAACCACTTCACATAAGAGACTCTGGTTCAAAGCAAGCTGCTGGATGTTCTTCACAGGCTGAAATCCGCCTTGTAAATCAACTCATCCAGACAACTAGGTCAAGACAGACTGGGTCTGTGTCTGCACTGAAACCAAACTTGAAATCGGTGCATTCTGACGCTGCACACAATAGGTAGTAAATTACAATCGAGCCACTTCAGAGGCCATTTCACGATGAGATACGTACTAGGTTGTATATTCACCAGGAAGAATGATGTTAGCACTCCCTGCTAAGTTTCCTAATGAAACCACCAATGCATTAACATGGAGCAAACACAACAACCCAACAGTTAAGACGGGCCAGGTCCAGGTTCCCAGGAGAAACTGACGGCTCCAAACCCTCTCCCCTGGTGGCACAAGAGTGCACTTCATCATCACATCTTCTAAGCAGCATGCTTTTAGAAAAGCAAACACAAGCCAGCAGGGGGCAGAAAGGCACGGGGAGAGGGGACCCCAGAGAAGTCGGCCAGGGTCTGACCCCACTCCACTGACTGCTGGCCAGAAGACGCTGGCCAGTGAGGCCATTTGTAAGATGTGAACAGTAAGAAGCCTTTCTCCATCACAGGGTGGTAACAGGTGAAGCGCTTGGAACACAGCCTGGCCTCTGCCAAGGGCTATGCCACTGTGAGCCAGTACCGTTTAGTTGCCAAGTCACGTCGATTTGCTTCTTGACTCCATGGACCGTGGCCCGCCAGGCTCCTCTGTCCATGGGGATTCTCCAGGCGAGAATGGAGTGGGTTGCCATTTCCTCCTCCAGGGGATCTCCCAGACCCAGGGATCAAACCCCCAGTGAGTAGAACTAATTCAATACCAACCTACACACATGGCAACCGCAAGGTGTTTCCTTCCACTCGACCCTTTGTTTCTGTTTCACTCTAACCTTCACTTGTTTTGTTCCCTGGCGAAAACCCCAACTGGCTTCTGAATGACCTTCTAAGCACCTGAGGGGGCGCCAGTCTGTGCCCACCCGGGCCTTCTCTGCATGACGCTGGCCAGGGCTCTGGGTGGAGCCAGGCCAGGATAACGCCAGGGGGCGGTGTGAAGATCACACCATTAATGCTGGTCTACTCAGCACTGTGGGAACACCCCAGTCAGTATAACCAAACAGCACAGAACACAGCCCACAGTCGTGTGCTGGATACTCATCTCTGAAGGGTCTCCACAAAGATTCACCCACTTAGACAGATGCAGCACTTAAATAAATTTAATAGGACCAAGCCCATATTCCTCAATGTTAAAGTAAATCTTGAGAACAAACCCAAACGTTTAAAACTGTTAAAAACAAGTCCTACATTAAAAAAAAAATTTTAACTCAAACCCCTTCAATTAAGGCATTTGATGAATGTTATAGTGAATGTTTAACTTAAATAGCAGAATATAAAGGCTGTTTAGAGTTCCCTTTAATATAACAAATACAAAACCTTGTAAGACCATACCTCTACACTTTCATGTCTCTGAACAAGTGAAACTATGGTTACCAAACAGCTACTGTTGTCACAGCATCTACTACAGTGTCTGATACGGGACGTAACAATAAATAGCTGTAGATGCAGCACAAGACACCCATTTATTTAGTCACAGTAGTGGATCTTACTCCTCATTTTACTCTAAATTCTTTACTCTTCAGATTCTCCAGGCTTACGGATGTCGTCAATCTTCAAAATCATTCTAACCATTTGTGTTGCAAGAGAGATCTGTTGCTTTTTGCCGATCAAAGTTTCTATGACGTGTTGATGTTTCATATCTGAAAAACACAAATTCATTCTTCTCAAACAGCATACAAACGTATCATTCTAAAACAGCATACTCCTATCATTAATGGAAAGTGAAAGTCGCTCAGTCGTGTCCGACTCTTTGGGACCCCACGGACTGTAACCCGCCAGGCTCCTCTGTCCCTGGTGATTCTCCAGGCAAGAATAATGGAGTAGGCAGCCATACCCTCCCTCCAGGGAATGTTCCCAACCCAGGGATTGAACCCAGGTTTTCTGTTTGAGCCACCAGGGAAGCCCGTTATTATTAATACCTTGTTCCCATTTATGAATCAGAGTAAAACTTAAAAGACATCCAACTTTGAAAGCCACTAGTCTCGGTTATGTTTTCAGAAGAATACAATTTCATTACTTCCCAGGACGTTCTGGAATGTGGGCCTGGTTACTGGAGCACTGTGGAGGACAGGGCGCCCTCTTCAATGACAGGGTGAGTTTCTCAGTGACTTGCTAAAGAGGGAATCATTCAGTGACTTCTCACCCCACAAAGTTCCCTTCGCTGTCAGTTAGTAAGCCCGAAGTAAGTGAGATTAGACGGTGCCTGATATGTAAAGTTCCTTCAGCAAAAACCCAGACATTCAAGTTAAAGCAATGTAAATTGTCTGACAAGAAATTGCTGCTGTTACTAAATCCTCAGGTTGTTAACCTAAAATCCAGAATACACCTGTAGTTCTGAGTAAAAAAATAAGCCATCAGATTCTGTGGTCAGGATTGAGACCGAACCCCAGAGATGGCCCAACTAGTATGATCTGGGGATTCACCAGACCCCCATCTCACATGCTAGGGCTGCGCCCTTTTCAGCGATGAGTGACAGACGTGCTACAGAAGCACAGCACACACTCCGTTTATAAAACACCCTGTGATTTACGGGACGCGCCCACAGATCAGCGGTAAACTGAAATCAATTTCAGAGCTGTTTTATAGGACATTCAGAACCCACACTGACAGACATTTATGTAAAAGAAATGAGATGGGAATGATTTTCTACACTGGAAATCACCTTTGGAATAAATACTGCACTGCAGTTTTTTGTCGTAGCTTGCTAAGACCAGCATCCTAACAATTCCCCAGGTAATTATATCAAACACTAAAATTCAGGACCTGGGTACCCAAAGCGTGTTCAAAAATTTAAAAAGCCAGGACCAGTTCACGGTACATGCTATGCGGCAAGTAATTCCCCAGCTTAGGTCAGACCGCGCCCAGCGCCTCACCATTGGTCCCCTTGTGCAGACAGTCGATCCCAAGGGCGGGGTTCACCTCCTTCACTTGTCTGGCCCGGACCTCGGTCATGGTCTGGATGGGGTTCATGCCGCTGTTCTCGGCCAGCGCCATGGGGATGACCTCCAGTGCGTCGGCGAAGGCGCGCATGGCATACTGCTCCAGGGTCGGGCACTGCGAGGGCACAGGGTTACGTCAGCATACTTGACAGCACCCCCAGCAGCTCTTTGGGGACATTACAGAATGACACCCTTGGACAAGCTAACTCAGGACGAGTCCTCAGAACAGGCTGTCACGAGTGCCGCTACAGGGCGAGAACGCAGAAAGTACACGTCAGGAGTCAAGAAAGCCAGTCTTCCCGCCGCACCTTTAGTTACAACGTCTAAGCAATTCTCAATTCCAGGTAACACTAAGCGTGCAGAGATCTGTGCCAAGGCTGCAGTGTGAAAAAGGCTGACACACGCTGGCCTGTGGTAACCCACATCCACATCCTCAGGCACAAGGATCAGCTCAGATCAAAGGCCCGGAGTCCAGCCCCCGCCACACACCATGCGGTCAGTCACACACCGAGGTCAGAGGCCTCACCTTGTCGGCCTCCTGGCTGACCGCCAGGGCGCAGGAGATCTCCGCGGCGCCCCCGCCATACACCACGCGGTTGTCCCGGATGAGGTTGCGGATGACACAGAGAGCGTCGTGAAGGGAACGCTTGGCCTCCTCGATGATCTGGGAAAGCAACGCTGCCCAAGTTAATGGTTCTATCTTCATTCTACTTTTCCTCCCTATAACGTACTTAGGGGAAAAACTCCCACAATACCGGGCAGCCTAGGACGCACTCCAGGACATATGACCAAGTGAAGGGGGTCAAACAAAAACAACAAAGCAACAGTCTTACAATGAGTCTTACTCATCGTGATGCGCCAGAAGCCCATCCCTGGGGAGTGGAGAGCACACCCATGCTCTCTCAGGTCCCGGTTTCTACCTGAGACTGAGGAAAGGCAAGTGTGTCCTGTGGGCCCAACAGTGGAACGTGGTCTTCAGGGTTTTACACTGTGACGCGACCTTGGTTTTTATTTGGGGGGGGGCGGTGGGGAGAGGCCCGCACTGCATGGCTCGAGGGATCTTAGTTCCCTGACCAGAGATCGAGTCCAAGCCCTAGCAGTGCAAGAGCAGAGTCGTAACACTGGACTGCTAGGGGATTCCCGAGGTGTCCCTGCTTCTCCAAGAAAGATGACCCTGTCCTTCTTCAAGTGTCCCAGCTAAATACATTATGTGAAAAGCCCAATCACATTCCAGAATCAGAAAAAATGCAGGACAAGTAAGTGAGTCCTTACCATCTTATTTCCTCCTCTGATGAAAATGGTGACGGCTCTGGAGTTCTTACACTGCTCGATGACCAGCATCTTGTCTTTGGTGGTCCCAAACGAGATCTCTTTCACAAGACCCGCAAAGCCCAGCTTCTCAGCTGTGAGCTCGGAGAACCGAGGGACGATGCGGCCACCTGTGGCGATGGCGATCAACTGACGGGAGGAATGGAAAGACCAGCGTGGTGAGCAGGGAACTCTCAACACCAGAACACAGATGAGCCAAACGTAACCCACGACCGCCATGCTCCCTAGAACCAATGTCCAGTGCAGCCTAAGAATCAAGGTCCAGCCCAACGCCTTGCTTAGGGAACAAGGTTCTGAAGAGCGGGCGACCTGCCACTATGACCCTGAACACACTCTCAGCTCTCCCCCTTCCCCTCCCGCGCCCATGAGGACCAACTAGGCCGTGTCTGCGGGGCCACAGACCATGTCTGGGCAGCTCTGAATGTTTATGAGGCTGACACAGAAGTGCACAACCAGCCTGCCACTTCAGAAGGCCAACCAGACAGCAGTGAGAAAGGAAAGCACCTGAAAATGCCATGGAACACTGCAAACACGTGCACAAACAGCAAGAAAGATTTTAGCATTTCCCCCCCTTGCGACTCAGCCTCTGGTCTGTGGAGCCTCAGCACAGTGTGGGAACCACAGCACGGCGAGGTCACAAGGGCTTTGAGCAGAGATGCTCCGTGAGCTCAAGCCCTGCATGCAGTCTCCTTGCAGGTAGCCTCCTACCTCAATTTCAGGTCCTCCGACCCAGCGAACCGCCGGCAGGTCATTCTGGAGAAGTAAATGATTCGCTTCATCGTCAAAGCCCCACTGGCAAATAGCTAGGTTAGCACCAGTTTCTTTAATCTGGGAAAGAAATGCCACAATCACGTTAACAAAAGTATTTTTTGTGTTCTTCTATTGGAAAAAAGGTTGAAACCAAGGCGAGAAACATAGTTGGGTGTGTAGGTGGGAGCATCAAAGTACAGAAAAGAGAAAGAAATACACAAGTGGCTATGTTCTGTCAGCTCTAGTTAGTTTAAATCTCACTAGGAGCCGTCTTAAGGCCCACCTGCCGGATCATCTCTTCAAACTTCTCCTTTTCGTACTTCTGAAGGGCTTTAAAATCTTCCACAGATGTCACATCCAGCTTATGCTTCGTCTTTGGTTTCGGTGGCTCAAATGGACACGTGAGGATTGCAATCTTAGCATCTTCCACTTGCTGCAGGAAGAGACAGAAACGTATGAACTACGTGGAGGGCTCAAGAGGGAAAAGCCCGATGCCATGGAGGCACGGCTCACCTTGGGCATCTGCGGGTGACTGAAGTCCTTGTCCACGATCACGCCCTTGATCAGCTTGGTGTCCTCCAGCCGCCCGCCCACCTTGCCTTCTACCTTGATGAGCTCGAAGTCAACGTCCCTGCGCTGCATGTCGGCCACGGTGAGGACGGCGTTCACGGCGATCTCGGCCATTTGCCGGTGACAGCTGTTAACCCTGAGGGGGGACACAACACTGACCTTTCATGTCTACTCAACAGTGACTGCAGCCAGAAAGAACACGTGCTGCAAAACTCAGATGACACGACAGTGTGACCCACAGGTATGTTACAGAACTAACCATGTTCAGGGTCCCCAGGGAAGAATGTAACCACTACCTGTACTTTCAACAGTCTGGGAAGGGTCGCTTTACCTGGGTCCAGGGATCCCAAAGGGAATCATAAACTGGGATGGGAAAAAAATTGTTAATAACTGAAATGTACTATTTTCTTCCATTATGAACGTACATGAAGAGACCACTAACGTATGCCAAGAACCAAAAATTTACCAAGACCACTACTTTGTAATACCACTAACACTTTCAAGCCAGAACAGAATAGGAAAGAGATGAACCCACCGAGGAGAAGCCAATCTTATCTATGGGAAGTGCACCACTTAACATTTGAAGAGACTGCTTGATAATTTCACATCTGATTCTGAAAAAACCACAAGGCAACTGTAGCCCTCCAAATACAGTGCCTGGAATCCTAAGTTACCTGGAAAAGACAGCCAAGAAACCACAAATCTTGTGTGTCCTAAGTAACTGACCAACAATGTTTCACCTTTATTGAGTGTATCAGGCCCTTGTTGGTCCATTTGAACGTCTATAGAAAAGATCTACGCATACCTGAGTTTTCTAAAGACTTGCAAATAAAGCTGAGTCAACCTAGAAAGCAGTAACACAGAATGTGTGCATTTCAAGAAAGGGTAACGCCTTCTTTCCAGGAGAACCAGAGTGCTGTACTTGCAATAAAGGCCACCCCGGGCAGTCAACCCTGCCGAGGAGTGGTCTCGGCTCAGACCTGCGACAAGGGGACAGCTGGCACCATGGAGGACAGAAGGAAGCAGGCGTCTCTGCTGCACTTGCCTTGTCCTCTCAGTTGAGCCCATGTCATCCTTTAGGGCACAAATTTAAATACTTCCTGAATTGATGCGGATTAAGACAAACCTAAAATGGACTGGATGGGTGAATTTAACTCAGATGACCATTATATCTACTACTGTGGCAGGAATCCCTCAGAAGAAATGGAGTAGCCATCATGGTCAACAAAAGAGTCCAAAATGCAGTACTTGGATACAATCTCAAAAATGACAGAATGATCTTTGTTCGTTTCCAAGGCAAACCATTCAGTATCACAGTAATCCAAGTCTATGCCCCAACCAGTAACGCTGAAGAAGCTGAAGTTGAATGGTTCTATGAAGACCTACAAGACCTTTTAGAACTAACACCCAAAAAAGATGTCCTTTTCATTATAGGGGACTGGAATGCAAAAGTAGGAAGTCAAGAAACACCTGGAGTAACAGGCAAATTTGGCCTAGGAATATAGAATGAAGCAGGGCAAAGACTTAAGAGTTTTGCCAAGAAAATGCACTGGTCATAGCAAACACCCTCTTCCAACAACACAAGAGAAGACTCTACACATAGACATCACCAGATGGTCAACACTGAAATCAGACTGATTATATTCTTTGCGGGCAAAGAAGGAGAAGCTCTATACAGTCAACAAAAACAAGACCAGGAGCTGAACTGTGGCTCAGATCATGAACTCCTTATTACCAAATTCAGACTTAAATTGAAGAAAGTAGGGAAAACCACTAGACCATTCAGGTATGACCTAAATCAAATCCCTTATGATTATACAGCGGAAGTGAGAAATAGATTTAAGGGCCTAGATCTGAGAGAGTGCCTGATGAACTATGGAATGAGGTTCGTGACATTGTACAGGAGACAGGGATCAAGACCATCCCCATGGAAAAGAAATGCAAAAAAGCAAAATGGCTGTCTGGGGAGGCTTTACAAATAGCTGTGAAAAGAAGAGAAGCAAAAAGCAAAGGAGAAAAGGAAAGATACAAACATCTGAATGCAGAGTTCCAAAGAATAGCCAGAGATAAGAAAGCCTTCCTCAGTGATCAATGCAAAGAAATAGAGGAAAACAACAGAATGGGAAAGACTAGAGATCGCTTCAAGAAAATTAGAGATACCAAGGGAACATTTCATGCAAAGATGGGCTCGATAAAGGATAGAAATGGTATGGACCTAACAGAAGCAGAAGATATTAAGAGGTGGAAAGAATACACAGAATAACTGTACAAAAAAGAGCTTCATGACCCAGATAATCACGATGGTGTGGTCACTGACCCAGAGCCAGACATCCTGGAATGTGAAGTCAAGTGGGCCTTAGAAAGCATCACTACGAACAAAGCTAGTGGAGGTGATGGAATTCCAGTTGAGCTATTCTAAATCCTGAAAGATGATGCTGTGAAAGTGCTGCACTCAATATGCCAGCAAATTTGGAAAACTCAGCATTGGCCACAGGACTGGAGAAGGTCAGTTTGCATTCCAATCCTAAAGAAAGGCAATGCCAAAGAATGCTCAAACTACCGCACAACTACACTCATCTCACATGCTAGTAAAGTAATGCTCAAAATTCTCCAAGCCAGGTTTCAGCAATATGTGAACCGTGAACTTCCAGATGTTCAAGCTGGTTTTAGAAAAGGCAGAGGAACCAGAGATCAAATTGCCAACATCCGCTGGATCATGGAAAAAGCAAGAGAGTTCCAGAAAAACATCTATTTCTGCTTTATTGACTATGCCAAAGCCTTTGACTGTGTGGATCACAATAAACTGTGGAAAATTCTTCAAGAGATGGGAATACCAGACCACCTGACCTGCCTCTTGAGAAATTTCTATGCAGGTCAAGAAGCAACAGTTAGAACTGGACATGGAACAACAGACTGGTTCCAAATAGGAAAAGGAGTATGTCAAGGCTGTATATTGTCACCCTGCTTATTTAACTTATATGCAGAGTACATCATAAGAAACACTGGGCTGGAAGAAACACAAGCTGGAATCAAGATGGCTGGGAGAAATATCAATAACCTCAGATATGCAGATGACACCACCCTTATGGCAGAAAGTGAAGAGGAACTCAAAAGCCTCTTGATGAAAGTGAAAGTGGAGAGTGAAAAAGTTGGCTTAAAGCTCAACATTCAAAAAACTAAGATTATGGCATGTGGTCCCATCACTTCATGGGAAATAGATGGGGAAACAGTGGAAACAGTGTCAGACTTTATTTTTCTGGGCTCCAAAATCACTGCAGATGGTGACTGCAGCCATGAAATTAAAAGACGCTTACTCCTTGGAAGGAAAGTTATGACCAACCTAGATAGCATATTCAAAAGCAGAGACATTACTTTGCCAACAAAGGTTCGTCTAGTCAAGGCTATGGTTTTTCCTGTGGTCATGTATGGATGTGAGAGTTGGACTGTGAAGAAGGCTGAGTGCCAAAGAATTGATGCTTTTGAACTGTGGTGTTGGAGAAGACTCTTGAGAGTCCCTTGGAGTGCAAGGAGATCCAACCAGTCCATTCTGAAGATCGAATGATGCTAAAGCTGAAACTCCAGTACTTTGGCCACGTCATGTGAAGAGTTGACTCATTGGAAAAGACTCTGATGCTAGGAGGGATTGGGGGCAAGAGGAGAAGGGGACGACAGAGGATGAGATGGCTGGATGGCATCACTGACTCGATGGACGTGAGTCTGGGTGAACTCCGGGAATTGGTGATGGACAGGGAGGCCTGCGTGCTTCGAGATTCATGGGGTCACGAAGAGTCGGACACAACTGAGCGACTGAACTGAACTCAACTGAAGACAAACCGTGCAATAAGGTACCTTACATTAGGTTTTTATACTACATTTTAACAAGAGCCCCTAAGTCTCCACTGTTGTTCAAGGTGAGTGTGTCCCATGGCTGAGTCTCCAGGGGACAAGAGCTGTCTTGTGTCCCCAAGACTCAGCTCTAGGCCTGGCAAGTAATGAGCACTATGTAAATGTTAGCAACAGCCAGTTTAAGACAATTTCAAGCCTGCCCCGTCATACTCAACTAAAATTCTGGATTATTTGTTCCTTGTTGAATGAATAAGGAGAAGAACCTCTCCATTAAAATGCTTCCTAGTAAAGAAATGGTGAAAACTGTTAGAAAAAATGGGTACTTCCCACTCGTAAGACCTACCACCCTAGCCTATCCTGAGAAATAAAGAACTGTATAGCTTACAAAAACTATCAAGGGGACTTAACCAAACCTGGAAATCCAGCCTCTAACAAAACCACAAAATGCCTATGTTTATATCTGCAGTAAAGAGAAAGTAAACCCGAGTAACAAAACCAGAAGGGAGCTCATTAAATTGGTATGAAGCCACCGTGGTAATTCTGCTGCCTTTAAGACCCAGCACACAAGCACTGCCTCCCGCACGGACGTGCCCCGCGGCCCCGCACTGCACACGCACACTTTGGAGCCCAGCGTGGTCTTCGCCGTCTGGATCAGGGGCTCAGTGTTCTTCATGTCGACAAGGACACTGTCGCTGATCTTGTCCAGGTGCTCGATAGCGATGCGGGCGGCCTGCTCGTAGCCGTCGGCGATCCTGATGGGGTGAATGCCGCGGTCCAGCAGCTGCTCAGCCTCTTCCAACAGGGCGCCAGCCAGCACTGTGGACGAGACAGCACACCCGGCTCAGGGACCCGCTGGAACTCAAACACATGAGGTGCTGCGCTGGGAACACCAAGGCTCCAGATTTAAGCTGAAAGGGTCTCAGAGGTGGAGGCCATCCCTAAAAATGGGAGCCTCGTGTTTTGGTTCTAACAGGTACCCCTCACAGATAGGTGCTCAACTCTCAGTGACGTACAGGACGCAAAGAACGTAACACAAACATTTTTATAAGGGAAAAAAACTTCCTGTTTCCTAGGCCAAGGATTTCTATTCAGTGAAATTTATGCTGGCATTATACAGTATTAAATAGAATTTGTTTACTATCCCTCCCACAACCTGTTGCCTTCCCCTCTCATTTTAACATCACAAAAATAAGTTTGAATGCTGCTGCACTCCAAGTACATTCAGAACAGTGTTTGGTTCCCAATGAATGTATAAGATATTTGCTGAATAAATTAATTCAAATTTCAAATGCAGAAAAAATAACACTGAAGATATTCATCTCATCAATCCTCCCAAACTTAAAAAAATTTCAAACATTGAAAACAAATTTCAAGAGTAATATAATAAATACTAGTTTACTTATTAATATTTTGTTGCATTTGTTTTCTTTACGTACGCTTGCTTTTTCTGTTCAACGATTTGAAAATTAGTTGCAAAAATCAGACATGTCACTCCTGAATATTTTAACATTCAGCTCCTAAGGACAGGCACAGTTTCCTCCATCGCTGTAACAAAACTGTCACACTCAGGAAATCTTGACATTGGTAAGATACTAATACACGACCCACAAATGACCCCACATGTCCCAAACATCCTTCAGAGCTGGGAAAAAAATCTGGCACCCACCCAGGTTTCACATATTAGAGCTGCTGTCGCTTCTCTTGAGCTCCCTGAATCTACTTGAGCTGCCTAACTCGACTCCCCACCCCCTTCCTGTTCTTTTATATTGACCCTTTTGAAGCGCCTGGGCCATTTGTCTTGTATCATGTCCTTCCACATGGATTTGTCACACTGTTTCCCCATGAATAATAAACATTCAGAATAAACATTCAGCAAGTGTGTTAGGCTTGTAACATTCTTTGCGAGCCCACAGACTGTAGCCCATCAGGCTCCTCTGCCCATGGAATTCTCCAGGCACGAATACTGGATTGGGTAGCCATTCTCTTTCTCAGGGGATCTTCCCGATCCAAGGATCAAATCCGGGTCTTCTGAACTGCAGGTGGATTCTTTAATGTCTGAGCAACCAAGAAAGCCCTTAATGCTAAATAACTCCTCTCAAATGAGAAAGCACATTTTGCCTTTTCTTACCAACCACTCCTGTGGTTCCATCTCCGATCTCATCATCCTGTGATTTGGACAGTTCAACCATCAGCTTGGCGATCTGGTGGTCAACGTCCATCATGCTTAAGATGGTGGCGCCGTCATTGGTCACGGTCACGTCACCATCTTTATCCACCATCATCTTATCAAGCCCTAAGAGACAACCGTGTTTAAAAGGAGGGTAAAAAAAAAAAAAAAAGAACCTACACTAAATCTATAAAACAGTTACCCTGACTTCTTGACCCAGTACCTATCTATGAGCTTATTACAAATAATTCAACATACATGAAGGAATATCTCCATGAATACCTTTTTAGATTGGCTAATTTAAAACAAAACATTGGGACAATTTAATGATGTCTAAAACCAGAGAAGTTGCAAAAAAAATAATAATAATTATGGAGCATCACTAAATGTAATATCACAAAATACAACGTTGCAAAAGACAATAGCTATGATTTGGAAAATGCTAATGAAATTATGTTAAGTGGAAAAAACACCCGACCTAAATTTGGATGTAGCATGATGACTTTAACTGTGCTGAAGGTCTGGGACACACCCTAAACATCTGACCATATTAGGGGGAGGACGCCCCCCTCTGTCTCCTAACTTTCTGTAAACAGGTTGAATTGACTATTTTATGTTATACAACTTTCCTGAAAAACACAGAATGTTAAGTCTCTTACCATTTGGTCCAAGCGATGTTTTCATTGTATTTGCTACAGCCTTTGCTGCCATTATATGAGACTAAATGAAAAAGAAAAAACCAATATTCAAGTTAGACATAATTTTAAGTTAACAACATATAACTAATGGCTGTAAAACTCACTTATGACACAGCTTCTATTCTCTAGAAAAGGCAGCAGACAGGTCCACATCTACCTGTGAAAACTGCACAACTCCTAGTGTTAGAAGACAATTCTTGTGTAAAACAGCAGAACCAAGTGCTCTGTGTTCTCTCTATAACCCTTAACACATCTAATAAGGCAGGTTCTCCGGGCCCGTTTTATAGCCAAGAGCAGGGACAGTCTGACCTGAGAGGCCGTGCAGGACCGTACGAAGCTAACTCCACGTGAGGAGTCCAGCCGTCAACATACAACACCCTGAACTGTCACACCATGGTTTACTGCACACTCCTCTCCCTAAAGGTCCAGTCAGTACACAACCCACAACCAAGAATCGCCCACCAAGGGGGTCAATCCTGAAAATAACAAAAGCCCAAATGCATCCTTTTCCCTTTCCGTACATAATTATGCTCATATTCCCTCCAAATACTTCGTTTCCTGCCTTCCTATTCCTGCCGTCAACGACCTAACTGATCCACTACACCATAGAGATTTCCAAGGTCTCTCATTCACCAATCCTTCACATTCATCCTCCATCCAGCCAAGCCATCCATTTTTCTGAATGTGTTGTTTTCCTCAGTCCCCTGCCCTTAAATGAGTCACCAGTACTCCGACTCTCAGGTCTGTAAGCTCCAGGTTTTCTTCAAAGTCTGAGACCTCGCTCTGTGCCAGTGAGGGCGGCCAAGGCCTGCTCCCCAACATGCCCTCTGACCCCTGAAGCATTGATGCACTGAAGACCTCCGCTCATTAAATCCTGACCAGTTTACAAAGCAGTTCAAATGCAATGTTCTGTGCAGCCTTCCCTTGTCACCCCGTCTCACAGGTTAACGAGACACAAAGTTCACTAGGTTTGTAAAAATACTGGTTATTCTTAAAATACACCTTTGACTGATAGGTCTACATGATGAAATATGTAAACAATAATGACCGCAAACAGGGGGTTCTTAACCAGGGGCCAATGTGCCCCCAGGTGACATGTGGCAATGCCTGGAGACATCCCTGGTTATCACAATCAGGGAGGGGACTGCAGAGGGTGGAGGCCAGGTGCTGCTATGCATCCTGTACAGGACAGACCCCACAACAAAGCAGGATCAGCCCCCAAGGCCGCGGAGCAGGCTTTAGACCACTGGCTGCAGAGTCAGGCAAGGCGGGTATGAACCCTGGTCCTGTTCTTTACTAGCTCTGGGGCCACATTTCTCTCTAAGACCTGTCTCAAGAGACCGAGGATCACAAAGATGTGGCAGAGGCAAAACCACCTGTGGCTTCTGTTATACTGGCATTTTGGGTGCATATATTGGGTGTTAGTTTCTCTGCTGGTTGCTTCCCATGAAAAACAGAACTGAACACGTAACGCAAGTGGCTTGAGTATCTACCACTGGTCAAAGGCTGGGTGACCACTTAAGTTACCCCATTTAATTCTTGTCCTCCGCTTGACAGGGATGTATTGCCCCCACTGGGAAAGGAGGTGTAACTCGCCCTAAGTCAAACAGCCCAGGACAGACCTGTAGCGCTTAATTTAAGTAAAACCTCAAGACACTAAGGGACACCTCAGACCTGATGACACGGTCATACACACCAACTTCATGGATTCCACCCCAAATGCCACCTCCTCAGGTACAGTTCTACTTAAATTGTTATTCTGTCCAAACGCCCTTCAACGGGCTCCCTCCCATCCCTGAGGATAACATGGTCATGTCAAGGCACTCAAGAACTTCCACCTGTGTGAACCCCTGCAACTTAGACTATGTTGCTAAAACCAGACTCTGCCTCCTCCTCCAAGGTACCACGCGTTCTCCTGCTTTTGCTGTTCCTCTCCCTAGCAGCTGGCTCTCTCCCGTTCACCACAGTGCTCCATCCCGGGACAGCCAATCCTCTACCCAAAGTATTAAGGACCCTCTCTGACTTTTTACCAGCACGCACGCCCTCCCAAAGCTGGTGATTCAGGTCACACACTGCCTTGTACTACGGTTACTGGTGACCACTTTTCACTCTTACAGTTGTATTTTCTTCCTTAAAAGTGTACGTTTTTCACTTTTACGAGACCACACCCAGAACACGCCATGTATAAAGGAACTCAAAAATGAAATTATGCTGTCACTGGCTAAACCTTTAGGACGCCACGACGAAAATGACTCTCATTTCCTTTGAGGTCGTTGCAGGGACACCGACAGCGTCCTAACCGGCCAGGTGACCTGAGAACACCCCCCTGCATCCTACTGACGAAAACACTGTTTGGAATGCCTGCAGGTTGGAGAAACCAGTGGGGACGCGCCTTCACCGCCTGAGAATTCAAGCCTCCCCACCCAACTCTGAAGAGCGCCCGCGGGACACCTGAACCCCCAAATGAGACTAAAGGCTTATACGTCGATTTTTCCCGGGCGCGGGGCGAGGGACTGGAGACCAGAGGGGGCTCCCTCAAGCTCCCCCCGGAGCACATGGCAGAACCCCTCAGACATTGCGCAGGCGCAGAACCACCGGCTTCGGCCGCCTCCCCTCATCCCACCGCCAGTGCGTCCCGGGCCCGTTACCTTGAGGGCCTCAAGTCCCATAAGACGAGACTTGCGGTCCTGATCCTTGATGATGAGGAAAGGACGGCCATATTCATCGAAGGCGAGGGTCCCCACGGAAGCCATGATGCGGCAGCAAGAGTTACACTCCCTCAACCAGCGGAGACCACGCCGGAACCCAGAGCCCGCCTTCCTCTCGCGGGAGGGCGCAAGAGCTCGCGCAGGCGCAGTGCAGGCCGCCCGAGACCTATTTCTCACTTGAGACTAGTTTAACGCCAGACAGTACCTTCTGGAAGCAACGGCCTTCGGAAACTTCTATCATCCAGGAAGCTGTGGGGGGGGGTGGAAGTTTGAAGACACGGACGGGAACTTTAAAATCCAAAAGCCAGGAATAGATGTAAATTATACATTCATTAAAGCTTTAATATTGACTGTTTCTTGATAGTGTTTCCCAACGAGGAGCTCATTTACTTAGAACATTATTTTCTCCCTCGTTCCTCTCCCGGCTCTGGGAAGGTGGTAGAGTCCACTTCCGGTTTTCTAACTGCCGGAAATCTCGCGATGGATGGAGGAGGAGGTGAGGCCCGCCGCGGGCGGCGGGCTCTTTTGGGGCGCGGGCGCGGCGTCGGTCCCAGCGTGGGACTCGCGGTTAGTCCCCAAAGCAGCCCGTCCGAGTTGGACGCGGCGGGGCGGGGATCCGCGGGGCCGGTTTCCGGGCTCGCGGCCTGGCGTTCGGTGCTCAGTGCTCGCGCCTGCGGTGCGTGCTTGTGTTTGGCCCTGGTTTCTGACCGCCCGGAGCTGTTCTCTAGCGCCTTACGGCGAATAACTCAGTTTGGCACGATATTCCGAGATGTGGGCCCTGGAGTCCCGCTGTCCCGGTTGGGGAATCACAGCTCCACTTCTTTTTCTAGCTGCGTCTTTGGGGAAGTGACCTGTCTGCAGCAATGGCAGTAATAACACTGCTGCTCCTAAGTCACTTCAGTCGTGTCATCCGACTGTGCGACCCCATAGACAGCAGCTCACCAGGCTCCCCCGTCCCTGGGATTCTCCAGGCAAGAACACTGGAGTGGGCTGCCATCTCCTCCAGTGCATGAAAGTGAAAAGTGAAAGTGAAGTCGCTTAGTCGTGCGACCCCATGGACTGCAGCTTTCCAGGCTCCTCCGTCCATGGGATTTTCCAGGCAAGAGTACTGGAGTGGACTGGAGTGGGGTGCCATTGCCTTCTCGGAGTAATAGCGTCTCTCTTTACGGGTTCAGGGAGAACCGTGCCTGACCTTTGGCAAGCTGTGTTTAATATTGCACTGATACTTCGGTAACTAGCCCAGAGTTACGCAGCTCCTAAGAAGAAAATGGACCTGGCCTTGCACTGAATTTCCACCCCCTGAAGCCCGGAGTTGTGCTGCTTCTGAAAGTTTTTTTCTGGCAACCCTAGCGAAGTCCCAGGTCCTCTGAATCCCTCCAGCTGCTTTTTTCTAACGAGTGCTGATTACGACCTAATCATTTGTAGGCTTAAATTGATTTGTTGTGGGTTTCCAGCCTCAGCTGGTAAAGAATTCGCCTGCAATGCGGGAGGCCTGGGTTCGATCCCTGGGTTGGGAGGATCTCCTGGAGAAGGCAAAGGCTACTTACTCCAGTATTCTGGCCTGGAGAATTCCATGGACTCTATAGACCATGGGGTCGCAAAGAGTCAGACATATGTATGTCCCCTTCCTCTTGAACTTCACACCCCGCCCCATCCCATCCCACCCTTGTAGGTTGTCTCGAGTACCGAGAGTACCGAGTATCGAGTTGAGCTCCCAGTATTATACAGCAGGAAAGTCTGCTTTCTTTAGAGACAAAGATTTGTGTTTGCTTAGGGCTAGAGGGGGCGGGGAGGATGAGGGTAATGGCTGAAGCGTAAGGGTTCATCCTATGGAAGTAATGAAGAAATTCTAAATTTGACTGGTGATGGATTTAAGGAATTGGCTCTTGTGACTGTGGAGGCCCATGCTTACTGAGTGCTCAGTCGCTCAGTCATCTCCAACTCTTTGTGACCCCATGGACTGTAGCCCACCAGGCTCCTGTGTCCATGGGATGCTCCAGGCAAGAGTACTGGAGTGGGTTGCCATTTCCTTCTTCAGGGGATCTTCCCAATCCAGGAATCGAACCCGGGTCTCCTGCACTGCAGGCAGATTCTTTACCAACTGAGTTACTAGGAAAGCCCCAGCAACTCATCTCGTGCTACACAACTCTTAAGTTCTGAGACTCCAGAGCTATGTGAGATCTTTCTGATCACTGTCCTCTACAGTTGAAACACCTGCAGAAGGACTTTTTCATACGAGGCAAGGCAGATGTGCCTGCCTTTAAAAAAAGAAAGCAAATCTTCCGTTGGCATGTTAAGTTCCTCTGCGCAATGCTGAAAAGTATGAATGAGAATGTACTTAAAACTCCTGCTTTCTATCAAACACCATCATTTTTCTGAACTTTCACCTCCATCACTGGCAGCACGAGTAGACTTCTGTTACTGTTTCTGAGTTGGTCTTCTGCCATGACACCAGTTGTAAAACTCACTTTAGGAGACCTCAGCCTTCAATAACAAAGCCACGCTGAGCGGGAGATGCTGAGGTGGGTCAGCTGTGGGCTTCCGGTGTGTCCTGTGTCCACGTTTGGGCCTCACTTCAGTTGTGACACATTACCACATCTCATGGGCTTCTCTGGGTGGCTCGGGTAAAGAGCCCGCCTGCCAATGCAGGAGATGCGGGTTCGATCCCTGGGTCGGGAAGATCCCCTGGAGGAGGAAATGGCATCTACTCCAGTATTCTTGCCTGGAAAATTCCATGGATCGAGGAGCCTGGTGGACTGCAGTCCATGGGGTCGCAAAGAGTTAGATATGGCTCGGTGAGCATGCACACACTGGGATGGTAAGCAGAAGTCCATCTCTTAATCCCAGCACCTGTGAGGATGCTGCCTGAGCCACTGGCCGGATGTGGTTGAGTGAAGGACTTCAAGATGGGAGGCTTATCCTGGCCTGTCTGGGTGGCCCAGTGTACTCCCAAGGAAAGGATTCCTTTTTTAAGAAGGAGAGGGGAGCAGGGGTGTCAGAGGAGGTGTCTTGTGGAGCCGGTGGCTGGACTGGCCTGGGGCCACTGGCCGAGGAGTGCGGGCAGCCCGTCCTACCCCAGGGCTTCCAGAAGAGACAGGTACGCCCACCCTGTTTCAGAATCTGACCTCCAGAACTGTGCTTTTAATAAGTGTGTATCGTTTTTAACCGGCCTAGTTTATGGTAATTTCTTATCACAGCAGTAGGAGACTAAACACAGTGACCTTTTGAACAGAAACGTCTTCAAATGATGAGACTATTCTGTGCCCCTTCCTCTTACTCTGTTTGTCTACAGATTCCTGTGGTTTTGGTTTTAGCGCCTCAGCTAGATCGAGAGCTGGTTCAGGGCAGGGTGGTCTCGTTCCCGTGGGGTTCAGTGCTGCGCGCTGTTGTGCATGCTCTTCCTGTATCCCCTTGTCTCATCCTCACAATGATCCCGTGATCCCCACTTTACAGATGAGGAGACTGAGGTTCCGAGAGGTGAAGGGTCACAGCTGTTAGTAAGGAGTGGAGCCAGGGTCCGACCTCGGTAGGCTGTGCATCTGTGCCCTTACCCTCTGTGCTGTGCCCATCATTAATCCATTTCAGAATTAATTTCAAATTTCATCGTAAAAAATGTGAGATCCGGTGAACGGCTCGGCCTGTGGCGCGTCCGCGCGGTCCACGCGGGGCTTTGCGGGGCACTGCGCCGCGCGGGCGGCCTCGCCCCGAGCTCGGGGGCCGGCGCGCCCTACCGCTCTCCTGGTCGGGGCTCCCGCGCGGTCCCGGGAGGCCGCCCTCCCGCGTCAAATTTAAAAAAAAAAAAAAAAAATGTGAGATCCTATTACGAATCCATTCTGAAGCATAAAACTCAGGAGGATGTTTAAGGTACCATTTATTCCCTCGGTAATCAGTGATTGGAGTTTGTTTTGTTCTGTACTGTGATAGCACTGAAATGAGTATATTTTTGTCCTTTACAATCTGCCTTAAATATCTCCTTATTACCATGACTAAGATTTTTAGTAAAATTTTGTCTCCTCTGTTAACTTCAGAATTGAATTTGTACCACTGGATTTTTGATGCCTGACCAATTTTGATGTAGAATACTTTCTTCCTATTTGAAATAGGATAATGATTAGACATTTTTATGCTTATTATGGAGTTTTGTTCTGAACCACAAAAGTACAGAGTACATGGTTAATATTTGTATTAATGGATTGTTGTTTAGTTGCTAAGTCGTGTCCGAGTCTTTGTGACCCCATGAACTGCAGAACAGCGGACTCCCCTGTCCGTCATTATCTCCTGGAGTTTGTTCAAGCTCATGTCCATTGAGTCGGTGATGCCATGGGTACTGATTCATACTGGATACTGATTCATAAATAGATTTGAACACATTGTTTTCTGGGGATGACTGCTAGGGGAAAATCAGTATGTTGGAAAGAAAAGATTTCAGTCTCCCATTAGTATTGAATAATTTTCTGTTAAACACTCTAGTTGATAGGCTCTAGAACTCATTGTGGAATTCTACATTTGTAATTCTAATTGTAATGAGCAAAATTAGCCTTTAAAAAGCACGAGTTTATTTGTTGGATTTCTGATTTGATGTTTCATAAATCTTTTCCTGCTCTCAACCCAGGGACACACCTAGCAACACTTGAAGAAGGAAGGCCATCAGAATGTGTTCCACCTGCAAGTCTTGAAGCCAACAGTTTGAAGAAAAGCAGTTGGGGGGTCTTATTTACTGGCATTGTTGGGGGGACGCTGGTGGCTGTGTATGCTGTGGCCACACCATTTGTAACACCAGCCCTCCGAAGAATTTGTTTGCCATTTGTACCCGCCACTACGAAACAGATCGAAAACGTTGTGAAAATGTTGGAATGCAGGAGAGGACCCCTGGTGGACATCGGTAGTGGTGACGGACGTATTGTGAGTTACTCGAAGACGTTTTAAGGTTTACGTTTTTTGGGGTTTTATGTTTTAAAATTTCTGTTTCACATTTCTTAGGAGGCTTATGCAAAGCCTTGCTAAATTGATAGCCTAATAAAGTATTCATTTAATTTTGTGTTTTCTTGGCTGAACTACTGAGTCCTTCAGCAGGACTTTGGAATTTATTTTTCTCAGATTAATTGTTCTTAAAGGGGAAAGTGCTCTGGATGTCTGGTAAAAAGCAACAATTGACTGATGATTATGAAATTGTTCATTAAAAAACTTAGGCCAACAGAAACATGTTAAGTCACGTAGTTTGACTATTTTACATTTTTTTCCAAGGGTGACTCCTAGGGAGAAAAAAAAAATCAGTATTTTGGGGAAAAAAATTTCAGTCTTCCATTAGTATTGAATAATTTTCTGTAAAACCCTGTAGTTCGTATTGAATTAATTCTGCTGCTTGTGGGTTCAGTCCCTGGGTTGGGAAGATCCCTTGGAGGAGGAAAGGGTGACCCACTCCAGTATTCTTGCCTGGAAAATCCCAGGGACAGAGGAGCCTGGCAGGCCAGCGTCCATGGGTTTGCAAAAAGTTGGACATGATGTAGGGACTCAACAACAGTAACAACATAAGTAGGGAGTTTTCATGTCTTTTTCTGATCTTGAGCACAACCTCTCCGCAGGTGATCGCAGCTGCAAAGGAAGGGTTCACAGCTGTGGGTTATGAGTTGAACCCCTGGCTCGTCTGGTACTCCAGGTACCGCGCTCGGCGGGAAGGGGTGCAGGCATCTGCCAGATTTTACATCTCAGACTTGTGGAAGGTACGTACAGCCGAGGACATGCTAGAGCACTCCACCCCCAAACTTTATGATTTTTGATTAGTATGACTGAAAACTGAATTAAAATAGAGAGTTGAAGTGTATATTTCGGCATTATGAAATGTGAACAGCTTTTAAATTGATAGATTTTACAAATCAGCCCTACGTTAGAGTAGAAACTTAAGGTTTATAACTTTACAGGTCATGTGACTTCTAAGGCTTTATTTACTCAATTTAAAATGTTCTCATTTCTCTTTATTATGCAGTGATAAAGATTTTTTTATCTCATTTGTAAGTCTTGTACATTGTCATATAGGCATTAACTTGTTAATGTCATTCTTGGTAAATAGTTTTGTGTGTGTGAGTGTATTTATATGCGCATATGAATATGTGTGTCTGAGTGTGTTTGAGACTGTGCGTCTGAGTTTGTATGTGTGTTTATGTGTGTGTGTGTATGTGAGTGTGTGCACGCTAATGTGAGTGTGTGTGGGTACATGTGTGTATGTGTATATATACCTAGGGAGAGACAGAAGTAGTGCAGGAGAAAGGAAAGGACCCGCCAACCGTGCTGTGATGCTCCTTTGCATCTTCAAAAAGTATAAGATATTTCCAAGTTTACTTGTTTTCTAAAAAGTGCCTGGTAATTTTGCTTTAGGAATGCTCCATAAAATGCTTTTTCTTAAATAAGAATTTTCCTTTGTAATAGTGTCATCAGTAGCTTATAAAAATTCACTTGAGTTTTGTTTGCATTGTTTTTTATTCCATATATACGTAAATGATCTCTCTAGAGAGTAAATAAAACTTTTATTGGGTAATAAGAATTTTGACTGGCGAAGCACTTTTCCCCCCAGTTTTCCAACTAAAGACCATTTTATTGCCATTTTTACTTAAGTGTTTTAGAGAAGAGGAGGGGGACCAGAATTCTAAGGATGACTCCATAGGAGAAACAGGTGGTTCTGAAAAACCTCGAGTTCTTGCTAAGCTTGTTTTGTGTAGAGCAGAGTAGAAAGTGGGCCGGGGTGCAGATGGCCCAGTCTACCAGGGTGACCACTGGTGGTCACTGGTGAGTCCCTGCTTTTCTGACCATCAATCTGGGTGGCCCTGTGTGGAGTGGCTGTGAGGATGAGCTGGGATAGCTTCTGTGGAAACTTCTGGAAAACTAACAGATGTGCTAACACGGGTGAAAGTATTAATACGGGAAATCTTAAAAAGGGCCACTGTTTGTGACAACCCACTATTTTTCTGAACTTTCTATTTTGTATTGGGGTATATATGCTGGAAAAGACTGAAGGCCAGAAGACAAGGGGGCAACACAGGATGAGATGGTTGGTTGGCATCACCAACCCCATGGACATGAATTTGAGCAAACTCTGGGAGGTAGTGAAGGACAGGCATGCTGCAGTCCAGGGGGTCACAAAGAGTCAGACAGCTTAGCTACTGAATAACAACCATGGCCGATTAACAATGTTGTGATAGTTTCAGGTGGACAGCAGAGGGACTCAGTCATACATAGACATGTGTCCATTTCCCTCCAGACTCCCCTCCCATCCAGGCTGCCACGTAACATTGAGCAGAAGTCCTTGTGCAACACAGTAGGTCCTTGTTGGATATCCACTTTAAATATAGCACTAGGTACACGTCCATCCCAAACTCCCTAACTGTCCCTCCCCGGTGGCAACCAGAAGTTCGTTTTCTAAGTCTGTGAGTCTCTTTCTGGAAAACCAACTATTTTTTGAAATGGGAAATTGCTATTCATTCCGAAATAAAGCTTAAGCTGATGTTTGACTTTCCAGAATTAATCTATGAATTGTTTTCTCCCTTCTCTTCAGGTCACTTTTTCGCAGTACTCAAATGTTGTTATCTTTGGTGTGCCCCAGATGGTGAGTATGCCCTTCCTGCCACCCAAGTGTCTTTTTCTAGGTTAGGAGGGGGCTTCTGGCCTGCTCCCCTGTGTGCAGAATGACAGATCATTGGTTTAACAAAGTACTTGAGGGCCTTGATAGTTTAATCATAAAAGATTCAGTCTTGTCGTTTAAAAGTTCTGCTTTAGATGAAGGTCTCAGTGATCTACCTAAGCCCTAACAATTTGAGTCTGAAAACTGCTTTATGAGCTCCTGGTGTCTAATGTGGGTTTTCACAGTTGCTCACTTATTATATCCAGCTGAAATCACTTGGGAAAGTTAACGGGAGGGGACTTCCCTGATGGCTCAGTGGTAAAGAATGTGTGTGCAATGCGGGAGACATGGGTTCAATCCCTGGGTCGGGAAGATCCCCTAGAGAAGAGAACGACTACCCGCTCCATTATTTTTGTTCGGGGAATTCTGTGGACAGAGGAGTGTGGCAATTTATTGTCCATGGAGTCACAAAGAGTTGGACACAACTGAAGCGACTTAGCATGCACACACAAGCCTTGAGTAGTTTCTGTTGACCTCAGTTGGCTGATTTGTATTGAATTCTGACTCTGTACTTTGGAAAGTAAAAATGCTGCAGCATTGGACTGCAAATGGTCCAAAATTTAGCCTTTGGAAAGATGACCAGAATGCGAGGCTTTCGTTGTAATTGTTGGTTTACTGACTGTAGAAAGAAATCCTCCTCCACTTTTCAAGCTCTATAATTGTAGGCATAGTAATCCTGGCAGATTTCGGTTGTTTGCCAAAATGCCACTAAGTAAGTGATACGGTTTTTATTTTTTTAAAAATGGACTTTTTTTGTTGTTATGCTTTCTTATTCATATCTTAATTTTTCCTTAAGATATCTCATGCTGGAGAAATTTTTTTCTATTAGAGTTTTCCATAAAATGCATTTTTCTCTATTTTTTAAAAAAAGTATTTAGAAGTGCTTTTGTTAAATACTCTTGAAAGTGATAGGATTCTGTATGTTCATAATTCTCAGCAAGCCTAACATGAAGATGAAACCTGGTTGTCTATACTTTTGTTATAAAAATGAAAAGAAGTAGAAAGGCATGATCTCTGATCATTAAAAAAAACACCTAAAAACGTATTTGGTATCAGAATTGCTATGGAATCTGATGGTTTTTTTCCCTACTTATTGTGAAGTTTGAGCATTCTTTTGGGATAATTGGCATTTTGAGGCAAAGAACCTTAATTTAAAATCCATGCTTTATACAAATAGAAAGCTGACATGTTTTGCGCTGTCTTGAGAGGCCCTGAGGTGCTGTCCCAGTAGGGGGCAGCACTGGCCTTCTCCTGGCTCCAGCTCCTTGGGCTTCTCACCACATTTGAAGTGTAGTCAGTTTTGGGAACTGTTCACCCAAGGGAAGAGTGTTATTTTGATAAATACTTTTGTGATTATGAGCCATTCTTCTGTACACAGAGAAACCTTAAATAAGGCACTTGCAGCATTTCACCATTCTCAGGAAGAAGGAAGCAGCTGAAATGCACAAAGTGCCCACGTCTCCTGGCACGAGAGGGATTCAGCCAACTTGGAGTCCTCCACGCGGGGGGACGGAGCAGGGTGCTGAGGCTCAGATGGCCTCGGTGGGTCTGAGAGGCTCGGTTTCCCTGGTGGAGGTCCCTGTTTTCCGCCCTCCCAGGCCTTGCCTGCATGGAAACAGTGAGAGGAGGGAGGGGGCTGCCAGGGGCTGCCAGGTCAGCCCTTGGGGTCCTTAGGGTCCTGGGAAATTCTTTTAGGCTGTCTGGGCTCATTATGCCGTCTCCTGTTAGAACATATTTTACTTCTCCACTCACTAGCCGGTGTCCCAGTAGGGGCTTGGTGGCTGGACAGAGCCAGCATGGCAGGGTTTCCTGTGGCCACTGGGGCGCACGTGGGCCGTGAGAAGCCGGAGGCGGCATTGGGAGTGTCAGAGGGCGAGACCCTGGTGTTACGTGGCCTCCCTCTCCTGCTGCTGCTGGACTGGTCATCCCTCACAGCTCTGCGTTTCCGGTGCCGGACTGGCGGTCCCTTACAGCCTTGCATTTCCGGTGCCAGACTGGTGGTTCTTCACAGTTTAGCGCAGCAGCGCTTGGCTTACAGTGGCCTGAGCCTGTGTCATGTGTGTGTGTCCAGGGTAGCAGGAGTGAGAGTGCCAGTGGACCTGGTAGACCAGTGCCTGGATGGGAGATCGCTTCTCGGCCTTTTGGCTAAGATCGAGTGTAGTATCTGTCCTTAGCAGTTTAATATCTGGGGCTTCCCTCATAGCTCAATCGGTAAAGAATCCGCCTGCAATGCAGGAGACCCCGGTTCAATTCCTGGCTCAGGAAGATGTGCTGGAGAAGGGATAGGCTATCCGCTCCAGTATTCTTGGGCTTCCCTTGTGGCTTAGTTGGTAAAAACTGCCTGCAATGTGGGAGACCTGGGTTCGATCCCGGGATTGGGAAGATCCCCTGGAGAAGGAAACAGCTACCCATTGCAGTATTCTGGCCTGGAGAATTCAATGGACTGTGCAGTCCATGGGGTCACGAAGAGTCGGACAGGACCGAAAGACTTTCACGTTCACCGTGAACTTAGCTGCCAGGAGGGTGGGACAGATTGGTCGCGTCCTTGTTGCAAACCCTCCGGTGACTTCATTGTGCTTTAAACCAGTGATGATAAGGCCCAGCCTTCCATCTGGCCTTGGTACCTGGCTGCCCCCAGCTCTCTGCGCACTGGCCCTGCCCTCCTCTTGGCTCCTGGACCACACTGTGTGGGGCTGTATCCTCCCCAAGACTCCAGTGCCCCCAACTCTGGGCCTGGTTAGCAAACGTTTGCTGACCACTCAGGTCAGATGTCTCTTCCTCCAAGAAGCCATCCTTGGTTGCCCTGTGTGATGAGCCCCGACACCACGATTTCTAAAGCTTGTTCCCTTCCCTGTGGACATGTGACTGCACTTCTGCTCATGTGATGGCTTTGGTGGCATTGGCTGTGTGCACTGCACTGTGAGCTCAGGAACAGGGCAGACCTGTTGAGCTCTGCCAGACTCCCAGCTCCTGGCTCAGAGTGATCACCTAGGAAACGTTTGTTAAACGAATGGATGAATATGGTGTAAACATGCGCGTTAAGTACACTCTGCCCGTGGGCTATTAAGTTTCATAACTTCAAAGGATGACTCATTTAATTTTAGTTACGAATTCTGTTATGAATCCATGAGTGAAAATAGTGTCATAGTGTTCTGATAAAGAAACAGGATTCATGACCATGAATCCTGCATTCAGTCATTCATTAAACAAGTGTTTACTCAGGGTCCACTAAGCATCAGACCCTGTTCAAGTACTTCAGTGAATAAAGAGAAAAAAGGAAACATCCCTGCCCCAAGGTATTTGCGTGCTAGTTGGGAGAGCAGGTATTCAGTGAGACGGCAGCGAGGACTGTGTGGTACAGTAAGGGGGTCAGTGCTGTGGGCTCACCAAAGCGGGAGAGGGAGACTGTCTTCGAAGATGGGACATTGGAAGTGAGGGGCAGCCGTGCGGCCATATCTGGAAGAGCGCTCCAGGTCGAGGAACAGCCACCGCGAAAGGAAAGGTGCTGAGGGGTGTGTGCCTGTGGGTCCAGAAGCAGCGAGGGGGTGGTCGTGGTGGGAGGGGGTGAGCAGGGGTGGCGGGGGAGAGTTATGGGGTCCAGGTGGGAAAGACAGGGCCTGCCGTGGGGAGCAGAGGGTGGGGGAGATGCTGGGAGACGGGTCTGAGCTCTTGCGGGCATCCAGGCCATCAGTGGGGGAAGCCAGTGCCAGGGTGGAGAAGCTGGTGACAGGTGGTGAGACTCTGGATGCTCGATGAGTACAGGAACAACAGGGTGAGCTGGCAGATCCAGTGGGGGGCCCCCCCCAAGTGCCTGACCTGAGCTGCTGGAGTCTGCTGAGCTGGGAAGCTGTAGGCAGACTGGGTAGGGGTAGGGTGGGGGGATCAGGAATTCCTCATGACACACACAGTCTGGGACACGTGTGGGGTGACACGTGTAGGCATGTCAGGCGGGCCGTGCCCGGAGGTCTGGGCTCAAGGTAGGGGGCTTGTGGGGCATCAGCGCCCAGGAGCTGAAGCCGTAGGGGGCTGAGATCACCCAGGGAGGGGCCAAAGCCTTGCTGGACCTGAGCCCTGGCCTCAAACACATGCGCGGCCCCCAGCAAAGGACACAGAGGAGTTGGGGCGGAGAAAAGGGAGGTGGAGTGACCCAGTGGCTCAGAGCTACGGACGGACCTGGCTGTTGTCTTGTGCCTTTAGCTGGTTTCAGCTTATGTTTCAAGTTTTGAAGAGGTAATTAAAATAGGATGAGTTCATGTCACTTTGAAACGCATAATTGTATGAATTACTTTGAGTTTGATTAGGCAGAGATGACACATCACGGCTTCTCTTTGTGTAAGATATCAAGACCCAGGTTGTTGCATATTTATGTGTAATTTAGTCCGTTAATTTCTTATGATTGAAATAGAGCCTTTCATTCATAGGTTTATCTTGACTTAGCATATGACAGTCATTTGGAAATAAAAGGTCTGTAAAAGAGAAAAGAATAGTAATCTGAATAAATTTACAGTTGTCCTTTTTATGAACAAAATTAGCATAAGAAACCCCTGACATTTTGGAAAAACACATATTGTCTTATTCTTTGCTTCTTTAATTTTTCCCTCAAGGAACAAAATTTTTTTTTTTTTTTTTTTTGTAAAAGAGTTATCTTTTTGGAGAAGGAAATGGCAACCCACTCCAGTATTCTTGCCTGGAGAATCCCATGGACGGAGGAGCCTGGTGGGCTACAGTCCGCGGGTCGTAAAGAGTCAGACACGACTGAGCGACTTCACTTGTCTACTGACTATATAACATCCAGCTGAAGACTAGCAGAGGGGTACTCTTTCTGTCCCCTTCTGATGCCTATGTCAAAAGCTTTCTCTATCTCCTTTATACTTCAATAAAACTTTATTATACACACACACACAAAATAAAGAGTAATCTTTTACTAGCTGTTATAAGAATAAAAATATTCCATCCTTAGTGGAATTTATTCATTGTTACCTCAGTATTGATTCTAATAAAGAATCAGAAGTTTGGCTCACTCCAGCCACAGGTCATGTAGAGGAGTTTTTTCCCAAACTGCTTTTTAAAGACACAGGTGAGGAATCAAACTGTCATAGAAAATTTGCTCATCTTACTTTAACAGATCACTTTAATTAATGTCTGTCTGTGCCGGGCCCCCACTGCTGTGCTTGGGCTTCTCTAGTTGCGGCGAGCGGGCTGCTCCCTAGTTGGCGCGCACAGGCTTCTCCTTGCACTGCCTTCCCCTGTTGTGAGCACAGGCTCCAGGTGCGCAAGCTCCAGCTGTTACAGCTCACAGGCGCGGTAGTTGTGGTGCGTGGGCGTAGTTGCTCTGTGGCCTGTGGAATCTTCCTGGACCAGGGATCAAAACCCGTGTCCCCTGGATGGGCAGGCAGAGTCCTATCTGGCACGTTCAGTCTGGGACACATGTGGGTTGACACATGTAGGCATGTCAAGTGGGCAATGGCTGATGCCCGGAGGTGTGGGCTCAAGGTAGGGGGCTTGTTGAGGCATCCGTGCCCAGGAGCTGAAGCCAAGGGGGGACTGAGATCATCCGGGAAGGGGCCAAAGCCTTGCTGGACCTGAGCCACCACGGAAGTCCTGCTTGATTACTTTTAAAGAGAGTAGCTTTTGCATAGGTCTTGGTTTCTAAACATCGCTTCTCAGAGGAACCAGGAACGTTTGAGAAGTGGCTGATCCCGGGCCTGGGAAGGGAAGATGTGAAAGCCTGGAACATATAGTCGAGTGTGAATGTGAGGAAGTGCTCAGAAGGTTTGGTTGGGGCACATGCACAGGAGAGAAGCCAGCTTGAGGGGCTCCGGATGACAAACCGGACAACTTGAGCGTTAGAAGAAATGAGGACGACAGCGGATCGTAACCCGTTGATGAATCCAGGAGTTCATGCTTGCAGTGATGGAGACAGTGAGGGGAACGCTCTTCCTTGAGATTCTGACTATTGATCTGAAAGAAAGGATGGGTCTGGCAAGTTGCTGCTTTCAACCTGGGTAGTGAAATTGACTCAGGCAGTCATCAAGATGGAGCACTCAGTGGGGGCCAGTTAGACGAGTAACGACATTTACATCTTTTCAGGGTGTCTGCCCACAGTATCTTGTTCATTTTGAAGGAGGAATAGTAACCACAGTGTGGAGACGCTGAGATGCCTCCTTAGCCGAGTGGTGTGTTACCCTCAAAGCAGAAGGACCCCACGGGGTCAGGACTGTCGAGTGTGTGAAGTTCACAACCCCTGTGCTGGGTCGTTGCCACGGACGCACATGCCGCTCATCACAAGCAGGCACCAGGGGGACTCGCCCGTGTGCTTCTTTTTTGAGTTAAAATTTTATTTGGGGGCAAAATGAGGACTGTAGCCTGGGAGACAGCCCCTCAGATAGCTCTGAGAAACTGCTCCAAAGAGGCAGAGGGATAGGGTAGTATTTATGTGATTTTGGTGAAGGAGGAATACTTACAGTCAAGCACATAGGCTTTTTTGCAGAAGGTTTCTGCTGGTCACAAGAGACAGTCATCACCACGAAGGATTTTTGTGCTTTTTTAGATATGAGGAGGTGCAAGAATTGGGCTCATGAAATCAGCTCCTGAAGACACCTGTCTCTGAAGGCATTTCCTGTCAGTTTTTCCCAAGCACAGAATGCCTTTCTGCTGTCCACCCTGAACTCCTTTCAGGGGATGTTGGCGGTCAGCAGCTGCAGCAGCATGTGATTTAACCCTTGTAGAGGTAGATGGCAAATGCCAGTTTGCAGTCAACAGGGCCTACTCATGGTCATAAATTCGACTGTCCTTTGGGCAGCATTTCGTGACCATTTCATCTGACGATGCTAGGAAGGCTCGTTCCAAGGGCCAGCGAAGATTTTGCAGACAGATCACTCAGTGTGCTCTTACTGGACTAGGTCTATCAGCAGTAACCAGAGGGCTCTGGACCAGCTGTCTTACTCAATCTTTCATGGTCCGGGCAAAACTCCCTCTTGTATCTTCCCGTATTTAGAGTTACACCATTACAATCATTGACCATATACAGGAGTATATATTTGATCAACTGCTTCAAGTCGACTGGCCTGTGTTCTTAAAGGAGGTTATTGTCATGACAGACAAAGAAAGGCGAGAGATTGTTCCAGATTCAAGGAAACCAAGGAACCATTACAACTCTGTGCACTGCGCGACCCTGGACTAGGGGAGTGTGTGGAGGACATTCCTAGGGCATTTGATCGGGTGCTGTTGGGATGATTGTTGTTGGGATACAGTGTTAAGTTTCCTGAATTTGATAACTGTGCTGAGGCTCTTTCTCAGAAAACACTGAAGTACCAGGGAGTAAAGGGGCATGTTGTGGGCAGCGTGTTCTCAGATGGTTTAGAAAAAGTGTTCTGAGAGAGGGGGGCGAAGAGCAAGTCAGATAAAGCAGCTGTGACAAACTGGAAACTGGTGAGCCCGGGTGCAGGAGTACAGCAGTGTTCTTGCTCTATTCTTGTACCCTTTCTGTAGAGGTGAAATTATTTGAAAATAATTAAAAAATAGAGAAAAATATATTTAAGAGGTGAAGCTGGTAATATATTTTTAGGACCTGAAGATAAAATTTTAAGCAGCTGTTAATTTGCTAATATAATCACAGTGTCAGTACTTTTAGTAAACAATAAAACTCTTTCCTCACAAATAGATTACTTATAAAGTTATGTGTAAGTGATACGTAACAGAATTTTACTTTTCGTAAGTTATGTTGACTATAAAGAAATTAATTATTGGGATATTATGGATATCTTTTTAAAAGAATTGTGGAATGTTTGATCATATTTCAATTTGGTAGAATGTGTATTTTTTTTCATGGTCTAATTCCATGTTTCTTTAGTTAGGAAAGTGGAAATCTGTGATACACATTTGCTAAAAATGACAGATTTTATATTTGATGATAGAAAATAGTTTTAAAATGGTGGTTCACGTGACTTCTGTATTTTGGTGGCTTGTCGCCCAGGAGTGCTCTGTTTTACAGTCAATAATCTGGCGCAGATATTTTCAGGGAGACAGTACAGAAGGACACTGAAGGGCCCTTCCTGTGACCCCCCTTCCTGTGTCCCCCCTTCCTGTGACCCCCCCTTCTGTGACCCCCCCTTCCTGTGATCCCCACTCCCTGAAATGATGGCTGTCATTCTCCACAGATGGCGCAGTTGGAGAAGAAGCTCGAGCTTGAGCTTCAGGACGACGCTCGGGTCATTGCTTGCCGGTTCCCCTTCCCGCACTGGACCCCGGCACAGGTCACGGGGGAGGGGATAGACACCGTGTGGGCCTACGACGCGCGCTCTTTCAGGGGAGGAGATGGGAGGCCCTGAAGATCTGTGCACTTCTTGTCGGTTGTTCCCGTACAGGCTCTACCCAGAGTTTTCTGAGGTGTTGGAGTCTTTGATCTTCTAGAGACTTTAAGGCTGTGTCTTCAGCAGAGATTACATTTCTCACCGCTGTGGAATGAGAAATGACAATTACTTTCCCTGACTTTTGGAGAAAATAAGCAGAAGTTGAGGCCAGCAGGTAGATGAAAAGCCCCCTTTCACGGTGTATGCTAACAACTGTGCTACTTGGATGTGAGAAGATTCGAGTAGGCTCTGCTCACGTTGATGGCTGGGAAAGACACTAGCAGCTCTGCACATTGTCAAGGATGTGATTTGACGCCACAGATGACAAGAAGTAATTTTTAAAGAGGGAATGTGTTGTAAATGCAACTTGCTGTTTCCTATAACTTTATTCATACTTTAGATTTATCTTTTTTTTCCTTTCTTTCTGTGCTTGAGGACAAGATTAGTTTTCTAAAGGTTTAGAGAAGTGTTATATTTTATAACACTTTTTTTGGAATAACTTCTTCCAAGGCTGTTGGGTTACTGTATTTTGGCAATCTAAGATATATATGTGTGTGTAAATCTGTGTACATACATACACATTTTAACATTTTTGAATTGTGACATACCTTCCAATTGATGGTGTTTTGTAACCTAATTGGCAGTGTGGCGCTTCATGGCACAGTTGTATGTCAGCCACTGTTGGCAGAGTCTCAGATTTGATGAACTATGGTATTCAGAGAAGATACATGCTGTGGTGGAATAGTTGGTATGATTTGGTAGTGAAATAAACCATCCTGAACTTTGCGAAGGCAGACCTGGCTTCAGAGCCCCAATTCAGCAGCAGCAGGGCCTTGTCCAAGTGGCTGGGCCTTGGTTTCCTGAGCATCACTGTCATTTGGATAGTGGTATGCTGAACAGGGGGCTGGAGACCGATCTGTAGAACTCTCAGCACGGAGTCTGAGGCCTGTAAGTGGTGTTTATTATTTCAGACACTAAAGAAAAGCTTGTTCACAGAAGCTGCAGATTATTTCTGCTGGTCACCTCTTTATTTTATGAAAGCAGCCATTTATTTAATATTTCTCATTTGTGAGAAGAGATTTAACTGATTTAGATTAAAGACACGTCAAGGAAAACCTTTGAATATTAGTAGATAAACCTCACATATCTGAAAAATGAATATTGACTGTTGGCTCGCACAATCCCCGTGTATCACAGAAAGGAGTTAAACTCCCAGTAATATTACACCTGAAACCCGAACACCAAACCATGTTAAGAGAGGTTTGATCAAATGAGATGGTTAGCATTTTTAACTAAACTGATAAAAATATGATCAGTTTGATAATCTTCACTTTCATGAGCAGCAAGTGGGGAATCATTCATTCAACAAATGCTTATTGACTGTCTACTGTGTAATAAACTTCTCTGATTCAATGGTGAGTGACATGCAAATCCCCAGATCTTACGGGGTTTATGTTCTAGAAGAGAGACAAACAGGTGAGTGAATGTTACCATGTATGAATTTTCTGGAAGACGTAAGCGGTGTGATGGTGTAACAAGAAGCGAGTGTGTCTGGGGTGAGAGGGTGGGATATTGTGGACATTCGTCAGAGCGTATGGCAGAGTATGCAGAACGTACGGCAGGAGTCTCCTTAAGTCTCGACAGAAGAGCGGACAGACCAGAAGCACATCCCTTGGTTGTGTAGTGTGTCTTGTCCCCCACTGGGGCTGTAGCGTGTTGTTGTTGAGTTGCTGAGTCCTGTCTGACTCTTGTGATCCTATGAACTGTAGCCCTCCAGGCTCCTCTGTCCTTGGGATTTCCCAGGCAGGAATACTGGAGTGGATTGCCATTTCCCCCTCCAGGGGATCTTCCTGACCCAGGGATCAAACCGTGTCTCCTGAATTGGCAGACAGATTCTTCACCACTGAGCCACCAGGGAAGCCCTCAGGCTACCTTGTTAAGTGATAAACCCATGTTGTTCTTAAGCTGCTTTCACGTGGGTGCTGTGATATTTGCAACCTCAGCAGTCTGATGGAGACAGGAGGGGTGAGGGGGGAAGCCTGCTGACGAGGTTGGAAGGTGTGTCTGGAGTGTCCTAGAGGGATGGCGAGCCCCCAGGAACTCCCACCCACTCCTAGAGTGGCGTTTAGGAATGGTACCAAGTCACGGGGTCTATGACCTTGGGCCCGGCCTTCACAGCTGACATCCCATGAGAGCATCTTGTTCTTGGGGACATGGGAAGCAGAATCTCCTCTGTATCCTTGCCCCTGGGGAGTTCTGTTGGAGGAGAGATGATTTCTCAGGCTTGGAAAGGACTTGGGGAAAGGAAGGGAAGAACTCACCTTGGACTGCCCTTCTTAGCACGTAGAGGAGCTATTATGGGCTGCATGTTTGTTTCCTGTGTTGAAATCCTAACCTCCCCAAGTGTGTTGGCATCAGGAAGAGGGACCTTGGCTTTAGGTTATGAGGGTGGATTTGTGCCCTGATGAAAGAGACCCCAGAGTGCTCTCTCGCCCGGTCCACCCCAGAAGGTCACAGTGGGAAGAGGGCCGCCACCAGACCCCACATCAGCCAGCACCTTGATCCTGGACTCCCCAGCCTCTGGGACAGTGAGAAGTAGGCGCTTGGTGTTTCAGCCCCTTTCTGTGGTATCCGTCAGAGCGGCCCGATCTGATTGAGACCAGCCAGCGCTGAGAAGAGCCACACCAGCCCTTCCCAGACCTGTCTGGGCTCCAGCCAACATTTTCTTAGCCCCAGCGAGGAAGGGAAGTGGGAGGGAGCCTGGCTTCAAGAGGACTCTCCTGGGAACCCGCGGGAAGGGCGAGAAACCAGCCCACTGCCCTGATGAGTGGGGCCGAGTAAGCTCCCGGTCGGTTGGATGCTGTGGGTGGACGCTCTTAGTGAAGGCGGCCTCCCTGGGAGGGGTCTTCTCTCTGGATCTCCCCTCCTGACACTCACGGCGGGGAAGCTTTGAACACAGTTTGTCCCTCGACTAATGTGGGTGATAGAACTGGAAATAGGAACAGAAGAAACTGCTCTGAGAAGCAGAGTGAATTCTGGGTGGTAAAGGGTCTTGAGAACACACCCAAAGAGGCACAGTCATAGAGGTGGGGATGCGGGCTTCCCCGGTGGCTCAGTGATAAAGAATCCGCCTGCCAATGCAGGAGACACGCGTTCGACCCGTGGTCTGGGAAGATCCCACATGCTAAGGGGCAGCTGAGTCTGTATGTCACAGCTCTGGAGTCCACGTGCCAAGACTATGAGCCTGCGTGCCTGGGGCCTGTGAGCCACAGGAGAAACTACCTCTATGAGAAAGCTGCACACAGCAACAAGGGAGTAACCCCTGCTGGCCATAGCTTAGAGAAAGCCCACACACAGCAACGAAGACCCAGTGCAGCCAAAAAATAAGTAGATTTATATTAAAAAATATGAGGCTGTGGTATTTACCTTGGGTGAGAGATGGTTCAGAGGAAAGATCCTTCAAAGTTTGCAGGGTTGCCAAGCAGCAGCAGAAAGCAAAGTGACAACACGGTCGTGCGGTTTCCATGCACTGGGAGAGCCCTGGTCTCGTCTTCAGGGAGGCGGCATTGTACTTATTTTTCCTTTTTAGCCAAGGGTGGGTGGGTGTGTGTGTGTGTGGGTGTGTGTGTATGTGTGTGTGTGTGTGTTCATTAACTTGCTCAGTTACAAACTGCTCCGGTTGTATGTATGTTTATGTGGGTATGTGTGTGTGTGAGATCATTAACTTGCTCAGTTACAAACTGCTCTGGTGTGTGTGTATGTATGTGTGCGTGTGTGTGTGTGTGTATGTGTGTGTGTGTGTGTATGTGTGTGTGAGTTTTCATTAACTTGTTGTTACAACCCACTTCAGTGTGTGTGTGCGTGCGTGTGTGTGTGAGATCATTAACTTGCTCAGTTACAAACTGCTCTGGTGTGTGTATATGTATATGTGTGTGATCATTAAGTTGCTCAGTTACACCCCCCCCAGTGTGTGTGTGTGTGTGTGTGTGTGTGTGTGTGTGAGAGTGTGTGTGAGAGATCATTAACTTGCTCAGTTACAGCCCGCCTCGGGAGCTCAGGGTCTTACTACAGTTGGCTGGTTCTCTGCAGTTCGACCTGTTCTGTGGCTCCAAGGTGTGAACTGGGGTCATCGGGTGGGAGCCGGACAGATGTGAAGTTCACGCTCAGGATGAAGTCCTTTCAGGACCTGGTGAGTCGCTGGTCACTGGAGACGCTGGAGCTGAGGCAGGCTGGCCACTGGGTGGAGATGTTGCAGAAGAGATCCGTCCTCCAGCAGACTGAGTGCTGAGATGACTTGCGCTGATGACGAGTTCCCCAGTCCTGGCAGGGCCGCCTGCGTCCTGTCTGCCAATCTCTGGGGGTCTAGGAGGCGTCAGGCTTCAGCTGTGAAGGCGAGTCGCACAACTCCACAGAACTCAGCATCCCAAACACAACCACCTTGGGATGTGCTGACAAGGTAGTTGAAGTGTTGGGGTGCAGGCGAGTAAAGAGAAACGTACCAGGGCCTCCAGCTGGGAGACGTGCAGGAGCAGAGAAGGAGGTTGGAATCTACAACCCATCAAGGGCTCAGCTGGAGAGAATGTGGTCAGGTTCACTGGGCACTGATTAACCCGGGGGACTGTTTCTGAAGCCTCTGGTGGAAACAGGACACTAATGACACCTCACTCCCTTCTGACATCGCCTGACCTTGGGACCTTGTCCCAGGAGCAGCCTTCTGAAGACCAGGAACCACCCCCCGACCCTTCCCCAGCTTGTCTGACCAGGTTTGGCATCTGGAACAGCTGGCTGGTAGATAGGAGCTGAGCTGTAGAGTTTTGTGTTGAAAATTTTAATTGAGGAACAGGAGGATTGGGGACCGCCAAGTGGGAGCTCAGGTCAAGAGGTTGAGGCCAGAGGACCTTGGAGAGGTGTGAGAGACAAGAGACAGGTTTCTTTCTGGTCAAGGGCTCAGTGCAGGGGGCTGGCCATGGTCCTAGGGGGTGGGAGTTCCTACCAGATGCCTGCCCTCAACCACCGACCTCTGGTTGGCTGGAGGAGCTGTCACTGTCCCTGGGATGTCCCAGCTCCCTCTTCATTGGATTCAACTGAGTGTCGGTTCCTTGAAGAACTCCGTTTAGGAACAGGGTTATTTTGTGATGGTTGACAGTACCACTTGTCATAGTGGGTATTAAACACAAGGAAATAATTTTCCCCCAATATGTTGCAAGTTGTGTTATTGTTGTCATTTAGTTGATACATCATGTCCGATTCTTTTGCTACCCCGTGGACTGTAGCCCCCTAGGCTCCTCTGTCCATGGGATTTGCCAGGCAAGAATACTGGAGTGGGTTGCCATTTCCTTCTCCAGGGGATCTTCCTGACCCAGGGATTGAACCAACGTGTTCTGCTTTGGCAGGAGAGTTTTCTACCGCTGAGCCACCAGGGAATCCCACAAACTATATACTTGGATGGAAGAAGTGGATATTTGTATAAATGTAAGAAAATTTCCATCTAGGTAACACAATATAGTTCAGGTAGAAAACTTGAGTGGTCCAGGATCCCCTTGAGCAGGACTCCGTCTCCCTTTAGAGGGGAGTGTTCCTGTAAAAACACCAAGTTACGATTGTGTTGGAATCGTCCCACTTGTGACCCTGTGGACTGATGCAAATTGAACGTGAACAATGACAAAAAATACATTGGCTCTTCTAGGTGAGGGAGATTAGATGTCTTTTTCTAACTTAATATTATAGTGTGAACGTTATCCGAGAAGGATGGATAAAACAGTAGCTCGTCAATCACTGGCTTCAATTCAAGGATGCGAGGGAGGAATCAAGTGATTTTTCTTCTCTGTAATATTGTAGGATGAGCAATTGGGCAGCCAAATTATTTTTCCTACGAATGAATGCAAATGTCAAATGATTTTCCCAGAAACTCCATCTGTATCCCAAACTTGGTGGATGCATTTGCGTGATAAAATCTTGTAGGGTTTGCTATAAATACAGCTTTGTCGTGTTGTCCATGCAGAGCGTGACAGCTGAAGAAGGGACAGTGAGTCACAGTCTGCTGCTGCTGCTAAGTCGCTTCAGTCGTGTCCGACTCTGTGCGACCCCATAGACGGCAGCCCACCAGGCTCCCCTATCCCTGGGACTCTCCAGGCAAGAGTACCAGAGTGGGGTGCCATTGCCTTCTCTGTGAGTCACGGGACATTAGGCGAAATGCCGATACCGAGTAGCTGGCAATCAGCAAAATCGTGAGGCGAGTGAGGCTGATGGTTCCCTGTCTTCCCTTTACCTCCCCCTGCGCCGACCTTGTCCCAGGCTCTAATCCTTTACCTTTTAAAAGAAAATAATATATTTAAAATTTTTATTTATTTTCAAGTGGACCAACTTTAAAGTCTTTATTTAATTTGGTACAATATTGCTTCTTTTTTTACATTTTGGTTTTTTGGCTATGAGGTATGTGGGATCTTGGCTCGACGACCAGGGATCAAATCTGCACTCCCTGCATTGGAAGGCAAAGTCTTAACCCCCGAACCTCCAGGCAAATCTCTACCCCCACCCCTTTTTTTGCACATTTTTTCACACTTAAAATTTCTTTTTTTAAAAAAAATAATTGAAGTATAGTTGGTTTATAGTGTTTTAGTTTCAAGTGTACAGCAAACTGATTCAGTTGTACATATATATATTTTCAGATTCTTTTCCTCTATTTATAGGTGATTGCAAAATATTGAGTATAATTCCCTGTGCAACACAGTAGGTTCTTGTTGTTTATTTATTTTATATACAATACTGTGTATCTGTTAATCCCAAACTCCTAACTTATCCGTACCCCTCATCACTTAACCACCCTTTTTTTTGCACCTCTGCTTTTAAGCATTATATTTGCTTGTATATATACAAACAAGATACTTATATTTTGTTAAGGAGAATGTTAATATAAATTTGAATTTTAGTAAGGCTGAAAGAGATGAATTTGTAATGGAGACGTGTCAGATTCCTTGCTTCTCTCTGCCCTTACCCCAGTCTTACCTAAACTACTCAGTTGGTGCAACTTGGAAACCAGAGCATCCATAGAAAGAATCACTGGTACCTGGGGAGATCCCTGGGCCGTCCAGACAGGCAGCTCTGTGGCGCTGGAGACTGCCCAGAGGAGAGTAATTTATACAAACAGCATGGGAACGCTGCTCTGGGGGAAGCGTAGAGCCACGATGAGCCCCAAAGGGCTTCCACTTGCTACCAGCCTGGGACAGCACAAGCCCCGGGTCATTGCAGACGCTGCTGTTACAGTTTCTTGAAATACAACAGAAAGGGCTTCACGTTGAGAGCCACGTCCCTTCCAGCCGAAGTTCCAGTTCTACTCTCATCATTCAAAGCTACGCTCTCCTTGCAGGAAAATCCGATATGAACCAGCATGACTTCCAGGTGATCCTCTCCTCTCTGCACCAGTGGTCTGCCAGCTGACTGGTGTTAGAGCAACAGGTATTGCTGCAGTGCAGGCTGTTGTCAGGAGTAATGAACAGGAGGCGCAACAGCATGGTTTGCTTCTATTTATGTCATCATGGGGCATTCACACGCTCACACGTGCCTTCTCGCTCCAACACACACACAGACACACATGCGTACCCTACCTGAAGTAATCTATGAATATATGAGAAACTGGTACTAGCTTTTGCGTCTCAGGAGGGTGGGTGGCGTTTGGAACTTGATGTACAAGGAAGACATCTTTCATTACATATTTTAAAATATATATACATTTTTGCATTTTTACCATACATAACTTTTTAATGAAGAGTTATTTTTTACAAGTTCACGCAAATGGATTAGCTCTGATTCACATACCAGACACCACTTTTTAGAGCACACTGGAGAGAGAACGGCTCAGCAGTGTGGGACCGAAGTGGGCCAGGCTGTGGCAAGACTCCTTTCTCCAGGCAAGAATACTGGAGTGGGTTGCCATTTGCTGCTAGAGGGGATCTTCCCAACCCAGGGATCAAACCTGTGGTCTCCTTCATCTCCTGCATTGGCAGGCGTATTCTTTACCACTGAGCCAGCTGGGAAGCCACGCTGGTAAATAAGAGCAGAAAATCGGAGAACTGGACCTTCCAGGGCAAATCTACTGGCTGTCAGAGTCAAGCTTTTGTGAAGATGGAGAACTCAGTTTCAGTGGTTTGTGTTGGTTACATACTGTTTGTGATTTTTTTTTTTTTCATCTTCAGGTTTTTTCCTTCTTTCCCCCCTGTTATATGTCTTTACCATAAAATGAAAGTGAGAAACATACGATTTGTGAGATTTTAGGCCAGTGGTCCCCAAAATTAGAGATGGAGAAAGGAGGCGGGTGGGCGAGGCGGTGGACTTGGTGGGCCAGGAGGAGAGCGGGCAGCCTGGACAGAGCCTCCCTTTGCTGTACCAGCCCTCCCCTTCCTCCCCGCCCCCTCCTGGTCACTGTAGGTCACGTCCAGCCCCTCCTCTCCCCTCCATTCTCGCTGTCCTTTCCTGCCACCTCTGGGAGATGGCCGCTAACTTCTAGAACAGGTCATGCCCAGCTGGCCTGGTCGCTTTCTCTTTTGTACCGTCTGAAAAAGGACATCCTGGGTAGATTAGCAAGTATCCCACACGAACAGTGCTGAATGGAACGTTTAGGTTATTGATTCTAAGTAACCATAACTCCTGTCTGAAGCCTTTCCTCTGTGTCTAGGGAGCCCCGAGGGGATGATCCCCGGGGCTGGAGGTTGGCTCCCAGCCCTTCAGGAAGCCCCGTTTACCGTGGACACCCCTGTTAGAAATGCCTTTCTTAAACCTGGCTGAAACCTGGTTCCCTGGCATGTCCCACACACTGGTCTAATTTTACACCCTGGGAACCACCCTGAACACGTCTAGGACTTCGTCCATGAGCTGGAGCTTCAAAGACTTGAAGGATTGTCTCCCGTCCTGGTTATCGTCTATTCTCATTGTTTTTGATAAAAATTAACCTGGGCTGGTTACCGCCCTCTGCAGAAGCTAGATTTGGTGTGATCTTTCTTAAGCGTGGCTGCTGGACCCAGACGTGGCCCCAGGCATGGCCAGATCAGCGCAGAAAACAGGCTCCTTCCTTATCTTCAAATTAGCTGAACACACGACACTCTCACTCATGTGGACTTTTTAGTTTTGCTCCTTAGTCATGATCTGTCCCCAGTTATACAAACCACATTCATGGAGTTAAAACATTTTTTTAATTTATTTTAATTAGAGGATACATTACTTCCTGACTCGGACCCCAGAGCTGGTGCTCTGTGACAACTTGGAGGGATGTTGTGGGGAGGGAGGTGGAAGGGGGGTTCAGGAGGGAGGGGACACATGTATATACCTATGGCTTTTGTGTTGATGTATGGATTTTTTTGGTGTGTGTTTGTGACCCAAGTGTGTTTTCATTTGTGAAGCCAATGAATAACCTTAGATACGTTCTGAAATCTTTTATTGAGCTCGATTTGCCCACCTGCCAGGGGATTTGAAGGGACTGCAGGATCTTCATCTCCATATCCGTCATCTGGTTGTCCCTGAACCACCGGCAGCTGTGCCAGCCATGCCATCAGTGTTTGCATCCACCCTGGGTGAAGGGAGCAGGCACAGCCTCCCAGTGAGGCAGAACCCTGAAACCTCCCCTCCGGAAACCGCGTCACTTCCACCTGGGCTCTGTCGCTGTGTCCCAGCTGGGAGGGCAGTCTGGGCATGTCTTCAGTGGTCGGTCCATATGTATTTGTTGAATAAATGGGTGAATGAAGGTGTCGGGGGAGGCTGGGCCCCCGCCCCGCCGTCTTACTGAAGTGGTCTGTTTGCCTTTATCCCACACCCCGTGGTGTTGGCTTCCTGGTTAAGAAAGAAAACTCACTCCCCTGGCAAGGTTCATTCCTAGCCATCCACACTGTCTCCTGCAGTCTCTCCTGTTTTTATTTTTTTATTATGTGCTTTCTCACATTTTTCTTTAAGAAAAAACAGGTTAACCGAGGTCTAGTTGATATTCAACCCTCTCCACCCCAGCAAAACACAGGACATTTTGACGTATACAGTTTGGACATGTGTATATACCTGTGGAACCATCACCACAGTCAAGGTGATAAACATATCCGTCACCTCCAAGGGTTGTCTCTGGTTCTTCTGTGTTTTGTGTTGTTGTTTTGGTGGGAAGAACACTTGAGGTCTGCCCTTCTAACAGACTGACGTGTACAGTACTGAATTGTTCACCCTAGGCACTGTTTTGGGCAGTAGACTTCTAGAATTCACTCATCCTATACAACTGAGACTTTATACCCATTGAATATGTCTCGCCTTCACCTCTCCACCAAGCCCTTGGCAGTCCCCTCTCTACTCTCTGCCTCTGGGAGTCTGCCTCTATTAAGTTTCTTACGAAAGTGGAAACATGCAGTATCTGTCTTTCTGTGCTGACACGGTGTCCTCCGGATTCATCCGTGTACTCACAGGCGGCAGGAATCTCTGCTTCCTTTTTGCTGGGGTACCTACACCTCCACCCACCTCTTTCCTGAGGTCCAGCCTTGGTCAGTCTACAGTTTCCAGAGTCGACCTTCCTCCCCTTTTCAGGACTAATGTCTGCACACTGCCAGGAGATCGCCATCTCTCTCCTGTCGTACACAATTTCTCCAACATCCGCAGGGATAATATTTTATCCTGGACAATATTTTATTCTAACATGGGTTCATTAAGAGCCGTTAACTCACCTGGCTGTCTGTATATTAAAAAAGCCCAAGTTGGATTACATTTTGCTATCCATTCTGTTTTTTAAAACTTTGTGCGTTTATATATAAACTGTATATAGTTTGGTGACTATAGAATTCTCACAATGCTGATTTCTTCCAGAGTGAAGGTGAAGTCACTCAGTCGTGTCAGACTCTTTGCAACCCCATGGACTGCAGCCTACTAGGTTCCTCTGTCCATGGGATTTTCCAGGCAAGAATACTGGAGTGGGTTGCCATTTAAATGAGTCTAAATTTGAAATTTCTAATGAAAAAATGTTTCTTACTATAATTGCTAATTGAGATAAGCTTTACCCCTATGAACAATTTTTCATTTACAGTATTTCAGTGCAAAAATCTTAAGTATTTGGGGAGTGGTGGATTCCAAAATAAAACAATGGATTTCACATTTACCACAGGATTCTGCTTGTATTTACAATTTATAAATCACTTTCTGGGTAGTGGACTTGCCAGGTGGTGCTATTCCAAGTAATAATTTTTTTTTTTAATCTCTTCCCTTGGACCATCACCGTCATCTTACTTTTTGCCTTGGCTCTGGCATCTTGGAACCTGGCATTTGCTGTGTCCTCTTTCTGTTCTTGAAAGGGTCTTTTCCTTCCACATTTTAATGTTTCCAAATACAGTTTTTGATCTTGACATTCACGTTGTGACGAAGCCTCTTGTTTTGTTTTGTTCTCATTTAACTGGGTGTCATCTTGTTTCTTCACGTTTTGTTTCGTAGCCTGTCTGCTGACGCAGCATCACTTTTGTTTCCAGTAAATGAAAGGAAAACATTTCCACCCACTTAGTAGTTAGGCAGAGAGAAGGAAAAAAGCCTGAGTGCTCAGCAGTTCTCTGAGATAAGTACGCAGTGGATTTACATTTTATTCTGTTTCACTGTTTGGTTCACAGGTCAGTGTTTTGTGTCTTCAGTAGTTTGGTGATTGTCTCTTAAGGTTTTTACCTGATGCTTTTTAAGACATGGATTTTGAATCTATTTAAAAAGAGTTTCCATTAAAACAAAGTTCTGATTTTTTTTTTTCAAGCATAAAGAATTACTTTGATACCGAATGCAGTGGATTATGTTTAGAGTAATAGGAACAAACAAATATTTCAAATTATCCATATGACTATTGGTCAAATCCTACAAACTGCTAAGCAAACGTGCAAATAATTTAGATGGACTATGATGAATTCTGTCCCAGAAGAAATGAACTATTGCTAGAATTAAGACAAGGAAGAGGATCTTACTGCTTGATTTGTATATGGAGGGAAATGATGAAGGATGGCAATTTGCTATTTACAATTTTTCCCCCACAGCAGGAGAAAGTTTCAAAGTGGGTTTGATTTTTTTTTTTTTCTTTCAGTTTTCAATCCTTTGTTCAGAAAAAACCAATATTCTGGCCTAAGGAAATAGAAATAACTTCCAAGGGTAGGCCAGTAATGATACCATATAAAAGAACTGTTCAGAATGTTTTGACCTAATGTTTCAAGGTGTTAATGGTAAAATATTAAAGTTATATGCATAAAAATTTGCAGTATGATTTACAGAAAAAGAAAACCCTTTTTAGTTTACAGGGCTGTTAGTTTTGACAAATACATTCGGGTCACATAATTACACACAATGAGATATAGAATAATCCCATTATCCACAAAATTCCCTTGTGCCCATCTGTGGTAAGACCCTCTCCCAACCTCCGCTCCCTGGCAGCCACTCATCTATTTCCTGCCCCTCTATTTTCCAGAATATCCTGTAGATGGAACCTTACAGGATGTAAGGGCTTCTCAGGTGGTGCTAGTGGTAAAGAATCTACCTGCCTATGCAGGAGACACAAGAGATGTGGGTTCCATCTGTGGATTTGATACCTGGGTTGGGAAGATCCTCTGAAGTAGGAAGTGGCAACCCACTCCAGTATCCTTGCCTTGAGAATCCCATGGACAGAGGAGCCTGGTGGGCTACAGTCCATGGGGCCATAAAGAGTGGGATACAACTGAGCGACTGAACACATACAGAATGTAAACCTTCGAGTCTGGCTACTTTGACTTAGCATTATGCATTTGAGATTCATCTGTGTTGTGTGTTTATTAATCTTGATTGCTGAGTAGGGGTCTGTTGTATGGGATACACCTGATTTTATCATTCACCAGTAGAAAAACATTTGGATTTTTTTTTTGCAGTTCTTGGTGATTATGAATAAAGTCAGTGTAAAAATTTGCATAGTGTTTTTTTTTTGAACACAACTGTTTGTTGAAGTTGGGTAAATACCTAGAAATAGAATTGCTGGGTGTATGTTATGTTTTAAGAAACTGCCAGACTGTGCGCATATTAATATTGTCCGTGTTCCGACTGGCAGCTTTGGAGAGTTCTGGTAGCTTGCCGTCCTCATCAGCACTTGGTTATCTGAGTTTTCTCCCCTTGTTCAAATAAGTTTGTACTGGTTTCTTTTTTTTTTTTCTTTAATTAAATTTATTTATTTTAATTAGAGGCTAATTACTTTGTAATATTGTATTGGTTTCTTATTAGAGCATCATTTTGCATTTTTTTAAATGATGTCATGGGGAGCATCTTTTCATAATCTTAGCTGCTACCCATAACACATCAGTTCTTTAATCAAGTGTCTATTCAGGTATTTTGCCTGTTTTTAAAATTGGGTTGTTTGTTTACTTATTACTGAGTTTTGATAGTTCTTTATATATTTAGGATACAAATACATATGAGACATGTTTCATCAGATGTGTGTGTTTTGCCAATATTTTCTTCTAGTCTGTGGCTTTTCTTTTTTCCGTCACTTAGCAGTATATTTTGCAAAGCAGTTTTTAATTCTGGTGAAGTCCAACTTAATCTTTTATGAGTTGTACTTTCATGTCACATCTAAGAAATCTTTCCTAAAGTCACAAAGATTTCCTCCTATGTTTGCTTTTAGATGTTTTAGAGTTTTAGGTCTTATGTTAAGGTCTGTGATTTATTCTGGGTTAAATATTGTGGAGTAAGGTATGGATTAAAGCTTGTTTCTTTGCATGTGAAAGTGTGAAAGTGTTAGTTGCTCAGTCATGTCCAACTCTTTGTGACCCCGTGGACTGAAGCCCGCCAGTGCTCTTCTGTGCATGGAATTCTCAAGAAAGAATACTGGAATGCGTAGCCATTCCCTTCTCCAGGGTATCTTCTCAACCCAGGGATTGAACCCAAGTCTCCTGCATTGCAGGCAGATTCTTTACCATCCCAGCTACCAGGGAAGCCCATTTCTTTGTGTGTGTGTGTGTGTGTGTGTGTGTGTGTTAGTAGCTCAGTGGCTCAGTCCTGTCTGACTCTTTGCGACCCCATGGATTGTAGCTTGCCAGGCTCTTCTGTCCGTGGAATTCTCCAGGTAAGAATACTGGAGTGGGTTGCCATGCCCTCCGTCAACAGATCTTCCAATGCAGGGATCGACCCCAGGTCTTCCACATTGCATGCAGATTCTTTACTGTCTGAGCCACCAGGGAAGCCCTTCTTTGCATTAGGCCATTCAATTATTCCAGCAGCGTTTGTTGAAAAAATTGTTCTTTCTCTTTTGAATTGTCATTGCATTTATGTTGAAAATCAATAGACAAAATATATGTGAGTCTCTTCTGGACTGTGTATTTTCTTCCACTGATTTATGTATCTGTCCTTTCTTTAATTTCATATAGTCCTGAGGACTTCAGCTTTATAAGGTTCAACTTTATTTTTCGTAAAAATTGTTTTGGCCATGTGGTTCCTTTGGCTTTTTGTGTAAATTTTAGAATCAGCTTGTCAATTTCTACAAAAAAGTCTACTGGGATTTTGAAGGAATTTTCATTAAATATATAGATTAATTTGGGAGAATTGATGTCTTAACAATATTGAGTCTTCCAGTTCATGAACACAGTATGTCTCACATTTGCTTAAGTGTTTACATTTTTCATCAGTGTTTTGTAGTTTCTGGTGTACTGATCTTGCACAGATCTTGTTGGATTTGTACCTAAGTATTTCATGTTTTGGGGTACTATTGTAAATAATGCTTTAAAGATCTCAGTTTCCAATTTTTTTTTTATTACTAGTACATAAAAGTACAACTTATATATATTGACCATGACTTTGCTAAACCCACTTATTAGTTATAGCTCCTTTGTAGATTCTTTGGGATTTTTAATGTGCAGAATCTTTTTTATTTTGATTATTTCTTTTTTTAACATTAAAGAAAACCTTTTTATTTTGTATTGGGTTATAGCTGATTCCCTGGTGGCTCAGATGGTAAAGAATCTCCCACAGTGTGGGAGACCCAGGTTCGATCCCTGGATTGGGAAGATTCCTGGAGAAGGGAATGGCAACCCACTCCAGTGTTCTGCCTGGAGAATCCCAAGGACAGAGGAGCCTGGCGGGCTACAGTCCATGGAGTCGCAAAGAGTCGGACACGACTGAGTGACTAAGCAGGCACTAGACTTTTATCAGATGTATAATCTGTAACTATTTTCTCCTATTCTGTGGGTTGTCTTTTCACTGTTGGTTTTTTTTTTTTTTTTTTTTTTTTTGAGGACTCTTCTGTAGGAGGCCACCTCCTCATTGTGTGCCTACATGGCCTTGCCTTTTTCCAGGTGTGTAGGGACAAAAGGAGGGGAAGGGAGCATGAGAACTATCTCTTCTTTTCTAAAAACTATCTATTTGGCTGTGTCGGATCTTAGTTGCAGCTCGTGGGCTCTTTGCGGTGAGCGGGCTCTTCCTCGCAGCCCCCAGGTTTTTCCTAGTTGTAGCATGGGGGGCTCGAGAACCTGTGGGCTCAGTGCTGGTTTAGATCTTAACTTCTTTCAACAATGTTTTATAGTTTTTCATGTTTCAATCTTGCACTTCTTAAGAGTATTCCTCCATATTTCTTTTCTATGCTATTGTAAATGGAATTGTTTTCTTAATTTCCTTTTCAGATTGTTCATTGTTAGTGTATAGAAATGCAGTTGATCTTGTACTTTGCAACCTTTCTAAACTTGTCTGTTAGCTCTGATTGTGTCCTTGTGAATACCTTAGGATTTTCTGTGTACAAGATCATATCATCTAATCTGGATATTTCAATTTCTTTTTCTTGACTAATTGTCCTGGTTAGAATGTCCAGTACAATGTTGAAGAGAAGTGGTGAGAGTGGATGTCCTTGTGTTGTTCCTGGTGTTAGGGGGGAAGGCTTTCAGTCTTTCAGCATTAACTATGCTTTTATCTGTGGGCTTTTTGGGTAGATATCATTTGTCAGGATGAGAAAGCTTCCTTCTATTCCTAGTTTAATGAATATTATGATGAAAGATACTAGCTTTTGTCGTATGGTTTTTCTTTATTCAGGTGACCTTGTGATCTTTGTTTTTAGTTCCTGGATTCCGTTTCCTAGTATTTTGTTGAGGAGTTTTATGCCTATAGCCATAAGGAATAATTTGTGGTTTTCTTTTCTTATGATGTCTTTATCTGGTTTTGGTACCATGGAAATGCTAAACTCATAGAATGAGTTTGGAAAATGTTCCCTTCTCTTCTATTTTTTTGGTAGATTTTGTGAAGGACTGACATTAATTCTTCTTTAAACATTTGATAAGACTCACCAGTGAAGCCATTTGGTTACCCGATGCTTTAGAAGCAAATAAAATATGTTTTATTTTTACATACATACTATATTTAGGTTTAGGGCTTTCCTGGTGGCTGAGCAGAAAAGAATCTGCCTACAATGCAGGAGAGCTGGGTTCGATCCCTGGGTTGGGACGATCCTCTGGAGAAGGGAAAGGCTACCCACTCCAGTATTCTGGCCTGGAGAATTCTAGTATTGTATAGTCCATGGGGTCACAAAGAGTTGGACATGACTGAGCAACTTTCACTTCACTTCACTTCAAGATAAAGCAATTTAAAATTTCTGTTGTTTCCAAGTCTGTTATAGCTGACATTTTGTTCTTTAAGTAATTAATTGTGATTTAACAAGGGTGATCTCACCTTAAGACTTTAAGTAACAGTTGTTTTTAAGAGATTTGGTACCATCATGAATCAAGGAAGATGAACATGAAAATATGATCCTAAGAAAATTTTCTAATTGCTAATTTGATGATTTCTTATAATTCACCTTATCATTGTCTCTCCTTTAAACAAAACCAGTTACAAAGAAAATATTCTTAGGTGAATAAAAACGTGTCCTTTCCTATGTTTAAAACATCAACAAAAAGTTTAACTGTATTACCCCCCAGTTCAGAGAATTCTAAAGTACTCTTCAGTCTGAAGGATATACTTAGAGGTGAAAAAAAAGGAAATCGTGCAACATACAGCAAAGCAAATGAAAGTCTCAAAGTGAAAAATCTGTAGTGAGATGAATCGTCAATCACTCTGCAAGGTCTAATTCTTCCTGTTGCATTTTCTTATTTTGGCCCAGTGACACATTCAGTGAAGGATCATGATTTTATGCAATTAATTCCATGACTATAAGTACTGAAAAGGAGAGGTTATTAAAACTCGGGAGACTTCTGAGTTCTAGCAAAACCATTAAAAAGGAACTAATGTGATAATAAAGTGAAAAGCAATTCAAAACTTATCAGCCTAATAAAGAATATTACCAAATATCTTACTGTAATAAAGATCTTTGAAAATGAAACAAAGGAAAAAAAAAAAAAGCTCACCAGCTCAGATTAACAATCTATTATGATGGGTTTGGCCCTCATTAAATCAGCCATGATATCTTGAAGAGGGTATTTAATTACCAAGTGATTTGTAACCAGATTCACTGGGGAATTATAGGAAGAATTGTAAACATGTTGACATCAACACCACACACAAAGTCTGGCCACAAACATTGTCTATATTTGGTACTCAGTGCTTTTTCTGTGACCCAAACAGAAGCAGTTCTTGCCTCTGCAAGGCAGTGAATTACACATACGATGCATTGAAATACCGCCATCATGCCAAGAAGGACAAGGTATTTCATCTCTATGAAGGGAGTTTGATGTCAAGAAACGCACTGTGGCAGATGGCAGTACATACAGGTCTCTTCCCTTCCCCACTGTAAAAGTGGAGAGGAGAATGCCGGGGTCCAGCCCCGGTGGAGTCAGGGGTTTCGAAGGGGAGACGGCATCGGTGATCAGGAAACAACAACTTATTTAAATGTTAATTAAAGATATAAAGAGTGGTTAAATAAGGATAGCTCAGTGAGAAAATTTAGTGGAGAAAAGAGGCTGAATAATTCAGCCAGAAGGTGAGAGAAAGAACGACATGGGGAGACCAAGTTTCGGTGAACAAGGCCCGCACTTTATTTTCCAAAGTAGTTTTTATACCTAAGTTATGCATAGAGGATAATGGGGGAAGGGGTAGAGTCGTGCAGTAAGCCAGGCTTTCTTCCTGCAAACTTATCATATGCAAAAGCTTAGGTGATTTGCATGATCTTCTGGCCCGGAGGCCTGTTAACATTTTAAGACCCTTTCTTCAGAAAACTTATTTTTCTCTAAAGGTGATTAGTCAGGTGCCACCCTCCAAAAGCATTAGATAAAGTTGCATTCCTATAGGGCAAAGGTGTGGTGGGCTACAACAAGAAAAAGAATTAACTCAAGGGTCCCAGGTTACAAACATTAAAGCTACTACTTACACCAATTATATTAATCAATACACTGCCAGGGACACAGCAGGTAAGAGATATAGAAACTTAGCAGCAAACATTGGCCCAACAAGTGAAAAACCCTTCACCAATACAATTTCTAATCAATCTTTTAACTGCTCAAAGGAATCTGTATGTAGACAGTTTAGAACATCTCATGCCTCTCACAGTTGGGAGGCTCTGAACAATCACATGTGGCCGGAAAAACCTATTCAGGCAGGCTAGAGGACTTCCAAAGGAGTTTGTAGGTTGAAATACTGTCACACCCAGGAATTATTAACTGAAGCTGTAAAAAGTTAACTTTTTTCAGAGAGAGGTAGTGGGGGACAGCCCCCCATAAAGTCAGAGGTGAAGGTGAGAGCACAAAACAGAAAGTAGGCAGACTCTGGTTTTGGGGGTAGATGCTTGAGAATTTCCAGGGGGACTCCTGAGGCTCAATCCCGCCTTTGCGTATGCCGAGCCTCTTTCCTCATGACCATTTGCCACGGGTGGAGCTCCTGTTCCCGACAGGAGAAGTCGGTTAAGTGTCCACCCTTGGACTCTAATCCCCAACCACAGAAGAAAGGCTGCCTTCCCCAGCGGAGATTTGTGCCCATTTTATCTTGCTGACACACAGGATTGTAGAGCTCACAATGATTACATTTCAAAACCACGGGAAAGCTTGAGAGGAGCCACTGAGCAAAATGCAGGTAATCAGAATCACAGAGATATCAGGTGCCCTCCTGCTCCAACAATCGTCAACTCTGCATATTCATTGGAACGACTGATGCTGAAGCTGAAGCTCCAGTACTTTGGCCACCTGATGCTAAGAGTCGACTCATTGGAAAAGATCCTGATGCCAGGAAAGATGGAAGGCAGGAGGAGAAGGGGACGACAGAAGATGAGATGGTTGGATGGCATCGTTGATTCAATGGACGTGCGTTTGAGCAAGCTCTGGGAGACAGTGAAGGACAGGGAAGCCTGGCGTGCTGCAGTCCATGGGGTCGCAGATTCCGACATGACTTAGTGACTGAACAACTCCTGCTCCATCTGCTCTGCCCTCAACATCCTTACAGATTTCTCTTCATTACTCTTTCATTCCTGTTTCACATCCTTCTGCCTCATCTCCTTTTTTCAAAGTTCTCCTCCTCCCAGGACCCCTAAGTTACTTCTGAGTGCTGTCGACTGAAAACAAATTCACAGCCTAAAAGCTGTCAGTTAGGTTTTATCTGGGAAATTACTGAGGACGGTGGCCAGGAATGTGGTGTCTCAGGTAGCTCTGAGGATGGCTCCAAAGAGGAAAGGGAGGAGCCAGGATACACAGTTTTGGTGGAAAAAATAAAAACAACCCTCGTAGAACATCAAAAGATAGCTGCTAATCACAAAACCCGGATATCTCAAGTTAACAATTTTAGTGCTTTTCTACGTAAGGGAAGAGGCAGGAGTCTGGCTCATTGCGATTACTCCTCTGATGTGCACATTCAGTATCTGTGGTCAGTATCCTGTTTATCTCCATCCTGAATTCCCCTCAGGGTGCACCGTCAGGCGGCTGCAGTGACTGACGGCTTGATGACTGCAATATCCTTTGTTTACTGAAACGGCTGGTGACACTCTTTGTCCACAGGATCTCAGAAATCTCACTGTTTTTGACTCCGCTCTCACAAAAACCATGCTTATGAGCTTTTCCATAGCGATCTCCAGTAATTATAAAATTGGAACAGACTTTAAGAAAATTTCATCAAACACCCTCAGGTTAGATGAGAGAGAACCGAGAAAGTGTGCCCCCGGTCACAGAGAAGTGGCTGGACTGGAGTGGGAACACAGGGCCCTTGGACCTTCCTAAATGAGTTAATTCACACCAGATTGGTCATAGCAATGCTGGTGTGTTGTCAAGTCTCTAAGATGTTTTTTCAGAAGTGTATGGGCTTAGTGGCTCAGTTGTGTCTGACTGTTTGCAACCATGGGCTGTAGCCCACCAGGCCTCTCTGTCCATGGGGATTCTCCAGGCAAGAATACTGAAGTGAGTTGCCATGTCCTCCTCTAGGGAATCTTCCCAACTCAGGGATAGAACCCAGGTCTTTGGCATTGCAGGTGGATTCTTTACCATCTGAGCCACCAGGGAAGCCTCTCATGTTTCTCAGAACTGTTTCAGGAGATGTTTTCTCTGAAGTGTGTAGAGCCATGAAATTAAAAGGCTCTTGAGAGTCCCTTGAACTACAAGGAGGTCAAACCGGTCAATCCTAAAGAAAATCAACCCTGAATATGCGTTGAAAGGACTGATGCTGACGCTGAAGCTCCAATACTTTGGCCACCTGATGCAAAGAGCCAACTCATTGGAAAAGACCCTGGTGCTGGGAAAGATTGAAGGCAGGAGGAGAAGGGGATGACAGAGGATGAGATGGTTGGTTGACATTACTGATTCAATGGACATGAGTTTGAGTAAACTCTGGAGATGGTGAAGGACAGGGAAGATTGGCGTGCTGCAGTCCATGGAGTTGCAAAGAGTTAGACACAACTGAGTGACTGAACAATGTAGAGCCATTGGATGAATCCATATGGTACATCTTCTTGGAGCATCAATTCAACTAGAACTGATACTGGAGAAAAAAAATTAAAGACTGTGTTGATGAAGCTGTTGTCTCTCAGCTCCCCCAACCTTTCTGTGGTCAGTGTGCTGGTGTTGGGCTAAGTGTCTGCAGGGTGAAAGTTGCTCAGTTGTGTCTGACTCTTTGCGACCCCATGCACTACACAGTCCATGGAATTCTCCAGGCCGGAATACTGGAGTGGGTAGCCATTCCCTCCTCCAGGGGAATCTTCCCAACCCAGGGATTGAACCCAGGTCTCCCACATTGCAGGCAGATTCTTTACCAGCTGAACCACAAGGGAAGCCTGAGTCTCTCTGTTTCCAAGCTGCTCCTTTTAAGGCACTGCCAAAAGGGAGTGCCAGAGGGTGGCTGCTAGCCTGGAGGAGGAAGAAGGGTCCTCCTTGCTGCTTTTTCCTGTTAGTGACCTCCCAGTGACTGACTGCCTGCTGATGGTTCCTTACCCCTCAGCATCCGATGTTGCAGTAATAACAACTGCAGTTTTTCCCACGTGCACACAACCTGTTTCACTGATCCCCTTAGAAACACCCACACTGCTGTTCGTGTCTCCACCCCAGAGACCTTCATCCCCCGTGGGACTCGCTTCTCTGCTTCTAGGGTTTAATGATCCCAACCTCTTCCTTTTGTTTCCCAGCCCTGGGGTGTTTAGTTGCTTTCTGCATTACAACCTCTGGGAACCTCAGTTCAGTTCAGCTCCGTTGTGTCTGACTCTTTGGAGCCCCATGGGCTGCAGCATGCCAGGCCTCCCTGTCCATCACCAACTCCTGGAGTTTGCTCAAACTCATGTCCATTGAGTCAGTGATGCCATCCAATCATCTCATCCTCTGTCGTCCCCTTCTCCTCCTGCCTTCAGTCTTTCCCAGCATCAGTGTCTTTTCAAATGAGTCAATTCTTCGCATCCGGTGGCCAAAGGATTGGAGTTTCAGCCCTTCCAATGAATATTCAGGACTGATTTCCTTTAGGATGGACTGGTTTGATCTCCTTGCAGTCCAAGGGACTCTCAAGAGTCTTCTCCAACACCAGATTTCAAAAGCATCAAGTCTTCAGTGCTCAGCTCTCTTTATAGTCCAACTCTCACATCCATACATGACTACTGGAAAAACCATAGCTTTGACTAGACTGGGAACCTCACTGTCCCCTATTTGCATTTTTTAGGTCATACCAGTGCTTGGTTATCAAGCTTTTATGTTAAATTCTCAGTTAAAATAATGGGTGTGGTTTGTTTCCCCTATCAAACTATGAGTGATGTAAGTACTTCAGTCTGTATTTACAATTATATTAAGGATAAATATCTGTGGAGTATAGCACAGGAATTATTTACATTTAAAAGACAAAACAGGGACTTCTTCAAAGGAATTTGGCACCCTTTCAGAAATGCCTCCTGCATTTCCTTCCAGATACCTTCCTTATCTTCTATTAGGGGTACCCTAGTGAGGAAGTCTGGGAAACATTTTAATCGGTTGTTCTGAGGGCTTTTTAATGCCCAGACAGGGAACTTCCAGAGACTAAGACTTCATTTAAGGAGATGGAACAGGCAGTCTGACTGGGAGGATGACTTAGCAGCGCTTTACAAATTTTACCTCTGAGCAAGTCATACTGCCTTCAGTCTTTCCCAGCATCAGGGTCTTGAAGGCAAGAGGAGAAGGGGACAACAAAGGAAGAGATGGTTGTATGGCATCACTGACTCAATGGACATGAGTTTGAGCAAACTCTGGGAGTTGGTGAAGGACAGGGAAATCTGGCATGCTGCAGTCCGTGGGGTTGCAAAGAGTTGGACATGACAGCAGTTGAACTGAGCTGAAGTCATACTGTGATGATGAAAAGAGTATGGCTTTAAATGGCATTATTCAAGTAATGATCAGAAAACAGCAATGGGTTGTTATCAGAAGCAGTTTTCCTGAACTCTGCATAAGTGCTCAGTCACTTCAGTCCCGCTCTTTGTGACCCAAAGTTTGTGGACTATTGCCCACCAGGCTCCTTAGTCCATGGGGTTTTCCAGGCAAGAGTACTGGAGTGGGTTGGCATGCCCTCCTCCAAGGGATCTTCCTGACCCAGGGACTGAACCCTCGTCTCCAGCATTACAGGTGGATTCTTTATCACTGAGCCACCAAGGAAGCCTTCCTGAACTCTATAAAATTCTAAGAAAGTTTTAGCTTGAGCTGAGTGGCCCATCCCATATGGGCTGGGTAGTTCATGCGTGAATCAGAGCTTTAATCAGCCCTTGGAGGTGGGATAAGTTGCATCTTCTGATTCAAGCCAGAGCTAAACTAGCAGCTGTGGTTTGTTCTGTTCACTGATCAGCGAAGCTTCTCTTTCACATTGGAACAGCCCTGCATATGCTTGGCAGGCTGATGGTGTCTTGTTTGCAGCTCCCAGAGAAGATATAACCACGGAGCATCATCCTTCTTGAGCAGACTCCCAGTGTTCTTCTTGAAGTAAATAAGGCAAGAGAACAACAAGAGAGCAGACTCCTTCTTGAGAGTGTGTCACACATAAAATTGCTCACAATGCAGTTTAGTGTCTGGAGATAATAATCAGTCTTGCATTTCTAAAGTTGTAACCACGTGGGATGGGACTGAGTGGGAGGGAGGTCTCAAGGGGAGGGTATATATGTGTACATATAGCTGATTCATTTCCTTGTACAGGAGAAACTAACACAACATTGTAAAGCAATTCTGTAACAAAAACCAGTTGTAAACACAATGGTAATGATGTAAACAGGTGCACAGCCTCCTTGTCCTCCAAACAGAAAACCAGGGCTTGGAAGTTACACTGTGGTCTAAAGCAAAGAAATGCCTAGCGACAGTTGGTAAGATGTGTGGAACAGGCTGGAATCAGTGAAGCGGCACAAGTGAGTCTGGGTCTGGTCCATGGACCTTATGGAATCTGGAGGACGCTTTCTTCTGCTGTTAGGTGAGTAAATGGCATGAATATGAATGACAAGATAGTCTTTATGGGAAAAGAACTCCAAAAAAAGGGCAGCTTGAGAAGAGAAGACCCACTCCATCCCTTTTCCTGATTAAGGCATAGAAGTAGAGAATAGAATCTGTGTTAGAAGAATTATCTACATATATGAAAATATTTTCCTATGTTAACTGCCAGGAGCCTCCTAAAATCATGGAAACACAGACCACGAAGCTCTGACATGCTAGAGCTGGTTCCATAACACAGAGATCTCCTTCTGTAGGAGGTCATTTTTTTTTTTTGGATTCCATGGCTCATATCCTCAAAAAATAACCAAGCCTAGAATAAATTCACCTGAGAAACAAAACTTAAACACAACCCAGATAATTCACTTACTGCCTTATATTCTTAGAAATGAAAGCCATTTTCTCTCCAAATGGGTTTCAAGGTCCTCTCATTCCATGAGGTGCTCCTGAGAAGTTCTGCAGTGAAGAAACCCATTTTAACTTTCGATCCATTTTTTTCAACTTTGTTGGAAGACGGAATTCTTTTTTTTCATGTATCATCTCTTAAAATCCAGTGGAAACTACATTTTAAAGACTGGGAGATGGCCTAAGGTATTCTCTTGCATATAGAACCACAGAGGAAGACTGGTGTCTTCTTTTTTTAATATATAATTTATATTTATTTATTCAAGTTTTGGCTGTGCTGGGTCCTCGTTGCTTTGCATGGGCTTTCTCTAGGCGAGCAGGGGCTACTCTTGCTTGTGGTGAGTGGGCTTCTCATTGTGCTGGCTCCTCTTGTTGAGCACAGGCTCTAGGCGCACGGGGCCTCAGTAGTTGTAACCTGCAGGCTTAGGAATTATGGCTCATGGGCTCAGTCGTTCTGTGGCATGTGGAATCCTGTCTTGACCAGGGATCTAACCCAGGACCCCTGCACTGGCATGCAGATTCTTATCTACTGTGCCACCACGGAAATCCTGGTGTCTTCTTTTTGTGTGCAGTCTTTTGGAAAGTTTATTCGAGCTTATTCTCACGTGTCTTGATCTAAAAAAATGAGTATGATAATCATAAGGGCTATTGACTGTTATTTTCACAGTCTTCTTCCCTGGTGGCTCAGATGGTAAAGAATCTGCCTGCAGTACAGGAGACGCAGGTTTAGTCCCTGGGTCGGGAAGATCCCCTGGAGAAGGGAATGGCAGCCCACTCCAGTATTCTTGCCTGGAGAGTCCCATGGACAGAGTTGCCTGGTGGGCTACAGTCCATGGGGTCTCAAAGAGATGGACACGACTGAGCAACTAACTTTCACTTTTCCAGGCACATAGTAGGATTGGAATTCCCCAGCTCCTCTAAATTAGGTATGGCCATGGGATTCAATGTGGTCAATAAAATATGGACAGAATCATTAGGATTTAGTGCATCAATTATTACACTCCCCTGGTTGCTCAGATGGTAAAGAATCTGCCTGCAATGCAGGAGACACAGGTTTAATCCCTGGGTTGGGAAGGTCTCCTGGAGTAGGAAATGACAACCCACTCTGGTATTCCTACCTGGAGAATTCCATGGACAGAGGAGCCTGTGTGGTCCCAGAGGGTCGGACATGACTGAGCGACTAGCACTTTTTTCGCTTTTACTTATTTCTACCACAACAGTTCCAGATGGTGTTATGTTTGTCAGACCCTGCTGCTGCTGCCACTAAGTCGCTTCAGTCATGTCCGACTCTGTGCGACCCCATAGATGGCAGCCCACCAGGCTCCTCTGTCCCTGGGATTCTCCAGGCAAAAATACTGGAATGGGTTGCCATTTCCTTCTCCAATGCATGCATGCATGCTAAGTCACTTCAGTCGTGTCTGATTCTGTGCGACCCTATGGACAGCACCCACCAGGCTCCTCTGTCCATGGGATTCTCTAGGCAAGGATACTGGAGTGGGTTGCCATTTCCTCTCCATTGTCAGACCCTATCTCTTAGCAAAAATGACATGGAGCAGTGTCTGCTCTGCACCCCCTACTGGCCATTGCATCAGATCAGATCAGATCAGTCACTCAGTCGTGTCCGACTCTTTGCGACCCCATGAATCGCAGCACGCCAGGCCTCCCTGTCCATCACCAACTCCCGGAGTTCACTCAGACTCATGTCCATCAAGTCAGTGATGCCATCCAGCCATCTCATCCTCTGTCGTCCCCTTCTCCTCTTGCCCCCAATCCCTCCCAGCATCAGAGTCTTTTCCAATGAGTCAACTCTTCACATGAGGGGGCCAAAGTACTGGAGTTTCAGCTTTAGCATTATTCCTTCCAAAGAAATCCCAGGGCTGATCTCCTTCAGAATGGACTGGTTGGATCTCCTTGCAGTCTAAGGGACTCTCAAGAGTCTTCTCCAACACCACAGTTCAAAAGCATCAATTCTTCGGTGCTCAGGCCAAGGCAATGCATAGTGAACAGGTAACATGAGAAAACTAATTATATTTTCTAGCTGTGAAAGTGTGGGTCTTTTACTTACTGTAGCATAGTTTATCTTATTCTGACTGTAACAGAAATTGCTACCAGGAGTTTGATGCTAAGAGCAGGAAAATGATAATTTGTTATTGGCTTGAAGGACAAGTCGTAGGCAGTGAAGAAACTGTGAGAACGTCTGGAAAGATGACAATCCTTGTTATGCAGGTGGAAACATTTTGGTGAAACTGTTGCCCACAGTTATTTGGAAGGCAGATTATATGCCTAATGAATTTACAGCTAGAAAAAGATGCAGAAAGACAATACAGTTGACTCTTAGACAACCATGGATTGTGTAGTACTGTAGCATTTACTGTTGAAAAATACCTGAGTATAAGCGGACCTGCGCAGTTCAAATGTGTGTTGTTCAAGGGTCAGCTGTATTACTGACATGGTTTCCATTGGTTGCACTTGACAAAGTATTGTAAGAAACAAGGTCAGAAAAGAATTAGCTGGATTCCAAGCAGGAGTTCATGGAAGATTTGAGGCTTTGGAATATTGAAAAAGCTGACTGATTTTTAGAATCCAAACAGCAGAAGATAAAATCGAGAAAACCTCTTAGTAATAAAAAGGAATTAAATCTGAGTCTTGCAGCCCAGGGCGTGACCTCTGTGCCTACTGTTAAAAACCATTCAACCGATTATATTTCCTTGGCTATCACACCATTATTAAAATCTCTGCAAGGTTTATTTCATCTTGTAGAGTATTTATTTTTATTTATTTATTTTGGCCATGCCATATGGGATCTTAATTCCCCAGCCAAGGATCAAACCCATGCCCCCTGTACTAGGCAAGTCCCAAGACAGGTCTTAAAAGTAACTGGTTGTACCTGTTGGCACATGGAGTTTTCTGGAATCAAATAGATAAAAGACTGATGAAGTTGTGGCAAGAAGTATACTTCTAAAAGAATCACCAGGCTAGATTAAAATTGGATTAAAATAAAAATTGTTTAGGACCCTTGGACCCTAAACGTTTAGGTCAGGAAGTGGGCTGAGTAAACCACACGGCTCCCAAGCAGAGCATGTTCCCTGATGCTTACTTCAGATGGGTCAAAGACCCGTGTGTGAAGCCAAGGCCTGTGGAAGATGAGGGATAATGAGGCTTCTTGCAGGGAGCATATGCAGGGACTGATGTCCCCCACCCCCAGGGTGGGACTCATAGTACTGGGTTGGCCAAAAAAATAAAACTTTTGGCCAACCCAATATTTGTCCAGGGGATTTCAGGACTGGTGAAGACAACTGTCTGTTATATATCTCCTATTTTCCTTCTTTCCAAAGAGAAATATTTGTTGGTATTGTCTGTTCCTTGTTTCCTCTTTGTAAATTGGGTGTCTGTGTCTTTTTGTTTTGTAAGTCTCCAGAAAGAGAGAAGCCGTATGCGGGACCACTTTAGTTGCTGTGTACCACCTGTTGTCACGGGCTGAGCTGTGTCCCCCTATATCAAATGTTGTAGCCTTAACACCCAAGGAGACTCCACTCAGAGATAGGAACTTTAAAAGAGGGAATTAAGGTTAAGTGAGGTCCTAAGCTGATACGATCAGTCTCGGGCAGCTAACCCTGCTGACACCACAGCTCTCCTTCATAGCTGTGTGAAATAAACTTCTATTGTTTAAGTCCCAAGTCGGCAATATTTTTTCACACCAGCTGGAAGAGCCTAATATACCTTTGGATGAAGGGACAAGCGTACATCACCCAGAGGTGCTGGATCAGTGACTGCAGGGATCTTTATGTCCTTCTTGGGGAGGGAATAAGTGAATTTTGTCTAAAGGAAGAAAACAGAGCTGACTAGCCACCAGAGAGGCAGATTACCATTAGAACTCTTCAGCCATTAAGATGGTACTTCCACGACCCCTTGAAGATTGGCATGGTCACGTGGCTCCCTTGGCCAATCAGATGTGAGTAGATGTGACCTGGTGTTTGTCTAGGCAGAGTCCCTTAAGAGCTAAAGCATGATGTGCCGACCCCCCTTCCCTCTGCCATAGCGTCTGTGATGTTCCAGATGGTAGAGTGTCTGCCAACCTGTGTCCCTGAATACTGACGACACGGAGCAGGGTCCCAGCCAATCCATAATAGTCACGAGCAGGGTGAAAAATGATGTTTACGGTCGTTGAGATTTCGGAGAGTGTTTATTACTGCGGCATAACCTAGTCTACCTCAATTGATGTAATCAATAATATGGGTAGGAAAGATCTCCAAAATGCTCATAGAAAATTTGATTGTGTCATATGATTAATTCAATATATTGGAGCTTGTCCTTCATTAGATAAAGAAGTAGAGCTGATATTGGAGGATGCCCATCCATCACTGCATTGTCCTCTGTCTTCAAAGGTGATGCTGCTGAATGACTATAGGAAGAACATGTTTTAGGTTAATTTGTCAGTAGTGGTAATGGATTCTCTTATAACCATTCACTTTTCTCCACTCAGCTACCTCTAGGAAGGCAAGGGTTATATGTCATCAGAGTCAGTTGGGGCCTCAAATCCAGCATGTCAGTTCCATTCACTTTATGCCTCAATAAATGGGCACCACCAGTTGATAGCAACAAGGCGGAGTCACCAGGGAATCCTCAGGTCCTGTTTAGCTTAAACAGGAACCGGAAGCCAGGAGCACGGGGCAAGGTATGACCACCTACAGATTGCAGACATTTGCAAGGTCAAAGTGTAGTGACCCGAGGAATATCTGTTGTATACCTTTGTGAATAATGAGCTTGCAAGGAAGTTTTACCATGTGCATTACCAATAAGTTATCAATAAAACTCTTAGCATGTAGAGTGGTGTGTTGTTATAATAGGAGTTACGACTAGCTGAACACATTCTGTGGAGTAGACTGCATGGTTGTCTGTTGTATGGTAGGTTGTTTGCTCTCTAACAATGCTTCAGAAAGCAGAAAATTTCAAAGGTGTGTGTGTGTGCTGTGTAAGGTGTGTGTGTGTGTGTGAGACAGAGAGAGACAGACAGAGACAGAGAGAAGAATCTGAAAGAAGGAAACTTTGGGGAAAGATTGCATATGAGGTTGGAGAAGGAAATGGCAATCCACTCCAGTATTCTTGCCTGAGAAATCCCATGGACAAGGGGAGCCTGGCGGGCTACAGTCCATGGGGTCACAAAGAGTCGGACAGGACTGAGTGACTGAGCATGCATGCAGGCATATGAGGTTAGAAGGCAGAATTGTAGTCTTCAGTCAGAGCATTGTCCCTGTCTCCTGGAAGCTGTCTTTGGCCACGTTTTTCTCAATAGTCCTTCTGTGCAGTGTGGCCCTCCCGCCTCTGCCCACAGCTAATTGTCAAAGGGGGCTCTTGACCCAAAGAGCCTCTAGAGGCAGAAGTCATGAGAGATGAAGCTTGGAGTTGAGCTGACCGAGCAGTCTTGCCCCTCTGGAAGGCCTCTCGTGAGAGAGGGAAGAAGAAAGTGAGCTATAGAGGGGAAGGGCTGGAGACAAAGCCTGGAGGGTACAAGGGGCTGGCTTCCTCTAGTCTTGTCCTTGATGAACTCAAAGACAACCCAGCGTCCTTATGCATGAGTTTCCTGTGGCTGCTGTAACAAATGACCACAAACTGAAAGTGAAAGTTGCTCAGTCATGTCTGACTCTTTGTGACCCCAGGAGCTATACAGTCCCTGGAATTCTCCAGGCCAGAATACTGGAGTGGGAAGCCTTTCTCTTCTCCAGGGGATCTTCCCCAACCCAGGGATCGAACCCAGGTCTCCCAACATTGCAGGTGGATTCTTTACCAGCTGAGCCACCAGGGAAGCCCAAGAATACTGGAGTGGGTAGCCTATCCCTTCTCCAGCAGATCTTCCCAACCCAGGAATTGAACCAGGGTCTCCTGCATTGCAGGTGAATTCTTTACCAACTGAGCTATGAGGGAAGCCCACAAACTAAGTGGTTTAAAATAACAGAAATGTAGCCTTTCAGAGTTCTGGAGGCCAGAAGCCCAAGGCCAAGGTGTCAGCTGGGTTGGCTCTCTTCGAGGTCTCTGAGGGAGGGAATCAGTTCAGGCGCCTCTCCTGGCTCCAGGGGATGGGTGGCTGTCCCTGGCAGTCCCTGGCATGGGGCTGTGTCTGGCGTCTACTGTAACGCACATGCTCTCTGTGTCTCTTCACACTGCCTTCCGTCTGTCTCTTCTCCTCTATTTATTTATTTATTTTTAAAGATTTTTTTTTTTTTGATGTGGACCATTTTTAAAGTCTTTATTGAATTTATTACAATATGGCTTCTGTTTTACGTTTTGTTTTTTTTTGCCCCCGAGACATCTGTGACGTCAGTTCCCTGACCAGGGACCGAACCCACACTCCCTGAATTGGGGAAGGCAGATTCTTAAACACTGGACCACAGGGAAGTTCCTTCTCTCTTTATAAGGACACCAGTCATATCGGAGGAGGGCTACCCTAATGACCTCATCTTGACTTGATCCATGTCCGCCAAGACCCTATTTCCAAATAAGGTTCATTTACAGGTGCTAGGGTTCAGACTTGAATGCATCTTTTGGTTGGAGTGCGGGGGAGGGGGCACATAATTCAACCCATAATGCCTTGTATTCATCTTTTCCCTTAAGCTTCCTGGACGTGATCTCTGTCTCTTGCAGTGTCATCTGGGTTTGCGGGGGCGGTGACGGAGGGGCGACCTGAGGCAGACCTTGGGGGCCTGGAGGCAGAGCAGGTATAGGGGAAGAAGCGCTGACATGAGATATAGAACACCCCCCCCCCCACCTGTATTGGGAAGGGATGTGTGATCAGGAGCTGAATTAACAGAATAACTCAAAGGAGAGCCGTGTGAGGCTGTCTATCTCTTGGCCCTGCAGAGGTGGACAGACAGGGTTAGAGCTACTGGGACTCTTGCTTTCAGAAGAGAGAGAAGCCCAGATCAAAACTGCTTAAGTAAAGGAAAGGGAGGTGGGGTTACTGACACGTGTAGCTGGGAAGACAGGGGACACTGTGTATAAACCAGAGTAAAACATAGCCAGTGCTCTGTTATGTGGAAATGTCAAAAAGAGCCAGGAAATATCTTATTATGTCTAGAAATGAGTAATAGCAATAATAATCATTTTAAAAGTGTATATTTGAATACGTTGTTGAATGGCCATTTTTTAAACTGAGTATGACACAACAGTGATTACTTCAATTATACATAATATTACAAAGGTCTAAAAAAAGAAGAAAGGTTTTTGCTGAAATAGAAACGGTTTCAGGAAGAGTTAAAATACCAGCTATCATTTGTCTGATGAATTACATTAGATATTTATCATAGGTCTGGAGCTGTAAAGAGTGACTTGAAGTTGGAATTTTTCAGGGCTCGTGATTTGAAACCCAGTTTCAGTGTTACTGGAATTCAAATTATCACCATTCCATGGAAGGCATCCATCAGTCGTCCAGTCTCTAGACAAGGATGAGAATGGTGACAAAATTTAAAGAATGTGGATTCTATTCCCAACTAGTCAAGGTACCTCTTTTTTTGTTCATTCTTTTTTCATTAGAGGTAAGATATTAGAGCAGTGAAATCAGTCTCTTAAATTTATCAACCAAACGACAGTAGGAACTTCAGCTCAGCAAGATAAAGAGCATGGATTTGAAATTTAAGTACTAATCCTATGTTGGGTTAGAACAGGGAGCATGTAGGTGTCCATGCAGTTTCTACCTCATCTTTGGGGTATAAGGAGAAAGTGTTAGACAGTGTGAACGGATGTAGAAAATTATTCTCACAAGAGTGAATGGACATTATTCTAAAATGGTCTAACAAGAAGGTCAAAGTCCTCATCTCCAATTCGTTTTAAATTTCAAGAAAAATGAAAAACAGAAAGAGAGGAAAAGGGAAGAAAGTATGTTGTCCAGTTTGTTGATTCCTCACTGGCCTTTCATGATGATTATGTCATCTGATTAATTAGTAGTTTATTTTTTGAAATATGTGCACATAATAGAATATTCAAGAGTCTTTCAAGAAAATGTCTTTGGGGTAATATAGCTCTACCTATGGAGAAGGCAACGGCACCCCACTCCAGTACTCTTGCCTGGAAAATCCCACGGGCGGAGGAGCCTGGTGGGCTGCAGTCCATGGGGTTGCAAAGAGTCGGACACGACTGAGTGACTTCACTTTCACTTTTCAGTTTCCTGCATTGGAGAAGGAAATGGCAACCCACTCCAGTGTTCTTGCCTAGAGCATCCCAGGGACAGGGGAGCCTGGTGGGCTGCCATCTATGGGGTCGCACAGAGTTGGATGCGACTTAGCAGCAGAAGCTCTACCTCCCACTCCTGATTCTTTAATTTTTCCTTAAAGGTACCCTTGGTCACTGGTTTCTTGTGTATACGTATACCTGGCAATCTTCTTTGTATTTACTACATGAATGGTAGCATACGAGATAAACTAATTTGAAATTCTTTTCATTGCGGATTGGCACACATGGACCCATGAAGCACTGTGCTTTTCACCCCCTAAAACTGGAAATGGCACTCTGTCGTGTAGATGCATCGATATTTTTAATTGTCCACTATTTATATATATATATATATTTTTTTTAGGTCTCTTGTTATTAGAAATAATGTTTTGTGTATACATTTATGAGTATGCCTGTAGGATACATTCTCAAGATAAATATGTCAGACCAGGGTCAGTAGGAAAACAGAAACCAGTCCATGTAGTTCTGCTGTTAAAGATTTTAATAAAGGGAGTGAGGGCTTACACATCCTTGGCACACTCAGGTCAGCGAAGATTAAGTAAATGTTAGTGTCTCAGTCATATTCGACTCTTTGCGACCCCATGGACTCTAGCCCGCCAGGCTATGGAATTCTCCAGGCAAGAATACTGGAGTGGGTTGCCATTCCCTTACTCCAGGGGATCTTCCTAACCCAAGGATCGAACCTGGGTCTCCTGCACTGCAGGCATATTCTTTACTCTCTGAGCCACCAGGGAGCTAAGGTTAGAGAAGATGCAAAAAGCAATCTCAGGTTGAAGCCCTTGAGTGGGTGGTCCTTACAATGCTCACCGTGAAACTGTTGTAAGCTCCCAGAAACCCTCACCAGGGACCTCACACTGTAGTGCAAGGTGGTGGTTCTCAAGAGGTGCCAGGAGCAAGCCTCAGGCACCCTGTCCCCCAGCCTGGTTCCACCTGTGAATGCAAAACAGTGGTGGCCCCTCCCCTTCTCTTATCTGCAAGGGTTTCTCATTGGAGGAGTAAGTCAGAACCTGGGAGGGGCTTCTGGGGGATGTAGCCCCTCCCTTTTCTTTTATGATTCAGAGACTTTAGAAGGTGGTGATGAAGAGTTGACAGCAGACCATCTGGTGTAGGTGTAAGCGGTGTAAGCGGTGTAAGCGATGTGTAAGGAAGTGCTGGGTTGATGGGTACGTGAACTTTAACACTTTAATCATGACTGCCTAACTGCTGCTCAGAGAGGCTGTACGCATTTACACCTCCAGCCCAGAGCATAGAAGAGTATTTATAAGAATGCCTCTTTCCTTACACTCTTGCCAACACAACGGATTCTAAAAAAGATGTTAACTTTGCTAAGTTGATAATAAAAAATAATATTCTATTGTAGTTTCTAATTTGTATTTTTAAATGATGAGATTATTTTTCATGGTTTTAAAAACCACTTTTTCTTCCCTGGATTGGGAAGATCCCCTGGGAAAGGAAATGGCAACCCACTCCACTATTCTTGCCTGGAGAATTCCATGGACAGAGGAGCCTGGTGGGCTACAGTCCATGGGGTCACAAAGAGTCGGACAGGACTGAGTGACTAGCACACTTTTTCCCCTGTGACAAGTCTATTCATATCCTTTGCCCGTTTTTATATTATGCTGTTGCACTTTTTCTTACTGATTTATAGCAGCCTTTTGTCATGGTGCTACAAACATATACCAGTCCTGATTTCTTTTTTGCTGTGCATAAAATTTTAATGTTCTTTATCCAGATTTAAAAGAATCTCCTATTTATAGCTTTTGGATTTTGTGTCATCCATAAAAGTCCTCCCCTATTCTGAGAACATAAGGGACTTTGCCTGAATTTTCTTCAGCAATATTTATGAATTTTTTAAAAAATGTAAATGTTTGACCCACTTGTGATTTATTTTGGTACAACAAGTGTCACAGGGATCTAACTTAATATTTTCCACATGGACTAAAGGAAAGCAGAGAGTTCTAGATTAAGCTGTATTTTTTGTAGAAGTTGTGAATTGCAGACATCCCACCGGCAGGTTTGAGCAGCCCCAGGTCGGGTAGTGCAGGCAGAGGACAGGGAGAGACTTTTTTGGGGTTGGGGCAGAGCTGGAGGCAGAAGTGAGCTCCTCACAGTCACAGCTGGGAGTGAGACTGGCCGAGGATGGGGCTGGTGATGCGAGAGGAAGCAGATGGGTCCACCGGAAGGATGCTCCTCAGCATCAGCCCAAGGTGAAGGAACGGGGCTGTGAACAGACAGCTGCAGTCACTGTGTTTTTGGAAGTCTGGCCAGGTTGGGCACTGAGGGGAGGGCAGATGACACAGCAGGGGAGCCTGAGTGGACGTGCCCTCCCAGCGCCAGGCTGAGCCACCGACTCGGGGCTTCTTCCTCAGGGCTGAGACAGAGGAGCTGCTTGCAGACAAGGGGCACGTTTCAAACCAGGACACTCAGGTGCATCCCTGGAGTCAAGAGTGCAGCATCCTGGGGTGGGGCGGGGGAGGCTGCAGGCCTGGGGTTCTGTTTCTTCTCCAGACTCAGCCCCTGAGCACTTCGCATCAGACCGAGCGTCCTTGTGGGATCCGTGGCTCAATAACGAGACTAAATATATTTGATGTGGTGTTTTCGCTGTGCCAGGGTGTAGGTGGGCTTTCCATTCACCATCTCCTTGCATCCTCACCTGTTATCACCTGCTTGTATCCTCACTTGCTAGGCTTCCCAGGTGGCACCGTGGTTAAGAATCCGTCTGCCAATGCAGGAGATGCAAGAGACAGGGGTTCCATCCCTGGGATGGGAAGATCCCCTGGAGGAGGAAATGGCAACCCAGTCCATTATTCCTGCCTGGAGAATCCCACGGACAGAGGGGCCTGGAGGGCTACAGCCCTTGGGGTTGCAGAGTCGGACACGACTGAGCAACTGACAGCACATACGACAATTCTGCTACTACCGGGAAAGCTGAGTGGGATTGGGACAGATTGGGAAACTGAGGCTTAACTCCCTCAACGTCACAGAGATTGAACTTGAGAAGAGTGTCTCTGAGGCCAGAACTGAGCTCTTAACTGCTCTGAAGTTGTGTCTGTGACTCAAGGTCAGCTAATGTTTCTCTCTGCTCTTGGTTATGATTCATGTACATGTATAAAGTGTTCCATTATAATTTAAAATGTACCTAGATATTGGGCTGTATGAGAACGGAATTGCTGACATACATTCCAGTCTGAGCAAGTCAGTGCCTCCATAGGTTTTTAGGAACTTCTTTGGGGCAGTCATCCCTTTCTTCCCGAATTGCCTGTCCCAGCTTCTCACAGATGCCAGTCTTTCCTTCAGAGGAGACAGGGCTTTCGTAAGAGATAAGTTTTATTCTGAAAGCTGGATGGCTGTGTGTCCTTCTGTGCCCTTCACGTCCTCTGCAGGGCACACGAAGCAGCGGTTTGATTATTTTTTCTAGAATATAGGAGGAGAAAAGGTGACTTTTAAAGCAGTGTTTAGCTTTCACATCCACTCGCTATTTTTGTGCAATTATTTGATAAGAAAACCAAAGTTATAGGATTGACCGTGTTTCTGTGAAAGGGAGTCTCTCAGCAGTCTCTCAGCCCTTTCTCGGCAAACTCTGACCCTCCCTTTCACTAGCAGCGGGCTTCCCGAGGTCTGGAAACCAGGGCTGGCTGCTGGGACACCACCCCCCGGGGGTGGTACAGGGTCCCCCGCTTAGAAGGGCTCTGTGGGGGGGGTGTGGTACAGGGTCCCCCGCTCAGAAGGACTCTGTGCTTGGTTTAACACTGTCGCTGTCTTAAAAGTTTTGCATAAGGAACCTTGTGTTTCCTTTTACTCATGTTTATTCATCTTTGGTTGCATCGAGTCTTCGTTGTGGTGCACAAGGTCTTTCATTGCAGTGTGCAGGCTTCTCTCTGGTCGTGGCGCCCTGGCAGTTGTTGTGACCACTCAGGCTTAGATGCCCTGGTGGCACGTGGGATCTTAGTTCCCGGACCAGGGAACAAGCCCGTATCCTCTGCAATGGAAGGCAGATTCTTAACTGCTGGACCACCAGGGAGTCCCACCTTGCATTTTCTTTCCGCACTGGGTCCTGCAAATTACACACATGTTCCTGCCTGACATGACGTGGTGAGGGGGCTTGCAGAAACCTGGGACAGAATACTTTATTGACCTCCAGTGATGGCCTCATTCTCCCAGGTGCAGGGAGCCAGTCTGCTAAGGTATTATGTGGGCTGCGGCCCGCATCTCTCTACAGGCACCTCTGAAACCTTTCTGCCCTCTGCCCTGCTGTAACCATCCACAACCTGTAATTAAAGTAGCAGGGCTGTTACTGAGAGAGATGGGAGAAACAAGCTCGCAACTAGGACCTTTGCCCCAAACTCGCAGTTGTTTATCCTCCGAGATTCTGTGAGCCTGTCTCCTTGGGGCTCTTTGTATCTTGTGATATATGGTACCTGTCCATTAACACAGGGAGAATTTCCAGGAGGATCCTGTTTCTCCTGACAGCCTGGCACCGACGACAGCGCTTAGGTGAGTGGGGTTTCGATCTGGTTCATGTTAAATCATTTTTAGAGGCTCAGGAGATAAAACATAAAACAAACTCGTGCTTGTTGAAGCAGAGATGCCTCCACCGCTGCATCCCACCTGCCCTCCCACCTCCAGGATCCTAGAGAGAAAAGCTCATAAGCTCCTGGCTTAGATCCATGTATGGTCCTTCCAGTGTCAAAACCTAAGCTTACTTAGATACCTAAGCATTCCTCAGAGCACAAAAATACAGGAAGAGTGAAAAGTTCTCTATGGTGAAAGGTACCGCAGAATATTGAAACAGTTCAAGGGCACTGTTCAGCGGAACAAAGGAACTGAAGAGAAGAGGCCAGAGGTGTCCCAGGACGGGTTTTTCCAATCTCTGGGATTTAAGGCGTGATGATCTGAGGTGGAGCTGATGTAATAACAGAAATAAAGTAAAAGTGAAGTTGTTCAGTCATGTCCGACTCTTTGCGACCCCATGGACTGTAGCCAACCAGGTTCCTCCATCCATGGAATTTTCCAGGCAAGAGTACTGGAGTGGGTTACCATTTCCTTCTCCAGGGGATCTTCCGGACCCAGGAATCAAACCCAGGTCTCCTGCATTGTGGGCAGACGCTTTACCTTCTGAGCCACTAGGGAAGCCTAAGTGTACAATCAAATGTGATGTGCTTAAACCATCCAGAAAACCTCCCCTCCCCAGGTCCAGGGAAAAACTTGTCTTCCACAGAACTGGTTCCTGGTTCCAAAGTCAGGGGCTGCTGAGCTAGGATATTTCAGCTTTGACATCTGTATAGATTCTTCAGGTCTTGAGTATCTACTTTTTCAGTCTTGTCATGATATTTCTTCATTTACTTCTTCTAACAACCGCAGAAAGTAAGGTAGCAGGGTACGTTGATCATGTGAATGGACCAATGAATGAGCCTGCCTCACCCGTAACCTTTTAGGCTCCTCCCACTCTGAAGCTGGGCTTGACCACGTGACTTGCTTTGACCATTGGGAAGTAGAAAATGGGGAGACTGTTGTTCTCTGCTCTATCAGTCAGGGTTCTCTGAAGAAATAGAACCAACAGGATGTACATTGGTATGCTGCTGCTGCTGCTGCTAAGTCGCTTCAGTCGTGTCCGACTCTGTGCGACCCCATAGACGGCAGCCCACCAGGCTCCCCCGTCCCTGGGGTTCTCCAGGCAAGAACACTGGAGTGGGTTGCCATTTCCTTCTCCAATGCATGAAAGTGAAAAGTGAAAGTGAAGTCGCTCAGTCGTGTCCGACTCCCAGCGACCCCATGGACTGCAGCCCACCAGGCTCCTCTGCCCATGAGATTTTCCAGGCAAGAGTACTGGAGTGGGTTGCCATTGCCTTCTCCAAGCGGAGATTTATCAGAGAAATTGACTTGCGTGGTTACAGCAGCTGAGAAACCCCATTGTCTGTCTCTGCAAACTCGAAAACCAGGGAAGCAGATGGTGTATTTCAGGCTGAGTCCCAAGGCCTGAGACCGGAGCGGTGGTCATGATGGTGGGACAAGGTCAGTCCCAGTCTAAGTCAGAGAGCCGGAGCACCGGGAGAGCCTTTGTCCAAGGTTCGGAGAAGTCGGGTGTCTCAGCTCAAGCAGAGAGAGACAGAATCCACCTTTCCTTTACCTTTTTGTTTTGTTCAGGATCTCAGATGAAGCCCACCTGCCATGGTGAGGACCATCTTCTTTACTCCGTATACTGGTTCCAAAGTGACTCTGTTCTGGAGACACCCTCACAGACGCGTTAGAAGCAATATTTTCCTGGCTCTGTGAGTATCCCTTAGCCAGGTGAGGTGAATACACAAAACCAACCATCACAGGCTATGCTGAAAAAGGCCGCCCTCTCCTCCCAGCCCCGACACTTCCGTCAGCAAACAGTTTCCACCCCTTTTTACTGTTTTCTCATGTATTTCCCTCCATAACTCTAAATAGGATGCTTTTACTGCTGTTTCTTCACTTTCAGCATAGATTACAGTTTTATTACTGTTGAATTTATATTATGAAAATGCAGGACTTAGCTGTGTTACATGATCATACAATCATCACATGAACATGTTTCCCTTTCTCATATCTCGCCTTAAAATGCTGAACACTGTGTGTGTGTGTGTGTGTGTGTGTGTGTGATTCTCTTTTTCTCCACATTCAGGGTTGGATGGGTTTGGAGATCTAGTGTTGTCATAATTTTAGCTGTGTAAATCTTGTTTACAAGTGAGACACATTATATCAGTGATTATATTTCATTTCCTGTGCATTTTTTCACTCCTTCTCCTGGAAATTGTTTTCTTCTCTCTTTTCTGTGTTTCTTCATTTCTCTCTCTCTCTCTCTCTCTCTGATCTTATCTTTTCACACTCTCAACCAGGTTTTTCCCCCAACTTTTATTACAATTTTCCATGAGGTCAAACCTCTCAGATAACTTCTCAGATATTTGTTTGGGTAAGCCACTGAGGTGTTATGGTTTTTCTCCCTCCCCTCCACTGGTTCATTGAGTTGCAGTTGACATGTCACATTGTGTAAGTTTAAGGTGCACAACATGATGATTTGATACACCTACATGTGCAAAATGATGCCTGCAAGAGGTTCATTAATACCTCAATCACCTCACATAATTGCTATTTAAGAATGTTATTTATTCTTAATTGGAGGATAATTGCTTTATAATACTGTGTTGGCTTCTGCCATGCATCAACATGATTCAGCCACAGGTATGTGTATGTCCCCTCCCTCTTGAACCTCCCTCTCACCTCCCACCCCAAAAATGGCGAGAATGTTTAAGATCTACGTTCTTAGCAAATTTCATGTATATACTGTCAAGTGTAGTTGACTGTAGTCATCACGCTGTGCATTAGGGGCCCAGGACTTACTCATAACTGGAAGTTTGTACCCTTTGACCAACTTCTCACTTCCCCCCCCTATGAGCCCCTAGCAGCCTCCATCCTTCTCTCGACTTCTGTGAGTTCTGCTTTTTTAGATTCCACATGTAAGTGAGATCAGACGATATTTGTCTTTCTCGGTCTGACTTACTTCATTTAGCATAATGCCGTGAAGTTCCATCCATCCGTCCATCCATCCATTTTGTTGCAGAAGGCAGGATGTTTTCTTTTTTAATAGGTGATTAACAGTCCATGGTGTGTGTGTCTCTCGCATCTTTATCTTTTCATCCATAGACTCTTAGGTTGTTTCCATATCTTGGCCGTTGTGAACAATGCTTCAGTGAAAACGGGGGTGCAGACACCTTATCAAAATACTGATTTGGGGGATTCCCTTGTGGTTCAGTGGTTAGGACTTGGCACTTTCACTGCTGGGGCCGAGGTTCATTCCCCAGTCAGGGAACTGGGATCCTGAAAACTGTGAGCTTTGAAAATACAGTTTGAAAACTGTATTTTCCAAAAAAAGGATATCAATTCCATTTTCTGTGTATTTATACCCAGAATTAGAATAGCTGGATCGTATGATAATTTGAGTTTTAATTTTTGAAGAATCTGCATACTGGGTTACATAATGTACCAACTTAGGTTCCCAGCAACAGCGCACAGGGCCTCCATTTCTACACCCGCGCCAGCGCCCTTCTAGGAGTCTTACAGTTTCAGCTCTAGATTTAAATCTTTAAAATCCATTATGAGTTAATTGTTATAAGTGGAAAAAGATAGAGATTGAGTTTCTTTCTTCTGCTTGGGATTATCCAGTTTTCCCAACACCATTTGTTGAAGGAACTATCCTTTCCTCATCAGTGTTCTTGGTTTCCATGTTGAATATTAGTTGACTGTTTATCTATGGGTTTATTTCTGGGCTCTTGATTCTGTTCCACGGTCTATGTGTATATTTTTATGCCAGCAGTGTCCGGTTTTGATTACTATGGCTTTGTAATGAAGTTTGAAAAACCAAGAGGTGTGAAACTTCCAGTTTTTCAAGATTTCTCTGACTATTCAGGGTCTTCCGTTGTTCCATACAATTTTTTTTTTCTGTTTCTATAAAAATTATCATTGGAATTTTGATTGCATTGAATCTATAGATTGTTTTGGGTAGTGTGGCTATTTTAACAATGTTCTTCCAATCCATGAGCACAGGATATATTTCTGTTCATTTCTGTCTCCTTTAATTTCTTCCATTAAGTCTTGTACTTTTCAGTGTACACCTTCTTGGTGTTAGTTTATTCCTAATTGTTTAATTGTTTTTGATGCTATCATAAATACTATTGTTTTGTTTATTCTTTTTCTGATATTTTGTTGTTAGTGTATAGAAGTGCAACTGATTACTGATTTGTTCATTTTGTATCCTGCAACTGTACTTGAATTTATTAATCCTAACAGATGGTGACTGCAGCCATGAAATTAAAAGACACTTACTCCTTGGAAGGAAAGTTATGACCAACCTAGATAGCATATTGAAAAGCAGAGACATTACTTTGCCAACAAAGGTCCGTCTAGTCAAGACTATGGTTTTTCCAGCGGTCATGTATGGATGTGAGAGTTGGACTGTGAAGAAAGCTGAGCATCAAAGAATTGATGCTTTTGAACTGTGGTGTTGGAGAAGACTCTTGAGAGTCCTTGGACTGCAAGGAGATCCAGCCAATCCATTCTGAAGGAGATCAGCCTTGGGTGTTCTTTGGAAGAAATGATGCTAAAGCTGAAACTCCAGTATTTTGGCCACCTCATGCGAAGAGTTGACTCATTGGAAAAGATCCTGATACTGGGAGGGATTGGGGGCAGAAGGAGAAGGGGACAACAGAGGATGAGATGGCTGGATGGCATCACTGACTCGATGGGCGTGAGTCTGAGTGAACTCCAGGAGCTGGTGATGGACAGGGAGGCCTGGCATGCTGCGATTCATGGGGTCGCAAAGACTGAGCGACTGAACTGAACTGAACAGCTTTTTGGTGGTCTTTAGGATTATCTCTATATAAGATCATGCAGTCTGAAAATGGAGACAATTTTACTTTTTCCTTTCTGATTGGAATGCGTTTTATTTATTTTTCTTACCTAATTGTCAGTTGAGATTTTGTGGTTATTTTCCATGTGGGATTATTACAGCAATACCTGAGTGATAAAGAGGCTTTCCTTATATGTCTAGAGGTCTCTGGCTGGTGGCTCACTTTTAACAATGGAGCACTCAAGAGAACATACTCTGTATGATTTTAATACCTTTAGACCATGAAATTTTTGCACCCTGTTTTATGTCTGTGAATATGTTCCAGTGTCTTCTAGTTTATAGTCTATGGGAACCTGAATAGAATTTGTATCCTACTGTTGTGTGAAAGTTGTATAAATCTTAATTATGTTGAATTGGGTCATAGTGATTTTCAGGTCTACTGTATTCTTTTACTTTTCTGTATATTCATTCTGTTAATTTTTGAGGGTTGGATATTGAAACTCCAGCTAAAAATCTTAATTTATCTACTTAAAAATAATTGTAATATATAGTGGAACTGTATGTAACTTTGTTTTTTATTTTCCAAGTCTCCTGTAAATGTGTTGTCATGCTTTCATAACTTAAAAAAATAGGTAAAGCAATTTTCTTCCCCACCCCCCAAAAAGAATGACGCACGGAAAAGGGACCTGAGACCCTGGGTGCTTGGATGGGGCTTGGAGACTTTATGGTGACTGTGTGGGGGACATAGCCAGTTCATGGGGAGCCTCCAAATGTCAGTGTCTGCAGATCTTGCTATGGTGCCCCCACTTTTCCTGGGATGTCCTTGTCCCACTGGAATTTTACATCTTACTTCCTGCAATCTCATGAATGTCTCTCTAGTATATCCTCATATGGCAGGAAGAGTGAGAAAGCTCTTGTGTCTCTTCTTCAGTTCAGTTCAGTAGCTCAGTCGTGTCCGACTCTTTGTGACCCCATGAACTGCAGCATGCCAGGCCTCCCTGTCCATCACTAACTCCTGGAGTTCACTCAAACTCATGTCCATCAAGTCAGTGATGCCATCCAGCCATCTCATCCTCTGTCGTCCCCTTCTCCTCCTGCCCCCAATCCCTCCCAGTATCAGAGTGTTTTCCAATGAGTCAACTCTTCGCACGAGGTGGCCAAAGTACCGGAGTTTCAGCTTTAGCATCATTCCTTCCAAAGAACACCCAGGGCTGATCTCCTTTAGGACGGACTGGTTGGATCTCCTTGCAGTCCAAGGACTCTCAAGAGTCTTCTCCAACACCACAGTTCAAAAGCATCAATTCTTTGACGCTCAGCTTTCTTCACAGTCCAACTCTCACATCATACATGACCACTGGAAAAACCATAGCCTTGACTAGACAGACCTTTGTTGGCAAAGTAATGTCTCTGCTTTTCAATATGCTATCTAGGTTGGTCATAACTTATAAGGGCACTAATCCCATTCAGGAGGGCTACACACTCAAGAGGAAATCATCTACCAAAGACCACCCCCCCCCCGCCCCCACCCAACACCATCCCTTGGGCGTTAAGATTTTGACATATGAATTTTTAGGGAGCCATCAACATTCAGCCCATAATGCATCATGAGATAAAGAGTCAGATGTGGACAGTGCTGATCCCTGAGAGTGCTGATGCTAGCTCACCTCTCATACTTGTCAGGAAGCGCTTTCCTAGTCTCCTTGCCTCTTCTTTCTTTCCTGACCCAGAGGATTCAGAGCTGGATTTAAAGAGAAAAAGGGCAGCTCCCCTCCTGACTGCAGCAACCTGACGTGGAGAAGGAAAAGAAACCTGAACTTGGAATCAAGGTTTGAATTTTGATGCTTATGTGGGACTGAATATTTAAAATGTGGAACTGAACTTTTATTTTGTGATTAAGGTCTTTTTAAAGTTTTTAATTTAACAGTGGCCAGAAAGTTCAGGAGACTGAGTTTTTACCCAGGAGTAGAAGAACTTGTCCATTAGCGGTTTGAAAAGGAAAATGAGAGTAGATTAATAAGTTTCAGTTGCTTTGTGATTATATCCCAGAATCTGAATCAGTCAGTTTCGTTCAGTTACTCAGTCGTGTCTGACTCTTTGTAATCCCATAGACTGCAGCATGCCAGGCTTCCCTGTTCATCACCAACTCCTAGAGCTTGCTCAAACTCATGTCTGTCGAGTCTGTGATACCATCCAATCATCTCATCCTCTGTCGTCCCCTTCTCCTCCTGCCCTCAATCTTTCCCAGCATCAGGGTCTTTTCGAATGAGTCAGTTCTTTGCATCAGGTGGCCAAAGGATTGGAGTTTCAGCTTTAGCATTAGTCTTTCCAATGAATATTCAGGGTTGATTTCCTTTAGGATGGACTGGTTGGGTCCCCTTGCAGTCCAAGGGACTCTCAAGAGTCTTCTCCAAAATTCAAAAGCATCAATTCTGTGGCGCTCAGTTTTCTTTATAGTCCAACTCTCACATCCATACCTGACTATGGAAAAACCATAGCTTTGTCTAGATGGACCTTTGTTGGCAAAGTGATGTCTCTACTTTTTAATATGCTGTCTAGGTTGGTCATAATTTCTCTTCCAAGGAGCAAGTGCTTTTAATTTCATGGCTGTAGTCACCATCGGCAGTGATTTTGGAGTCCCCCAAATAAAGTCTCTCAGGGCACTCAGGTCCGGTGCACTGGGATGACCCTGAGGGATGGGATGGGGAGGGAGGTGGGAGGTGGGTTCAGGATGGGAGACACATGTACACCCATGGATGATTCATGTCAATGTATGGCAAAAACCACTACAATATTGTAAAGTAATTAGCCTCCAATTAAATAAATTAAAAACAAAAGTCTCTCACTGTTTCCATTGTTTCCCCATCTATTTGCCATGAAGTGATGGGACCAGATGCCGTGATCTTCGTTTTTTGAATGTTGAATTTTAAGCCAACTTTTTCACTTTCCTCTTTCACTTTCCTCAAGAGGCTCTTTAGTTCTTCTTTGCTTTCTGCCATAAGGGTAGTATCATCTGTGTATCTGAGGTTATTGATATTTCTCCTGGCAATCTTGATTCCAGTTTGTGCTTCATCCAGCCCAGCATTTTGCATGATGTATTCTGCATATAAGTTAAATAGGGAGGGTGACAATATACAGCCTTGACATACTCCTTTCCTGATTTGGAACCAGTCTGATGTTCCATGTCCAGTTCTAACTGTTGTTTCTTGACCTGCATACAGATTTCTCAGGAGGCAGGTAAGGTGGTCTGGTATTCCCATCTCTTTAAGAATTTTCCACAGTTTGTTGTGATTCACACAGTCAAAGGCTTTGGTGTAGTCAATAAAGCAGAAGTAGATGTTTTTTGGGAACTCTTTTGCTTTTTTGATGATCCAACGGATGTTGGCAATTTGATCTCTGTTTCCTCTGCCTTTTCTAAATCCAGCTTGAACATCTGGAAGTTCACGGTTCACATGCTGTTGAAGCCTGGATTGAAGAATTTTGAGCATTTCTTTGCTAGTGTGTGAGATGAGTGTAATTGTGCAGTAGTTTGAACATCATTTGGCATTACCTTTCTTTAGGTTTGGAATGAAAACTGACCTTTTCCAGTCCTGTGGCGACTGTTGAGGTTTCCAAATTTGCTGGCATATTGAGTTCAGTACTTTAACGTTATCATCGTTTAGGATTTGAAATAGCTCAACTGGAATTCCATCACCTCCATTAGCTTTGTTCGTAGTGATGCTTCCTAAGGCCCACTTGACTTCGAATTCCAGGATGTCTGGTTCTAGGTGAGTGATCACACCATCGTGGTTATCTGGGTCATGAAGATCTTTTTTGTATAATTCTTCTGTGTATTCTTGCCACCTCTTCTTAATATCTTCTACTTCTGTTAGGTCCATATCATTTCTGTCCTTTATTGTGCCCTTCTTTGCATAAAATGTTCCCTTGGTATCTCTAATTTTTTTGAACCGATCTCCAGTCTTTCCCATTCTATTGTTTTCTTCTATTTCTTTGCATTGATCACTGAGGAAGGCTTTCTTATCTCTCCTTGTTATTCTTTGGAACTCTGCATAAATGGGTGTATTTGAATCTGAATAGTTCATCCTAATAGCTACACTTATCTGAGAATCTTTTTATTTTGCCCTTCCTCTTGAGAGGATAAAATTCTAGGTTATTATTTTTTCATCACTTCAGTAATATTATTCCTCTGTCTTCCAACATCTCATCCTGTTGAAGAGGAGTCTATGTCACTGTAATTGTTATTTGTGTTTCTGCACATCTCATAAAGGAGACACTGACAGCTTCTGTTCCAGACTATCTTTTTAAGGGTATTTATAGAAAAAAACTGCTTTGGGAGATAGATATGGTGTCTTCTTCTGGAGCCACAGGTAGGTTTGTTTCAGGATCTTTAACTCTCCTGCGTGCATTGAGTTTTTTTTTTCCTTGTTGGTTGTAGGTGTTTTTTATTGATGTTGTGAGCTCAGCTTTGCCTTTTTTTTTTCATGGAGCATAGTGAGTACCATTTAGACAAGAAGTTTACCAAATTGAGTAAATAATCACTTTAATGAACTTTTCTTGAGTGTTTAATTTTAAGATAATGTAATTAATCCTGGAGTTGCAGTTGTCATAGCAATTAACTATTGATAATTCCCTCTAATAGCACTGATTTTAATTTTAACAAACACTGTGTTTACTTCTCAACATTTATTTGAATACTTAGTCTTTTCTCCTTAAGCTTAACTCATCCAGCCTTCCTTACCATACACTGTCTTGGGAGTTGCTGATCGGTGGTATTGCTGTTCCTAAGATTTTGCAGTGATTCCAGTCGCATTTAATGCTCCGCACACTTTCCTTTCCCCTTGCTCATGCTAGGTATGTTACATTTCCCATTTTATGACTTTTCACTTCTTCAAACTGCCCTTTATTGCTTAAAGTTCCACATTGTAATTTGAAAAGTAGAACAGTAAAATATCTATTTCTGAACGACCTGCTAACTACAGGGCTGTAATTGTATTCAAAATCGATAGTTCAGCTGAAACTTTATTTTATTCAACTCGAGAGGTATTTTTGTAGCTGATTATTCTTGCTTATGGCTTTACCTAGAGCTTTTATTTCATGGTTACATTTTGTACCATGTTAAATATTTTTTCATCTATTTTTCACAAAGCTAGATAAAAATGTTAACAAAGACATAAAAGCCATATGTTAAACCTGGAATAGTATTGGAATCAGAAATGATAGACTGCATCATCTTACTTTTATTGTTTTCTGAGATTTATTGCTGTGGAGAAGATTCAACCCAAGACTGTGATGGCTAATACAGTTAGACCAAATTTTCAGATATCTAAAATTATGGCACTAAAACTTCTTTCATATGCTGACTGGAAATGAAAAGGAAAATACGTTCAGATAAATGTCCTGAGGTAGGAAAAGAAATAGCAACCATACAGATGAGACAAGTCTTGCTTGTTATCTCTGTTAGATTGGCTGTTCTCCTACTGAGAGCTGCTCCATCATTCGAGTCCTTCTTCCTTCAGTGATAGCCCACAATACACTGTCGCCCCAGGGAAGCCAGGAAGCTCTGTGCAAGACGGCAGAGAGTCACTGCCGTTCTGTTCCTTCCCCATGGTCAGCCTGGGTCCCTGGAGTCCCTGGGGTTCCCTGGGCTGGCTTTGTGACCAAGGGAGCAGGGCACTTCCTATTTATGGGACGTGGGTCCACAGATTTCATTACATTCTTCAAGGGGTCCATGATCTTCCAGATGCCAAGAGTGGAGTGTAAAAGCATCTCTCTTTTACGGAAGACTCTCTTAGAAATTATTTTGATTATTACAAAAGGGCTAATGGGTATTTAAAAGCAGAAATATCACTTTGCAGACAAAAGTCTGTATAGTCAAAGCAACAGTTTTTCCCCAGTGGTCATGTATGGATGTGAGAGTTGGGCCATAAAGAAGGCTGAGCATCAAAGAATTGATGCTTTTGAATTGTGGTGCTGGAGAAGACTCTTGAGAGTCCCTTGGACAGCAAGGAGATCAAAGCAGTCAATCCTAAAAGGAAATCAACCCTGAATACTCATTGGAAGGACTGATGCTGAACTCCAGTCCTTTGGCCATCTGATTCTAAGAGCTGACTCATTGGAAAAGACCCTGATTCTGGGAAAGATTGAAGGAAAAAGGAAAAAGGAGTGGCAGAGGATGAGATGGTTGGATAGCATCACCAACTCAAGGGACATGAATTTGAGCAAATGGCTCAGATGGTTAAGCGTCTGTCTACAATGCGGGAGACCTGGGTTTGATCCCTGGATCGGGAAGATCCCCTGGATAAGGAAATGACAATCCACTCCTGTACTATTGCCTGGAAAATCCCATGGACAGAGGAGCCTGGTAGGCTACAGTCCATGGGGTCACAAAGAGTCAGACACGACTGAGCAACTTCACTTCTTCTGGAAGATAGTGGAGAATAGAGGAGCCTGGTATGCTGCAGTCCATGGGGTTGCAAAGAGTTGGACAAAACTTAGAGACTGGTCAACAAGCAATGACGTTGATATTAAGCATATTATTAATAATAATGTATGTGATTATGTGCCAGGACTGTCCTAAGTACTTGGTTACAAAATAAAAAAAACTTATGGATAACTGCAAATGTACAACAGGGAAAGCAAAAATATGATTCTCCATGTGCTTATCACCCAGCTTCAATCACCATCAACATTTTGCTAATTGTTGTTAGACTTTGAAATGCATGGCCTGATATAGTTTCCATTAGTACTCTAGGGGTAGGTACTCTTGATAAACCTTTTGTAGATGAGGATCCAGAGGCTTGGAAAAGCTCAGTTGCTGACTGATGGTTGCACACCTGGTGAGTAGAGTGTGGACTTGAACTAAGGGCTGGCCAGCTCTGGATCCACCCTCATCTTAGGCCAGTAGGGGTCTCCCTTCTCAAGTGACTGCCTCCTACCTTCACATGCCCGTGTGTGTGTGTGTGTGTGTGTGTGTGTGTGTGTATGTAGTTGCTCAGTTGTGTCCCACTCTTAGGGACACTTTGGACTGTAGCCCACCAGGCTCCTCTGTCAATGGGATTTTCTAGGCAAGAATACTGGAGTGGGTTGCCATTTCCTTTTCCCAGGAGTCTTCCCCACCCAAGGACTGAATCTGTGTTTCCTGCTTTGCAGGAGGATTCTCTACCTGCTGAGCCATAGGAGAAGCCCCTGTGCCTGGCTTCCCTGCAAATACTTGCATTTTTGGAGTAGCTCCATTTACTGAGCACCTCCTCAGCCTTTTTTTTTTTTTTCAAGTTTAGTAAAAGTCACTCAGTTGTGCCTGACTCTGCGACCCTATGGACCCCATGAACTATACAGTCCATGGAATTCTCTAGGCCAGAATACTGGAGTGGGTAGCTGTTCCCCTCTCTAGGGAATCTTCCCAACCCAGGGGTTGAACCCAGGTCTCCCATTTTACAGGTGGATTCTTTACCAGCTGAGCCCCCTGATAGCTGGGGGTTCCCTGATAGCTCAGTTGATAAAGAATCTGCCTGCAATGCAGGAGATCCTGGTTCAATTCCTGGGTCTGGAAGATCTGCTGGAGAAGGGATAGGCTACCCACTCCAGTATTTTTGGACTTCCCTTAAAGCTCAGCTGGTAAAGAATCCACCCGCAATGCCGGAGACCTGGGTTCGATCTCTGGGTTGGAAAGATGCCCTGGAGAAGGGAAAGGCTACCACTCCAGTATTCTGGCCTGGAGAATTCCATGGATTGTATTCATGGGGTCGCAAAGAGTCGGACACGACTGAACAAGTTTCACTTCACTTCCTCAGCTTTATGTGTGGTTTTATTCTGTTGTTTTTTGCCTGCATTAAAAAAAATGTATTCTTCCTGATTTTAATAAAGTGTCTCTGAGAGATGTATTTTATCCTCAGTTTACAGATGAGGAAACCTCAGGACAGATGTTAGACAACTCAGCCTGTGTTGTACCTAATCAGTGATGGAATTGATGCTGGAATCCAGACAGTCTGACTTCTCTCCAACACACACTGGGCTCCAGGCTCAGTTAAATGTGGCATGAAATTAAAAGAAAAATGAGTGTATTTTCTAGAATTGAAAAGTGTTAGTCACTCAGTCGTATCCAACTCTTTGGGACCCCCTGGACTGTAGACCACCAGGCTCCTCTGTCCATGGTGTCCTCTCGGCAAGAACACTGGCGTGGGTAGCCATGCCTTTCTCCAGGGGATCTTCCCAACCCAGGAATCCAACCTGTGTCTTCCACATTGTGGGCAGGTTCTTTTCTGTGTGAGCCACCAGGGAAGCCCATTTTCTAAAAGGGGGTTTGTATTCATGGAGTCAACTAATGGTGGCGAGAATTGGGCACCTAGCTGGAGACTGCAGCTATTTCAGTGCAGAGGAGGGTGTGCGGCTCATGGGGTTCCCCCCTGCCTGCCCATGGGGCACTGTGATGTCTCCAGGGGCCCCCTTCCCCACTCACATCAGATCCTCAGGGTCCAGGGCAGGTTCTAGATTCCCATTTCTAAGCTGGGCCTCGGGCATGGACGTGATGCTCCCATGGCTTTCTTCCATCTTTTAGAGGACAAAGAGACTTCCTGCAACTGGTGGGTTTAGGACCATCCCTCACCCCTGGGCAGTGAGATCTGTCCTCTGAGACCAGAGGCAGCGTCACTCATCATCAACCAAAAGGTACCGTGGCTTCATCTTGCTTCTAGGAGCACCCAGGCCAACAACACCCCAGCATTCGGAAGACACTCCTGTCCTTCAGGGGGGTGACTGGCCCAGCTTAGTCTGTGTCATCCAACTGCCTCAGCCAAACATGTCACCTTTATGCACAGAGATGAGGAAACCAAGCATTTTGCTTTGCGTGGAGGTAGGTAGGAAAGAAAAAGCTATAGGGAAGGGACTTCCCTGGTGGTGCAGTGGCTAAGAGTCCCAGTGCAGGGATTCTGGGTCCAATCCCTGGTTGGGGAACTAGATCCCACATGCCACAACTAAGACTGGGCAAAGCCAAGTAAATAAATAAATACTGCAAAAGGACTAGGGAAAGTATCAGGAGCCTGAAGATTGTTATTAAAAGCTGAGTTATGCTTATATTAATTAGTTAGTTAGTGTTAGTTGCTCAGTTGTGTCCAACTCTTTGCAACCTCATGGACTTATGAATAGCTATAATTAATTTACATTTTCACAGTATTGCAAGCTCACATTACTTCTGGATCATTAAAACGCAATGATCGTTTGATCATAGAAAAGTCACATATATTGATACAGGTATAGAAAGTGCTACTGGGTATACATCTACTAATTACTGGGCTGGCTACCGTCCATGGGGTCGCACAGAGTGGGACACGACTGAGCGACTAAGCACACAAACATACAATGAGCACGTGCTATTTCCTGTCATCAGAAAAAGAAACCCCCAAATATAAAGCACAGACTAGGGAGGTGAGATTTCACTTTTTAACCCCTACAGCGCACCTGGGGAGGGTTGCTGTCAAAGTCCCCTGGCAAGTGGCAGGCTCCTGTCACCCCACTTCCCTCTCCCATCACTGCTTCCTGGTTTGAGTAACTCCAGGCACACCGGGACAGTTACCCTTTGTTAGGACAACACTGTGTGGGAGTCCCAGTGGAGAGGACTTCACCCGCGCTGCACCCCAGCCCTCATCTTACTCGAGCAATCCTTTGAGAATTCAGAGGCTTGCTGGAGCTCGTAGCCACCCTCTTTGCTGTTGCAGTAGCATACTGATGGGGACTGAACTCACGCTTTCCATTCCAGGCAGTCTTAATACCCTGGCTAGACTCCGTGGTCTGGCCCAGCTCCCAAATCCATGCGAAAATCAATCTCCATGGCTGGCGGATGCAATAATCTGTTTGACTTTAGCCAGGCAGGCATGGACCTTGAGTGAGGGGCGGGGAGGGTGGAGTCAGGCTCTCAACCACAGAGTTGAGTGGTGGAAAATTTTGTAAAGCCCTTCAGGATTCTGTGCCTTGAACAAGGGAAATAGTGCTGGGGGAGGGGAGACATGGTGGATGTCTGCTTCACTGATGCGTATTTTCCAGATTTTATGTGCTCATCAGATGGCTGGACCAGATACTCCCAGACTTCGGTGTTTTCATTTCTTTATGACCTTTTCCTTCAAATGGAAAGTATAAGTCTTATTTTGTTTCTCTGAGACCTGGGAGAAACTGTGGATAGCTTCACAGGTACAGGTGTTGCATTTGGGTTATTCAGTTAATGACAGAGCAGTGGGGCTTCCCTGGTGGCTCAGTGGTAAAGAATCCACCTGCCAATGCAGGAGGCGTAAGAGACCTGGGTTCAATCCCTGGGTGGCGAAGATCCCCTGCAGAAGGGAATGGCAACCCACTCCAGTATTCTTGCCTGGAGAATCCCATGGACAGAGGAGTCTGGCAGACTGTAGTCCACGGGGTTATAAAGAGTCAGACATGACTGAGCACACGCACATGTGCACACACACACACACACACACAATGCCTCCCGTTATATAGAACAAGGCCATATGTAAACATTTTATTTCCCCCTTATATCTGTTTCTAATAAGCTATTTCTTGTTATTAGTGATGCTGTTAAATTTTATTTACCTCATTGCAGTTCCTGTTCTCTGTCTTTGTCTCTATTCCTTGGAAGAAACCAAATCCAAGCTTGTACTGAAAATTTGTAATGTTCCAGGTTCAGATTCCCATCCCCTTCCCATCAATTACAGCAACACACCTGTAAGTATTAATACTTCCGTTTTACAGATGTGGGCCCAGGAAGCATGGGACATGTCAAGATGGTGCCTCAGTAGAGAGAGCTGTGTGTTTGTTCGGGTCACACCAGCTGCTGGCCAAGCAGACGTCTAAGTCTCAGGCATTTGTTGCTCATTCATGGGACAACCCACCGGGGGGCTCCCAGGTGGTGGGTGGCATTTGTCCCCCCGCACCTTCTGCCTTGTTCTTCTGCGGTTCTCTGGGGCCTTGGAGCACTCAGCATGTAGCTGCCTTCCACACACAGTCAGGCCTCTTCATTATTCTGGAATCCCATCTTTCCCTTTATCGTCCGACTTTAAAGAAGGCTGAGCACCGAAGAATTGATGCTTTCAAGCTGTGGTGCTGGAGAAGACTCTTGAGAGCCCCTTGGACAGCAAGGAGATCCAACCAATCCATCCTAAAGGAAATCAACCCTGAATATTCATTGGAAGGACTGATGCTGAAGCTGAAGCTCCGATACTTTGGCCACCTGATGCGGAGAGCTGACACATTGGAGAAGACCCTGATGCTGGGAAAGATTGAAGGCGGGAGGAGAAGGCAGTGACAGAGAATGAGATGGTTGGATGACATCATCGACTCAATGGACATGAGTTAGAACAAACTCCGGGAGATACTGGCGTGCTGCAGTCCATAGGGTTGCAAAGAGTCAGACACGACTGAGCGACTGAACACCAGCAACAGCATCTTTCCCCATGAATATACTCGCACACGATGACTTTCATCTTTTCACGGTGTCTGGTAAACAATGCCATTAACAACATTTTTAAAAACGAAGTTTGTAAAACTTAATGTAGGTTTATTGTGTCTCCCAATTTTTAATTCCCAAACAATAGCAGAGAAGTCATATATTTTTCTCACTCTCAAATATTAGCCTTGTATTTCCCTTTAGCTTTTTTCTTTCAGTAAAACTGTATTTCTTGACAACGTCTGTTTTTTTTCATCGCTCTCCTCTCATTTCCCACCTCAAAGGTTGCTTCTGTAGGTGTTTTGACAGTTGCCTGGCTTGGCCAGGCTCCCGTGGAGAATGGATATTTCCTGGCTTTTCTGTGTTACTGCTCAGGCTATTAACAGCTCCTTAAATGGACTCAGCTTTCAAGTCACCACTGGCCTTTTCAAGGTTGTTGGCCATGGGTGGGGAAGTTTCTAGCCCTTTCTAAAGCTCTCTGAACCTTGTTCGGCATTTAGCTGCTTTTCATGAAAGTCCTGGGATCCCCTGGTGGCTCAGACGGTAAAGAATCTACCTGCAATGCAGGAGACCTGGATTCAATCCTTGGGTTGGGAAGACCCCCTGGAGAAGGGAACAGCAACCCGCTCCAGTATTCTTGCCTGGGAAATCTCATGGACAGAGGAGCCTAGCGAGCTACAGTCCATGGAGCTGCAAAGAGTTCAACTTGACTGAGTGGCTAACACTTTCATGAAAATCCTAGATTGGTTAGGAGGAAAAAATTTCCACCTAGTCCTGGGATGAAGACTTTGAAAAGAGATGTCTACAGTGCATCGTTTTTGATTTTTCTTAGTGAGTTATGCTGAGGCCCAAGATGCGAGGTCTGAGATTTAATAGCCATGGAGGATGAATGAACAAGAGGATGAAAGGTAACAGGTGACCCCACCATGCGGTGAGTGAGTCCCTGCTATTAGCTCCATCCCAGCACCAGATCAACATCATGCCTGGGCTCTGGATACTTTTCTCCAAGACGATCATTGTCAGTCAGGTGTTTCCAAGAAATGGACCATTTTGCCTGGTCATTCCTGAAGCTGGGCTGCTGAATGAGGAGGCAGCTGAGCTTTCTGCAGCACTGCAGGGATGCTGACTCACTGTCCCCAGGGCCCCAACAGAGGCAGAAGGCAGCGGTGGCCTTGGGGCACTCCTTTCTTAAAATCAAGAATGTGACATGGGCTGAGCTCAGAGGTTTAACTCCACCCCTCTGTCTCTGCTTGGTGTGCCCTCTGACTGATGAGAGATGGGCTATTCCTCGAGGGGTCGGGGAGAGCTTGGGCAGGAGGTCTATCTTGCAAGGACTTAAGTGAAGGCTTTGTTGTTTTTTAGTTGCTGAGTCATATCCGACTCTTTGCGACCCCATGGACTGTAGCCTGCTGGCCTCCTCTGTCCACGGGATTTTCCAGGCAAGAATACTGGAGTGGGTTGCCATTTCTTCCTCAAGGGGATCTTCCCGACCCAGAGATTGAACCTGAGTTTCCTGCACCTGCAGGCAGATTCTTTATCACTGAGCAATCTGGGAAGCCCAAGTGTAGGGTAGGTCTAATAGTTCCCTGGAAATCCCAAAAGTTGAACCTCAAGGTTGCTGGAAAAACTCTTGACGACATGGATGTATGTGGGAAGCAGCACTTAGCCATTCAGTATTATTTTTCTAGTTGTTCTGTAAGATACTTCTTAACTCATGGCAATTACTGATTTTCCTAGATCCTCAGATATCACTGATTGTAAAATGCATTATCAGTTAAATAACAGTATTTTTGGTGTGATGAGAACGAAATACTATTGCTTAAAATGGGCTGTTTGCAAAACACATTCCAAATTTTAGAAATGATAAAATGTGATGAAATGGTAATATTTTAGCTCAAGGAAATATGTTAGAAAAGGTTTTCTGCCCTAGACTAGAGCAACACCAGCTCTGTAGGTAGTGGAAGAGGCTTTTTGTTTTTTGGTTTTTTTTTGGTCCAGGTTAGTTATCCCTTTTCCCGCAGTTTGGGGTCTGCAATTACAGGAGCAGGCAGAAGCCAGTGGCTTTGGTAGTGAGGCTCCCGCAGGGCGATTTGTGGCTGTAATTTCTTGCTGTTGTCTGTTCTGCCATCCTCCTAGCTTGCACTGAAACCCGCTGTGAGCCAGCGGACCCCTAGGGAGTGAATTTGCAGGAAGATAAATACCCCTGTCCCTGCCTACCTTTGAATGCTATTGTGGAAACTGAATAGAATACAGATCACCCCCAAATTGAATTCTGTGTACCTGCTCTGCTAAGTAGAAAATTGCATATCAAATAGGTTCCTAGACTCAGCTCGGTCTAGACACAAAACTTGCTTCCAGTTTTTAATGTTCTCGGGCATTCAGGCATATGACACCCATTTGCCCCAATCATTTCAGGATCTCAGGCATTTTATTTGGGGGGAAGTTATCACTGCCTCCTGCCAACCCCTGGCCCTGCCCTACCCGCGATGTTCTCGAGAATGCTGTGTTTATCTCTGTTACAGCATCAGCAGCCTCAATTGGCACTGCTTAGACGTAGGGACTGGGTCTCATTTTTATCATGTGTTTAGTATTAGTAGCAGCACACATCATTGTGCAAGAAACGCATATTAATGCGTGAGGGCAGGGAGAAATGGCTGGCATTAGGGCCTCTAAAGATCCTTCTCACATGGACTTAGCCCTGAAAGGCAGCCCAGTGCCCCTCTCCTGTGTAGAGCACGTGGGTAACATAACTGGTGTCTGATGAGTGTTTTATGATAATTCTCTCCTTGACGTAACTCCTCATTTGGCCCTCTGTTTCCTCTGAACACTAGAGGTGCCTCTGTGGAGGAAGTTACAGAGCCTGGTTCTGCTGCCGCAACTGTGGCAGTTATGCTCCACCTCCAGGCGGCTGCGCATTCTGCAAATCAGGAAGGGAGATGCCAACCGCAAAGTGAAAATGCACAGACACTCAAGTTCCATCCGGGATCAGTGCCAGTTGTTGGCAGACTGAGTGTCTCCAGGCCGGGGATTATTTGGGGACCATCAAGAAGACCAAGGATCGTTCCCTCACTGGTGTAACAGCACATCAGCTTTGTGCTTTGCTCCTTTGAGGTGGAAACCTTTCATCTTCAAGTGCACGCTCAGCCACTTCAGGCCCGTCTGACTCTTTGTGACCCCATGGACTGCAACCCGCCAGGCTCCTCTGTCCTTGGGATTCTGCAGGCAAGAATATTGAAGTGGGTGGCCCTGCCCTGCTCCAGGGGATCTTCCTGACCCGGGGATGGAACCCGCATCTCCTGTGTTGCATGTGGATTCTTTACCTGCTGAGCCATCAGAGAGTCCTAAGTAAATTTACCTCCATGGTAGGGATGTATGTGGGGCAGAGCATAAATTGAATGTCAAAGAAATTAGAACATAAAATGTGAGTTTTGTCCTGAGATGGCTTTGCTAAGAGGAACCTTTGCTTGTGTTCCGAGACTTGTGAGACTCCCGGGGCAAGGGCTTGGGGGTGGAGCCTGAGCTGTTTGATTGGCAAGAGGCAGAATCCCAGATAAATGCACCCCACCTCCCACCTTCTTGATTTTTCTCTCTGGATCTTATGGCTTAGATCTTAGCAAGCCATTTCTCGTGGCTTGCTGTAGGAGTGATTTTCCCTGAGCAGTGCTACACTGTGGAAATTGGAGGAGGCATTTTTGGTTGTCACAATGATGGGGAGTGTGCTAAGTCACTTCAGTCGTGTCCGACTCTGTGACCCTAAGGACTGTAGCCCACCAAGCTCCTCTGTCCATGGGATTCTCCAGGTGTGAATAGAAGGGCCTGTGCTCTTGATAGCATTTAGTGTGCATGGCCCAGCGACATTGTGTCTTGCAGAGTGTGGGACAGTCCTGTCTGTGGAAGGATCGCCTGGTGTCCTGCCTGACTTTCTAATGTCCCAAGGGACTTTCCTATGGCTGAAAATACCCTCTGTTTTCCTCAGGCCATGGGTGTGATCTAGCCCTGGATAATGCTGACCTGGGATGCCTTTTGTAGCTACCGTTTTCTTAATAACCTTCTGTACAGGTCTCCCAAAGAAATTTTTCTGTGATGTGTCAGGGACCAAAAAAATATATATAAAAGAAAATCATTACAATATTTCATGTGAGATTGTGTAGATACTGACAAGTTCCTTTTTTTTAAAGTAGTATATATGGCCGCTCAATTAAACAGTCACCAAATAACAAGGAATTCACCAGTATTTCCAAAGGCACCGTCTTGGTGTTTGTAGCTCACCATATGTTTGAAGTATGACATAATCCTTATGGAACACATTCAATTGGTTGCTTCCCAGTTTCAACAGGAGCAGTTAAATCTGTCTCCTTTTAGACAAATTGTTAATGAAAAGGCAGCAGAACAATCATTTTCCTGTGATATGCAATTCTGTCCCCTTAAATACAGGAGCCTGACAGAGCCATTCAGCACTGATCGCTTTCTCCTCTGTGCAACTGAACTCTCTCTGACCCTCGGATACTAACAACTGGAGCAAAAAGGGAAGAAAGAGGGGGAAAGTTAGCTAAAACTAAAAACCCACCTGTAATACACAGAGTCCCAAAAGTTGAATGGGAATTATATTTTACCTTATTGTTGTTTTCAGATACTATGTGCTTCTGCTGCCAAATCTATTCTTATCGATTTTAAAGTATCTCAAGATGTGGGGGCAGTGTTTGGAAGATAGTGAGACTGTCTGAAAGATTCAGAATTTAGAGTCCCGAGTTTTCCTCTCTTTTAGTAGTGAGTCAGCGCTGCTGCTAACGGCACAGATGCACGGTGTTCCTTCTTTCAAGAGACCCTATGGATTACCCAGTCCACAGGAATTCTCCAGGCCAGAATACTGGACTGGGTAGCCTTTCCCTTCTCCAGGGGATCTTCTCAACCCAGGGATCGAACCCAGGTCTCCCGCATTGCCTGCAGATTCTTTACCAGCTGAGCCACCAGGGAAGCCCAAGAATATTGGAGTGGGTAGTCTATTCCTTCTGCAGCAGATCTTCCCAACCCAGGAATTGAACCAGGTTCTCCTGCATTGCAGGTGGATTCTTTACCAACTGAGCTATCAGGGAAGTCCTCAAGAGACCCATGCAGGAGAAAACAAAGATTAGCCATCCATCCAAAACAAGTGTGTGATTTGACCTCATTTTAATATTTATTTATTATATTTTCTTGAATAGAATTGAACCAAGACAGTTTTACATCTCATTCCAAAAAAATGAAATATTCAACCACGTCTTTAGAACATAGTGTAGAATAGTGACAGCCGGTGTTTATTGAGTATTTATTCTCTGCCCCTCTGTACCAAGGTTATCAGCTGACCTCACCAATGATGGGTGGATGGTCATGATTATCACCCATGCAGAAACTGATGCAGAAACGTGAGTCAGAGAGGTTGTGGTTGAATAGTATCACGGACTCAATGGACGTGAATCTGAGCAAACTCTGGGAGATAGTGAGGAACAGGGAAGCCTGGCATGCTGCAGTCCATGGGGTGCAGAGAGTCGGGCACGATTCAGTGACTGAACAATGACAAGGAGATCACTCAGCAAGTTTGTGGCAGAGCCAGCTTTTACACTCAAGAAGGCAAACTGAAGTTAAGATGCTTAACCCTACTTGATGCCACAGCTGGAGATCACTTCACACAGTAAAACCTTGTCAATCCGACTGCTTTGGAGATCTGGGAAGGAATGGTCTGAATGACAGGGTGTTTGAAAAGAAATGCCATCTGACACATCCAAGATATGTGTGTAAAGTAAATACAGATTTTAGAATCAGGCAAGAAGTCTTGACAGTCTCATTTTATTGTAAAGGAAGGTATCTGGTTTTAAAAATACTGAAGCATTTAATTTTAAGGGTCTCGATGCTAAGTGGGTGCTGAGTTGCTTCAGTCGTGTCTGGCTGTTTGTGACTCTGTACACTGTAGTCCGTCAGGCTCCTCCGTCCATGGGATTTTCCAGGCAAGCTTTCTGGAGTGGGTTGCCATTTCCTTCTCCATGGGACCTTCCCTACCCAGGGATCGAACTCTCCTCTCTTATGTCTCCTGCATTGGCAGACAGGTTCTTTACCACTAGCACCACCTTTCGTGATTCTAATCCGTGATTTTTCACAGTAGAAATCCAACCTATTCGAGTGTTGATTTCACATAGTGCCGTGTGGACCATGGAAGGGCTGCGCAGACGTGGAAGTTACAGATGGTGGAATCTTTGAGAGTGTAGACTCCAGGCTCAGGGCTGGATTCAAGGCTTGTATAATGCCCCAGGGTTGAAGACTAGATGGATCAATAGGTATTCAGCAGCCCTTAGTGCAGAGAAAGGGCTCAACTGATGCAGGCAGTCATCACTACTACAACCAAAGAGGACCCTGGGCTCGGGAGTGAGCAGGAGACAGATACCACAGCTAACCTCTCCGTAGTGCATCAGACGTGTGCAATCGTATTGAAGGAAGCGAGTCTGGAAGGGAGATGTGGCCTGACCACAGACAGCCTCAGCACAGCGTTTGGGCTCCATTTCTGCTGGCACTAGGGAGCGGGGATGATGCTGGTGTGAAACGGTAGGATTTAGGAAGTGATCTGATGGGGAGGGACAATAGAAACCTTGTCCAGAGGAGAACAGAGAAAGGAGACCAGAGCGAGACAAATGTTCACAGTGCCTGTGAGGGTGCCCAGGTAGGAGGTTGGAGGCTGGAGCACATCAGACCCCCAGTCTGTGCCCACCATGCAGGAGACCACATGGGTCATAGGGCCTGACCTCCTGCTCACCAGTAACCACTCATAAGTTTTCTCCCCAGGTTACGCAGCAGAGACTGCAATGGCCACATGAAACAGGGTTTAGGCCACGTGACAGTTGTATTTCTCCTTGTGAATTTGTAAGTCTGGGTCTGGGCTTGGTGGTTCAACAGTAAAGAATCCACCTGCCAATGCAAGAAATTCAGGCTTTAACCCTGGGTTGGGAAGATCCCCTGGATGAGGAAATGGCAGCCTACTCCAGTATTCTTGCCTGGAGAATCCCATGGAGAGGAGCCTGGCAGGTTACAGCCCATGGTGTAGCCAAGAGTCAGACACGACTGAGTGACTAACATGCACACAGGTTTTGTTTGTTTACTCAAGGTAGAGACTTGTGGACATTTTCCACTCTCCTGTTCCTCCCATTCATTTGGACACCAAGCCCTTGGCGAAAGCTCTTCTTAAATATCACTCCCAGCCCTGGATCTTTATCACCTCCACTTAGAACTTGGGGTTGGTGCCCATGCCCAGGGGTGGCCTTTAGCTGGTCCCCTCACCTCTTTCCTATCTCCAGCACAGTCATGCTCTATGTTGCTGCTCCATAGATGACTTGCCATCTCTGCTTCCTATACGGGGAAGCAACACCACCCGCAGCAACCAGCTAACCCACAGAGCCCACAAAGCCTCTTCAGTGGCCCTCTGCTGCCTGCACGGTGAACTCCTGGATTCACAGTGAAGGACGCTTGTCATCTGGCCCTGACTTTCCAGGGTCTTTCCCGTCTTACAATGCAGCCACTCCACCTGCCTCTCTGCCCCTGTTTCCTGAGAAAGCTGTGCATTTGTGAGTTAGTTTTGTTTTTAAACGCACCTCTGTGCTTTTATACCTGTGGGGGATGCCGTTTCTCATACCCCATCTCATTGTTTGCTGGTTGAATTCGTGTTCACCAAGGCTTGGTTCAAAGGGGCATGTGTGTGTGCTCAGTCGCTCAGTCGTGTCCAACTCTTTCTGACCCCATGGACTGTAGCCCGCCAGGCTCCTCTGTCTGTGCAATTTCCCAATCAAGAATGCTGGAGTGGGTTGCCATTTCCTACTCCAGGGGATCTTCCTGACGCAGGGATCGAACCTCTATCTCCGGAGTCTCCTGCATTGGCAGGCGGATACTTTACCACTGAGCCATCGGGAAGCCAGCTGGCAGACATTCCTTCCTCTGTGTTTTCATGGTGCAGGAATGCACTCGTGTTCCCTTTGTATTGCACTTGCTTCTCTGCCAGTGGCTTATGTCGTCTCTGAGCTGCTGGAAGGCAGGCCCTGTGCATTGCTGTGTGCACTGTGGGTGGCCCCGGCGGTCACTGGATGGAGGGAGGGATGGTGGCAGTGTACCATGGCGGGGGGCATGAAGAAGTGTAAAAAAGAGTCAGAACCCATGAGCTGTCACAGCTCAGGACTGTGGGATTGACTTTTATGTGCCATAGAACCTTGCCCTATTGCCAGCAGTTTTGGGAAGAGTCTCAGCCATAACGCTTTAAGCACGTTGCTGTAATTCCACTCTCCATCAAGTGGTCTTTAAATTGTGTTTTGAGGCTGGGAAGTAACACATCAGTGACATGCTTAACTGTACAGCCGCAGCAAAATGGGGATCTAGACCTATCTGTATGCAAACACCAGGCTTCAAGTTCATCATTGGTATTAGGAAACAGAAATACAGCCGGAGCAGAAACCACAGTATATTTCCCTCTGCCTGTGTTGTGTATTTGTCAATGGGGCTTCGGAAGGACTAGGCATTTACGAACCCATTAGAATGAGCAATTTTATATCCTAATGTAAAATTAAAGGAATTAAAGGATCTGCCTGAGAGATACACTTGTTTAAACCTCTATTAATGTCTCTCTCTCTTGGTTTTGTTGTCTAGGTTAGTGATATATTATTGGAGTAGAAAATGTCCCAGTTGTGTGTATACTTTCTAAATCTCAATGTATTTTTTTTTCTGACAAGGTGTAGAACTGATTTTCTTCTCTTCTGTCCAAAATATAAGACGTAGGGACAACAAAACTGTTCTTAAATGCAAAGCATACTATAATTCTTTTTTTCCAGTTCTTTATTATTATTTTTTAAAAATCTCATTTGTATCATCACATTGTCTATTTTCCAAAGATGTATGCTCTTGTTCTCCAGGCTCTCATCTGTGAGCCCATTAATTCCTTTTCCTCAAGCCCATCAAGCGGTATTTACTGTGGTGTTTACCAAGGCCTCCCCTAGCTTGTGTGGGATCCGGGGTAAATAGTCTTTGTGAGGCCTCTGGCCATGTTAACAGTTCGATTGAAACATGTGTTCAAAAATGCATGAGGGGACTTCCCTGGTGGTCCAGTGGTTATGAATCCTCCTTGCAATGCAGGGGACGTGGGTTCAATTCCTGGGTGGGGAACTAAGATCTCACATGCAACTAAGCCCAGACTTCACAACTCCTGAGCCCACACACCAGAGCCTGAGAGTCTGTGCACAGCCATCAAAGAGCCTGCATGCCACAGCTAAGACTTGACACAGTCAAATAAATAAATATTTAAAAAATGCATGGCTCCATTGAGGTGTATTGATTTATCAATGAAGGTTTAGAATCATGCAGAGAAGAGATACTGAGGAACTTTTTTTTTTTTCCCAATCAGTGCACGTGAAGCTGCTTCCTCCTCTCCAGGCACCAACTCTATCTGTTCAAGTCTAGGGACCATAACTACATTGTGTTCATGGTCCAAGGCACCAGTTCCTGATGGTTTCACACCCCCCACCTTGCTGTCACACACAGTACATGGCTCTTTGGAACCTGTTTACACTGAAACAACACAGTTCACCTTGCCCGTGTGCTTTCCTGGGGCACTAACCAAGGCCACGCTGTATTACACACAGTGGACATTGTCCCTTCAGCCATCCAGGAACACTGGCTTCCAGCGGCAATCTCAAGGTGTTACTGTGCTTTGTCAATGATGGTTATGAAGGCAACCCTTCCCCAGAGGATGCAGTAACGCTTGGATGATAACTTCTTTGTGGTCGTGTTCAATGTGCTGATTTTATAGTATACGGTAGAACAGCACATCTTCTGTGTCTTGAACTCTTTAGATGCTCATCTCTGCAAGCTTCGATGTGCTCTCTCGCAGTGTCGCTCACAGCTTTCTACTCCACAACCCAGGGGCCAGGCCAGGGGAGAGGAGTGGTCTCCTGGCTCAGAGAGCATCTGTCCCTTTTCCTACACTCACCTAGGAAAGTACAGCCATAAAAGATTTCCTTTGGATTTACTGTTACTTCTATAAAAATGTCAACCTGAAGGTTTGCAGATAGTCTCCTGAGTTATCCCAGAGACAGTGCACAAGGTATTCTCATATAACTGGGAATCTTGACAAATCCTGAATTGTCCAAGAGCCCAGTAGTTGATAAAGAATCTCATTCTTATGTCCCAGCCATTGTGCATGTGTGTTTATGCGAGTTATTCTAAGTGCTTCAGTTCAGTTCAGTTCAGTCGCTCAGTTGTGTCCGACTCTTTGCGACCCCATGAATCACAGCACGCCAGGCCTCCTTGTCCATCACCAACTCCCAGAGTTCACTCAGACTCACGTCCATAGAGTCGGTGATGCCATCCAGCCATCTCGTCCTCTGTTGTCCCCTTCTCCTCCTGCCCCCAATCCCTCCCAGCATCAGAGTCTTTTCCAATGAGTCAACTCTTCGCATGAGGGGGCCAAAGTACTGGAGTTTCAGCTTTAGCATCAAAGAAATCCCAGGGCTGATCTCCTTTAGAATGGACTGGTTGGATCTCCTTGCAGTCCAAGGGACTCTCAAGAGTCTTCTCCAACACCACAGTTCAAAAGCATCAATTCTTCGGCACTCAGCTTTCTTCACAGTCCAACTCTCATATCCATACATGACTACTGGAAAAACCATAGCCTTGACTAGATGGACCTTTGTTGGCAAAGTAACGTCTCTGCTTTTCAATATGCTATCTAGGTTGGTCATAACTTTCCTTCCAAGGAGTAAGTGTCTTTTAATTTCATGGCTGCAGTCACCATCTGCAGTGATTTTGGAGCCCAGATAAATGAAGTCTGACACTGTTTCCACTGTTGCCCCATCTGTTTGCCATGAAGCGATGGGACCAGATGCTATGATCTTAGTTTTCTGAATGTTGAGCTTTAAGCCAACTTTTTCACTTTCTTCTTTCACTTTCATCAAGAGGCTCTTTAGTTCCTCTTCACTTTCTGCCATAAGGATGGTGTCATCTGCATATCTGAGGTTACTGATATTTCTTCTGGCAATCTTGATTCCAGCTTGTGCTTCTTCCAGCCCAGCGTTTCTCATGATGTACTCTGCATAGAAGTGAAATAATCAGGGTGACAATATACAGCCTTGACGAACTCCTTTTCCTATTTGGAACCAGTCTGTTGTTCCATGTCCAGTTCTAACTGTTGCTTCCTGACCTGCATACAGGTTTCTCAGGAGGCAGGTCAGGTGGTCTGGTCCTATCTCTTTGAGAATTTCCCACAGTTTATTGTGATCCACACAATCAAAGGCTTTGGCATAGTCAATAAAGCAGAAGTAGATGTTTTTCTGGAACTCTCTTGCTTTTTTTGATGATCCAGCAGATGTTGGCAATTTGATCTCTGGTTCCTCTGCCTTTTCTAAAACCAGCTTGAACATTTGGGAGTTCACAGTTCATGTATTGCTGAAGCCTGGCTTGGAGAATTTTGAGCATTACTTTACTAGTATGTGAGATGAGTGCAGTTGTGCGATAGTTTGAGCATTCTTTGGCATCACCTTTCTTTGGGATTGGAATGAAAACTGACCTTTTCCGGTCCTGTGGCCACTGCTGAGTTTTCCAAATTTGCTTGCATATTGAGTGCAGCACTTTCACAGCATCATCTTTCAGGATTTGAAATAGCTCAACTGGAATTCCATCACCTCCACTAGCTTTGTTCATAGTGATGTTTTCTAAGGCCCACTTGATGTCACATTCCAGGATGTCTGGCTCTAGGTGAGTGATCATACCATTGTGATTATCTTGGTCGTGAAGATCTAAGTGCTTAGCGGTTCTCATAATTTTCTGCACCCATTTGTGAAGTGTACTTTGATGTTGATTTTATTTTTCCTTTGTGAAAAAATATAATAATGGGCATAACAATTTTCCAGATGGATACTGATGGTGAAGGAGGCTCTGTGTGTGGGATGGGGGGGGGGGCAGGAAGTATGTGCAATGCTCTGTTGCTCTTGTTCAGTCGCTCAGTTGTGTCTGACTCTTTGTGACCCCTTGGACTGCAGCACATCAGGCTTCCCTGTCCTTCACCATCTCCCAGAGTTTGCTCAAACTAATGTACATTGAGTTCATGATGCCATCCAGCCATCTCATCCTCTGCAATGTTCTGTAGTTTTAGCCCAATTTTGCTGTGAATCTAAAATTAAAAAAAAAAAAGTAACATAAGGAAAATACTGACTCAGAAGACTGTGATGTCACCATGTTAATGGAAGTGGGAGAGGATGTTTTAAAGTCACACAGTGTGTGGGGCAATGATATGAAAAGTCCTAGCAGGACATGGGTGCAGCCGCCTCTTAGGACTGCCAGACATATGACCTGGAGACTGAGGGACACCAGACTAAAAGACATCTGCCACCACCCCAGCTGCTCCTGGGTGCTAAGGACCAGAGGCAGCAGTGTAGTTGGAACACAGATGGGCAAAAGCCAATCCACAGACCTACACACTTGGCTCCAGTCCAAGGATCAGCAGTGACCCTTCGTGAGCTCAGAACCCTGAATTTGCCCTGTGTCTGACATGAGTAAGAATCTCCAAAATGGGCACATAAGCACTGTTCTGGCAGCCTGTGTGGGTGCCCAGTTGTGTCTGGTGTGTTGTGACCCCATGGACTCCTCTGTCCATGGAATATTCCAGGCAAGAATACTGGAGTGGGTTGCCATGCCCTCCTCCAAGGGATCTTCCCGACCCAGGGATTGACCTGTATCTTTTGCGTCTCCTACGCTGGTGGGCAGATTCTTTACCACTGCTCCACCAAACCTTTGAGACCAATATGGTACCACCTGGTGGGAGTCATCCGCTGGCCAGGCTGCCCTCCTGGAACCAGAGCCCAGTCAGGGCTGACAACCCACCAGCATGAATCTCTTTGCTCCTTGGCGCATCTGGTTGGCCCATTTCCAGACCATAGTGTCTGGAAATTAGACATGTTTGCCCCTCTGGTAGTGGAGGAAGCCTGTGCTTCACTCCCCGTATCTTTTCTCCTCCAGCAGCTGAAGCATGAGGGGTCGATCCCAGCTGCATGTGGTCTTTCCTGAGGTCCCCTCGCAGCCCTGGACCACTTTCCTGACTGGCCTGGTCAGTCAACTCACTGTCAGATTCAGAGCTGCCCTGTACAGCCGTGCAGGTTGCGCACTGCACAGCGGTGCCTGTTCCAAGGAGGCGCCACTCATGTCACAGACCGTGCAGATACTTCACTACAGCAGATGGCGCTAAACTGTCTTGTTCTAAAAAAGATCTGTGTATTATGATGATTTGTTTTTTTTTTTTAATAAACGGAAATCTTGAAGAAGGGGGCACCTTTTAAGAATTTGCAGGAAATAGCCATATAGGCTAGCGGTGCCTTGAGCTACACCTGCCCACTCTCTGCTGGCCAAGCTGTGGAGGCACCTTCATTTTCCCCTGGTTAACATCATTTGTTCATGCATTCATTTATTCACTGACAGTTATCCAGTGCCCACTGTGTGCCCAAACCCTGAGAATTTGGGAAGTTTTGTGAGCAGTTCCGCTCCATGTGGCGGGGGGGTGGCCCGTTGTCTAGTGGCCCAGGCCCCCTAGGGCATGTCCAGTTTTGGCCAGCAGACCATGAACAGGAAGAGCAGCGTGTGACTCTGGGCCAAGCATTTGCGAAGAGGTGTTGCTCCCACTCCTCTTCCCATCCAGGTGGATGCACAAGCCTCAGTGGCCTGCGGAGGCCGAGCCACGGAGCTTGGCCTGTGGTCACACAAAGTCCTGATGAGAACAGTCAACGTGAGCACAGCTTCCTTGTCAGATGGACGTGGATTCAAGCCCTAACGTTGTCACTCATCAGCTGTGTGGCTTGAGTCTTCAACCCCAAAGTCCTATTTCCTCACCTATAAAATGCAAAGAACAATCCCCCAGCGCCTCTATGGTTGGAAGGAACACAGGGTGTGACACACTCACACACAGTGGGAGGAGAGAAGGCACTCAGCAAATGGCCCCCACGTTGCCCTAGGGCTGGGGTGTCCATGGTGATTAAGGCTGTGGGCTCTGGACCAGGCAGCTTGGACCTGAATCCTGGGTCTGCCCTTCTGTGCTGTCTCGGGAACGTGACTTACTCATCTGTTAGATGGGGACAGTAGCAGTCCTATGTTATAAACAGGTTGGGAGGACGAAATTGAATTGAGAACAGGGCCAGGCACAGGGTGAGCACTGGGTGAGGTGGGCTGAGTGGCCGCCTCCCGGATGGTAATGCTAATCCATGCACCCCTGACTCTGACCTTATTTGGAAAAAGGGTCATGGCTGACGTCATTAAGTTGATCTTGAGATCAGATCATTCTGGATTATTTGGATGGGCCCTAAGTCCAGTGACACATGCCCTTGTAAAAGGCAGAAGAGAAAAAGGTGGACCACAGAGAAGAAAGCCGTGAGGAGACAGAGACTGGAGTGATGCAGCCAGAAGCCAAGGAATGCTGGCAGCCCCGAGATGCTGGAGGAGGCGAGCAGGGATCCTCTCCAAGAGCCTCTGGAGGGAGCTTGGCACCTTGATGTCAGATATCTGGCTTTTAGGACTGTGAGAGCATCCATTCCTGAGGTTTGTATTTTTTAATTTTTTGCTGGAGTATAATTGCTTCACAATGTTGTGTTAGTTTCTGTTTTACAACAGTGTGAATCAGCTATCAGTTCAGTTCAGTTCAGTCGCTCAGTTGTGTCCGACTCTTTGTGACCCCATGGAGTGCAGCACGCCAGGCCTCCCTGTCCATCACCAACTCCCAGAGCATGCTCAAACTCATCTCCATCACGTTGCTGATGCGATCCAACCATCTCATCCTCTGTTGTTCCCTTCTCCTCCTGCTTTCAGTCTTTCCCAGCATCAGGGTCTTTTCCAATGAGTCAGCTCTTCACATCAGGTGGCCAAAGTATTGGAGTTTCAGCTTCAGCATCAGTCCTTCCAATGAACACCCAGGGCTGATCTCCTTTAGAATGGACTGGTTGGATCTCCTTGCAGTCCAAGGGACTCTCAAGAGTCTTCTCCAACACCACAGTTCAAAAGCATCAATTCTTTGGTGCTCAGCTTTCTTTCTAGTCCAACTCTCACATCCATACATGACCACTGGAAAAACCATAGCATATGTATACATATATCCCCTCCTTCCTGAGCCTCTCTACCATTGCCACCCCCCACCCCCCATCCCACCTCTCTAGGTCATCAGAGAGCACAGAGCTGGGCTCCCTGTGTTATACAGCAGCTTCTTGCTAGCTTTGGAAAAGGGAATGGCAACCCACTCCTGTAGGTTCTTGCCTGGAGAATCTCATGGACAGAGGAGCCTGGTGGGCCACAGTCCATGGGGTCGCAAAGAGGTGGACACGACTGAGCGACTAACACTACTGATACTGTGTGCCCCTAGCTAGCCATTTTACACATGCTAGTGTACATATGGCCACACTACTCTCAGTTTGTCCCACCCTCTTCTTCCCCTCCGCTGTGTCTGCAAGTCTGTCTTCCACATCTGTGTTTCTATTCCTGCCCTGCAGACAGGTCCCTAACTCTCCTCAGTGTCCCCAGAGCCCTGGGAGAGTCCCTCCCGGAGGAGGAGCCCTGGACCTCACTGCACCTGTGTTTGCCAACCCACTGCGACCACACGTGGTGAGGCTGGTGGTGCGCGAGGCTGTTCCTCGGAAGGAGACCTGGCTTCTGTTAGAAAGGGGATGACTGCTTAGTCATCCAAATGACAGATGTGGATTCCAGGGACCCGGGACAGGAGTCCCATTGGAAGGAGGTGGGTGGTGGTTTCCTGAGGTCGGGGTGAGATCACGGCTTCCCCAGGGGAGGCAGAGCCAGAGGGTAGTCAGGGAAGCAGGTGAGCACACCTGGGTCCTGACTGCCTGGGTGGGATCAGGAAGGAGGAGGGTGTGGACGTGTAGAAAGAAGAAGAGCCCTCAGAGACCGCCTCACCTCCTGCAGAGGAGTGGAGAATGTGCTGGAAGAACCTAGTACCCTGGAGTCACCTCTCACGGAGGTTTGAAGGACCTAGCACACTGGAAGGGCGGCGCCTTGCGGCTTTAGCTTCTTGCTCCTTGAAGATGGAGACTGCTAGCCCTTACCTGGCTCCCTTTCTGTCTCTAGCTAAGAGTTTCAGGGGTGAGATGGACAGGGCATCGCAAGCAGCAGCTGCTCTGCTGCGCATGCGCAAGGAATGCAGGTGGGCTCTCTTTTGTTCTCATAGCTGGGGATACTGGCCCCCAGAAAGGTCCTGCCTGGGCCATTCAGGGAGCGGGGGTGACAGGTGGGGACCACAGCCCTCCCGGGACCGGTCCTCCTCCTTGAGCCCTTCTCATCCCTCAGCGCACTCCCGGAGGCATCTGGTCTTCAGGTGAAGACGCTGGGTAGGTCTCATCACCTTACCAATTTTTTTTTCGTCTGGCAGTTCTGAATTCGTGGATGCCCGGTCACCTGCTTACAGGAATGGAAACTGGTTCATAGAGTGATTTAAACCCCAGACCTGAGGATTACGTTCCAGGAAAGCGTGGGGCGAGGGTATCTTTCCATCTGGTTTACGGCCTCCTTCGCTGAGCGGCTCTGCCCTTGGCCTCGCCGAGGTTTTATAACTGGCTCTCATTTCGGGTCCGGCAGAGACCCCCTCCGGAGTCGTAGGAAGAGGACGCCGGCCCCCCACTTTCCCTGTGAGCGGATCTTTTCTCTTGCCTGATACAACAGTCGTAAGCAAGACTCCAGTAAATAAATCGCTCAGTTCCCACCGAAATTGCCTATGCTGGAATTTGTGCCTTTTAGAGACACATGAATGATGACTGGGACACAGCAGCCTTTTATGTGAACCCAGATGATTCCAGCCCAGATAGTAGAAATGTGAGAAGCCTCAGCGAAGTCTGTTCTCTAGGTTATAAATTCCTTTTCTCTCTAATGCCTTGGCCTTATCTGGAGATTCTCTTGGCTGCGCTTTCTTCTTTCATGGCTGTCTGTTTATTCACCCTGTTCCTTCTTTTTGTGGATTTTACTAGCTCAGCAGCTGCAGCTTAATTGAGCCAAGAATATTTGCTCAGGTGGCCGAGAGATGGTCTCACACCGCCTCCGAGGCCCTCTCTCCCTGGCACACTGGTGCCCTTCTGTAACTCTGTCCTTTTCAGAATCAGTTCTGCTTGAGCTTGGTTTTTAAAAAAAAAAGTCAGCGAATGACAAAACAATTTCAAATGACTGGGTTTGTTCACCTTTCTTTAGCTGCCCTTAAAATCACGTCCCTTTCCTAACTAACTTTCAAAGTATGTTTTTTGGCTGTGTCTACAGGATGTTTTAAAAAGTATTATTATTTTTTTAACAAAAGAACAGTGCGACCAGATGCATTTAAAAATAGCTTGCACACTTGAAATATCAAGCCAGAGGTTTTGTTGCTAGAGCCTTGGAAATAATGGTGGGGTTCTGACGAAATGGAAAAGTAACTGGTCATTCACACAGTTCTCAGAACTTATGTACTTTGGGGGCAGTTATGACATTCTTCAGGACGACTTTGGTCACCCGTGGTAAGGAATCCGCCTGCAATGCAGGAGATGTGGGTTCGATCCCTGGGTCAGGAAGATCTCCTGAAGAAGGAAATGGAAACCCATTCCAGGATTCTTGCCTGGAGAATCGCATGGTCAGAGGAGCCTGGAGGCCGTAGTCCATGGGGTGGCCGAAGAGTCTGAGACGACTTAGCAACTAAACAACAATAATGGCATTCTTCATAGAACCTAAATCTACTTTGGGAGTTGTAATTGAACTTGAAAACACCTGAGGCTAAGGCTTCGGGTGTGCAGAGGGGTAAACTGAAGTCAGGTCTGGGGAAAATAGGGTCAAAAGGAGCTTAGAGAAAGTGGGGCAAAGGGAAAAAAAACATGTTGTAAAGTCAGAGAGAGGCCCAACTTTATCAGCTGTGATGATGCAAAGATAAAATAAAAACTAAGGCTGAAATAAAACGACTCTGAAAGTTTTAGAATTAATTGAAAAGATAATGTAGCAATATTCATACAGATAAATTAGAACTCGAAATGAAAAGTGTTAAGGACAGAGACAGACAATTCATAAAAGTGAAGTTGCACCAAAGAAATATAACAGCTTTGACATTGTAAACACCTACTACCACAACTTTTTTGTTCTTGTTTTTAGTGCCGCCCATGTCAACATCCTCAATTCATTTAGCCTTTTTTAGTTCCTATTGAACAAGTAAAAATTGGAGTGTTTTTATTTTTTAAAAGATGCCTTTGTTTCTTTTTCTTTACAGCTGTCCTGGGGCCTCACTGCCTGTGGACTCTCAGTTGCTGTGCGCGGAGGCTGCTCGGGGCAGTGGCTCTTGTTGTGGAGCACAGGCCCCAGGAGTTTTGGACGAGGGCCTCGCTGTCCTGCTGCATGTGCGATTTTCCCAGGCCAGGGGTCAAACCCATGTCCCTTGCTTTGGCAGGCGGGTTCTTTATCACTGAGACATAAGGAAAGCTCCTGAAGTAGTTACTTTTAAAAGACACTGAGGGATTTTCTGGTGATAAGCTTACATACCTTCCTATCGTATACAAAAAAAGTTTTATTATTTTTGTATACATACCTTGCAAGCACATGTGCTAAGGCACTTCAGTTGTGTTCGACTCTTTGTGACCTTATGGACGGGAGCCCCTCCAGGCTCCTCTGTCCATGGGATTCCCAAGCAAGAATACTGGAGTGGGTTGCCGTGCCCTCCTCCAGGGGAATCTTCCCAAGCCAGGGATCGAACCTGTGTCTCTTACGTTTCCGGCATTGGCAGGCGTGTTCTTTACCACTGGTGCCACCTGGGAAGCCCTGTATACATGCCTTATTCTTGTATAATTAATGGTCCATGGATCAATTTGACTTATCTCCTCTTAAATTCCAGTGTCTACTTATGGCTTAAAGTAACCTGATAATAGGGCCATTATCTTGCCACATCTTTGAAATATTTACAGCTAAGTTTCTTTGAAAAAGAAATTGACTAACCTAGAATTGAAGAGATGTTAACACACTGCTCTTGTAATGGGGAGAACTGTGAACTGTGGCCTGAAGATATGCTTACATACTGATCCCTCGAGCCTCTAAATACTACCTTACTCGTGAAGAGTCTTTGTAAGTGTAATAAAGTGAAGAATCTTGAGATGAGACCCTTCTGAATTACCCAGGTGGACTCTAAGCACCATCACAACGCCATCACAAGTGTCTTTGTAAGAAGGAAGCAGAGGGGAATTGGAGACACAGAGGCGGAGGCGACATGAAGATGGAGGGAGAGACTGAAGTGAGGTGGCCTCCAGCCAGGGTGGGCAGCCCCCAGAAGCTGGAAGCCATAGACAATGGATTGTCACTAAGGGTCTCAGGAGGAAGCAAGATCCTGATGACACCTTGATTTCAGACTTCTGGTCTCCAGAACTGCAACAGAATAAATTTCTGTTGTCTTCATGCAGATGTATGGCAGAAACCAGCACAGAATTGTAAAGCAATTATCCTCCAACTAAAAATAAATACATTTTAAAAAAGAAAAAAGAATTTCTGTTGTTTAAAGCTACTAGTGAAAGTGTTAGTCTCTCAGTCATATCCGACTCTTTGTGACCCCATGGACTGTAGCCCACCAGGCTCCTCTGTCCATGGGATTTCCCAGGCAAGAATACTGGAGTGGGTTGCCATTCCCTTCTCCAGGGGATCTTCCCGACCCAGGGATTGAACCTGGGCCTCCTGCACTGCAGGTGGATTCTTTACTTCCTGAGCCACCAGGGAAGCCCTTAAAGCCACTAAGTTTGTGGTAATTTGTTATGGCAGCCATAGGAAACAAAATTCTCAAAAATGAACAGATTAAGAAAAAGAAAAACTAATTAGAATATCAAGGATTTGAAAAATGGAATTAACTCTACATCCAACTGAGTGTGCTCCTTTTTAATACATACATAGAAAAATTTATTAAAATTGACCTACGCCACAAAGGACATGTGAATTTCCCAAGTTGAAGTCATCGAGTCTTCATTCTTTTGGGGGCAGTGCAATAAAAACAGCAACCACCCACAAAAAGATGGACAGAACATCCCCTGAATGCATTGGGAGATTAAAAAATATCTTCTAAATAATTCATGTTTTAATGAGAAAATCAAAATGGAAGTTATAGTACTTAAAAGCAAATGACTACCCGAGCTGTGCATATAAACTTGTGAGATAAAACCACAGTGTTACTCAAAGGAGAATTTCGAGCTAGGAATGCATTTATTAGAAAACAATAAAGATTGAAAAGAAATTATCTAAGCTTTCTTAGCTGTAAAAAAAAAAAAAGAACAGCAAAACAAATCTAAAGAGAGAAGGAAGGAAATAATATAGATTAGAGCAGAAATTAATGAAGTAGAAACCCAGAAAGTCCAGTAGCATTAATCAACAAACAGAAGCAAGTTATTTGAAGTGATTAAGAAAACCAGTGAGTTTTGGGCAGGTATGATCAATAAAAAAGAAAAAATATAAATAAATATTATGAGGAAACAAGAAAAGATCTATAGTTGTAAATATTTTTGACTCAAAATATTTTAAAGAATTAAATATCTTTATACTAATACTTTCAGTAGCTGATATTGAAAAGTTCCTAAGATACAAATAATCAAGACTGACCCAAGAACAAGTAGTGAAACAATCATAAGTGGAAATGATAGACAAAGATCAATAAGCAAGAGGAGTTGCAGAGTCAGACATGACTTAGTGATCGGACATGACTTAGTGACTGAACAACAAAACCAAGTCCATACTGCTTAATGGATGTGCTGTGTGCTGTGCTTAGTCACTTAGTCGTGTCCGACTCTTTGTGACCCCAGGGACTGTAGCCTGCCAGGTACCTCTGACCATGGGGATTTTCCAGGCAAGAATACTGGAGAGGGTTGCCATGCCCTCCTTCAACGGATCTTCTGACCCAGGGATCGAACCCAGGTTTCCCTCATTGCAGGTGGATTCTTTACTGTCTGAGCTACCAGAGAAACCCCAATAAATGAGTTCTACCAAACAGTCAAGGAGAAGATAACTTAGATTTGGGGAAACTATTCTAAAGTATAGAAAAAGATGGAAAAAAGACTTCGTAGCCATCCGGTGGCTCACACTCTGTGATCCCAGGGAAGACCTGGTATAGTCACATAAATACATAAATAAAAATATTAGAAAAAGAGAAAGAATGCTTACCAACCCATTTTATGAAGTTAGTAGAAAACATGTTATCAAAACTACACAAGGAAAGAATAAAAAATCCCAAAGGCTCATTACACTTATGAATGTGTATGCAGAAATCATAAAAATATTAGCAAATTGAATTTTACAGTTTATTAATAGGACAATACACCTTGAGCCAGTTAGGGTTGCTTCAACAAAGAATATTAATCAGTGTGGTTAACTGCCTGAAATTAAAAGAAAAAACCCCAAGCCTCCATGATTTTCATAATAGATGCTAACCTCTCTCCCCCACCCACAATAAATATTCATTCACCACATAAACCCTGAGAAAACTGAATAGAAGGAAGCTCCTTGAACTAATAATAAAGAACATATACCCCCTTACTTACATAGGAGTCCCCTTACTTAGTGACATAACAAAATTTAAGTAGTTACTGCTCCTATATGTCTTAGCTACAATTCAAGAAAAGAAATAAAAATTTAAAGGAAGAAACAAAACTGTTATTATGTTCAGATGTTATAATTGCTCAAGTTGAAAAACCAAAGGAATCACCTAGTGAATGATGAAGACCAATAAATTAGTTTAGCAGAAAGGCTGAATGTAAGCTGAGTATATAAAGAGCTTTAATTTTTCTTTAGCTAGCAATACGTAGCTAGAGATTACAATAGAAGAAAAATGATCTCCTTCATAATAGCAATGAAGTACATTACGTACCTGAGAATAGACTTGTGGCCACCGTGCCAGTGGCATAGCCAGCCTCCTTCCTTCTTTACTAAACAACTGCAAATTATGTTTCTGTTGGCAATATTCTAAAAAAAAAAAACAACAAAAAAAAAACTTGATCTCCCACCATACTTTGTAGCTAGGGTTGCCCATGGGATAGCAGTCACACGCTCCAAGAAACGTACAGAATTCCATGGGAGGGCATTCCTTACCAGATAAGAAGAGAATGTCACCTTCTTCCTGCCTGGGAGACAGATAAGATGCTAGGAGGCACAGCAGCCTTCTTGTGGTCACAGCATGAAAGCTTCCTGCTGGGGATGGTGGAAAAAACAGCAGAAGATGCTCTGTTCCTTGATGATTTCCTGGGGCAAGGCATTGGGCCTGGACTGCCTTGGGCATGTTGGAGGGAGGTGGAAAGGAGGAAGGGGTGGGGGGACAGGACAGGGGCGAGAGGGAGGGAGAACCTCACTTGTTATAGTCACTGGTGTTTAGATTTTCTCTACCTCACAAGTGAACACATTGCTAACTGATGCAAAACCTAAAAAATGTTAAAACCCAGATGAACAAATCCATAAAATTTCATAGTAGAACATGAAACGTAGCCTAAAAAATGGAGAGCTGTACTCTGATCCCAAATGGAAAGATTCCACATGGTAATGAGGTGGTTGTTGTTGTTACTGAGTTGCTAAGTTGTGTCTGATTCTTTGCAATCCCATGGACTGTAACCTGCCAGGCTTCTCTGTCCCTGGGAATACTGGAGTGGGCTGCCATTTCCTTCTCCAGGGGATCTTCCCGATCCAGGGATCGAACCCACGTCTCTTTTGTCTCCTGCATTGGCAGGTGGATTCTTTACCACTAGCGCCACCTGGGAAGCCCCAGACCCCTCCTGGACAGCATGAGTGATCGCTTTCTTACCAGTTACATCTTCATCTGCACTCTAGTTGGCTGTCTCCTCAGACAAGTTATGTTGAGGTGCCCCTCATAGGCTTGCTCTCCTCTCTAAGAGCATCCTATCTCAAGAGGACCCCTCCCTTAGGTCCTCATGCAGATCACCAAATCAAAGCCCAAATCCTATAGGTGGTTCTTTCTAACACCCTCTTCCTGACCATCCCACCTCCCCCAGTTCTCCACAGTGCATGGTCTCTCTCCTCACAATGAGTAATAAACATGACTTGTTTACCAGAAATTCAAAGTATATTTCTGGTGGCTTTGCCTGGATGGCACTGACAATACATGTATGTGAAATATATGAAATAGAAATTAAAAGTGAGCCAAAATATGTAATATTAAGAATAGCATATTCCTGTTTATTAATGGTGTGAAACTTTCTAGACCATTTCTTTCTGCTCTCATTAGAGTACATTAAGAACTTTATTGATGTTCAGTTGCTAAGCTGCGTCCATGGACTGGGGCATGGCAGGCTTCCCTGTCCTTCACTGTCTCCTGGAGTTGGCTCAGACTCATGTCCACAGCCTTGTGTAACTCAATGCAGCAATGAGCCGTGCCATGTAGGGCCACCCAAGACGGATGGGTCATGGTGGAGAGTTCTGACAAAACGTGGTCCACTGGAGAAGGGAATGGCAAACCACTTCATTATCCTTGCCTCAGGAACCCCATGAACAGTATGAAAAGGCAAAAAGAACTTCTAAAAATAGTAATATAATCAAATATTCATTATGAAAGAAATCTTGTTTACTTTGTTGTGATACAGTGATCTGAAAGCTAGATTCCAAGTTCAGTTTATTTTGACAAGGATTTTAATGTTGTCTTAGCTGAGAGGGCGAAGAAGGCGATGGCACCCCACTCCAGTACTCTTGCCTGGAGAATCCCATGGATGGAGGAGCCTGGTAGGCTGCAGTCTATGGGGTTGCAAAGGGTTGCAAAGAGTTGGACACGACTGAGTGACTTCACTTTCACTTTTCACTTTCATACATTGGAGAAGGAAATGGCAGCCCACTCCAGTATTCTTGCCTAGAGAATCCCAGGGATGGGGGAGCCTGGTGGACTGCCATCTATGGGGTTGCACAGAGTCGGACACGATTGAAACGACTTAGCAGCAGTAGTAGCTGAGAGTGAGATTTTCCAAATATAGGTAGATCCAAATGGTTTTGCTTACTAAACCATGAGATTCATTTTTTTTTTTGACAGTGAAAGTTTTCCTTTATTGAACTTTGTCTATATGGTTATGTTAGTAAATGTTTAAAAAAGTGAAAAATAAAAATTGCAATGAAGAAGAAAAAATTATGGACTCATATGTTTAAAATTCCATTAAGATACTTCTAGGAAAAAGAGAAAACTTACATGTACATAATAGTTTTTTTCCCCCTCAGTGGCAGATAGTATAATTAAATTTTCTGCTCTTAAGCCATAACTTCTGCAAATTTGTCAATGAGTTTTAAAAAATTCGATCTTGTCTTATTTATATGTAATTTACCATAGAGCCAGCTTTGTTAATCTATTTTCATTTATAGTTGAAGGATACCTCTTTATCATTTACATCATCTTTCCTTCACATGAAGAAGGAAAAGTCATGTTTAAGGCATTAATGGATGTTTGGCAAAGATTTATAAAAATTCCATTTTACAATAAATTCCAGAAATTGAATTCCTGTCCATGGTGAAAAATTTAAAAAAAATCACATCTACCAGTTATGCAATTGAAAACTTGTGGAATCAAAAATCCATTCAAAATATTCTTTTGTAAGTCTTTTAAACAGATTAGAAAATTCTGTTTTAAGTGTACAGATAGGAGAGTTTAGTGGATGATGTATTATCTCATTTGGGGCAGTAAAGTCATGTAATAATGAAAACATTTCCATTTATCTTTATTCAGAAGCTGTCTGTATAACATGGCTCTTTCTTTCATATGCATTTTAAAAATGTTACTTTTACTTTGAAGGGACAGATGGAATGTGTCTAGTTTTTCATAAGTATGATAGTGGATTACATACTAGTGGTTTTTAAAGTGGTTTTTTAAATTGGGAAAACTTACTTTTTTGGTGCAAGTACTGTGTAACTAACCGCTTTATAATTGACAACTGTCGCGAGCGCTTTGCCTTGGCTAATCAGTCTCTGTGAGGTCTCAAGAGGGCCTCGTGGACCTCATTTCATTGCTCATTCTGCTCTTGGAAGGAGTGCAATGTCCATGTCTCTAACTGGGCAGATATAACTATTGAGCCACCAGACCCCAAACAGGAGCCCTCATGTAGGGTTACCGGCCTGACCTCCCCAGCCTGTCCACCCACCTCTCCTCACTCCAGGTGACCTTGGGATTGGCCATCACTGGACTAAGTGGGCTCCCCAGGATTCACCTGTATTTCACACTGATCACGTGGCCTTGAACAAGTCACCCACTCTCTGGCCCGAGTTCGATGACATGAAGACCATCAAGTCAGAGTGCTTCCTGGTGCCTCTGAGTGGATGAGATGGAGCCAATATGGAGACAACTCAGCAAGTAAGTAAGGCTTGAATGTTGGGCCTTTATGATCCTTTAGAGACAAGAGAACAAGGTCATTGTCCTATCAGAGAGTATAGAGGACAGGGGAGCCCAGAGGCATGAAGTCAGCACTCGGCTCGGGGATTGGGGGCCTTTTTGCTTCTTGGGGGAATGTGGCATTTTATGGGGTCCCAACAGGTGGGTTTGATTTAGTTAACAGGGATTGAGGAGAGGAGTCTTCCTCTGAGTTGACAAAGCAAAGCAGACAAAGGAATCGAGGTGGAGAAGGCAGGCTGCCCTCAACAGTAAAATGGGGGAGGCTGTCTAGACCAGGGGATGTGGCCATGGTCTCTTAGTAGACCCTGAGACCCCCCGGGAGTCACAGGCCCTGTGAACCCCCTGGTCCTTCCCCTTCTCCCACAGCACCCTCTTACACTTGGTATGGTGGGTTAAACTCTTCTGTGTCCACGCACAGGGGGACAACTGGCCCAGTCCCTTCCTCCCTCCTCGTATACCTGCCCTTTAGCTGTGCCCTTGCACTTGTCTGATTTGGCTATAAGGGCCTAGTGAACTTGCTTACTTAGAAAGGGATGCTGAATGATGATCTTTAAATTATTAATGATTTCAGCACTTTGTAATTAAAATGCTCATTTTCTCCATGAATTTCAAGCACACATATATCACAAATACAGACAGAATCTATTTTAATGAATAACATTAAAACACTCAATTCCAAGTAATGAGGTTATTTCCATGTCTTGGCTGTTAGTTCATATTTGACTCATTCATTTATTTATCCACTCACTCACTGAATACTTTTGCCCCCTGCTTGGAGTAAAGTATTAATACAGCTTTGTAGATGTAACTGCCATCCATTACCTTGAAACAATATCTCTACACCTATTTGCCATGAAATGATGGGACCAGATGCCATGATCTTAGTTTTCTGAATGTTGAGCTTTAAGCCAACTTTTTCACTCTCCTCTTTCACTTTCATCAAGAGGCTTTTTAGTTCCTCTTCACTTTCTGCCATAAGGGTGACGTCATCTGCATATCTGAGGTTATTGATATTTCTCCTGGCAATCTTGATTCCAGCTTGTGCATCTTCCAGCCCAGCATTTCTCATGATGTACTTAGAAAACTAAGATCATGGCATCTGGTCTCATCACTTCATGGGAAATAGATGGGGAAACAGTGGAAATAGTGTCAGACTTTATTTTTTGAGCCTCCAAAATCACTGCAGATGGTGATTGCAGCCATGAAATTAAAAGACACTTACTCCTTGGAAGGAAGGTTATGACCAACTTAGACAGCATATTGAAAAGCAGAGACATTACTTTGTCAACAAAGGTCCGTCTAGTCAAGGCTATGGTTTTTCCAGTAGTCATGTATGGACGTGAGAGTTGGACTATAAAGAAAGCTGAGTGCCTAAGAACTGATGCTTTTGAACTGTGGTGTTGGAGAAGACTCTGGAGAGTCCCTTGGACTGCAAGGAGATCCAACCAGTCCATTCTAAAGGAGATCAGTCCTGGGTGTTCACTGGAAGGACTGATGTTGAAGCTGAAATTCCAATACTTTGGCCACCTCATGCGAAGAGTTGACTCATTGGAAAAGACCCTGATGCTGGGAAGGATTGGGGGCAGGAGGAGAAGGGGATGACAGAGGATGAGATGGCTGGATGGCATCACCAACTCGATGGACATGAGTTTGGGTGGATTCCTGGAGTTGGTGATGGACAGGGAGGCCTGGTGTGCTGCAGTCCATGGGGTTGCAAAGAGTCAGTCATGACTGAGCGACTGAACTGAACTGAATGAGACATATGAGTGAAGATATCTCAAGAAGATTTCAGTCCCCAGTTATTAAATCACACCCAGACTCTGAGGTGTCTCAGACGAGGTCCCAGAAATCCTGGAGCAGAAAAAAGTTGTTCTTATTGTGCCCTGATTCCTGATCCCTAGAATCTTCAGCATAATACATTAAAAATATTTTTAAAGACTTCAAGAGAAATTCTAAGTTTGCAGCTAAATTGACAGGAGGGTAAAGAGATTTCCCATATTTTCACTGCCTTAAAAATATGCTATGATCTACCTACTCATTCCTTCCTATTCGCCCGCAGCACCCAACTTCTGACAACTACTTTTTACCTGACTTTTCCAGAATGTTATAGAGTTGGAATCATACAGTATTTAGCCTTTTCAGATTGGTTTCTTTCATGTACTAACATGCATTTAACATTTCTCTATGTCTTTCATGGCTTCATAGCTCATTTCTTGTTAGTGCTGGATAATATTCCATTGTCCATTATTCATGGAGTGAGTAATATTCCATTTCATGTATACATATCCAGGTATATGTCTTGGATATACCATGATTTATTTATCCATTCAGCTTCTGCAGGACATCTTGGTTGCCTCCTAATTTTGGCAGTTATTAATAAGGCTTCCATAAACATCTGTGTGCCAGTTTTTGTGTGGGCATAAGCTTTCCACTCATCTGGGTAAATACCAAAGAACATGATTGCTGAATTGTATAGTGATATTGTATTTAATTTTTTAAGAACCCATCAAACTGTCTTCCAAAGTGGCTGAACCAGTTTGCATTTCCACCAGCAGTAAATGAGGTTCCTCTTGCTCTCTCTCTCTCTCCCTCCATCTCCTTTGCTATATAAAAATGGGTTTCAAACACAGGATTAGGAAACCAAATAGTACAGGGGGCCATATAATGAAAAGGGACAGTGCTTTGCTTGGCCCCCCTTCACCATAGTTGAATGCTTCAAACAGAACTGCTTTGAAGCGTTTCTGTGTTTCAATCTCCTGGTGGTTCCTCTATGTCTCTCAACAAAGCACTGACCTGGCTCTCTCCTGATTTATCAGTTCTGAACACCATCTACTGGCTTCCTACTGAGAGAGATGGGGTGGGGCCTGGGGGGAATTCAGCTCTCCCTTCTTCCCCATCCCAACAGCTACATCATGTATTTCATTCTGCCCCTAACTGTGTCACTCTAAATAATGCATTTAAACATCTAATTTCTGTTACTTCAGCTTCAGAAACCAACATACTGTCTCTCACTCCCTTTCTTTCTCTCTCTCTCCTCCCACACAGATGTTTCATTATCTGAATTTAAAAGGAAGATCAAACCCATTTATGCACAATTCCTCTACAAGGACCCCTGCCAAGCATCATTCTTTCTACTGAGGTTTGCAACAGAGGCGCCCTGGCCGCCAGATGTCATAGGCAGGCAGACGCTGCTTTCCTGGGGTTTTCCTCCCAGCTTGGTATTTTGGGTCCTTGTTTCCTTCCTCTTTCAGGGGTCCCTCTCCAGATGCTCCCCAGCTTTGGGTGTGTCCTATGCTTATGCCTGCCAGAGGCTGATGGTTCCCTACTGGGAAGTGAGCTCAGCCTCCCCAGCCTGTTGGTTTCCTGGAGGCTCTGACCTGATAGAGTCTCTTTATCAGGGCACTAATCTTATTCATGAGCACTCCACCCTCATGACCTAATCACCTTCCTAATACCATCACCTTGGGGATCAGGATTTCAACAAATGAATTTTAGGAGGACACAAACATTCATTCCATAAAAGTGTCAATGTCATAAAAGACAAAGAATGGCTGTGGGACTATTACAGATTGAAAGAAATTAAAGAATCCTAGTAACTAATACCTGAGCTGGGTTGGATTTTGTAATGGAGGAAAAAATTCTCAGATGTTACTTTTGGGTTAGTTGATATAACTGAACTAAGCAGATTGGATAAAAATACTGTTTCCATCTGGAGATTGATAACTGTGGTGATTATGTAAGACAGTAAGTATTCTTACATTTAGGAAATACACACAGAAGAAATTAGGATTAAAGGGCTATGATGTAAGCAGTCTTTGTTCAAAGGGTTGAGAGAGGCAGAGTTAAAGATGATAAAACAAATGAAGCAAAATGTTATCAGTCAGAGACTTGGGGTAAATGGTGCATGAGCGTTCTATATACTATTTTCATTCCTGACACTTTTCTGGGTGTTTGAATTATTGCAAATAAAAGGCAAGAAAAAGTGAGCAAGGGACAAAAAAAAGGCTGCAGGAAACGTGCACACACATGTCTTCGAGCCCTTGGGTCAGTACTTTTTGGGGAAAATTCTCTGGATTCTTGGACATGGAATTGCTGGATCAAAAAATAGTCACACTTAACAAAATTTGGTTGATATTGCCAAATTGCCAGGCAGTTTTTGCTGCACTGTATGTCTTAAGATAAAATGTGGTTGAAATTAGCATCACTGATGGAGGCTGAAGACATCACCACCAAAGGGTGTGTTGGAGGCTTCTTGGGCATGGATCCCATTTTCAAAGGCCCTTTAAGCACCTCACGTGCCTTACAGTGGAGGAGGAATCATGGGAACAGTCATCCCAGGTGTATTAATCTATCTGGACTGATGTAAAAGAGTATCACAGACTTGGGGGCTTAAATAACAGAAAAGTATCAGTCTACAGTTTTGGAGGTCAGTCTCTGATATCAAGGTGTCTGCAGGGTTAGTCCCTTCTGAGGGCTGTAAGGGAAGGATGTACTCCAGGCTTCTCTGCTGGGTTTGTAGATGGCTGTCTTCTTCCTGTCTGTTCACATCATCTCCCCTCTGTGCGTTTCTGTGTCCAAATTTCCTGTTTTTATAGGGATGTCAGTCATATTGGATTAGTGCCACCCTGGTGTCTCAGATGGTGAAGAATCTGCTCTGCCTGCAATGAAGAAGATACGGATTTGATCCCTGGATCAGGAAGGTCCCCTGGAGGAGGGCATGGCAACTCATTCCTGTGCCTGGAGAATCCCATGGACAGAGGAGCTTGGTGGGCTACAGTCCATGGGATCTCCAAGAGTTGGACTCAACTGAGTGAATGACTCACTTTTCAGTGACATCACTTTAACTTGATTACCTCTGTAAAGACCCTGTCTCTGAATAAGGTCACATTCTGAGATACTGGTTGCTGGGACCTAACATATGACTTGGAAGGGGTGGGCCCCACTCCACCCATAACAACAGGGGTCTGTGTGCTCTTGAGCAGTTCTTAAGTTCTTCCAGGCTTACCTTGCATCTGCCTTGAGCCCTGTGTCTGGACTCCATCTATTTGGCCGCATAGCTTAGCTTCTTTTTCATCTAGCCTTGCTCACATTGGCAGCTGGGCTTGAGGCTTGTTCTCCTGGCTCTCACCAGGCATTCACTTCTGGTAGGCACCCCCAGAACCACCGGAGGAGAGGCCCTACAAACTGTGAAAGAGTTGGTGGCCAGAGACAGGAGAGAAGAGATGAAGCCTGCATCTCAGTGACACCCCACTTTTCTCAGCATCCTCTCCACTGCTGGAAACCCATCATTTGTTACTGTTTGTTGAATACAGGGTGCGCTGAATATGGTTTTCTGGTTGTGAATACAATCCCACCAGCACATCCTATTCCTTCTATTCATTGTACCCCATCTGCTAAACCCCTTCTGGGCACAAGGCACTATGGCAGGAAGTCTGTTAAAAGCTGTAAGGAACAAGAGGGAATCACACTGAGGACAGCGTCATCAGAAGATGGGGGACTTGGGAAAAGACGCCTGTGCACGTCCCGCGTCATGTCATCAGTGGGGAGCGTCTGCTCCAGAATAACCCCTGGATGAAAGATGCCATGGCCCATCCTCTTAAGGACAATTAGTGTAAAAAAGAGCTGGAGCCTCTGGAACAGCATGGGCCAGCCAGTCAAGGCTCTCATTGTGAATCATACCGTAAAGTCTGTGATTTGCACACAAGGCCCTGTGTTGCCTCTTCACTCTTAGTAAACTTTGCATGAAAACAAGCTGCACCGAATCAGAGGGAGGCAACACAGATTTTGAATGGCTTCATTTCCTTTGAGGCTTCTCATTTAGCACCAGAATTCTGATGATAACTCTTAGACACAACTACATGTCCCCATGGGCCAAGGAACAAGTCAGCGGTGGGCTTTAGGGGGCCTGTCTGTTCACACTCCACACTCTGCAGCTCCCCAGGATGCTCCAAGTGTCCTCATCCTAGAGCTGTCCTGTGGGCATCGCTGCATCAAAATATTTTCTTTCAAATTGAAAATCCCAGTAGCTCAGAATCACCCAGATGTAATGAACCAGGTGAAAATCTGATTTAATACCTGTCTGCAAACTGAGCACTGTGGGGAGGAAGGCAGGGGCTGGAAATTCCTTCAGGATGGAAAAGGAAGCCAGCGACCCAAGGCAGTCACTCATCTGGACAGCAAAGGACAGAGGGACGATACAGCCAAGGCAAGGATGTCACTCAGGATTTCAGGGGGTCCTCCTGGGGGGCTCTTAGCCCTGGAAATGAAGTTATAGAAACTGGAACAACCTTGCTGTCAATCCTAATGCCAAACATTTTTCCTTCCTCTTACCTTTGCCTCTATATGGGGTTGAATAGTGTCCCCCCTGCCACCCCAGTTCATATCCACCTGCAGCCTCAGAAGGTAACCTTATTTGGAAATAGAATTTTTTGCCGTTATAATTAGTTATGATGAGGTTATACTGGAGCAGGGCCGGAATATGAGTATCTAATGGCTGATCCTCATAAGAAGAGAAAGCGGGTGCTCAGATATGCAGGGAGAAGGTCATGTGATGACGGGGGCAGACACTGGCTGATGCATTTAAAAGCCAAGGGATGCTAAGTGCTGCTGACAGCATCATCAGATGCCAGGAAGGGGCAAAGAAGAATCTCTCCAGAATCTCTAGTCAGCTCACGACCCTGCTGGCACCTTCATTTTGGACTTCTGGCCTCCAGGACTGCAAGCAAAAAAAAAATTTCTGTTGTTTCCAGCCACCCAGGTGGTAATCATTCTTTTTGGTATCCCTCGGAAAACAATGGGGCTTCCCTGATGGCTTGGCAAGTAAAGAATCTACTACAATGCAGAGACACAGGAGATACAGATTTGGTCTCTGGTTTGGGAAGAGGAAATGGCAACCCGCTCCAGTATTCTTGCCTTAAAAATCCCACAGACAGAGGAGCCTGTGGGTTGCAAAAGAGTTGGACACAACTGAAGGACTAAGCACCCACACGCAGGAAAATAATGTGTGTGTGTTAGTCGCTCAGTCAGGTCCAACTCTTGTGACCTGTGGACTGTAGCCCACCAGGCTCCTCTGTCCATGGGGTAGCTATTTGGATATAGTTTAAAAGATCAGAAACTTCCTTTTCTTCTTGGGAAGCCAAGGGGAGGTCTTATTTGCACTCACAGGTGGGTTGTAGAGCTGATCACAGGCGGGTTGGGGATCAAGGCTGCTGAACTGTCAGGTCTGTTTCAGAGGTGGAAGATTGTTTTGTCTTTCTCTTGTTCGAGGGCTCGCTGGAGCTGAGACTCTGATGGCTTTTCAGTCATGTGAGAGAAGCAGCTACTCAAGTATTTAATGAGGTTCTTGGTTCCATAGCGAGTGCCATGGGGTTTCTCCTGGTTTCAGGAGAAGGCTAGATGGGCAGACATGTGTGAAGGGTGCCAAATAGAGGTGTGTGGTGCAGAGGTGAGTGAGTACTCTCCAAGTCAAGAGAGGGGGGCGTACCATCAGCTGGAGGAAGTCAGGATGGGCTAGAGGGCACAGGGCCTGGGGAGTCCCTGTGGAAGCCTGACTTGCCGGAACAGGTGTTGAAGAACTGTCTTAGTATCAGTTTGCCGACTCATTGGAAAAGACCCTAATTCTAGGAAAGACTGAGGACAGGAAGAGAAGGGGGCAACAGAGAATGAGATGGTTGGATGGCATCATCAACTCAATGGACATCAGTGTGAGCAAATTCGGGAGATGGTGAAGGACAGGGAAGCCAGGCGTGCTGCAGTCCATGGGGTCGCAAAGAGTCAGACACGACCGAGTGACTGAACAACAGCGGTTTGCTGGATGGGTCAGCTGAGGGGAAAGCTGGCAAATAAGAAGGAAGAGATATCCCCATGGGCATCTAGTGTCCCCAAGTTCTGTGCTGTGACAAAGCTCTGCCAGCTTCAAAAAACATCACCACCCAGATGGTCGTGGCTGCTGAAAGGCAAATGGGGCCCAGAACCTTGCTGCTTAGGGTTCTGAGTTCTGGTTCTCAGTCTACGGTTTCAGCAAGTCTCACTGACCTTTTGTGCCTTTCTTTCCTTCCTTAAAATAATAAATCACCCACTGTCACATCCAGTTTCAAGCAGCACATAAATGATCATAAAGCAGGCTGGAAATGTAAATTATCAAGAAATGATAAATGGTGGGTCCTAGGATGCTGCCAGCCTGGCAGTATCTTCTTTCTGCAAAGCTTTCCACTGGCCTTTCCTTGAATATTTAGACTACAAATAAGTTTCACTTTTTTTTTTTTTTTTTTTTGGTTGAACACAAGCTTGAGCTCCTCTGTACTGAAGTAAGGATCCTGGTTTGTTTTTCCTAGTCAATTGTCTTTCTTTTTTTTTCTTTGGTGAGAGGAGGGTGAATGTTAATTAATTATTTAAATTGGGGTATTGGGGGCAGGAGGAGAAGGGGACAACAGAGGATGAGATGGCTGGATGGCATCACTGACTCCATGGACGTGAGTCTCAGTGAACTCCGGGAGTTGGTGTTGGACAGGGAGGCCTGGCGTGCTGCCATTCATGGGGTCGCAAAGAGTCGGACACGACTGAGCGACTGATCTGATCTGATCTGATCTGATGGTTGCTTTACAGCGTTGTGTTAGTTTCTGCTGTACAATGAAGTGAATCAGCTACATGTGTACACGTATCTCTTCTCTCTGGGACCTATACCCTCTCCATTTCCTTTCTAGCTCCCTCTTTAAGGACAAATTTCCTACATCCTTGAGCCCCTTGGAAGTGACAAGGAGTGTAGCAGGGTTATATGCATATAAATTGCCATATTTTTCAGAATCAGACTCTGCAAAGCTTCTACAGTTTTTGAGAAGCTGCAGAGGTGTGGAAAGACAAATGTGAACCCCTGTGAGGCGGGGTCATGAATGGGGATTGTGCCATGGGTATCATCATAGGACTACCATCATGCTCATGGCTGGGTGCCTGATTTAATTTTGCTGTTGTCATTGATGATGGTGCTTTTATTTTTTCCTTTTTTAAAAAATTTATGTGAAATTCACTTAAGAAAGTTTTTTTGGGGGACAAGTTTTGCAAATGTTCAAATCAAACCAGATGAAGAATACCGTATTCTAATGTGATATCATTTTGTCAAAAATATATGCAAAATCAATACCTAATTTAAATTTTTTACATAAATTTAAATATTTAAACAACAATTTTATTTAAAGGAATATTATAGATTATGAAATGCAAACTGAAACTCCACACTAGGAAAAGTGTTTTTTTTTAAAGAAAAAAAATTCAACATTATTGCAACTATTTACTGTGAAATGTTTCTTATTTAAGTGAATTCACTACAAATGAATTTTATTGGAGTATAAAATGCACCCCTTTTAAATATACCTATTGATGACAAATAAATACAACTGATGGTTTTCCCAGGTGGCGCTAGTGGTAAAGAACCTGCCTACCAAAGCAGGAGATGTAAGAGATG